>NC_134142.1:93155833-94520000 GCF_033958435.1 Carettochelys insculpta | reverse complement strand
ATCCATATAAAAGGGTACAATGAAAAGTAGAGATAATCTGCTTTACTGTCTCCTCACCTGATATTATTACATATGTGAAGACATTTTAAATTGACCGTTTCTTTATGTTGAATAAACTCATTGTGATTTGGTACTGAAAGTGGTTATACACTCTGAAATGGCTGCAAAAGATGAAACCATGTTTTTATTATTATATCTAAGCCGAAACTGTTTCATATTCCTTCAGTGTGTCTTTTAAAGTGAAAACCTTTTTGTTTTGCAAGTCTCCTGTCAAAATTATGAAGCTTTAATATGTCAGGGCAGTCTATTCAAATGGAAAGAACCATTTAGATGTATTTTTCTGTAGAGATTCACATTTTCCAGTTCCTTGGCTGTACCCCCTGGGCAAGTCTAGCTATGCTCAAAATATTTAAATGAAGGTGTCTGATAAGACTGCTTGGATATTCTATTTTCATATGTTTTCTCTTTTTTCTGAGGGGAAGCATTTAAATGATGTTTACAAGAAATAATACAGAGACTACCACATATTTTGCATTATAGGCATTCCTCCACCTCCACCTACCAATCTTGTAACGTAATGTCAACAAAGTGAATTTTCATGCTATGGGTCAGAACCTACAGCAGTCAAGAGTCTTTGGATGAATAGCAGCAAGCTTCTGGCTTGTAAAATGAAGTGTTCTCTCTTCAAAGTTCCCTGCCTTTCTTGGGGTGAAAACTTGAGGCAGGTTTTTCTATCTGGCCTCATTCATCTCGTGTAGTTCACTGGATTGTTGGCAGTTCTAAACAGTAAAGGTTTTTAAAGACCTTATTGCTCTAAAGAGACTTATTTGTGTTATGGGTAAAGAGAAGTGAAATGGACAAAAAATCCTGAAGTAAAAAATAATTCTTACAAAAACATAAGAATCAGAAAAGTAAATACATCTTAAAACCTGTAAAAAATACCGACAACTTGAAATACAGCTTAGTTTCATTAGGAAATAGTTTTCTTTTCATGATCTTATCTCTTGAAATCCTTTCAGATGGTAAAGCCCCAAAATACCCAGGCAAGTACTAATAGACTTTTTCCCCTAATTGTTTTTTAACATTTTGCTTTAATCTTGTACTTTTGAATGATCAATTTCCTATCATTCGTATTTAACTCAGAATTATAAAATAGAATTTCCATATTGAGGTAACACTGAAATCACTTTACCAATCAAGCCTTAAATACAAAGTCACTTGAAAGAAAAAGTTACAATTCTGAATTAGTGTGGCCTGTCCTTTAGCCCTTACCCAGTAGTTCCTCTTTCTGTGCAGAATTGTTTTGCTGTGCTAGTTTGCCAAAGGGAATTCAGCATGATTGCTTAATCAACAATGTGATTTTTACATTGAGGATTACATAAACAATACTGTAGTAATATAAAAATATGACACAGCATGCTTTAAAAACAAAACAAATTGATCAATGTATTGTGTTTTAGTCTTCCGTAACTGTTGAAGACTTAGATAACACTATAACAGACTTTGATCACAAAAGATTTCATCAGTAGACTACATAAACTATGTTTGGATTTCTACTGAACTGATGAGATGCTAAAATTTGAATGGCATGACTTCTATAGATTCACATAAGGTATTTAAGAGTTCAGATATGTTCATAGTCCCTATGTTTATCAACAATGATCTTTAGTAAAGGGAGGAAATCATGCAGGTATTTTTACTGTCTTGTGTGACATTTTTATTAGTTTGATGCATTAGGAGTGAAGAAAACCATAAGTGCGTGTCTGAAATATTTAGCTCAGAAATTGAACTGATGCAAATATAGACAAAATTGGCAGTTCTCTTCAACTGTTTTTGATTGTAAGTGTTCAGAAGTTTCGGACAGAATAATACATTCAATATACCGGTGAGACATAATTTTAAAAAGATAAATCAATATTTTCTCTTAGGGAGTACTTTCATCACTATAGTACTTTAAATAATGAAATAATTAATTTTTTTACTCAGAATAATCCTGCCAGGAAAGCTTGGAAAATACCTGTAGTAAAGAAGAACTTGTCCAATCATGCAAAACAAAATGAAATAAGATTAAAAGCTCACAAAAATTAGTCTGCTTCAAAAAGTATTAAATTGTTTCTATCCCTGGAGCTTTACAAACATGTTAATTGTTGTGTTCTGGTCATGTAAATGTTTCTGCTTAAAGTAAAGATGATATCCTCCTACTAAAGAACTTGCACTCTTTTGGGGGAAGGGGGTTGAGGGCTAAATAACATACTGTAATGAATCCTCCTTTTGGGCAGCACATGCTTCAGTTCTGAATGCCCAGAAATGCTTCACAGATGTGCTAGGCTGCCTAGCAATGGGAATTTTCTAATTCTGGCTTGCTTGAAAAAGTAAATAGAACTAGTGCACATAAGGCTGCTCCCAATATGAGACAACAAAACCACCAGCTAACACTTACATTTAGCCCCATTAAAAATTCCTCCTTCATAACCAGTAACTTGCAAATAAGATAATACGGGTCTCCAAAAATAGGTTTATACAGGGACATGATATATGTGTGTTTTACATTGGCGTTTATACAATACAGCTCATACACTGTATCTCAAAGCTTTATAGAGCAATGAACTGCATACATTGGAGGGATTATGTAGGCAAACACATTGGCCATTATGCTATTAGCAGTAATTCACATACTGATACACTCTGATTGGTTATGGCTGCACTTATGTGTATATATATATGGCCCCTTTTCATCTCAGTATATAGAAATACATATATGTGGATATGTATGTGTGCAAATACATAATGTGTGTGGTTGAATACTTATATGAAAAATGGTTCACTGTTATAATCAAAGCCTGGACCAAAAAGTGTCAACATCCGTAGGCCCTGAAAAAAATCTGCTGAGGCGGCACTGGAACAGTCTATATCTGGGCTTTTGCCAAATTTTCAGAACCCCTTCTACCTCTTCCCTCCAAAGAAAATGCCTTTTGCAAAAAATAAACTGTACGAAATCCATATAAACAAAATATTTGCAATTATATGAACAGTGAATATATGTGAAAAGTGATAGCCAACAGCACTGTTAAAGTTAGAGGTCTGTTGGTATTTCTGTTACAAACCCTCTTTTTCTGAGTTGGTAACTCAGGCATTAAAATTCATGTGAAGCTGAAACTTTGCAATGTAATTTATCGGTCTTTGAGGGGAGCCTTTTGTAGGGAAAAAATTGTTGAAATATTTCTGGATAGTTTTAGTCATAGGCAGAAAATACTTTCACCAGTCTTCTGCACTATATTTGTACTCCCCAGATAAAATTAAACATTTCATTTGGTTTTTGTAATATACTTATTAGTTTTCTGTAATATAACAAAGTAAAACTTCAACTGAGACTTAAATTTAATAAGTCATTAGAAAAGGTTCAGAAAAGGGCAACAAAATGATTTAGGGGTTTGAAACAGGTGCCATATGGAGAAAGATTAAAAAGATTGGGACTTTTCAGCTTAGAAAAGAGGAGACTAAAGCAGGATATGAGGTCTGTAAAATCATGACAGGTATGGAAAAAGTGAATAAGGGAAATTTATTTATTTGTTCCCATAGCAAAAATCTAGGGGTCACCATATGAAATTAATGGGTAACAGGTTTAAAACTAACAAAAATAAATGTTTCTTCATGCAGCTCATGGTTGGTCTGTGGAATGTCTTGTCAGCGAAGGTTGTGAAGATCAGAACTTCAACAGGATTCAGAAAAGAACTAGATAAATTCATGGGCTATGCCTACACAACAACGATCCTTTGAAAGAATTTTTCCAGAAGATCTTTTCTGAAAAAATCTCCTTTCAAAAGAGCACCTCCACACACAAAAAAGCGGATCAAAATAATCAATCCACTCTTTCGATAGTGTCCACACAGCCCCCTTTCTTACAAAAGAACATGCCAGGGATTGAAAAATCTGGTGCCTTGAGAACTGCTTTTTCAAGAAAAGGACCCCGGCGCATCTACATACATTTTTTTTCCAAATGAATCTTTCAGAAAAATGTGCTCTTCCTCATCTGGGAGAGGTAGAGGGCCACTGAAAAAAGTGCTGCATTCTTTCAATTTAATATCAAAAGAACACATTTTGTGTGTAGACACTCTGTGGGATTTTTCAAAAGGCCCTGGCCTTTTCAAAAAAACTCTTTAGTGTAGACATAGCCAAAGAGGTTACGCCTGTCAATGGCTATTAGCCAGGATGGGTAGGAATGATGTCCCTAGCCTCTGTTCATCGGTGACTGGAAATGGAACACAAGAGAGGGAACACTCAATGATTATCTGTTTGGTTTGCTCCCTCTGGGGCATCTGGCATTGGCCACTGTCAGAAGACAGGATACTGAGCTACAGTGGCCTTTGGTATGACCCAGTATAGCCATTCTTGTGTTCTAGTAAGTGACCAAGAACTTTGATGTATTTTCTTTGGATAAGTTCTCAAATGATCAAATACATATCCAACTTATCTGAAACTTTCTGTAGCTCTATATAAGCTAGTTTTCTTGGGTCTAAATTTTATGGGCATGATAACCAATATAGTCATAGACAGGTAGCTGTGTTAGCCTGTATCTTCATAAAAAGCTTGACAGCTTCCCCATCTTTGATATTCATAGTGATCTCAGGCAAGTTGCTTAACTTAATAGACACTTTCAGTAAGTAATTTTCTTCCCTCTCTTCCCCACCTTCACCCCATCTCCTTCTAACCTAGGCAGCTAATTTGGCAGTTTTCATTTTTTTTTTTTTGTATTTTTCTGCTTATCACCTACCAAATTATTTTGTTCATCTTTAAAGTGCTAACTGCTTTTTTTTGTTTTATAGCCAAGTTGGGTGTCTCTGCTGACATTGGGTCTCTTTAACAACTTTGCAAAAAGCTCTATGCCACTTTCTGAGGTGGTTTTATTATGCTAGCATAGCAGAGAAGTTATATTGGTGGGAGGAGCATTTCAGTGTAGAGTACACAAAGCCTTAGTCATTTGACTTCTAACTCCTACCACCCTTCATCCTTCCTTCAATCTGTCTTTTCCCCTTCTTTTTCCATTTACTGCCCACTCTTCAGAGAGCCTGCTTTTGTCTTTTTGATTAGGTAATTCCCTATAAACAAAAACTCAATAAAAATGTTTTAAATTTTTAAACAAAAAGCTTGTGACAGTAACATGACACTTTCATCTAATGACATTTTTCTCTCTGCATGTGTGTTATACCTTTCTCTATTTGCCTGTTTGGATTTTAAACTTTTCTGGACAGGGACTAAATTTTTACTATGTGTTTGTACAGAGCCTAGCACAATAAGGGTCTGGTCTTTGTAGAAAGATGCCCATTTATTTCAGTGAATTTTGAATCATGCACTAAATGAACAGATGAAAATTCTTCTGGGGTAAGGCAATTCCAAACTGGTATAGAATCAGCATACTAATTTATGTGCTGGCTGTTCCCAGCCCCTCCATATTGTAGGAGTTTGCTTAATTTTTTCAATAAATTTTCCTTAGCCATCTTGCTTCAGGGTTCATTTTCCACAAATGCATAAGCAGTTGGTTTTTATTGGTACAGATGTTCTCAGAAAGCTTTTCAAAGTTGCATGAGCCAATATCAGAAGAAATTAACTTTTAAATTGATACATGGGTATTCACACTTGAAGACTTCGATACTCATGCAGTGAAAAAGTAGAAACAGTATCATCTCATCTGTCAGACTAAGCTTTTGCACCTTGAATTTAACTGTTAAATGTTTCGTGTATTAACTTTTATCTTCCCTAAAGTATGTATTCTGCAAAGCATTAATAAATAATTAAATGCTGTAATCGTTACTATAAGGTTTGTGGAAAACTTGTTAAGAAAAAATGTCATGAATGTTTTTTACTTTCAGTTCAAGTTTTTTTATTTTGGTCTGGAGTGGGGGGGTCATTATTTAAACAGTCCTCTGTGGTACTGGAAACCTAAACTAGGACTGGGTTGCCTTAGTAATGAACGTGGAAATGACCTATTTTCATTGTATACTTTGAATGACACACTACAAATAGTGAAAACTACATAAAATTTTTTAAATCTTTTAGTATTAATAGTCTAAAGTTTTGTTAATTATAAAGGTAAATATTTTTAAAATATTTTCATGTTGACAGTATGTCATTAACAAGGTAGACAATGATACGTAGGTAAAGACCTGTCGATCAGCTATTCCCAGGGGAATTATTCTCTCTTAACAGCTGATACTAACAATAATTCATTATGGCTGATTAGATTTTGCATCTACTAAAAAGAGCTTGTTATTTATATGCCAGAAATGTCGGCTTTAACATTAGATGTGTATGATCATGATTAAGTATAGTTCAGTTACAGCTACCGCAATGGTAAAAACTTCATCCGTGCTACAACTGTACATGAGTCAGGTGATCTGGTTACAGAGTGGTCGCTCCCTGACCTATTTAAACTCATAGCATGTGTCTACACGAGCCCCCTCCTTTCAGAAGGGGCAAGTTAATGAGGGAGTTTGAAAGATGCTGATGAGGAGCTTCCAGGAATATGCAATGCGGCAATAGCATAATGGCAGCTGCAGCAATTCAAAAGTGACACTTTTGAATTACACGCAGCCCGTGTAACCGGGGGCCTTTTGAAACAACCCCCAGGACTTTGAAAGCCCCTTCTTCTCATTTGTATGCTGTGGCATACAACGCCACCCTCTGCCACCCAACAGACTGGTGGAGAGGCACCTGGCCCTCAAGGCAGAAGAGCTACACTGGCGCTGGAACACATGAGGGGAGGTGGTAGTGCTACTCCATCATGTGTGCAAGGTCCTCGTGGCACTCCCTGCTGCTGCCCCCTGCTGCCACCACCCCTTCTGCTGCCGTTATCCCCCCACTGCCCTGCCCCTCCAGCCTGAGCTGTCCCCACCCTTGAGGCCCTAGCTGCCCTCCTTCCCCAGGGACTTCCCATGGTGGCCCTGAGAGACCTGGGGGCCTGGCTCCTGGCCACAGTGGGTCCCGTAGGGCGTCCCCCAACACCAGGAACCCTCCCCCCCACTGCCCCCAATGAGGCCATGCCACAAGCCACCTTCCACTACCTCCCTGTACTCCCTGCCCCATTGGTGCCCCATCCTCCATCTCCCTGTTTATTGAGGGGTGGTGAGGGGTTGAAGGGGACCTATGCTGGGTGCATATGTCCCCACAGCTGAAGGCATCCCAGAGGGCCTCCTGGATGCAGATCCTGTCTGGTGGAGCTGCCCGTTGGGGGCTGCTGCAGGCTGTTTGTACCCCTGCAGCAGCTCAGCCATCCAGCCCTGGTGCTGTGTCCCCTCACACGCCTTGATAAAGTTGTGGAGAGTGCAGCAGGTGGCCATGAGCTGCAGGATGTTCTCCACCCCCATATCAAGACATAAGAGGAGGCATCTGTATCTTGCCTTCAGATGCCCAAAGGCACACACTGTGGGGCTCTGGGCTCATCCAAGCCAGGCATTAAAGAGTTCTTGGGACAGGGTCAGGTGTCCTGTGTATGGGTGCAGCAGCCATGGCTGCAGAGGGTATGCTGGGTTGGCAACAAGGCACAGTGGGGTGGCAACATTGCAGATGACTTGTTCCTCCTGAGCAATGTACATGCCCACCTCCATCCGGTGGCACAGGGAGGAGTTTCTGAAGATGCAGGTGTTGTGTGCCTGGCCAGACCAGCCCACATAGATGTCAGTGAAGTGGCCACAAGCATCCACCACCACCTGGAGCACGATGGAGTGTTACCCCTTGCAGTTCACTTATTGCCAGGTGCGGCAGTCCAGGGCCCTGATGGGAATATGGGTGCCATTCGGTGCCCCAAAGTGCCCCAAAGCATTGGGGCAACTCGAGCTCAGCGAAGCCCATCACAATGCCGTCAAGGTCCCCAAGGCACACAAGCTGGTGCACAAGCACGTTGATGGCCCTCGTGACCTGCAGAGGACACAAAGCATGCACACTTGTGGATGTGCACAGGGGTACCCCAGGCTCCTCCACAGCCTGCCCCTCTCATCCGCCTTCCCCACGGCCCCCCATGGTGGAATGCCCCTCCAGGATTGGGTCTGTGTGGGTGGCATAGTCCCCTGTGGCGGGCCTCCCTGCATCCCCAGATCTGGACCCTCTCCCTGGGGTCCCAGGGTTCCCATTGCCTGACACCCTCTTCCCTGCTCCCCGAGCCGGGCTGGGGCCAGCATGTGGCTTACCTCGAGTACAACAGCCCCAACAGTGTACTTGCCCACCCCGAATTGCTGCCTGACAGAGCATAGCTATGCAGGGTGGCCAACTTCCAGATGTCAATGACCAAGCACTTCTGGCCGCATCTGTGAGTCCCGGCAGCGAAGCAGTGGGGGCGAGCCAGGCACAGATCTCGAGGAGCATGCCCTTCAGCATATGCAGGTTCTGCTGCCATCAGTCGTTATCACACTGGGCCATCACCACCCTGTCCCACCAGTTGCTGCTGACAGCTTGGGTCCAGACATGGAGGATGGCCTGTTGGGGGCCTGGCAGGGGAAGGGGTGGGTCGGGGCCCTCGGAGACCACGCTGCATTCCCACACAAGGCTGAGGAGGGTGGCCAGGAGACTCCCCAGCACCCTTATCCGGGCTATCTTGCAATGCAGCAGCTCCTCAGGGTCCATGCCAAGCATGTAGACTGGTGTGGGAGCAGCAAACGATTGAGCTGTGCTGCAGGCAGCATTACAAGCCTCAGCAGCTTGGGCAGAGGAGAGCTGTTGGGAAGGGGCCATTTAACAGGCTGTGTGGTTGGTGCCCCGGAAGGGCTCTTCAGCCATGTGACTCTGTGTTATTATGTGTTGATGTGTTGTTTCGAAATAAACTGTTTCAGAATAGCTCATTTTGATATAAGACTGCTGTGCAAACATACTATAAGTTATTGATTGTGGTAAAAATAATGTGCTCCTGAAATGTGGAGCTAGTAAGGATTTTTTTTTGATCTAGTTTACTTATAGTCTGCATCTACACTAGCAAGGTGTTTTGAAAGATTTTTCAAACAAAGGGCTCTTTCAAAAGACCCCATGGAGCATCTACACACAAAAAGCGTTCTTTTGAAAGTAAATAGAAAGAACTCAGCACTCCTTTTGAAATCACTCTTCCTTTCCCGTTTCAGGCAGAGTGCCCCTTTTTGAAAGGTTCTTTTGAAAGAACACGTGTAGACACTCCACAGGCCCTTTTTTTCGCAAGAGCAGTCCTCTTGGGGCCTGCTTTTTCGACCCCTGGCCCGTTCTTTTGAAAGAGCGGAGGCTGTGTGGATGCTCTCTTTTGACAGAGCAGATCACTGTTTTTATCTGCGTTTTTGAGTGTGGATGCACTCTTTAAAAAGTTCTTTTGGAAGACATCTTCTGGACAGGCTTCTTTCAAAAGATCTCTGTAGTGTAGATGAAGCCATACGGTTTTGAAAAGCAAAATGCAGCACACCAGAGCTTCATGCACACTTCATCAGGAGCTCTTCAGTTCATAAACCAATGTCATACAATGGGTTTTATGCTATGGCTTCAGGCACAGCTGAGTATGGGTGGCATGCAGAAGTCAAAAGCTAGAATGCTACGTTTTTCATTTAATTAAAGACATGCCATGAATGTCAAATGTTACTGATTGGCACAATTCCCACTATGAAATGTTTCCAAGCATGGTAGCCAAAGGTATTGTATTTTAATAATCATTAATAATGATTTAAGAAAATTGAGCAAATTAGATTTATTTACTCTTGTAACACATTGAATAAAAGGAGACCTGGACTGAAGTAATTAAAGCAATGAGGACTGTTAAAATATTAAGATCAATGATCTAGTTTAGGATGTTGAACAGATTAGAACTGGATAGCAATAGTATGAAATTAGAGGGGATACATGTAAGAGAAAGTATTATTTTTACAGAATTTTCAGAAGTGTTATTTTTACTAACAAATTGTCTTTGTAGTGGAGCCAAGTAGTATGAATGTGTGTAATGAAAAATCAAGTGAATGTATGGGATTAAATACGGTTAAATAGTATTAATGTTATCCTTAAAGCAGCTTGTTTCTCTTTTGGAGATGAGTAAGGAATATTTTGTTGAACTTGCACTTTTTCTCCAGATTGACTGTATATTGTTAGACAAGAGGGGTTTTTTCACTTCCTTAATCATCAAAAGATTTGGTTTTGAGTTTTTAATTTTAAAAAATTTGAAACGTGTAAGAGTGTAGTATACCACCAAGCATGAAGTGGCTGTTACCTGTTTCTGGTGCTGCAGATCTATGAGTAAGAATGATGGCAGTTTTGTGCTACAGTTTACCTACAAAGAGACCAAATTTTCTTGTGCTGTTCATGTACCCTACCTGTAAGTTTGCCCTGCCTTTGGTTCTGTGTAGCTCGCTTCTGAGTGGAACTGCCAAAGCAAACCTCACTAAACACTTGGATATGTCTTGTTTTGTAGTTTGCAGTGCAGAATGAAGTTTAAATCCTGACCCCATTGAAGTCAATGGTAAAACTCACATTGACTTCAATGGCAGTGGGATTTCACCCCAGGGCGTCGTAGCTGGGCCCTTCACTGATAACCATACCCCACCCCAGGCTTAAACCTGATGTGCAGAGGAGGATGTGTGAACTCATGGCAAGATCAGGGCCTTGGAGACATATCTTAAAAGGAATTCCAGATGGCACAGAAAGGGGTGTTGCTGATTGAGCAGGTTGCCTCTGAGTTGATACAGGTCTCTCATTCATCATGTTAGGGGAGGTGTCATCTTTCATGTAAGTTATAAAGTAGAAGTACTAATCACTTATAGGCTACGTCTACACGTGAAGCCTACATCGAAGTAGCCTATTTCGATGTGGCGACATCGAAATAGGCTATTTCGATGAATAACGTCTACACGTCCTCCAGGGCTGGCAACGTCGATGTTCAACATCGACGTTGCGCAGCACCACATCAAAATAGGCGCAGCGAGGGAACGTCTACACGCCACAGTAGCACACATCGAAATAAGGGTGCCAGGCACAGCTGCAGACAGGGTCACAGGGCGGACTCAACAGCCAGCTGCTCCCTTAAAGGGCCCCTCCCAGACACACTTGCACTAAACAGCACAAGATACACAGAGCCGACAACGAGTTGCAGACCCTGTGCATGCAGCATGAATCCCCCGCTGCAGCAGCAGCAGCCAGAAGCCCTGGGCTAAGGGCTGCTGCACACGGTGACCATAGAGCCCCGCAGGGGCTGGAGAGACAGCGTCTCTCAACCCCCCAGCTGATGGCTGCCATGGAGGACCCCACAATTTCGACGTTGCAGTACGCGGATCGTCTACACGGTCCCTACTTCGACGTTGAACGTCGAAGTAGGGCGCTATTCCGATCCCCTCATGAGGTTAGCGACTTCGACGTCTCGCCGCCTAACGTTGAAGTTAACTTTGAAATAGCGCACGACGCGTGTAGCCGCGACGGGTGCTATTTCGAAGTTAGTGCCGCTACTTCGAAGTAGCATGCACGTGTAGACACAGCTATAGAAATGAAAGATTCAGGGAATGATCCATGGCATTTTTTTTTGCTAGAGTGAAAGTGTTAGCCCAAGAGTGCCTGCCAAATTCCAGCTTGGTCATTATGCCTCTCTGAAATTCTATCCTTGTTTGAGTTTCAAGCAATAGTCATTGCATCCTGCTCTTTACTGTTTTGTAAAATTCTTGTGCAATTGATGATTACCATGCTTCATCTCAGAGACCAAGTTATTTATGTGACATGCAAGGTGATTCCTACCGTGTACATGTGTGTACTTTTTAAAAATACTTCTGAGTGAAAGACTCTATATAGAGATAAGATTTTTATCATTATCCCTGCAGGAGAAGTGCAGGGAGCAGAGAAAGCCACTCTACATAGCCTTCATCGACCTGACCAAAGCCTTTGACTTGGTCAGAAGGGATGGTCTGTTCAAACTGCTCCACAAGATAGGCTGTCCTCCACGGTTACTCAAGATGATCCAGTCATTCCACGAAGACATGAGAGGAACCATCCAATATGACAGCGCATGATCGGATGCTTTCAGAATCAGGAGCGGTGTCAAACAAGGATGCGTGCTTGCTCCGGCATTGTTCGGGATCTTCTTCGCACTCCTCCTGAAGCACGCCTTTGGATCTTCAACAGAGGGCATCTTACTGCACACAAAATCTGATGGGAGACTGTCTAACCTTGCAAGGCTGAAAGCTAAGTCTAAGGTGCGAGAAGTCCTCATCAGAGACATGCTGTTCGCAGACGATGCTGCTGTAGTGTCTCACACGGAAGACCAGCTTCAAAAACTACTGGATCAGTTCTCCAAAGCGTGCAAGGACTTTGGGCTTACCATCAGCCTAAAGAAGACAAACGTACTCGGTCAGCATGTTGCTGAAACACCATCAATCAGCATTGACAACTTTATGTTAGAGGTCGTCCATGAGTTCGTTTACCTTGGGTCCACCATCACTGACACCCTGTCATTGGACACTGAGCTAAATAGGAGGATTGGAAAAGCAGCCACAACTCTGTCCAGACTCAGCAAGAGAGTGTGGAATAACAACAAGCTGTACACTCACACCAAAATGCAAGTCTACAGAGCCTGCATCCTCAGCACCCTCCTTTATGGCAGTGAGACTTGGACCCTGTATGCCCACCAGGAAAAGAGGCTGAACGTCTTCCGCTTGCGCTGCCTCAGGCGCATCCTTGGAATATCATGGAAGGACAGAGTGACCAACACCGCCGTTCTCGAGCAAGCTGGAATGCCAACCATGCACACCCTCCTCAGGCAGCGTCGACTCCGCTGGCTTGGCCACGACCACAGGATGAATGATGGAAGGATTCCAAAAGACATCCTGTATGGTGAGCTAGCCTCTGGCAAAAGACCTCCTGGATGCCCCCACTTGCGCTACAAGGATGTCTGCAAGAGAGACCTCAGAGAGGTAGACATCGAGCTGGACAACTGGGAAGAACTAGCAGATGACCGCAGCAGATGGAGGCAGGGGTTACACGAGGGCCTTCAGAAGGGCGAGATAAAGATCAGACAGCTAGCAGAGAAGAAGTGAGCGCACAGAAAGCACAATAAGGACTTGCCAGACACCCACTACATCTGCAAGATATGCAGCAAGGACTGTCACTCTCGTGTGGGTCTTCATAGTCACAATAGACGCTGTAAATGAAGTCCTCAATTGAAACTTTAAAGGGCGCGCTCCATAGTCTATGCAGTCTGAAGGATGCCTACTGATGCTCCTGACTACTACATTATCCCTATCAATTTGCATTACTCCAGTGGGTCCCCCTTCCTATTGCAATTTCTATATAAACTTCTTCTTGCTAACATGCCTGTAGAACTTTTCTTGTTATCCTTCACATTCCTCACAAGTCGCAATTCCAGTTGCGCTTTCGCCTTCCTGATAACTGCACTGCATTCTCGAGCTATACATTTATATCCCTCCCTAGACATCTGTCCAAGTTTCCACTTTTTATAAGCTCCCTTTTTGTGCCTAAGTTTTCCAAGAATTTCCCCAGTAAGCCAGTCTTACTTGGCCTATCTTACCATACCTGTCATATCTCACTCACTGTCAAGGTGTCAGTTCCAGCCTCTGAGTCAATGATGCCAGCCTACATCACCCATTTGTTAAATTTTCAAACATGCATCTTCATTCTTTTTCCAGCATTGTCCCTCGTGCTTCAGTGAAACTCCCATAAACATCCACAAAAACTACCTCACTGTCCTTCAAATCCCCTCGTAAATTTCCCCTTTTCCATGATGTTTGCAAAAAGCTTGACAACAGTGAGACTGGTATTTTGCTGACACCACTGATGACACCACCAATGCTGACCAATATAGTCTCATTGTTCCTTTATACTCTCCACATCTGTCTCTAGCTGTCTCTTATCTCTCATCTTAGGGTATGTCTACACTTATGAGAAGATCAGTATGGGGTTCAATTTAGCATGCTGGCAGGGCTACACTAAATCAACTGGCATCTGCCCCGGTACTCCTGGCAGTCGTAAGGAATAAGGGAAGTCAATGGCACAGTTTCTGCCTTTGACCTCCCACTGTAGGGATGGCAGCAAAAATCAATTTTAGATATATCAACTCCAGCTACTCAATTCTTGTAGCTGGATTTGCATATCTAAAATCGATTTTATCTCCTAGTGTAGACCTAGCCTCAGACTATAAGATCTCTGGGGCAGAGACTGTCTTTTGCACTCATATCGTGCCTAGCACAATGAGGTCTTGGTCCAGGGGGTTTGAACACCAAGGCACTAAAACTGTAATGAGATAACACAGAAAGATGTAAAGGAAAAATATAATAGGCACCAGGTAAGAAAGGAGAAGCAGAAGGGAAACCAAACATAACAAGGAAATACAGAAGATGAGAGGTAGATATTTCTCAGCCTTTGTTTATAAATGCTAGACATTCTTTTTCAAAAAGAGAAAAATTGAGAGAGAATTCAGTTATTCCCCCTTAACCAGCAGCCAGGACCTCTCTCTCACATCACCCAAAGCTCTCCACCTGTTTTTTTTTCCCATGACCCAAAATCCCACAGTCCACTGATAACTGAGGACAAATGGGAGGTATGAGCCATGTTTTCTGGCCAAGCTTTTGGTCACAGACTCAAATAGACAGAACAGCTGTTGGTATAGTTTGTCATCTGATTACTAAAATCTTAAACTTCAAAATTTTGGGCCAGCTTGATAATAGCCAAATATGGTTAAGCAGTACAGTAAGCCTGTTGACTTTACTAAAATTACTCATAACTCATGATGAGGAAGTAAGATGAGAATCAAACTCACCACCTTTTGTTAAGAGTTTCATTGATTTGTTTGTTATGGCTGTGACCCTATGCCAGCTTGTGCAATGCTCCATAGGCTGCAGCTGAATGCTGACCGGTAAGTAGCTAGAAACCAGTCTGGCTCATCTGTTAGTATTGTTAAAATAATCTTTAAATTTTATAGAATGCTTGTGAGTTGCTGCGTGCACTAATCTCACTGTCAGCGTCTGAGGTAGTGTAGACATAGCTTCAGTTTAAACAATCTGTAGTTATTTTATTGTATGATTGGCAACAAGTATTGTCTTTGGTGTATGATCTTGAAGTCATTTGACCCGGAGTGGGTAGCCAGTCCTTTGGGATTGGGAGTTACATGAATATTCATGTGATTGTTGGTGTAAAGGGACCATCTATCACAAAGGCAAACTTGCTTGTGTGGCAAGATAGACTTGAGTACCCAAGCAGACTGTCTGTGACTTCATGATTAGGCTTTTATGGTGCCTGAGGAGTTTACACTTGATACTTGGTTGGTGAAATCTGAGTATAAAATTCACAGCCAGTTTGGGGTTCATGCCTTGCTTCTTAACAGTCTGCTTTGAGATTAATACTCACATTTTTCAGCCACAGATTGATAATGTCTTCTTTCTTCTATCACAACCAATGACTCATAATAAAATATACAATAATGATCACATAATCTTAACAAGAAATGTAATTTCATTTATATTCTATTAATGTATTGCTCACACAATTTTCTAACATATATATCTAATCCCCCAGCAACCTTCAGAGAATTCTGTGAAATGAAAGTCTGACGTAATGTTTCACTAGCCAGTGAAAAACAATTAAAATTTGTATGGTGTTTTTAACTCCACTGGCTTTTTTCAAGTTTGAAAAATAACATTATGAACCTGATTTTTAAGATTGCTACTGTAGAGTATCTGTGGATTTCATTGGTTATTTCCAAAATGAAGTATTAATGTAGCATTGTTGGCAGAAGGGTGTGTATCATGGTTAAAGCACATTAGTGAAAGTCTGTTATAATTTATTTATTTGTACAATAAGAGCACTACAAGGCCCTTTCCAAGATCTGCTTCCACTGGGTTCCATTCCTAACTCTGGCACTGTCTCACTCAATGCAAATTGGAGAGAGGTTTGGCCTCAGTGTGTTCAGATCAGATATCTGTGTGTTCAATTGTTATGTCCACTGTGGGAGTGTGGGCAACTCATTTATGCTACCATTGCCCACTTAGGCCCATTCTACACTACACCCAGCCCTTCCCCTCCCCTCCCTCACCCCCATTGATCTAATCTATGTAACTTCTGCTATGCAATTAGCATAACTAAGTCAACATACTTACTGCTCTGTCTTCCACGTGGTAGGGTTAGCAGGAGCTGCTCTCTCATTGACTCCTGGTGGAGTAGCAGAGTCAACAGGAGAGTGCTCAGATGTCAATTTACTGCATCTAAGCAGGTGTAATAAATTGATCATCGGTGGAATGATTGCTGCAGCATCGATCCACTGGGTAGTGAAAACAACCCCTGAAGTCTGGTCCTGTGAAATTGTGAATGTTCCAATTCCCATTTTAATCATGGAGTATTGATGTTGAAGCAGGGATTCTGGTCTCATTTTGTCTGTTGACTAGTGTTAATATATCTGTGCAGTTCAACACTCTTAACTAAGGTCTCGGTATATTGACAAATTCTCCTTATATAGACTCAGCTTAGATAAATTCCATGAGTAAGACAGTGGCCAAAGCACTTTTTTGCAATATAACTGCATGAATACAAAGCCTTTTTGTAATATAGAAATGGTGGAGAAAATTGTATAGTGTAAACCTAGCCTGCATCCTCATATCCCAGCTTTATTCTCTCCATTATACAATTCAGGCAACTGAAAGGTCATGCCAGCCAGAGGCGGGAATAGAAACCTGGTCTGTAATAAAAGTCTTAGGCACTTAGGTGTGATGCCTTTCAGAATGAATGTGCCAGAGCTGTTTTCTTAGCTCTGCTGCTTACAATCACAGCCTTCATCAGTTGACCACGCTCCCCTCTTAGAGCCAGGAGTAGAATTCAAGAATCCTGAAACCCATCATCCTACTATTGTATCACAAATAGTTATGAGACTGTCAATATGTGTCATGTTTCCTGTAGGAGGTCATCACCCTATAGATGATAATGGTCCCCTGTAACTGGCCATATTTCCTTAGCTCAGATGGAGGTGAGCTGTAGTGTGGTTCTGAAAGTCCTTAGATTTAAATACTGCTGAAGAGCCAAAAATAATATATGATTATTTTAAACTAAAGATGGTATCATAATATATAGAGACTAAGCACATAATTAATGTAGCATGAGTAATCTTAAATTTGGAATTTCCTAACTTTTGAGTGTTTGACTAAAACACCTTTTTTTTGTTATTATAGAAGGGGCTGGTAATACTGCCTTTTATTAAGATTGTCTAACACTTCCCTATTTTGAGTTGCTTATAACTTTGGCAAATTTACTATTTGGGCTGAAAATTTCTAGTCAGGTGTCTGCCTCAGACTGCATTATTTTAGAATGTGTCAGTCAAAGCCATTCAGGCATTTCTGAGAATGAGAACATATTTTGCCCATGTTAAATATTTCTGGTTCTAATGGCCCCAGGCTGTGGAGCAGGAACTCAGAATTTGGCAGGAAGTAGTCTTTGTGTCAGAGATGTGCCTGTTGCTGGCATTGTGAAAATATGCTCAAATATTCCAAGACCTAAGCTTCTGTAAAAATACAATGCACACATGCTCAGTAAACATGTCTTAGATTTTAGCAGATACATTTGCAGATGATTCTTTCCACACGCGGCATGCTTCAACTGCAATTCTGGGTTGCTGTGGGTCATAGCAGGCGTAAGTGTGCACACCTGGACTGAGAGGAGGGAGACTGTCTCTCCTGTGCTCTTAGAGAATGTCTACACCGCCAACTAGATGCCTGAGACAGGCCCTTGCCAGCTGTGTAGACTTCCAGGCTCTGGGAAGCTCTGGGAACCTTCTACCTCACAAAATTCTAAAGCCCACGTAGCCAGAGCCTGGAAGTTTAGACAGTAATGAAACAGCCCCACAGCTTGAGCCCTGTGAGCCCAAGACAGTTGGCATGGGTCAACCAGGGGTGTCTGCTGGGTAGGTGCATCCTCAGTAAACCCCCTTCCAGACACAAGCATGTCACTTTTCACTCTCCAATCCTTCATTCTCTGATGCTTTTCCTCACATATTCTGATCCAACAGTTTCTATGTCTCCTCCCAATCAAAATTGCCCATACCCACTCCCTACCATTGAACATAACAAGCATATGGTGTGATTGTCTGTATTCTCTGATGGCGTAGCTGTGCACCATTGGAACCTGATGTGCAGCTTTGCCTTCATCAGAAAGGACCATAATGACCACAACCATATGCTTAATATCTTACAGGAAGCCCTTTGAGAACTGTAGACAATAAGTGCCATATGAGTTCAGTATTGTTTTTAATATGGTGAAAAAGAAATCTATTTAAGGATGTATCTTGAATGTATATGTTTAGCTTTACTGTATCTCAGGTCCTGATGATATGACATCAAAGGCTGTCCTTCAGTTTTGAAAAAAAACAACAATCCATCTTGCAGAGATTAAAATTTTTAATAATACATTACTACAGTGTATAATGTTCTTATTGGGCTTACACATATCACTTATATCATACAAGGGACTTATACCATACAAGTCCTACATACAGCCGTACACACAATCTACAGTTTTCTACGAGAGAAAAAAATGTATAGATCCCTGTACATGCCTCATATCTATATTGCACATATACACTCTCTCTTTTGGAAATAGTGTATGAATTTCCATTCTCCACCTAACTTTTTTGTCTTTTCTGATCTTCTGGAATACACACCCATTTCAATACACACATTCCCTTTTCTTCTATTATATACAACATTGAGTAACTGCTATATCCACTGGTTAATGATAAAATACCCTAATGTTTAATCAACATGATTGTTAGGCAAATAGCCTAAAACACACAGTCCACTTCTAGAGTTAGCTCAAGTTGTATAGCCCTACAATCCAACAAGAGGTGTAACAATCAGTGGGGAAGGAGACCTAGCAATGGATGACATCAAGAAAGCTGAGGCATTTAACGCTGATTTCACTTCAGTCTTCATTAAAATGGTTAATTGTGACCAAATACTCAATGCAATTAAGATTAACAGCAAGGGAAAAATAACACAAGCCAAAATAGGGAAATAACAGGTTAACCAATATTTTGATAAGTTAGATGTATTCAAGCAGGCAGGACCAAATGAAATTCATCCTTGGGTAAGTAGAGTGACCATCATCTCATATTGGGTGGGACAATCCCGTATTTGGGATGCCAAAAAAGCATCCCTACTTATTTTTTTAAAAGGGACGAATTGTCCCATATATGGGCCCTCCCCCACCACCACGACACCTTTTCCAACCGCAGCTGTGCAGGCACACCTGCTGGCAGAAGTCACTTCCCCGAGCCCCGGGGAAACAGAGCAAGAGTGGGCAGCTGCAGCTTCCCCAGTGCTCCAGGGCAGAGCTGGTGGCTGCCTCTTCCCCAGGGCTCCGGAGCAGAGCTGACAGCTGCCATTTCCCTGGGGCTTCTAGGGAGCACTGGCAGCTGCCACCTCCTTCCTGGATCCCTGGGGCTTGACGGACCTGGGAGGGGCTGCCCCTCACCCCATATCTCCCTGTCCCATATTTGGGATAGGGAGATATGGCAACCCTATGCTTAAGCAATCTAAGAACCATTAACAATTATATTTGAGAAATTATGAAGGATAGGTGGGGTGCCAGAGGACTGGCAGTGGGCTGCCATAGTACCTAACTTTAAAAAATGGTACACAGAGGATCCGAGGAATTATGAGTCAATCTGTCTTTACCAGAACAAATTTTAACCAATTTGTAAGTACCTAGAGAATAATAGGATCATTAGGAAAAATCATCATGGATTTATCAAGATCAGATCATGCCAAGCCAACCTAATTTCCTTCTTTGTCAGGGTTATGACCTACTGGATGTGGGGAAGCTGTAGATTTGCTATATCTTAATTTTAGTGGGGCTTTTGACAGCGTCATATGACAGTCTCGTAAGCATGCTATATAAATTTTGACTAACCTGAATTAAATTACTACATGGTGGGTATTTTGCTGGTTGAGAAACCATGCACCAAGAGAAGTTATCAATGACTCACTGTCAAACTGAGAAGAGGTATCTAGTGGGGTTTCTCAGGGTCAGTATTAGGTTTGGCATTATTCAATGTTGAATATTTTTGTTAGTGACTTGAACAATGTAGTAGGAAATGTGCTTATAAAATTTACAGATGCTGGGAGGGTTTGCAAACACCTTGGAAGACAGAATTAGAATTCAAAAGGACTTTGACAATTTGGATAATTGGTGTGAAGAGCATCTGTGGGGGTCTGGTGGATCAGAAATTGAGTCGAAAATGTGATGCAGTTCAAAAAGGCTAATATCATTCTGGGGATGTATTAAAAGGAAAGTCATAGGTAAGTGATTGGAGGAAATTGTCCTGCTCCACTTGGCACTGATGAGGCCTCACCTGGAGTTCTGTTTCCAGTTTGGGTGCTACATTTTAAGAAAATACAGTAAAATGGAAGGGTATACAGAGAAGAGCAACAAAAATCATAAAAAGTTTAGAACACCTAAGGAAAGGCTTTAGAACCTGGGTGTGTTGAGTCTTGAGAAAAGGAGACTGAGCAGAAACCTGATAAGTCTTCAGATGCTTTAAGGCTACTCTAAAGAGGTTTGTGATCAATTCTTCTCCATGTCCTCTGCAGATAGGACAAGAATGAATGGGCTTGATCTGCAAGAAGAGAGATTTAGATTAGATGTTATGAAAACATTTCTAACCATAGTTAAGATCTAGAATAGATTTCCAAGAGAAACTCTAGAATCCCCATCCTTGGAGGTTTTAAGGCCAGGTTTGACAAACATCTCTCAGGGATGATCTAGGTTTACTTCGTCCTGTCTCAGTAAAGGGCAAAGGTGGCTGGACTTGATGACAGTCTGTAGGTCTGTTCAGCCATCAGGCTCCATGCTTCTATGACTTGGAGGAAAAGGATACTTTACAATGCTTTTATGTTGATTTTTGTATGTTTCCATAAGGAAGAATCTTCAAAAAAGTAAAGAAAGCATAGAATGAAAGGTAACATCTAGATTTAAAAGCAGCAACGTAATTGTAAGAAAAACATAGTTCAGGAAAGCACTGAATAAGAATGTACATAAATCTCTGAGGTCTGACCATATCCACTAACCTCTGTCATTGCTATCTTGCTTTCATGAGAACTGTTAATTTAAACTATTAGACCTGCAGGTCAACCTTTGCCTGCTACTGAATTTGTTCTGTTCTTAATGCCAGTTTTATAAATCACTTCACTATATATGCCAGGATTATTCTATTACCTCTCTTCTGAATCGCTGTGATCTGTTTCAGTAGTTCACTATCACCCACAAAGTGAACCAATAATTCACAAAACAGGCAGAAAAACTACAGCATGGTTTTAAATTGCACTTTACTTTCCAAAAGTTAAGTACCAATGCCAGAGCTAGCACATATATCCCATTTCAAAGAACTCTGAGCCAGAGTCAAAAGTGTTATTTAACGTAATTAGGAAAGAAAGAACAGTAGTGCTTGGTTATTTGAACAAAAACTGTGTGACTGTGGACAAACTGTGTAATTTATCTGCCTCAGTTCTCTGGTCTGTAAAGTGGATTTAATTGTATTACCTCATTAGATATTGCATAGTTTAATTTATTAATTAGTGTATACATGTATAAGAACAACAGATGGCAAAAGACCAAGAAATGCAAAGTATTACTATTGAAGTTTTGCAACAAAGTAAGTAAAGAGAGAAGCCTTTAGCTGCTTGTGTTATGTTGTTATCAGTGTGACAGCTATTTCATCAATGATATTTTCCTTATTGCCTTTAAATTCAGTCATAAGAGGTAATTTGTTTGTGTAGCCTATTGGAGAGAATAAAAATAAATACAATATTTATATTGTAATGAGATATCAATTACAGAGCTCAATCTCACTGTTGCTCAAGCAACATTGCCATTTATGTCAAGGAATGAAAGGATCAGGTTTACAGTTTATTAGATAAATTTTACAAACATAGATTTTCACTTCAAAAATGTTACGAGGAAAATCTAACCAGTTTGCAAAAAACACAAACAATAGTTTGCAAAGATAACATTTAAAATATATCTATCAGGATGCCAGTTTGAAAAAAGTGTTACAAGTATGTGATATGTGAAAGTAAATATTGATCAGCTGAGACTAGGACTGCATTTTGAAATATTCTATGAAAAGCAAATTTAGTTACATTTCTCCTGTTCTCTCTTTCTCGCCCCCATCCTCTCCTGAAAATCTCCTGCCATAGCGACTGCATTTGCCTCCAGACTTGTCAGACACAGTGAGCCGCTCAAGCAAACAGGATCTGGCAGAATCCACCAAACTGCTGAGCTCAGGATGTGGTGCTATGGCCACAGGCAAGAAGCACCTGGACTTCTAGTGATTTCTACTTAGCAGTTTCACTCGGATTTATATGACACTCTAATTATGATTGTTAATGACTTATGAAAATATTTTTCTTAATGATTTGACCCAGCAGTCCTTAAAAACACCTATTAAAAGGTGTGTATTACAAGATGGTGCCTCGTTTTCTCATCCTGATTTTGTTGAAGACATTTGTTTCCTTTTTTTACAAAATATGTACACACGGGTTTTGTTACATTGAAAACATGCTGCATTGCACTGTTATTCTGGAAATGTACAATGTTTTGTTCTTGTCTGGAAATTATTATTATTGAAGTTCAAAATGTTTCACGAAAGAATATCAGATGTGTTGTTTTTCACAAGCTAAATGAGTCTGTCTAACATAATTGTATTAAACATTGATTATAAATATAAAATGTAAATTAGCCAGTATTGTGAAGATTAGTAAATGAGATTGAGGAATGCATTATCACATCTTATTTTAAAGCCAAATTTAACCATTGTTGTTATTTGAGATTGTAATTTTGTACATCTGAAATATCATTATCAAAACCAAAATTAGATATGATATCATTTTACAACGTATATAAACAATGCATTTAAAACATCTTGTAGTTTTTCATATGTGTTGTACTGTGTCAATAATTAAATTGATAAAAAAGAATTTTTCCATAGTAACAATATATTATAGATAATTAATTTGCCTTATAGGTTAATAAATGTATTAAAATGCACTTGAGTGGAATTTACTAAACATTGAAAAAAGAATTGATTTCCTTATGTAGTTCAAAACAGTAATCCCAAACAATTGAAGTCAGCACTATGAAATTATGTCAACAGACATAATTCAAGATTGAAATTCAAACTGACAGCTACATTAATGCTAGAAAAGCAGAAGAGTGCACTGGAGCTTGGGGAAGAGTATCACAGAATGCAGGTCTAAAACAGAACAGAAAATAAAACTAAATCAGGTTTCCATACCATCAGGTATACTATTTGTGAATTTATAACTATTGTGTGTGTGTGTGCATGCGCACGTGCTAGTCTGTGAATTACATAGTTTTGTGCTTTTTCTTACGAAGTAGACTTCCATCTTGAAAGTGGGTATATAGTCCCCCATGGAACTTCCCAACCAGATTTTGGAGTACCTTATGGTTTCAAATTTCAGTCTTTATAATGGGATACAACATGGCTAGAGTGAAATTGATTTTCCAAATAACATTTTCTTACAATACAATCATTTTAATATCTTTTGATGCAGTTCAAACTGAAAAGTTGATTAAATGATTTGCTTTTCTTATACAAGCCAGCTTTTACTTTATTTGTTCTTGACAACACTGTATGTAAAACAAAGACATAGCTTTTAAAACTGTCTAACTAATATGATGAATGTCAATCACTTAAAAAACTCCACTGTAGCATAAACACATACTGTATACAGCTTTTATTCTGAATTAGAATAATTGAATCAATGACAGTGATTTGCCAGGATGTCAAATCTATCCATCATATCCTGTCACTACCAGTTTATTTTTTGTGATCAAAATCAAAAAGACTACTATTTTGTCATCAGCTATTTCATTAGTGATAACAATCAGGATTTCTTTTCTCTCCCTTTTTAAAAGATATGCCTTTTTTTGTAATATCTAAAAACGCAAATCCTTTTTAAGCAAAGTTTCAGAACAGAGCTGTCAGTTTCATAAAGCTAAAAGGCATCTACATTCTTATACCAATATACTTAAATCACCATTGATTTCAAAAACTTCATATGCCTTTTTGCATTAGCGATAGCATTGAGCAGAAATTCTCATTATATGCTTATTTGTACCTTTAGAAGCTACTAAGTAGTTTAAATATTTGAATTCAAATAATGTGAACAAAATTCATAATTGAATATGTAAATTTTATATAGCTATAAACATGAGGAAACATATGTGGTGTATCCGTCTGAAGTATGACATCATCAGGTATATAAATTGCTTTTCAGTATATTTCCTAGGTCATTGACTTAGCACACAGGTGGAAAATGTAACTAAACTTCACAGCTAATTTCTTGTTAGCATATAACCTGAAAATGGACTGTATAATATGTATAGATAAATATAATGTTAATTACATCAATTGCATGTGCTAAATAGGTTAGCATAGGAACTGATAAAGTAGTTTGGATAATAAAAGTAAAAGGGAAATTGCCTACAAATCTATATTAAAATAGTTTTTCTTTCTTTTTTCTGATTCACTGAACATGCTGTGTGAAATACGTTTTACAGTGTGTGGATGTACAGTGTTCACCTATGGCAAAAACATGTAGCAAAATTTCTGTTCTCTTTTCTTCCAAAAGATTCTATTGGCTACAACAATATATGACAGTGACTTATTTACCCAGTATAACAGATGAGTAAAATAACATTACATACACCCTTTGACAGTGTGTATGATGTAGCATTCAACTGTAGTCCCAAATAGACCTCTGAGCTCTCATTTTTAGTTAGAGGCACTGGTTAAAATATTTAGCCATTACATTGAACTCTCTATGAAATTCCTCTGTACTCACTTTCATGTGTCCGGTATATGTCCCTCAAAAGCTTTCATGCAAACATTCCTATAGATTGTGCCTTTCTTTATTGGCTGATAAATATTTTTACCACAGGAGACATATCATACTTGAACTGAAGGACTCTATCTTTCTTCACAGATTGTCATAATTCATTGCTGACTCCACTTTGCTCACCTTCTCCAGAATCTTAGCATTGATTTGGCTGGGGCACCTTATGGTGTTTAAAGTGATTCAAACTTCCATTTAGATAGTTATTTTCTGTTCTTGAACAGATGTTACAGAGTACAGTTTAGTGTTTTGGTTTTCAGGTTATTTTTAGGAAAAACTAAAAAATGAGCTACTTACATCTGAGTGGACTTCAAACTGAAGCCACTACACTTCTTACATTGAAACTGATGTTAGGTATGTAACATACCAGCACAGAGACAATAGCAGCTCTCTGTTGAATGGACCCAAAATCAAATTTACACACAGATCTTTACACAAGCATGACATACAAGCTGTGTCTACACGTGCACGCTACTTCGAAGTAGCGGCACTAACTTCGAAATAGCGCCCGTCACGGCTACACGCGTCGGGCGCTATTTCGAAGTTAACTTCGACGTTAGGCGGCGAGACGTCGAAGTCGCTAACCTCATGAGGGGATCGGAATAGCGCCCTACTTCGACGTTCAACGTCGAAGTAGGGACCGTGTAGACGATCCACGTCCCGCAACGTCGAAATTGCCGGGTCCTCCATGGCGGCCATCAGCTGGGGGGTTGAGAGATGCTCTCTCTCCAGCCCCTGCGGGGCTCTACGGTCACCGTGGGCAGCAGCCCTTAGCCCAGGGCTTCTGGCTGCTGCTGCGGCAGCTGGGGATCCATGCTGCAGGCACAGGGTCTGCAACCAGTTGTCGGCTCTGTGTATCTTGTGTTGTATAGTTCAACTGTGTCTGGGAGGGGCCCTTTAAGGGAGCGGCTTGCTGTTGAGTCCGCCCTGTGACCCTGTCTGCAGCTGTGCCTGGCACCCTTATTTCGATGTGTGCTACTTTGGCGTGTAGACGTTCCCTTGCAGCACCTATTTCGATGTGGTGCCGCGCAACGTCAAAGTTGAACATCGACATTGCCAGCCCTGGAGGACATGTAGACGTTATTCATCGAAATAGCCTATTTCGATGTAGGCTTCACGTGTAGACGTAGCCACAGTGAAGAAAGGAGTCATGACTTTTTAATATGTTAAATAAGGATTCTTTATTTAATTTATGTGGTGCTGAGGCTATCCAAATGTAGGTATTTGGAATGTGAGGAGCTTATGATCGATTAAACTACAGTTTTTTAAATATACTTGTAAAGGAATTTGTAAAGTCACTGTACAGATGCTGCTCAATCCAATTATGTAACAATAGCTACTAACACTGGAAGATGAGCATTAAACTTCTTCATACTTGATGCATGGAATAACACACAAGCAAACAAAGTTCTACCTTAAAATTTAAAATAACTGTCATTCCAAACACGCCTTTGGAAAAACATACAAAGGTATATATTGTAAAAATCCTGATTGGATTGGAAGTTTTGAAAAGCAAGCATGAAGGCTTTGTATTGCTTGGAATTTCATATGTTTAGTCTTAGACCAGAAAAAGGTAAATATGAGGTTAATCAGGCAGCCAGTTTTGAATTATGAGATTTAGCAAAACAAGGAGCTTTTCACTTAATTGTCCACTCACAATTTAAAAATAGACTGGAGAAAAAGCCTCAAGGTTGTTTTAGCTATTTGATCTCAATGAAATTGAGCCTTTTGGTTTTGCTTTACATTTCTGTAATTCTTGGTGCTGAACTTGCTTTGGCATATGCTAAAGCTGACCCTCATGTCCATTTAAATCAATGCACAGGTGTAATGCTAGCAGATCCTGATGGGAGATGGGAAACCCTATTTTAGTGGGTTCCTTCTGCAATCTTAGCTCAAACAAAACATCCACTGAAGGCATTGATTTTGTGTCTCTCCTTACTTATGCTGCTCTAACTCAGAAATAATTGAGTTAGTCTGGTGTAAAACCAATATAAGTGAGAGAAAAAAACGCCCAATGATTGCCAACGTTAGCCTTAAAGAAGTTCACGAAACACTGCCAAGTTAAAGTCAGCCCAAATTAAAATGTCGACATGCTTTTCTAAAACCTGAATCAGGACAATTGTCAAAATGTAAAATAAATTCTGAAAATGGGGGTTTAGAGTGCACAAGCATTCCTCTGCAATGTTTGAAACACAAACATTGCAGCATTAAGAATCTAGAGCCAATTTTACTGATCTGAATTGTCCAAGCAGAGGGGAAAGAAAAAGGTGAACATTTAGCATAAAGACCAAGGAGTGGTTTTTAAACATTCACTTGTAATAAGATAGGCGTTAATTGTAACGTGCAAAGGCATTTGCAATATTTGGTTTCTGCACTAACCAGACCCCTTAAAATTGTCCATATAGAATACCTGTGAGGTATGTTTAAATCTGTTCATGGAACTTTTCAGCTTCGGCATAGGACAAACAAGGGAAGCTGTAAGTTGCATGAGTGAAGTGTTCGGGGGTCAAGGAATTTGCAAACTCTGCTGGTGCAGCTGGCAGAGCTCATATGTCTTGAGGGAGAAAAAATAGCAGTTCATAACCCTTACAATCTTTAACTGCTAGAATTTACGTGGAGTCTGTTGGGTGCCTGGAAGCAATTGCAACCTCTGCTGGGGGATTTAATTCAAGCTACGATTCCTCCCAGTCACCTGAATAAAACTGGAATCTTTGCTGGAGTTCTTATAAAACCTCTGTTTAATACTTGACCCAACTGCAATGCACCTTCTGAGGTCAGTGTCCTGTGATTGGGGTGTCTGGGCTTCCCACTAGGACCCACATACCCTAGCCAAAACTAGTTGAGCAGTCTTGTGATCCAGGTGACGTTCCTGTCCATCCAAGTCACAGACTTCAGATAGCCTCCACCATTAGGGTGGAGATGATCTATATGGTGAGTTGGGCGTGGTCTGAAAGACTGTTGACATTCATATCAAGTTCAGTCAAAATAAAACATTAAAGCAGACAAGTGTATTTTGGTTTCGTATAACTTCTGTTGGACAGAGGGAAGAGTAGGTATGGGGTTTGTTGATCATGTGTCCATGTCCAAGTGTACACAGTACATTAAAGTCTCACAGCCATCCTGGAGTGCTGGATAGGGAGAAATAACTTCTCCCTATCTATCCCTGTTATCTTGGTCAGAGATTTTATTATAGACACTTTTGATGTAGCCACGTTACTTTGCCCACACCATCAACAAAGGCAATGGAAAACATCCTCTGCAACATGCTCTCTGTCCATTAGGGGCCTCTCACCAGTACAGTCTATCCTGACCCAGCTTCATAGCCTGCCCTAAGATTCTTCGGGAACACTGTGAGCCCTGTAATTCATACACGCGCTCAGAAATTTTAGAAATGGTGACTAGTGTATGTGTGGAGAGTCTAGAAGGGATAAATTTACAAGGGGCTACAGAGGACAGCGTTACCATTTGTGCAGGAAACTTCAACTTTTCTTCTTATTTTACAATCTATTGTTAGTATAAAATTCTCCTAAGTGAACTTCATTTTCAACCTTAACTGTCCAATGGCCGATCCTGAGCCCACTGTAATCACTGGCAAAATTCCCATTTGGCCTCAACAAGAGCCTTTAATGTCCTCCCCCCCCCCGACACACACACACATTGATACTACATGATGATAATGAATTTGCTAGTGAGTAAGAAACCCAAGGCTAAACACTACCACCTTTCCCAGTAACAACAGGATACCAGTGCTTCTAAAGGAAAAGCAAACCCACAAATTTAGGTCACAATTTTGGAATAGTTTGTGGGCTCATACACCTGTGTGGAGTTTCAGTGAATTTGACACAGCCTGTCAGGGGCCAGGGCCTACCCGCATAAATTAGGCTGAATGAAGGCTCTTGGCCTTAGACTGTAAGTTCTTCTGGCAAGGTCTGTTTCTCCATTTGTGTTTGAACACTCTCTCGTACAATGGGGGGGCCCAGTCCTGAGTGGCCTCTGTGATAGACAAGGACACAACCAACCCTTGTAAGTCTAAGAAAAATCGAAAAAAGGAATTGGGAAAAGTAGTTCAATTAAGCTATCAGGTTGGAGCAATTCTACTGTGATGTCTTATTCTAGTAAGACACTTGCCCAAATGAGCCATGACCTCTACTTTTTTAAGACAAACCCCTGCCACAAAAGTTGGATATTTGTAATTAAAAAGCAAGGGACAGCATTAGGAATAGGTCTACTGGCTTCTCTTAGTTAACCAAGGAGGTCTCTTGTTGATGAGGAGTCCTTTACATGCAAACTGTCCATTCCCTTTGGCCCCGCAATCTGAAATTCTCAAGGCACAAGACACTTTTCTGAAAAAAGGACCCTCACCCAGAGATGGCTCAGAAATTCCACTTGTCATGAAAACCTTTCTTTCCGGACTGTCTGGCTGAGCAAAATGCAGTTTCCTTTGTAAGAAAGGGACAAGTGCTATGACCTTGTGTGCCTGAATTACCACTAACAGGGCTGGAGATGGAGCAGAAGAGCCTCTTCAGCTGCACTTGGAGCAGTACTTGACTCTCATTGGTGTTAAGGGTAAGTGGAAACAAGTAAGGCATGTTTAAGTATCTCCAGTGAATTGTATATAAACATGATAATGCAGCGTGAAGCTGTACTTTAAAGTAGGCTTATGGATGTTAGAGAAAAAGTAAATCAAACTGTTTATTCAGATCTAATAATATATGGTGAATCAAGCACAATAAAATATCCCAATAGCTCTGAATACTGTGAGAGAGCATTGATACAGGAGCTAACTGAGTGATTTAATCAGTCCTAGTCTGTTGTTTGCAGAAGTACAGTTCTGGCCCGTGAAAAACATATTTCCTATCACCCCTGGTTGGATTAAGCCAAGATGAAAGTATCCAGAATTATTTTCCTTACCTTTTACCTGTAAATAAAAAAAATAGGGTTAAACAATAATGGTGGAATTCCCTTCCCAACCACCACCCTGGATTTTACAACCCTGGTTGGAAAGTGATGCTTTCTGTCTCATTGAAATAGGTGCCGTTTGACTCACATTCCCCTTTAAAAAAAATTAAAAGCAGCACCTCAGCAATGTGATTCAGAATTGATTTCATTATGTATATAGTCTGTAAAGGGCACTGACCTGAAAGATATAGTAGAACTATTTAGCTTATTGTGTGTTTCTCTGTAGATGGCAATAGCTTAGCTAGAACAGAATATTTGAAGTACAAACTACAGTATTAGTAAACCAGGGTTCACATGCAGATTCTTATTCTACCTATACTACAAAATGGCATGGGAGCCTTCAGGATGGCCTAATAAATGACATGTAAGGTGGCCTTATGCAACACAGAGTATTTTTAAGATCATGCAAAGACATGTTTCGATTAGAATCAATGGCTGGATCAGATTGACGGGAATATGTGACCGACACAGAGTGACATTTCAGGGTAGATTTCGAGCTTGTATAATACATCTGTAGAAGGGTAATTTCACGGGATTCATTATAAGTAATGAAAATTATCATTAGAGGCTCTTCAGAGCACACCGAAGATTTTAATGCATGTGCTACTTGTCAGTTCCTGGGAAAGAAGCACATGGATCTCACATTCTTTCTCTCTTTCTTCCTCTGAAATCTGGGCAAGCTTTCTGTGTTCAGCTATGTGCTTGGGTGCTTTGAGGTCTAGCCTGCCCTTGAGCAAGAAACCAGGAAATGGCATTAGTGCTCACACATTTTGAGAGGTTGTATTCACTCCCCGACCCACCCCAGGGAAGAGTGTCTTGACAGGACTAGACACGTCCTCCAGTGCAATCCACAGCTATTGCTGTAACCCACAGTGCCTCCTGGCACAGAGAGGAGCAGCCCTTCCAGGCAAGCAGTGCTCAGGGAACCAACCGCCCTCACGTCTCCCTAATGTGCAGCAGTCAGCGACTTTCTCTAGCAAATCCCCAAATCCAGGGACAAGGGAACCAACCAGTGAGCCACAAATGTTGCCTCCATGCTATAGGTAACCAAACGCTGACTCCAGTAACCACCGCATTCAGTCTCACTAACTGTTGTACACTGTCCTTCAGATTGGCATGGATGGCAGGAAGCGTGAGAAGCATTGACTGTCCATAAAGAACACTTTACAATTTAGTTTTGATTGCCATGGTGACCTTATACTAATAGAGACAAATCTAACTGTACTGCATATATTGACTCAGTGGGGGTCAACAACCACAGCAGGCCCTGGGCAAGGAGGAAGGGGGGGCACCTGGCTCCATGCCCTGGAAGGGCATGACCATGGGCAGAAGGGGAGGGGCCTGGAGCAGTTTGCACTCAGTGCCACTCCAGTTGTGCTACTTCCCGCCCCCCCCCCTCACCCCCCGCGCCCTCAGAGCTATGTGGAATGCCACAGTAGCACTGCTACAGCACTTCAAAGGGCCCGGAGCACTGACCGCTGCCGCTCTCTAAGTAGCAGCAGCAGAGAGAGGCGATCCAGTTCCGTTTGAAAGAGGCAACTAGCCTCTTTGTCCACAGTCCCCTTTAGCTGTATGTTTGCGCACATATTGGCTGTATGTTTGAGCTCATGCTTGTATACGTCAGGAACACTAGTGGAAAAACCTGTGAGAAAAGAGAATTAAGCTATAATGTGATCATATGATAGCCATGTGCTGCCATTTGGAACTGGAAAAATGGCAATAGGCTCCCCCTCTGTCTCCAGCTCTCATACTAGATGTAGAGAGAGATTCCAGGGTTGTTAGGCAGAAGGCTAGAATGCCGACTGAAGCAATGTGAAGCAAAGGAACCAGCTACAATTGAAAGCACCCTTTTGTTTTAAAGACCTGGCTCAACCTGACCTTGCAATCTATTAGCAGCCCATGTTTAAATTCTCAGACATATTCAGGCTTTTTTAAATTTTACAGCTGATACCTGTATGACAGTAGAGGCTTTCCCCTAGTGTGTGTATACATTTATTGCACTGCACACAAATACATCTGGCTAGCTAATCTTAAACACCCCCTGTGCATGCAAGCAATGTCTTTTTAAAGGGGACAGCACATTGTTTTCATTTGACCTTCCATAATAAACCTTACACACAATTAATTACAGCTGCTAAGGCTAGCATTTCTACTTCTAGTAATCTAATTTATGACTAGCTCTGTGTGTGTGTGTGTGTGTGTGTGTGTGTGTGTGTGTGTGTGTGTGTGCACATGCACCATGTATGTATGTGCACACATACACAAACTATGTGCAATGTTGTTATACAGCCACGTGCAATTTATTCTGCATTTAGCATGCAGGTGTCCATATATAAAAACTAGTAACTATAGACAGCAGAAAAGATAGAATATTTAAATGTAAAAATCTTCTTTTTAAAATCAATATTTTATAACTGGCGATTTTGGTGTAATTACAGCTATTAACTATAATAGACATATCAGTAAAGAGGAAGATTTAATCTAATTTTTTTCTAGCTTTTATACATTTCTTCTTATGTCAGGTTTTTAATTTTCTTTTATTAAATATTCTATTGTGCTTTGAATGGAGCATAGCTTTGTCACAAACGATTACGTGTTTCGATGCCTCTAATCCTGGCAGCAGTGAATCACCAAGCACTACAATGGCTGTTAGTTTAGGTTTACAGAAAAGTGTTTTCCGTATCTACTTATGTGCTGGACAGCACAGCCCACAAACTGTAACAAAACTTGCTGCGTATTTTGTTAAAGCATCACATCTGTTCTTCACTACAGCTTTGCAAGTAACAACTGGACTACAATGAAGCAGCTTCAGAGATGGGAGAATGTTTAGATTCAGCTGCCAATAACTAAAGGCTTTTAGCTTTCACTAGCCAGTCACAGTTTGCATTGTTGTTGCCTGTTGATTTGTCTTCTCTCATTATCTCTTGACATGCTGCTCTCCACCCACATCCACATTAGCAACCCTCCCATAAAGCATGTTGAGATATTAACCAGGTTATAGGTTCAGTGGAAAATCACACAAAGATTATGCTGTGTGGTGGTGTATAGAGCTGGTATTAGCTTTCCAAAAGAACTTTGCTTTTCTTACAAATGCTGCTTTTTAAAAACATCCTAAATTAAATAATGTTTAAAGTCAAGACATATATCTTATATGTTATAATCTCCAAAGTATTGGCCTGACCATCATAAATAAAACCATAGTCCCCATTGAAAATTCTGCTATATTGTTAAGTTCATTTAGCACTCAATTATAAATCTCTATGCTGATTGGAAACTCTTGTCCTCTTCCATAAATGCACTTATATAAGCAGACTTTTGTATATCTCTCTCTCTGAATGTAGAGGAATTTATAATCATTTCAACCTGACTTACAGCATGCTTGAGTCATAGTGTCTATAAAGTTATTTCCTTGAGGAATTCCAATATTGAAAATTGAATTAAATTCAAAATAACACTCAGTCAGTATATAATGTTAACCTAATAAGGTAACAAAATTTGCAACACCACACTATAAGGTTAAAAAGAAAATAGTATAATAAAAGAAATACAAAGGCTTTGGCATGGTTTTTACAATCAACAATGGTTAATTTTGATATGTAGTTGTGAACAACTTCAAAACACTTAAGTTTAAAACTCTTGCAAGCACTTTTAATTGATTAGGAATGAATTCTAGATGCACAAAAATGATTGGACTGTGAACAATAGTACAACTATATCTAAGAACAATTAACTTTTGCCGACCAAAAAAGAAATGTATGATGCATGAAAGTGTGTATAAAACATCTATAGAATATTCTTGTCAAATATAAATGAAATTAACTTTATTATAGAAATCATTCTGGGAGATTTCTAGGGAAGACAAATACTTACATTTTGACATAAAACAAATTGGATTATATCGAAGACACAATCTACCTTTTATCTATCAAACGCTTTTCTTCTTCGAAGGTCTCTTTTACCCCTTGTTTGCACATAAGCTTCATCTGTTAACAACCTTTGGAAATACCAACAGATATTTTTCTTACATGAATCTAGTGCGTATTGTTCCAGATTTAATTATATGCAATGGAATGATACAAACTTGGAACATCAGTCCATAATCTATAAACAGATTGGTAGAAGTATTCGATATATCTTGATAAAACTCTTAAATTCGTGGCAACACTTGTTGATCATGGCTTCCTTTTTGTTTTAAAACAACTTCATGACCAACACTGATCAAACATCCATCCAGTCTACATTGTTCTTTTTTTTTCCATTATAACATACAAATGCCCATTTACAAATAATACACCAAAATGAATAAAAGTTTGGATACCAAAATGAAGATTTGTTCCAACTGATATAATGCCTTCTGTTTACAAAGGTCCATGTTAAAGTCTTTTCCATGTGTTACAGAATTGGGCACAGTTGCAGCACGGAAGTCTTTCTTCCTTTATAAAGTACTGCTGAACATCCAACTGTTGTCCATACAGTCATTTGTGGAATTAACACATGTTTTACTGTAATCTTGGCCAGTATTGAGACATATCAGGTTCACTGCCAGGAACTTGAACTGGAACTGACACCCCAGGTGAAATAAGACCTGAAAAAAGAGTTGAAATATCTGTTTGAGCTTTTCTACATACAACACATTTTTATACTTTGCAGTTTTAAAGAGATATGCTAGTATTGTGGAAGGTATTAAAACCACCTACCAATTTACGAATCTTAGGGTTTGTTTGTTTCTTTGTTTGCTTGTTTTAACAGTCCTCTAAACCCATAGAACTGATTTGTAATTGCAAATGAATTTTCATTTTGTAAAATAAAAAAGCCAAATGCTCTACTTATTTACACCAGCTGAAATTCTGACCTAAAACATATAAAAGCTTTGGTATCAAGACTTTGTATACTCAGAAATGTGTCTAAATTGCTCCTGTTTGCAACAGACAATTTGGGGTTTTTTTAGTTAGTTTTCTTTATTGTAAATAGACTGAAACCTCTGCAGGGATCAACATTACATCTTAAAACTCTGCCCCACAGTATCAGCAAATGTAGGCCCCAATTCTGAAAACGCTTACGTACGTTTAACTTTACTACTATGAGTAGCAATCCCATTAAAGTCAGTGGAACTTACGCACCATAATAAAGTTAATCGCACGTCTAAGTGTTTGACAAGATTAAGGACAACCTGAAAACAATTCTCTTGAAAATTCATTAGCCGGCCACTTGGTTTAAGCAACCATTTTTGCCCCTCCTCTCAGTTGTAAGTTAAAATGCAATTTCACTATACACCCAAAAAAGCAAGGAAGGTCTCACAGTTTGACCGTTGGCCAAATTCTGCTGCTATTTAAGCCGATGGTAACAGGTTTGGGCCCTTTGGCAGCCAGCTGGTTAGCACAATATGAATATTAGTTGAAAAGAAAGTGTAGACTACTGGTGAAGCCAAACTATGGGAAATGTATCTCTGTAGAAGAAATTACTGGACCTACCTGTTGAAGTGGTTCCAGAGGTGCCCATTGGCTGGCTGTTCATATGTGTCTGCATGTGAGGAGGTGTGTACGTATCATAGCTACGCCCGTTCACCGACGGACTAGTGGGCAGCATGCAAGAGTAGGAGGAGGTCTGGCTGGGTACTGGGGGCTGTCAGGACAAAGGACAAAATAACGTTATAGATCCGTTAATTGAAAAGTATTTGAAGCCTCCATGTCCTCAAATGGTCTTTACCAGGACACAGAAGTTTCATAGGACCTAGCTTATTTTTCATAATCACGAATAAGCTGAAGTTTTATTTGAGTGCCTACAATTAGTCTTCAAATCCATATTTAGGAAGGTAAAAAAGTGATCTCTTTTCAGAGGTATGGGTCAGTCATAGCTCTTACTGAAGTCAGTAGGAGCTCAGGGTGCTCAGGGTATCCAAAAACACACTTTATCTAGGTGCCTTAATACAGATTTAGATACCTGCTTTCAGCACCTGAGCTTGAACTACTGGCTTTGTTGTTGTGTATGCAATGGTTAAAACCACACACACACACACACACACACACACACACACACACACACACACACACACACACACACACACCCCTCTTTTCCAGTGAATTTCTTGGTGATATCTATGTCACTGAATCCCTCATAACAACTGCAACCAGTCCCAGACTGATGCGAACAACACCGTGTACCACAAAAGCATCTAATCTACACATACATGCACCTCATCTATACAATACCTGCAACAATTACGATGGAAATAAAATCTGCCATGGTGGAACATACATTGGCATTGATTAAAGTGGATGATGCAAAATCCACTTATAAATTCATTTCAGTGAGCCATCGCCTTTGTGAATTATATAGTTATCACTCTCCAGTGAATACTGAGGCTGGTGTTGGTGTTTACAGAGGGGGTTAAGCAAGTTAGGTGCCTAACATAATTTTGCCTCTATAATAAATGGCAAGCCCAAGGAGGAATGAAGTTTAAGGGGGTCTCCTGCATTCCCAAAATTTCTCTCTGACTGATGTGAATTGCACCAAAGGCCTCAAATATCATAAATTACAAGTTTAAGGGAGTCTGCCTGCAGCACCAAATTTTATTTGGTTGACTCTGAACAATAAGTAACATAATAATTAGTACACTTGGATAGACCCATTGTCCATCTAATCTGATATCCTGTCTGCCACACCAATCTATGCTTCAGACAAGGCTGTAAAACCCTGACAACGTCCCAGTACCGTACAAAGCCTGCCCCCTTCCCATATCATTCCCAAAAATTGAATTTTGTATCTGAAAGGACTATGGAGGAGCAGAGGAGACCCCAAAAGAGTAGATTCCTTCCTATCCTGCTGGTGGTCACTTTATACTTTCAGGCATGAAGATCAACAGCTCTTGGAATCTTCATTTAGCTAGCATAATTGCAGCTGCTAATCACATATTTTTCTCTATCAGATGTTCCTAGTGTGCCCAAAGCCATAGCATCTCAGCAGCAAAAGTCTAATCCTTTTAGTAATTTACTAAGTCATTTGCTTCAATAATACCGCAGCAAGGAGTCCCACGGTTAGTTCTCTTTTTCTGAAAGAGTTATTTTCATTTTCTTCTTATTAAATTGGTTGCACTTTAATTTTGAGTGCAGTTGACCTTCTCCACGTAATGCCATTCATTATTTTATAGTACTTAACCCCATCCGTTCCCATTCTTCTCCAAACTACATAATTCTAGTCTTTTAAATGTCTCCTCACTCCACCAATCATTATTGTTGCTCTTTCCTTTTCGTTTCAGCTAGGCCTCTAAGGGGAATATTTTCAAAGACACACAGGTACATTATACTCTTAGTTTGTATTCAAGTACACAAGGAGCTGGGGCCTCTAAATGCCCTTTGTGCCCTTCAAAATCTCTTCCTTAATTCTGAGGGCCCATTTCTGCATTCTTTGAATGCCCCAAGCTCCACTAACTTCCAGGGGGGCCTTTTGGCACACAATGTTAAGGATCTGGCCATTAATCGCTTATCTGATAGACAGCTTAGTTAGTATATTACTTACTTGCATAGGCAGGTTGTTAGCCATTGTGAAACTAGGCATGGGTGGCAGAGCACTGTATGTGTTTGTTAGTGCCGTGTCTGTTCTGCCCAACATTGAACCTGATGTGAAAGAGGAAACTACAATAAAATAGACAAATAGGAAATGAACACATTAGTTTAAACTGCAGTAACAGTTGTTACATAGATTCAGAGGTTGTGTTTTATTTCCTTAAAAGGATGAATAATATGACTGTATGTTTTCGATTACCAGGTGTAGTAGGTTGGGGGATCGGTTGGTAGACACTTGTGCTGAAACTACTGCTGATGGGAATATGGCTGGGTGTGTTGCTGGCTTGTCTTCTCTGATTCCTCAGTTTTTCTTCCCTTCTCCATTTTGCCCTCCTATTGGAAAACCACACCTAGAAAAAAAGAGTTTTCTAAATTATTATATACATGAGATTATACCTCCATGGCCATCTATTATTCATTATGTGTCATGGCACCATGCTAATATACAACCTCTTTGGATCGTAACATCCCTTTGAGTATAAGCCAACTTTTGCCCTGCTGTTTTATTTGTAAGGCTGGAGACGGACAAATGTTAGATCGAGCTCAGTGGCTTCCTTGTATTTTGATGTCAGTCACAAAAATCCCAAACAAAACCAACCAACCAGACAAAAACAATAGCATAAAGTTTTGAATACCTGTATTCTTGCTTCAGGTAGGTCTATTTTGGCAGCTAGTCTCTCCCTGGCAAACACATCAGGATAATGAGTTCTCTCAAATTCTGTAAAAAGAAACAATGTTGCATTAGTTTGAAAGATTTTTTTACGACTTATGATAGCTAGCTTTGAAACATCAGGTCATTTCTTAGCATTTGCATGCTCTGTATATTCTGCAGGACAATCTCAAAGTGAAGTGACATTTGTGTGTGCTGGAAATGGGGCAATGATAGTGTCATACTCACATGCGTAACCCCCCTGAGATCACATGAGTAAGGATTTATGGGACTGGTTCCAAATATTAATATTTTTCAGGGAGTGTCAAGATTCCAGGACCACTGTCAGAGGGGACATAAAGCAGCTGTGTGTCAGTCACCAGCACGTGGGTTGGCACACAGGTATGTGCTGCTGGTGCAGGACCTTTGTGGTCATGATGTCCTCGCTCCACATCTGCTAGGCCTGCCACAGTGTGGCCTCTGGCAAGGAGGTGGGAGTTCTGTAACTTATATTCAGCCAGCATGCACAGTGTACCCTGCAACTTTGGGAAAGTCAATGTGTATTTAATGAGGGGCAGGGCTGGGGAGCTGTGAATATAATTGTAATGTGCCTGTGATAATCTTAATGCACTCTTGTGTATTTTCCTCTAAAATCAACTTCTTACAACTATTCAGGAACTACATGCCATAAAAATGCCTAGCAATAAACCTCTGAAGCATGCTGAAGAAACTGAAGGATGCAAAGCACAGGTTTTATGTACCTTTCCATCTAAGTATATAATGTCTGTGAATGCCCCCCCTTCATTTAACTCTGAACATAACTAGGCTGTATTTTGCTCTTCTCTCCTATTTGAGCAGCTTGAAAATGTCACTCACCTTTCTCAAGGGCTTCAATTTGCTCTTGGGTAAAGGATGTCCTATTTCTCTGCAGCTTTCTTTTCAGCTGAAGTCTCATCTGGGCCTCATCAGAATCTTCTCCATTAGAGCTAATGGAATTTGTGTTTTCCCCTCCTCCTTCCTGTTGTGGACAGCCATCTGCAACCATCAGAACGGGAAATTACAACAAATTTAGCCCAACCATCAGCTTCCTATAAGGGCACTGTACAATAATAAACCAGGTCAGCCATGTTTGCCGACATTCTTTCTTAAACATACTTTAGGTGTCAAACTAATAGTTCACTGATGACATAAGTTTATATAGTGGCTTTTTATTTTCCAATCTTTACATAAACATGAAATATAAAAACCCACTGTGATGCAATTATTTTCTTTTTCTGACACCCCCATCCCCTGAATAAAACAGGGATTAAATAATTCCCAGTGAAAAGTATTCTTCATACTGAATCTGTGCTGAAAAGCCATGCCATACCAGTCTCCTTTCTCTGCAGAATTTATTTACCTATTGCTACATTTAAAATGGTGATGTTCAGTATTTCAGATTATCTATAATCAGTAATTCCTATCTAATCAATTAGATGTTGATAGGTTTGTAGAAAATGCTATTAAGAAACCAAACCAAGCTTGTAATCTTTTTTAAAAAATATTTATCCAGTTTTTATTTGAATTCTGCACAGTCAATTTCATTTTAAAGGTTGTGAATTTAGAAGTGCCTGCATTGTTCTGCAGTTTTATTCAACTATTGTATGAGTGTGCATTGCCTTGACACCTATTACTGAGCACAGCTGTAATTATATCATCACCAAGAACAGGCTATAATTGCTGAAAATGGAATTTTATATTTAGATAAAAGGACTGTCCATTCTTTGTAATGTGTTGCACTAGAGAAAAGTAAGATTTCTTTTAAAAAATTTAACATGTAATTTTAAAAGAAATAGTAGCGAGTTCACTAACTAGCTAAATATGCTATTCTGCAGCTGAACGTTTGGCATATCATTTAAGTGGTACATTTTTAATTAGGGCATTTCCACCACTTTTAATGTAATTTCTATCATTAAACAAGGGGAAATTTTATTGTTTTCACATTTCTGTTGGATGGAAAGGTGTGCGCTTGGTCTAGCTGTCTTTCAAAGTGTCTGCTCAGACAGCCAGTTTTGCAAAAGCAATGGACATTTCTGTTAAGGCAGGGAAGTTGTCACTGAATTAACTCTCCCTCTCTTTTCAGAGCATATTTTCAAGAGGTTTTGATGTTGCTAAATGAAAGCTGAGCTAAGGGAGGCAGGGGCTACTTATGCTAATTTGCTTTAAAAGTTATGCTACAAAATAAACGGCAACAGTCCTATTACATCCTTTAAATATTGTGGGAAATCAACTTTAAAGTAATATCATTTATAATCAGCTAACAATAGGCAAAGCCTTCAAAGCTTTGGGCGAATTGTGACAGAATCTGGTAGGATCTTTTCAAACACTTTGAAATGTTTTAAAACCCCAACTTTCTTCCCCATTTAAACAGTTGGATTCATCTACAGTGGTCACCATATGGGCGTTTGTAGATCTATTGAGATGACCACCAACACTTGAATAGAAAAGGGCTGCTTTTCACCGGTACACAATGCCAGCAGAGTAAGGGAAACTATTAAACTCTTGGGGCAGGAGGGTTGGCAAACTTTCGTGGGCAGAATGTTGAGGACACAATCAGGGCGGACAACAAAAAGATTCTCTTGAGGCGTGCAGTGGTCCACATTGTATCACAAGGATCCCAGTCAACAGACTTTTCAGTGAAGTATGTTAACCTTTATGCACTACTATCATTAATCACTGTCCCCTGGGCTGGGCTACTCAATGCTAGTTAGGGTTTTTACTTTCTATAGGAAAAGAGAAAGAAAGAACACCCCTAAACTTGTGAATAGGACAGCTCTATACACTGAGCCTGTTTGCTCAACACCAGAGTGAGCGAAACCTACTTAGCTAAGATTAGATAAGCCTCGACTAACATATTAGAGCACCAGGGACTGTTTTTATTTACTGGTGAAAGTTGCTGGGTGACTCTTTAAGTGTTTCCCAAGCAAGGACTCGTGTGTTCGTTCATAGGCTAGGTTTGATTTGGGGGGAGGGGAGCTAGAAAGGCTCCCTTCAGCTCAACTACTTCCCCCGGCGGGCTAAGAAACAGCAGCAAGTTTTGAGCCGACGCTTGTTTGCCGAAGAAGCAGCCAAACTAGAAGGGGTTTGCTTAAACTCCTGAAACTGGCTTGCGCGGCGGAAGGCGTCCTTCTCAAAGAGATATTCACCGCCCGCACCTCCCAGCTCTGTCTCTTTGACGGAGCTTTAGCGAAGTCTTCAAACAAGGCTGTTTCTTTCTGCAGGAACCCATCTCCTTCTGGCTCATTGCGAGCCACCTGAAGTTGAGGGCTGGCGGAGAGCTCCGCGTCCTGGCTGCAGTGGCTTGTTAATTTCAAAGGCTACCTCGCGCCTTCGTTTCGGTTCTGTTGGTTAGTGAGCAAAACCCACTGCTCGTGTAATTTGTCATCAGTTATAAAGCACACCCACGTGCAAGCCTTGCACAAAAATATAGCTTCCCAAGACATAACTGATTCTACCCTTGCACAATAAACTGTAGTGGGTTTTTTTCCCCAATCTTAAATTGAAAAATTGTGTGATTTCAAGAAAAAACATCTGTATTTTTCGGAGCCGATCGTGCCTGCTAAAGCCTTAAGGAAGGGCTTTTTGCTGGCTTTAAAAAGCATTTTCTTGCCACCCCTGGGAAGTTCAGCTTTGATTCGCTTCCCTTTTCCCCACTGGTGCTTCTAAAGCACTCTTTATGGAAGGAAGGGCTCTCCATAGACTAGCAAATATGATTTTAAAGTGTCAGACAATTAAGATGTCTTCTTTTAAAAGGGGGCCTTTTTAGACACGTTCTCAATAGGCTGGTCCACCTTCTAGACCTAATCCGTAAGAAAGCGGGTGAATGTGCGTCCCATTATCCTATAGCTAGACCATCTGACGCGGGGTGTAGGATTTGTTTCCTGGAGGAAGGGAAAAAAAGGCTCTGGGAAATAAAATCATTCCTTAGTTTCTTAGTGTCTTAATCAGTGAGGCGGAAAACAAGCAAAAAAAGATAGCAAACCAATTGCGGCACCTTTCAGCTGGGGAGCTGGGATCAAAACATTGTCGCATCTGTTGAAAGAGAAAGTGTTTAAATCCTATAGAAGGCTTTAGTCTTGTGGGGCGGGGGGGGGGGGAGATAAGAAACAGTGTCTCCGTGATCCTTAAACCCACTAAATCACTGGAGAATTTCTCCTGGATAGAGATGTCTCTTTTTGTTCTGTCAGCCCTCGTGTAGCCATTATTTTATTCACTGCTGCATGGCGTTTATCAGATTGAGACCATATTTGTCCCCCTCGGAGACCTAACCTTGCCTTATGCTTTCTGAGTAATGGGACCCTGAAAACCCAGGAACATCGCCCCGCGAGGGGAAAAAAAACATCAGCGCGAGCATGAATATTCCAGAGGAAATCCATTTCCTTCCTTTTAATTTCCTAGCGCAATTGCGTTCAGTCTCTGCCTGGCCCTCCTGCCTCCTCCCTTCAGCGCGGGGCGCAAGCTGGGGCGCTCCAAGCTGGGGGCGCGTGGCAAGGTTTTGCCGGGTTTGATTGTTACCCTTTCTCCCTTCCTTAGCAGGAGGGAGCTGGGAACGGGGGCGTCTTTTTAATTCTGATACACGTTAGATGGGGGGAGCGAGAGGGGTGGTGCGAGAAACCAGCCAAGATCCCCCAGTAAACGGAACCCAACGCCTACAGGTCCCACGCTAGTTCTCCAGCTGTGGGGGGGGGGGTAAAAAACCATCCCAGCTGCCCCACCCCGCCCCCTCGCCCGCCTCCGGCCAGTGGGGAAGGCCGGCGCTTTGGAAAAAAGCAGGGGCTGGTTTAAGGGCAGGTTCCCACCACTTTGGGGCTTGGCCCCGGCAGTGGGGCAGCTGGGAGGGGGCGAGCTCCGGTTTAGCGCTAACCCAGGACTCTGCGGTCCCTCTGGGCGCGGGGAGGCTTAACTTCAGCAGTTCTGCTCCCGCGCCAGTCCTGGGGGGCGGGGAGGGCCTGGCCCCGCGCCTGCAGCTCTGCGTTTTACACGGTCCTAGGAAGGGGCGCGGGTTGGGGGGTGCCTGGACCACTTGGAATTCATTAGCGAAAATGACCCTCGGTTGAGTCCCCCCCCGCCCCTGCCCAGCCTGTGGTTTGATGTGGCAGGAAAACGGGGGAGCAGAGAGACAGCGCCTAAAGGCCGAGGTCCAACGTCAAACACTTCCCCGCCACGCACCCCAAGCGCCCCCCCAACGCCTTTCCTGGCCCTGGGAGCGGCTCCACCCGGTCAGAGCCCAGCCGCTCCCCGCCGGATAACCCAGCGCCAGGACTAGTCCAGCCCGCGGAGACCGCTTCTGGGTGCGGGAGCCGCTCTGCCCGGCGGCGGGGCATCCGCTGCGCGGTCCCCAGGCGGCGCGGCCGGGCAGGAGACGCGCGGGCGGCGGGGGGGGGGGCGTTTCAGCCCGGCCAGAGCAGGGAGCTGCGCTGCAGGGCTCGGGGCCGGGGGGCTGCAGCCCTCCCGCTGGCGGGGCACCTCTCTGCGCCGGGTGGAGGGCCGGGCTGGACTGGCCACGGCCGGCTCCGTTGCCGCACTCCCATAGCGAGCCGCGGGGCGATGGGGAGCGAGTAGGGGCTTCCCAGGGCGCACCCCAGCGGCTCCGGTCTACCAAAGCGGGCCCGCTCCGGGCTGCCCGGCGAGGCTGGAGCCCACAGGTAGAGAAGCCCCCGGCTGCGAGCTAGCCAGGGCCGGGGCGGGGGTTGGGCCGCCAGGGAGAGAGCAGACAAAAGGCAAAGCGCCGCGCTCGGCCTTGCTAGAGTCCTCCCGAGATTGTTTCCTTCCCCTGAAGCTGACATGTCTAATTGGCAAGCGGAGCCGCACCGTGTCCAGGGGTCTCCTGTGGACCATTTCTACAGCTGTCTCCTTCAACTAGGCGCTCATTCATGTCGCCTTAATGAGAAACAAAACGATCTCTAATGAGCAATTACCTAGCGCCAGAATTGTTCCCATAACAAATTCTTGCGTGTGACAGAAACATCCTTTGTACCAGATAGTCCGCGCCCTGGGACGGGGCTTTGCCCGGCTCGGCACCTCTCCCAGAGAGCTGACCGCAGCCAGGCAGGGGGCTGAGCCCGGCAGCCGCCGCTAACCATCCCGAGTGGGGAACGGAACGTCCCATCCTCCTGCGCGTCACCCCCCGGCACTCGGACAGCCCGCGCCTGTCCAGCTGCCGGCCAAGCAGGCTCCTGCAGCTGTTTCGGGGCCACTGAGGAGGACAGCACCGGGCTGTCCGGCGTGGCCGGTCTCTCGGCGCGGAGAGACGCAGCTCGGCTGTTGAGCCCCCAAACTCCCCTTCGTAACAGGCTGAGGGACAGAGGGTGACAAATCAAACCCACCACGCCGGCGGCGCCCCCGCCCCGGGCTGGTCTGCGTTGCTAGTTCACAGGCACTAGTGCGCACAGGGCTCCCAATACTCAAACTCGAGCCCAGTCGGCTCATCAGCCCCAGCAGTTCCCTCCCGACGCACCTGCCGTCCCTTCCCGGGGCTTTCCACTCATACCCGCATCATTTGTCAATTACAGCAGCGCGCCATGTGATACAATCGTGTTTACCTCGCAGGCTGTCAGCGAGCTAACTCGTCAGACTCCTGCAGGAGGGTGGTTCCCGAGGCAGTGCAGGGGGAGATTTCAGGGCGCTGAACCGCCAGGCAGGTTGATTGGGAAGGAGTGAAAAAGCTCATTGCAGCAGGGCTGTACGAGGGGGACGTTGCGGGGCAGGGGGAAGCTGCCTTTTGAAAAGCCACCCTGATGCAGGGGATCACGGTCTGTCCTGTTCTGCGGGGTAGGGGGGCATTTACAGTGCGAGTCATCAATAGCCACTCTGGCCTTTGCTGTCGATGTGCCTAGGGAGAGCGCGGCCCCAGCGGTGTGGCCAGGCAGCCTGGAGTCGAGAAGCTTTGCAAAGCCCAGGAGCGCGTCTGCCTGGGGTCTGCCTTACCTTGCGCGGGCTGTCCTGGCACCGATGTGCCGGGGTACCATCCGGGTCGCGTGCCCCATGTCCCTGTCTGCCCATTCAACATCCTTAGCTTGTCGTACATCCCATCTGCGCCCATCTGTTGCTTTTCGCTAGCCAGGTTGCGTAGAACTCTGTTTATTGATGATACCTGAAAGGCAACCAACATTAAACAAAATGGTAGCGGGTAGCCCTCTTGTCACGCGCCGTCAGTTCAGCAGCGCCCCACTCCTCTGCACCGGGGCTCGGGATCGATTTAACCCGGACATCGTTACAGAGGTTATGGGATAATCATTTGACGGCAAGCAGGTATCACAGAACGGTGGCGTTGTGCTGCGAGACGCCAGGTTCCGCTCGTAAACCCCTAGAGATTTTCCTCGTTCTGCTCTTACTCCTGCATCTATACACAACTTTGTGACTTCCTGACGGATCAGACCTGAAGGACGAGCCGGGATTTTTAAGGCATTGCTCAAGTGCTCTACGCAAAAATGTGGCTGACCCTGCGACATGCAAACGATGGGAGCTACTGTCCTCTCGTGTGAGATCAACACAAAGGAAGCAGAGGTTCGCTACAGCTACCCAGGCATTGAACACAGCAGATAGGAAGGTTTCTTTCATGAACTTACACTGGGTATATTATCGTTGGTACAGACCCCCTCTGATAGTAATCTGTCTCGAATCTCCCACGCAAAGATGGAGGGGCACTCTCGTTTATACTGCGCTATTTTGCTTACAACTTCTGGAGTCGCTACTCTCGGTTTACTACCTCCGATTGCCCTGGGTCTGATGGAGCCAGTTTCGTAATACCTGCCCAAAATTTTACTCACACATCCATTCGACACCTGCATAGGGAAGCGGACAGAAAACCACATTATTAATAATTTCAAGACAAAAATAAAATTGTTTAAGTATGCATTAAACAATGACAAGCTTACGTTTTGATTGTCCAGCACTTGGACTTTTGCATCTGCATGGGTCTATAACACAAAAATATACCTTAAATGGTATGAGAACTTACTTAGAATTTTTTTTTCTTTCTTAAAAAAAAAATGACATTCGTGGCCCTACCCACTACAAGGTGAAACTTTCAAAACAGTCGGAGGAAAAAAAAAATCGGATAAAAATGTATTTCAGTATCGATGTTCAAATAGGCTTTAAATCCTCAGGATCTCACTGCGTTTAATTTTCTTATACTTAATCCTTTTTTGGGCGGGGGGGGGTTGTCCGGGGGGGCGGGTTATCAAGCTGAGCTGTTCAAGGTCTCCCTAAAACGTGCCAGATCATGTTAACGTCTGTCTAGCTCCGTTGCAGGCTAAAGCGCTGTGGGTTTGGTTTTATTGTTGCTTTGGAAAAAAAAAATCGACAATAAGCAACGTCAAATGCATACCGATAGCATGAACTCATAAGCAGCTGGGGGAGGAGAGGGACTGAGGTTTGATCGTTCGGGTGAGGCCAGCGACCCAACGGGGAAGGCTCTCGGCCGCAGAAAATGAGAGAAAGAGCTGCAAAAAGTTGGGTTGATTTGCAGACAAGCAGATGACTCAGGTTATTAGGCCGGACCGGGGGGGTCAGGAATTGAAGCGTTTACAGTCAGAGATGGAGAAAGCGGGTTTGCCGGCAGAGCCAGGAGGGAGGCGGCGCCCCAGCTAGTTCACCTGCAGGATTCGGGAGATATCGCACGGCCGAGCCCCGCTGTGCGCTAGTTCCACGATTTTCTGCCGGGTGGAGTCGGGCAGTGGTCTCCCGTTGACAAACACACCGCCGAGCTGGTTCACGCCGCTGTGACCTGGGGCCGGGGGAGAAGAACAAGAGCCGGCTCAGCTACCTGCGGATCGGGCTCCACCTCCGCTAGCCGGGCTGAGCCACGCCGCGCCCGGCCCCGGGAACCAGCGCGCCGCCGCCGGCCGCCCAGGGCAGAGCCCCTCTCCTCTCCCCGCACGGCGCTCCGGCTCCGGCTCCGGCTCCGGCTGCGCAGCCCCCGCGCTCGTTCCAGCCCCGCACGGGCAGAGCGCGGCGGGGCGGCGGCCATCCAGCGCTCCGCCCGCCCGGGCACCAGCCAGGCGGTTCCAGCCCCGGGAGCGGGGCAAGGGAAATAGCGAGGGGGTTGCAAGGCGCGGCCCCAGAGCTCGTCCCGCGCTCCCCCAGCCTAGATCAGCAGCTCGGTCCCCGTCCTGCTCTGAGCCCAGAAGCCCGGCGCCTGGAGCCCCCCTGGCAGCCCGCGAGACGCAGCCACTTCTTCCCACGCTCGCCTGGCTGCGGTTCCCACGCCGGAACTTTGGCTACACTCGAGTGCCCGCTTCTGCTTCTCGGCAGATCTAGGCTGCCCCACCGCCAAACCCCGGCTGACCTGCCGCTGCGGTGCTGGCTCACGGCTCCCCCCAGATAACCAGACAGCAGGAGGGAAAAAACTCGGCACGGTCCTCATCCGAAAAAAAAAACAAACCCACCCACCAAAGGAAGCCAGCCAAGCCCTGCTCCGCAGCCTCCCTGCGCGCAAAGCAGCTCGGAACTGCCCCACCTGAAGCTGCAGGCTTTGGAGCCAGGCTCCCAGGAGAAGGTCTGCTCTAGGTTCTCGCTGCTCTCTTCTCTTTGGAGCCTCCTGATAAATGGACTCCAAGAGCCCAGGCTTCTTAGCAATAAATAAGCTCCAAATATAGAAGAGGGGGAAAATATGATGAGCCTCTCTGACATTTGTCTTTAAAATAAAACGAGCCGCACGTCAAGTTTGAGCTTAATTTCTGGAAATAGGCGGAAGTCGCCCCGGATCATGCATGGGAGGCTAATTGAAAAGATCAGTTCGAGCACTTGTGGCAGGCATGTCACTTTATGACAGTGCTCTGCTTTTGAAAATTGCATCGTCACGACAAAGAGGAGCGTGATAAAACGACCCTTTCGGGCCGGATTTGGGTATCACTCGGACGAGATTGAACTCCACTCCTCTCCCCTCCGAGGGAAGCTGCGGTTTAAGGTAGCCACAGGGGCTGTGCGGACACAACCGAGGGGGCGCATCGCTGCTGAGTGGATTCAAAGTGACATGCAGTTTTGGTAATTTCGCGTTAAGCCGCCCAATCCCGGCCTGATGTGCGTCGTTCCCACTGCGGGGAGGGGCGACTGCGCCGCCAGAGCCGGGCCCGGGCTCTAACCCCCGCCCTCCTGCGCTAAGGACCCAGTTCGCCCTCTCTGGGGGCTATAAGCCCGGCAGGGACGAGATTCCGGCGTGCGCGCTGGGGCGGAGGGGGGGAAGGGACGCCTGGCCTGGCTCTGCACGCCCAGAAAGCACCTAGCGCCAGGGAGAGCGTTCAGCGCAGCGGCGCTCTCTGGCGAGGAGCATCCAGCTGAGACAGAGCCTTGCACAGCACATGACCACCCCACGCGCGGGCACCCCGCGGAGCGCCCGGCCCCCGGGATTTGAGGAAGGCCGTTGCCAGCATTGCAAGGCAAAAAATGGCAGCGCAGGAAGCCAAAGCAAAGTTTCACGCGAAAGGTTAAGCCTTGATCATTATATAATTTCCCTGGAGAGCGGTGGAGATCTCGCCCAGTGGCAATGATTATGCGCCTTGTATTCTATTGCTAGTCATCTAATAGGAAAACATATGGTGTCAATTTGGATGCTCTGCACCATATACACCCAGGAGTTATTAACACAAAGCCTGAAGAGCCTGCTGCGACCTTCACACAAAATAAAGGCTTCCCCCGAATGGTAGCTTTCCGCGTTTCGCCTCGGAGCTCGCCAGCCACCGTGTAAAGGCATTTCCCATGAACATAAAACCTCGGCACATCAAGGCCAAGTGCATTAGCGAATATTATTTACGCCACCCTCTGCCCCCGTGACTCTGCGTAGCACCCAGGTAATTCACCGCAGGCGTCAAGGTTTTCAAACGACATTCAGATAGTCACAGCCCACCTCGAGCAGATGCTTAGCTCCACTTGGGCGCTTTGCGCGAGCTCCGGGAGGCATTTCCCCCGCGTTCCTTAGCCACTTGAAAGCAAGTGACTAGTTAGGAAGTCAAAACTTTTGATGCTGCTCAGTTTCTCACTGGCAAATTAAAGGGGGGAGTGTCTTTTGCTGGGTTTTCTGCCTGCCTGTCTGTCTGTCCGTCAGAAAAGCCACGGGCGTCGCAGCCCCACTTCGCGTATTTTTCATCCAAAAAAATAAAAGGATTCTGCAGCTCCTTTCCTGCGGCGATGGTGAGCAACTGCCCCCAACGCCTCTGCCCGCCGCGTCCCCTCCCCCTTCACATCTGGGACAGTAATTTGAGGACACTTAGAGCAGAAGTTGTTTCTGCCTCGTGCGCCCGCAGCGCGGCTGCGCTGAGCCCAGCGGGGGCAGCCGGAGGAGAGCGCCGGGGAAAACCCTGTGGCAGCAAAGCGGTAGCAAACCGAGAGGCGCAGGCCCCGCCGCCAGCTGGAAGGGTCCGGTGGTCGGAACCCCTCGGAACCAGCCTCCGCCCCAGGCTGCAGCTGCTGGGTCAGCGCCACGGCCCCTCCGGCCCGGCACTGAACCTCCCCGCGAGCGCAGCGGGCTGCAAAGCACGGTCCGGCCCAGCGGCTCAGGCGGCCAGTGTCTGGAGACGTGTTTGGCACCTGGCCTCTCGTTCCCACGCCCGTGCTAGCGCCGGGCCAGGGCCAGGAGCCGGCCCGGCCGGGGGGCGGGTCTCTGCGCAGGGTAGTAAAGCTGGGGCGCTGGGAGTCTCCTACTGCCCAGCCAAAGCAAACTGGGCGCAGCTGCACCCCCGGAAGAGGCTGGGGGATGGGGCTCCCCCCAGACCAACCAGTGTCACACCCCGCCCCGGGGACCGGCAGCCAACCGAGAGCGACAGGCCCCACCTGGCCTCTGACACCAACCATCAGCCCGCCGGGGGGGCAGTCTGGGGCCGCGGCTGCGCATCAGCTCTTCTCCCCACCGCTCTTCTGCCTCGGGCTGTCCCCCCGCTTCGCGGGCCCCTCTCGCCCCAGGGCCACGGGAGAGCGTGTCTCTCCGGCCGCAGCAGGGCGAACGGCTCCCTGCGCTAGCAGGTTCCCGCCCCGGCCCCTCCTCCCGCTGGCACGTTGCACAGACTGGCCCGGCCACCACGCCTGGGCCCCAGCCAGGGCTCCTCAGAAAGGGCGCCACGGAAGGAGGCCAGCACCGCGGGGCCGCATGAGCATCCCCGGCGGCGGCTGGGTCCCCCGAGAGCTCCCCCTTCTTCTCCCACTTCGGCGGGAGTTGCCCCCCCCCCGCCGCCGCCGCCGCCCCCGCCCCCGGGAAAGTTCCGAACGGCCCCGAAGCTCTGACCTCGGCCCATCACCCCCGCTCCAATCACCCCCGCCGCGCGCGGAAGGAGGGGCGGTCACCGCAGCTGTGCCGCGGCACCCGGCTCGCCTGGAGCGCGTTCTCTCCCAGGCCAGACAGGGGCTGCGGGCAACCCTGCTCCCGGGTCTACTCCAACGGCGCTTCGGCAACGCAACGCGGCAGCAGGCGCTCGGGAGCAAAGCCCCGCCGGCCGCAGCAAACTTCCGGGCGTTGCTCCTTCCCCTGCGACCAGGAGCTCCGCTCCATTTCTTTCTCCTCCAGAAACAAGCTCCGCCGCCCTCCCCGCGTGCCCTGCGCCCTCGGCCCCGGAGTCACCGGGCGGCCTGTCACTGAAACGCACGAAGGCTCACTTACTGTTCTGCATGGCGAAGCGATAGAGCGGTATCCCACGTGGCTCGCTTACAGTTCTCTAGCAGTGATAAAATAGGCGTTAATCAGGGGAGGGAACCACACGCATTGCAATGGCCGAGTCGGTGGTGGCTCCGAAGTGGCTCTGTTTAAAAGTGGCCGCCAATCGATGCAAAGGCTGAACTTTTGCCCAGCCCAAGGCACACCCCATAAGTAACCCCCCCCCCATGTATTTTGTTAAATTGCATGCAAGTGGCACGGTGCCTCGGACGGGCATTATTTGAAAATATATGTTCTGGCTCGGGCTTGTATAAAGGAGGGGGAAGGGGGGGAAACGTGCGAAGTTGTGGTTTGAAACTTGCCTGCAATCTGGGTGGACTGTCCTCTCCTACAATTTAGGGGCTCGCACATCTGCGTGTCACTAGTTAGAGTCTTCCCTCTAGGACAAAGCAAACAAGTGCATTAATGGGACGGAAATCGCCTTTTCCGCACGTCCTCGCGGCGCAGCCTCGGAGCAGGAGGCAGCGCGGAGCGGAGGGCCGAGCCTTGCGACGCTGACAGAAACAACCAGCAAAGTTTAAGGGCTTCCGAAGTCCTGCTAGACTCGAGAGGCTCCCCCGTTCCAGTCTCGGTGGGGCTGGCCCGGGATACTCTCGGCGCCTGGATGTACAAACAGAACCCGTGTTATTGAGTGAACGGAGCCCCGTGGGCCTGGGCTCTTTGCAGTGCCAGGGCTGCGGGGAGAGCAGGGGTTGGCGCACAAGCCGGGTAGTTTTGCCTGGCTAGTGCTGGGCGAGGCTTAGTTAACTCACTTGGGCGCTCGGCCCCTTTGGAGTCGCTGGGATTTTGAGCCAGTGGTCGGAGTGAGGCCATGCTGTTGCTGTTGCTGTTGCTGTTGTTGTTGTTTAGTGGCACTAACAACCCCACTCTCCCCCCCTAAAAAGCCCCTCCCCTCATTGTGATTAACTTCTCCTTTGCTCTTTAGATCTTCCCCCTTTTCACTGGACTGCGACACACGCTGTCTACCTCGCCTCAGTGCTTTAAAAAGTAAGAGCCGGAGGGGGTGAGAACTGTTAAACAAAGCCTCCAGAATGCGAACAATGGCTTCCATTCTCTTCTCCTACCCAAACCCAGAGCGCACAAACCCACTCGCCTTCCCCAGCAGCGGCGCTGCCTTGCTACACGTCCCAACAACCCGCCAACTTACAAAGAGCCGAGAAACAAGCCCCTCAACGCCCTTCATTAGCGCCTGCCTTGACCCAGCGCCTGGACAACCCCGCTCGTCCTTTTTTCCTCGGGTTTCTTTCTGGGGTCGTTTATTTATTTGGTTTCAACCTTCGCGGGGGAAAATGGAAAAGTAATTTCTCGTTATAAATATCTGGAGGTAATTGTGTTACTGGTGTGAGTTGTTAGGGGTTGTAAAAAGATACAACAGCGCAGTGGGGAGCTCAATTGGCGAGAGACAATTACAATAAAGAGCCCATTCAAGAGGTTTGCGGGGGGAAAAAAGAGGAGGTAAAATAATGAAATAGTCGCAGCCTTCATTTTCTCGCTCTCCCTTTTTCTGAGCCTAAAAATACTCATTCCCTTTCTTTTGCGCCCATAATGAATATTAATTTTACTCTTCCCGCGTATGAGGCAGAATTCAAAGAGGCACGTTTCCCCATTCAGGCCTAGCCATGGCCTAATTTATTAAGTAGCTTTTAGTCACCTTAAATCCATAAAAATAAACATCAGACAAGGACTTTCTCGCAGCGTGAAGACTTCAACTGGTAAATATTTACTGCTCTTTGGAGAGCTACCTGATTAGCAGCAGAGCAAACTGCACTGTCCTTCAATGGAGACCGGGTAATGTCTCCTTCAGCCCAACTGCACGGGAAACCCTTCAACACACTCAACCCGGAGCCGGGGACAGTCCCCGAGCTGAAAATCCTCTCCCGGATTTAATACGCGGCTCATAAACGCGGAGAACGCGGGGTTAAAGACGAACTGCGGAAGGCTATTGTTAGATTTCCAAGCCCCAGCTCTGCCTGCACGAAATGACAACCGATGGGTTTTTTTTTCCTCCAAATGCATTTTATACTGCGCTATGCAGGGTCGCGGAGTAACTTCCCTAAAGGAGGCTGGAGTAAAGAAAGATGCGATCCTGCATTTTCCTGGGGAACTCGCTAATTACCCAAGTAAACGGCAACACTGAGCGAAACAAAAACAAGGACAGTCTAACAGCACCCGGAAGCAGGCTGACCATAAAATCGTTTTCCCAGAGCGTTACTCGGCTTTGCTGGGTTTTGATGTAGAGCTACACACAGGCATTTCTAAATCAGAATACACTTGGCTTTCGAGCAATGAATTCAATTAAATGTGTCCTGTCCTAGGAATCAAACTCAAAAGCCCAGGCCTAATCTGCAAATCGGGTTTTTTTTTTAAATCTCAAAATCCTGATATAATCCGATCGCGTCTGGGATTCCTTCCCCTCCCAGTGACACCATAATTAGCTACTAAAATAACAACATTTTACAATCACAGGTCAAATAAGACAACGATTAAAATGAATCAATGTGCGCTTAGACATTTGTAAAGGTCACCAGCTATGAAAATGCACTGTCAAAGGCCACAGTTATTATTTTACGTCTCTAAACACGGGCCACATTCACTTTTCTCATCCATTATACCGTGGGGGAGGGGGTCCCCCCCAAGAAGCGTCTGCCAGGTACAGGTAATCGTTCAGGAAACTTTGTTTTAAAACTTTCTGGCAATTATGGCTGGCCTCCGAGTCGATTTAACACCCCACGACAAAGCCTCACAAGGTTAAATGCAAATCGAGCTGTTCTCCTTGCACTTGTGAAAGGGGGAGACTCAAGTTTAGTGTTGGGCTGATGGGCTCAAATCTTACGCACGGCGAAGAGTTCGCAACTTTTAAGAAAAACGACCCTCGTGTTTCCGGGGTGGGGGGGAGCTCACCCGCCCGGATCACACAGCAAAACCCAGCAGTTCTTGCAGACTAGATGAGGGCCAGTGCAAGAACGAGACATGCTTTAAACAAATGTTTCGTCAAAAAGGAAAAGAGCAAAGCAAAGGAAAAGATTTCCCCGGCCCGGAACTTGTTGCAAAGACCCCTCGCTCGCGGGCGGGTGGCGAGGGATTCTCCCCGTGCTCTCCAGCCCAAGGAGCTGGGGGAACCCCAGCAGGCTCTGGGCACCAGCCTGCGCTTTCCTGCCTCTGTGTCTCGTGCGAGCTGCGAGTTGCAAAGTTCTGCTCGGTTTTACGGCCGAGTTGGGGGAGATCCGGCGGCGACGTGATTGAAACTGACAGTCCTTCAGCTCCGCTCCGAGCTCCCCGGGTACAACCGCTCAGCGCTGACTTGGCCTAGAGCGGGACCGTTCCCCCCACCTCTCTCGGGCTCCCTTTCTCTCCCTGGCCCTCTCCCGCCTGCGCTGCCCTGGCGGTGGGTAAGCAGCACAACCATAGGCCCCCGAGGACGACCCCCACCCCCACCCCCAGGACACTGCCTGCGGCAAGAAGCACAAAGGAAAGGGCACGGAGCTCGGATCCGCCCGGCTGCCCCCCTCGCCCTGCCCAGAAGACAACTGGCGGGGACCGCCGAGGGCTCCCTTCCCTTCGCCGGTGGGCACGAGCCCCGCCACCAAAGGCGCTAGGTGCATTTCCTGGGCGTGGGCGCGAGCCCGTGCGTACAAAGCCGAGGCGGGGATCACCCAGAGCCCAGCCGGCGCTCGCGGCCGCTCTGCGCAGCCGGACCTCGGAGCCGCGGCCGCCGATCCCCGGGGCAGAGGCGTTGGCTTTGCCTGCGGGCCCGGGCGGGAGCGAAAGCAGAAAGTTTGTGAGCTCCGGGACCTGGGGGGGGGAGTTCCCCGGGCGGCTCTCCCGGAAGGCAGGTAGGGCGGCGAGGGGGCCGAGCGCTGCCTGGCTACGCAGCACCAGGAAACGGAGGGAGAAGAAACGAGCCGACTCACCTTTCTGAGGCATCCCGGCTTGTGGTCAAAGCTCCTGTCAATAGGCTAAGAGCGCCCTGACTCGGGATGATGGCGCTTTAAAAACAGTGGCCGGGCAGAGAGTTTTTCTCCACTGAGGCTGCTGGCGGTGCGCTCCTGAATCCCTGGGAAGGAGACAGAGATTGACAATCAACTGGGCTGTCACTGCCTGGAGAGTGAGAGATGAGGCGTGTGTGAGTGGAGCCGGGAGAGAGAGACAGAGCGCACCTATGCTGATTGGTGATGGCTCGGGTGTATTCATGTATGTGTGCTTGGGCTCTGCCTCGCCTCCACTGCTCTTCACTGGCCCATTAGCAAAGCCTGACCTCTGTCATCATCTTCCAGCAAAACACTTCCTCCCTGCGCCTTAGCCAGAGCGGGAAAGGAGGCTGAGCCAGGGCTCGCTTTTCAAACCCACTAATCACTCCGCACATGCAAATGCTCCGCTCGCTCCCACACAAAATATTGCTTTATGCAAAGCAACGCCATTGCCTCCCAGCTGCCGATTGGCCGCCCAGGCGCAGTGGCTGGTTCAATTGGCCCAGCGGTTTGAATATGAATGCTCTCGGGTTCTGCTCCTCGCGCGGATCTCTTCCTCTGCCCCGGGTTCCCTCTCCCATCCCCGCGCGCAGGAGCGCCGGCACCTCGCTGGCCGGCAGCCACTTCAGCTGCGGTGCTCTCCGCGGGACAACGCTGAGGGGTGGGGGTTGTTTGGGCGGGGGGAGGGATGCGCCTGAAAGCCATCGGTGGTGTTTGAACCGCAGCTTCCCTCCCCAGGGGCTCCGCTCCCCCCTTCCTTTCAAGCGCGGGGCTGCAGGAAATAAATAACCTGTCTTGGGGTGGGGAGAGCCCGCCGCGGCTTTCCAGGAGGACCTAGGTTTTTGTTGCAGTGTGGAGTGTGTGTCTGTGTGCGAGAGAGGGAGGGAGGGAGAGAGGGGAGAGGGAGAGAGGGCTGGAAAAAAAAAGAGACCAATTTGCATTTAAACAGTTAGCTCTCATCAGACAATGGAGATAAGGAGAAATAACATTCAAATGGTAAAGACATAAATATTTGGGAGACAGGCGCTTTGTAAACCGTGACTTGCCCGGAGCCATCCAAGTTTTACAGTTTTCGCCCCCGCTTGCTCGCTTTCTTACTCCAAACGCGGCGGAGAGGCAAGGCTCTGCCCAGCCTGCAAAGTGCAGAGCAAATACACAAGTCACTTTGTGTACTGAGGGCCCTTGTGAAAGGCCCTTTCCCAAACACTCACCAACTTCCACGTGCCGTTTGTTGACTAAGAGCTGCTGGGGTGAGGGGGGGGGGGTTAAGACACCCTGGGGGCCTGTGTGCAGATACCCCACTGCTGGGGTGCGGGGGAGGGAGACACCCTCGGAGATGGGCCCGCTTTGTTCCCCTGCCCACGGAGCTGGGGGCTGCCCCTTGGTTTGTTGTAGGTTTTGCAAAGGCAGCGCCCCTTCAGCAGCTGCCAGCAAATCGGGGCTGGGGGGGAAAGTAAATGACTTTGCAGCTCTGACCACACACCACAAGTACATTTGTTGAATGCCGGACTATTAAGACACACCTCAGTAAACCCTAAAGCAACCCCTCCGCGCGTGCATTTAAGGTTACACTGGGAGCACCAGTCCGAGCTCAGGGTGTCCCGATCGTTTGTGGCGAGCGGTCCGTGGTGGGGAGGGGGAGGCCAGCCCTCCCCGAAAGGGGGGCGAAGAGGGGCGAGAAGGGGGGAAATCCAAGCCCGGAGGAGGCAAAGCGGAGCGGACGGACGCGCGAAGCATGAAATGAAGTCGTAGCCGCATACACTTGACTTCTCTTGACATGTGAAAAGTGCTAAAAGTCAAAGCTCATCAATAAAGTATCTGGCGATTGAATAAGAGCCCTGACAACCATCGCATTCTTCAATAAAGTACAATGAGGAGACAAACGACTCTGCCAAGGAGTTTGCCTGTGAGTGAAAGGCCGCCTCAATAGGCGCTGGATAATGGGCTGCCCGGCCGTCATGCACTGTCATCTCCAGTCCTGCCGAGAAGCTGCCACCGCTCCTAATAGCACAAAATGGGCTCTTAAGAGACTACGGGCTTTTCCTCTGGCTTTTGCCTCCCCCCTGCCCTCGGGTGCGGTTTTGCCTTGACGCTGATGCTCTCTAGTGCGGGGTTTTGGGGAGGGGGCAGGAGTTTAAAGCAGGGGTTTCTCCCAGGTCTGCTCCTTGCGCTCTGGATTTAGCTGAGCAAACCCCCTTCCTTTTGCTAAAGGGGAGGGCGACCTGCCTCCGGCCCTTCCAACCAGGGAGCTCGGGAAAAACCCTCTGCTGCGGACACCGGTTTGGGGGGGGTTCCCACCTCCCACCGCCTCCGCCGCCAACTCTTTGGGGAGTTTCGTCCAACGCAGCAACGCCAGTAAATAGCCCAGACGGAAGAGAGGAGACCTGGGCTGCGCTCGGACATGCACCGCTCGCCCGGCCGAGCCATTGACATGCAGCGGCGATAGTTCAGGCCTAAGTCATGCTGCATTCCCCCCCTAGTCATGCATATTCATACGACCGGAGCCGACTAGCCTGGTGGAGCCGTGAGCGGTTTGGTGTGTGCCCACATGACCTCCCGGGAAGGTAAGGTAGGGGCCAGGGGATCTGAGCCACGGGCTCGCCCAGAGTTAGCCAAGGCGCTTGTCCGAGTCCGGCACGCAGGTGTGCTCAGCTCGGGGGGCGCGGGCGGGGTGGTCCCGGGGCACTCCCTGAGCACGGGGGGCAAATCTTTCCTCCCAGTCCTTGGCCTTCTCTGCGACGCCGCCTCCCAGCCCAGCTCCCCAAGCGACCCCAGGAAGAAGCCGTTAAGTAAGCGCCCCCATTAACCTCCGTCCAGGGAGCTCCTCTGGCCGGGCTGAAACCTGCTTCCAGGCGCACGGCGGCGAAGGGGTCATCAAAGAAAGTTACCCACCAAGGTCCCGCCGGCCTCCTTCCCCGCAGAGCTGCTGCTGCGGCTTCCCATGCAACTTGCCAAAGTGTCCCGCAAAGCCCCAGCGCTGCGAGCTACGGCTCCGCCGGGCTGCGAGTCCCCGCCGCGGGCATCCTGCAGGGCGGAGAAGCGCCTGGGGAAGCTGGGCTCGGCTCGGCTCGGCTCGGCTCGGCTCTGGAGAGCAGCGAAGTCTGCCGGCCGCCAGGACTTTTTTAAGCCATTGCTGCTCCGCGGGGCAGGCAGGGGGAGAAGAGACACTTGATCCGGACCTGCAGGCGGCTACTGCGCGGGCAGCCTCCCGGGCAGCCGGCCTTCGGGCCAGCACCTGCCCAGCTCCCTCGCCGGACTACGGGAGCCGCCGCCGTGCTGCTCTTTTCCCCTCGGGCGCGGTGGACTTTGGCCTCCCCTCCCCCCCCCAAAAAAAAAGTCCCCCCCCCAAGTCAGGAGAGGAGGGAAAGTGACGTCACTGCGGGACTGGCGCGGGGGGGGGTCTGGGGAAGAGCCGCCCTGGTGCTGAGTGAGCTGGGGGGGGGGCGGGAAGGAACCTCCGAGCGGCCCCCGCCCCCCCCCCGCAGAAAGTTGGCAGGAAGGGAGCGTGGGAGGGGCGCGCCCGTGCGGGCCGGTGCCAAGTGCCTCCCCGTCAGCGCCAGCCCTGCCCCGGGCGCCCTCCCTGCAGGGGCAGCGGCGCGGGGAGCGGTGGGGGGGGGACCCCGCTCTCCGCCGCCCCGGCACCTGCGCTGCGGTGTAACGCCCGGGCAGCCCCCGCGCCCTGGAGGCACAACTCCGAGGGCGCCATTTTACCCGCGGCCGCCGCCGGGGAAGGCGCCTCCGGTTGCGCCCTGGGATGCGCCTCGCCCGCCCCGCGCCGGAGCCGCCCCCGGCCCCGCTCCGCGCTGGGGTCCCCCCCGGCCGCGCTATTGGGAGGTGCAAAGCGCCGAGCCCGGGCCAGGAGCGGCCCTCAGTGGCCTCCCGGGGGCGCGGGGGCGACCCGGCCCGGAGGGTTCCCTCGCCCAGGGCCGTAGCGCCGGGGCGAGCCCAGCGGGGCGCGTGCGAGCCAAGCCAGCCCGCCCGCCGCCGCTCGCTCCCCCGTGCAGCGTGTTCCCCCGGCGCAGGGGGAGGCCGGCGGGCAGCGCCGAGCGGGCCGAGTTCCTCTCGTTCAGTCACCAGGGTCTGATCCCCCACGCGCGGCTCAGGTGGCCGGGGGCGAGGGGCCCCCACCAGAACAAGCACCGATCTGAGGATCTGCGCTGTGCAGGGGCTCCCCTGCCTCCCGCCCCCCACTCCGCCCAAACGGGCTATTGCAAAGGCACCTCCGGCACCAAACACGGCCGGGAGAAAACAACTCGCCCTTGTCTCAGTCCGGCCAGCAGCGCAAACGTCCAGCGGTTCCGTTGGGTGCTTGACCCAGGCTCTGGCTGCCAATCTTGTTGAAACCACCTCCAAAATCATTCCTGTAATCAGGCGTTTTAATTTTTGCTTTCACGTGCGTTAAGCAAAACAAGGTAAGGCCGTTTCTCTTCTCTGGCTAGGGAACCAGAAGGGGGCTACAACAGGTTTGCATTGTTTGACACGGTCCCACGTTAGGAGGCTTAGCTGGCGATATGGGTGAAGACTCTTTTTAGCCTATTGCTAGGAGTGGGGAGCAGGAATTCCTGAGTTCGCTCCTCCTGTGTCGTCTTCTTGTATTAGTATCTGGGTTGCAAAGCACCTTTTTTAATGCCCAGAAAAATGCTTAAAGTCCTCTTGTCCAGATCAGTCTCAAACCGAAGAGATACACGCATCCTGACGTGTTAGGCTGCGGTGCCTCTGCCTTCGGGACATTTCATGCCTGTTTGTATCTACGGGAGCAGGGCTTGAAACCGAGCATGGGAGTGAAGCGGACCTTTTTCGAGTTTATAAACAAGCGGCACAAAGTTTGCAATCGAGTCAGCCTCTTTTCTGTCGGGCTTTGGCACAAAGCGCAGCTTTGTGTGCGAGAATAAAAACGGCTTTCTGGACCCTAACGGTGGCACGCTGCAGTCCAGGATCTGGCAGAGGGACACACATGGTTCCATACGGGACAGCCCTGGATTAGATATGTGAAAAATGCCGTGCAAACGGACTTGATAGAAAAGCCTATTTAAAGAGAGACAGAAAGAGGGAGAGAGAGACTCTCAGAGCATCCTGACGGGCTTTTAAAATGCTATTGATCGGGACAAGCTGTTCAGACCCCCGTAACAGTTAATCTGCCTGTTAATCAAGTCACTAAGGAGCTCAATGTGAGTTTTATTAGCGACTGGAGAACACGGGCAGCAGAGAGGATCAAAGCCTACACCGTTGATAGTGGTAAAACCAGTTTCCCCCCCCAAATATATTTTCAATTACAGAGTAATTCTTCGCTTATCATTACTTCCTAACAGACCCAGACAGATGGCTACACAAATGCTGGCCAGACTAGGGAGGCAAATGAATCAGGATCTTATTCCCCGCAGCTAGAAGCGCATTTTAAAAGTGACAGTATTAATATTAAATAGAGACGCTCAGGACAATTTGTGCGCACAGAGAGATAGATTAGAGAGACCTTTTGAGTTACAAGCAAAACGTTAATTCTGTTAAATCGATGGCAGTATGAAAATGGTATGGAAAAGTCTTTGGTTCGTATAGAATGATTTATTTAATTGGAAATTAATTAGCTATTTTTTTTAAAACAAGGGCAGCTTTTATTTATGCCAGTAACTTCCCAAATTTCTTCACTCGCGCCGTTGTTTGATGTCACCATTAAATAAATGATCACAAGTTTTAACGTCACCCTCCGTTGCCAGAATTTGGACCGTCTGAAAGATGAATTTCAATTAATGTAATAATCAGAAATGTTATTACACCTGGTAAAAATCAACATTTGATCTTGTCATTTTTAATGCAGGCCGATTGCATTAGATGTCAATGAGATATGCATATAAAAGACTATCTGGTCAGAGGTAATTATGTCACAGCTTTTTCTCGGCATGACAGCTGGATAAACACCATCTCCAATAAACATCTCTAATTAGGGAGGAGGATCTGAGATGGATGGTGTTTGATTTATTACTGGAGGAGAATGTCCATTTATCGGTGTGCTGGAGAGAGGCACGCACTCACACTTCGGCTTTGAAAGCACCTCAAGGAATAGTAGGGAAAGCCGGAGGGTAGGGAAATGGTGTTTCCGGGTTTACGTTTTTAATTTGTTGCAGAGCACAACGATCGCTACGGCATACTGCACTGCTCTGTAGGAAAGGGCGTTTTTGTTCTCCTTTCACTGTCACCCCTGGTGAATATTCACAGCTGAAGTTATCAAGGAGAGGTCCCGATTAGGAGCTGAGGGGTCTGTTTCCATTCGGACATTCTACAGAATTTCTGCGCCTCCCGAATTCATCGGTAACAAAGGGGCTAAACCTCAGAAACGGTCACCAGGCAGATCTCGAAACTATAAAGCAAAGAACTAGACGCAAAGGCAAAAAGACGAAACCTTAAACGCGCAGCCTCGTCCCCCGCCTCCCTTCCCTCCTGTACGAGACCCCCTTCAGCTCGGCTTTCCAAACTCCGCCGCGCTTTCGTGTGTGGGTCGGAAACTGCGGCTGAATCTTTAATCTCCCACACAAAATACCCCTCCAAATCTGTCCCTTCCGGCGCAGCGGCGGCGTGGAAAGTTTTTCTTTTCCTACCCCGAAACTTTCAGAAAGTCCCGTGTTAGTTTGAGGAGAGGATTAGCCGCCGAAGGACATAGCGAGGTGTCTCTCCGACTGCCTGGGCGGATGCACGCACGGACACGCTCTCGTATGCCTAGCATGTCTGGGAAGGTGTCTGCCGCTACACTCCTGCCCGCAGTGGGTCTGAAATACAGTTCACGCCGCACGCCCGGCACAGGACGCGGGTAGGTCTGAGACTCGGTCAGCTGATGGCTACAGTTCCGAGAGGGGCTTCACTGGGCGCTGTAACTGATCAAACTCGTAAATATCCCCCTCGCTGGGAACTGGGCTGCTGTCTCCCTGCGCTCTGACCGCCGCCTGCCCCAGCGCCTGGCTGCGAGAGCGGGGCGTGCCGGAGCGCAGTGTAACTTGAAGCTCTCTCGTTCTACCTCAGTGGAAATCGTTAATTATGAGGTCTTCCCGAGCAGAGCTCAGATCACACGGGCAGGAGATTTACAACGCGCCCGAACTATGCGAACCGCATTCTTTCATTTCGGGCTGAACTCTGAGAACCCGATCAAATATTTATACCAACACCTTCCAGCCGGGAAACTTTCCCACTAATTCCAGCCTCTGTTTCCAAACAGGCGAGTGCATTGTTCGAGCTGAAGCGATCACAAGATGCTTTTTCCCCACCTGTTGGATGGTGTTTTCGTCATGCATCTCTCTCTCTCTCTCTCTCCCACACACACACACACGAGCGCTACACAAAAGGGGAGGAAAAGTATGCACAAAAGAGAAAGCCTCGACGAGTCCCTGAGTTGCACTAGAGGTGACCATACTCTCAACCATCTATTCATATGAGCAGCAGCCCCGCGCCCCAACTATGTCAGACTTCCCTCTCAGGCCAGCTGCTGGACACTGGTGGAAAGATCTCAGCAGCAGAGAACAGCAAAGCTTTAAAGACGTCCCTCCTGTCGGCCCGGCTCTGAGACGATCAGGTGAACGCAAACAAAGCTCCCGGCAAAGCAGACAAAGAATTCCGCGACACGCAGAGCCGGTCGGGTGGCTATTTTAAAAGCAAGCCGGTGGCACTAATCATGATTGTATAAAAGGAGCGTAAAATGTTACCTGTAACAGAGAGTGCAGAGGAACCTGACCTGCCGATTCCCACACTATTAAATTGCCGATTGCAGATAACTGGCAGGTTTGATCGCCACTTTCTACATAAGAATCTGCCACACAGTTTAAATGTCAATGACAATAAAAAAGAGGGTGTCTTGCTTTGCACTAACTTTCCCTTAATATCAACGCCAGCGCCTCCCCTATTGGCTGGGCTGCCGCGGTGACGTCACGGAGGACAGGAGTTCGAGCTGAGCTAATAAGAAATTTTAGATAACACGGGCAGAGAGGGCCTGAAATCGTCCCCCCGCTGTCAGCGCCTCCTAACTCCAGGGAGCCTTGTAAGGAACTCTGTGGCAATATCGACGCCTGCCAGTCCCCTGTGCTGAGTTTTACATTTCCACATTGCCAGGCGCAGAGTCCCTTAGATATCACACCGGCAAAGACCCTGTCGGTGGGCTCCTCGGCAGCCCTTGTGCAGAGAGGTTAGGAGAGAAAAGCCAGCGGTGGTGGGGGGGCAGACTTCCCAATGCTCAGGTTCACCTTCTGAACCCCCCCCCCCAGCGTGGCCTCACCTTTTAGCGCCTTCTGATCCTGGGTGCTTACTCCTCTCGCGCTCTATTTTGCTGAAAGAGGGAGGCTCGCTTTACCGCAGGCACAACCCTTCCCGCTGAAGCTGTAACTGCGCTCCAGCCCGTTTCAAAGCAAAACTCGGGGTGCCCGCTGTCAGATTTTTGTGACCTCAATAGAGCGAGTCATTCGAGTCATTTCTCTGCGACTGTCCAAACTTTAAGGTAACTACTCAGAGATCCAGCCAGCCAGTTATCACAACAAGTGCACCGCTGCTATTGCTTCTCGGATTCTGCTTACTGAATAGGTCCCATCAGGTAGAAAACATTCGTTTTACTTGTGGTTGGCTACCTGGATTACTCCAGGAATAAGATTACAAAAGCCTATCTCCAGCCAAGCTTGACGAAGCAGTAGAAGGCTATCTAAAAACACATGTCTGTAAAGTTAAGTACAAACGGATTGGATTGTTATCAGATTAGATGCCAACACGGTGTAACTGTTTTAGAAGCTCCTGCTGAGTTTTGCCTTTCCCTTTGAATTTTTAAAAGTTAGATCCTAAATGCTCCTCGTTTCTTACTGAGGTGAGAAGGCCGGAGAAGAGAGCCCAATTTCTTCCAGTGGTTCACCAGACAGACCCAGTTTGGCCAGCAGGAGCTGCTTGCTGGAGGGAGAACTCTACCTCTCGGTTCGTCTGTTTAAAAGTGAGTTCCGAAGCCTAGACTGGTCGTAATGTATTTCTTAAACTTTTGGGGAGAACAGAGACCGCCCTGGTTGGCTGTCGTGTGACAAACGTAACGTCTAACTTCACCATCGGCCGCTGGAAAACGGTGAACGATTCCCTTCTGCAGATACGGCCGTGGGTCTTTTCTCCCCCTAAATATGAAAATGTGTTAAAAGGGTATGAGCGCTGGTGAAATTGACTTGTTCCACCTGTCACAGCGCTGGGCACTTTCTCCTGCTGGGCCTTGACACAGCTACAGCAATAAATGCTCCTCTTATCAAAATAGCTTTCGTAAAGGACCTCGCCGCGTATTTCACTAGAAATCTCGAAGAAAGGGTAAAAATGCTCCGGAGCGAGCCAGACAGCCTTATTTTGGGCTTATTCCACGAGGGTTCCCTCCTCTCTGCAGTCTGTCCCATTAAAGACAGAAAGACCATTATTTGCACACACTTGGCGAGGTAAATAATTTATCAGAAAGGAGGCACAGCCCAGCGGCTGGTTTTATTGAGCTGAACGTAAATGTTTCATGAACCTGCTTTCTGTCTCAGACTCGGCGGGGTTGGCTCGTTAATTGGAGGTAGTCTCGGAAAGGGAGTTGTTTATCACACAGCACCCAACTTTTCCCGTTAAACACCTTCTCCGCCTAACGAAATGTTAAGCCGAGTTGACTCCCGGGCAGCCTCTTTCTGACGGGTTTTCAGTGACTCGTGTGCAGAGGGTGTTTCTGCCTGCCCAGTGGGAGCGGGGATATATTGGCTGCGAAGTGGCCTTTCCCTTGGCCTGGGGAGGTGGTTGGCGTGGGACGTGGGTTTCTTTGCCGATCGCCCGTGGTTCCCAAAGCCAGCCCTGGGCTGGGCCGTTAGGGGCTGGGGAGCCTGGCACCCGGCCTCCCGAGCTGCTGGCTCTGAGGCGGGGCCGAAGGGGGCCGCTGGTCGCCCGCGAAGGGCCGGGACAGCCCTGCCGGGCTGCGTGGTGGGGAGACGGCGGGGGGACCCTTCCCCAGTCTGCGCCCAGCGCAGCGCCGCGCCGCAGCCCCATGCTCCGGCTGCCCGCGAACTAGCAGGTTCATTCGGGTTCAGGCGGCTCCACCTCCGCCGCGGGCTGTTTGCTCACACGGCCCCGGGGCGGAGGGGCCTTTCCTCTGCGCGGCAGCGGCTGGCAGGAAGGTGCTCGGCTGGTTGTTTGGAGCGGCGGCTGTTAAGGGACGCCGGCTCCCTGCAACCCAGCAGGGTTCTCCAAGGAAGCGCTGGAAACACCACGGCTGCCGCCTGCTTATCTGGCTGTCAATAAAAGGAGATGGCTCCGCAAGCAGGGCCAGGTGCTTCGCCCCTGCTCGCCGCCCCGCGCCGCTCTCCAGAACCCGCTCAGGCGGAAAGCCAAGTCTGCTCGGCCAGGCCCTCCGCAGCGCCAGGCAAACAGTCCCCTAGCCAACACCGGAGCGCGGCTCTGTTTGCCTTCCCGGCGCTAAAAGGGGAAAGCCGGGGCAGCACAGCCCGCCTCTGGCTGGATGGGCCCCGCCGCCTGCAGGGCTGCGCTGAGAGCCAGCCTGCCCGCAGCGAGCTGCGCCCTGGCCCAGCCTCCCGGCGCCGCGGAGCACTGCTGGGGGCGGCAGTGGGATTGGGAGCCGGGCCCTGGCGTTCGCCGGCCTGGCCGGTTTTCTTGAGGCTGACGCCAGCCCCTCCGCAGCTCGCTAGCGCACGGCGAGGGAGCCCCACCGCGGCAGCTGTGTCACTGCCTGGTGGCCCGATAAACCATCGTGTTCTCGCCCTTGTGCACAAAGGGTGCGTGTGTGTGTCTGTGTGTCCGCGCGCGCAATGGCAGGAGCCGTACGCAGCTCGCCAAGCCCGAGCAGGTGAAAAACCCAGCCACGGCAGCGAGCGATCCTGGGAGATCACCCCGCCCGGGAAAGTTTGGGGCGGGTGATCTCCGGCAGATCACTGTGCCTGAGAAACCCCCCAAACCCCTTTTCTCCCGAGCTGCGCTGGTTTGGGTCCCACCACCCCGCCCCCAGGGTCGTGAGGGGCCCCGGCCCCACCCAGAATCGGTCTAAATCCCTTCCTGACAAAATCGTGTGGAAAGCCACCCGTCAGCTAGGTGGATCCGAGCTGACCAGGGACCAGAGGTGGATGGGGATGGAGCGGGGGGCGCAGCCTTTCAGCGGAAGCGTTCTCTGAGCAGCCTTCTGATGCGCAGAGTGGGGTGCAGGCAGCGAGACAACCAAGTGTTACTCATTTATAAGCACTATACATATTTGATTTATACAGCGATCGGAAGAGGCTTTTCAGAAAGGATGCCCCAAACCCCCGTGTTCCCATAGACTGAGCAATTCTCAGCACCCTCTGCAATAATGAGCTTTAATTCTCTACCCAAGCAGAACTTGAGCAATAATAATAAGCACATCAGAACAATTTGTTTACTGTGGCATTGCACAGACTGCGGGGTCCAAGGCTAGCTACAATAAACGGTAAAAAGCCAAGGAAACCTTGTAGAGCATGGGGAAAATATGGCGAGTAGACATGGGCCTTCGCTTGCAAAGGAAGAGACAATTGGCTAGCATTGTAGCTGGGATGTGTTACCCTTGTCCAAGGTATGTGGTTTTTATTTAATACTTTGAGTACGTGGCTGGCTTTTCCGACCACCCGGCGAATTTCAGGACACGTTTGGTCAGCTTGTCTGATATTTCTCTTTTCCATACAGGCTTGCGTTTCACCTTGGACGATTTAGAAACGTAATTTGATATTTTTTTATCCTGTAAATGCAGCTTTTTCTGCAACTCAATAGAAAAAGGAGAAGCCAGTCTTTTGAAAGGGGGAAAAAGATTTGCAGTGTTACTAAAATGGCTCGTGCGTGTTAATTCCTAGAAATCTGGTTTATTTCACCACGTTTTATATAGACTGCGATCTGAAAGATTCTGAGAAAGGATTCTGTCTCTGTTGCGGGAGGGTGGACAACCGACAAGACCAGGGCGAGCCTAGCAGATTACACGTATCGGCGGGGTAGCCGGGTTAGTCTGTACCCGCAAAAACAGCAAGAAGTCCTGTGGCATTGGATGGAGTACCCGGTATTTTGGAGCATAAGCTTCCGTGGGCAAACACCCAGATGCACCAGGACTGCCTGATATTTTTAAAGAACGCCTCCGAAGCTGAACCTTGTTTGAGCAGGACCTTGTGTGGGGGGTTGTGGGGTTTCAGTCCAGATACCGAAAGTGACTTCTGGGACCTGAAGCGTCCAGCAGACAGACATTTTGCAAAGCTAGTAATCGCCCTCAGAAGGAATCCCCCTGTAGATTCCCACCCAATAGGTCTCCTATTTGCACTGCTGTGCGCTCTGTCTTCTCAAAAAGAGCAAGAGGGAAAAGTTCTTTTTTTCTGCTCAATTTAGGGAAAATACCCCCTGACTCTGCGGTGGGGGGTCTTAATTTGTCCAAACTTTATTCAGGGTTATCTCCAACGCTCGCCTTTCAAACGTGCTCCTAATAAGCCCAGCTCCAGCCCATGCTGGATGGGTTTGTCTCCCCTCCTCCCTGTTTTAGCCTGAGACATTAGCTGAATTCCCTGGGGGTGATTGGAGGCAAGTCGCTGAAAGTCGACAGGCACGTCCTGGCTGTTAGAAATTCACTTTTCCTCAACGTGACAAGGCTGAGTTCGATCTACAATTGTATTTGAAAGGGCACTGAGCGGAAAGAGCTCCCGTCATTAAAGCCTCCCTTTACTTCAGCGAAATAACAAGATACTTCATTTGCACACAAACGCTCCTAAAAACCAAACCGCCGAATAAAAACTAACCCCCCCGCCAGCCCTCCGCCACGCGGTGAGAAAACGCGATCGCTGCAGAGCTCTGTGTGTGTGTGTGTGTGTGTGTGTGTGTGTGTGTGAAGTTTCACAGCGGAGCTCCCCCAAAGCTCCCATGTGATCCAGTTGACTTTTTACTTTAAATCTCGACTAAGACGTGAGTTGTAACAAGGGGATTTGCACTTACTCCCTGACCCTTGTAATTGGATTAAATATAGACCGAGACGTACAAAAACCTACCGAGATTGACACCTGCCAACTGGACTTCCTTATGATTGATTGTGATGCTTCGTGCTGGCAACAATAATGAAATAAATTGTATGGATAAAACGGCACATTTGTCATGTCCGTGCCAGAGGAGGGACGCCGGCGTGTGCGGCTGGCTGCTGGCTGACAGGCTCGAGCGGCGGGCAACGCTGGAGCTAAACAAGGAGCCCGGCTATTGACAGGGCAAATTACAACTTGTCACAACCTCTTTCAGTTCCGAGGTTGCCAATGCGCACAGAGATCGCTGCGCCGGGCTCGAGAAGGGGCGCGCGCGCACACACAGACACACACACAGACACAGACACACACACACAGACACACACGCACACAGACACACACGCACACACAGATACACACACACGCACCCCGCCCGCCAAAGTTAAGTAACTTCGGGCGCAGCCTGCCTGGCGCAAAGCGGGTTCCGCTCCCGGCTCCGCCAGCCCGGCGAGCGCCCGGCCACGCGCGTCTTGCCTCATTAGGGCACCTCCCAGCGGGGGCGGCGGGGGGATGGAGACGCATCGGAAGGGCTAAGGACTCCCCCGACTTCCCCGGACGCCGCTTCCAGGGCAGATGCCGGGGCACCGCTCGGGGCCGCCCGCTCTCTTGGACGGGCTCCGGCGCAGCTTTCCGGGCTCCCAGCGCTCCGAGCCGGCCCCACGGCAGGTGGCGAAGGGACCGGCACGCCCCCGGCCTTGGGCACCCGGAGCCCGTGGCTGGCTCGCGTCCCGGTGCCTCCAGACACTCGCCGGCTGGCTCCGGCCTCGGCTGGGCACGATCAGAGCCTTCGCTTTCCTTGCCGGAGCCGGCTGGGCTGGACCGTGCCTCGAGGGGGCCAGGGGGGCAGTGCGAGGCTTTCCCCCCGCGCCTCCCCTGTCTGGCCTGTGCCAGCTTTGGGGTCCCCCCGCTCCCAGGAGGCGCCCGTGCAGAACAAGCCCCGCTGGCCAAACGCGCTTTCCGCCGGGCCGGCATAACCGGGGCTGGGAGATCTGGTCCTGGGCTTTCCACCGTCCCCCGAGCTGCGGGCTCCCCCCCCGGCTTCACATGAAAGGCTCCTGCGTGTCCCCCTGTGCTGAACCGGCCGCTCCTTCCTCCCGGCCCCTCCTGCCGGGGCGGCCGTGTGCTGAGTGCCCTGGAGCGGACCGGCGCCCAGCTGCCCGGGGGCTTTGATCAGGTCTCCCCCGCACCCGCGAAGCTGCAGAGCGACCCGCCTCCTGCGCGCCAGGCTGCGGGGAGACACGCTCGGGCTCTTGCCGGGCTCAGCCCAGAGGAGAAGTGGGCTCAGCGGGCGCGTGCGGCGGGGCCGGTGGTGGGACGATGCGGCGGTGCTTTTTAACCAGCCACGCACCCCCCAGCCCCAAAGAGCCCCGGGGGGGGGCCGCTCGCCCTTCTGCTAGGGCCGGGCCTTGCAAGCAGCTGCTCCTGCTTTGCGCGATGCCCCAGAAGCATCACACAGGACAGCCGGGCGGGACGGAGCCGAGATAACATGAGAGGTCCCGGCAGGGTGGCTGGGGGAGCGTTACAGCGAGCGACACATCAGGCGCCCTCTTACACCCCTGTGCTTTCCCTCAAGGCCGCGCAGCCCCTTCAGCCCGGGCGGCGCAGGCAGGCGCGGGGCTGTGTCCCCGGCGTGGCCGGGCGTGCATCGCACTGTGGGGAAACCGGCAGCGAAAGCAGAGCGCTGCCCAGGGGCCCTGGCCTGGAGGGCGGGCTGCCGGCCGGGGCCTGGAAGGAGAAGCGGAGCAGGAGTTGCGTGGAGTTGAAACCTGATTGCAGAGCGTTTGGTGGGCACGGGATCTTGCTCCCTCCCCATTCTCTGCTCCCTTCTCCGCTCTGGGGCTTGAGCACCCGCGCTCGGGCTGGGGGGTTACAGAACTACCCGTAAAAGCGATTTCTGGCCTAAATTGTGTCTTCTCGCCGGCCGGGCGCAGGGGGCTTGAAATGAGCCCAACCATCAATTGAGCGTCTGGAGGGACTGAACCCATTGCAGAGTCCGATCGCTTTGCAGGCGGAACCGGCCAGCCACGCACCCGCTCAGTTTGTAAACTTTACCCGGGGAAGGCTGGGACGCTGCAAGGAAACCTGCGGGCGTCTTTGGCGGGCGGCAGCAGCAGCAGAGAAGCCCCCGAAGGGATCTGGAAAGTTTGCATCAAATATTTGACTGGACCTTTGGAGGACTTGTTAAATTCCAGGCTTCCCTGGCGCAAGTCATTCATGCTCTGCACATTCAGACGGGGGGTGCTGATGCTGGCCCAGACCGGGCTCGTTTCTTACTTCGGTGTCACAATGTCCAGCGCAGAGCAGGACTTCTGTGTGCAAGTCCAACACCGCAGGAATCTTTCGCTAAGAGTGTGTAACCCTCCAGCCCATGGCAAGCGAAGGAACCTGAATCCCTCCAGGCCCAGTTAGCATCTGGAATTAGCCAACCCCCGCCACAGTTCTTTGGGAACATTCCTTTCTGAGTTCAGTTGCTTTCATCTGAGTTAGTTTCCTTTGCGTTTAGAGGGACAAACGGCAGGAGGGTCCCTCTCTGGGTAGGCAGATGGATGTCTCGCTAGCCATTTTGGAGAGCAAAATCCAGCCCCAATTTAACCCAAACCAGCTCATATTCCAAAGCGCCCTTTCCTTTTGCTGTAATTACTGCCCAACTCATTCCTGTAAATTAAACGCGGCAAGTTATTTGAATCCTCGTACAGGGGGGAGAAAAAACAAGTGCCGCGGAATGAGTTTGAGCCAGCCTGCTCTCCCCAGTGACTGCATCTATTAACATTATAATCTCAAACACCATTTTTTATGTAACACTATTGTTAGTAAATCAACTCCTCAGGTCCACAGAGACGCTGACCCCTGGCAATTGAGTGAAAGTGTAATTATCTCCCCGAATCTTGGACAGATTTAAGAGATTACATTTCAACTAAATCTATATCAATGCTAATTTTTCCCCCCCAGACTCCAGGTGCTAGGCACTAGGAAATGGTGCTCCTGCTCGGCAGAGTGGCTTACAAAGAGGAGAAGGCTTGCTGTGGAGAGGGCGAAAAGAAATGAATCCCCCCATAAAATTACACCTATTTTTGCTACAAAACCTGATTCTTATATGGCAAAGTTAAACAAAGCAGCTATGCTAAATTAGCGTTAAATAAAGGCGCGTTTAATGCTCGGTTACAGTCAACTGGTGTATACGGGGTGGCTAATTGTCTATCAAAATGAAAAAGAAAAGAACAAATGATTCGTTATGAGAAGGTGTTAAAAGCTTCTACCAAAAGGACATTTCACAAATATAATTTCCGCGGAGGGGGAATTGTCCTCTATTTTCTTTTTTTTCACGAGGCAAAGGCCTAGACCTCTGCAGTCAGGACTCCTGGAGAGCAGGGTGCTCTTTTATTCGGGAATCGTCCCTATAAGGGGGAAAAAAACCCAAGGCAATCGTATCAGACTGGCAATATTCTGGCAAGAAACTGGAAGGGAAATACACGTGGCTTCGCACGGCCACTTCAATAAATCGCTGGTGGAAGTAAAAAAAACTTGAAGTGTTTGGTCTGGAATTAAAGAGCACTGATCGATGGGTGCGTGGGGAGCAGAAGAAACTTACAAATCAGTCCAGCCTAGCCAGGAGAAAACAATATTGCGAAGCTGCGAAACGGGGGAGAGTGGCTGTCTTAGGAGGCTGCTGCCTCGTACGAGAAGGGGACAGGCTCTTAGAAAAATCAGGGGGGTTGGTACCCTGGTGAGTTTTCCTTCCAGCGCAAAGAGATTTTTGTTACAGCAATTGGCTCTCAGAGAGTCGAGGAAAGGAGACCGAAAAGGAGCAGGAGTAACACTAATAAACAATTGTTGTGCCAAGTTAATTAAACATGAAAGCAACAAACGCCGCAATGGAAAGGCGTTAGCCCCGCTCTGCTCTGATGAACTCGGCACCGAGTTGGTCGATCGGCGGTATAAGGAGACGGGAGGGTCGCTGCTTACACGGGAGTAAATGTAAGAGAATCCAAGTATGCAAAAAAGCCCAAACCAAATCATGCAGGAAGAACGACAAACCGTCTGGAAAATGGACCCACGGAGCAGCAAGAATGTACTTTTTTATCTTTGACAACTTGTGTCCTAAAGAAAGTAGCTTGAAGATAATTGAAATGATTACAATTCATTGCTGCATTACTTTGAATATGAACAGTCAAATAATGAAATCTCAGTAATGCAACACAAATGTAATTTACATTATACCACTGCTTGAGGATTTTTTCATGTTCAGCATCCCCTAGAAATTTTGTGTTAATACATAATTCTGTACTTGGATGCATTATTCATATTTTGGTATTGGCTTTTCCCCTTCCTTCCCCAGTAATGGGTTCCTCTGAAACTTCAAGGTGTGGATGCAAATGAAGAGTGATTGTTGCCTATCAATCCCAGATTGTGGTGCATATTCGGGGAGGAAATTAAAAAAAAACAACCCTCAGTTCTGACGTAGAGGGGGTTGCAGATAGTGGCTGCCTGAAGCTTCGATCCTGATGCGACTGAAATGTGATTAACCTGTTAGTAAAAAGCAAAAACAGCAACAAAATATATCCTGGATGTAGCTGCCAACGTTGAGTGATTCATGTTCTAACCCCTTCCAGTCCCGTGGTGATAATATTCCACACGTGGAAACATTCCTCCTGTGATCAAATTCATTTGCAGATCACACTTGGGTCACAGCTCTGCGGCTTCCCTAGGAAAAAAAAAGTCCATCTTATTTAATGTAGCTGACAATGCTTCGTATTCTGTTTGTAGCAGCTACAAATGGGTATTTGGTGCACGGAGCTTGGAAGATCAGATGTGTACATTCTGAATGATGATTTTGATGACTGCTTTGTCCCGTTTGGAGAGGACTCGCTATACATTAGAGGAAGAAAAAGTTCAAACGGTTGTTCCTGAACTCAGTCACTACCTTCTTTATTACAATAAGGGGGTGTTATATAAATATCTGGCATCACCTCGGCAAGAAAGGAATGGCAAGATGTCTCTATTCCAGATGGTGGATAGAATTAAAAACTCAGAGTATTACATTTTATTTTTAGTAAGGAAATAGAAAATAATATCACCATAAGTTCTTTTCTGAATGAGTGTTAACCATTCCATTTATGCACTGCAGAGTTGATTTTTTTGTACCTTCATACTGTTAGATGGTATTTTTGCACTGACTGCTAAAGATCTAACTCTGTCCCTAGTTTTTCAGGTTGTGTAGTAGGCAGCCTGGCTTTTAATCCAGGTCAGAAATGGCCCACTATACATCCTCCACAGCAACTAACTGTTTCTAAAAAATAAAAAAAAAAATAGAAGAAGAAGAAAAGGACCATCTGGTAATTGTCTTTCTTTAGATCTTCCCTTAATTATGCTTTTAATTAAAGATGGTTCAAGGCATTGGACCACATGAAGGGCAGTAATTACAAATTACATTACAAACCCAACAGATGTAGCTCTATCTGCTGGGAAAAAGGTACCGGAATAAAATTTGACTAAACTTTAGGATAAATTAATCCGCTGCCTTGAGAACAGAAGCACATTTTTTATTATGCAGACTCTAGCCAGGATTTAAGTTCTCTGTCATGATTGTTTTCATATTTCTTTGACATCTATTGATTTGGAGGCAGCTGCAAGGCTTTGTCACAAGAGAGAAGAGCAGTCACAATATATTAGCTTGATGGCATAACTCGAATATGAGTAGGAAGGATAGAAACATGACAGGGCATCACATGATCGGGTGATGGGCCTCCAACAAAATAAAGAAATTAATTTTTAATAGACACTTTAAAATACTGCATGGAGTGTAACAGTGACAGAAACAACAGTGCTGTTAATTATCTAGCACTGGAGGGTCTGATCTTTACCCCAAAAGGAGTTGAGGAGATATGTTTTAATTTTCATTTATGACTTATTTTCTGCAGTAAGCAAAAATTACAAGAATACTCATCATCAAGAAGCATTCCAAGCAATCTAACCATACTATGACAGAGAATGAAGGTGTATTTAAAATATTAGGGAAACTAAGAAGTTCTAATAATGGTGACATCACAGAATTTTTTTGCAAGTCTCTGGAAATAAATATACCTTGTCACCCATAATTTGTTGAAAAAAATAAGCTATTCAATCCCTAACTGCATCAGTTTTAACCTCCTTTTGTTAGTGTTTGCAAACAAACAAAAAAGTAATAGCCATTGCAATAGGAGAAAGCACTGCATTCTCAAATATTTTTTGTGGGGAATTTCAGCCCAATTATCTGTTATAGTAACCACAGTGTCTACACCCTCTGGTTGCAATGCATATCTTAGGATAGTAGGAATATTGTAATTTACAGATGTTCGTATATTTGCAAATAGCCATGTTGCAAGAAGTTGGCTAACGCATCAGGAGGAGATCAAGAAATTAAGGCATAAGGGTTTGCAAAAATCAAATTCTGGTTCAGTGGATAAACACATCACTGAAAATCAAGAGACCGTTTTTAAAGACTAACTCTAGTTCAAAGCATGCACTTCTCCAGTTTTTTTGCCAAAGTTCTGAGCTAAACATATAAGCTTGGAGTTCTAAGTATTTTGAGCAGGTTTGGGCAAGATACCAGAACTATTGTAAGTGAGGCTGTTGGTTAAAAACAATCCTTGCAGTTACTTTTGAAGGGGTGGGACAGAATGAATCTGTATGTCAGACTCTTCATCAAATCACTATTGAGGTCTCACTCCCTTCTTAGTAAGCTGACCCATGGCTGCAACCTGTTAATCACCTTCATGATCTCATCCACCCCTTTTGGAAATGTATGACAAAAATCTGCAGCATCTGATTAACTTTGGGTTAGGTATTGCCTCAAATTTAGGCTGAAATAGATTGATCAGAGCTTCAGGTGGCTGGAAGGCTGTCTTCAACACATCAAATAAAAAAAGAAAGAAAAGAAAATGGCTGGTCCCATTCCCCCCTGCAATACTGAATCACAAACACACACGTACAACACAGAGGCAGATATACAAAGAGATGAAGACATAAAACACCTACAGCATGAAGACACACAATCACACAGTGAGCACCTTTTCTTTCTTACACACCATGTCAAAATCTTAAATTCTAACACTGTCCTTTCTCAGGCAAAACTTCCAATGTGCGTTTTGCTCCAATATGGTAGGCAGGATTTGAGATCTATCCAGTAGGCATCCAAGACCCAGACAACACATGCGATACATGGCCTATTAATGCATACACGTCTTATGCCCAAATGGAGATACAGGTTCATATTTACACGCACACTTTATTAATAGCGTTACACTTTTTCATTCAGACTTGTGCCAACTACGTCTTCTAATCAAAGTGCTTGATAATTTCTGGATGTCATCCTGCTCTAACCAAAGAAATAAGAAAAACTCCTCTTTTGTGGGACAAGTGAGAGGATGTTGGTTATTTGGAAAGGCCTCTGCTGATGCCCTTTAAGCAGCAAACTCAGTTCTTTGAGTAATATTATATTACTTGATTTTGGAATGTCAGCCTCTGAATAAGTATTTTTACCTCAATACAGCATAGACTAGACTGTAGCATGTATATATTTTGCAGTGCATAGATGGGGGTTTATTCCTCTATCGGTTCAAATATGAGGCCTGGATTCTGTTACTACCTTTAACTGCCTTATATGAAGATGATCATGACGACAAAACTCCTCGTCTGAAATGCAGAATAACCTCCTGTACAAAATCATCAGACTCTATTAGCCTCATATTGTATCACATGAGGAAGTCTAAATCCCTTTTGCCTTAATTGGTGTCCTATAAAAATTGTATATCCTTTTATGGAAAACAGATACATGCAGAATCAGATAATGTGAATTATTTACTGGACATTGCATTCTATTGAATTGCAGAAAAACTCTTTCCTCATGGATACATATATTGCTTATATTTGCACAGGCACATGGATGTGCACAACCCCCCACTCCCAATCTCAAGAAACAAAGGTAATCAGCTTTAATTTGATAAATGCTAGGAAATAGAGAATTAAATTTGCTGCACTATCGTATGTCAGTCCCTGTGATTAGGCAGTTTCCTATGATCCATTATGTTCAGAAAACGTGATTTTTATTTTAGTGCTATTATTACAGATTTTGCCTTTTTTTTGCTAATATAGCAGAAAGTGAAATTCAAGTTGTCATTCAGAATCTTTCACCAATTTCTCCAACAAATTATTCTTGGTTAGCAGATCATTAGACAACATCTCTTTGTGAACATTTATAATCAGTTCTGTCTTTATCAGTTACATAAATCTCATGGTCTGTGGGTGAGAACCTACACAGAACAGAGGTTGTGTGTTTGTATTTCCACTCACTCATATCAGTGCTCTCCTTCAGAGTTCCCTGTGTCCAACAGAAAGAGAAAATATTTGTTATAGAGGATCAGGACTAGATTCACAAAAGGAGCTAGGTACCTATCAGCCACATTAGGAACTAAATCCCATAATCAGGCCCTGCTGGGTTTCACAAACCTGCCAAACACTGTAGACACTTAAACTTGCTTTACTCATAAGTTTTGATGTAAAAGTTCAGTAGACGCTTCCGCTTCTGAGCATGTGTACTGTAGCCCTATGCCAGGTGTCCTGATTCCTAAGCTTCAGAGTGATGGGTGAGCTGGGGAGAAGGTAGGTGTTTTTCCATCTAAGTCACCTGCTTGACCTGGTATGGTAAGCATGCTCAGACTTCGCCCACAGCATTGGTCCCCTCATGATGAGTACATGCAAACCCATGTTTGCTTGTGATTCTAGGCCTCAGTGTTCAACAGAACACATGCTGCAGGAGAACTGAGCCAGTCCTCCTTAGACACACATACACACACACATGCAAAATTAGATATCGGTACAAATGGTTGTTTGGGTCTGTATTGTATATATATATAGATTATGCATTTTCATAGACACATAGCCAAAGTTCCTTCCCACATTCTCAGCGTGGATCTCCGGAAGAAGCGCAGGTCCTGATTTGTGTATTTCATGCATTCTGATTGAATTTCAAGATAAGCCATGTTGCAGGCAAAACCAGACTCATTTTTCTGAAGTTGTGAAGTTATTCAGTGGATGGCTGAAACAGGTGTCTTTGCCCTTGAGCTACGTGTATTCACTTGAGAGAAGTAAGTCTATGGCCCTTAATTAGTAGAGCACACTACATGGACAATGGAAGGAATAATTTAGGTTCTTTGAGCCTCTTCAAATGTGCAGCCAATAGAGAGCCCTCTGGTTACATTAACTTTTACACATTTTTCCAGCTAAATCAGAGAGCTAAAAGCAAAGTGTCCTTAGCATTCAGGGACCTCATATGGATTTGTGGCAGTCTCTGGAGGACTTAGAGGCCTAAAATCAATGAGTGGATTACCCTGATTCATGACTGTAGATGTCTCATCTGTGACAGATACCGTATTGATGATCTTCATTATACTCAATCATTTCTGATCATCACCTGGCAAAATAGAACAGAGTGGAAAGAGTACATGGTGGGAGGTACAATAACTCTTAGGGAGGTGGAAGGTGTGTCATTGTATGAAGTGCAGCAGCAACTGCAAGCATAAACTGCTGCAACCTACTTCAAAATGTCAGAGAACACATTGGCTGAATATATTTCTTGGCTATGTCTATTTTTCAGTCACAATTCGCACCGTTCTGACTTAATATCTGGGTGCAGAATATATAATTTCCTGGACATATAAATCACTTTAGATAAGATATAAATAACATTTTTGATGCTGCAGTTTCACCTGCGTATCTTTTATTCTTCATTGGTCTCTGGTCACATAGGCACTTAAACACACATCTGTCTTTAAAAATGTGACTATCACCAAATCATTCAATGTGAAAAATGGGGTGATCAGAGGAGTTAATGAGACTGTTCATGTAGTTAAAACAATTGGCACATACTTAAGCTGATCTGTGTTTATAATGCTAAGCAGTTACTATGAGCACCATTCTACTTGAACCTGAAGAAGTGGGTCTCACCCAAAAGGCTCATTTCCTAATAAAATAGTAAGTCTATAAAGTGTTACAGGACTGCTTGTTTTTTGTGAAGCTACAGACTGACACAGCTACTCCTTTGAGACTGTGAGCACCACAGTTCTGCACTTTAAGTAAGAGTTCTGTTTGTGAGACCTATTTATGTATGAATAATTTTTATAACTGATATAATTTAAAAATTAAAACTGAAAATAGAGAACAAGAAATGAACAACTACAGACGCTCATGTTGTGTCCAGAAACATCGATCTTAGGTTTATACAGTTTGTGTATGGAAGCCTGGCTGTGTTTGGTAGGAATTTGCAAATAGAAAACTTGTTCAAAACTCGATCCATATATGTGAAAATCAACAAGTACAAAGCCATATGAGCGAAATCTTGACCTCACTGAAGACAGTGGGATCTTTGTCATTAATGTCAGTGGGGACAGGATTTCACCTTTTAAGTTGTACTGGTCTGCTCAAATGCAGAGATATTGTATTAGATCCACAATCTGCATGTAGATGAAAGGCAGAGTCAGACTTAGATTTTGCTGGTGGGTGTACAGATTTTCCAAAAGAGAGAACTTGCTCCCAAGTGTTTGTTCTAGAGGTTCCAGCATCCGAAGTGATCCTTCTGAGTCACTGCTTGACTTTATCTATTTAACTACAAAGATCTCCTCTGTATTGCCAGATTGTGACTCTATCATCGTATGATACCCACATGACAGTTTAGAACTCTGGGCTACAGTTTATGCACCACTTTAATCCATATTTATGAAATAAGTGTCTCTCTCATATCCTCACACATAAGAAGCTGCAATGGAGAATCGTGCATTATAGCGTGCTGAAGTTCCTGAACAGAAAGGAATTTGCGGCAGTCTCGTTTGTTTTGCTGTTTTCCAGCAGGCCCCTAGCAATATTTCCTTTACACAGATATTTGGAAGAGTAATTAGCATCTCTGTTAATTACAAGCCACTGAAGCGCACGTTGAAGAAAGGATATAGAACAAAGGGCAAAATGTTGTGATATTTGACTTTTAAATCACAAAAATGGTAATTTAAAGAAATATAGCTGATGTGAACAATGTGCTTCATTATAAACAGAGATGAGCAAACTCATTTAGCTAAATTTCAATCCAAATCAAGCAGTTTGAGTTTGAACATGAGATTCAAATCTGAACAATAATAAAGTCTTTGAGAGGAGGTGGGAAACACAGGGTAGACAAGTGTAAGCCAGCTATGGAGAGATTTATGATATAACCTTTCATACTAGCTTACCTGGGCAGTGGGGAACATAGCACGGGCTTCTCTTTGACATGGAGAATATTTTGTTTAAAATACTGATTCTGCTTTGGGAAAAATCAGTTTAAATTAAAGGTGCACACACTTCTGCTATCCTTGAGAATCATCTAGCTCTCCTAAATGGGCTCTGATCCTGCAGTCTGGTTTGTGCTAACAGGCCTGTGTATTTGTCTGCAACTTCAGTGACGTCAGTGGGACCTGCTCTATCCATGTGGCCAAGTTCACTTTTAGTGATAGCTATTTCCTATCTTCAGTTCATCCTATGCTTATAAACTCTATGTTTCTCATAGCCAGCCAATCACTTCTGAAAGACACCTATTTGGGCCCTGATCCTGCAAAGACTTTTGTGTGTATTTAACTTATGTGCAGTAACTTATGTTCAGTAAGTTCATGTAAAGACAATATATACTATACACAATATATACTATACAGAAAGTTAAGCATAAGTTGTCACAGATACATGAACATAGTGATGCCCATGCAAATAACTGATTTTTTTGTTAGACATACATATTGAAATGAAATGCATTATTATTGTACAGATAAGCTGCCATATCACTACGGATTCAGATTGTTTTGATGTACTTGCTTTTGAATGGTTTTGATTTATGTTGTTTGAAATAAATTTATTTTATTGAGATCAGGTACTGCAGAGCAGTAAGCTATTAATTCCTAACAGCAGCTTGCTTACTACTACTATTTTGTATTAATAATGCACATTTGTCTTGCAACTGCTAAGGATCAATTTATAGACCAGCTGCCTATAAAATTTCATTGACAAGTGTGTAGGAATTGAGTTTTCTTTCAGCATCAAAAACCTTGGTGAATAGATGCAGTAACTTTTTACCCAGTGGATTTTGTAGTAAAAATTATATGTATTAATTTTACACATTTTAAAAATGTATTTTGTTTCCACAAAGAGCGTACCAAGAAACATAAATAAGCACACGTAGGCTCTTTATTGCAGAGCATATATGTCTATGTCCATGTACAATTGGGCTGCTGGAACCAAGAAGGGAAAGTCTTCTTTGTAACAGGCTTAAACATGCCAAATATTAATATAATCTTACATGCTGTATCAGTACAGATCAGATGTAGCCATAGAAAGTTTTAAACAGTACAGATACTATATTGAAACCTTCATGTCATTGATGTTATTCATTTGGAACCACATTATGGATTAACTGCCTGAAAAACTTCTTTTAAAATCACACAGCCAGTAATTTAGAGGGCAAATACCAAGAAGCTGAAATCCAGGAAAATTCTTCCCAGGCTTACTATGGTAAGTCTTTTCAGAGAGGTTCACTAACTTTTAGTTATCCCCCAGCTTGAGAAACCTTAGGTGTGAGTTTCTACTGGTGCTGTGCACCCCTCTAAAAATCAGGTTAGAGGGGGCTCAAGTTAGGAAATAAAAGCCAAGGCCAACAGTATTAGGACATGATCTTGCAAGTGTTAGCTTACGACAATTTTTTTTAAATTAAAACTGGCTGAATATAGATATAAAGGCAAATCTGTTGAACAAAGGGATAAACAGGGAGTTCTGACCAAAAGAATCCCCTGCTTCTGTCTTGATTTGTTATGTGATTTCATACGTTATTTTTTTCTAGGGTGTGTAAAACAACAGGCAATGAAACAGGAGAGCGCATGAGAAAGAAAACAGAATTACCCTTGAGGTCTCAGGACCAGGGATGCCTTCCCCTTATACCAGTAAAAAGCAATGGTATTAATAAAACCAGGTTATAACTCCTGCTTTCAAAAGAGCAAATGCATTCAATGAAATCCCTAATAGCTCCTGCCCTGAGGCTGGGTTCTTATCTTCATGATCATTTTTATTTAATTTTTTTACACTTTAGCAAAATGCACCACAGCCTGAAAAATTCATTTTGGAAAAGAAAATCTGCTACGACTTGTTTTCTTTTTGTTTTTCATATTGTGGACGTAGTAGAAGGCATTCCTGAAAGCCATCTACTTTGACACAGACAAGCTATGTTTTTGCCAGAGCAACAAAAGTTCACTATAACTATAATCTCATTACAATTTGCATGTGACTTTCATACTGTTTCACTGTACCTGCATTTGCCATTAGCAGGTTTATATACATATGCCCTCTACCATTTCCATACACCACATTCCATGAGGTGCTGGACTTGGTTAACAGTGATGTTGTTAACAATTCTTATGTGTACTAAAGTTGCAAATTGGGTACCTGAGGCATACAGCTATTACTTCTCTCCTTTTCAGCCTCCTGATGCCAAAAAAGGTAAAAGACACGGTTTTTAAAATCAGACTTTTTTGAATATGAAGTCATTATTGTTTGACTGACAATATGTGATAATATTAAGAAATAACCACTGTAATATTGTCTGGATTTTTAAAACATTAATTTGTAATGGCTTGGGTTGGATTGGATTGGAGTGCAAGTTTAACCTCCTATGTTTTTAGAAATGATAGCTAGGTTAGTTCACCCAAGAATAAGGATGAGACATTCTGTGCCATGCTAAAAATTCCTGCCAAAAATACAGAACAATTGACACCCCCCAAAAAAATCCCCCTGATATGATCAATACATTTTTAATCAATAGTTTTCTTACACTTTCTTTCCCAAAGTCTTTTCATTACTGTGATGTCAAGTCTGCAAAAGATCAAAGAATAATTTGCTTGGAAGGAGTGACCCAGATGATCTTGTACCTGGCAAAGGCCCACTAAGGAGACATAAGGTAAAATAAACATCTCGCTATGGGTTCATTTGACACGGTGTGGTTTTTATCTAGGGCTCTGATCCTATGAGACCAATGAGCTTAGTGATGACTGTTTGGTGGTTCAGATGTGTTTTCTTACAACTCCTCCACCTTGATCTACCAAACAGATCTCTCAGCTGGGGAGAAGAAACCGTTCCTTCCATTTATTTGTTTTTTGGTAGCTGCTGGGTGCTCTAGTTGTGGACCAGGAGACCATTGTACAAGGGGTAGTACAAATTCAGACCAAAAGATGATCCATACCCCAAAGAGCTTATAGTCCAGGGACACAACCCTTGGATGTGGATATGTAGGAGCAAGGAGGTGCTGTACACTCATTCACATACTCCCATGAGCAGAGGCTCTGGGAATGGCTGAGGCCTGAGCTCCAGTCCCCTCCTCTTGGCCATTGCAGCTGAGTTGGTGCAAGGAGGACTGTAATTTGTTGCAGATGGATGCCGGCAGCAAATCACCCCCACGGCTCCCTGGGGCAAGGAGGAAGTAGGAAAAGCATTGTGACTCAGTCATGTGTCACTGAATCACATTGCCTCCTGGGGATACACCAAGGGCAGTGGGTGCAGCTAATGCACCACTCTTTGCTCAGGATTGTAACTGGTGTCAGAGTTTAGTTGTTAATAGCACAATGCCTATGATGGATGCCATCCATTAGCTTTTTCCTAGGTGTGTTTACAAGCTGTAGTTCCATTGACATCAGTGGGGTTCTCAAGGTCACATGTGTCCACCTCATGCTGGATTGGGGCTTAAATTAGTACCTTTAGGTTCAGCATGACGTATGGAAACCTCTTATTGCCATAGACTAAACTAATATTACGAGTGAAGGAAGATGAGCGGTAAACAGGGCTACAGTAAACTCTTTCATATCCAGCAGTCCCAGGATCAAGAGGTTGCTGGATATTCAAATACTCTGGATAACAGAGAGGCATAACTAGCTATGCATAGCACTAAAGAAAAACAAGATTAGATATTAAGAAACAAATACAAATATGTGCAGAGTACTTTATTTACCAACAACAGTACCACTGTACACTGCAAACTTATACTGTATTTATTTGTATTTATTTTTGCTATACTTTACTTATGGAAAATGTAACTAAAATTTACTTATGGTTAAAATCCCAGTTATCTGAGAGTTCCAGATGGTAGAATGCTGGTTAAGAGACGATTTACTGTAGTAAGGGAAATAAAACACTTTACTATTTGGGACACTGGTTCAAATCCAGGCAAGGTTACCAAAGTCTGCTGTTAAGTGGCCCATGTGAAATGACCTGGTGGCCTCAGTATAGTGATGATCTAGTCAACAGATTCCACGTGGCAGAAGTGGCTGAGCACAAAGACTAGCGGGCAAGAAGGCCCAACTACTTCCCAGAACAAGGTTGAAGCAAAGTGATGAACATTTATGCTACTGATAGTGTGTAAACAGAAAACACCAGTCACCAGAGGTCGTGGCTTTTTAAGCCCTTCAGAGCAGGGAGTGTCTGACCATGTGATGGTGCAGTAGTGAGCACCATGGAACTTTGACCCTAGGATCTATTGCACTATAGCCATGTTAAATTGTAAGACGACACAGCTTTCAATAAAGCACCTCTCTTGACCATAATAACAATCTGGAACAGTTAATAAATGCTTCTTTAAAAATTGGTGGTCAGGATGAGGGACTTACTGGTGCAGAAGCACATTAGAATAACTGAACTATGGAACAGTTACAGAGAGGTAGCCATGTTATCATCCTGCAAAGGAAATTTCTTAAAATGTAGCAAAAAGCATAAAATGGGACTGTGCCTTTTAAACACACTATCCAAAATCAATAGTACACAATTACCAGTTACACAGTCCCCAACAAATCATGTGCTTTGTCTAACCCTGAGGGGATTTTTAAAAACAATAAATGCCAGAGTTCTGATTTTCTTCTGGTTTTTGGAGCTTTCATCCACACCCGTGAGGGCTAGAAATTTACTGTATTTTCAAAACAAAACTTAGAGTCAAAATAACAAGACAAGAGGATCTGGAGTCTGAAGGATAGCAACCAATGCCTCAAGACTACTCAAGTTAGCTACACTAGGAATTGTTTCACTAAAGGACAACTTTTGGCTTCCAGAGCAATCCTAAACAAGGGGTGGTGAATAGGTGTCTTTGCCCCAAAAGCAGGCCCAATATTCATTGTGATTCAAGAATATACCTCTTAGCTGCACTCCCTCCTTGTTCTGGGTGTTGTAGGGGTGGGAGGTATTGGCCTATATCAGAAGAAAATAAATACCCCTCATTCCAACTCAGCTGTACCTGGATGCAAGCACAGGTGTAGCCAAGGCATACAGTGCCTACCTTAACCTGTGTGCCCATACCCAAAGGCCAGATAGCCTACACAGTTCTGTAAGGAGGTTCTTACTGCACCGCATGGGTATGCAATCCTAATCTAGAACTGGATGCCTTCAATGGGAATATTTGTTATGAACACTGAAGGCCGGTCTAAAACATCTAGATCTGCAGACACTTGTATCCATGAGTAATTTTACGCATCTGCACAGTCTCCCCGAGTTCACACGTTCAAGTATTTGCAGAATCCAGGATCTAGAGGAACATATCATTTCTGTTCATTGTGGACTTCTGAGTCTGTTGCCTTTGAGATCAGCAAGAGCTTTGCCATTCATGTCAAATAAAATTGTACCGGGCTCAGAAGGATATTTATACCTTCCTTCACATTTACTTTTATTATAGCATTGCTACCTCCTATCAAGAGAGTGGCATACAGGAGACAGAGGATAATGGCTTACACCCTGTTTTCCCATCATCTTCTCATATCCCACAATGTAACCATTGTGTCCAGTCTGTCTCTGTTAACTGTTAACATGCACATAATGACAAAAGGGAAAAAAGTTTATCAAAACAAAATAGAAACAATAGACATTTATAATATGTTAAGTGTGTTTGGCACATAATGAAAATTGCTTTTAAAGGGAGAAAAGTTCACATTAAATATAGCATTTATTACTGCTCTTGCCTTAAACAGCATCAAAAAAACCCGAAACTCAGCCCCACTGTAGTTCAGAAGCAATACCTACTGCAGGAGCATGACAGAAAATTCTTTTCCATTTTTGATGCTTTGTAATGCTTGGGTGCATAAGTTAGGAGAGGCCCCATGTGTGCAGGGAGCAGCCATATATGGACTGGAAAAGCATATGCTTTATTCATAACAGTGAGTTGCACATTTCTGCTCAAAATGTAGTATAAATAGTGCATGTTTCTTTTAATGAAATGGTCTCTAATGACTGTTGGGAGACTTAATTTTCCCCTAGGTAGAAACACTAAGAATTCAAATGTGCAGTAGTATTTCACAAAGTTAAAAATGGGTAAAACATACTGCCCTTTTGAGAACAGTCAGAGCTATCCTTCACTGACTTCACTACCAATATAAAATGGGAGGATTAGATTTTTTATTTGGGATGGGGGAAAATATTTGTGTATTTAATTATTTGTTTATAATGTTTCGTAACTGTAATATCTCCCATATATCCTTAGAAGTGGCTTTATGACATGCAGTGCCTCTGCTCCAAGCACAAAAGGTCTGAGGTCAGTGTGTAGATTTCCATTGATTTCTGCAGGCTTCAGATCTGGCCCTAACTGCAGAAAGCTTTAGAAACCTCAACATCTATAATTAATTATCTACGAGATGAAATACATTTTTCCACTTTCAGTCTGAAGTTCCTTTTGATTGGGATGAACTTAAGGTTCTAATTTCTAATAACTCATGCTTTGGAAAAGGGGGAAGAACGAAGAGGGACAGTGACCAGAAGAAAATTAGAGTTTTAAACACAAAACTCTGGGGGCAGGAGGGTAAAATCAGCAAACCGGTCTCAAAGGCACAATGCCGTCTTGAGCTTTTGAATATTTGTACGGATGTGGTGATCTAGACCATGAGTAATATTAAAATGCTTCATATTTACAGATCGCATTATCACAGCAAACATCACATTTCCACTAAGGTGGCACTCATTTTGAAGAGTCAAGCACTTGTATGCTACAGGCTCTGCCACAGAGCATATTTTGTCCTTATAAGATTTATACAAGGATCAGTTGACCCACTGAATAAATGAAGCCTTTTGTACTTGGAACTAAACACAACAGAGTGGATTTAGGAGAGGAAGCAAGAAAAGGTGCCCAGATGAACTTATGTCAGGGGAGTTTAACTAGGTAGAGGCCCCAAAATTATTTATGTTATATAGCACTTCTGATGCAATCAACCCAGAGCAATTCAAAGCAATAAATACCAATGCAAAACAAATTAAAACCAAAACAACCTCATTCAAGTACTGTAAAGCCACAATCAGCAACGTCTCCTTACTAACCTAGCTTTGAATTGAAGCTAAGAAGAGCCCGTTGCTCTAAACAATTCCACAGGCTGGAAGACTCTAATGATGTGTTCCAAACAGATATGGTGTTTTTATAAATCCAGATAGAGGAGAATACAAATATAACCCATAGAGAAAGGACTAGCTGGTCACTAAAATAATCTGAAGAAAAACTATGCAGTAATATATAAACAATTAGCACAAATTTTAAGTCAATGCACTGTCACCTTAATAGCCAGTGAAGTCAGCCAGGATGGGTGTAATATGATGAGACAGTTTAATTCTTGTTATGACATTAGCTGCAGAATTTTACAACAACTGAAAATGCGAGAGTGAGAAGAGTTTCCAATTATCAGCGTGGTACAATACACACGTTTGGATTAGAGCAAAGCATGAACTAGGTCTCTTAATTGTGACAAGTTAACATTGCCGAGAAGCTGAGAAGTTCTTGAGATTGGGAATTTTTCATATATATATATATATATATACACACACTTACACACACACACATATTCTGTTTTCTCAGCATTAAGCTTCAAAAAATTAAAAGTCATCCAGGCTTGAATCTCAGATAGACAGGTAATAAGCCATGACAGCACTTCAATAGAATCCACAGGAATAGGCAAGTAGATCAGGGTGTCATCCATATAAATATGATAATCAAACCCAAATCTCTGAATAACACCGCCAAGTGTGAGCATGTCAATATTAAAGGGAAGTGGGCTGTGAACAGAAGCCTGAGGGACCTCAAAGTTTAATGGTATAATACCAGACAGCTAGCCACCCAATGTGATGGAAGGTCTGTGTATGTTTACAGGAGAAAATTTAAACTAGTTTTTAATGTAGTTCCCTGAGTTGGAAATAGGCCTGTAATTCACACATATAAGGGTAGGCACCTTCTTCAAGATGACAATATGATATGCTCATGATTATTTTAACTTGCATTGAGTTGGTTTTTAGACCCAGACTGGTTGTTACCTACTTTTTTCAAAGTCTTAACTAGAAGTTGAACTAATTGGTTGATGTCTAGTCAGAGTGCGCTGAGAGGAATAAGCAGGCTGGGCCACCTTTTCCATACAATGTTTGCAAAAGGAAGTCAGAATTTACCTATTGTATTAATATATAAAGTGATTGCAAATGTCCAAGGCTCTTGTGCTGGAAAATAATGTTACTTTTGGATGGACTTTTTACTAGTGTTGACTACTAGTTTTTACTAGTTTTTTACTAGTTTTTACTAGTTAGAAAAGGTTCAGAAAAGGGCAACTAAAATGATTAAGGGTTTGGAACGGGTCCCATATGAGGAGAGTCTAGAGAGACTGGGACTTTTCAGTCTAGAAAAGAGGAGACTGAGGGGCGATATGACAGAGGTATATAAAATCATGAATGGTGTGGAGAAAGTGAATACAGAAAAGTTATTTACTTGTGCCCATAATATAAGAACTAGAGGACACCAAATGAAATTAATGGGTAGCAGGTTCAAAACTCATAAAAGAAAGTTTTTCTTCACACAGCGCACAGTCAACCTGTGGAACTCCTTACCAGAGGACACTGTGAAGGCCAGGACTCTAACAGAGTTCAAAAAAGAGCTCAATAAATATTTGGAAGTTAGGTCCATAGATGGCTATTAGCAAGGGGTAAGGTGTGGTGCCTAGCCTTTTGTCGAAGGCAGGAGATGGATGGCAGGAGACAAATTGCTTGATCATTGTCTTCGGTTCACCTCCTCTGGGGCACCAGGCATTGGCTACTGTCGGCAGACAGGATACGGGGCTAGATGGACCTATGGTCTGACCCAGTATGGCCGTTCTTATGTTATGTTAGTTTGGCTCTGCTGAAAACATAAGGCCTAGAAGGCAAGTAGATGAGCTGGTAAGGAAATGGAAACAGGGCAGAGCCTATTTACAAGCTGAATAGCCTTCCCTAAAAAAAGATTTACTAAGCATTTTTCATAAAAAATAAATTACTCTCTCTAAAAAAGTCTTGTTCCTCAGTGTGAAATGTCACAGATCCATATATATGGAAAAGCAACGAGGGGTCCTGTGGCACCTTATAGACTAACAGAAATGTATGAGCATAAGCTTTCATGGGCAAAGACCCACTTCATCAGATGCAGGTAGTGGAAATTTGCAGAGGCGGGTATGAATAGGCAGGCCAGAGCAAGGCTGGAGATAACGAGGCTAACTCAGTCAGAGAGGGTGAGGCCGACTACCAGCAGTTGATCTTGAACACCAAGAACACCCTTGAACAGCAAGATCAACTGCTGGTAGTTGGCCCGACACTCCCTGACTGAGTTAACCTCGTTATGTCCAGCCTTGCTCTGGCCTGCCTATTTATACCCACCTCTGCAAATTTCCACTACCTGCATCTGATGAAGTGGGTCTTTGCCCACGAAAGCTTACGCTCATACATTTCTGTTAGTCTATAAGGTGCCACAGGACCCCTCGTTGCTTTTGCAGATCCAGACTACCCCTCTGATATATATGGAAGAGATACCAGAATGCACCACAGCTCCCAGGACTTGCAGAGAAGATAGCAAGGCTTCTAGGTTATGGCTGCACTCGTGAGTTTTGCTGACAAAACCCCCATTTTTTTCCAACCAAACTGGTGGAATGCCCACATACAAAATGCATTTTGTCCACAGTATGTCAACACAAATTGGCTCTTCCACTGACATCCTTTTACCTTGCCCAGATGAGGAAGACCACCTTTTGTCGACAGGTTCTGTTGACATAAAAGGTTGTGTGGATACTCTGGGGGGGCTTCTCTTGACAGATGGAGACAGGGCATCCCTGTCTTCTGTGCTTCCAATCTTCTGTTTTTTGAGAGAGTGGCTGGACAGTCCAGCCACTCTGTCAACAAAGAGGAGCACTTTTCTCATTGGCTTTTGTGTGTGGTTGCACTCTGTTGACAGACTTTTGGCAGGAAGTCTCTTCCAACAGTGACTTCGGTAGTGCAGTACACCTACTCTGGTATCTACACGGAGACGTCCTGCTGGCAGCTTCATGCTAATGAGCAGTTTCGCAATTGCAAACGGATGTTAATTAGCATAATCACACAGTTCATTAGCATAGTCATGCGAGATCTTGGTGTGGGCAGAGGTGGGTGCCGGCAGTAAACAGGCTGTGTAGACGTGACTCTGCTGGCAAAACCCCTTTCTGTTGCCAGCCCCTTACGCCTGAATTTTTTCACATCTCTTTGTAGACCCAGCCCTAGTGTTTGTGGTGGTATGTTGTGGAGTGTTTTCAGCAAGCTAAGAATTACCAGGGCTTTCACTGAGAAAACAAACCTAAACCCTTATTTAAAAACATATACATCAAGATCTATGTCTGTGCTGAGTGACACCTCACTGCATGGATGCAGTTAGCTTGGGAGCCCTGTTTTAAGTCAATTTTAAAGTTTGTTTTGCAGCACACTTTGAATGGCAAGTCTTTTAAAAGATTGACTTGAAAAATCAATGTGTCAGACAATACCCTAAGTAATACTCAGGTACTGGATTGAAATGATTGCCTTTTGGATGGATGGTGTTGACTATTGACTTCCTCCCATCCCAAAGTAAATAAAATCGTCATAGTATGATACCACTTCTATATGAAATACAGAAATGCAGGTGGTTACATGCTGCATCAGAGTGTCGTGCCCTCAAGTCTAGTGTTCTGCCTCTGTCAATGTTTTTATTTTTATTTTTTGTTGTTCCAGAGGGAGACAATAATGTCCCATAATGCAACTGTCTAATTGTATGCTGGGTAAAACGTTTCTTTCCTGACCCATCTGATGATCAGTTAAACCCTCTAAGCATCAGGATTGATTATTCCTACGTTATAATGCAAAACTATGAATTTATTATATCTTTTATTGTCCATTTCACCCTCCACCCTACCAATAAACTTCAGTTACATTATTTCATTGTGTGTTTCTAAATTCTCTACACGAGTGAAAAGATTTTTTCATTCCTTTTATGGAAATGCAAACCTACTTGCATTATGCCTTAAAAGATGTTTTTATCCAAAAATCTAGACAGCTGCCAACTTCCCTAAGTCCAAAACTATCATTACGTGTTTACTCTTAGACAGGGGATTTTTCTGGATCTTCCCTCCTGACCCAATGTTAAAGCCAAGTTGGTTTGAGATTGAAGATTCATTTATGTCTCCTTGGCAATTATCACTATTACTGCTCACAATCCTTCCCAATCTTTTTAAACATCCTGTTATTAAAGCCATTTGGCAAGCATTTAAAGCCCTAGATAAGTTAACCATGCACAAAATATCCCACTTTGGGGCAGAATCCAGCTATAAAAATAAATGGTTTACATTCTGAAGGCCATGGTTCAGGATGCGTATTCTTCATTTGTGAAGAGGGGTCATCATCACTGACAATAAAATTATCCAGGGTCTGATCCTCCCCCACTGAAGTCAGAAGCAAAATTCCTGTTGACTTCAATGGTGTATAACTAGGCCACTAATTAAGGAATCTGACATTCCACTAAGTTGCTTAAAATGTATGTATGGTTCCAAAGTATAATTGGATACATTAAGGTGGTTTTCAAAGAGATGTCAGATTTGAAAACACTTTATAAACTGGACAGTAGGAGGATCACTGTGTGCAAATGAGGCATAAAACCTTTTAACGTTACCATTCCCCTTGTTTTTTTGAAGGAGAAGCTTAGCTTCAGAGTCTCGCTTAACTACAAAATCTGCTCCCTTACGAGAGAGTGAAGTGCACACCAAAAGAAGGACGGAAAATGCTCTGGTCAGCAGCTAAACTGTAACATTATGAGCAGCTAATCCTGCAAATGTTTGATTCCCATGGGATCATTCACATTAATACAGTTACTCATGTGCATAAGTGGTGGGGGATCAAGTGCCTATTTTCCACAGTTTCTGGTCTCCTGTCAAAACGTTTCCCTCTGGGGACAGGAGTGAAACGTTTGTGATTTTTTTCTATGACCTTCTTTGTTATCTTCATTAATACATGATTTTGTACCTTTTGGACTCAACCACTGTCCCTGAAACATTATTGGTCTTTTTTACTAAAGAGACACACTAAGGTATTTTTAACCTGAGCTTATACATGTTTGTTCGTTATTCACCACTGCTCTCAATATCCTTTTGGGACTCAGAAAATTACATTTCCCCTCATCAGTATTTTCTTATTCCAATTGACATTGTTTCCCTCTCCCCTCCCCATATTAATTGCAGGCTGAAAAATCACTTGCGGTGCATCTACGCTTGGATTCCTCTTTTGAAAGAGGCATGCAAATGAGGCAAATCGAAAATGCAAATGGCACACACAAATTTGCATATTTAGCACCTCATTTGCATATTCTAATTTCGAAAGCACTTCTTTCGAAAGAAGAAAGCCAGTGTAGATGCTGCTGTTTCGAAAGTAATTTATTTAATGGGAAGAAGGCTTCTTTCAAAGATGGGGTTTACTTTCGAAAGAGCAGTGTCTACATTAGCTTTCTTTCAAAAGAAGCTCTTTCGAAATTAGAATATGCAAATGAGGCACCAAACACGCAAACATATGCCTCATTTGCATTTTTCATTTACCTCATTTGCATACCTCTTTCAAAAGAGGAATGCAAGTGTAGACGCACCCTTGCAGCGTAGAGGACAGCACAAAGCCTTCTGTGGGTCACTCCTAAGACCTGCACAGGAGTAGAGTGGAGACGCTTAGGCTTCCATGGGAGTGCGCTGCCAAGAACTATGAAAAGAGGCACCATTCCAGTCACACAGAGTCCATCATGGAAAACCCCAGGGGAAGGGAAGCCAACGAAGATGCAGGTCAATCTTTATGTGATCCTTTGGCCTGCCCGTGTAGCTCATGCCTAGGGATGTGGCCGCCCTTTCATACTGATAGTCTGAATAGCAGCTGTGGTGACGCTGTACAGCTAACCTACTTTGGGGAGATGGATTCCACTTCCCCAGCTGCTCCATTCTCCACCCACAGAGCTCTTGAATGTTTGGGTAGGCGTGCGGTTTACACACACAACATAAAATTATAGCATGTTGTTTCATTTATTTTTGTGATCAATGCCAGTGTAAGAATTTGTTAAAGGAAACCCCTCACTTTATAAAAGAAGAGAAGGTTTTTCAGAAGTGCTCAGCAATGGCCTAACTTTTCTTCTTTTGAAGTTCTTTTGTGCTTCAGAATCCCACCCTGTAGGTTCAGAAAAGCCAATTTTTTTATGTACTTGCTAAAATTAATGCCACGAGTTATTATTAGAACAGAAACACTTAAAAAAATCCAAGTTGCACCATTCATTCTGTTGGTATGAAAAAGGGCAACAAAAATTATTGGGAATGTGGAACAGTTTCCACACAAGGAAAGATTAATAAGACTGGGGCTTTTCAGCCTGAAAAAGAGATGACTAAGTAGAGTTATTATAGAAACCTATAAAATCATGACTGGTGTGGAGAAAGTACATAAAGTATTATTTATTCCTTATAGCACTAGAACAAAAGGTCATCAAATGAAACTAAGAAGCAGCTGGTTAAACAAACCAAAGGAAGTATTTCTTCACACAAAACTCAGCCAACCTGTGGTACTTTTTGCCAGAGGCCAAGAATACAAACACATTCAAAAAAGAACCAGATACATTCATGGAGCATAGGCCCATCAATGGCAGGATGACAGGGATGGGGTCCATAGTTTCTGTTTGCCAGAAGCAGGAAATGAGGATCACTTGCTAATCAAGTGTTCTGTTCATCCCCTCTGAAGCATCTGGCATTAGCTGCTGTGGAAAGACAAGATGTTTAGATGGACTTTTGGTTTGATCCGGTATGGCTGTTCTTATGCTTGCACCTAATTTATTCATCTCAGACGCTAGAAAGACTGTAATCAGTCTGAGTTTTATCTGTGGTTAGTTTCTTGCCAAGTTTCCTTTAAGGGCAAACCTACAGTAGAGAAATTTCATCCAAAAGTCTAATGTTTTCAAATGTCTGCAGAGAATGTAGACAAAACTCCACCTAGCCTGGGTTATATTTACTAACATGCTTTAAAAGTCACTTACAGCATCTTGAAAATAAAATGGAGGGTGGAACTCTGAGCCTGCATCAAGATTCAGTCTGGCTGCCAGCAGCATGATGTAAATGAGGGCTCATGAAATTGCAAATGACTGCTCATTTACATATTTGTGTGGCTCCTTTGCATATTTACGGTAGAAAACAAGCAGTGTAGACATGGTTCTGCTGGCAAAACCCCCCCTCTGTCACCAGCCCCTTTTGCCTGAAAAAATCAGGGATAAGGGGCTGGCGACAGGGCTTTTTTGGTGGCAGAACCACTTCTACACTGCTTGTTTTCTGCTGTGAATATGCAAATGAGCCTTGTGACTATGCAAATGTGCCATTTGCAATTTCATGAGCCCAGATTTGCATCATGCTGCTGACGGCCAGACTGAATGTAGACACAGCTTGCATGAAACCCACATGTACAAATTGCATAAACTTTGGCTGTTTCTAGGCTAAACACATGTTAAGATAACTGAACCTATTCCCTCAGAGTCTTCCCTGAAATGCTTTCTAGGGATGGGACTTGGTAGAGGGCAGGCAAACATTACTTCGCTTTCTCTGATGTCCTGATCAAACTCCAAATCGAAAATCGATCCAACCTTATCTCATGGTGGAGGTAAGAATTTTTTGACCACTTTTTTGTGCTTATAATAATTTTGCTTTGTATTTTTCATTATTTTGGCAGTCTCTCCCTCCATCTTTGGCCTTTCAATGGCCAACTAGATACCCAGCCTGGCTTCATCTATGGCTTTCCACATAGGCTGTGTCTTCACTGCATGTTTTTTTTTCTACGATACTTTTTTTGACGTCCCAAGGTCAAAATAAGTAAAGTCAAAAAATTGCATTCATATAGCCACAGCATTGCACAATGCAGCATTCACATTTACAGGCACAGCACTGCAAAAGGAGAGGTCACATAAATTGATACCAGATATGCTTTGTTCACACATCATCAACTTTGTAAGCGAAGGGGTGGGAGGTCAACAAAAGTTGTCTGCAGAACTGGAGTTATTATTTCGAGGGTAAATCCCTCTCATCTCACCTTTTTTGTGCACAGCAGTGTGGACACTGATTTGTTTTGCTTTGTTTCTTTCTGTTTTAAGGTTGTTGTTTTTTTTCTCTCTAAAAAAAAAAGTGCAAGTGTGGAAAAGCCCACACACAGTTAGGCATGTGGATAGCCAGCTCTGGAATTCTATCTAGAACTGTAGAGGGGAGATGTAAGCTCTCAAGCCTTTATCACATCTGGCTTCAGGACAAGCAAGATATGTCCTCCAAAATATTGCCAGTCATTACTATCGAAGAGCTCCCTTGCGTCAGCCATGAATCACCCAAGGGCTGGTGAACATCTCATCACTCTTCTCAGATTAGCAGGGAAAAGTGAACCATCTAACCTGCTACTTCTCTTATGTGTCCAGCTGCTGCAACATCTCAGGCTCAGAGCTGGTCTATACTACAGGGAAGATCAACCCATTCACGGTCGATCTTCCAGAGTTTGATTTCGTGTCTCTGGTAGAGACACACAAAATCGAACTATCTGGGGGTCAGCAGTCTATCCCTGAAACTCTCCCATTGACCCCCCTGGGTGTGGCCGGCCAGGTAAGTTGATTGCAGATAAGTTGATGCTAGCTACGCAATTGCTGTAACTAGAATTGCACATCTGCAATTGACTTACCTGCCTAGTATAGACCAAGCCTTAGTTTTTGCCTCAGTAATAAAAGCTTTATATTCAACATGTACCCTTATTCCTGCTGGCATGGAGAATGGGGGACTAATTTATGTAACAATCTCCACCAGCCAGCTAGTGTTGCACCCTTATTAGGCTGCTGCTGTCAATGGGCCTTTTCTTACTACGATATCAGATTGTTTTGTTGCAATTTCTTTATATTGCTTGAAATGAGTAGTGCAAATATCTTCATAATATTGAATAGTTCCATAAACTTGCCAAAATACACCCGGGTCTATATTTACGCTCATTAGAATTGACGTGCACTAGAGCCGGGGTAGAGGGGCCGGGAAGGAAATGGTAGCACTCAGTGAAAGTGTGTCCACAATTCCGAGTTCCTCCCACCATTTCACAACAGCTGACGTTTCTCTCCCAAACTGATCAGATGTGAAGCTGTAATAGTGTTTTCATTCTGACTGTCATTGTTTTGCTTCAGGGTCAACAGCAGCTTGACAGGTATGGGTCAGTTTACACTTACTGTTTCTCCACAGATTCAGGCAGGCTGCCCTACATTGTGGGTCAGATTCAGGAAAGTTTTCTTCCCATTCCTAGAGGTCTTGAAATATTCTTTCCTTCTTTCTTTCTTTCTTTCTTTCTTTCTTTAACCACTAGTGAAGGGCTGGATAGTATCAGTTTAATCTGGCTCTATCTCCTAGACCTGCAATCTAGTGATACAATGCTTAAAAGAAACAGTCTGCAAAGGGTGAATCATTTGCTGGAGTTCAGTGAATGATGTCCTTACAGGATAAGATGCTGAAGTTTAAAGTTATGAGTGGTTAGATGTTGTAATGGGCTTTTCTAGCTTTGGAATTATAGATACTATAATGACACTATTTTGCTTTGTATTTTTATAAAGCAAATATTTTATAAATGTACAAGAAACTGAAATGTGAAATGTGAAAGCTCCCTCCCACAAATGCTTGTTTTTCTTTTTCCACAGATATCATCCTTGAAAAACTGGAAATGACACGTTTTAATATTTCTTTGGCAACTCATTAAAATAATCAGAATGACTTTTCTTATGTTATGAAGCCAATACGTATGAGACCCATTAACTTTCTTGTCTTCCTAGGTACATGGGAGTCCCTAATTTGCCATCCTCATAATATGACACCTGAGCACCTCCCAAGACTTTTCTATGTTTCAGGTGACTCTTTGCATGCCATATTACGACTTTCAAATCTTTGCTGCTTTAAATGCAGAACTGTTCAAATAAAGAGCATTGGAATGTTTATAATGAGGAAATGGTATTTTTAGGATACTCGTCTCATTCAATCAAAGCTGGACCCATCACACTCAACTCCCCAAACAAAATGACTTTGGGACTGAGGCCTGGCATTGAGATTAAAAGCCCGGTAGGTCACTGTTTTACAAAGTTGCCTAAGGAGTTAAAATGGAAACTTTAACAACAGTAGTTACTACTAGGTCCTATTTAAGATTTGATTAATCATTTTTTTTCCTTCCTGCATTTCTCCTTTTTTCCCCTTTAATAAATCTTGATATTTAGAAAAAAAATCTTGCCTCTGCAGGAGGATAAGTGGGATGCAAAGGATCCAAAATCATACTGGGACATCTCCTTGTTACATCAGCCTCACAAATTCGTCAATAGAATTTTGGCAGCAAGCTTGAGGTGCTAGGGAGAGTTAAATATAAAAGAGGAGCAACGTGCCTTTAGGACAGGAAGGATTATTATTTTGTTACATTTGTAATATTATTTTGTTAGTCTGTAAAGTGCTACATGACTGCCGCTTTGTTTTGACTGGAAGGCGTACAATGGGCACAACCGTTACAGCGATAGCTGTGTGAATGAAGGATAAATGGGTGGCACAGGTGCTGTGTAGCACTGACTGATCCTGAGAAAGCATGTGACTAGGTTCTGTGGGAGCTGGTGTTTGGAATACTGAGGTGGATGAGAAGGGGACTTGAGCATGCGGTGTTGATAGTGGAGTTCTATTAAGGGCCAAAAGCAAGGGGTCAACATACAAGGCATAAGAGCATTCTGGGGCAGTGTTGGGACTGAGGAACGGCAGTGTGCTGAGTCTGCATCTCTTCAACTTAGTTATGGAGGTAGTTAATAGGAGAACCAAGTGTGGGGGGAGCCAGAGAAAACCCATGTGTACTGATAATCTGGTCCTTTCGGCTGACAGCAAAGAGTAAGTATGGCATTAGAATGAGCGGCTGTGTTTAGAGGTAAACACAAATAAAATTGAACTCATGCAAATAGAAGAACTTTGTTTCATGTTCAGGCAAGAAGCTGAACCAGAAGGAATAACTTGTGTACTTAGGAAATACACTTAGTGCCACTGGAGAGAGATCTTTGTGTCAGTGTAAAAAGTGGCAGGAGTACTCTGGGACTGGCACTTAAGCAACAAATGAAAGGCAAAGGCAAAGTGCATTGTCCCTGCCTACTCTGTCATTTGAAGATGGTGGGTCTGACGGAGATGTAAGGAAATACAATAAGAAAGCTACAAGTAGTAAAAAGTAATATACTGCAGGCAGGTACAGAGCAGACATGGTGAACATGAATGAAATTAGGGGAAAGATGAACTGGAGGCTTTCAGGGATAGACTAAAAAGCCCTTGCTTGAATTGGGCTGGACATTTGATCAAAATGGGAAGGGAATGACTGGCAAAGAACACATAGGAGGAAGAGGACAGCCAGAAGAATGTAGAAGACTGAGAATAAAATGAGAAGACTTTCACAGGAGAAGTTTGAAAAGAAAAGGATGAGAAATCGAAAATCTATGCATCAGTAGCAGGACAGGAAGGAGTGGCATAGAATTGTGGGCACCTCTGATATTGTGGAAGTGAAGAAGGAGTGAAGAAATGAAGTGATTTAGACAAACACTTGCGTCCTTTCTTCTGCATGATCATAAGAAAAATGGGTATTGGTCAGCAGGCCTGATCCGTAATCACCCAAGTTACACAATTAGAAATAAGACAGACTTCTCCCTCTCTCTCTCTCTCTGTCTCTCTCTCTCTCACACACACACACACATACATACTCACTGTGTGAGGGAGAGAGAGAGAGATACCTATGGAGGCATACACAGTACACACTCAGGCTACAGTTACACTAGAGAGTTTTGCCAACAAAACCTCCGTTTTGTCAACAAAACTAGTGGAACAGCCACCCACGAAATGCATTTTGTTGTTGGTTTGTCAACAAAACTCAGCACTTTTGCTGGCAGCATTCTGCCTGTCAGCCATGAGGCATAATGCTGCTGTCAAGAGATTCTGTCAACAAAAAAGCTGTGTGGGTGCTCTGGGGGGTGGAGGGCTTCTCTCGACATACAGGGCATCCAGAACAATGGGCTGCCCTGTCTGCTGTGCTTCCAGGTGAATCTGGGCACTCTGGCAGCTCTGTTGACTGAGCAGAGAGCTCTTCTGACTGGCTTTTGTGTGTGGCTGCACTGTTCTGTCGGGACATCTCTTCAAACAGTGACATCTGTTGACAGAGCGCTGTAGTGTGACTGTAGCCAACATGTGTAACTTTACTGAAGTATGTGAAAAGCTCTGGAAAACTTACCTATGTGACTGCTAACTTGTTCATCTTTAAGTATTATAAGGCTATTCTGCCAGGCTTAGTCACACTGAATAGTACCTTACACCACAAAATGTCCCAGTGATTGCAGTAGGGGTACTTATGGAGTAAAATGCTACTCAATGAGTTCATTCCTCTACAGGCTTGTGCTTTATGGAATTGTTTACAGTTGTGCAGCATGGAGGTGAAAGACTATAATTTGGCTTGGGTACTACTTTACATCCAGTTTGCACAGGTTTAAGTAACTATCCAGTTTGCAAGGTAGTGGAAAATCAGGCTAAGGTAAGCAAAGGGGACGGGAGAGGCCACAGCTGATTAACGTTCGCCAAAGTCCCACGGGATAAGGAAGCACGTCTTATCAGTCCCAGTTCAGGGATGGAAAAATTGAAGAAGGAAAAATTAAATAACCGGATCAAAACCACAGCAGACATCATAGTTGGATCTGCACCTAAAACTCAGGATTAGTTGGCTTTCAGTGTCAGACACCTCTACCCTCTCAGGGTTATAACTTGTAGAAAAATCTTACACTTAAATAAACAACACATGACTGACTCAATACAGCATTTCAAGATATACTGGCTGCTACTTCTTACTCTGTCCTTTAACAATTTTCTTCATTACCTGGAGGATAAGGAACTGCTGCACAGACGCCACTAATTTTGTTCTTGTGAATAAGAAAATAAGTCTGGATGCAAAATGCTGGTGCAATTTAGACAAGATGCACACAGAGGCTTGGTGACTAGTCTTAATTAGGCCATCTTTGTTTACACTTGATGTTTATCAGCTAATTGGCATGGCAAGGTGTGAGTCACACAGCTTCCCTCTGGCATGAAATCAGTTTGTAGGAGAAAAACTGGGAGAACAAATGATCCCAATTATAAGTAAACCCACTGTGCTAATTACCATCCCACAAAGGGTGGAGCCTTCCAGCACCAATCTCTCTTACTTCCCCTCCTTTCACTCAAAGCCCCCGCAAGCTGGAGCTGCATATAGGTCCCCATAACTAGAGGTGCTACTCAGCTTCGAGTGGGGATCTCAGCTTCTCCCCTTTGCCTGCACTGGAGCAAAACAAATGTTTTCTGACTGTGCGTGTGTTGCCACCGAGCAGTTCTCCAGAGAGAAGGCAGTTTTTACACTATTGCTGTACTTTGTTTTATTTTGGAGCGGGTTACAGCGTAGCAACAACACACACACACACAAGAAATCCATCGCGCCAGTCAATATTTGACTGTCTGTCAAAATCAAAGCATCAATATTTACTGTGTTGGCACTGGATGCTCATAGCTTTACAGCTTGTATTAATTAAAAATAACACCAAAACAGCTTTGGTTTCACCCACCTTTTCCATTTTTTTTTTTAGACCAGCTGTAACTTGGCCTCTTTCCTAGTCTATCCTTGTTCTATTTCCTTGGCACTTACTTTCCATACATTTGTGTGTGTGTGTGTGTGTGTGTGTGTATTGGAGGGGGATGGGAGGAAGTTGGATCTTTCGTCCCTGCATCCTTTTAAGCATGATCCTTATACACCGAGGGTCCTATGCACAGGAATGTTTCTTGGCTGCCCTTGAGTTGAATGATGATCCTGGACCCTTGGAAAAGCCACAAACCTCAATGCTCTCTGTCTCCTTGTGTCTCTCTTGTCTTCCCTTCTTAGTAGGGGTAACAGATGGCTGAGGCTTTCACCAACAGTCCTGAACACATTGTCAATCCCAACTGAAAGTGAAATATTCAGTGGCATTTAAATTAAATAGACTCTAATGCTTCAGTAATATTAATTACGTTTTCATTCATCCCTGCCCTAATAAATCAACACATAAAGATAGGATGATCCTGTGGCTGGCAGCAAAGCAGGGCTATTCTGCCCTTTGTAAGGTTATGCACACAATGCTCCCATTCTTATAGGGACATGATGGCCCCATCGAACATCTGTGCTCAGCACCACTTGACGGGGAGCCAAAGTGGTAACATTTCAACTTTTCTTGTTCAATTTGTCCATGCAACAGGGCTTGATTCAAGAAGAACTTCCAAGGAAAACTGTAAAACCGCATCAAGCTGGTGAAAACTTTTCCCCATTTCTTTCACGGGGCCATAGATTTATTTTAACAACCCTATAACTAAGGGCAACAGCAAATCTTCCATTCTCGTAGCAGAATTGGTTACCCCAGCATCAACCTTTCAAAGGTGCATGGGGGGAGGGCTTGATGTGTTCAAGAAACTCACAATGTTGAGTTGAATTTCAGTATTTGGGGAGGCCACACATTTTTTGTGAACGCCACAGGGGAAATAGACTCTGTACTTCACCACCAAGAGTCACCCCCCCTCCCATTTCACTGCTATACATATGTAAAAGGAGGCTAATAAAACAGTCGAATAAAAGATCACGGCTAGTAAATCTTCAGGAGACAAAACGCTCCACTTGTGATGCTTCAAAGCTGCCCTGAGCTACCAGTTTACCCCAAAAGTCCCCGCTCAATGCTGCTGATTGGAAAATAAAAAGCCTTGTGCATAAAAACTTCACTCCAATTGTTATGCAGTGAATTCAGCGTTTACTTACAACAGCTTTACTTGACCAAATTACTCCCCAGTACACAGATGAAAACCTCTTCAGCTGCAGAGTTTGGTTCAAGCAGAAAGTCCAGCTTGACAGGGTTGATAATGTTAAAAAAAGTAAGAAATGACCTCCAAAAAGTGCCATAGTACGCAAGCACATTACAGAAAGCAGACAAAAAATACAACTGTGTGATGGGACAGCAGGAAAGTGCAGTTCTGTAATAACCTTAATCAAAAAATATAAGGAAATCAACTCTTTCCCTAAAATGGGTGGATTTCTTTTTGCGTGTATCTCAGAGGGATTATTCTGAGGCCACTATAAGCTTAGATCTATATGGTGGAAACAAGTCGATTTCAGATATGCAATTCTAGCTATGGCATTTGCGTAGCTAGGATCAATGTATCAGAAATTAACTTACCTGTTGTCCTAACTAAGGAAGGTCGATGGGAGTATTTCTCCCATTGACCTCCCTTACTCCACATGATAGCATGGAGTACAGGGGTCGACTGCCGACCCCAGAGAGATCTATTTTGTGCTTCTTTACTAGAAATGCAAAATCGAACTCTGGAAGAACTCACCAGGTCGAGCTCAGAAGTATAGACATACCTTCAGATAACAATTGAGAAGATATCCACAGTATGGCACATGGTTGGAATTTAGAAAGCACATGGTGACAGGTGCAATACCACATTCCTTGCACAATTAAAACTGCTATTTAAGTTCAGGGGGCTTGATTCTGCATTGCCTTGCTCCTTGTGTAGTCAGACATGTGGAAAGCAAATGTTGGGCCCCACCAGCTCAGGGTGGGTGTGTCCTATATCCACTTAGCATTCATTTTATAAAGGTGTAGTGACACCCCCCTTGCCCCAAGGTGCAAGGCAGAGAAGAATTAGGGCAATTAATTTAGTCTTCAGTACAGGGCCTGTATTCTATGAACATATCAGCTACAGAGGCATGGAAACTTCTTATTTAGCCATCATATGATGCTGTGTGAGATCTGGAGGTTAGAGCAAGATGAAGTGAAAGAAACATTTAATACGAGAAAAGGTTTTTTATTCTCATTTCTTAGATTATTTTCCTAGGCACAATTTTTCACACCAGAAGCACATATTGAACAAATCCACAAAAAAAGTAAAATTTAGAAGCGTTCTTCCAGTCAAAGAGCGCTGAGTCAGTCCAGCATGTGCAGTTCTGGTCTCTTGATGGCCCTTCAAAGTGGTTATAGGGATTAAGCTTAATACAAGAGGAGCTTGCACTAATAACTCATTAACAACAATAACTTAATGCATGACCTGTTTTGATCCATTAATACATCAAGTTTTTGTAGAAAGAAAACTAGAAATTCTGTAGAGGAGCCATTTATTTTCCAAACAAAATAAGAAATGAGACTAATCCTGCAGGGGCAGAGTATCTATTTGAAACAGGATTAGTATAGTGTATTATTTAATTTATTATTATTGTTGTGTAATCTAGTGGTTGGGCTATAGGAACCAGGGAATGAGGTGCTTGAGTTCTAATTCTATGGCTTACAGTGCATATTCTTGAGCAGGTTGTGTAATTTCAGTTTCCTAGCTGTCAAATGGGAGTGCCAACTTTTATTGACCAGCATTCTGGGCCTGTTTGAATTAGTTTGCTAATGTCTATAAAGCACTTTAAACACTGAGATGCTGTATACCTACTGAATATTAATGACAATCATCTTTCAGTTTGGTCCACCACCACTAGGATGACTAATAGAGAAACTGGCACAAGGGTCTAAATGAAGTTGAACGTTATGCAAAATCCTATTCTGAATTTTTTCTTCTCTTAGTAAATATTCAGTGCCAGGTCAGAGTTAAAGTGAGCTAAAGTCACATGCAAATGTTGCATTATATTATTGTATGTCGAGAGATTGTGATCTACAAGGGTATATTATTGAAACTAGCTGGTATCTGTGAGGGGAAAAATGGGCCTGAAGAATTGTGGCATTAGGGGTCGCTCCTCCTTTCTTTTCTCCTTTTCCACAGCTCTTTTCTCATTTCCCCTTTCATCTTCCTTCTTCTCATTCAGTTTCCTCTTCACCCTTTGTTGCTGCTGCCCCATGAGTGGGAAGTTTTTGTTGTGGGAAGCTAGCCACCCCTTAAAACAGCTCTCACACTGCTGAATGGGGAGATTGATTTGTGACAGCCCAGTGACACTGTGTATGGGAGAAGGGTATAAAGTTAAACAGGGTTTACTTACCTGTAAATATCTCTATAAAATACTGAAAGCCAGAGCAGAGCCATTGGTTTGGGCATGAGTTTCTCTCTCGAGAGTGAGAAAGAGTGAGAAAAACTTATCAATCAGTATCATGTAATGGACATCTGTGTTGCCTGGTAATAAGCAAAGAGTTAGAATGCAAGACCAGGGAGCGACACCAGCCATTCCTCCATTTGAAACCCATGTCAAGTAGTCACTATTGACAGAGAACTTGGTTCACTTACTCACAGCATGAAAATATTTCTTAGAAGTGGGAAAGGAGCCACACTTCCCCTGACGTCTTCCACGAGTTTCAGGATTTGTCATGCCAATGCCACATACTTCAATCTGCTCAGGATTCATTGTATGATTCTTGGGATACCCTGGAATCTGCCTGGCAGGCTCAACTTTAATTTCTTATATAGATTTATTACATTAGACAGGATGGCCCAGATTTTCTACTGTATTAAGCTTCTGCTTGTCACAAGAGAGTGAGGGGTCTGGCTGGGAGCTGGTTACAGCTGATTCCCATACGACAGAGCAGCTGGGGGCACAGGGATGATTTTACCTTCTGCCAGCTGACTAGGTCCCTTGGAGGCCATATGCCATCTGAAAAGAACTGGATTGTGCTGTGTTGTGGCCACACCCAATCTGTCCCCTAAGCTGTGGAGATGGTTTGGTGCAAGAGTTAACTTTGTCATTCTGGCCAGCTGAGAGCTCTCCTGCACCTATGGAAATCTCATCTCAGCTGATCTGGCTGCTTTCTGTCTCCACTGAATTTTTCAGGCAGCGCAAAGGGACTGGAAGTAGCTACAAACCTAGTTTGATATTTATGCCCTGTATTTTGGTGGGTTAGCAGGATTAGCTACACAGCTAAACTCAAGAGACAACCTTTATCTGCTGTTTAGATTTAACAGACAAGAATGTGTGCAAAGGTAACCAAGTTTAATTTATTCATACATAACTATCTTAAATCTTGTGATGCAAAGGTTACACGCCGTTTAAAATACCTAGTCTTGAAAAAAATCAAAGGGCAGAGTGGTTGCATGGTCACACTTTGTCTCTGTCCTTTTCTAGTGGCTAGACCAGTTATAAAATGTTAAGAGTCTGTGACTTCCCGTTGGCTAATAGAAACAAGTTTTCAGCTTGGGGAGCAGAGGCTCATGCACTCCAGGTCCAGAGGCTCCATGTTCAATCACCCCAAGCAAGGCCATTGTTACAAACAGCTAACAAAATTGTTCAAGACCCCCCAAACCCAACTTGGATTCAGAATACAAACACCTGTTTAGGTCCCCAGAAGCTCCTCCTTCACACACCCACTGGAGATTCACTGCATCAATCCTCAGAGAGAAGTGGGAGACTCTTAGGGAGATGCATAGACTGACACCTTTGTGCAAACTGATGTGAAGAAATAGTCAGTCTCTAAACCAATAGAGGCGCTGTTGCCTTAGCTCATGTAAATGACCACCAGCAGGTGATGTGTTGGTTGCCTTCACATTCCTGGGTAAACTGATGATAAATCACTGCTTGTCAAGCTCTCTTTTTTCCGCTGATAACATCCAGGAGGTGCAGATGCCCTTTTCCCTCAACCCAACATCAGGCACCAGGATCTTCCTCAGATGTACCTCATTGTGGCTGGGTACAGAAAATGCACACTTTGAGCTGTGCTGTGCACCACTTCCCCTCATGGCTCCTCCCACTTCTTATAGCCATTCCTCTCCAGCTCTTTCTCCTGGAAGAAGGAAAAATCATCTAGGCCTCCAGCCGCAGACTGATGCTATCTCTGCCCTGTCATGTGGGCAGCTCCTCAGCTCTCTCTTTCTCTCAGTACCTATCATGTTCCTTCCCTCTCCCAACTCATTTGCACTGTTGTAGACTCTCTTAGCTCTTCCCATTGTATTCAAGTTTTCTGCTGTTGAAAGGAAAGAGCACCTCTGCTAGAAGTCTGGTACATTTCCACCAGGGCCTACCTACTAACTGCATGCTTCCTGGTTGTTCTGTATGTAATGCTGATGGACCTGGATTCCCAGCAGAAGGGATTGAACCTGTGACCAGAGGGTCTAAAGCCCCATGCATGTTTTCCTCAGCCGAGTAAGCGCATCCCAAGCCTTGGAGGCCTTCCAACAGTTCATCCTGGGCAAGCCCCCATTTGTTACACCAGCACACCCAAGCTGTCAGCAGGAGGACTTGAACCTGTAACCTTACAGGCTAAAGCTCTGTGCACTACCAAATGAGCTAAAAGCCACCTCGTTCTCAGTCAAGACAATAAAGCAAAGGCTTGACTCTCCCTGGTATGTTGTCTCAGTGCCTCTGGGGACATGTGTTTTGCAAAGATGCCTGCAGTTTGCATCACTCCGTGTGTATATGAGAAGTGCACCCCATGGAGTAATGCTGTGGAGTCCAATGGCCAGCACATGGAGTGCTTCTAACTTCTACCGTCTTTCCCTGCTGAAGCAATAAACACCTGCCAGACTGCTAAGATTGCAGAAAGGCCTGGAAATCCATTTGGGTCCATGGGGAGAGGGTCTCCAGTTGGACTGTGTTTCACTTTGTGAAAAGTCCTGGCTTATCCTTTTCCCCCTTCCAAATGAACCTGGGATGTTCAGAAATTGTTCAGTCACCAGATGGAAAAAAATCCTTTATGGATCACACAAAGCATGTTAAACAGGAGCCAAGACAGTAGGTATGATTTTGTATATTAAAGAAGCGTCCTGAGGCCCCCAGCAACACGGGGCTCCCATTGTATGTTCAACTGCAATAACACATAGCATGAAACTGTCTCTGTCCTGTGAAGCTTACAGTCTGACTAGATGAGCCAGAGGGGAAACAGGCACAGAGGAATGAAGTGTCATCTAGGCAAGCCACACCAGGTCAGTTCTAGAGCCAGCCGAGTGCCCTGTCCCCTAGACCATGCTGCCCCTCCAGGGATTTTGATAGTAACCATTCTTCTGGCTCAAACAATAGGAAACTCATGGTTTTGTGCAATGTGTGTGTGGAGTGTGTGTGTTTGTATAATCCCTTTATACAGGTTATTTTTAATTCTGATAAATGGACTCCATGGCCCAGCAGGATTATGGATGAGGAACTATTCTTAGCAGATGTCTCTTGCTCTTTGTGGTTCTGCAACTTGAACCATACATGTTAGCCTTGTATGTGACTATAAAACCTGGGGCAGATGATCCATTGGTTTTAATAAGTGCAATGTTGTTCCCTAACACTGTGAAAACTAAAATTAATTTCTCCTACCAGCACTGATGAAGGAAGACCGCTTTCACTAAAATGAGAGAAAATACAGCATTACTCAACTGCATTTTTCAAGGATTGCTATTTGATGATGGGACCCAGAAGGATACCATCTAATGTTCAGTTACTACAGTGTCTATATTTAATCACAAACCAGTTGCAATCTCTTATGGAATAGCAGAATAAATGGTAAGTAATCTGAAAGACAGTTCATGGAGAATCACTGGATTTAGCTCAAGATTTCAATCTGACAGCATATTTTTCCATGCCGCTCAAAGTATTCTCCAGTATTTACGTTTAGTAAATACATGTGTGACAGGGTGTGCATATTCCACACTAGTCTGGAAAGGGTTAACACCACATTGTGGGTGGAGGAAGTCCCGCCCCCCCAGGTTCTACTATCCATGCTCAAAGTGCTGTACAGTATAAAGGAAGCAGCTTGGCCCAGTCTGGGCTTGATGCTGGAGAGGAAGGCACTTTGGTGGAAGTGAATAATATTTCCAACATGGATGAGCTCAGTGTGTATAGTGGGATTCCCCTTTGAGCCAGTGGTGGACTGCTCCACTCCTGCCTGGGCCCAGGGTTGGGGCCAAGGTGAATTGGGTGGGCCTGGGTCCCCTTACTTGGGCTGGCAGTCTCCCTGCTGGTGGACCTTTTAGTACCAGCTGGTAGGCCAGGCTGCCCTGTAGTGAAAGGCTGCTATATTGACACTGTGTGGGAAGCTATGCTGCCCTGGACACTGGGGCAAGTGCCTTCACCTTAGGCCTTGGATTGTGGGGGGCTGTGAGGTCTGAGATCACCCCATGGATTTAACGTGGTGTCCTGTCCTTACACACTCACTACCCATTCCTTATGGGATGGGGCATGCATACACCACCACAATATTGTGCTGCTAATACAGCACTCTTCATTTAAAAGCAAAAAGAAATAGCATTATCTACATTTTTTATGATTGAAGATTAAGGCTTCACCTAACAGCTTCAGTTGTCAACACTGAGCCCTCTGGTACTATTTTTCCCAGCTTGCCTATTGTAAAAGAACATGTCTGTGTAAATATTATTAATTTATCATTGCACAAAACAAACTTTATGAATTCTTAATATTTAATGTTCTGTGAATTTAATAATAAAAAATTAAGGCTCTATCTTACGTAATTTTTAGCAGACTTTTTTTTCTCACTAGTCCTTTCTGTTTCTGTTCCGGGATGTTGTATCACATACTGAACTTAAAAACCATTTAGAGTGTATACTGGAAAATAAACACTTAATCACTACTCCAGTTTAACACAGGCACAAGGCTATAATAAAATTAACTGATACAAGGTTTCGATCATATACAGAATGTTCTGGGTCAGATCCTTACCTGACATAAATTAGCATTTTGCTAATTAAAAGAAGGGAGCTATGCTGAGTTACACCAGCTGAGGATCTGGTCTCATTATGTTCAGTAAATACAAAATACATGAATGGTTTCTTTCCTTTTATTAGGCTGTCAAACTCTCTTTATTTTCCATACTTAGTGAGTGGCTACACTCTGGCCAAATCTTCTCTAAGGGCCTACATTACTTCTGTCTGTTTGAGGACTGCTTGCATAAAAGTGACTTTTGAAAATCTCTCTCCACTGTGAAAGAGCAACATAACTTATTTGTGATTCAGCCTTTGCTTTCCCTAAGAACCACTGGGTATTTGTGGCAGTGATCCAGGTTTGTCATCTGGCTGCTTAGAATAAATACAGTAGGGCCAGATCTTGTGCAGAAGAAAATATCAGTTGACTTCAATGGAGCTATGCAGATTTATTCACCTGAGAATCTTTCTCAGTTATCTCTTAACACATATATACTTACAGTACATGATTTTGCTCTTGCAGGGTGCCTCATTCTAGATTTCCAGCACAGAATACGATTTATACACATTTCTTTACTTAATTTTGTATTGTGTATTTGACCTGTCAGTCGTGCAACAAGAAGAATAATTAAAGTTTGGCTGGAAATCTGAGATCCCAGAAGCTCATCCCAAAGATTGTTACTTGACAGAGAATCCTGTACAATAGAGATTAAGAGACAAATCTGTAAATGTTAAGAGCCCAGGACTGCCTACAAAAATGTGCACACATGTTAGGTTCTGCTTCACTAGCCCAACTTGCCTGCTTTGCACTGCTCTGGTGACACACCGCATGTGTACACTCAGGACTGTGTCATGAGCAGGATTTAATGCAGCTACCATTTGACACAGTTCAACATATAGATAATGTATTTATACATACAGATATCCAGAAAAATCATTTACTCGGTCATTTATGCATACTAACTTCTGATTTGCCTCAAACACCACACTCAGCTATTTCATTAACATTTTTGCGTATGTCTCTTAAGCCGCATCTACACTACAGCAATCTTGTGAAAGATCATCTTCTGGAAGATCTCTTCCAGAAGATCTTCCTTTGAAAGAGCTCATCCACACACAGAAAAGCAGATTGAAAGATTGATCTGCTCTTTCAATAGAGAGCATCCACACAGCCCTTGATCTTTCAAAAGAATGGGTCAGGGATTGGAAAATCCAGTGTCACAAGGACTACTCTTTTGAAAAAAGTGCCTGAGGAGCATCTGCACTGCTTTTTTTCAAAAGAAGCTTTTGAGATGAAGTGCTGTTCCTGATCTGGGAGCAGAAGAGGACTTCTGGAAGAAGAACCACATTCTTTTGATTTCGGATCGAAAGAGCACATTTTATACATGGAGGCTCCATGTGTTCTTTCAAAAAATGGCCTGATTTTCTGAAAGACCTTGCTAATGTAGACATGGCCTTAGGGTTTGGACGGTCTGCATTCAAAAGTAGTGGAGCTTATTCTAAGAGGAACAGAATAGAAGCTTTCATTAATGATTCTGGCACGTTTGTCTATTTAAAGAAATGTAGAAAGCCAATATTCTCCAACAAAAGAAAAATAATGACAATTAGAACTTGAATATTACTAGTTTAAGCATTTGTTAACAAATCCAGGGAGTACAGGAAACAAGGAAGATAGGCTAGAAGGGAAACTAAATGATAACATTTATGCCTTGATAGGATGTTCATCACAAATGTCATGTCATTATAGATGAAAATTCTTTCCATGAGAGAGAGAGGGGAAAAAAGAATGCAGAGTAGCCATTACACCTACAAAATATTTAGAAAAATCAATACAATAAGTGTAAGAGTGCAGGAAAAAGGAGAAACTACGATTCACAGTAATTACTTCCCTTAAGACTGTAGGAGAATGAGAGTTCACAATATTAATAAAACATTATAAACCACAGTATAGTTCCAGAAGACTTTAGCCATGCAGACCAAGGTTGGTTGACAAATATAACTGAGGGTATGTCTACACTACCAGGAAGAATGACCCGGTCAGGGTCAATCTTCCAGGATTCAATTTTGCGTGCCTGGTAGAGATGCACAAAACCAAACTATCTGGGGTTAGCAGTCTACCCTGGTACTCCTTGATATAGTGAGGTGTAAGGGAGATTGACAGGAGAAATTCACCCATCGACCTCCCTCTGTGTGGATGGCCAGGAAAGTCAGTTGCAGACAAGTCAATTGTAGCTACACAATTGCCGTACTGATACCTGCATATCTGCAGTCAGTATAATGCCCTAGTGTAGACCAAGCCTCAGAATGCGCTTTAAAGAGATCCCCAAGCAATGCAGAGAGGATCCTTGTCATCCAGAAAGCAGAGAATGTGAGATGGGAACCTCTTACCATTATGAGAGAAATAATTGTTAGAATATTAGAAAATACTAGTGAGGAACAGGACAGGATGCTGGTATTGAATGTCAGGTAAGCAAGGTCTGTGGATTAAGACACCAGGAGGTGGTCCACCCTTTTTGCAATGAAGAAACCCAGGTTTACAGAAGCTAGAGAATACATTTGAGACTCACGTTTCAGAAATCCCTGGGAATGATCTGGTTTAGGGAATCACGGAGTTTGGAGAAAATTAAAGCCTTAATGTTTTTGGGAGCCAGCAGATGAAGATGTAGGCAGTTAGATCTGATTGCTGAACTTAGGTTCCTTAGAGGAGCTGACACATCACCAATAGTGCTCAGATGCTCTGCCTGAATCTCTGGCTGCACTGATTCTGCACAAAGCTGTTGACTACAGCTGACACTCCCAATGAAAGTAAAGCTTTATGAAGTAAAGTAAAGGCTGGTAAAGCCTTGATGCTTTACCACCAAAGCTGAAAAGAATGATGCTGCATCTGCAGAAGTATAGTATTTTAGTGACTCATCTCTCAAAGACTGTACCAGTCACTGACTTGTTAAGTGGATTGTTTCTGGCAGGACATGGCAATATGGGGGAGCTGTTTGAAATGTGATATTGAGCAAGAAGTTAGTGTATATTAAAGGTCCAGTCCTGTTGTTCCTGAAGTCAGTGGCTAGATGCTCATTGATTTCAACAGTGAAGAAACAAGAGACAGAGCTATAGGTAGTCAGGAATAAAAAAAGACATAAATTTAGCAATTGACAGAAGGCAGGTAAATGGATATGTGGAAAAGCAGAATATATACACCTTCTCTGGATCAGCTGCTTCTAATGTCTTATGGCAATTAATAAGATGTTCTTTTACTGAACCATTAGCAATTATTTCTGAAGTCATGAAGAACTGGGCAGGTACCAGAAATCCAAAACAAATGTAAAGTTTAGACCTCTAAAAACTCGAGTGGTGGGTCGGGAGTGTGAAAGGAATCCTGGTTCTTCCCATCCACTAAACCAAACATCAATATTTTGGTATGTTCAGAAGTATCTAAAGGAGATAAATATCAGTACTAAGGCTGTACAAAGGTTACTGAGAATTGCTGGGTGCTAAGTATTATTGAAAATCACAGCTTTTATTTAGGAGCTTAAGAAAGCTCTTGTGAAACTCCTTTTGTGAAAAATTTGGCCTTTAAACCAGACTCAGCAACCCCTTCTGTACTCCAAAACTATTCTGCTTTGGAAAGGGAATATGCAAGATGCTATGCAAGGTAATTTTCTCTCTGATTTTCAGAGCCATATAATTTCCCATATAAGCCAGCCAACCAAGTCAGAGAGATAGCAAAATGGCATCTCTTTATTATCTAGAGTAACTTTTACTAGCTTACTGAGAATGCCATACAAGTGGAGAAAGCATGGGAGTAGATTTTCCCTACTCAGGATGCTGCTCGTGGGGTGACACTGTTTTGCAGAGATAACTACCTGAATATACATTCCCTAATATAGCACCTCCAGTCTCATCCTGGGCTCTATTAGCATCACTGCAGTTTTAGAGAGAGAGAGGGAGAGAGAAAGAGAGAGAGCTGCTTATCTCTTTTACTCTGCCTGAGATTTCAGTGTGAACTAAATAGCTGTCAGAGGCAGAAAGGTCTCAAGAAATAATTACAATGAAGATAGGACTGATGCTGCAAACAAGGCGCTCATCATTTGAAATATAGCAAATCACTTTCCACCTTTGGAAACTAGCAGACATCATTTCTTGCCATTGCTTTTATTCCAGTCTGCAAGAGAATTACTACCACTCCAGGCGGTGCTGGGTGACATATGAATTGGTTATAGATAGTCTGGAAAAGGATTTCCCCCTCACACTCACACTGTGCATTTTGCACATCAATGTATTCAGTTCTTCCCCTCCCCTTCAGTGAATCCTTGATTTGTTGTTGAATTCATGTTGCAGGTGACTTGAGATGTTACAATGAAATTCAAAGGACGATATCGCTGCCAAAAAATAAAAAAAGTTAAAACTGATGAAATGAGCAAAAAGCACATTTCCTCATTATCAAACCTAGAAGAAATAACTTTCACTTAAATCAAACATATGTGAGAGGAAATCTCCACTACCCAAATGCAAACAAGAGGCAGTCAGCTGTTTTAAATGAACATCAGTTACTTAAATAAGTGGGAGAGTAATTTTTCTACATTCCTCAAGTTTTTATAGCATTTTTTTCTCCAGAAAATGGTTGCACTGCCTGCCATAAACGTTTGGTTTTTGGAGCCTATCTGCACACATATGCAGCAAGACTAAAATTTAACGCTTAGCCCTGGGTATGACTAGTGGCCAAGCCGATCCAAATTTAATGGAAGTGGGCTGGTAATGTATTGTCTTCTGGCCTCCCATGGTCAAACCAGGATTGAACCAAAAACACACACACAAAACAAACTCTTCACGTTGTATATTTTACGCTACCATTAAACATCAAGATCTGAAACATGTTAAAGTTTCTTGAGAATGTTGTGACATTTATTGTTAGATAACATTTTGGATTAAGAATATATGTGTGACTTTTTCCTGGAAATGCATTTTAAATCAAGCTGTTCCTTTAATTGCAAGGCTTGGTGAAGCAGCATTGTAATGTGCTGGGGGCCCATGTAATGGATGTACATATTTAGCAAGAGGTAGTGAACCTTCACCTCCCATCCAATGAAGCAGTAGCACCACCAGTTGGTCATCAAGCTTGAATAACACCCAGTCTGAACTGTACTAATTACTCTCGAGTAATGTGTCATGTAGTCCTGCTAGATGAAAAGTTTAAGGTGCATTACAATTTCATGCATTCAGCTTTTTAATCTGAGAATGTTAAAATTCTAACGTAATCTAGCTAGCTAGATATTTAGAACATGCTAATGATAGGAGCCAAAAGCCTGACGTTATCTATACAACCAGGAGACTTTCACAAATAAATTATTTTTGCTGAGTTTGAAGCACAGTATTGTTTACAGAGAAGGGGTTTGTTAAGTTTCAGGTGCACAGCACACTGGTATTTTTCACCTTACTGATTAAGAAGATCCAGAAAAGTCACACTTCTATTTTGGACTTACAGAGCACCTTCAATGCAAAGATCACAAACACTTTACAAACGCAGGAAACAAAGGCAGACAGAGTCTGGGTCTGATTTTCAGTTATCAGGTCAGCGCATTGGGATGTGCACTTGGTTAGACAGCCACGGGCATGCACATTATTCTTAATTCTCATGTGCAAATTAAAGTACGTGCGTTGGTAGGCAGAGGTGTACACCTGGTCATCAAAAGGTTCATTTATCTTCATTATTTCAAAAAAGTATGAGAAGTTTTGAAGGTCTGATTCTTATTTATGCTAAAGTTTCATTATCCCACTGGCCTTTTAAAGTGACCCTACACTTATATCCACTTTCATACCCATTTATATTGTTAGAGTAGAGCACACTGGGAATCAAGCCCACGGTTTTCAAAGTGCTTTAAACATTATTTATCCAATCTGTCTGAACTACTTAAAACTGAAAGATTTCCAGAGATAACTTGATATGACATTCTGCAAAGGAAGAATTAGAGAACTGTTTGCCAGCAAAATCTGTACACAGGATGCATTGAACTACTGCATTTAAAAGCAACAACAAGAATTGACACAGACCCCAAATTCCAACGGGAACATACACAGAAATTGCCATAAGTACAAGGCTTTGCACAAACTACCCTGCAAATCCCAACCTTGCTGTTCTCCCAATTTTGGACATGCCATACTAGTGTTGTTTGAGGTTGGGGAAAATACTCCATCATGACAATATTATAAATCACTGAACCAGTGTCTCAGCAGAAGTCCAGGCTTCTGAAACTTTGAGTTCATTAATACTTATCCATTATTATCTGTCCTACTGTAGCATGCAAGGGTGTCAGACAACTGAGGCCCACTGCTCTAAGGCCTAAGCAAGCACTTTGTAAGAGATACCCTCTGCCCGAAAGAACTTATGCCCAGTCCTGTAATTCATGTACACCTCTGCTGTGTCTGCAAAGCCCATTGACTTCAAAACCCATTGTTCATAGTGGGACAGTGGATTGTAGAACTGAGTCCTAAAAAGACAAGACAAGGAGCAGAAGTACTATAAAGTCGCTGCTTCGGATGCATTCTTTACATTGGAACAGTAGTTTGAAGTCTAAAAAAATATGTAACACTTTTGTTTCATTTTTTTATAAAACAATGTACAATGTTTTTTCCACCACAGATTTTTTTGTCTTTGAAAATGTTGAGAAGTAAACATTACAAAAATCTGACTTTTGTCTTTGTCTTGAGTTTACATCCTGTTTAATCACAATGATCTTCATTTAAGAATATTTGGTTGAATGCCAGTTGAATGCAAACAATGACTGACAATATCGTATTGTAAATGAATTTCATGGATTACAGATTATAACGTAAACTGCACTGTAAAAGTGGGCTCAAACCTGAAACATTTACATTAGTAAGTAAGTTTACTAGTGTCAGTAAACTTCCACTGAGTTCAATGACACTATCCATATCTGTAAAATTATCTCAATTGAATAAGTGATTCATATCCTGTATTTGTTGAAGGTAGTAGATAAATGGTTCCTTTCAAAACCTTATTAATAGAAAAAAATTATCCAGCTCACTGCCATTATATCTCATATGTCATTACAATGCTCAAATATCATATCATTTTTGTACCCTCATGCTCATCTAACCGGGATCTTTGAAAAGGATGAGTAGTCACCAGGACTGTATAGCATTCAGATGTGGAGCTTAGACTGTAAATACTATATGCTGCTATAAGAACATTTGAATGGTAATACTCAAGCAATTACTTTCCTTTCAAGATCATTAAACACAAATCTGTCTTGTATTTTAATAGGCCTGCCAATGTATTTAATGGGGGGCAGTAAAGGGTAGGTTTTTTTTCTAATGGATGAATGTTTATATTATTATCCGTTCTGCGAGACCACATTAGGAGGAAACTGTATAACACCTGTGTTTTACCTCACTCCTTTTCCAACCCAAGCATTAATTTTGTTCTCTTTGTCCCTCATCTTGACAGTATTTGTTCAAAACTGTATTTACAACCAGCACCACAATCACACTGACCTGACGAAGAAAGATCAGATACCTCTGTGCTGAAAACAATTTACAACTTAGAATCCACATGTACGTTTCCCACATTACCAGTAAATTTTAGGTGAATTCTGTGTTTGCAAAAGTGATGTGGTAACAGCCTGGGAACCTGATGTTTCTTATATGACCATGGGAGGAGTGCTGTATGGTCAGTGGCAATGCAAGCTTCTCCACATTTTCTTACACACATCACAGCTTTGTTTGAAGGGACAATCATGGCAGTTTAAGAGGCATTTCAGCCTATCTGTCCAGGACGTTTTTTTTCGGAACCTGCCAGCAAGTGTGCCAGTTAATACACATTGTGGTATGTATATTTGGTACTGGACTGACACCAACAACTAATTTTCATAGGCCACTAAACCACCATTACACATGAGAATGATTTTTGGTCACAACTGACCCGCGCTTTATTTGACCCAAACGTACTAAAAGTCTTTGTACTCTAATACCAACCTCATGAACCTAGCCAATCCTTCATTCCTTGCTACATTTATTTTATATTACTAACACCCATTTATCACAGTGAAACATAACTATGTATTTTTATTTATCTACTGAAAAGCTAACAGTGGCAGGAAGTCAAGTTAGTCAAGACTGAGAAACTTCAATCTTACAATCACAGGCAACAAGCAACCAATATGTTTTCACTTCCCATTCCATCCTCTCGTAACAACATAGGTAAGAGTAGTATGCTAGAATGATACATATACTATTGTAATAAATTGAAAAGTATTATCTTGTGTACAGTATTGAAAAAGCTTAAACCATATTTTGCCCCCCCCCCACTTTTCCCATTGACTTTGAAGGATGTTTTGGCCCATAATGGAGGGCAAATTTAACCATTTAAATTGTGCAGTGTTACCACTTTTACTAAACTTTTGAGATTTAGCAGCTTTCCTCTAAATTAGTGACTTTCTTCCTAGAGCAGCATCTGAATTTGTTTATAGAGGTCTAAGCTTTATAACTGCATCTACCTCAATCTTTGCCTGTGCCACTGACACACATAACTACCAACTAGAAGCAAACCTCTCCATCATGCTCAGTTGTGCACATATTTAGATGTAAAAACCACTGTGTTGGGGTGGTTTTTATGCCGGTATTGAAAAACCCATTTATTCTGCAACAGATGTCCGGAAAGTGATGATGGGAAAGTGGTGATAAAAAACCAGAACTGCTGGAAAGCAGCCTATGAAAAAAACAGGGCAGATAATTTGCTATTACTCTGTGTTCTAATGAACAACAAATCATACTAGGAATTGCACAGGGCCAAATTCACAAACAGAAGGAGTCAGAGAAATGAATGCCACTGGGCCATAGACGCCTCAGTTCTTGTTTCCACTAGCTTGTTCCAAAGCTAGTCTGAAGCTGATACTACAGGTTTTGAAGAACTAAGAACTCTCCTTCCTCCATTCCCATGGTACTTCGGGGGTAAGGAGGATGCATTATGATGTACCATTGGTGAGTAGTCACCACCATGCCATACACACTGGTTGGCTATAACCCCATCACACCCACCATTCACCATCCTGCAGATCTTTGCTGAGCATTCACCTCATGAAAGGTGATAGTCAGAGTTTCTGTTTCCCACCCGACAATACAACAAAGGTTAAGGCGCAATGTGCAGTGATTATGATGCAAACCAGAATCATATCCATGCTAAATACATATACCAATAGCACTCAGCTTTATATACTTTATTATTTTAGGACTAACTTGTGTCACATTTCACTACTTGGTCTTTAGAGTTACTTAGATGTGAAAAAAAGGAGGAAGGTGTCAGTCCTAATCTGTTTTCTTGGTACCTATTTACAAGTTGATATTTCAGCGCAAGGAAAATGGGCAGAACTATTACATTTACTGGTTGCACCTCTGAAATCTGGGTCTATCTGGTCTGGCAATATCTATGGTCTGGTAGGACAGCTGGAAGAGGGGGGTAGCTGGCAGCCACAGCTGGGCTGATGACTGGGGGACTTGCAGTGGCCAGGGAGGTGTGGACTGGGCTGGCAAGCTGGCAGCCCACATCTGGGCAGTTGGGAAGCCTCTGTCAAGGAGCATCTGCTGGAACTAGGGAGCAGTGGCATGAGGCTGGGGAACTGGGGCCAGGAATCCATGGCCAGGCTGAAAAGCTGGTGACTGGGGCTGGGAAGTTTTTGGGGCTGGCAGCTGGGGGTGGGCCTACAACTGGGAGGGGAGCCTGGCAGCAGGGTCAGAGGCCAGCAAGGGAGCATTGACCTCCCCTGGTCTGGCAAAATCCCTGGTCTGAGACCAACCTGTAAAGAATAATGGGCAGATGCCATGAATTATTTTTCCACTGTGTTGCTGTGGCTGCCACAGTGCTGTGCAATTGGATTTAGCCACGCATCTCCCCTATCCCCTTGATGCCTAATGGCCCTGGCATCACTGGGGGACATCACAAAAAAGTTTCCCCTTAGTCCAGGTTGCATTTTCACTCTCACTTGAACCATTTCTGCCTGCCCGAGCCTGCAGAAATTGGGCTCATCCACACTGTGCCCTAAACTGCCAGTAAAATCTGAGCACACATGGATGCAAGGGTATGGAGTGCTCCTCACCTACTCAAAGAGCACCAGTGGCACTTCTCTGCAACAGGTCCTACTGCTCTATGAACCCCTCTCCCTCACATGGGGTTTTAAATGGTCTTTATTGTAGACCCTTTAGCCAAGACATTATCCACTGTCAGCCTCACTCTTGCCTGACCAGCAGAGAACCCTCCATGTTGCTATAGCATGAGCCAGAGACAAACACTACAGTTTACTTGGGGTGAAGAATCCTCCCTGGCTCCTCTAGTCTCTTTGCAAGCTGGTTCCAGGCATTAGCACTACCAAGGTTCTCTGCAAGCAGGTCTATTCACAGCCTACTTGGTTTACACTGACTTCAGCAGGCTTGGAATCTGGCCCTTACAATCTGGGGTTTGCAATCTCACAGGCAGTTGAAGATGGAATTTCTCCCACACTGAAGACAGAAGTACAAATCTGACAGTGGGTGGAAACAAGACAGTACTAACATGCTAAACATGTGTCCTTGGTGTTGTGGTGACTGAAGATCAAACCCCAAGCCTAACTTTCTATGTATCCCTCCCTGATATAGCTGGAACACATCATTCTGAAAGTCCCTACCACTGTCAGATCAGTGCTGCACGAGTTAGTGTTTGGGATGATTATGGAAATATTTTTAGACTGAGGGCTGCATATGTACCATTCATGGATAATTTAGTCCTTTCCCTTACAGAAACTGTTCAATGTGCTTTTCAAATAGTCACAAAGCAAGACTGATGTGTGATGTTTCGCATTGTGTAGGTTCAGACATTCTGAAAAGTAACATTTTCATATGACAGGGACCATGGCTGAAAAGGGGATATTATTGATAAAAGTACCACCATGCACAGGCAGTGTTTTCTTACCATTTGAATACCTTATTTCTGCTCTGGCTGCCTGTGCTGCCATTTGCATGGGCACATCAACGTCAGTATAAATAAATGCAAAGAACTCGTGCAAATGCGAAGTTTAGACAGGGAAATCAAGCACTGAAGCGGCTCCTATACCATCACCTCAGCCATTTTGCAGGCCCCTAGACTCATAAGATATATACATTCATAGCATTCAATGACACACCCAAGTTCATATTTAGAAAGAGAGATGCCTGAACTACATTTTGGGCAAAAATCTTGTCATTAGTGAAATGTGGGGGGGAACAGAATGTTGTTTGCCAAGTATAGACCTCCTAAGATCACCTGCTGTTGCAGACCAGCATGGCTCTGGAAGGAAAATACCCTCAAGAGAGTTCTTTTCCCTTACAAAAACTGCTCCAACACTGTCCTAGTGTGAAAGCAGCCCATCCCCCAAGGGCCTGGGAGCTCACCAAAGTACCATGGTTGCCCTCTGGGACTGTGATGCTTTGGTGAGTGGATTAGCCAGTTCCTTGTCTTAGTGCCGGAGAACAAGTGGCTGAAATTTTTCATAGCCATTGTTGTCATGCCCCACTTTCTCCAGTCTAGTGGACTTGTGCAAAAGAGGACAAGAACTGGCTCCTGAGGTGCGGGACATGAGCTATGCATTTTCCTACTGTCATTTCATCGACACTATAATTGTTAGCACATAGTTATGGAAGTCACCCTCAACTCCTTCATTCTTACACATTAGACACTCATGCTCTGTGTGTATAAATATGTATATACTATCCTGTACTGGAATGCTGCAGTCACACTGTCTCTAGGGAACACTGGGTGAGATTGTGCCTTGGGAAGACCAGTCTCTCCTGGGATTGTCACTGTGCACATTAGTTTAGCCCTTGACTTCAACAGGAGAAAATCTACATCAATTTTACAGCCAATCTCATGGAAGGATTTGTTTTATGGTAAGGTTTGACATAAAACTCACATCAGTTTACATGCAGATATACAGTAAGCAGAAGTGAACTACTGGTATTCAGATGAATAGAGGACAGATTTAGTCTTCTATGTAGCATCAAGATAGCTGTTTGGAAAGTTATATCTATTGTCTGAAAGCTACACCTAGCCTTTCCTCCCAAGGTAAGAGGAAAGGAGGAAGGAATGTATGGGGAAGAAAGGAGTTCGAGGAAAATGTTATTCTATTAATGTATTGGTTTCTCACCTATTTGAATGAACTTGGAGGGTGCCTCACTGAGCTTTCCTGTATCTTCTGTGGTCACGTTTAATGTGTCACTGCACTACCTGCTGCACATAACCAATACAAACCAATACATAATATATCACATAGACTGTGACAATAATAGAGCGAAAGCCATGCTAGTCTCTATACTATCAAAACAAAAAAGCAGTAAAGTAGCACTTTAAAGACTAACAAAATAATTTAGTAGGTAATGAGCTTTCGTGGTACAGACCCACTTCTTCAGACCATAGCCATACCAGAACAGACTCAATATTTAAGGCCTAGACAACCAAAAATAGTAATCAAGGTTGACAAATCAGAAAAAAAATTATCAAGGTGAGCAAATCAGAAAGTAGAGAGGCTGGGGCTGGGGAGAGTCAAGAATTAGATTAAGCAACGTATGCAAAAGAGCCCCTATAATGACCCAGAAAATTCACATCCTGGTTCAAATCGCATGTTAATGTGTCGAATTTGAATATAAAAGAAAGTTCAGCAGCCTCTCTGACAATAGTCTGTCTTTTGGGTGGAATTAACTACCAAGATGGAGATTGATCATCTCAGCAAACCCCAATATAAATATTGCAATATTTGCTAAAACCCTGTTTTCTGAGTTACTTTACGGACATATAAAAATCTGGAAAATTATAATTTCAAAAATCGGAATTCCTCTTCCTTGCGCTTTTTCCACATTTGATATAATCAGTACCTGTCTACTAACCTTTTTCTTGTGTTTAGTTTTATGATTTTAATTGAAAAGAAAATCCTATGATCAAAGAAGGGATGGTTTGCCATTGGTCATCATTTAGAGTTTAAAATGACGAAACACCTTTTTGTGCTTTTAACTATGTAACTGGGAAGATGGGTTGCACTATGTCACGAAAGCAATGTTTTCTGTGCCTGTGTGTGGGACGCCGCCATCCTTCCTTACACTGATTCATTACCACTAAAATGAGCACTTCGGTACGGAACACACAACTAGGCACAGACAACCACAGACTCTCTTAGGCAAGAGTGGGCAGTAATTTTTGCAGAGGGGCCGCTCCATGAATTTTGGAAGTGTCAGGACCACATCTTTCTTGTTGATGACACTATTTATCATTTTTTGTAAGGGTGGACAAGATACTGCCCACTGGTTGGATCCCACCTGTGGGCTGCATCTGGCCTACGTAATATTAAATCCCATTGTCAGGGCAGCCGTGTGGGCTGGGAGCTGCAGGCCTTTTAAGTAGTTGCAGGAATACCTGTTGCTACCCTGGCAGCAAGATAGAAATAGTATGCAGGCCAGAAGCAGCTTGCAGGCCAAATCCAAGTATTATATGGGCCAGATCCGATCCATGGGCCATATCTTGTCCTCCTCTGCGACTTTTATGCCTTGTTTTCACTAATGAAAAGAGATGTTCTTAACTGATATAGTCAAGACAAGGAGAGCCGTAGTTTTCACATGAGTTAGGAGGTCAAAGTAAGCCCTCTGATTTCCCATTGTAGGTCAAACTAAAGACTAGAGAAGCTGAGGGTTAACCTTCACAGGCAAACCTGTGTGAAAACTATAGACTGCCTTGGTTGTCACTAGAAATTTTACTTTATATTAGTTAGTCTGTGTAAAAAACACACCTTTTTCCTAGTGAAGATGCAGACTTAGATGGTAGCTGCAGCACTGAAATTAGAATAATTTCTTTTTCAGCTCACCTGCTCCGAATCATTTATGGAAGCTTTTGTTGCAAAATATCTGCTAAACAGAACTGCTGACCTCCAGTGACTTTCATTTAGCTACACTGGAGCAATCATTGCTGCCTCTTGGAAGAAATCTTTTATTTTTTTTTAAACCCTTATATACATGAAAGGATATTTGTATTTGAAAGCTGATAAAAAGAGGTGATAACTTCTTGGGGTACTCAGATGGGGAGGGCAAATACGAAATGTAGGTTTTAACCTACAGTGACTGTGTGTTCAATTGTTAAGAATCCAACTCAATCAGGCTATGGAAATTAAATATTACTCAGTTAATGAGTGTCTCATTACAAACATCTTTTATATTAGATAGATTAGAAAGAGCAGTCTGGCCTACTGTTCAACAGGAAATAGCCATTTAATATCCTTTCAGTGCTTCCCTGGCCACTGTGAATCTCGTGTGTTGTATAGCATTAGTTTGCAAGCTTCTAACAGCAAGGACTTGGGGTAAAATCCTGGTACCCCACTAAAGTCAGTGGCAGTTTTGCTACTGGCATTAATAGAGACAGGATTTTGTGTGTTGTTTATAAAGCACTGTGCATGCAGACAGCACTCTTAAAATACTACTGTATAACAAGGCTCTTATACTGCAAGTCTCATAGTAAGCAGCTGATAAATTGTAAACTATGCTAGGTATCAAGTGAAAATAAAGGGAAAATTTAATGTGTGTAAAAGTGTATTCATTTTTCACATACATATTTATTAGATATCAAGTATATGGCAGCTTGTATCAATGTTTATGACAATCATCAAATTCGGAAGTAGCTTACAGTATGGTATTAGTGGTTTAAATTGTGAAAGCTAGATGCAGTAGGGTTTTAGTGTTTCTCAAAAACAAACCCTGAAAAGGTTCTTTTTTTATTTTGATTTCTCATTCATACATATGATTTATTATTAATGTGCATCTTACATTTTCAGTCTGAATAAATGAAATCCATTCTCCATCTCCAGTTTTTTCCAGGTAGCGAGTGTTAATGCAACTTTATGCTAGTTAGCCTGTTTTTAAAAATAAATTGAATTAAGGCAAAAGAACGGGATTTATTTAATTAAGGCATAGTATGTGGGAGCCTCAAATCTATACACATCACAAATGCACATGCAATTCTCCGCTAAGTTTATTGTTGGTTAGGTTACAGTCTTCTGAGAGATGGTTAAATATGCAAACTCTGCCTAGGGTAAATGTTTATTTACTTAGATTGACAGTGCTCGGAGTAAAAAGCACTCAAGATAAGTACCTCTTTAGCCAACTTTAATTTGTTGATGGATGGATTGATGGGAGGATGGTCAAAGAAATAACACAGTACCCTATAACGGAGATTTCTGTCTACTGGAGTTTACAGTACCATTTGGACTAATTATTCCTGACCCATCACTGATTATTTCTTTTCTTTTAAAATAGATATGATGAGGTAAAATCAAAAATAATAAAAACAGAAGATGGTGAAATTTTCTGTGAATGTTTATTAAAAATAATGCCTATTAATTAAAATCATTATGCATTAGTTATGCATGCTACTAGTCAGTTTGCTGTGGGAAAATGTGGCTAAGCACACATCATATGCGATAGCTTTTTGCATAGTTTCACTAGAATAAATGTGAAATGGCTCTGCTATTGTAAAAGATCCCAGGATCAAATGTTCTAGATTTAGAAGGTTCTGTGCTTCACTTGTGGATGTCCTTGAGAAAGTGTGGAAGTCAATGGGAGGAGAAACATGTGCAAAGTATGCTACTAAACCTGCAGAAATACAACACTCATATGAGCATAACAAAAAAGCAGTCCAGTAGCACTTTAAAGACTAACAAAATAATTTATTAGGTGATGAGCTTTCGTGGGACAGACCCACTTCATCAGATCATTTTTGTTTTGATAATATATAGACTAGCACAGCTATCTCTCTGTCACTGTTCATATTACCATAGTTATTGTAAAGCAAAAACAAACAAAAAAGCGTGAAATCAATCTCCAGTGGATCAGATTGTCTAGTCTAAATGTAACAAGCTCATGGTGGGACCCAAGACAAAAATAGGCTGCTCTATGCGTCCCTTAGTTCTGAGGCCAACTGGTCACTATTACGGCTCCCTATCCATCACAGCAAACTTAGAGCAACCTTGACTTCACTTCAAGTTCCACACAACTCCCTACACCACTTCATTTTTCAGGGAAGAAGTTCAGCACTTCCTGAAAAAAAATCGGTAGTTGGTATTGAAAATTAGCCCTAGATTTTATATAATAAGTGCACAAAAATGTTTGCACTACTGATGGTTTCTTTTCATTGCTAGCTATAGCAAGAAATAAATAAATCAATACACAACTGTAAAAAGGATTTGGATGTCATAGCAAACAGGAAATGGATAAGGCTCTTTCTTCTCTAAACGGCCAATTGAAATCTAGCCCAGCCTAAAAATTCTTCCACCATCCCCATACCTCTGTTCTGTTGTTACTTTGTTCAGTCCCACATGCAGTCCTTCAGTGCAGGGAAATTGTGTAATTTACACATATGGTGAGATATTTAGCACAATTGGGGGCTGTTAAAGAATAACGAGACTAATAAATAAATTATATTGGCACATTGCTTGTATGCGAAATGGCTACGTGAAATGTTCTAGTGGGAATCATTAGCACACCACCACAAATTGCAACTCTTAAGGGGATCTGCAGCAGAGATGCTAAAGATTAAGGAATGAAACTAAAACTACTCTCTCTCATCATTATGGTCCCTGTCCCACAAAAGCAATGGGCACCCTCCTTAGCCATAAGCTTCCACAGGGGAGCTGGCACCATTTGTTGATTTTGGAGCTGACCAACTCACTACTGCTGCCAGTTCCCCGTTAGCATGATCTGAGATGGTCGTCATGAGCATAAGATACGTATCCTCAGGGGATCCTGTGCCAGTAACAGGTAGCCAGCCAGCAGCAATAATCTATGCACCATTGTGCTGACTGCATGACTACTAATTCATTGGTGCATCAGGGCCCCCTTCAGTCATAAAGCCCTGTTCCTGATAATTGGCCTTAGTGCCTGATCATGCAAGGTGCTGAGAAACTACTGTGAGTTGTGCTTAATGTCAGATCCCAAATCCAATCCCATTTCCACACTATTGGAAAACTGAGACACAAATGAGGAAATAATAACAGAGAGTAAGCCGTGCTAGTCTATACACTATCAAAACAAAAAGCAGTCAAGTAGCACTTTAAAGACTAGCAAAATAGTTTATTGGGTGAGCTTTTGTGGGACAGACCCACTTCTTCAGACCATAGCCAGACCAGAACAGACTCAATATTTAAGACACAGAGAACCAAAAACAGTAAGCAAGGAGGACAAATCAGAAAAAGATAATCAAGGTGAGCAAATCAGAGGGTCAACGGGCACAAAACAGACATCAAAACACTCCAGATCCACAAACCAGTTAGTCAACATTTTAATGGAATGGGGCATTCTGTCAATGACCTCAAGGTATGTGTGTTACTGAAGAGACATTATCGCACCGTTTTGGAAAGAGAAGTGGATGAGCTGACTTTTAAATTCAAATTCAGCACATTAACACATGGTTTAAATTGTGATGGGAACTTTCTGAGTCACTATAGGGGCTCATCTGCATACTTGGCTCAATCTAATTCTTCACCTTCCCCCAACTCCTCCACTCTCTGATTTGCTCACCTTGATTATCTTTTTCTGATTTGTTCTCCTTGCTTACTGTTTTTGGTTCTCTGTGTCTCAAATATTGAGTCTGTTCTGGTCTGGCTATGGTCTGAAGAAGTGGGTCTGTCCCACGAAAGCTCACCTAATAAACTATTTTGCTAGTCTTTAAAGTGCTACTTGACTGCTTTTTGTTTTGATAATGAGGAAATAATTCAGGGCTTTCAGAAGCTTTCACAGCCAGTATGGTTGCAATATAAACTTCCCAGCTAATTGCAGGCATGACCTCAAGCCCATTAAAGATGATGGCAAGACTCCCAGTGACATCAGTAGGCTTTGGATCAGGCCCTAAATACACATAACAAGCATATGCTGTGCTGCCTGAAATTTTATTTGAACATACTAGCCTGAGTAATAGTTTATAGTTCTTTTCAGCAAAACTGCATCGAAGCTAATGAAACAGAAAAACATTTAGGTTAAACTGCAATGTCAGAAGATGCAGTAGCTGCTGTTATGCTTCATGTGTTACTAAAAATATATCTCTTCTTAAGAGCAATACGGAAAGGCAATAAAAATGAAAACTCCACATTGACATTGGAGACACTATGAAGCTGGGTTTGCTTCTTTAATTCACATGTAGGTGGGAAAAGAGAAAATGTTCTAAGGCTGCCAAAGGGTTTAGAGCAAATTGCTCCAAGGGCATGCTTTGATCTTGCCCCCTTTGACAAAGGTCTAGATTAAGCGCATTAATGCACATCAGTAAGGTGCACGTGGGCAGTTAGAGTGCAGCAGTCGTACCACAAACTAAATACTTGTGTAGCCAAATCCTTTAGTCAGATCATGCCTCAGTTTCCCCTCTGTAAAATAGTGTTAAAAGCATTTCTTGCCCACAGAGGTGTTGTGAGGATAAATTAAATTCAGCAATTTTAGTTAAAGCAAGCCATTTTTACTCTCACGTTTAACTGTGACGGTTCTGTATCCCTTGAGCGGGTTGTGGGGGTGAGTCTCACTGGGAGTGTTCAGGGAAGAGCTGCAGTACAATCTGCCTCAATGATAAAGTTGTAAAGGAGGAGTTTGAATCTTGGCTGACATTCATGAACCGATAAGCACAAGGCTGTTTCTTTCAAAGGGAATCCAGTGCACAGAATTCCAGGAGAACTGAGCCCCAACTGAGACTGCTGAAATAGGAAGGAGACCGTTTACTGAGCTGCCAAAATTCAATTACAGGTCACTGAGGTTGAAATTCATCTTCTGGACATGTCGTGTCATTGTGCTGGAATCTCCAAGGGGCTTGGTGGCAAAATTCACTCTTCCTACCTGCAGACAGGCAGAAGGGGTCCACCACCATCCTGCACACCTCTGTCCTGGGATTTCTGGATTACTGGCTCAGTGCAATCACAGACTTAATATCAGAGAGGTAGCTGTGTTAGTCTGTATCTTCTAAAACAACAAGAAGGCCCGTGGTACCTTATAGAAGAACAGATATTTTGGAGCATAAGCTTTCGTGGGCAAAGACCCGAAAGTTTGACCATGAAAGTTTATGCTCCAAAATATCTGTTAATCTATAAGGTGCCACAGGACCTTCTTGTTGTTTTCACAGATTTAATACCAGCCTCCTTGTTCCTCCAATTCCCACCCACAACAAACATACTGGCTTGTTTGGGGATGGCTTTTCTATGTCCATGTCCAGAAGATGAATTTCAACTTCAGTGATCTGCAATTGAATTTTGGCAGCTCAGTAAACTGTCTCCTCTCTATTTCAGTGGTACAAAGGTCCTCTTGTGAAAGAACTCAGCCTGCAAGCCCTCAAAGCAGGGCTTTCTCCTGGTTCCCCACACCAGGAGTGGAATTCATTGCCCTTGCACGGAGAAGAGACATCTTACTAGTACTTGAAATTTCATGAGTAGCGCTTTTCCTATTTATCATTTTCTTTTTGGATTATGCTAGACACAGCTGAGCATAAAAGACTGTAATTACAATGAGCCAGCAAATGGACCAATTGAGAACTTATAATTTTTTTTCAAATAATCATATATTTCAAAGAGAAGATACTTCCCTGGTGGCAGTGTTTAGTCTCTTGCAGGTTCAGGCAAGAGATGGAAGGTGGAGTTCAGGTTATCAGTGAAATGTATGTGGACACTGCTCCTTTACTTCTTTCTAAATATGAGTTGCTTGAGTTTGCCTCTCTTGAATATATCTGTACATGTGGACTGATTTGGGTCTGTAAAGCAATAATTGACAAGTTTTTTTGTTAGCACACTTCTCTTGAGGGAGTTCAAATTATAGTAAAAGAAATCTTCTAAAGGCCCACTAAAGAAGCTTCCTAGGGCATTTGAAATGTTCTGTTTTCACCCAGATCAAAGGGTGGCATCAATTAAATATCTACATATGCAGGGGGTAGAGTAAGTGAATGTATAGCTCTTATTTCCATATCCTTCCAATGACTTGGCCTAGCGAAAAGATTCTATGGCTTAGAACTAAGGTTTAGAAATTGCTAAGAATGACCTATTTTTATCTCCAGTGAGAAGGCAATCAATGATAAAGAAAGAGATGCAATGCCAGCAGTGGCACTGTCAGTGCAATACAGTTTTGCAATCAGCGAATGTGTCCATTTTCTTTCTGATATGCACTGAATCCAGGCAAGGTAAACAAGCTTCTACCAGAAAGCTCTTTGTATATGCAGGGATACTAGTAACTAAGCAGTGAAATTAATGAATGAGATGTTGCAGATGCTTAGAACAGGCAGTAAACTGAGGTACACAATTAAGAATCTTCATTTCTACATCTGTCTTATTCTGAGGAGAAAGTGATCAAAAGAAGGAAAAACACTTTAATTTACAAATGTTACAATCAAATTCAAAAAAGGGTTCTGAAATTGGGAAGGACTAGACAAATGTTCCATACCTGGGCACTGTAGGTCTGCTAAGCTGAAATCATTACAAATTCCCAGTGTTCAGCATCTCTGACAAAAATCACATCATTTTTATTTAGGGGTCCCAGTACCTGGGCCTGTGCGAACCTCGAAAATACTGCAGCGTCCCTCCTGGGCAGAGCTGATTGCAGGATTAGGACCAAAACGTAGATTCAAAGCCCATCAAGCCTTGGGATCAGATCATAGGTGTCTGACTTTTGGCATCTGAGTTTGAAAATCTAGGGATTTATTCATTATAGAATAAGTACTTTCCATAAAATTATTGATGATTTTTTGATGCAAACACATCTGTCCTTTTCTAAGGAGTGTATCTTTAGCTTCAGTTCATTAAACTCTTATTGTCTTTTCCCCACCACACTGTAACTCACTGTATTATTGGGAAGTATGTTTTAGCTACTGTCTGTAGCTGTAGAGTATCTGTACAAAAATGGACATCTCAAGTGACAGCATGAGAAAAGTGAACCTTAGTGAAAGATAATTAGCCAAGGCAAGGACAACTAAGTAAGTCTCATAATTTACGTGGGATATTGTTATTATTATTACCGTGCAATTTAACAAGAATACACCAGAGCAATTTTCATATGTTCAAACATGCAGATGCACTCAGATATATATGAGAAAAGACTCAGAACTCAAATCATCCACAATAATCTAGAAATTTATTATCATAAACAGCATAATTAACACAGGGATCACAGGGGATGAGTCTCCTCCATCTCAGATAATCTTAAGAGAAAATGAAGCATCATTAAAAATTTAGTGTAGAAATGGTAACCCCATCACATTCACATGCACAGGAGTGGAGCTCTTGATATTGTAGATCTCTAGCTATTCTTCCACTTCCATTTAGCATTCTGTGCATCCTTCAGAAAAATCTGCAGAAACCAGCAACAGCAATTTATTACAAAGCATGAGACCTCGTTTCCTTATAAATAATCTCCTGTAGGTATGGTGGTTTTGTTGTTGTTGTTTGTTTGTTAGCTTGTTTTTTAGCAGAGTAGGACAATCTCAACTGACTTCTCTGGTAAGGAGAAGCGGACACAGGAGTTTGTCCTATAAAAAAAGAAATCAAAATTGTAAACACACTTGCACTGTTATCCAGAATCTGCAGCATTATTCATAGTCTGACTGGCAAGACGTGCCCTCTTGCATCAAATTTCCAAAATATTCTTGCCAGCAGTGGCTGTCTAAGTAAAGGTGAGCATAATCCGAAAGAGTCATCCATTTCTGTAGTTTTATCTTAAACTGCTTAAAAGTATCCCTGGTTTGGGGGCTGTGTGTGTCTTTGGTACAGAACATAATACCTACCACTTTATGACTATTTCCATCAATAGGATGGCATGTATATAAGTTTCAACAATCAGAGTGTAAAAGAGTGGATATCTGCTGATTCTTCATTTCTTTTAGATCTCATGTAGAGTTCAGCCTTTGTTTACTTTATTTGACTTGCCAATACATGAGGAGCTATGTAACAAGATCTACTCCACACAGAATCTGTTTGACAATGGAAGTAAGCCTCACCCTTGCTGACTGAGCTAACCTTGTCATCCCCACCCTTGCTCTGGCTTATTTATACCTGGCCCTCAAGATTTCCAAGACCAGCATCTGATGAAGTGAGTCTGTGCTCACGAAAACTCATGCTCAAAACTTTTCTGTTAGTCTATAAGGTGCCACAGGACACTTCGTTGCTGTTTGACAATGAATATCTGTCAAAATTGTTGTCAGGGGAGTTGCCAGGAGGCTAATTATTTGTGCTAGTATATTGCAAAAAAAGTGCATTTAGTTGGAAAAATTTCAAAGTTGAGTGCCTAAAGTTAGGCACTTTACTCCTTATCTAGGAATACTTGTAACCTGGTTTGCAGAGGGGTGGAGCTTCTGCAGGATTCACCACTGAAAAACTGAGTTAGATGTTTCAATATACCCTTAGATGTCTAATTTTCAGTGATCAAGTCTGCAAATATTGGTCTAAACTTTGAAAGATAGATCACTATCAGATGATGGGTGAACCTATCACATTCACCAGAGTCTTGTTGGCTTTGTGATGCTAAGGGAAGCATCTCTCTCTAGTTAAAGCTGTGTAGGTTCAGTAATTTAGGAAAGGGGTGAATTAAAGTCAAGGAAGAAGCCCCAACAAGAAAACATTGAAGCACTACATGTGATTTCTTTTTGTTCTGAGCTCACAAAAGTTATTTTCTCTCTGATCTCTTTTGTTATGTGAGTACAAGACCCATCTCCAAATTATATGTATCCGTGCATTTCAGGTTTGTTTTTCATTCTGAGCCCAGCAGGCAAATGTGAATGAGTGCACAACCTTTTTCCAAGGAAGCCTACGTGCCCTTGTTGCACAGATTCTGAATCTTGGCGCATGACTCGTTGCCCTACAAAATCCAGGAAATTTCAGCATCATACATGTTAGATTAGATCCCTATGTTATATGGACCACATTAAGGGAAGCTCCTTACTTTATTCAGTATCTCCCTCTGTGTTGTTTTTCTAACATTTTTCCAGTCCAGGCTGTGGAAAATTTTGCTTCTTTTTTCCTCCTATTTGCTGACTTATGCCTTGAATCCATATTAGAAGTCAAGTGTAAAAAAGACAAAGCTTTTGCTACAGGCAGCTGCTGTTGTCAATGCCCTTTCTTTCCCCAAAATAAAAGTCAAAACAAAGCTTTCAAAACCTTTCTAGGCCTCTGCTCACTAACCATCAACTCTGCCTTCCCTCAAGTCAGTGAAAGGGCAGATCCTTCCCTAGCAGCAGTATTAACCCACCTGCAATGTTTTTAAAACTATGCTCTCTTCCCTAGAAATAGATAAGCATTTTGCTATCCTTAAATGTTTCTATCTTCAGATTCTTCCATGCTCTCTGGTCTTAGTGAGACCCATACTTTTTTTAATACCAGGGTCTATATATTCAGAATTACAACCAAAGAGCAGACAAGCGAAAAACTAGTCACTCCCTGAGCTTTCACACCCTTACAACATAAACTCAGAAAAAAGGGCATTGTGAAACAAGCTCTTGCAAGCTGAGCAGTGAAAAATAGCATTAATATGCAGTAGTATGACAGTTAGGGATTTTAAATCAAAACTGTTTTGAACATTTGGAAATATTTTGGTATAATCAGAGGACAATTATTAAATTGTGGGCGGGCGTTCCATCTATTCACACTATAAAAATTCATACTAGTATTTCAGCACTTCTGAAATAAATAGCAAAGCAAGTAAGTGCTCAGATAAACATTTATATTTCAGTAGCACCTTAAATAATTTAATATATACATTTCTGTAGCCACCTGGTATGGTTTAATTCCATTCCATTTCCAAAGAGCATCACCATCATTATCTCTTTGCCTCAGCTGTGGGTGTCAAAATATTTGTTGGCAAGCCAGCTGATCCATTTCTGGTGTAGGTACATGAAGTATAGGTTTCCTGTGTTTAACAACAGTGTTTCCTGCTTTTCTTAATAATGCACAGCTAGTTAGTTGACTTGTTTGGAAGGACCATTAACTGCTTAGATCTCCAGCTCAATAGAACTATACCTAGCTTCATCCATTAGGTATGCCACGCAGGGTTCTGCCATCCTGTGAAACAGTGTTTCAAGTGCCAAGTTGATTTTCTGCTGTGAAAATCAGAATTTCATGATTTATTGAGTCATATGGCTTTTAAAATCTTTAGTGATGGTTCATAAAATAGTATCTTATTTATACAGATGTACCCAAACAAAATATTTGGATGACTACAGATAAGACTTTGATTCATTACTATACAGATAGCTTCATTATATGATCCCCCTCATACACTATACTTGGAAAAAGGGCATTCCAGCTCTAGTTTATGACAGACAACCCATTCCTATAATTTGCTTATAAGCAACAACCTATTATTTTTGAATTCAAGAGATGAGCAATTCCGAAAGGAGCAAGCATCAGGTAAAAATGCATAAATCAAGATTAAACTTGAAAATTGGTGTATTTAATGATAAGACTGCTAGTATTAAAGAGCTACTGGCATGTCTGGGACACGTGAATGCATTCCCCATGTTCACTGTCCTAGTTTGTCTGTCTGATGCATGAAACTATTAAAAAAGAATTCTTGCTTGCCTCTCTTTTTACCTCTTTAATTCTTATCTTTGTCAGAATTGGGAAGAACCAGAAAGTCATTTGAGGAATCCATCGACAATGGTAGCTGTTGGTCAGAATAGAACTGTGGAACCGAAATCTAAGTCTTATATAAGTGAAACTGTGGCATTGGACTGTGGTGCTCAACAGTAAATGAAATATAGAAATTCTGCAAGCACTTCAGCTTCAAGGAATAGAAACAAGTGTTGCCATAGATTCCTCAATCAGACAACATTAGAGGCTGCAGACAGCTGTCCCAGAGTGGGAATTCTGGAGATAGTTTCTTTTAGGCTCTGTTTATTTGCCTAAAGGAAAAGCCTTGTAATTTTGACAAATTTGGGGACCAATTTTGTTTTCAGTGACATTAATAACAAAACTGCTATTGACCTCAAAGAAAGGAGGATTAGGCCAGGAGATACGTGTCTCATTGTCTTACTTTTAAACACCGAGTGTGGTATGTAGCTATTTACTAGTCTTTGAAGCTTCAACCATATGGCAAAACTACACCTACTATATAACTCTTTCATAGTTACAGTTGAATGTCTGCTCTGTCTTAAGCCCTCGTTTAGATGTACAATTTCCCAGGTTTTTCAGACCACATTAAGCGGAAATCTCTTGAGCTGTGTCTACACTACAGAGTAATGTCAACAGAAATCCTGTCAACAGATATTTCCTGACAGAACCTCTATCTACAGAACAAGTCCACACCTAACAGAGTCTCCCACTGTTGATGTCTTCTCTTGACAGACAGCAGCCACACTGCCCGGCTGTCTGTTGACAGAACAGCCAACTGGAAGCTGTACAAACAGGGCTGCTCAGTGAACCGTAAGCCCTCTCTGTTGACAGAGGGTGCCCCCAGAGCGCCTACAAAAATTTTTTTAGGCACTATGCCTTGTACGGTCAAGACAGAACTCTGCTGGGAAAACTGCTATGTTCTGTAGACAGATTCTCAACAGAACACATTTGTAGTGTGGACGCTCCCTAGTTTTGTCGACAAGGCCTCTTCTGTCAACAGAACTCTGTACTGTAGACCCAGCTTTGTGCTCTGCTTCAATGAAGTCGCTAAGGAAGTAAGCCCAAATCCACGGCACTCTGTTCTTGGATTTGTTTGCCTCTTATTGCTTTAATATTTTGTGTGCATGTGGCGGGGTGGGGGAGGTCTTTCATCCTTAACTAGTATTATATAAACTGACTAATACCTTCAAACTATGGAATATGACCTTGTTTTCTTTGTTAAATGTTAATTGAAAAAGAAAGAAACCTCCCCAAGAAAAATGTCCAGCTCAGATATAAAAGTATTTATTGGGTGTGGGAACTGCCAAATCATAGGGGTTAGCAAAATTACTCTCTGATGACTTAACTGCCTATCCTGTTTGCTCTGAGAAGATTCTCAGCTACCAGTCTACTGTTAATCCAGCTGCTGTGTATCTGAGGTCATAAATTCAGAGACAAATTAAGCTGGCAACTTTTGTTTAGTAACCCACAGGCCAGTTAGAAAGTGGCTGTTTCCTAGTTTTTACTGTCTGAAAAATCCCTTTTCATATATATATATACATATATATATATACACACACACCAACTATGTGAAAGGGTTACAGAAATGTTTGGCTCAGTTTCAGAACACAAATAATCTCTGAGGCAGCTCTACACGCAACTGAGTGTGAGAAACATATAACTTCTACAGAAAATATGGTATGTGCTGACTACCATTTATAATCAACTGCTCCCACCACATAAGAAGTAGGCAAAATGAAATCAATTTAAAAGACCCAAAGTAACACAGTGCCACCTATTGGCTCAGTTCATAGCTACTTTTAAAGGCAACTAAATAGGTAGCTGTAGTGCTCATCTTTGGGCACAGAGATAGATGTAGGACATCTATTATTCTTCAAAGTGAATGAATAAATGCAGGAGCTTTATTCCACTGGGAAAAACTCTCTCTCTCTCTCACACACACACACTTACACACAGAGTAGACATGTTGGGCCAAATTGGAAATCTTCATTGTGATTTTATTCAGGCAAAGCATGGCTTGACATCTATACAATTTTTGAATATGTCCTGGGTAAACAAGAATGAGGACCTCATGACACTGCACATAGTGAGTTTTCTGCCAGGACTTGCTCTACACAATAAGAACTTACCTGAACCTTCACTCAATGTGCAAAGTGAACCCAAAAAGTTTGAAAAACTTGGATTAGCTTGGTTTTAGCCCCTGAAAGCAGCAAGGACTTTTCATAGGAAATTTCTGACTTCCCAATCTGATAGCACTAGACCTCTCATGAGAACACCCAATTCTTCAAACTTTCCAGATCCTAGAGGGCCACATCCTCAGCTGGTATAAGTCAATGCAGCTACACCAGTTTACAGCATGTGAGGCTCTGGCATATAGTGTGGATCAATGTTAATCAATTGGTCACATTTGGCAAGAAGCAAGACTGTGATACAATGTGCCTCAAACCTGTCTGATGCTTAGAACTTGCTAAGTTTCTGCTAAGAAATTCTGCCTTGAAATGGAAGTCTGGTGGCATCTTATAGACTAACATATTTTGGAGCATAAACTTTCATGGGCAAAGACCCGCTTCATCAGATGCGTGAGTAGGGGTGGTGGTTTCAGAGGGGTATTTAAAGAGTGGAGTCCCAGTAAAAGGGAAGGCCAGAGCTGACAAGGTCTATTCAGCAAGGTGGAAATAGCCCATTATCAATAATACGTATCAAAAGAGGAAAAAACAAGTCAGATCAAACAGAGGGATATGACCCATTGTCAGAGTCTAATGGAGAGATATTAACACCCAGGGCAGAGAAGATGTTTTTGTAAGGTGCGAGCCACTCCCAGTTTGGTTAATGGAATCAAATTTGCAAATAAATTGCAGCTCAGAGATTTCTCTCTCCATCTGATTTTTGAAATTTCTTTGTTTCAGGACTGCCACCTTTAAATCTGCTATTGAGTGGCCGGGGAGATTGAAGTGTTCCCCCACAGACGTCTGTACATTACCATTCCTGATGTCTGATTTATTTCCATTTATTCTTTTACATAGAGACTGGCCACTTTGGCCAATGTAAATTGCAATGAGGCATTGCTGGCACATGATGGCATATATTATATTAGTAGATGTGCAGGTAAAGGAGCCCCTGATGCTATGGCTGATGTTAGTTCCTGTGATGATGTGACTGGTATAGATATGTGAGCAGAGTTGGCAGCAAGGATTGTTCCAGGCTTAGAGTTACTGGTTTGTGATTTGTAGTGGCTGGTGAGGATTTGTTTAAGGTTGGCAGGCTGTCTGTAGGCAAGGACAGGCCTGCCTCCCAAGGTCTGTGAGAGTAAAAGATCACTATTCAGGATGGGTTGCAGATCACTCATGATGCATTGGAGAGGCCTTAGGTGGGGGCTGTATGTGATGGTCAGTGGTGTTCTCAAGTTTTCCTTGTGAGGCCTGTCTTGTAGCAGGTGGCTTCTGGGTACCCGTCTAGCTCTGTCAATCTGTTTCCTCACTCCTTAGGTGGGTATTTTAGTTTGAGGAAAGCTTAGTAAAGGTCTTGTAGATGTTTGTCTCCATCTGATGGATCAGAACAAATAGGGGTGTACCTTAGTGCCTGGCTGTAAACAATGGATCATGTATTGGAGGGGTAGCCGTGTTAGTCTGGATCTGTAACAGCAATGAAGGGTACAGGACCCGTCGTTGCTGTTAATGGATCATGTAGTATGCCCTGGATGGAAGCTGGAGGTGTGTAGATAAGCATACTGGTCGGTGGGTTTTTGGTATAGGGTGGTATTTGTGTGACCATCGCTAATCTGCACAGTAGTGTCCAGGAAGTGAATCCTTTTTGTGGACTGGTCCAGGCTAAGGTTGATGGTGGGGTGGAAACTGTTGAAATCACAGTGGAACTCTTCAAAAGCCTCCTTCCCATGGATCCAGATGATGAAGATGTCATCAATGTAGCTCAGGTAGGGTGGGGCACTAGGGGACGAGAACTGAGAAAGCGTTGTTCCAGGTCAGCCATAAAAATGTTGGCATACTGTGGGGCCATGTGGGTGCCCATAGCAGTGCCACTGATATGAAGGTATAATTTGTCCTCAAATCTGAAATCGTTGTGGGCAAGGACAAAGTCACAAAGCTTCACCACCATTTGTGCTTTGGTCTCATCAGGGATCATGTTCCTAACAGCTTGGAGTCCATCTTCATGTGGGATATTGGTGTAAAGGGCCTGTATATCCATGGTGGCCAGGATGGTGTTTTCAGGAAGGTCACCAATGGATTGTAGTTTCCTGAAGAAGTCCGTGGCATCTCGAATGGTAATGTACAGAAGCCTGTGGGGGAACACTTCAATCTCACTGGACACTCAGTAGCAGATTTAAGGGTGGCAGTCCTGAAACAAAGAAATTTCAAAAATCAGATGGAGAGAGAAATCTCTGAGCTGCAATTTATTTGCAAATTTGACTCCATTAACCAACGATTAAACAGAGACTGGGAGTGGATCGCACCTTACAAAAGCAGCTTCTCTGCCCTGGGTGTTAATATCCTCCCATGATCTGACTTGTTTTTTCCTCTTTTGATACATACTGTTGATAATGGGCCATTTCCACCTTGCTGACCAGACCTTGTCAGCTCTGACCCTCCCTTTTACTGGGACTCCACTCTTTAAATACCCCTCTGAAACCAACCCACCACTCGTGCATCTGATAAAGCGGGTCTTTGCCCATGAAAGCTTACGCTCTAAAATATCTGTTAGTCTATAAGGTGCCACAGGACTTCTTGTTGTTCTCAAGGTTACAGACTAACACGGCTACCTCTCTGATACTTGCCTTGAAGTGGGTCTTTCCACTGTCCTCACCCAGGACGTTTTGGCTGCGTCTACACGTGCACGCTACTTCGAAGTAGCGGCAGTAACTTCGAAATAGCGCCCGTCACGTCTACACGTGTTGGGCGCTATTTCGAAGTTGAAATCGACGTTAGGCGGCGAGACGTCGAAGTCGCTAACCCCATGAGCGGATGGGAATAGCGCCCTACTTCGACGTTCAACATCGAAGTAGGGACGTGTAGACGATCCGCGTCCCGCAACATCGAAATAGCGGGGTCCTCCATGGCGGCCATCAGCTGGGGGGTTGAGAGATACTCTCTCTCCAGCCCTTGCGGGGCTCTGTGGTCACCGTGGGCAGCAGCCCTTAGCCCAGGGCTTCTGGCTGCTGCTGCTGCAGCTGGGGGTCCGTGCTGCATATACAGGGTCTGCAACTAGTTGTTGGCTCTGTGTATCTTGCACTGTTTAATGAAAGTGTGTGTGGGAGGGGCCCTTTAAGGGAGCGACTTGCTGTTGAGTCCGCCCCGTGACCCTGTCTGCAGCTGTGCCTGGCTCCCTTATTTCGATGTGTGCTACTTTGCCGTGTAGACGTTCCCTTGCTGTGCCTATTTCGATGTTGGGCTGAGCAACGTCGAAGTTGAACATCGACGTTGCCGGCCCTGGAGGACGTGTAGACGTTATTCATCGAAATAGCCTATTTCGATGTCGCAACATCGAAATAAGCTATTTCGAAGTTGGGTGCACGTGTAGACGTAGCCCTCATGACACTGAAAGCATTTTGGCTACACCTACACTACAGCGATCCTTTGAAAGAAGGTCATCCGGAAGATCTCTCTAAAAAAAAAATTTCTTTTGAAGGAGCACATCTGCACACACACACACACACACACAAACAGATCTAAAGCTGCCAATCTTACAAAAGGACGGGCCAGGGATCAAAAAATCTGGCACCATGAGGACTGCTCTTTCAAAAAAAGGGCCTCCAGGGCATCTACACACTTTTCTTTTTTTTCTGGAAGAATCTTTTAGAAAAAGGCACTCTTCCTCATCTGGGAGAGGAAGAGGCTTGCCAGAAAAAGTGCCACATTCTTCTGATTTCAGATCAAAAGAGCGTTTTTCTGTGTAGATGCTCCATGGGTTCTTTCAAAAAAGGCCTACCTTTTTTGAAAGAACTTGCTAGTATAGATGCAGCCCTTGGCTTTTCTGGTAAAGGGCCTCTACTTCTGTTTGGTCTGTGAACAGAGTTACCAGTTTAGGTTATGGTTCAGAAACCAATAATACACTCAATTGTCTGGTGGACATCCCAATGGTGACCAATAATTTCTTCTAGTCCTGATTATTAAGGAGACGCCAGCCCTTAAACCTGACCATTGTGATTACCATTTCATCATTTCCAAATCTCATTTCTAAGGCTGCTGTCCGAAGATTTGTTACAATCACTGCTATACACCTTCTGAAAATTTGTAAGCCCAACTGGGATATGGCATGAAGTGTTAATTTCTATCTTTAGTGGTGTGTGTGTGTGTGTGTGCACGTGCGCATGTGTGCGCATAAAAGTATAATGGCTCCAAACTAATGTAGCAATTTGAAAAATAAAAAAATGATATGACCTGACTAATTGATTCAATTTCTCTTCTTCTATTAGGTTTTATTATTGAATCTTAAGAATATAAAAATTCTCAGCAATTTTACAAAACTTATAGAAACATTAATAATTGAGGTTTGGCTGTGAATCCTTTTCCCAGTTAAGTCTGAAAGGCCATTTAACTCCTCACATCATAAGCAGTGCCTTATTTGTGCCAGCACTTGCTGGTACTGAGTACCAGCAGCTTGGCAATCCCAGCCACGGGATTGGCTGGGAAGGGGAGCAGGGAGTCAGCTGAGTACCAGTGCTCCATTTTTTTTTTTAACAAAAAAACCCACCGATCACAAGCGTTTCCTATGTCTGCATTGGAAAAGATCTACAATGGGAGACAGATGTAGTGGTAATATCAGACATGAAAAATATTATTTTCTCAGTTCACTGCCATCAAGCCATTGTAGCATCTCCTGAATGTTCAAGTAGGAACTACTTGTTCAGCATGGGATTCAAGCAGCTTCTCTGTGTTTCCTTGGCGAGGGAACCATATGAAATATAAATATTAACTTAGTATATGATTTAATATTTGTAGGTCAGCTGGTTTATTATGGAAATGATTTGCCATGGTACAGTATGACCAGTGCTCACCAAAACAATGCATTTTTCTAAGCACTGTCTCTAGATAAAGGATCAGAAGTCCAAATTTTACCACACACTAATGTCAGCGCTAAACGTCTGCAACCAAAAGCTGCATTCTCTTAACACTGCACTGCCATATATTTGCACCTAATAAGAGCAAGTGGTGTGAAGCAACTACTGGCTGGGTCTGCACTGGGGAATGAGGACGGCAACATGATCTTTCCAGGAGCACCCTGAAGAAGTATGCTGAAGCCTATTTACTCACTGCCACTGTACAGAATGAGACCCTGGCAGTGGTGGCACATATGGAGGTGCTGGGCCAAAGAACAGACATTATGCCTGGTAATATCTAGGGAGATACCTGCAGCAGATGCTAATGTTACTTAGGAGATGGGGTCATGGACAGAGAAAAGTCAGTTTCTGCAAGACTTCTACGGGAGCCATGCTGCCAGGGAAAGAAGCAGACACCTAGAAAGGCAGGAGATAGTAGTAGCAGCTTCCTTTTGCTGGGAAATCCAGTTTTTCTCTGAGGATGTGTGGGGTTAAGAGGCTGCTTATCTGCCTCCTCTGCAGCATCCCACATGCCTTCTCCAGATGGGAGCATTTGTTGGAAATGCTGTACTGTGTATTACACAGTTTCCTGGGCCCTGTGACTATTACACTGCAGAGGAACAATAAATAATCCATTTAATTTTTGAGTTTATAAAAAGGAAGCAAATATAGAATGGACACTATAATGAAAAGAATCACAATGCCTGTCTGAATAGATGTTCTTAGAAGCATTGTTTGAATAAAACAGATGATCAGGAACATACAGAGTGGAATTTCCTTACTATATGCTTCTTTAGTGTGCACTACAACAACTTTATTATTTCCCAGGTTTTTATATGGCTTCCATCACCACCGTATCCAAACAATTTAAGCCGTACTGTATTCTAAACATCCTATGATACCTGAAGCTGTTTAATTGGCGTGTAGTTGAACATCATATTTCTGTTCGGACATTAGAGGACTGATATTAAAAAAGAGGTTGCCATAACTGTACTGTTATCAAATCACTTAAATTGACTCTACCTCGAGTCTGCACGGACATGATTGCTGCACATACATGTAGAATATTCTCCAGTATTATGGTTTTACTTGTATTTTCAGTATATTTGCACAGAGGTATTCCACATGCCTGCCTAAGTAAGGAATTTATCAGGAATAGTTTTATCCTGCTAAAACAAAGGATTTTAAAACACAACAAAGAGGAATACTTGCAGAAAACACAGCGTTATGAATGTCAAATACACACTTCAGTACAACTTTAGTAGAAAATCGCACCCATCTTCAGCTGAAAGCTAATGAGATAATGGGTGAGGTCCTGAGAGTCTTACATTCAGTTATACTTATGCCACAAGTTATTCTATGGTAGTCAATGCAATGACTCCTGGAACAGGGTGCAAATACACCAGAGTAAGAGTAACAGAATCTGCCCCTCATACAGACTTTGATCTTCATATTGTTGAAACAGAATATGCTCCCAGCTGTTTCTTCTCTATCCATGGAGAGAATGAAATGTGTATACAGTGAGGATTGCAATGCCCACTATAGAAAGGTGAGGCACATCCAGAGTCATGCTGAAGACAACTTCATCTGATGGACAACAATCTCTTCCACAGCCACCCATTCTCTCAATTCAGGGGCTCTACGCTGATCCCCCACTGCATTAGAGGTTCTATGTTGACCTTGATGCTAATTGTTCCAGCCTTTTTGATAACTAGAAGGAAAATTATCAGAGGGGTAGCCATGTTAGTCTGTATCTGCAAAAACAATGAGAAGGCCTGTGGCATCTTATAGACTAACAGATTTTTGGAGCACAAGCTTTTGTGGGCAAAGACCGTCTGCCCATGAAAACTTATGTTCCAAAAAATCTGTTAGTCTAAGGTGCCTCAGGCATTCTTGTTGGGTTTTTAGAGGGAAAAGACACTCAAACAAGATGAAAATGATGGTTCTTGTTCCCAAGATATATATTTTTAATTTTCAGAAAGAATAGACTCTGACACACATTCTTCAAGTACTGAGTTACATTCTTGCTTCATATGGGTATAAAGAAAACCAAAGGCTGTGATCAAGTTTAACATTCCAAGATTTGTGCATAGCCACAACCATTCTTTCCTGTTCCAAAATACAGTTACAGGGGTAGATTTTTCAGCAAGTGTAATTTTGAGTTGTTCCACTGAATTCAATGAAACACTGTTAATTTACAGCAGCTCATCTGGCTTATGGTTACCTAGAGTCTGATTTAAAAAAGCGAGAGTGTGTGTGTGTATGTGAGAAAGAGAGAGACCACAGAGGTCTAGAAACATTTTGTTTGAACACAGGCACACCTTTTTTGTCACTACACTGTGGGCAGAAAGGGCTTGTACAATATCAAGTGGTGTGTACAAAAGTATTTAAATCATCCCCCTGCGTGTGCACATTCACCAGTCTGATTGTGTTCTTGTTGTAAAATCTGGACATACATTAATAGAATATCTAACCTAACAAAATAAAAAGTGAGTTAGTGCCCACTGTAAAGGGAAGGTATCTTGTTGTTAGTATTATGTTATTATTGCAAAGGTCATCTACTGGGATCAACTCTTCCTTACTTCCTGAAAGGATAGTTTCTAGAAACACTCCTCTACCAAGATCACTGCACTTCGCACGCACATACTAGTGAATACAAATATAGAAACATTTTCTTAAGCTCTCAAAATATGTCATCGTGTAAAACTTCATAAAAATGAAATATGAATTTTCAGTTACTAGTGATCCCACCAACTCCTCTTTCACCATCTGAACATCACTAGTGCACAATGAAATTTTTCAGAGCTAGAATCTTTCAAGCCATCATAGTTCATGTCATGATTTATAATACACTGATGAACTACAACAATTATTTCAACATGAAATTTTTGTAAATTTTCAAAATCTCATTTATAACCTAGAAAATTTTTTTGGACTCCAGAGACGATTCTGGTTGCACTGAAGTCAGTGAGACTATGTGTGCACCAAAGCAATCTTTCAAAAGAAGTTCTTGTGGAAGATCTCTCCCAAAACAACTTCTTTTGAAAGAGTGCGTCCAAACACAAAAAAGCAGATTGAAAGATTGATCCACTCTTTCGACAGAAAGTGTCCACACAGCCCCCGCTCTTTCGAAAGAACGGGACAGGGATTAAAAATTCCACTGCCATAAAGGAATGTTCTTTGGAAAAAAGGGCCTGCAGAGTGTCTACACACACTTGTTTTTCAAAAGAAGCTTTTAAAGGAGGCAGTCCTCCTAATCCTGGAGCAAAAGAAGGCTTCCGGAAGAAGAGCCACCTCCTTTCCATCTCGGATTGAAAGAGCACATTTTGTGTGTGGACACTCAGTGTGTTCTTTTGAAAAAGGGGCTGATTTTCCAAAAGAACTTGAGAGTGTAGACACAGCCTGAGAATTTTGCAATTGACTCTGATGGGACTAGGTTTTCACTAAGAATGCTAAAACTGATTCAAAGCTACAGCTCTCTTTTGCAATGACATAAAACATACAGTACTTGCAGACAGAAAAGGTGAGTCTGGAGCTGATCTCTTCAAAGATATTAACAAGCAGGGTACTATAATGGAGATCCAGGGAGAGAAAAGGTAAGCAAAGACATTTGTCCTGAAGCCAGAGTGAGAGAGAGTTCTACATTGACAGGAAGTCTTAATACAGTTGCAAAATTAAATGAAGGGCAATGAAAGAGGGACAGTCTGTCACCTAGTCACTTCTCCTTTTGTGAAGCCACACATAACACAAAGTTAATTAAAGCTGCTACTCTGAGAAAAAGGAATGTTCCATTTGGTAAATTTAGAAACAGCTGGTTAGTTTTATCCATTACTTTTGTGCTAACATCAGTTGAGCTCATTCAACTCTCTCTTTTTATGAAGCTGTCCTTCCTATGCTACCTGATAGCTACTAATTGCTGCAACTACATTTCTGAATTGCAAATTTTCTGCACTGATAAAAACTTTGATTGCCTGTCAGCTACACATAAGGAAAAGATCACCAGTGCTAAATGAGGTGTTCCACGCTTGGATAATAATGCCTAATGAATTATTCAAAAAAGAATGCTTGAATGAAGCAAACAATTTGAAGGGTTACTAGCAGCCGTAACAGTTCAACAGCCAAAAGAACAAAAGTATCATCCTGAAAATTACACTAATGATTAAAAAATGTGTATTAATTCTACATTTGGAGAAAAAAGAAATGCCAATCTGATTTTAAAGGTTAATCATTATTTTTCACTAACACTTTAATCTCTAGGGAAAAAACCTTTTACCAATATTTTGGGACTTATAATATTATGACATAATATATTCACATAATTTTCCAAGCATTAAAAGCCCCATAAATTTCAAATTTCATTTGGAAAGATAATGTGGAAATTAAGGCTCCATTCTAATGTCTATTAAAGTTCTTGGGATTCTTTCTATTGAATTCAATGGACTTTGGATCAGTCCCAATTAGCAGCACAGCAGGATCATATTTGCTGTTGCTTGGTCACATCCTGTGTTTCATAGTAAGGGACTGAAGAGCAACACTCTGAGAACAGCTACTCCTGTGAAAATTCAGAGTATTGGAGTTATTCCAAATTTCCACTGGTGTAAATTAAATCAGAATCTGGACCTCAGAATGCATTTATTGACACTGTATTTTCTGAACAAGAGATGGGGGGAAACAGGAATGTGTACAACAAAAATAAAATAACTCTTGTGAGAGTAAACACATTCCAATTACTACCATAATCAGTCATTTTTCAAGCCTGCATTTGGATATATCTTCTGGAGGGGAGAAGGGAAGGCCATGCACTACTGATGGCAATGGAAAATATTTCTAAAAATGCCCCTAGCTAAAGAGAAAAAAATGAAGGAAAAATTCCCTGATAAATGATGGGAATTTCATGAGTGTCCAATGCTGACACATTCGCAGCTTTCATAGAAAATACATTTCTATCACCAAAAGTGCTAATTTGTTTTGACAGATGCTCTATAGTTGCCAGAAAACTGAGAATGAAATGCTAAGGAATGTCTGATGTAAAATATTGTAATGAGAAATACGTAAACACATAATCACTGTGATACCATCATTGGGCTGAATGTTTAAAATGGCTCCATATTGTTATATTCAAAATCAAGAGGCATGAGATACAACATCACACACTGAGGGGCTCTAAATTATAATACCACGTTAATAATTCCAAAAAAGGATCTTTACAAGGAGTGTTTAAGAAAACGAAACCCAGTCAACCACTTCACTACCTCTGGTGAGGTTTTTACAGCTATGAGCCTGTAGTATTAGTCACCAATTAGTAATTTTATTGTAAAGATGTTCAATGTCAAGATAACACTTCTTGTTTCTGGCAGTGATACTGAGTGGTGGATGGAAGAAATGACTTCGGGAAAGCATAGCTGACCATCTGCTTAGGCCTGCTCACTCACTGATGATTAATCCTTTCCCTTGAGGACAATATCTCCATGTGTTTCTCTTGCTGTCTTTTTGATGTTACAAAAAGAGGTTGATAAACACATTCAAGTCACAATTAAAAAACATTTTTACTGACCAGTTGCCACTGATGATGTTATTAGACAGTTTTAGTCATTGTTGTAACAATGCATTTAGTGGTGTTGACATGAAGTGAAGATGAAGTTTGTTTTAATGTGCCACCTACCTATTTCTCTGTTTCCTAAGTGACATTTAAGTTCACCTAAATACTTGCAAACAATCAATTTGCAAGAAGACCATTGTGCTAATGGAAGGTTCAGGGTTTTACAATGTGATACAAAAATCATTGAAGTAATATTTGTTTCAGCAATAATGTAATTTTTGAAGGGGGGGCATACTAGAAATTTTGCAGGGATATGCTTCATTAATTTTAGACCCAAATACATCACTGCCAAAATGGACACATGATTGATTATCCATTTAACTGAACTGGGTTAAAGCACAGTGATTATGGTATGTGGCTTAAGAGTACAATTGAGTTATCCATGTGCCAGAAGATGATGGTGACAATAAATAAATCTTAAAAAAGATGCAATGGATACAATAATACTGGATGTGGTCTTGCATTATTTACTGTGTGAATTACCAACATGGAGTTCTGCCTAACAAATGAAGGATCAGGCCCAGGATATGTAAGTACTTTCCACTCATGCACATGATTTCTGACATCATAATCTATGTGACAAACCTTAACAGGCAAGGTGAAAATCAGGTCATTAGTTTACATGTCTAAATATGGATTTCAGAGCCCAACTTTAGGGGCCAGGTATTGGCTTAATTATTTTAAACCTTGAAGTGGCCTCTGATTTTATAGTCATAATTTTGTACTCCAAGTTAATTTGCAGCTGCAAAAAATAGGATTATGCACACAGATAATTATCTAGAGATGATAGATTTAGCCACCTAAAGGATTTGTGGGTGAATTTAGGCAGCTGAACAGCCAAATTGCAGCTCCAAAATTGGACATTATTTTCAAAATGTAGCTCCAAATACTTATTTTTATTTTATGAAATAGAGATTCAAGAAGAGCTTCCTTTGTCATTTCCATGCATACATCTGAACTGGTGGGTCTCCATTAAGAGAGCAAGTGGACTTTCAGGTCTATGAAATGGCAGTGTAACTACAGAGCTAGATGTTTCCACATGCCAGACACTCCATCCTTTGGATATCTAAGACATACAATAGCGTGTAGGAGAGGGGTTACCTGAGGGAGCTTGTTACTACACATTCCACATATTTGGCTATGAGGAAAACCGCTCACTGGATGCAGACCATTATGCTCTTGAACTGCAAGCAGAGCTCCAAACGACATCATTAAGAATTTGAATCAAGTGTGCAATATGACCCAGGATGCTTTTTTTACCATCTGCATTAATTGCAACATCTTGCCCTCATGTAGACACATGAATCAGAGCAGTACCAGCACACGGTGGCTGACCATCATAAACCAAGCAGGTCCAGAACCCCTGCCCCAAAACAGGCACACTCCATTTGGCCAATGAAGAGGGTAGGAGAGCATGGGGGAGGCTATAAATGGTCAAAGAAAGAACCCACAAGTAAGAGTCAGTCAAGGAGACCGGAGGAAGAAAACTTGAAGAAGAAATTGTCCTAAATACCTGCCCTGGAAGGAGGGATGAGTTCAGGAAGCCAGTCCATGGGCTAGCTACTGACTTTCAAGAACAAGACCAGTGCCAGGAGATGGAAACAGCTGCCCTTCCTGAGCTAGAGAGAGCCAAAGCCACAGACTTAGGAATAAGGGAATTTTGAAGTCTGGGCTTTATTTTGAAGTGCCTACATCTACACAGCCAGTTTGCATTTCAAAAGCAGCACTTTTGAAGTGCGACTGGCTGCTATTATACTAATGAGGCACTGAATATTCATATCAGCAGATCATTAACCAGTTCCAATCTGTGTCATTTATGTGCCCATTCTGAAAGGGAGGGGCTCGTGTGGACATGGCCAAGATGTGACATAACAGGGAGACCATGGGTGTGTCTACACTTGCATTTCTCTTTCAAAAGAGGCATGCAAATGAGGGGAATTGAGAAGGCAAATGAGGTGCAGATATACATATCTGGCATCTCATGTGCATATCCTTCTTTCGAAAGAAGAAAAGCAGTGTAGACACTGCTCTTTCAAACGTAAAACCCATCTTCGAAAGAATCCTTCTTCCCATTAGAAAAAGGGACGAAGGCTTTTTTCGAAGATGGGGGTTTACTTTTGAAAGAGCAGTATCTACACTGCTTTTCTTCTTTTGAAAGAAGAATATGCAAATAAGATGCCAGATATGTAAATCTATGCCTAATTTGCATTTTCAATTTCCCTCATTTGCATGCCTATTTCAAAAGAGGAATGCAAGTGTAGAAGCACCCCATGAGTTATATGGGAGGGAAAGAGGGGGTGAGAAAGGATAATGCAAAGAAAGCTTGCTTTAGTAAAGGTTTTGGGGTTTGTTTTTAGTCAATGGATTGCAGGTGGGATTTTCAAAGCAATGGAGTGATTTAGGCAAAAAAATATCATGGAATTTTATTCATTTAGATCTTTTGAAAATCCTACACATGATGGATAACTAGATTTGGAGCCTTTCAACTCCCACCAACTTCCATGGGAGTTATCCACTGACTTTAATGAGGCCTTTAATTAACAGGCTTCCTGTGAGGATTGCAAATGAAGTGAGCCTTCAAGAGGGATTTGGATGAAAAAGGATAGTGATCTGGTGTACCAGAATAGGATGTGCACAAGACATGGCTTCATAGATAGCAAAGAAGTAATTGTTGGGGGAAGAGGGCAAATAGGATGTCCAAGCTGATATCACTAGTGGATCAAAGTGGCAGGATGATAGTGATAAACTGATTAGGTCAGCAAAGACATGCAGGATGGAGCAGAGGGCACTGATGGCTATGGAAGAACTGTGAACTTGGTGTGGTGGACAAAAGAGATCTGACTGAGAAATTTAACAAAAGAGGAGAGTTGTTTATATAGATGGGCTGCTAAAATGGGTTTAGCAGAAGCATTTTTATGGAGTGGAAGGGTCATTATGGGTGTCAGAGATACTGGAATGGAGGAATTTACACCAACCCAAAGTGAGATGATGAGGGATTAGATGAAATTCTTTTAACAGTACTATCAGTGAGAAAAGGTTTGATCTTAACATATTTTGTAGGAAAAGGCAGCAAGATTATCCAATGGTTTCATATTGATACTGAATAATAAGGGTTGAAGAGGAATGGACCATGTAAAAATCAGCAAGGAGGGCTGTGAAATCACTCTCTGGCTTTGGTCTGAGATGAAGAGCCTGAGTCCTTTCAGGATCCTTACATTCACCCCTGCAAATTCCTGGAGGTAAGACAGGAGACCCTGGCTCAGATGTTCAAAAGAGCCAAGAACCTGGCCTTTGGAACACAAACCACCTTGAGTTTTCCCAAGTTACGCACCCAAAATAGAGGTACCCACATCTCTATCACTTTTGAAACTATCTGCAAAGTCCACATTAAATCCAATTTAAAATTAAAACAAAATTGATGTTAGTGGAGTACCCGCGTGGATCTGGTTCATACTGTCAAATTAGAAGCCCATTATGAACCAATGCAAGCTCAGTTAAAGGATGAGGATACAACTAAAATTAATTCTGAAATGCAAGGAACAGAGAACTAGAGAGACAAGGTGTGTGAAGTACTAACTTTCACTGGAATAACAGACATTTGTGTAAGGATGAAAGCTCGTCTCTCTCACCAACAGAAGTGGGTCCAATGAAATCTATTTCCTCACTCACCTTGTCTTGCTAATACCTTGGGACTTACTTGACTACAACGACACTGCATAGAAGAAGGGAAAATGAAATGACAGTAGTCACTTCTGAAAGACACAAAGACCCAGATACATTTTTTCTTTCTTTCTCTCTCTCTACATATATATGAACGGTGAGAGACTTCTAAGTTCAGAAAAATGCCCTTTTAAATAAAATATATTTTAAAAAATCAAATACATAAACATTAAACAGGGATAATTCCTTGTCTTCAAGATACTGGACAAGGATAATGAAAGAAATCAACTCACAAGTTAAAGGAATAGTGACAGATTTTCATAAATCACCTCATTTCAAAATGTTGACATTCAAATCATATTCAAGGAAACTAGGTGAGTTTGAGTAGTCAAGAAAAAGTCATACAAGCTCTGCAAGCAACATAATACTGAAAGTTAAAACCAAAATTATGTTAATGAATAAAAACACGGAACAAGAACATGTGCTGCAGACACAATTCTTCGTAGGCTAAGGATGAACTGTCTGACTTGGTGGGTTTACGACATCCATAATTTTGAAGAGTCATATGTATAGGTGTTATGACTAATAAAGGTTTAACAGAATACTATACATACCTCACTGCCCTCGGGTCTATTCAAAATTTGCTGCTATTATCATTTTCATGGTCTATTGCTATGACAATGTCACTTCCTCTGTGTCCCTCCGCTGGCTCCTTCTTCTAAGTGCCTCACATTTAAAATTCTTGTGCTCACATTTAAAGACATAGGCAACTTAGTCCAGCCATACATATCTACTTTCACACATACTGGTCTGTGGCTTCCAGTTCAATATGTCTGCTAAGATCGTTTGTTAGACCACTTCCACAAGTACATTTACAGTTTCTTCCAGGAAGGAAGACATGCTCCCACAAACTGTTCCATGAAGCCACAATTCTGTCCTTTCACAAATTCCTCTCTAGACCAGGGTAGGCAAGTTGCAGCCCACAGGCGAATCCAGACCACCACGCCTTTTAATCCAGCCTATGACTGGCTCCTAGGCTGGAGATGGGGAGAGCTTCAACTGCCCACCTAGCAAAGTAACTCAGCTCCCAGTGGTCCATTTCATGCCTCCCCCCCCAGCAAAATCTCTCACCTCCCATTGGCCAGCCAATAGGAGCTGAGAGATTCTACTGGTTGCGGGGGAAGGAGGGAGGCATGAAACTGATCAATGAGAATTGAGCTGAACTCCTGCTGGCTGGTTTCTGAGCCTTGCAGACAGATGAAGGCAGATCCCAGATCCCAAGCCCCATCTGTAGAAAAGTGCAGTGCATGACGACTTACCAAAATATTGGAGTGACCCCTCACCAAAATTATTGCCCAGCCCCTGCCCTAGACCAGCTTCTACCATGATGCCTAAAGGAAATTGCTGCCCTATTAATGAGAAGGGAAAGTAGACTGATATCTAGGGGTCACCCCAGCTTCTTGACAGGCTCTCCACAGGGCAAGTGGAAGAACGAGTGTGCAAAAGAGGGGAGATGCTAAGTAGAGCATCATGTTCTCATAGCAGCCATCTAAAAATTACAAGAGGAAATTGGTTCATTATTTAATGCTGTCCCTAGTGACAGTAAGCCCATACTTGGTAGCTCCTGCCCTATTTAGCTGCAGAAGTAGAGCATAATCACAGGCAATCACACCCCAGCTGCCAGGGCACTAGATCAAGAGTATTAAATGGTGCACTCTGCAGATATCCAAAGATCTAGGAGGGTGGCTTTAGGATGTACCAAAGATGTTTGAAGAAGTTTTCATAATAATATATGGCGTATGTTTCACTACCCCCGTTTTAGAGAGGGGGGAAGTAGATGCGTAGAAAGAAAGTTAAGAGCTCTAAGTCACACAGCAGCTCTGTGGCACAGTTAGGAATGGAACCATTTCTTCCAAGTCCCAGTGAAGTGCCCTAGCCACTGCCTTCCACCCGCCTCCTCTCTCCCTGGTTCTTCTAATCACTCTTCCTCGGTCATTGCACCCTGATTTCCATATGAGTCATTCCTGTGCATTTTGAAGATCTAATTATTCTACTTTTATGTCTTTTTGTGCTGAAGGGAAAAACTCAATATAAAGATACAATGATACTTCTTTTTGGCTATGGCCACCCCACCAAGTTATTTTGAGATAACAACTGTTATTCTGAAATGACTTTGCTGTTGTCTACACTATGCAACCACTGTTTTGAAATAAATTCAAAATATTGCATGTGTTATTTTGAAATTGGTAAACCTCATTGCAGCAGGAATAGAGCCCATTTTGCAATAACTTTTTCGAAATAGGTGCTGTTAAGACAGGCCATGTCTACACTAAACCTCCCTTTAGGAAGGCACATGTAAATGACCAGGATTGGAACTGTTTAAAGCGGCACTGATATGAATATGAATATATGATATGCATATCTGGGATTGACTTTGATCCCTCATATAGACCAGGCCTCACTCTTTGGTTTTTAAAGTGATAACAACCACAAGGTATGGACAGCTGATTCCAGAAAAACTGAGCTGATCAGATCAAGGTTTGGGATGTAAGCTGGAAATAAAGTAGAGTATGGGCACAAATGATAGGATACACTTTAGCAAACTGAAGTATCAATTCTTGCAAAAGAGAGACAGACAGAAGTCAGAATATAAGATCTACAGATCCATCTCCTCAGTGTTCAGTTTCTCAATTACTTCTCCATTTGCAAACATTTTAGAGAACACATTTACTGTGGTCCAGACTCATGCGTCAAAGCTGCTAGATCTCACTCAGCCCCTCTTTTTTTGACTTGTCACCTCTATACTGAGTACAACATGCACTATTTCACATTTCTACATAACAAATTAAATTTTCCATGTGTCAGCCCAATTACTGAGCTGATCTAAGTCACTATGAAAATTTCTTGCTGCTCATTCTGTGGCCAGTATGCCTCATAATTTCGTACCATCAGCAAATGCTGTGAGTTTAGAGTTGGTTATACTGTCCAGTTAATTTGTTTAATAAAAAAAAAGAAGAAACAGTCCACGAATTAACTCGTGTGAGTCATTTCCCTTCTATTGTGCAAAGATCCCAGAGTACAGAGAGGTTTGTTTTCTTTAATCCATTTCTATATCCTCTCCTCAGACCCTGGTAGATTAAGCTTCAGAAACAGCCTGTCATATAGATCCTTAACAGGGATTTTCTGAAACCCTAGACAAATTATGTCGTATGCACCGTTATCATCTACTTTATAACTCTGAAGTTCATTAAAAAGGTCACTTAGCATTATTGTCTTTTCTAAACCCATTCTGGCAACCTCAGGTTAGGTTTTTGCTTTTTAATGTGAGCAGTATTCAAAGTGAGCCAGAGTTCCCAGGACTGAGCTCCTTTCCTGAGTACCAGCACTTCAGTGTTATTAAAGATAGCCCACTCACCCACTCAAGCATTAAATATTGATGTCAGATTGAAAGAATGGAACTGAAAATGTAAGGAAATCATAAATGAAAAAAATTGCAAACCCAGGAAAAAGGGTTCTTTCAAAAACAGAGGGTTTTTTCCCAACGGAACCCAGCTATTTTTGCTTTCAGAAAAGTCTGTTCTGGAAATGCAATCACACGAGATTATGCAAATGAGGCACAAGATTTGTAAATCAGACCTTTATTTGCATTTTTGATTTCCCTCATTTGCATTCCTCATCTGAAAGGGAAATATAGTGCAGCCTTAGCCAAACTAGTCCCATCTGAGGACTGACTATAAGTGCTTCCTTCAAGCCACCTTCTAGGGCAGGTTCCATCCATTGCTTAAGAAAATAACCTCACATTACTCCCATCTGGCTCAAAGTTCTCCAGTATCTGTTCTGCAGTGCAGTTCCCCTGGCTGCTGTAATGGTGGGACTGCCAAGGCAGAGAGGCCTCAGCTGGTTTTACTTCTATCCCGTCTAGCTTTGCTTACACTAGCCCACGCTGTTGGCACTGGTGGGCCTGTACCAGTCATGGATCAAACAGGGGAAATAAAACAGAAATCACTAAAGTTTTGCCCGCAACACAAGCTCCAACCACAAGTCTACTTATAGCCTCTTCCTGCAGGATGGCATGTCTCCATTTGTGTCCATTCCCTTATCTCCCCTGTTGCAACTGTATCTCATGTCCATGCAGCTCTGCCTGCCAAGTCAGTGATGAAGGAACAATGAGAGAAATGGCAGGAGTGGGGAGAGCAGCAGGTGAGTCCCTGGGCATCATCTCCACTGCGGGATGAAATGAAATCCTATGAAAAGGATTAGGAAGGAGAGCCCCAAAGACCACTTTCTCCAGCAGCAAGGTGGGAGATATATTAATACTTGCCAACATTGATCATTTTGTCCAAACAGCTTTCCAATTTCCTGCTGGACTATTGTCTTGCTTTTATTTAGTGTTTCCTGACACATTGCATCCCTTCCATTCATAGCTTCCATTCTTTTCTCATGGTTTCACTCATTTCCTCCTCCTAGACTCTCCTCAGCCTGCTTTCAGTGTTACTGAATTATATTTCTGGTTCCTTCTTCCATTCTTGGTTTATATATTCATCTTCATCACAGATGAGCAAATTTTCTATTTGTAGATTTACATCTACACAGTCTAGGTTGTCCAGCATCTTATTACTTTATGATAAGTGGTATCTTCTGTAATTGTACTGGAGTTAATTTTTATCCATTGCTTTCCTATTTCTTCAAAGTTAGCTCATTTGAAATATTGAATTATTTTCTGGCAATTGTTAATTTGGATTTACTAGTTTTGATCTTTAGGTTAATTTCATGAGTAATCATATTACAGTTACGTACATCTTGAGGCTCTATTAATTCTGATTTATTGTCAGTTTCTTATCCATTAATTATAACCCCACTAGGACATACATACTATTGAATGGATCCTGCATACCCAGAAGTGAAGCAGTGCTTTCACAAGCAAATTAGTACAGTACTTCCATCACATCACACACTTTCACAATTTAGTAAGATAAATCTACTATAGCGTGTCATACTTACTATATTTTTCATAACAACATTCAGGTTCTTTCCTAGAACTAGGTTTAAATAGGCACTCAAAAAGGTATTGTGGAGAATAATCCCATATTTGCTGTGTGATGGACTAGGTGATTTAAGTAATTCTTATTATCAATTTCTATGATTCTTTGGTAACCTATATTTATAAGGCATAATCCTCCAGCCACAAACTGACCGTTACACTCATTATTGAGTCATATTGAAGGCCATTGGGATCTGTACAGGCCCAGAGATGTGTCTATATAAATCCAATTGCAAACTAGGGGCCTCAAATGCTAACTACTGTGTAAATGCAAATAGTTGATAACTCAGATTCCTTTACAATGATTCCCCAATTAGCTACGTTAATCATATTCCCAAAGAAGCTAAACTGACATTTATCAATTGACATTTTTTTAATTTTCTAAAGCCCTTAAAGAGCCTATAGAACTCAGAGACTTGGGCATATAGAACAGAGCTTGAGCTGAGGATTCACAGTGATCATGAAGCAGCCAATAACTAGATTCAGTGTGAATGGAGAAAAGATTCACCCCAAAGATAGATGAGATGCTAAGTGGTTGATCCTGACGCCTGGGGATACTTGGTCACTATGGCAAGTAAAAGACAAGTAAATGAGTAAGAAAACCAGTAAAAAAATCAATCATTTCCTGGGCATAGTGACAAAGAGTAGATGGGAATATTCTGACCATTTTGCAAAAAAGGAGCTAGAACAGAAGGGAGATCAATAGACCAAGGGTGCATCAAGGCCCTCAGCAAACCAGCTGGGAACATGAACTGGTACACTTTGCAGCAGGAGATATGATGATATCAACCTAATCCTAGGCTGTTTGGTGATACTTTGGCAGTGATAATGATTTTAAATGTGCCTTATATGCACAAACATGATGTATGAGCACTGTCCATGATGCAGTGACTGAATTTGTGTTAGGAAGGAATAGGCCAGAAAGTTAATTGTTATTTCCTGTGACTCTTTAGAAAATTCCTGAGAAAATGTTAATGATTTCAATCTCACATGCCTTTTTTGACCATGGCATTTAACAATGTATTATGAGTTTATTTTGGGGCCAGCTGAACTTCCCGCCCAACACAAGCTGCACCTGCATAACAGCAATACATGCACCAGGAGCATGGTTCAGTTTAGCAAGCTGGCTGCAAACCCACTTTCCCAGGAGTGCAAGAGACAGCCAGTGCAACCCACTGAGCTGGGTGAGGCTCCCTGGGAGCAGGTGGGGCAAGGCTAGCTAAGAAATACACCAATTCAGCACCTCTCTTTGGAAACCTCTGCCATGGACTCTCCTATTGCCACAAAAAAAACTCTTCTTCTCTCAGCAGAGTCTTAAGGGAAGAAGGGCAGGCGTACCATCACCTGCTCTCTTCTGGGGTGGGGTGAAAGTCTCCACTGGTAAAACTGCTCCTCCAGATACATGAGGGCTGTAAAGGCCACTCACTTGTACGCATGGTGGTGAATCTTGCCCTTTATCTTACATAGATTTTATTTTGCCCCTTTATTGATTAAAATGGCATATTTCAGTGTAAAGTATTAATAGCATAATCACGTTTCCTGAGGATTCATTAGGATGTGCGTTAATACATGGGTTTGATTATGAAAATGATCATATGAAGAAGCACAGTGCTGAGAAATATCGGCACAGATGTAATGGCATCAGCAGAATTTTCTACTAGGATTGTTGAGCCAAGTGATAAAACAACATAATTTCAGTCTATGGTATTATTTCCAGTTCCCAAACAGCTTTGTACAAAGAAAAGAACAGTACCCTGATGTACAGCGGGACTGTGGATAGGTGCTCGGCTCCCAGAATGGGGCCAGATTTTCAAAGCATTAGGTGCTGAGTACTTTTGAAAATCTGACCCTCTGAGTCTTTACTTTCCAAAGTGCTCGTGTATAATTTATTGAGGTAAAAGTAATACTCCGAGACAATGAAACAGTGAATAATCAGTAAAAAACTCATTCTGGTATCTAACTAACTAAAGGTACCTTATGTGCAGCACTCACCAGTACCATATGCATTAAAGGAAAGTGCTATGTAGATCAAATGGAGGCTCACCTGCCAGGCAGCATATGTTTTCCTGCTGTCAAACCCAAGGGCTTTGTACAGAGTTGAGACAGATGCTTATCTAACCTTCTGTGCCATTCTAAAAGATCCCATCAGAGTCCAACTATTTAGAGTACTCTACTGTGAAATAAAGCAACATTTTACAGAAGTTTGCTGGAGTCAAGGCCGTTTGATAGACAGTAAACCCTCAATTTAACAGACCCTGATTTAACACACTTCTGAAATAACGGACGCTGTCCATCAGTCCCCTGCCATCAAGGAAATGCTGGCAACTCATCAGAGTCTCTGGAGCCGCCGGGGCTGGAGGAGCCACAGCCAGAGGTGGGGCCACTAGAGTGGCTGGGGCTGCCGGGGCCAGGGAGCTGCAGCACTGAGTGCTCCGAGAGCTGCGAGAGGTGGAAGGAGCCAAGCTGGCCTGCAGCTCCTCTCGCAGTAATCCGAGCTAGTCCTAGGGGCAGGCAAGCCGGGCAGTTGCCCTAGGCCGCCAATTTCAAGGGGCCACTGGAATGGACTGGCCTGTGCTGGGGGGGCTTGCCACGTGGGGATGGAGGAGGGGCAGGGCTGCAGGTGAACGCCTGGTGGCCAAAGCAAACTGTGGGTGGCTGGGGGTGCAGCAGGATGCAGCAGGATGCAGCAGCAGGGTACAACAGTCATAAGGGCTTACTGCCAGCCCCCACCCACCCACTGCAAGAGGGCACAGCAGCTGGGAGGGCACACCCAGCCCCCCATGGGAGGGCACAGCAGCCAGGACCCCCCCCACCCAGCAGGCCCCCCACACCTAGCTGGCGGCCTTCATTTGCCCAGGGTCACCAACAAGTTAGAACCAGCCCTGACAGTAACTGGGAGAGGGAGCTAGATGTGTGAGGGGAAGAATGGGGCAGGAAGGGGGAAGAGAAAGCGGGGGCAGAGGACATGAGTGAGTGATGGGCTGGGAAGGTCCGTGCATTGTCATACAGTGTAACCATTCAGATTTAATGGACTTTCATCATCAACGGACACCCCTTCCCTCTTATTGGTCTGTTAAATCAAGGGGTTACTGTAGTTTTTCTTTTACGCCTGCTATGCAAAGCTATATTAATTTTTCTTAAAGTGACACCTTGGAATTCCCTTCACACATACCAACTTTGAAATACTTGAGGCTCAGTGAATTGTAAACTTTCACAACAGATTTAAATGGTAGAGGGTTTAATATCCTCTCCATTCATACATGCATTAAAGGGGACAGTGTTTAACTGCATTTGAAAGATTATTCTAGATATGGCCTATTTTTCAGACTAGCAATTTGCTGTACTGGAAAATTATCTGTGTGGCTTTTAAATTGATTTTTCTTTCTTGGCCTACTCTCGTTATTTTTCCAAAATATCAACTTAATAAGTTGTTTAATAATATATTTGTATTTACTCCATTGCCTGGCATGTTAGAGAATTTGTTGTCTTCCATGCCAGCACTGAACAATGCATCATGTGTGGACACTTCATTAATTTAACTCCTGGATCTGAAAAGTCAGCTTTTGGGCATGAAGGACCTATTTGCAAAAAAAATGGGGACACAAATATACATGTAATTTTGCATTGCTGGTGCAAGTGTGCAATTCCCCTAACTGCACAGGTAAGTACCTAGTCCCTCATACAATCATGCTATTGAATTCAAAAGTTAGTCACTCTATTACACAAGTATTTTTGCACATAAGTGGTGTTTTAAAATCAGTCCCTATTTTAACAGGTATATGTGCTTCGGTAGGAGCTAATTCACTGTGACTGGAAATTGTACCTTCATACCAGCCAAAAAAGCTAAAGCCAGAGGAGCAAAAGCACAATACAAGCATTTAATCCAGTTCTGTCTGAAGGGTTTATCTATACCCATTCTGCAGATGCTCTAGACATTGACACAGGTAAAGATGTTCCAAAGACGGGCAAAAAGACCTGGGGCTGAGGTCCAAATGATTTACTTGTTGGCTGCGACCTCCATGTAATTCTGTCTCACACAGATGTTTTCTGCTTCTGCCAAGAATCAGCTGCATTGAGGACCATGCACAGGGATGTGCCTGTTCAATGTATGGGTGCACAATGTAGCACTATAGGTGGGAGGATACTCCTGGACTCATTATTGTTATGAACAGAACACACACTCACCCACACACACACACCACCACTGCCTCCACCTGGAGAGTTTCTGGAAATATGCACAAAATGCAGAGAAGTTTCATGAGCTAGCTAAACACTCTAGTCAAGTAACATGATGGGCCAGATCCCCAGGTCCTTCTGAGATCCCTATGTGCCCTCCTAGCGGCACAAAGTTTAAATCAGTCTTAAAAAGCTTGAGAGTGGTAAAATTCCCCGGGGAAACCTCACCACACAGAAATCCAGTATAACCGGTTTTGCACTACCTGCTCCTTGCTCAGGGAGCCCTGGAGGTGCTCTAATTTATACTGGGGTCTTTTTTTCACCCCAGATCAGTAGAACTGAAAAGTGACTTAAATGCTATCCTCTCCCCTCTTCTCAGCTGTGCCAGTTTGTGCTGACCTTTTTATGACAGGCATACAAGATGATAGCTAAGACAGAACTGTAAGAGTCTGGAAGACTGCAGCACTGCAATAGTTTAGAAGCAATTCACTGAGCTTCACTGAAAATATCATTCTGATTTTGAAATGTAATAGTCCTTAAACCAATCAATGACCTCCTTTACAGAAGCAGGCTTTCCATCACAACTCTCTGCACCATTTTACATACTCCATGCTCCAGTTGCTTGCTCAAATCCTTTATTTTGATTAAATTTCTATTGTTACTGTGGTGGCAATAAGGTGTAATTTTTTAAAGGAAGTGTGGAATGGAACGGAGCTGCAGTAATCTGCAGTTCAGAAGCAAAGCTAAAGGAGCAGAGGGGACAGCTGGGTAAATATCTGCTTGAAATCTTCTCTTGAACAGTTTCTGTGCAAAATGGATAACTACTACCTCAAAATGCATATGCTGCCCGTGCTAATAAACTCTGAAGCTGTTTATATGGCCTGGAATTGCTGCCTGTCTTCTATAAAAATGAAATAATGGACTATGAAAACAACATGAAATTATTATTACTCCAACACGTTGCAAGTCATATTCATCTCTGCATTACAACAGCTCCTTAAAGTTACAATTGGTAGCCACTGGGATCTTTGGTAGCATAGGAATTGCTTTGGAGTGTAGCCAGGAAAAAGAACATGGTGGGGGCTCCCTATAAGCTGGCATTCTCTAGTTTCCCTTTGCACAGAGGACAGGATAATACCAGTTACACATTTGTGTTACCCAAAGGCAAGTACAACTTGTGCCAGTAAAGCAGAATGGCCCCAGCGGAGTGGGAGCAGGGAACATAAAAGGTGACTTAATACGTCTTTTACACCCTTCTCCTGACTTCTGCTGAGCACTCCTTCACCAGAGGGGAACACTGCAGCTAACACAAGTCATTCCCAGTGGAATGTTCAACTCTATTTTTGTCCGACTGAAACCATCAGTTCACCTCACAGAGGTCACCAGGTAGCCAGCAGATACTAAGAATGTTGAATTGTTCTGAATTGTAAATATACTGCAAACACCACCATAGAAGCGAAAGTATTAATATCCCACTAACGTTCCCTCAAGCCACCCAGTCACCCACAATATCGGGTTGAAAAGCAAGCAAATGTAACATAATGTCAAGTCAATGCAAAGCTAAGCTGCAAGGTCTCCATTTGGTTCATTGCAGTTTCCTGGCATGTTTAACCTGGGAGATGTAAGGAAAACGCAGGGATTGAATTTAAAGGTGATGTTAAGAAGAAATAATTTCTTTATTAGATGCCATGATAAAGAATTAGAGATGGATGGGGGATGAGATGTCCTACATAACCAGAGGCACCACTAAAATGTCTGCAGGTAACCTGACTTGTATCAAATAAATGAGGAATAATTATTTAGCATACAAACTGAATCATGTATTTCCTCAGCATCCACACCATTTGTAAGAGTCTTACAAAGATCATCAAGGGAAAAGAAGAAGAATGGTACTGATGAAGATGTAAAGAGTGGCTAATTATGCTGTGGACTTTATTTCTCTGTCTGACATTCTCTCTCTTGCCCTCCATCCCTCAACTCAAGCATGAGCTGTATTCTGTTGATGGATCAACACGGAAAGAGAGAATTACTTGTGTCTGCTGGCATTAATCTTCCTCCACAACAGACTCTTACTAAGTCAAAGCTATTACTCTCCTTTTTACTCTGAGTCACTATCAAAAAAGCTTGCTTTGTCTGAAACCTTATTATCAGAAGGGCTAAGTGGCCATAAATGGTATGACTTTTCTAAATTCTTTAGCACTTGTTGGCTTACAGCCATACCTGTTGCTTTTTGGTCTGTTCCCAATTGAAGATGCAAAACCAGAAGAAAGGACGAGATTACGCTGCTGTTCCAACCTTCTAATCTCTTTGTTTCTTACATCCTTTCCTTCAGCTCACCTAAGCGGATACTGCTAAAATGTTAATTGGACACCTGGATTTTGCCAGGCACAGACCATTGTCCCAGCAAATTTCTTCAGCCAAAAACAGATAATGTCTGTCAAGAATATGAATAGTTAGTATGGTTTGAAGGTATTCAGAACTGTGACTGGGCACATACATGCAAAAATGAGCTTCAGCCCCCACTCCATATTACCCGTCTGAGTCTCTAGAACACAGAGCTCTTGCAAAGTGGCCGGTGAACATTTTGGGAGAATCAGAATTGCTATGGTACACTACTTTCCCTGTGCTTTTCTGGCATATGCCTATACCGAAGTTGCAAAAACCATTCTATACTTGATAAGAAAAACTCCCTTTCGTCCTCGGTGTGATGACAAGTGCCATGCACTCATATCTGGCCTGGCAAATCTTATTGCGACTCAACAGTTACTACCAATCTCTTTTACAAGAACAAAGAACATATCTTCTTTTGTCTTCAGGACCTTATGCTGAGTGTGTCACCCTAATATCTGAGTGCCTTCATCCGTCATCAGTTAAAGCATCTCAGCTCAGAACTGACCTTCCAGACATTAGCATTCCCCGTTTTATCCCTTGACACAATTGTCTGGGGCACAGTGTTTCCACCACGTTTATCCTCGTGAGATCCGATTTTGCTGTGGAGCTTGAAAAATTTTAAGGGCTGCTCCATTTTTACTCAACTCTTTCTACCATGAAAGTATTCTCAGCTGTGGCTGTGGGAATGGCTTGAAGATCCCCCCTCCCTCTGCACAAAAGCCAAAGCCCAGGCTCCTCCAGGGACCATCCAAAAGCCACAGAAGGTTGTTGGATGCAAGGGGCTGTATTATGCTATTTATAGTCTCAGAGGGGTAGTCATGTTAGTCTGTGGCTTCACAAAGATATTTAAAGATATTTGTAAAATATTTATGTTGGCAAATATATAGTCACAAACATAGGCTGGCAGTCAACTCCCCATAGACTCTACATCAGAGGTGCTGAGCTTGAGCTATTTGTCTCCAGTGGGGAATACACTTGCACTCCTGCACTGTGTTTCATTTTAGCTGGTTAGGGATGGAAGAATTAGCACAGCCTGGGCATTATCCTGAGCTTAGTCCTTTCTTGCCCAAATCAAGCCAGTTTTTTTGAGCTCTGCCATTTGAAGACAAGCCAATTTAGACCTAAGCACATTTTGGAGTCTGGTCAGATCTCAAAGAGCATCACTTAAGCCCTTCATTCAACATCACACTTCACTTAAGTGACTTTTCAGAGCTCAGCATGTATGGAACTGACTGGAGGATTTTTAATCCTTACTTTGAAACCATCTTCCCTTTTGTGACACCGACTACACTTGATATACTTCAGAGATGCTGACAGAAGAGATACCAGAGAACAGTTTTTGAAAGTGGCTAAGGATTTTGTAGGTCCAAAGGTGGTTTTATTTCTGCCTGGGAAGAGCTAGGGAACAGTTAAAACGTGATGGAAAAATTCCAGAGGACATAGAAGATTTTGTGAGGTTTGAGGAAATCTCCAACATGAAAGGTAACATATTTTGGTGTGGGCTGGAGGGGACAGTTGCTGATGGACAGGATGTCAACTCTATAGTAGTAATAAGGGTGGCAATCTGCACCACTGGAATGTGGGGATAAGAATGAAATGAGAAAGGTAAATGAAGCGGAGTATTGCAGCAGGCAGAGGCCCCAACGTTAGATACGCAGTAGCACTATGGAGTCTCATAAGATCCCCTGAGCTTTACATTGAAGAGAAGTGACAAAATCATCAGGAGAGAAATGAGAATGACCAGCAGAAGCCTGAGGAGGAACAGTGTGAGAAGGGAGTCAACTATACTAAATAGCTCCCTGAGGTTAGTGCTACTGGACTACAAATTATAAAGAGAAACATTCAAAACTGCCTTAAAGGTAAACTGTGATGCCTGGGCAAGAGAAAAAGGGGGGGAAAAATCTTTGCAAGCCCCAATTATAACCAAAATGTAAGGTACATGCAGGCTTGAATAACCCCATTACATTGTGAAGCCAAGCTTTGAGAAGCAGCTCCTAGGTTTACCTGCCAGAGATTATGTTTGTGATTCTGTGCCTGTCTCCTGACCCAGGGCCGTTTGAGGCAACTGCGATATTTCTGGCTATTGCAGAAAAAGCAGGAAACCTTAAACTCAGGTCTTCATAGGTTCATAGGATTTTTTTTTTAATTACACTTTTTTCCCAAACATCGTGTTTTGCCATGTAATCAATGTATAAATCAAGAACCTCCCTGCTCCTTGATTGCCAAAACAAAACTCCAGCTGAGGTTTTACAAAGCCTAACTCATACTGATTTTCCCATCTCTTACTGCATTCTTCAAGAAGACATTTCACTACCAAGAATGCTGCTTTCTGGAGAAATACGGGCACAATGCCACAATCATATTTATGTAACTGCAGCTGAAGTCTGTGCAGGTCTTGTCTGGCTCAGCATTGCAGAATCGGGCCCCTGATTAGTCATCTTTAGCAGATAGTTCGTTCAGTTTTGTATTCCCGAAGATTCTATGTTGGAATTTATCCCGCTTCTCATTTGAATCATGCAGCCATTATTCACTTAGCTTTGTTACATCTTTAATTATGACCTTTTGGTTCAAATGAATAAGTGGTATAATTTTACTTTAAGAAATATGCCAGGACTCCACTACCAACATAGCTAGATTTCATAGAAATTGCAGGGATCATAGAATTTTAAACTTGATAATTACCTCAATATTTCAACTCAGATAATCGCTATATAAAATAATTATGGGTTGTTGTTTTTCCAAATTCACTTTGAATGGTTATTGTAAGTTACAGTAGGGTATGTTGTGTGATGTTACACAAGATGGAGAAGTACAATGTATCTTAATGCAAGATAATTCAACATGACATGCAATTAATTGATGGCAGGTTGTGCCTAGAGATTTGGATCAGCACCTCTTTTCACCTTAGTACAAGTATGTAAAATATCTGACTCCGTATTTTCCTATTAAAGAATGCCCAGCTTAGGTTTTTAATTCTGTTTTGAAGCTGTGATGTAGTGCCTATTCTCCAGTGGACTGTTAAGTCTTTTTTCCTGATGGCACTAGGAAAGGTGCAAGGCTTATGTAGGCACCCTATAAAGGTCACAAACCATTACCACATCCTTTGTGTGCTTTTTGCATTAAACCGTCAATAACTCATTCGTGTGTAATTTATGTTGTTATCATAAGTTATTTTCCCTCAGCTTACATTGTCACATACACGACAGAGTCTCTATGGTCAGTTAAGCTATGGGACACTACCTGCTGAGGTTTCCTTTCTCAATTTAAAAAGAGAAGACAATTGACCATTCAAAAGAAGAATGTTTAATAGCACCAGATAACTCAATGGACATGTTCTCAAAATGCAAATACAGGGGTTTTCCTTTTTAAAAAAATTAAAACAAAGGGAAAAATATCTTGGCATGATTTCTATCATGTTGATCCTTTTGGGTTCACAAATGTTATGATCCACAGAAAGTCTGGATTCATGCTTACTTCTACCCTTCATTAAGACAGTTGTAGTTGAAATGCTGGTAAAGCAGGCTGCTGATACAGTAAGTAGGCATGCTGAATAAAATACGTATCACAGCTGTACCTGCACTTGTCACAGAGCCAGCCTGCTTTTTGCCAGTCTGTTCTCTGCTGCTTCCTGGTCATAACCCATCTGTTTCTGAATTTATAAAATGCTGAAGAACACAAATATCTGAACCTATTAGAGGTAATATGCTTCAATTAAATTCTGATTGTGGAGCTGTGCTTAACAGAGAAACATTGGTAATGTATCTCTTTCAAATCTGTCAATAAAATAGACACCAGTCCATTTATATTTCTGTAGCATTTAGAGTCTTTTCCACACACAAGCATCTACATATGGAAAACTTGTCCAATACATTTCCAGTTGCAAAGCAAAATCACACCACACCCAATGGAGTGAGAGAGGCTATTAAAACTGATTAGCCAAGAAATTGCATACCCAGTGAGATACCAAAGTAGGCAGACTTAAAGGTAAAATCATCCAGACAGTTATTAATCTGACACTTACTTGTAAGTAAAAGAGTACTTTACTTTTCAATTTGATTAACTGATAATACATACAAAAATAATAAGGCTAATGAAAGTTTATCTTGTGCATGTACTTTTTCTAGTGGAGGTGAAATGCTCAACTTTGCAAGGTCAGTTTCATAAGATATAAGAATTAGAGGAACTCAGCCGGCCATCAATAACTGATTTAATAAGAACAGACTTTAAATAGAAAAAGTAGGTGAGGGATACATCCCCAGGATATTTGCTAAGAATACCTACAGTACCTATGATTAAACTATCTGTCCTCTGGATGTCATCATTGCTCTTTTTATATTCTGTTGGTTGAAAGTGCATTTATGTAGAAGATAACTACAATTCTAAGGAAGCTAGTTTTGGTGCATTATATTTGGTAGTTCAGTGCAAATCTAATTAGAATTCAATACACAAGAGTGTGGTCAGATCATTACTATCTATAATGAATGTTGAATCGTGCTCTGTAATATGCAGAGCACATTCATTTGACATGAATTCACATCTTTGCTTCAAGAAGGACTTTCTGACTCTTCACAGCTGAGACACCCCTGCCAATCAACAATAGGTTTTGCAGTATTTGCAAAAATCTTCCTTATGTTAAAATCTTCCTTATGGCAGAATTAGAAATGTCAAAATAAGGTGATTGATTTTTAGGGAAAGAAATATGTAAAAGCACCCAGAACATGCAAAAGAAGAAGTTCAGCTACAAGAAAAAAGGAAGTTCAGAACACAGTGACATCTATTTCTGCACAACTAGATTAGATCCAAGAAATCTGACTGATTTTCATAAAAGATAAATAAGAAAATAGGCAAAGATGAGGCAGATGCATTTATTCACCTATCTTTTTATGAGATCTTTGATAATACGTTACAGAAAAAGATTCTAGATAGAAGTGGGCCCTCAAATCCGAGCTAACTCAACTCCTGAATTCTGCAGTTACTGAAAGCTGAGTTCAAATCTCAGAGTCAGAACCCACCACTATATTTTTTGATTCAGATTAGTTCCCAAGATACGAAGGGTTCTCTTTTCCAGGTGCAGGTGGGCCTATTGGCAGCTGGTATAAATTACAGACTGCATTGGTCCCCAGATAAAGTCACCTTTGCACTCCCTCTCCTTTGCTGTGCCAAGTGGCTCCCAGCTGCTGCCCAGGATCTGGTCCTGAGTCCTCACATTGGAAGTGTCTCAAAAAACATCATCTTGGAACAGCACAACTATCGCTAAAGCAATGCTCAGAAGCACACAGGAAAAGATATGGTCTTGCCTCATGCCCCAAACATAATCAGATACCTAGTGCTGATATACCACATCTCATTATCTCACAGCCCCAGAAGGGGGGTGGGGACCAAAGTCTGAGCTCACCTGAGCCCCACTGCCCCACAAAGCGGGGAAAATGGGCACTCTAACTTGAGTCCCTCAGGCTTCAGCCTCGGGTGGTGGGGCTCAGCAAGTCTAAGCCTTCCTTGGGGCCCCCAGTAAAATGGGGTTGTGACCCACAGTTTGAGAACTGCTGCACTAGTCAACACCATTTCTGGACTTATTTAGCTGCCTGGCTGAGTCCTCATAGTTATGAAAACCAACCTGTCCACAATTTTTTCCAATTTAACTTTGCATAGGGATTAGAATCTAGGTTCTACTTCCTACACCCACCCCCACCTTATAACCATTCGACCAGCAGCTGGGGCACTGTTGAGGAGAGACAGGCTCAATTCTTCCCTGTGCCCATTGTGGCAAAGGGATTTGAATTTGGGTTCCCGATCTCTGAGGTGCATAAACTAGGCACCGGGCCACTGAGTCATTCTCTCTCTCTCCCCTCCCCACCCTCATCCCCCATATAAGATCTACACAGCAGAACAGCTTCAACGGAAGAGACAAGAGAGACCTACACTGCACCATCCCATACTGCACTTGTTAGGGCATTTGCTTGGGAGGTGGGAAACCCTATGCTGACCATTGCAATGCCTAAGTGCCTTTGTGGATCTGGCCTATGGCCTCTCCAGGCCCATTTTCCTGACTTGTCCACTGGGGAGAAAGATATTTACCACTTTTGGGAGATGCTGTGATAGTTTATAGAACACTTTGAACTCAGACAGGAAGTGCATTGGAAGGGCAAAGTAGTCATATTAACAACTTTATATTAGAATTACTAGCCACTGTTTTTACATTGCATCTGGAATTATGTTAGAAATTAACTTTGAGCTGCTTCTCCATTTCCATGCTGGCATTTTGTCTTGCATGTAAATGCGTATGCTTTCATGCCTCAGCTCCACCAACTCTGCTCCTCTCCTGGTTCTATTTATTTTAGAAGCAATATATGTTTACAAAAACCGGTTGAAAAATGTTAATGATCAGTTCACAGAATACTAATGTGGATTCAAATTACTTTCACATGAATCAAGACAAATTAAAAAATGCTGTTTGATCATTAACTGCTTCAAATGTGTGTCACGAGAATTCCTGTATTTCAGAACACAGACGTTTTAAAAGGACAGTAACCCATTAGGCATTTGGGGTGATTGCAAGTGTTTGTGGATGAGGGCAAATTATAGTAAAGATTGGATTGTTTCCTGGGAGGGAACAGGTGAGGGAGGTGGAAGATGATGTGCACCCCAGTTTTAATCCCTCTACAAGGGCCAGAATCACTTGCAGTCCCCACTCTTGAGGAGCACAGAGATTGCTCCCTTTGTGCAAACCCAACATGGAAGAGATTGTAAGAGAAACCAGTGAGGTTGGGGACATCTGGTAACAATGACCGGCATCATCATTTAAAAAAAAAAGTTTGCACACATTCTTTAAAAACATGCACCTATCCATCCTGTCATGACTTAAAACACCTCACAAATACACACCTGAAAGTGCAACAGTTCAATAAAACCCACTGCCGCCAAGCCAAGCATTGGAAATCTCAGATCTCGACCCCCTGCAGCAACCCTACCCTTCTACAGACCTTCTCTCCCCAATTTTCTAATGCCTGCTAAAGAGAGAAGTTTTGCAATGTACCCTGAAGTTTGTAAGTCTGGAATAAATTCCAAGCACAAGAGGCCCTCACATTTGCAACCCCTTCTCTTTTATATCAAGGGGGCTTCAGCTGGTGGGCCTCTTTGGAGCTCATCTGCAGTAAAAGGGCATTGGGAAACAGGAAGTCGGACATAGTCCAGGGAATATCTGTATCTTGGCAGCACTCCTGAATGAACTTGGACTTTCCTGCTCAGCCCCCACAATTCAATTGTGGAACACACTAAAGCATTACGCTCTAAATGTTCCGTGTAGACTCTGCTGCTGAGAAGGTACCAAGTTCCTGTTAATGCAGTCCTCGTGTGCTGCATAGACAACCTGTAGGCTCGGAAATTGATTAGATCATTGACAAAAATTGAGCTATTGAAGATTCCAGAATCCCCAGCCTACAAAGGAACGGATCAGAAAACTGTAGGAGGCAGATGCAACATTTCCCAATGTTTCTCTTAATACATTTACAAATGAGCTTCTGAACAGATTGCTTTTGGAAATGGAAATCAATGAACGAAAGTAAATTTCAACAGACACTGGCACTGAATGCAGCAAAATTACAGCAAGTGGATACAAAAACAGAGACTGCCACAAAATGGAAAACTCAGCTTGTTTCAAATGGAAACCATAAGATGAGCATGTGTTGTAGTGCCACACTTCCACTTGGGTATGCAGACAGATACCACTCAGCAGAACTTGAAATAATGGAAAACGAAGGCCTATGTGTGCTTGTGTTGAATGTCAGTCTGAAATTACAGAAGACCAAATTGACATATATAACTCATCCATAGAACATCATGAAAAAGGATATTCCTGAAGAAATTTGATAAGGTATTTAATGAACTGGAATCTGTTACTAATACAATGCTTCATATTGAAATATGTCTGTATATGCAACCAAAAATACACATAACATCTTATTAGCATCAAAAGATCAAGTAAAAGCAAACCCTGAAGCTTGGTAAGTTAGATACAACTAAGCAAATTCAGATGGCAATTGACTGAATTGGTAATATGGTCACTTTAATAAAACTGACAAGTCAAGGATTTGTATAGCTCTAAAAATATTTAAATTAATTATTGAAGAAGTTAGGTCTATCCTTCAAAATACAAGAGTATTTTTAGTTTTCAAATCAAAGAATTGATTTTGATAGCTCCAACTCTGCACTTTCCAATTTTTGCTTGGTATGTCTATATTTAAGCATCTTCCTTCCTTTCAGGTCTGCCTCAAGGGTACCAAAGATGTCCCAGATCTTTGAGGATTTGAGTGGTGTGGAAGAAATAATGAACACTACAATCAGACTTACGAGAGAATGATTTTCTGCAATGTATCAAAGAAAAGAACCTTAACTGGAACAAGCACACATGTCAGATGGGACTGAGTGAGATTAGCAGACACATTTAGGTGGCAAATTTCTATGACCAAAACCAAGAAACCTGAAGACTATTGTACAAACAGAAAGATCCGTGAACCTGGAGGCCTCAAACAGATTCACGGGTTTGTGACTTATCCCTAGTTTATCACAAATTAAATGCTCCACTTAAGACTGTTGCTTGATACCACTTGGGTAGAAAAAACAACAAAACCTTCTGACAACTAAAGAAAGTTGTCACAGACATACCAGTACTGAAGTATTTTGAGGTTAATAAAGAGCATAAGTCTTCGGTCAATTTCAGTTCACTTTGATTGGTGGCTGTCATTCTGCAAGGTTATCTCCCACTGCATGAGCTTAAAAAGCACTGGCAGAAATGCAAGAGAACTGTGCTGAGGTAGAGAAAGAAATGCTAGCAATTGTTATTAGTTATGAGCAGTTCTAGACGTGCATTTATGGGCATAAATCAGTTCAGACGGAGATGTACAATAAACTGCTGAAAGACACATTGCATAAACCAATGAGAAAAACACTGCCCACATTTCAGAAAGATCACAAAATTGTGAAAGTATTTGTTAAATATACAATACATATCCATAAATGGGATCCTCATAACAGATGTGCTCTCAAGAACAGTAACAGTACTCATTTTTATAATAAGGTATTTGATGAATTGGCAGGAAGTTTGGGAACACATGTACTGGGTCAGTCTCAGTGACATGGGGCATACAGGACTAATCAGTTCAGGTGTGGCTCTGGGCAAGATGTTTTGCATAAACAGCCACACAGCAGGCGTAGCCCTGGGAAGTACTATGACTCAGAGACATCCATTGAGTCATGATGCTTTCCCTGCTATTTCTTTTCATCAGGTGAGATGGGGGGTGAAGGTAATGATTTGTCACTAGCTTACACCATCAGCAAATTAGAATGTGCATGGGGATGCTCAAAGAGTGCTAAGACTCTGCCTCTTTCCTGCTCCATCTCTACTCACTCACTTCATGACAGGAGTACCTGGCAATGCAGTGTTCTTTGACTTCTATTAACCCAGAAGGCTATTGTATTCACATAGTCAGGGGTCTGCGACCTACAGCTCCCGAGCATCATGTGGCTCTTTAAGGATTTCTTTGTGGTTCCCAATGCTATAATTGCAAAGTTAAAAAAAGAACCAACCCCCCCCAGGCTTATTTGATAAATGGTGAACGTATAAAAGCTCTACAATGAACAACTCCTATTTAAATAGCAAATGATATGTGATCTCAAAACACTAGATAACTCCCCCTTTAATATGTGCAGTGCATTGTGGGATACGAAACTGTACCTGTGTTTCCTTTGAAAAGGAGAAGGAAGCTCATGGCATTTCTGCTGTGAAGGGTAACACACATTTTAAGTAAGAAAACTGAAATTAAACATGAAGTAAAACTGGCATAATTAAAGTGGGTTTGGGAATGAAAGTCAGGAAGACAAAGGTACAAATGCACACATGCAAAGTGAGAGGAAGTAGAATATGTAAAAAATGTGTGAATGCCATGCAGTAAACATGCATTGCATTACAAATCACTGCAGCTATGTCTATACTGGCCCAAAATTTCAAAATGGCCATGTTTCGCTCCCATGCAGCTAGTCCAGACAGGGGTCCTTTTCGAAAGGACCCTGCCAACTTCAAAATCCCCTTATTCCTATCAGCAGACAACGCGGCAATTTTGAAGAGCTGCAGCCGGTGGCATGCTAATGAGGCGCTGAATATGTATGTCAGCACCTCATTAGTAATCTTCGAAATGGCCATTTGCATGGCCATTTTGAAGTTTTGGGCAACTGTAGACATGGCCTGTGTGTGGACTGTTCTTAAAATTGGGGTCACGAAAGGTGTGGTCTGATGTTATTTATTAAGGACCATCTCACAGTCACATAAATTGCAGCTCTTGAATTACTGAGATTTTTACCAAATTAAAAAAAAAAAAGGCTCTTCTTGCTATTTTGGTTGTGGACCCCTGCACATAGTCCATGCTGGGATGTAAAAAGGGATTCTTACCATCCATTAGTCCTCACACAGGCCAGGTGAGAATCTAGACTTTCTGGGCAGCTGTTCTTTCAGTCTTGTTTTAATTTGCTATGAAACTATAATGTTATATGTGTATTTTATGCTGTGAAATTAACACCTACCTAGGAAACAACCGACTGGAATAAAAGCCTTAACCTACTCTATTTCATTTAGGACAATTTTATCTAACTACTTTTTAACAAATGTAAAACATTGCCCATATCTACTCTGGCTGTGAGGAACTGGTAATCAAGTCAAGCACCATTGACTATGAGAATAGTGAACTGTAGAAAATGACTCCTCAGCACTATGTAGTGTCACAGCACAATTTAAATAACATGTTCATTATTCGGGAACTCATAATTCATGTATACAGAAATTGATACAAGGAGCTAAAATAGGATTTGGAGCTTTTAACAGTTAAATAAATAAATAACCTATATATATCATTACCAGTCCTACTGCATTCTCAAACATTCTCCAAATAGCTAATCTGTTATCACAAAAGGCCTTCCAAAATTAAATTCATTGGAATAATATTAAGTGCTAATTTAGAATGAGAGCTGTATATCTGGTGGCTAAAGTTATTGCATTTATCCAACGGCATGTCTTATATGAATGAAGAGAGGGCTTGAGAGAAACAGTTCTGTATTATTATTATGCTTATGTACAATTGGATTCTTATAACCTAGATTACATTTAATCACACACATTGTTTGTTCTCTAAATTTCACCAAAAAGTGAGCAAGGAATTTTTTTTGGTGGTGAGGAGAATTTCTTGCAAAGAGGTTTTTATCTTGATTAGCATATATACATACTGTTAAATGGTTGTACTCCAGTGTTCCAATTCTTTCCATCCACGGGCAGGATGCATTTTGTTATGCATACTGAGGCATGTAGAGATGTGGACCACCAACAGAAACACACGCTGCCTACCGTGGACACTCTATTATTCATCTGGGCAACACCTGAATCTTTCCTGAGCAGCCACCCAAGCACTCAGCTTGCAGGGAACACTATTGTTCGCCTATTCTCCCTCATGTTTCTGGTGGGAACACAGTTGAAACTTAGTATTGCTTAGCTTTTCTATCACAACTTGAAACCATGATTTCAGCTAATTATATATTTCACGTGTGTGAGTTTTATGAAACATAGCAGAGCCAAACTTCCTGTGACATTCATAAGAGGAAATCTTCTATCTTCTAATTGTTTGACTGTGCAATGGCAGTGCGTTTCTAAGAGTTTAAGGGAATATCAAAAAATTGCTACATAAAAGTTTTTCTAGTAACTATCCACAAAACCAAATGTTCATGGTGCCTAGCTGTTTGAGATGGATCAGCTGATTGGAGTTATATGGTGCATGCGTCCTCCATCTGAATCTACGCCACGTTGTCAAGTAGCTCAGCAGATGCCAGCATCGCTCTTGTGTTCAGCAGAAAGACTGTGTCCGTTGTGGGAACCCAGGAGCTATGGCAAAGAATTATTTTTCATTCTTTATGAGTAATTCAGAGGGAACATTGTTCCAAACTCCCTGACACCTAGACCCAAACTCACTGACACTTCATGTTTCTATTACATTTGTATTCCACCAGACATGAAGCAATGTGATTGCAGTTTCTTGACAGGCTAAGGAGTGTCTGATACCCACTAGTTCTTACCACAAAGCTATCACAGATAGGTTTTCCCCCACCAAGAGGTTTGCCAAAAATCAACTATGACACTTCATATGGATAAATCAACAGATATGATGACTTCAACAGGGACAGAATTAGGCTAATACTGGGCACTTTTGAGACTGTTACTAGTATCTAACTGTACTTCCGTATTGGTTTCATGGGGTCATAATGCTGAAGAATATTGAAACATTTTCATAGGTGACTTCAGAAGCTTTGAACAAAGTTCAGAGAGAAATAAGCACTAGTGAGAGGGGCGTGTGACCATTAGAAGGCTTGAAACTGATTCTCCACTGCTTTCACTTGTGCAGTCACTTGCACCTGTGCAAAAGGGGAGTATACGTGGGTTTCTAAGTCAGAATGGTAATATTGACACTAAGTGCAATACCATAGAGAATCAGGCCCACCTATAACTTGGTGCTAATGACCTTGAGACCATTCAAGTCACTTGTGTCATGAGTGCCATGATGATGGATCTCACAAGGCATTTAGACAAACATTCACAAGACCATGGCTGTGGAACATATTGGTGCAAACAATGCAGAGAAATAAAAGAGAGAGGTCTTTGAAACTAAATTTAGATGACTAGGGAAGAGTGGATTAAGTGGCAAGTCTTCACAGTAGCTTTCTTTGAGATGCAGCCATATCCAAGTTCACCAATAAACTCCAATCTCGACCACACTGCATTAGGTACTGTACAATGATATGTCAGGAAAGCTCCTGTCCTAGAAGCTCACAATATGCCTTCTTCAGGATAAAAACGAACATTTTCAAACTTTAATACCTAAGTCATCCAAATACATATAGCTGGATTTCCATAAATGCTGGAATTGTCAGGGCTCAGCTCCAAGAATTAGGCCATATTTCTTTAAGAAACCAACACCTGGCTTTAGGTGCCTAACAGTAGGCACTCAGCTGTTTGCAACTAAATGTTCACACCTAATAAATAATAGGGATCCCTGTGTCTAAACTCAAGTTTCCTGGCATTTTCTGGTATTACAAGTTTGTTTTACAAACCACAGAAGGGTCTGGGGATATTTTATCTTGCGTTTTTATCTATTGTGTTGTGAGCTTCTCCAAGGTGTCAACAGTATTTGATTTGTATCCAACAAGATCTATCTATCTATGGATTTAAAGATTTGACTATTAAGAATGTGGGGCATCGATTTTCAACAAATGTTTTAAAACTTTTGGTGAGCTGGGAGAAATGCACTGCCATCTGTTGGAGAATGATAGCAACTTCAGGAAACTGCAGGCTTCTGCTGCTTTGAATCAGGTAGAACAAATATTTCAACTCAGCATGTGCTAACCTTGTTTAGATGCAGTATAAAATTTACTGTTGAGTAGAAAACAGATGTAAAAATTATCTTGAGAGGTTAGTAGGTGAACTACGTTTATAAACAATCTTTTAAACCTTTGAATGCTTTACTACAGATTGAACCTCTCTAGTCCAGCACCATCAGGACCTGATCCGTGCTGAAGTAGAGAATTTGCCGAAACATGGAAGGTCTATGTTGTCTAGCAGCATTACCAGCACTTCTACTGCTTACTGGGCTCTAAGAAGACATTTAGGGGTAAATTACGCTAAATAACAGCACAGAACACTGAGAGCCAGGATTGGTGGCTGTAAACTATCTTTATGGGACCACAGAAAACCTGGCCATGATGCGTGATCAACCAGCTAACTAAAATCATGCCAGTTTATGGATGTTGCCTGACGAGAGCATTCCAAACTAAAGAGGTTCAAACTGTTGCATCATGTGGATTATCAAGGTCCAAATGTGGGACACAGTTTGAGAATGAGGAATACAGGAAGGACAATAAAGCAGTAAGCCTATCTGGCACATCTTTGCAATAAATATAGTTCTCCATAATGGCAATTTCATGACAGTATTTGTAATGTTAGGATTTTACAGTGATAAAATTAAAAGAATGATGGGGGAGGAAAAGAATGCTTACTCTATAATGGAGGGACAAAGTTGGGAAGAGTGGTATGTTTGCCCAGATTTACAGGCTCTAAGAATTTTCTTCTCTTTGTAAGGAACAGATGAATTTTGGTTATACCCCAACTTAGGTTTCTGCAGTTGTCTTGAAGTTGAAAGCAACGTATTTAATGATTTACAAACAAATGTCGTTTTTATGTACTATTGCACAAATAAAATCTCTTGCACAAACTCTCATGCAACACCTAAGTGTCTGATCATCACATCCTAACATAACAGTAACAAGTTAATATTATAATATGCAGGTCAGGACACGGCAGTGACACAGGCATCGGATCTAGGCATTTTTAACAGAACTGAAGTAGCTGCTATTTTTGCTCCATTGCCACTGCAGAATAAAACAGTAGCATGGAACAGAAATTAACATATCAGATACACTGGGCAGCAATTGTATCTGAAAAAACAAACAATCATCATAGGCAATTGGTAATGAGGGCGTGAGAAGGTATTGCCTATTCAACCAGATGGGGTGGCTGTGCCCGTGGTCACCCCAGGTCACCCCCCCTCCTACCTGCATGCAGCAATGCTGGGGCTGGCAATGGAGGAGGAGGGGTGGGTCTGGCAGTGCAGTGCATGTTTCCTGGCTCCCCAGAACTCTGGAACTGGGAAGACTGGAGTTACATGGCAGCACAGCAAACTAGTGAGCTAGGGCTGGGAAGACTGTGCTTGTGCTGCTCCTTGGCCTCTTAGTTCTCTAAGGCTACAAAGGCTGAGGCCATTTGGCCACCCAGCCATCCATGTTCCAGGTCCAGGAAAGCTAGCACTACGGGGTGCCCAGTGGCCCACCTTTCCAAGACCAGGAGAGCTGGGGTAGCATGATGGTGGGATGGGGTGTCTGGGACCATGCTGCCTGGCAGTCCGGCAGTCTGGAGTAGGGGCCATGCTAGCACCAGACAGAGATCAGCCAGTGGCCACAAATGAGGGGCCTAAGGGTGTGGACAGGGACCAGAAGCTACAGCAGGGCTGGGCAGACTCCAGTGGGCATGGAAAGGGCATGGCCTTGGGTGGAAAAGGCAGGGCTGGAGCAGGTGCAGGGGCTAACTTTCCCAAGCCAGCCTTTCATCCACCACCCATGAGACTACTGGGCCATTTGTTTAAAAAAATTGCATAAGGGGTAGAATTTAAAGAGAATGTAGAATGTAAGAGCTCGAAATGCAATAAAAAATAAAATGACCAATGGAGATTACATCTACACAGCAGAGACACTTGGATACTGTAGCTCCTTTATGAATAACTGCCCTTGAGGTACAGACACAGTATTCTGTGGAGACTTGTAACAAAATGGCACACACTGAGGAAATAAAGATATTGTATGTGGTGTGACATGGAGAGAGCAGAGGAGGGTGTGAGAGTCAATTGAGGAGAGCATAGGAAGTGAGTAGAGAGAGGCAAGGAGGGTTTTAGGAACAGCAGAGACAGCAGAGGATGGAAGGAGCTTCAGCAGCGAGAGGCTGCCTCTCCCATCCAAGTGACGTTGATACTTGATTGGAGGTAGGAAAGAACTGGTCACCCGGTGGAGCCAATCAAAATTTGGGACACTGAGGAGATCCCACAAGACTGAAAACATGGCTATCTGAGCAAGCTTCCAAAGAAAGGCAACCTGAAGTAATTCAAGGACTGGAGGTGCAGTCTATTCCAGGAAAAGTGTTCAGTAGGATTCCCTTGGAGAGAATGAAGACAGAAATTGATAGCTTAGGGAAGAACAGGCCGGCTTCTGAAGCGAGAGATCTTGTACTGTCCAAACAGCAACTTTCAGACTGATCATAGAACAGTCATTTCAGTGGAACTCTCAGCTGTACATAATCTTCATAGACTTTAAAAAAGCCTTTGACAGCATTGATAGAGACACTTTATGGAAACAGTTGCAACACCGTGGCATCCCACCAACATTTATTAACCTGATCCATTCAATGTATGAACCCTCAACACGCAAAGTTGTTCACAATGTTGTCCTGACAGAATCCTTCGCCATACTGTCAGGCAGGCAACAAGGGTGTCTATTGTCACCTTTCCTGTTCTTGATCACAGTGGACTGGATTATGAGCAGGACAACAGATGGCCATCAACAGGGCATTCAGTGGACAGCTTTGAAACAGCTAGAGGACATTCATTTTGCTAACAATATCACCCTCCTTTCACACCAACATGAAAGCATGGAAGAAAAGGTCACAGCGCTAGACAAAACTGCCTCAATGACTAGACTGAGAATTAATAAGGGAAAGACCAAGACAAAGAGGATCAAAAAGTCCAACTACACCACACTGGGAGAGGATAACCTGGAACCTACTTGAGGCGTATCATGGGCAGAGACAGAGGAAGAGACAAGGATATCAATACGAGGGTAGGGAAAGCAACAGCTGCATTCAAGTCTCTTCCTCCCATATGGAGTTCACAAAAAATATCTGTAAAGACAAAACTGCAGGTCTTCAACACAAATGTGAGGAGTGTTCTCTTGTATGGATGCGAGACCGGGCATACTTAAAATCTTCAAATCATAAGCTACAGTCATTTATAAATAGATGCCTGAGGTTCATCCTTTACATCAAATGGCAAGACTTTATCACAAATGGGGAGCCTAGAAACGGAGGAGGATAAGAACCAATTGATGTTCGAATCAAGAGAAGAAAGCAAGGATGGCTAGGACACAAGAAAACTGTCATCCAGCACAGTCCGTCAAGCTCTCACATGGAACCCACAAGGAAAATGCAAAAGAGGAAGACCTCAGACACATGGAAAAGATCTACAGCAATTAAAGGAAAACAACTGGCTACTCCTGAAGTCAGCTAGAAGTTTTGGCTTGAGACAGAGTGGAGGAGACTTGTAGATGAGCTATGCTTCACTCGGAGTACAAGGGTTCAAGTCAAGTAAGTCAAGAATATTCAGTGACTCTTACAGTTCATGGGTTTTTCTCTTGCAAGATATAGTTGCTACAGACACACTATTATCATCTGTTGTTGGTCTGGTAGTAAAGACCTATCAAGTTTTCATAGTATCTTCAGAGCCATGATCTTCCCAGGATTTAGCATCATCGCCTACTTGTTATTCCCCATCTCTTGATGCTTTCTGATAATTCAGAAGCACCTTGAGGTTTTGCTTCTTTCCTATTTGATTTTTCTCAGGCTACGGACTACCGCCTGGGATTTTCCTTCACATTTCTCTTAGGCTGTGTCTACACTTGCATTCTTCTTTTGAAAGTGGCATGCAAAAGAGGAAAATAAAAAATGTAAATGAGGTGCAGATTTACATATCTGGTACCTCATTTGCATATTCTTATTTCAAAATAGCTTCTTTCGAAAGAAGAAAACCAGTGAAGACACTGTTCTTTCAAAAGTAAACCTCATCTTCGAGAGAATCCTTCCCTGTTTTTATGGGAAGAAGGATTCTTTCAAAGATGGGGTTTACTTTTGAAAAAGCAGTGTTTATGCTGGTTTTCTTCTTTCGAAAGAAGCTATTTTGAAATAAGAATATGCAAATGAGGTGCCAGATATGTAAATTTACACCTCATTTGCATTTTTGATTTCCCTCTTTTGCATGCCTCTTTCGGAAGAGTAATGCAAGTGTAGCCACAGCCTTAGTGTTCTATATCTACTGCATGTCTTTCTTAAACATTAATAAGAACAGGAATCCCTGGCTATTTGCATTCCTACATATTTTAGTTGTTTTCTCCCCTATCTCTTCCCCCTTCCTCCAAAAATAATTCAAAAATAAAATTCAAGAACAGAATTTGACCACAGATGAGTATGCAGTTATTAGCTTCAGAAGCAAAGTGTTTGTCTGCTACCAGGGTTATGTAGCAATATTATGGACTTCATGAACCCCATCACATAACAATGCCAGATTTTGTTTGACTAAAACCAGGAAATTCTCATGATTTAACCATCACCTATTCTCCTTAGAATCTCTCTCCAAAGCTTTCTCTCCTCTGCTGCTTCTTCTTCAGATTTTATACATTTATCTTCAAGTCCTTGCATAATTCTGCCCCTGCCTACTTTCCTTTTGTGCATGGCTCTCCTTGTCTCTGCTCTGCCAGAGATGCCCCAAAGTCCTGTTTAGTCACTCCTCTCTCAGGTATACACTCTCTGCATTCAAAGCCCTCCTAAAAACAAATTTTGTGATGCTCACAAAAAACACATCAGTTGGGGTGAGTACTTGGGGATAATCTGCATAATTTACACAAAAATTAATTACAATGCCATTGTCTATAGTCTTTACTGAGAGTAAAAACTTTGTGTCTTCCTAATTTTGGAATTTGCCTATGATGGGGCTCCACTCACCACACTCATGCTTCCTGCTAGCTGTCTTGGGAATCAGCACTGCATATTAGTATGCCCTATGTCCTCCTTTGATGGTGTCTTGTCTGCTGTCATATCTTCTTTCTCACACATTTCACTCCAGGGACTGCAGCATTCTCATTATGACATGGCCCTGTGGCCATGTCACCAGCTGTTTGTGTGTTTAGTGTGATGGTCCTAATGTCCAGCTTTGGCATGTCAGTCCTAGGAGCCATCCAGGAGCTCTCACTCTGCTGGTCCCTGCTAGCAACTTCGCTGTCCATGATGTTAGCTTCCATACATCTGCTAGGAAACCAGTTCTTCCCTCTTGCACTCCAGGCAGTGACTGGCCCTGCCTTCCTCTGCAGCCCCTCTTATTGGAGCCGGACTGGCCTGAATTAGTAGCTCCCCGCAATTCCTTCATGACTGGCTGTGCATCACACAACTTCCCATGGCCACTTGGAAGATATACTGCCCTTGCTTCCAGCTGAGGTTAACCTTTCCTATGCTTGTGTAGCAGATACTTCATCTCACTTGTTATGAGCTTCATCCCAGAATAGGTCACAATACTGGAGACTCCAGCTATTCCCTTTTCCACTTCACAATATCCCACGTGCTATTGTGTAGGGCTTCCTGTGTTGATTCCATCTTGCTTCTGAACAAGATGTACCAGCAAAGAGATGCTATAACCCTTTGCATCAGCAGAGAATGCAGCAGACAGGGACAGAATCTGGATATGCGTTATCTGATGTGGTCATATACTGGTCTGGATCAGAAGGGTTTACAGGCATCTTAAAAAGTGACTTCATACTGTCCCATTCCTTCCTATACTGCACCAGGTGAAGAAGTTCAGGTCCCAGTGATTACCACTGGGCCCATAATTTATCACCTTACCAAGAACTATGGTGTCCTGAAACATTAAATACTGAGGAGCACATTCAGATTACGTGAATTTAGTTTTGTTACTCTAAAAATCTAGAATGTTTTTCTTTGTCTATATCCTCCTCTCTTTCACCCTCTATATCATGTTGTGGGCTCTCTAGTAACATAAGAGGAGAAGGCCAAAACTCAGACAAAGTTCCCATTGAAGCGGATGGGTGCCTTGGATGCTAAGTAGCTCTGAAAAAAATCAGGCCACTTTGTCATAGGTAAACATGGATTTAGGCACCTAGCTTTAGGCACCCTGCTCCTGATTGTCCAAGGTCATGAGCATCCATGGCTTCTGAACACTTCAGCATCTGTAGAGTCTCAGTATATTTATCAGTCCCTCAAGTTTGAAGTTTTTGGTCTTTTGCAGACGTGCTCAATGCACAAACATGTCATTTATGCTAATCTATTAAAAAGGAGTGCTTGTTAAAGTTTTGTCTCAACTTGAGTCTTTCTGATTAAGATCCTTAATTCTGTCCACACAAGTTTGCTATAACATTTAAGTCTGGCATTTAAGGAACGATTTCAAACTTTATAATGATCTTTTACTTCCACAGTGGAGGAGGAAAGATAAATAATGTTTGGTGGGTAAGCAAACATTCTTAAATCCAGAACATAATTTAAGACAGTCTGGCATGTTTTGTTGCTCCCAGCGAAGCTACATATGGGACTTCCCATGTGATCATTCACATCTACTATGATTGCCGATTCAACATCTGTTTTCACCATATTGAATGGTGAATATTTCAGATCAACAACTGAAATCCAGATGTGTTTGTGTCATGAACTCTATGCACGCTACTTGAAGAGACTGGTATTTAAAAAAGAATTAAAAATGCATTCAAGCATACCATAGTGACCTGAAATGTACTCTATGCACTGGAGAGCTTTTGGGGTAGACTCCTGGCACCTGGGTATGGGTTTCCCTGTTCATATCATCTTTGGCAAATGAGACTCCCTCCATCCACCATGCGGTGACTTGGAGGTACAAAATAAGATGATTGCAGGAGAGAGCATTGTATATATGTTTATGAATTATATCTCAGCTATAAAGCCGCGTCTACACATGCACGCTACTTCGAAGTAGTGGCACTAACTTCAAAATAGCGCCCGTTGCGGCTACACGCATCGGGCGCTATTTTGAAGTTAACTTTGACATTAGGCGGCGAGACGTCGAAGTCGCTAACCTCATGAGGGGATAGGAATAGCGCCCTACTTCGACGTTCAACGTCGAAGTAGGGACCGTGTAGTCGTTGCGCGTCCCGCAACGTCAAAATTGCCGGGTCCTCCATGGCGGCCATCAGCTGGGGGGTTGAGAAACGCTCTCTCCAGCCCCTCAGCTCACTGGTGGCCGCATGGAGCGGCCCCTTAAAGGTCCCCTCCCCCTCCCTTCCTGTGCAGGAAGCTGAGGGATCGTGCAGGCAGCAGCCTGCACACGCGGCCAGCCTGCACCTACCTCAGCCCCCCCACCCAGCTGCGATGGCTGCCCAGCAGCCCCCCCAGTGCCCCCAGGGGACCCCCCCTAAGGGGAGCGAGGGCTCACAGCCCAGCCAGAAGGGCAGCCAGACTGGGAAGCGGCAGCGGGGCCCCTCCTGGACGGAGGCCGAGCTGCGGGACCTGCTGGGGCTCTGGAGCGAGGAGGAGGTGCTCCAGGTAATGGGGAGCAAGAGGCGGAATGCGGATGCGTTCGCTCGGCTGGCCGATGGCCTGGCTGCCCGGGGTCACCCTGCCCGCACTCCTGACCACGTCAGGAGTAAGGTGAAGGAACTGCGGCAGGGTTATGCCCAGGCCCGGGATGCGGCCAGCCGATCTGGGGCCGCCCCCATCACTTGCCCCTTTTACAGGGAGCTCAGGGACATCCTGGGCCCCCGACACACCTCCTCCCCTCCGGCCACCCTTGACACCTCGGCCGACGAGCCCCAGCAGGCCCTGCAGCCGGAGTCCGCCCCGGAGGCAAGCCCTGCACCCCGGGGGCCCCCCCGGAGGCCACCCCCGGGACATCGCGGCAGGAGGAGGAGGAGGAGGAGGAGGGGGGCTCCTCCTCTGCAGAATCCGGGCTGCAGATCCTCCTCCTGCCATCCCGGAGCAGCAGCAGGGCCTCCGCCCCCCGGGGATCTCCGGACCGTGGGAGCGGACCGACAGGTAGGTACCCCCCTCTGGTGGACACCCCTGGGCTTGAGGGGCGAGGGTAAGAGATATGTGTCCAGGGCCCCCCACATGCTCACATGGCCATGGCCCCAAGGACACCAGGGCCATGGCCCTCACAGCACTGCATCAGCCCCTGCCCCCCCACACCCCGCACGACAGTGCCATGCCCCATCCCCGGGCCAGGGGGGAGCGGAACCTCAAGGGGCCCCCGGGAGGAGGGGGTGGGACACCCCGCAGCAGCAGCAGCAGCAGCAGCAACAGCAGCAGCAGCATGTGATGGAGTGGGTGGAGTGCAAAAGGGAGACTCAGGCTACATATGAGCAACAAGAGCCGAATAGCTCCCAGGGGCAAAGGAGGATCCTGGGGCTACAGCTGGCAGGTGACACCTCTGCCCTGAACAAAGAGGAGGGAGGAGCCGAGCTGGCTTGGAATTGGGGGGCGAGGGCGGGGGCCACAGGTAGAGGCTAGGGGAAGGGAGAGCTGGAAGGCAGCCAGCCTGAGAAGGGGGAAAGCTGCATCCCAGAGGGGCACCCCTTGGGGTCTTCTCCCTACGACGGGTTGGAAGAACTGTCTCTTCCGACAGCTGGTGCTGTCACTCTTGGGAGAAACTGGGCATCTGTGGCCTAAGAAACCTCTCCTGCTGTCAGACCCTGTGGGGTGAAGTGAGAGTCACTCCCACCAGGGGACAGGGTGCAGGGCAGGGGGACCCCTGAACCCCATCCATCACAGCAGCATCTCCCGGGGACGGGGATGGGGAACCTGCAGCACAGGGCTGGGGGGACAAAGGCCACGGCTTGGGGCCCATACTAACGCCTGTCTCCATTCTTCTTCCCCCCCTCCTCTCCTGTGTCCCGCACCTGCCCCATCAGAAGGACCGGAAGAGAGTGCCGGCGAGGCCTCAGTCGTCCCGGAGAGCCCTCCGGGACCATCGCTCCAGGCCAGCCCCTCGTCTGAGGACCGACCGGCCCCGCGGCGGGCTCGACGGCAGACCCCGTGCTACCACCCGCCGACGGCGACGGACCCCCAGCTGCTGGCCATCCACCGTCGGCAGCTGGAGGTCGCGGAGCAGCACCTGCAGTTGCAGGAGCAGGCGCTGGCCTGGCGCCAGGAGGCATGGGGGGCCTACATGGACACTTTTAACCGCTTGGTGGACTACTTGGCCCCCCATGCCGCGCCGGCCGCCGCATCGCCCGCCCTGCCTGCTCCACCAGCCCCACCACCAGCTGCTCCGCCCGTCGCCGTCCCGTCCGCCGTCGCCCCGCCACCCACCGCCGAGGGCCGGAGCGCCGAGGGACCCTTGGAGCCACCTGAGCCTCGCCGGGCGTCCTACCTTCCAGTCCGGCCCGCCCCGACCCAGCCCTGGACAGGGCTGCGACCGCGGCGGGGCTCCCAGCCGCCAACGCCCAGTGCCGGGCTATAGGGGCGAGGGGCCGGGGACGTGGCCCCCCCCCTTGTATATAGTTTACAGTTATTATTTGTTGCCCCCCGTTTGCCCCGTCCCCCCCCATGTAAATAGTTCTCCCCTTTATCCTCCCTGGTTTTCTTTTTATTATTGAGGACACTGGTTTCTTTGTATTGTTTTATTTTTGTACATATTAGTTTTTTCCAACATGTTTGTACATAGTTTGTTTTTGGTTACAGTTAAAAAAAAAGGTTCTGAAACAAAAAGACGTTTAAGTTCAGCCACCAGTGCGTGCTGTCATTTGTCCAGGAAAAGTGGGAGGGGGGTGCGGTGGGGTGCTCCATGGTGTAGGCATTGGGGCAGGAGTGTGGTGGAGGAAGGGGCGGGCAGTAGGGGGCCTGGGCAGAGTTCACCCCGCAGCCTCTTCATCAAAGTGGGCCCGCAGGGCCTCCCGGACCCGGGTCCCCTCGGGGTCCACCTGCCGACTGGGGGCAGCAGGTGGCTGGACGTCTGCTCTGCCGGCCTCCGCAGCCCAGCCCTGGAAAAAGGTGTCCCCCTTGCTCTCCACCAAATTGTGCAGGGCGCAGCAGGCACCCACAATCTGGGGGATGTTGTTGGGGCCCGCATCCAGGCGGGTCAGGAGACATCTCCAGCGTCCCTTCAGGCGGCCAAATGAGCGCTCCACCACCTGGCGCACACGGTTCAGGCACTCGTTGAAGCGCTCCTGGCTAGCGGAGAGATGGCCCGTGTAGGGGTGCATGAGCCACAGCCGGAGGGGGTATGCCACATCTGCGATGACGCAGAAGGGCATGGTGGTGTCCCCCAGAGGGATCTCCTGCTGGGGGATGTAGGTCCCCGCCTCCAGCCGGCGGCACAGGCCCGAGTTCCGGAAAACCCGGGCGTCGTGGGTGCTGCCAGGCCAGCCCACATAAATGTCCTGGAAACGTCCCCAGCTGTCCACCAAGGCCTGGAGGACGACAGAATGGTAGCCCTTTCGATTCATGTAGCGTCCTCCACTGTGATGCGGGGCGCGGATGGGGATGTGAGTCCCATGCAGAGCCCCGAAGCAGTTGGGGAAGCCCAGGGTGGCAAAGGCTGCGATGGTGGCATCTGGGTCCCGCAGCCTCACGAGCCTGTGCAGGAGCATGGCGTTGATGGCACGCACAACCTGCAGAGAAAGCACATGGGACAGCACCAATGAGGGGTGAGCAGGGTGTGCGTGGCCCTGCCCTGCCCTGCCCTCCTCTGCCCGGGCCCCCCTCCCCTGCCCTGCCCTCCTCTGCCCTCCCCCGCCCTGGCCTCCCCTCCCCACCTCCTCCCCTGCCCTGGCCTCCCCTCCCCTCCCCTGCCCTCCTCTGCCCGGGCCCCCCTCCCCTGCCCTGCCCTCCCCCCGTGGGTTCTCTTACCTCCATGAACACAGCCCCGATGGTGGCCTTGCCGACACCAAACTGCTGCCCCACGGATCGGTAGCTGTCGGGAGTGGCCAGCTTCCAGACAGCGATGCCGACCCGTTTCTGCACTGTGAGGGCACGCCGCATGGCGGTGTCCTGGTGCCTGAGTGCGGGGGTGAGCCACTGGCACATCTCCAGAAATGTCTGCCGGCTCATCCTGAAGTTCCTGAGCCAGCGGTCGTCGTCCCACTCCCCAAGCACCAGCCGCTCCCACCAGTCGGTGCTGGTGGGGTAGCTCCACAGCCGCCGGCGTGTGAGGGGCGGGGGGGGCGGGGTGCTGCAGGGTTAGGGGTTGAGCCCTGCTGCCCTGGGGGCATCTCCTCCTCCAGTGTACCAAGGAGGTGCTCAGCTGCCTCCCACATGGCACGGAGCAGGGCAAGCCCTGCTTCTGCTGGAAGGGCTGGGTGGACCTCTGGCTGCTGCTGCTGCTGCTGGGGGTCCATGACTGCGGCGCCCGGGGTCTGTGTGCCTATGGCTCCTCAGACCGCGTGCTGTGCAGGCTGAGTGTGTCTGGGAGGGGCCCTTTAAGGGAGCGGCTAGCTGTTGCCCCGGAAGCGCTAGTCCGCCCTGTGACCCTGTCTGCAGCTGTGCCTGGCATCCCTATTTCGATGTGTGCTACTTTGGCGTGTAGACGTTCCCTCGCTGCGCCTATTTCGATGTTGGGCTGCGCAACGTCGAAGTTGAACATTGACGTTGCCGGCCCTGGAGGACGTGTAGACGCTATTCATCGAAATAGCCTATTTCAATGTCTCTACTTCGAAATTAGCTACTTCGATGTAGCGTTCACGTGTAGACGTAGCCCAAATGGGTTGTCTCAAAAACTTACCTACATACTCTAGAAAATTGTGGAAAGAAACTAGTTTTCAGATGTGGCACGTTCACAGCTTGTAGTATTTTGGCAGCAACAAAGAACCACTCTTTGGCTCTGGTTAAATCCCTGTTGCACCTTTCCTGAAGATTCTTTTTATGTCACTGACTTTATTGGCCACAGGGGCCTATCTGGGCAAGCAAGGGGAAAAGCTGGAGTATGATGCACTCCTGTTGTCTTGAGTCTACACAAGGTCCCTGAGAATTTTCTAAGACAATTACCATTAGCATTAAGAGAGGAATGAACTAGATGAGGATGCTGAGATATTGCCTAAGTGCCAGACATAGCACCTTTTCCCCTTATATCTTATCATCTAATACACCACATAATGCCTTGTACCAATTGCTGTATTTATGGAGATATTTATAGCTAAACTGTAAGAAAACTATTTTAAGGATTTTCTTATACCAATGGGCCTTGAATATGCACTCATACAATATATGGGCACATCTGTAATACTCTCCTCATGGGCACACATCAGATAACTGCATTCCCACCTTTACATCTGCACACACAGTTATCTTGAACCCAAATCAGCATTCCTTAACAGTGCGCTCTCTCTCTCTCTCTCTCTCTCTCTCAAAAACAAGCAAGTAAACCAACAACAACAACAAAAAACCAGAAAACTTTACTGAATGTATTGTTATGCTGGTTGGCTGTCCAGTTAAAACGAATGATGAACTCAGTCAAAAAGTGATATTAAATGGCTACATGTTGAAAAGCATGAGATACAGAAAAGCTACTATTTATTGGGTGGCAAATGAGAATTTTGCTGTAAATGATCTGTTGATTTCTACAATATTTAAAATATGGGTAGATGAGAGAAGAGGATAGAATTCTAACTGCACAAAACATGTACAAGAAAAAAGGAAGAAATGTAGAAGAAATTTGACAAAATGGAATGGGAAAAAACCCCTCATCTTAAAGAAATTCAGACTCAGAAGGTAAGTAAAATGTAAAGGAAGCTAGTCCATCTACGTCAAATATGTCCAGAACTGACTTAGCCCTGTGAAGATTCAAATACTTATTTCCAGAACATATAAATGTGTCAACTCTGGTGCTCTGACCACTAGAACATTTCCCCGGCAAAGCACATCTGCATCAAATCTTGCTGTCACTACTCTGAAATTTAAGCAAGACTCCCAATTACATTAATAAGAGTTTTTGCCTTGAAAAACAGTGACCAAGGGTTTCAGGAGATGGCTGTGAAATTTCAAAGGCAGATCTCTCCATAATTTCAGACTGAAATTTATGGGTAAATTTTAAATAGTGAGTGCAATTAACCATAGAACAATTCACCAAGCATCAAGGTTGATTTAAATCAAGAAAGAATGCCGTTTCTAAAAGACATGTTCTGGCCATTATTCTGAGAGAGTACTATGGTCTGTGTTATACAGGAGGTAAGACTAGTTGATCACAATGGTCCTTTTGGCCTTGGAATCGCTGAATGTATTTCCCCATCCACCGTCATGGAAAAATATGAAACACACAAATTTCAAATGTTGTGTGAGGTTTGCCTTTTCTCCAAGGTGTTGGGGTATCTTTTAGAGATTCGAACCACTGCATTGTGGTGTTATACACAGTAGCAGTCACAGTAAATGACATATTATGCTACAGGTCTGTGAGTGTTTCACAGTCTGTATTTCCCACGCTGCCTAGATTTACTTGTCACTGGTTTCCTGCAGGGATGAGAATATATTAGGAGTGGCAGCCTAATCAGTGACCACTCTGGGCATTCATTCTGTCACAGCTGAAAATTCATGAATGAGCTGCAATGGGTCAGCAACTTGCTAACATATCAGCTGAAGTAGGAGGTTCCAGTGCTTTGGAGCTCTGCTTACCATATGTCCAAAATGTTCCTGGAATGGCAGGATGCTGGCAATGGGATCTGGAAATACAAAAACACAGAAGAAAGGCCAGGCAGATGTCCTACTTTTGCTCACTGAAAACTTATTGAAAATTTAGTTGCCTTTTGAGACTGTGGTATCATACAGCCTGTCACAAGGATGATACAACTATGCCTGTTTCAGCAAAGGAATAACTGACTTCAAATTTTCATATTTCCACTGAAAGCGTCCAAATAAGAGACCAGCACAAGTTATAGTGAGTATTTTAAGCCCGGCCTACAACTACTTGGGCAGATTTACAACCCACAAATAAATACAGGGTAAGCAATCACATGGATTAATAAAGACTGCCAGAATTGTGGCCAGGTCACCATAACACAAACTGAAGAAAACACTTAAGCTTGTGCCCAAACTGTATTGCTGAATCAGACACAACAAAATGGAATGATTTGAATATTTGAAGTTAAAGTAGCTTAAGGCCAAAATGTTGGCTTGATGGCTTTAGAATGAAAAAAATGTACATGAACCAAGAAGCTTTATTTTAGTTCAGAGGCAATGTAGACCTAAGATATGCAACCTCAGCTACGTGAATAGCATACCTTAGGACGAGTTGCCATAAGGTCTCCACTCTGGGTGGGTGACATAAGAAACTCTCCTTTTGACTTCCCTTATGCTTCTTGTTCCAGAGGAGTACTGGAGTTGATGAGAGAATGATTGGTGGTCGATTTAGTGGGTGTTTATTAGAGCTGCTAAATTGACCTCTGACAATCAATCACCACAGTGTCAATCTCTTAGTCAGTGTAGCCCAGCCCGTAGAGATTTGGGAAGTCCAATACTGGGCACCCTGAGGGAGGTTGAGGATGGCAGGTGAAGTTGGGAATAAAAGTGCAACCATACTGCATAGAGCACTTTTGAATAGATTCACTAAGCTGGTAAGTAATGTTAAAATCAATCTAGCGTTGTTTCTATGGGTATGTCTACACAGCAAAGCTATTTCGAAACAAGCTAGTCTGGAAGAGATATTCTAAAGCAGCTTATTTTGAAATAACACATCTATACACAAAATGCATTTTGAAATACCACTCAGCTACTTTGAAATACAGCGGGTACACACATATAGCCTATTTTGAAATAGAGCCATTGGACACAGTCTGACTTATTTTGAAACAGGCTCTATTCTCTGTCTACACAGCCCCTAGTTTGAAAGAGCTGTTTTGAAATAGATGCTATTCCTCATGGAATGAAGTTTACCTATTTCAAAATAAGCCAACATTCTTTCAAAATTATTTCAAAATAGTGTTTGCATTGTGTAGACTCTAGCAAAGTTATGGCAAAATAAGAGCTGTAATTCTGAAATAACTTTGCTATGTAGACATAGCCCATGACTCTGTCAGTTGTTCATTGTTGTTTATGCATTAAAATGGAAATTTGAACTGATACAAAAGGAGACTTTCTCCCACTTCTACAAAGTCACTGTTTTGTATAGATGAACTGACGGTTTCACGTTTTTGAGTTTATCAGATAAATTCTTATCAGATCTGTATTATTAAAAAAATGTCTACAGCTTCATGAGGTTACACATACCAGTCCTGCTGGGCTGAACCAGCAGAGGTGTATTGACTTTGTGTCACTGTAAATTACATGGACTATAGTCAAATGAAATATTAGCACACTGGACAGATATTTTCACTGGATCAAAGACAGACTGTAAGAAGAAACAGTATTGGGCTTCAAAGGAAGCTAAAAAGAAACAAAGAAATTCATTGAATGTACAGCCAAAAATTGCAGTAAAATTGTGATATTTGCTTGCCCATATAATTCACAAAGGAGAAATGCTATATGCCTATGCCATGCCTAAAATTGCTTAAACAGAATCAAGTATATCTGATGTAATAAAAACAAATATAATAAAACAATAAAATAAATATAAGTTAAAGGGGCCAGTAATAATTGTGAAAGTGTAATGGACCATATAGGTAAAGAAAATTCTTAGCTGATAGAAGGAAGGACCAGATTTGTAAAGGTATTTAGGTGCCCGAATACGTAGATAGGCCCCCTGTAGAATTTTCACAGGTCCCAGATGCTTAGCTCCCACTTATTTCAATGGCAGTTTAGGGCTTATCTGCATTTTTAGATACCTTAATACCTTTGAAAGGCAGCCCTCATTTTAATGGAATAGGAAACAGAAAAGTCCTGCTCAAGAGTTCTGCAGCCCAAGAAAGCTGAGCAGAACTGGACAGGTAGGATGCAAGAGAAGCAAGTCCAAGTACTCTTGAGCTTTCAGTATTGGATGGTAATAGCCAGTGTGAAAGAGAGATGTGAAAAGCAATGAAATCCAGAATTGACTCTGACATCATTTAAATATAGATCACCTGGTTCTGCTTAAGTGCTAACACATCCAGTACGCACAAGTGGAGGCCTGAATCTCAGAACACAGCATGAGGTAGAGTGAGGGACAGAAGTCTAGGAACTGTATGGGGCAAATGGAGCCTAAGACAGTAAGGTGAATAGTTGGAACTCTCTACATGTCTCTCAGGGAAAACAAGAAGGTACTTCTAGGTTTCAGCATGACAAAAACTAGGAATGCTGAAGTCACAACCCTTTATTTGAACACTTCAGGGCAAGTTTAGGTAAGTTTCTGTAAGTGGGGAAAAGTGTCAAGAGTCATTGTGGTGCAGCATTTCTTCCAGACTGAATCGTTAGATGTGGGCAAAGCAATTCCCACTGAAGTCAATGGAACAACTGTCATCGACTCCAGAAGAAGTTAGGTAGGGCCTAAAGGAAGCAAATAGCTTTGAGTACCACACAGGTTCTATAACTCACTGGCTGATGATTTCCCTCTTGGAGAGCAGAAACAGTCAGGGAGGCAACATTCATACCTGCTCCCCTGGCAATGTGGGGTCCAGGATACTGTACAAGTTCAATGACTGCCTTTTTAGAGGAGAGAAATATATTCAAATTCCTACCTCATCTCATAGGACTTACATATTCACTTGCCACAACCTTTCAATAACAGTAGAGAATTTCCCATACAATACATCACCAACCCATGTTTTTCATCTAAGTCACTTCACTTAATGTGCAAAAAACAAGCAGTGACAGAACAGAGCCTGAGACTAAAGCTCCCAGCACAAGGCAGCCTCAAGAATGTCACAAGTGGGATTTGCTTAACTCGGCACTAACTGTTAGCATTGCTCTAAAGACATATGGCTGAAAGTGTTTCTGTGACCGTAAAGAAACAGAACTGTGAGTGCAGAGAAAATGCTTGACAAGCAAACTCACTCTTTTGTTTAATAGGGCTTTTCAGACTTTTAACCCTAGAGAAAACATAATTAAAGTTAATGCACAAATCTCCCAGAAAAAAATTAAGTACTTAAATGTTCTGGTTTTGCTTAGAGTATGCAAAAAATCTCCCCTCCCTCACCAGCCTCGCCCCAAGACGACATAACTTTCAAACAGAATTATACACATATTGACGGCTTTCAGACTTGCTTTGTGTCCCTGACCTGATGGGTGATTGGCAACGTTTCTGGTCCATGTTCACCATTAGCATGAGCAGGTGCAGCTTCAATGAATCAGTGGAGAAATCTCAGTGATCAGTACATTGTAAGAATAATATAAATAGAGTTAAAACAAAAAAGCAGTCAAGTAGCACTTTAAAGACTAACAAAATAATGTATTATTAGTTGAGCTTTCGTGGGACAGACCCAGTTCTTCAGACCATAGCCATACCAGAACAGACTTTGGTCTGAAGAAGTGGGTCTGTCCCACAAAAGCTCACCTAATAATACATTATTTTGTTAGTCTTTAAAATGCTACTTGACTGCTTTTTTGTTTTGATAGTATATAGACTAGCACGGCTTTCCCTCTGTTACTATTCAACATAAATAGAGTTGTGAGTATTTGCACCAAAGATGGTCATAAATTGTTGCAAGCTACATCACAGAGCTCATTGTGAAATCCCTGACAGGACATCAAGAAAATTATCACTAATCATTAAATGTCAGTATCTTAGATACTTACCTGTTCCTCCTCCCCATTAGCATAATGTGTATGTAACTTCAAAGCATTATCCTTGCAATACCTGAGCTAGGTGCATTTTACAGACAGGAGACTAAGGCATAGAGGGACTAAGGCCCCAAACCAGCACTGCAAGTCAGTGGGAAGGGTGTTTTGCTGAGAGCCATAGAGGAAGCCTATGGTAGAGCAAGGAATTGAACCTGGGTCTTTCTTTAGCTGTCATCAGAACATCTTATCCAGGGCTGTGGTGCATTCACTATCACCAACAACGTTTAAATCAAGACTGGTTATTTTTCCAAAAGATCTGATGTAGGAAACAATTCAGAGAAGTTCTATGGCCTGGGTCATAGAGAAAGGAAATCCAGAGAAGCACAAGGGTCACTTTTGGCCTTGAGTTCTTTGAGTCTATCACACCAGGCTAGCAACCTAATCACCAGGTCATCCTTCTGCTAGTATGGGTTTCACAAGAAGAGTCTTACAGCAGCTTGCTTTAAAGAACACATGTAAATAGTGAAGCCGAGGTGTTGGAAGACAAAATAGATTAAACATGTGCTAGCACTATTCATTTCTAAAACAAAATTTGACACGCTTAGATACGAATACAGACTGATCTTACAGAGTCAGAGAGAAATAATTCTAGATGGACAGCCATTAGCAAACAAAAGACAGTGCCAATCATAAACTCTATCAGAACTAAAAAGGGTAAAATTGCACAGAATCACATCCTGAATGAAAAAGTGCATTGCATCCTAATTTCACCCATTGGGGCATGGGGGTCAGAAATGCTAGATGTCATCCACGCAGTTCACATTTGGGTGCCGAGAAGCATAAAAACAGTGCCTGAGATGTGTTATTTTTGTTAGGTATGAATGCTGCCACTGGAGATAAACTATCTCTCTGTGAAAACTGCAGTAGATATATGGAACAAAAAGCAATAGAGACCACTGATATGACATGAGATTCCTGTTTGCTCTGGATGCAAGGGTGGCTGTAGTCTTTGTGTATTAAGTGGGAAATATCACATCTTATTAGTGGACTGCCACTCAAATTATTTCAGAAATTGATCTGTGGCACAACACTTTGAGAATGTTACAACACTAAAGTAAAACATTGCAAATTACAGTATGCTCGATGTGGCACTCAAAAAGAAAAAAGAAAAGTTTTTAAAGGAGCACACAATTCATTAAGTGTCTCATTTTGGTAATATTCAGACATGTCAGTTCAAGCACAGCCAAGTGTGTTAGCAGAAAAGGCAGTCAAATACCGAAAAACAAATAGAAGATCCTTGGTGCATTTCAGGGACCCATATTTGCATAGTGAGCACATTGCAATAAACCCCATAAATCAGTTTTCAGACTTACAAGCAAAGGACAAAAATCTTAGTACCAACATCTAACAAACTTCCTGAGGCAGAGAACTTTAACAAGCAGATTGGAAGGAATTATTTTTAAGTTATCGTTGACCAAAAAAAACCCCAAAAAACTCACAAGTGAAAATTTCACAACTGCAATGGGGTGTCATAGACCTGGAAGAAATTCTCTCAACTAGTTTTCAAATGCTGTGGATCCTTTTCATACCCCTTGGTCTGAGGCTGACAGTATGTATTCATTGAGGCCTGTGGTGAATTAGGAATGTAGTCTGCAGAGAGAAGAGGATACCACTGGACTCATGTGCCTTTTTTATGAAAAGTAAAAATAATGTAGGCATCAGAATATGCCTAAATTTAACATTAATGAACCCAAGCTTTGATTCAACTGCGCAGTACTCAGCACTGGACCTGAAGGGAAGGCCAATGCAGCTAGTCCCCTGTAGCTTGCCATTTGTGTAACCCATGTGACTTGAAGCAGCCTAAGAATGGGTTTCATCTATGCCTGAAAGTGTATCATCCTGAGAGACCATTTCATCAGCTGTGGTAAGGAATATAGAGGTTTTCCTGTTACATCCGCTATGCTGGGGGCTGCAAGAAAAGTGCTGGGCAGAAGCTGTTGGCTCATGGGAGATTTCCCAGATGGACAGATTGCTTTGGTTCCCTTTGTACTGGTGAGGTATTGCAAAGGAGCCAAAGTGGGCTGGATTACTTGGCTGAATGTGTTTCATGTGGAGTACCACCTAGTGGCTGACTAGCAGATGCCAATTTATTCCTAGAAAAAAGTGACAAAACTGTGACATGATCTTCTTTGTACTTTCTGCTTCCCTTCCCCAGTTTTCTCCCTTTCCATCTCTTCTCTCACAAATACACAAATGCCCTTTAACCCTTCCTCTTGCCCCTGTGGTCCCATGCTACCTCCTGATCTCCCTTGTCTCCTCGCCTCACCTGAATCTCGTGATAGGCTGGGCCTTTCTCTGGGATCATATTTGTGCAGTTTCAAAGTCTCTTCCCCATCTGAAGTCCTCTCTCCACTTGGGAACTTTGCTACAGCCTTTCTAGGTTCTCAGGTTTGGGGTCCTCCACTTATGTAGCCATTCAGTCTGAGTTTCCTATAAAAGTCTGGTTTTTTTTTGTGGTGGTCCATTACAGCCAGATCCTTAGTTCTTAGCTGCTATCATTCAGTGATCAGCTCGTGCTGGGTTTGTTAAGTCCTTGTTGGCAGTGGATACTTGTCAACTATTTCTCTACCAGCTGCTCTGTAGAAAAAGTCAGCTATTTCTAGGACACAGTAGCTTTCCTCCTCACTGATGCCTCTTCCTATAATAAGCCCTTTTTTTTAAAGCTTGTCTCCTGCAGTGGGAGCAGGCTCTGATGTGCCTATTTAATATTGAATGAACCCAGGGGAGGATTTTAGTGTTCTGACTGGGAGTGGGCCTTATATGAGGGCTTGAGTGCTTTGTAGCGTTCAGCCAACAAAGGAGAGCATAAGTAGTGATCGGTGAGACGGGACTGACCAGTGGGTTGTACCTGAGAGAATCTATGGTCCCTTTAAATGCCAGTGCATATTTCCGCAATAAAAAATAGGCTCTCTCCCTGGGGAAGACTTTCTGTTTCAATGCAGGACTGGGTGCATCTCACCTGCAAAGTCCTGTGAAAGCATGGCATCACAGTTGTCATCTGAGGCATTTATACAGCATATAAAATTCCTAGGAAAAGATGGGATGAAAATGGACAGAAACCTAGCAAAGGAGTTTCTTCAAAGTGCTTAAAGCCTTTTTGCAGTTCTCATTGGATGTTCCTAAGGTTATTGACTTGACATGGCTCATTAGGGGAGCAGTGATCAATATCAAACTAGGGCTAGTCACATCCAGGAACAGCCTCAATTGTCTTTGTCTGTGGACACAAGGCATATCATTGGAGCCTGCACTTTCTGGATTATTGTCTTCAAGAGTCTGCCTCCTACTGGTATCCTATATGTCATCTCTGTAATTGCTAATTTACTTTTCTGGGGGATTAGCTATGAGACCAGCTTCTTGTAGGAATCCTTGTATTGCCCTCAGATGTCGTCGGTGAACTTCCCTAAAGGGAGTTACTGATAATGATATCAAGGCAGGCACAGTTGTATTGATAATGTGGGATGAGAACTTTATTAATGAGCCCATTGAAAGGCTGGTACTGCACCATATCTTAAAATGAAGATATTCAATAAGGGTCAAAAAGTGGTCTTCTGTTGCAAGGAGTGGGAATAAGGAAATCTGACAATATCTTTTTATGAGTTTGATGGTGATAAGGTACCTCACGTATGCAATCAGTGGCAAGAGCACGAATAATGATGTTAATAATAAAAATATCCTGACTCCCAGTGCCTTCGTCTAACCTCTAGATAATGCTATCTTCCTTTGTGTACAGTAATTAAACAGTATAATGAATCAAACATATTCATCATTATTTCAATATTAGAGATTGAGGGTTAAATCAAAACTTCAATAGCTGCAGAGCTTTTAAGCAGTTTTATTCCTGTAAACCAACAGGTATTGTAGTCAATTTCTGTAGCTCAATAAAGCGGCTATGATGGAGATAACATGTTGATAGCTTCTATTTTTCTACATTTCTGTGACGTTCTTGCAAAGCTACCAAGACTAAAATGGTTGTGACAGACAGTGCTTATCAAGAATTAAAAAACAAACCTATCCTTTAACTCCTGAATCAACGCCATGCCAGCATCACATGACAGTTTTTGTTACATTGCTTGAAATTATCTTTTCCCTATAAGAATTTATCAGCTTCCCCTTTAATATTCACTGTTACCAAGAATGTCTCTCTCTCTCCTGAATTCAAACGCTTTCTTTCTGTCCACCTTAATGTAGGTGTCTCTTCCGAATAACATAACAAGACTGTTCATTTGGCTTAGGCGTCCTTGTATGGCAAGTACATGTTAATTGCAGGATACGTCCCACACAAAGCCCTCATATGATCAATGTATGCTATGCCTCAACACTACGTTAAAGGCACCATGATACACTTGTTTTCAAAGAACATTCCCCAGCACTTGCTTAGACAGTGCAAAGCAAGCAAGCAAGCACATTTTCTGCCTTATGTCAGTAATTTCAGTTGTTATAGGAGAACGTAGAACCCTACATTACTGTAATGGGAGGAAAATAAATCAAGAAATGACTTCACAGTTTTGGTCTTTAGATGCACTGTGAGGCTATTCTTACCTTTACAGAGATTCTGTCATCTTAGTTTAAAGGTAAACTGAAACCCTAAGAACCCAGCTACAATGCACTGTAGACCCCCTTCTGAAATTACTTCCCCTAGGAACTTGAATGCACAAGAAGTGTAAGTTTGGGCTTTAGCCTATTATTGCCAGCATACGCTATGACTGCAAATTCTGCTGCTTAGAAGGCCTTAGGGCCTTTTCCTTTTCTACACCCTTAGAGGTGCTACAGCAAAAGACACATTGAAGACTTGGGTGCCAAATTGTCATAATTGCATTTTACCATCCCTTGAAAAACAGGCAACTACCAAAAGAGAGAGCAAAGAACACTGACCATTTGATCTGTAGCATTTCACTCCTTCCGCCCAAGACAGACATTGTGCTTTGTCCCCAAAAGATATTGTAGTGTCCATAAAGGATCTCAACCATCAGTGGGAAAAGGCAATTTCTTCAGCAACTACTATCATAAAAATATTTCTTGCAAAAGAGATGAAGACCTGCATGCCTAAACGAGCGGTGATGTTAACCTAACACATAAGGGACTTTTGCTAAAGACATTTCACCAATGTGAAAATATGTCTGCATCATTGAACCTAAAGGCCTCTCTTCTGGATAACTGTTAATCACTGTGCAGATCTTTAATTCTGTATTTTCCAACTTTCCTAAGACTTTGACAAATTGATAGAACATATGGATTATATTGGGCTGTCACTCACTTTCAGCTGACCTGCCATGAAAAGAGATTGGCAACACAGTTTAAACAGAAGATAACCAAATGAGTCTCTCATTTAAATTCTGTATCCTTTGTATTCTCAAGATTGGGTGCCTCAGATAGAATACAGTTACATCGAGCAGTTGGTGTTTGTCCACTCAGATTAAATATGGTTGTCATAGAGAATGCTTTAATTTGAATGTCAAACTGTTCAACATAAAAGTAAAGAAACAGAGGGAGTGCAACATTTTCTTCCTATGTACTAGAGTTAAATTTATTAGAAATCTCAGGTTTTTGAAAAAGCCTCTCAAAATATCCAGTTTTGGAATTATCATACTCCTTCTCATATGCATATAATTCATCATATATTTAAATAACCCAAGGTAGGACATCATTTAGGCTATGTCTACACTAGAGCAATCTGTTGACAGAAATAACTATCAGAAGTTATCCTCCGATAAAATCTCTATCAACAGCGAGCAGCCAGATTGCCCTGCCACTCTCGACAGAACAGCCCCCAGAACACCGTCCGACAGGGTTGTACGCCCAGCAATTACTTTCAGGAGCCCTGGCAAGGCATACCCTTAACCCTCCTCCCCCAACACCCATACTCTGCACATGCTGAGGCTTGCCTACTTCCACAAGGGAAAGCGAAGTTGCTACAGCGCGGCTTCAACACTTGCTGAGAGAGACAAAGCTCTTTCCTGCTAGCCATGGTGCCAGAGCAGCCCTGGGGCTCACACTGACCCCATTCAGAGGTGCTTTGGCACCTGCTGCTCCTTGTCATGGCCGTCTTCCTCTTCCTCAGAGATGGCAAGCCTGACACCACCTTTGAGGAGCATGCTGCATGGGCCCACCTGGGCTCACCTCCTGGGTGCTCAGGTGGATCTGGAGGCACAGCACCAGTTCTGACTCATCATGGGATGGTGCGATGACCAGCAGTGGTTCCAGAACTTCCATCTGTGGAAGGACACCTTCCTGGACCTCTGAGCCTGGCTTGCCCCTGCCCTCTGGACACAGGACACTCGGTTGCGGCCCACCATCCCTTTAGATAAGTGGGTTGCCATTGTCCTGTGAAAACTTGCCACCCCCAATAGCTACCACTGTGTTGGGAACCAGTTCTGCATGGGCAAGTCCACCTTTGGGGCCCTCCTCATGGAGGTTAAGCACTCTTGGGCTGCAGACCCTGCATGGAGGGCAAATGGGGACCCTTGGGAGGTAGTGTTGGGGGTACGAGAGGTGTGTGGAGGCAAAGCCCCATCCACAAGGGCCCATGCCTTCCTGCCTTCGCACAGCCCTCCTGCTGGGAGGGCAGCTTCATGAGGCGGGGCTACCAGAGAGCTCGGGGGAAGACAATGGGAGGGGCCAGGTAGTCCACCGGGGCCCAGAGCTTCCTTCCCCAGTCCTTGATGTGTGTGTTCAGTCCCCTGCCTTCACAAGTCTTGACAGCTATCAACATGCTCCTGCTGTGGAGGGTTGTCCCTCCAGCAATTGTCAGCATGGTCATGCCAGATTTCCTGCCCTGGGGTTCCCCAACTGCTTTGGGACTAGCAATGGGACTCACATCCCCATCTGTATCCTGCACCACAGGACATCCAAGTTCATCAACCACTAGGAATATTTCTTCATCATGCTTCAGGCCCTGATTAATCACCAGGGACACTTAGTAGGCATTTATGTCAGGTGGTTGGGACAGGCACATGACATGTGGGTGTTCTTCAAGTCTGGCCTGTGCTGGAAGGTGGAGGTGGACACTTTCATTCCCTGGCAGGAGTGGTGCTCAGGGACATGCACATGCCTCTGTGTACTGCGGGGGATGGAGCCTACCTCCTCACGCCCTGGCTTCTGAAGCCCTACACTGTGCAGCTGGACCCAAGCCAGGAACTCTTTAACAACCAACTAAACTGGGCACAGATGCAGGCCAAGTGTGCCTTTGGCCACATGAAGGCACACTTCAGGTGTCTCCTCACCCATCTGGATGTGGGAGAGAACAGTCTACCCTACGTTGTGGTGGTGTCTTGTGCCATGCACAACATTGCGGAAGGGCTGGGGGAGGCCTTCCTCCTGGGGTTGGGGATGGACACCAGCTGCGGCTATGAGCAGCTGGGTGCAGCTCAAATCCTCCAAGCATTAACAGACTTGCTGCAGGTCTGCAAGGCCCTAACGGAGAGCTTCTCCATGGCCACCAATAACCCTACCCAGGGCCCACTCAGTGTGGACTTCAGGCCTGCAGCTCTACCCCATCCCCACCATGATCCCTCCATTTGCCTACTCACTTCTCCCTGTCCCCTCTTCAGTAAAAAGAGACATGGGGCTGATGATTAAACAACTTCTTTATTTATCTTCTCTATTTCAAAATAGGTACTGTTAAGACAGGGAATAGAGCCTATTTTGAAAAAAGCCATCGTCCATCCAATGGCTCCATTTTGAAATAGGCTCTTTGTGTTCAGATGGTGTATTTTGAAATAGCTAAGCGCTATTTTGAAATGCATTTTGTACATAGCAGCATTATTTCATAATAAGATATTTCAGAATAGCTATTCCAGAATAGCTTATTTCTGCATAAGGTTGCTGTGAAGATGTATCCTAATATAACAGTGATTATCTTTCACTCTATGAAGTTAGAGTTATTTGCATAAAACTTTAACACATGAGAAGGTATGCAAAAAAAATTAAGATAAAATAGAAGAGTGAATAGAATAAAATGAAAATTACTCCGAGCAAATTATGAACAAATGTTTTATACCAGTAAAAGGGAAAAATCTGATCTGTTCTAGTCATTTAAAATCAGTAGGTTCTCATGTCCAGTTAGACTATTATCACCTTGTAACAGGCTTTTCCTGTCTCCTACCATGCACACCCACTATTGCACTATACCGTAAGCTTGTATTTTGTGAGCTAAGAGTTTTGTTGGTGTAAACTGGTAAGGTGCCATTGATTTTACCAGAGTGATGCTGATTTACACCAAAGAATTTGGTCCATTAGTGACCAATAAAAGAGGTAGCAGTGGTTGAGACTTAAAGTTCTATTTGAGTGCCTTACAGTCTACAAAAAAAAGTCAATAAACCTTGCATTATATGAATATTCTATCACAAGTGCTGCCATGATCCAATTTGATTACAGGTTCTTTAATTAGTGACTAACCTTAAAACACCATATGTCCACGAAAACATTAATAACCAAGCCATACCTCCACTCCACCAAATCTTGAAGAGAAAAAAACATAAATATACATACATTGTTTATATGCCTGCAGGCCAACTGAATATATCTTAGTGCTAGTCAACATAAGACAGTTGAACACTGCTTAAATTCTACTGAAGTATCTAGCAAAAGGCCTGGGGAAAAGAACACAATAAGTGTTCAAAAACATCTCACAATGTAATAATCAATGTGTAATATGAGCTGGGGGTTAGTTAAATAAAATGTGAAAGCTGTATTAATGAATCCTTTTGCTGTCCAACACAGCATTTCATTTTCTTTCATAGGCTGCATAATGCAGAGCCTGGGAATAAATTATAGATGAAACCCCCATCATATGTTTATAAATACACTAACATTAGCATTTTACTTCCTCATAAATCTGCACCAAACATTCAAGCACAAGATAGAAAGCCCTGTAAAACAATGATATATTCTCTGCTTGCAAGCCTTGACTAGTGGCCCATTCATTTCTACCGCTGTTCTTCAAACATTACTTCCTTCGCTCATGCCCCCTCATTTAAAATCCATTTTAATTTAAAGATGCTCGATGCACTCCTAGTGGTACATTTACTCATCCTAGTTATACATCATGGAGCAGGGAAAAGAAAATTGTTTAATCTAGAGATATGGTTCAGTGTGGTCACCACTGAACAGTGGAGTAATTACCAGATCAGCTCCGCTAAAAATGCACTCAGGGTGTTCTGTGACCTATCATCTTCTAATCTGCATAGTGAAGTATAGCTTCATAACTATAAATTGCTGACTTAATTAAAACCAGGACCTTTCTGTCATTTAATTACAGGGAGAAAGGTTATTGCTTAAATGCAATTTTCCAAATGTGATTTCTTAACAGTTATTAACTGCTTCACCATCATTTATTGTTTCAGATTTTTCAATTTGAAAATAGTCCCTGTGACAGAAGTAATGACTTCATGAAAAACTCAATCTAGATGGAGCTGAGCAGACCCATTTGTTTCTCGTAAGTGGAGCAGACAGAAAACTTGAAAATGTCACAGGAGGATCCTGTGATTGCTCTCACTTTACAGGAGTAATTAAAAACCAAGAGGTTGTATTAAAGGTGACGAGAAGAGGTTTATGACAATTTCGAGGGTTTTTATTTCTTGCCAAATATTGTGCTTGCATTATCAACTCTATTAAGAGTGATATAGATTAATAATTATTAACTTATCTGAGTCCAACAATCAGTACTGGATCAAACACCTAAGAGTTCTGCAGATTTTCTATTGATCTGCAGAGAAACTGCTAAATTAAAAGAAAAAATCCTGATGTAATTTCCTTCTGCATGCAGTGTTCTGGCTTTCAATAGCTATTCTCTTGAAAAGTACAAGTTGAAACTGTAACTGCTCATCAAGGTAAGAGCTGAATGACAGTTCACTAGCTAAAACAAGGTTTCTCACCCAGAGAATATTGATACTATGGGTCTGATTTTCATGTATATCAGTTTCACTCCATTTAGGGGAGAATCAGGACCTTTGTTTTCTGTGTCAGGTTTAGAATGAAATCTTTATCCCAAAGGCAAAAATGGACAAGAACACAAAGTACTGTTGACTAAGAAGCCACTTTGCATGGATGGTGTAATAAGTGGAGTTTTTCTGAAAGTCTTTGGGCCCAGTTTATCTATATACTCCAGCTCCTTTGTGCGCCTTTGGCAGTGCCAAGCAGTCATAAACTCATCTGAAATAAAAGATAAGGCTGATCCTATGTTGTCACTTCCTCACAGAATAAACTCTGGTGTGCAATACTACAGCGAGAAGTTCCAGACAGGTGTTCCAATATGAAAGTCAAAAAGTCAAGGTCAAGAAAAAAGGAAAAGTTTCTCTTGATGGATGTTTGTTATGAGGATCAGTATTCCTCACTTGGTCAAAATAAGAATGTCTGAATTTTAATTACATCTCTATGGTGTGGTGAACAGCCTTTCCAAAACATCAGTGAAAATAATGATCAAGAGGTCCCCCAGATGAGGGTAAACTTCATTGTTAAGGTGCTTTAGCAAAGCAGTAAGGGATAGTATGAGGTATTTTACTGAAAATTTACCTATTCTCCTCCACTCCTATTTCCCCTAAATATAGAGGCCCCAATCTTGCAATGAGAGCCCTGCAGACAGACCGCCTGCATTTACGTGGGTCGAAAATGATGTCACCTGAGAGGAGCTCTGAGTATCAGTCTAGTGCTGGGGATAGTGGCAAGAAGCATTACAAGTTTATCAGTCTATATGATCCCAATACTGTACTAATTGGAGTATGTCAGTCTTTAATGTGTTTATCTTCACAATGTCCCTGTGAGGAGGGAATGTGCTATTCTCTCCTGTTCACAGAGGATGATCTGAGGCACTGAGTGTCAAAGTGAGATGCCTAATGTCAGACAGGAAGTTGTGAAGACCAGGATTTTAACAGGGTTCCAAAAAGAACTAGCTAACTTCCTGGAGGTTAGCTCCATTAATGACTATTAGGATGGGTAGGAATGGTGCCCCTGCCCTCTGTTTCTCAGAAGCTGGAAATGCAAATGTTCCCTGCCTCAGGGGTATCTGGCATTGGCCACAGTCAGAAGACAGGATACTGTGTTAGATGGATCTTTGGTCTGATCCAGTATGGCTTTTTTATATTTTTATGTAGAGCAGCCTGGAGCTAAATCCAGTTTTAAGCCCCAGTCCTCACCACTGGATCATTCTTCCTTCCTGAGCAAATAATCACAATTTGTTATTTTTATGATCTCTTTTTCTTATTTATTAATTTTAAAAGGTGTCTGTGAACTAATGGTTAAATTCTCAAATGTATTCCTTCAAAAGTACTTATTTTCCCATAATCAATCCCTGGCCTATTGACTTGTTTGTTGCAAATATTCACAATTCATGTAGTGTTGCTGGTTACATAAGTAACTTCAGACCATTTCTGTTGTCTGTTTGAAAGTACTGTGAATGTTACCGTTCTAACTTTGTGCTGTATTTATGACTATGGTTGTGGTAATGCCCATAATGTTCTAAGTGTTTCAAACCATAAAAGACACCATCACTGCCTTGAACATGATGGGCACTATGTACTTAATTGTAATGAAACTGGTTACTTAGGCAAAACACATGGTAGTATTCTTATGCCTGATTTAATGACTTCCACAACCAACCAATACAGTGTAAATTGAAATATATAAATGTGTGTTAATAAAACATGCAGTTCATTTTCACCCAATATTCAAGCATTCAGTGTTAATATTTTCTATTTGTAAGTGTCTGCCTTAGCAAAGCTCTGTTTGCAGTGATGATTAAAGACAGCTTGTTTGAGCATAGATGAGTTATGTTTTACCCTAGGACTGTCTGTCGATGGCATAGGCAAGAAATATGGAGGATCTGGAGCATGCCCTGAAGCAGAAGGAGATAAGAGTGAACCCGAGGGACGAAAAGAAAGTGTCTGATGAATAAAGAAGTGGGACTGAGAAGAGGCAGAGGCAAGAAATGGAGAAAATAGACACAGTCAACACAGATTCCCTGGGACAATCAACTTTTTAATTACAGGAGAATGGAGACTGAGGGGGACAAAACTGCTCCACAGTCATTAAGAGGCTATATTCAGGGCAACCCACTAGAAGGGAAGATATAGAAGGGACCATCACATGCACTGGAATTAGACTGAGACAGGCCTGAGAACAAGGAGCACCAAGCACAGACTGAACTGACATGGAATCTAAATTCAGGAAGTCCATCCAGCCAAATGGACTGAGAATCTGAGATTATATTTTAATGATGTAAACTGTCATCTTATCTGTTTAGTTAGAAAACAACACTATAGAATTCCATGGTGCTTCTAATAATATGATTGGGTTTTAACTTTCTAAACTGTTGTGAATTTATTTGATATCAGAAGAAAATTGTCTCAGTGTGAGACAGTGACGTCTCCAAAAGAAAATAACAGAAGTTATTTACATTTAACACTAGATTAGAAAATAAATTGTCATAGACAATCCTGAAGTGGCAAAGTCTAGGTTGGAAACAGTTCCTGTCCAATCTGTATGAGCAAGACAGCTCTGGTGATTTAATACCCCAAATTTACAACAAGCTTTTCAGAGGAACCTGAGAAGGAGGACTAGTGACTGCAAAGCACAAACTGCTGGATTACATGAAGTATAAGGGATTCAGTAGAGACTGTGGCCTCTGTAGCCCTGCCCCCAGATGTCAGCAGCTGGCAGGGGAACCCAGACCCACCCATTAAATCAAGTTCCAGCCCAGGAACCCTACAACCAGCAATCCAGGTCTGCTTAGTCTGTCCTTGTAGCTCTTTTTCTGGGCTCCTTCCTACATTTTCTTCTTCTTCTTGCCTGTTTCTGATTTACTTTGGTGCTTACTCCACTCCCTTTCCCTACTTCACCCCCTCTCAGCCTCCCTCTGCCCCTCCCCCCCAGGTCCCTGAAACCAGGGCAGGATCTCATAGCTTACTCTCCCCCTGGACTTCCTCTTTATCCCTGACACATTCCCTCCTCCTCCTCTTCTGCCCCCAACCCCGACCTCAGGAGTGATTACAGACTTCTCCTACCATCCCTTTCTACTTTCAGCATTCTGGCTTTATAAGCAGACCCAAACTCTTACCTATCTGTGCTTCACTCTCAGTTAATCCTGGCCCTCCTTGTCTCAGGTGATCCCAGGAAATTTATTGACCTCAGGTCCTCATTAACTCTATCAGGGCTGATGGAATCAATAACATGATCACTGGTACTTTCTTTCCACAAACTTCTCCCAGATTCCACTTAGCTCAGCTGTTCCTGCATGGATGGCTCACGCTGAAACTCTAATTTAATGCGTCTGTCATCAGTGGAGAAAACTAGGTAGGCAAAGCGGTCATAATATAATGAAAAAGAAAATGCTCCAAACACTGGCTTCTGCTTCACCACATTAAACTGAAATTAAGAAAAGGTTGAATTTATTGAATATGTAATTAGGATCCCTCATTTTCCTCTCCGCAGAATGGGATTTGCAAGTAGACAGACTCAACAAAGGCTTGGCCTAACCTAGGCAGGTAAGTTGATTGCAGATAAGCAATTCTAGCTATGGCAATTGCGTAGCTAAAATCAACTTATCTCCAGCTGACTTACCTGGCCGTCCTTACTAAGGAAAGGAAGATTGACAGGAGAAACTCACCCATTGATCTTCCTTAATGAGGATGACCATGTAAGTTTCTCCCATCGACCTCCCTTACTTCTTTCAATAGTGAGGAGTAAAGGGGCTGATTGTCAACCCCTGCTAGGTTGATTTTACACGTCTCTACTAGGTGCACGAAATCAAACCCCGGAAGACTGACCCTGAGTGATTTCCTAGGGATAATCAACTTTATAGGTGAATGGAGAGTGAGGGGGACAAAACTGCTCTACAATTATTAAGAAGCTACATTCAGAGCAGCCCAGCAGCCCTTTAGCACCAAATCCAATAATCACACTTACCTTCGCAACCACACTTGGTAGAACTTGGTCCAGTATCAGACTCTCGTAAGATTGTGTAAAACAGATTTCCTTTTAAATTTATAAAAGCAGCCACAAAAATAGGAACAAAAGGGTCTAAGACCATTAACTGGCCTCACCTTTGATATCTGACAGTCCCAATCAACTTCTTATGGTTTGGGAATATATCACTTGCCCATCTATGCAGAAAGACTCCTTACAATTGCATAGTCAGCTTTGGTTTAATAATGCACAACAAGAGATATTTTTAGTAATGTGTAAGAAATTCATGCTTACAGATTAGCATATTGTTTTCTGATCTTTCTGTTTCCTCAGGAATTACAAAAATATACGCCCACCATAAAAACTACATATGAATTGCTGACCATACCATTATTCCAGGAGATAACAGACGCCTGAAATTACAGAATAAGCCTTTGCTGTAATGTTCTATAGTTTGCTCATTTGATAAACTGTGACCATTCAATTTCCATCTAGGATTGTTCAGAAGTCGAATCTCCAGCTATTTTTGTCTGTAAAATTCAGTTTGGAGACTTCAGAAGCTTAACACTCTAACTGCATGTCACTGCCACCATTGTCTCTTGTCACAATCCTAATTCTATGTTCTGATAATAAAATTTCATTAGTGTCTGCACATCCTTTGCCTTACCTTTGAAGTACTGTCTTGTGCTGAAACGATTAGCAGTACTTTACGTCATATCACTTGACTGTTTGACAGCCATTGTGAGTGAGCTAAATGGTGAGAAATTAAAATTTCTGACAATTTCCATTACATTTAAATTGCTGAGAAATTAAGGGATATTTACTTTTACAAATATTAAAGGTTGTTTAAAATGTAAACTGACTTCATTTTATTAGTAGATTCCACAATGTGCTAATTCAAAATGACTACACAGCCTGATTTGAATAAAATTACCAACTCATTTTCCTAAAACGAAGGACATATTCCTCCAGGCTGAGTTTTTGACTGTTTGTGTCAGTAGGAAAAGAAAATAAAAATTTATGAATATTTCAGAATGGAAGATTGGTGAGTCTCTTCTTTGTTTCATTTGAGGAGAGTAATGAGGTTTTTTATCGTATGATACTGACTTTAGTAATTCCCCAAGGGGCACGCCATGTAATATTGGTTTAATAACATGGCATTAGCTTACTTTGGGGAAAATACCTGAGATTAAGTCAATTAATTGCTTTTAAATAGCATGACATTTGGGAGGCATCTGAAATGGGAGGTTTAGGACCATTTGTTCTCTGCTCAAGGGCAACCGGCTGGGAGTGAGAGATCACCGGGGTGATTCAGGAAGGTACTATATTTACAGAATAATGCAGTTGGGTAGGCGTATTATAGCAGTGGGAAGGGAGGTACTGGCATAACTCTGAAGCATCAAATATTGGTTACAGCGGCAGGCCAGAGGTCAGATTAAACAGACCAGTGGTCTGACACACCAGGTCAAACCCCGTGTATCTAAAAGGTTCTCTCTCCACATTTACAAGCATTGCTTTCAGTTCATTTTTTTACTTGGATTTGGTAAAATGGAAGATTAAACATATGATTTTTTTTTTTTGTTATAAACATACTGCTATAAGGTGAGTACGTAACTGGCTCACAGCCAAGCTGGAAGGGCATATTGAGTGGGGCCCAGGGACCAGTCCTGGGTCTGGATCTGTTCAATATCTTAACCAATGATTTATGTAATGGCAGGAGAGTAGTGTGCACGTCTGCAGACCATACCGAGCTTGGGGCACATATACAGTACAGTGTTATTTCAAAATAACATAGGGATACCGCTTTTGACCTTTCAAAAGAGAGGACACCCCTGAGAGGGAGTGTATCTGTATCAGTATCTAACAACTCACATTGTATTAATATACTATATAGCCTATAGCACATTTATACAATGTGAGTTGGTAGATACTGATACACTCCTTCTCAGGGATGTCCTCTTTTTCATATGGTAATCCTAAATAACAGCTGTTAGTTTGAAATAACTTTGCTAGTGTCTACTCTATGCACACGATATTTTGAAATAAATTTGAAATAACGGGTGCATTATTTCAAAATTGGTAAGCCAGCTTGCAGGAGGAATAACACCTATTTCAAAATAGCTATTTCGAAATAAGTGCTGTTAAGACATGTAATAGTGTTATTTCAAAATAAGGCTATGTGTCCAGAAATGCTATTTTGAAATATCTGGGTGCTATTTCAAAATGTATTTTGTGTGTAGCTGTGTTATTTTGAAATAAGATATTTCAAAATAGCTGTTTCAAAATATCATGTTTCAAAATACCTCTGTAGTGTAGCCCTAGCCTTTCAGAGGTTGCAAGTGCTTTAGAGGACAGGCTTATAATTTGTAGTATAATTTGTATGATATGGAGAAATGGTCTGAAGTAATTAGTATGAAACTCAGTAAGGACAAATGTAAAACACTTCACTAAGGAAAGAACAATAAATTTCACACATGCAAAATGGGAAATGACTACCTAGGGAGGAACACTGCAGAAAGGAATCTGGGGGCCATAATGGATCATAAGGTAAATATGAATCAACAGTGTTACACTGTTGCAAAAAACAAAAACCAATATTCTGAGATGTATTAACAGGAGTGTTGTAAGAAACAAGAAATTCTTCTGAAGAAGAGATGAATGAGAGGGGACATGATGACCATTTTCAAGTATCTAAAAGGTTATTACAAGGAGGACGAAGAAAAATTGTTCTCTTTAACCTCTCAGGATAGAACAAGAAGCAATTGGGTTAAATTGCAGCAAGAGCAGTGTAGGTTGGACATTGGGAAAAACTTCCTGTCAGGACGGTTAAGCACTGAAATAAATTACCCAGAGAGGTTGTGGAATCTCCATCACTGGAGATTTTTAAGAGCATGTTAGACAAACATCTGTCACGGATGGTCTAGATAATACTTAGTCCTGCCATGAATGCAGGGGATTGGACTAGACAACCGTTAGAGACCTCTTTTAGTCCTTCAGTTCTATGATGCCAGTCAAATATGCTAAATATGCCAGAGCTATCATGGAAACTCCTTCCACAGGCCCAGCTCAGGTGAATAGTTCCATTGAAGTCTGTGGGCTAAACTTTGTTTTTACTGACACTGGTGTAAATTGAGAGGATCTCCATTAGCTTCTATAGAGCACAAGGGGATCTGAAAGCAAACTTCAGTTCTATCACTGACATGAATGGGGTTGAATTTAAGCCACTTCCTCACAACTACATATATTAATTTCTTCTTCTACTTCCTTCCTTTAAGGGTGATCAGTAATTTAGTATATTTGCCTTATATCAAGATGCTAGACAGGAACAAGAAAAATATCTGAAACACAGGTAATACATCAAGACAATGCATATTCCGAGTTCAAGAACAGGAAACCTTAGAGTTTTCACAACAGGCCATGGTTTTGCATGCAAAATTTTACATATTTAGCTAAAAATCTCTTTCAAGAATTAGATTTTCCTCACTAGTACAAAGAGTTTATTGTCGTATATAGTTATTAGAGTAGAACATGCTATAAGCTTAAGAAGCAAATTAAAATTATTCTTCACTGCAGCTGAGATACGTTGTACATGGTGATTTTGGGGTTCTGACAAATGGATGTCAGGAGATCTGTGTTACCTACCCAATTCAAACATATATATTTGCTGCACAGTTATAAGTAAATCACTTGACCTCTCAACTGCTTTGTTATAAAGTCATCTGACCTCATCCCAATGTCAGGTTATACAAGGTTTTATTGATGCAGTTGGTGCATTCATGGGTTATGTCTCCAGCTAAATCAGAAGACCTCCCCTTTCAGGGAAAAGGAAAGTGCCCAGAAAATAATCCAAATAAAACAAAAATCCAATTTTTCATACAGTCCTTTTACCACATCACAGCTTCCTCTTGAAACCTCTTCCCCTTGCAGGGTTTTCAACACCATTTACAGGAGTATTCTAGGGAGACCAGGCTCCTGTTTACTTTGGTCTCAGGCCTAGGGACATTAATCATTCAGTGCCTGTTAACCCTGCTCAAATCCCCTGCTTCACTTTTCTTTAGGTCACTTCCTGCAGTAGCTTGCCTACTAGCACTTCCTGTCTTTTTTTACAATAGCCTATATTAAGTTCCTTCCTCAGATTTCTACGGCCTCTCTTTCCCCATCTCTTAGGCATCTTCCCTACACCACAGTACAGAGACTCCCCAAGTTTCTTATTGTTCCAAGTCATAGACAGCTCTTTTGTAGCCTATATCCTTTCCTCCAGAAAGCCTTGTTGTAGGCTGCTGTCACAGGATCCTTCTGGAAAACAACAAATCCCAGAACAGCTGTCCTTCAGGGACAAGGACTTGGGAGATGGATTGGACTCAGGCCTGCTTTTTTAAAAGGCAGCTCGCTGTAATATTCCCCATCTGTAAAAAGGAATGTAATAGTTACTTACATCATAAGATGTTATAAGGTCTAATTATGTTATGTTTGTAAACTCCTTGCAATCCATGGATGAAAAGGTGCTATGGAAGCACATTACCAAAACACAACTAGTCTGGCTTGCTGAAGGCCCTTTTATAATACTGTTCCAGTCTGAAAAACAAACAAAACAGAGGTATTTAAAAGAAACGAGAGTGATTCAATGCTTTATCATTTTTCCATTATCTTCTTTAAAAAAAAAAACTTCTGCTGTTTGAATATGCTTGGTGTCAGCATATATATTCTAAGTGATAAAGGAGGAGGAAGAATAGCAAGTACGTCTAATGCATAAAGCACATGTGAATAAAGGATGTGGAAGAGCATGCAAGCAATGTTCCTTTGTTAACCGAGAGCATGCATTGAGAGAGACAGATGTTCAAATATAAAAACTTTTAAAACTTTGAATCCTTCTGATTAATGCAGGGCTTCATGAATAATGCAAAGTGTGTAAGAAATACTGAGAGTTGATTGTGAAGTTGTTAAAGAAGAAAGATTACAATGTTTTTGATGACTTAAAAAAAGGAGCAAGAATCACACTAGGAAAGCCAGAGAACAGACCTATTTCCAAGGGCTACTATCAGAGTCTATTGTACTTGAAATTCTTTTTAGGACGTGTTCAAGCACAAAATGCAGCATTCTCAAGTAGGAATTGCCCTGGTGGAGCTGGTGGTAAATAAGCCTAATGGATCACACAAAACCAGTGAGGAGCAAATCAAGCTCACATTTCTGGAGAAAGAAAAGAAACATTTCCTAGAAAAACAAATAAAGAGAATTTTGTTACCTGCTCAGTTAGTTCCCAATTCAGCAATGCACCTAAGCATAATTCCAATCCTATTCAGCAAAGAACTTAAGTGCTTTGTTGAATCAGGCCCTAGAGTATATAATATACTTTGATCCTCTATGGTGCTTCTAGTCTTTTTCTTTAAAGTAAAAAACATCTTTTAGATTTCTTTGGTTTGATCCACCATCAAGTTCATTCACATTCTTTGTCAAAATACACCAGTATAAATAGGAATGTAATAATTGTTTTCATAACAAGACAGTTAAGAAAGGAAGAAAGAAAGAAAGACCTCCATTTTTAACAACAACCAAACTATAACAAACAAAACAAACAAAAATAATTTGACTTTTAAAAGTGTAATCACTCAAAACAAGTCTGGAACAGGATTGGATGAAATACATATTTTTATAGGGATCCAGCAATATACTAAAGAAAGGATTGTGATCACCAGTCACATTTTGTATTCAAATTGCATAAGAGTGGCACATGTCAATTTTTCCCGTGCTTATTACAATAGATACACAAGTTCTAGTTACTCATCACGTGGGCAGTAGATAAGTAGGGTTTCTTCTTATTCACATTTTATTTTTTTTCCTGAAGTCCATGCTATCTCCAAACTGTGCTCACTCTCAAAGAAATTAGAAAGAGAAATATACCAGAAGCTGGTTTTGTGACATTTCTGACTGGCCTAGAAGACAAAATTCCATGAGCGAGCTTGTAAGCTTTGAACAGAATATTTACATACTTAAGTATATGCTGAACAGTAACAGAGAGGTAGCCATGTTAGTGTGCACTCCAACAAAACAAAACAGCAGAAATGTAGCACTTTAAAGACTTACAAAATGATTTATTCAGTGATAAGCTTTTGTGGGACAGATCCACTTCATCAGATCTGATGAAGTGGGTCTGTCCCATGAAAGCTCATCACCAAATAAATCATTTTGTAAGTCTTTAAAATGCTACATTTGTGCTGCTTTGATTTAAGTATATGTAACTCAGCGGTTTGAGCATTGGCTTGCAAAACCCAGGGTTGTGAGCTCAATCCTTGAGGGGGCCATTTAAGGATATGGGGCAAATACATCAAAAAAGGGATCATGCTTAGTTCTGCCAAGAGGGCAGGGGACTGGACTTCATGACCTCCGGAGGTCCCTTCCAGTTCTATGAGATGTGTATCTCCATGTGTGAGTCTTTTCAGGTTTGAGGCCCACAGTTTGACTCCTAGATTAATTGATTGGTCAGTCTGATCTGAAAGACACAGGACCATATTCTGAATTTCCCACATAACATATAAGAGTTTCAGACAAACATCTAAACTTTCTGAGGTTTATTTATCTCAAACCTCCAAACCTTTTAATCTTAATAAGGGAACAGGACAAATTGATGGTTCGACTTTCATGCAAAATCTGGAGCAAAGGGTCACAGCATGAAATTAATGGAAGGAAGGCAAGAAGTTAAAGGTATATAGTTATCCTGTGAAATATGCTATACTGTAGCTAAATCTCAAAAACACTTGAACAACTAGTAATGACACTTGCAGTTTTATATGACAAAATGTAAACTTTATAGCTCTACAGAGATTAATTTGTTAAAGATTTTTATCAGAGAAAGGTTTCAGTTTTATCACTACTTAAATAGTAGTTAATCTCCAGATATTTCTAAAGGGATTACTGGTTTGCAGTAGACTTCTGATGTTACTTCCACTTGACATTGTAATGTTGTTCTCAAAGAAACTGCAGCACTGCTATTCCCAATAAAGCTGCAGAATTTATGCTCTAATGGCTCAGTTCTGCAAGCAACAAGGAGCTGCTGAGCATTATGTAAATTGGGCTTTAAGACCCAACACCCTCAGAAAAATGCATGTAACTCCCATTGGAGCCAATGTCAAACAGCAAAATGTAGTTCTTAATGTAGCTGGTCTGAAGCTGACACTTTTAGTTGTATTGCAATAATATTAAACAATTAAAGGTCGTATTTTCAAGAGTCCTTAGAGTTAGGCAGAGAACTCCCATTGACTGTTGCTTTTGGAAATCCCACTCCAATGTAACACTACCACCGACTAAAAATTACTTAACATGGGTGGTCCCTCCTGCTCAGAGAGCCACCCTTTCAACTTAAAGAAAATGTAAGCATACCAGCAAAGCTAACTTCCCTGAAAGTCATCATAATTAAACAGAACTGCTGGGAGCACAACAGTGAAGCTACACTTACAAAACTTTTCAATATTCATTGAGTTTTCAACTTGGCCAACACTACCACCGGTCGGGGCTCAACTGGGCTGCAGGCAGGACATGCCACACATGTGGGCCCATAACCAGAGGGAGGGCCTAATCCAGAGAAGCTGGCAGCCTGTGGTGCTGAGCTGCAGCTACTCACACCTGGGATCCCAGGGCTCTCCTGCAGGATGCTACTCCACTTATAACACTTATCACAGATACACTAATCCTGCAAAATGTGTGATTTCAAGTTGCACTTAACTCACATTAACGCCAGTTAAGTGCAACTCAAAATCCTGCTTCCCCCACCCCCCGACCAGCTCTGGTTCAAATTCTCCAGGGCCCTGGTCCACCCCTTCCCCTACAGCTCAGCTCACCACCCTCTGTGCCCAGCTCTGGTACACTCCCCCTCACACCTGGCCCCGGTTCACTCCCCTTGTGCGCAGCTCCAGCTTAACCCCGCACAGCGCCTCACAGTCCTGGCTCAACTCCACCCCCCCATCCCCGCTGCAGCCTTAACCCACCCCAGGCTTAACTCCCCTGCCCCCGCCCATGGCTCCAACCCACTGCCAGGCTTAACTCTCCGCAACTGCCTCCCCCCAGCCCCAGGCGTTACCTTTTAAAAGGAGATCCAGGTGCTCCTGCTGCTTCCCTGGCTGCAGAACATGTGCTCTGCTGGGGGAAAAAGCCACCCCCCTACTTACACAAACTTAGAGTTACGCAAGGGTGAGTGGGAACGCAACCCTTGCATAACTCGAGGACTACTGTACTGTTGTATTGCACTCCCAATCCCCTGCTCTCAGCTCCTCCCAGCAAGGTGCAATACATCACGATCTGTAAGAAACTTAAGTTACTTTCACTCCTGTGCAATACTAGGTACAATTAAAACTATGCAAATTTAATCACTTTAATACACTGAGAAGCTGGGGTAAAATAATTAACATTAGCTAAGTAGTAATTCTCAAGAGGTGAGCACGAGAGGAGAGAAAAGCCCGAAGTTGTATTTTGCATGCCATCCCCCTCAAAACAACTTTGTTGCAGCCCTGCCACTGGTTCTTCTTTCTATCTCAACCACTGCTGAACTTTGGGAATATTCAGAGTGATATTTCTGGCGGACCTGGCCTGCATAGCCACCCCTGCCAAAACCCCAGATCACAATTGAACTTGTTTGGCTTGAACCCATTTCTGCATCACTCTTCTTCCCCTGCCAAGCACTCTTAAATTGTGTGAAAGCTGCAGGTGTGACAAACGTCGACACTGAATGTGCACCTATTAAGCTGCTGGTCACACCTTTTCTTAGGGTTCCACTTACAACAGCTTAATAAATCATTAAACACTCAGGACCTGACCGGTGGTGAACAAGAGAATTTGCCAGAACACATTAGGTCAGTATTGTCTAGCACATTACCAATACTTTTACTGCTTACTGGGCTATTAGAAGACATTTAGGGGCAAGTTGTAGCTAAATAACAGCATGAGAGCCAGGACTGGTGGCTGTCAACAAATTTAATGGGACCCTGGGAAACTTGGCCACACCCATGATAAAAGTGGTCATCGAGCTAACTAAAATCATGCCGGATTATGGATGTTGCCAGATGAGACAGTTCTGGATTAGAGAGGTTCAACCTGTACATAGTTAATCAATTGTCATATGGGCCAACAAATTGACTGGAAAGTTTGTATAAAACCAAAGCTTTTAATGATCTAAAATACCATTTACTGATGTGTTTTTAACCTTCTCTAATGCATACTACCCATGTCTGCAGCACACTTAGCACATCTATTAATCATTTATCAAACTTCAATAAACTATATAAATGAAGCCTTAATAAAGAATGACCCACTTTCCTGCAAAAATGTCTGAACCAAAACCAGACTTCAGTTACATCATTCCCTGTATCTTTATTTCCCAGCAATACAAGTATACTTTATGGTAGTATTTGAATTTTTTGGCACCAGGACACGTCATGGCATTTAGCTGCCACATAGATGTTGTCAACATGTACCTCAGCTCAGATCCTGCTTGAGTTCTGGTAAAGTGAATACAGTAAACTCTCAATTTAACGTACTAATGGGGGAAAGGGGTGTCCATTAGCGCTGAAAGTCCATTATATCCAAATGGCTTTAGTGTATGATGATGCACTGACCTTCCCAGCCCATCACCCACTCCTGTCCTCTGCCTCCCGGTTCCTTCCTGCCTCCTCCCCCACTCTTCCCTTCACACCTCCATCTGTCTCTCCCAATTACCAGGAGAAGAGCTGAATGCCGGCCTGGCTCCTTCCACCTCCTGCAGCTCCAGCGCTGCGGCGCCTCCAGCCCCTGGCTCTGAGCTGCCCACACAAAGGTAGAGTGTGGCTGCCCCCAGCCTGCCAGCGGGCAGCAGCTTCCAACACCATGGCTGCTGCTCAGCGCCATTGCAGGGAGTGCCAGCCAGGTGCCAACATGCTCCACGCACATGGGGCTCAATGAGGAGAGCTCCCGCCCCCCACTGCAGCCGCCCCCCAGCTTTTCTGGTCCCAGTGGCCTTGGCCACTGTGGTGGCCCCTCCAGCCCCAACCATTCCAGAAGCTCCTCCAGCCCTGGCAGCAGCTCTGGTGCGTCTCCAGCATTTATTTCGGCTGTCAGGGGGATTGGCAGCCAGAGTCTGTTATTTCCGAAGTCCATTATATCGGGTCTGTTAAATCAAGGGTTTACTATATTAATATTTCTGTGAAGTGAAGGCCAAAGTTGTCCGTAAGCAAAACAAGCACTTAGATTGTTTATGTGGTGATAACGTAAAATCAATGTCTAATGTACCTATGTGGATAATTTAAACTGGCATTTTTTTGATAGCATGCAAGGTACAGGACTGTGAATGGTGAACTGAGGTTTGGTGAATGGTGGGTGGTTTGTGAGGTCACAGTGAGAAGTATTTACATTCAGCCCACTCAAACAGGACTTTCAAAAAGCAAAATGTAGACTAGTCATACCCTCCTCTTTTCCTTGTTATGCATGTGCATGCACTGACTTTCTGCAATCACTACAATCTGTGACAAATGTACTACATTAAAAATTCCACTCCCTCTCTAATTGACATTATGCAGAGAGTCAGTCCAAAGCCTATGTACTGACAAAGGCTCATTTAAGTCTTTAAAATATGGCTGACTTTCTCCCACTGAGAAAACCAACAGTGCTCTGTTCTCACTTTTATGTCAGATAGATACCCAATGGATCAGTCAGAGGCAGAAAAGTTTACCAGTCTAGAAAATCCAAAACTGTCTCCTAAAAGCTAAGGGTCAGATTATCTGCCAAGGCAAATCATGCCGTGAAGTATGCTTATTGGTACCACCCAACATTCTGGCTCTAAGTGTTTTTTGGTTTTGTTAACTATTGAACTCTTTCCCCATCTATTAGGACTCAATCCATACCCACAGCTGAAACCTTTGTAAAAGACAACCCCTGCTTCCATCCTCCATAATATACAAACACTTAAAATAGTACGATTCTTTTTAGAGCTGTGTGAATTGGAAAGCAAACCTAACATCATAAAGTGAAAGCTGCCTGAAACCAGTCATGCCACAAAAGACTGAATACATAACTCAGAAGAAGCTCTTTCCTTTCCACCTCAAAATATTCTCAGCGTTGAACTGTACTTGCATCAGTGATCAATGAAATTAAATCGACACTCCAAAACATTTTATTTTTACCCTTAAGTTACTAAAACACTTACCCTGTGTCTACTTGAGCCCCTTCCTTTCGGAAGGGGCATGTTAATGAATGGGTTCAAAATATGCTAATGAGGTGCTTCCATCAATATGCAGCACCTCATTAGCATAATGGCGGCCACGGCAATTCAAAAGTGTGGCTTTTCAAATCGCGTGCCGCCTGCGGAGATGGGGACCTTCTGAAAGGACCCCCCAGTTTTCAAAATCCCCTTCTTCCTAACACCAGACAGGAAGAAGGGGCTTTCAAAAAGGGGGGGGGGGTGTCCTTCCAGAAGGTCCCCATCTCCAAAGGAGGCACATGATTGGAAAAGCTGCACTTTTGAATCTCCGCGGCTGCCATTATGCTAATGAGGCACTGCATATTCATGGCAGCACCTCATTAGCATCTTTCAAACCTGCTCATTAACATGCCCCTTCCAAAAGGAAGTGGCCTTAGGCTACGTCTACTCCAGAAGCATCTGTCTACAGAAGTTACTGTTGGAAAAGATGTGCCAACAAAATTTCTGTCCAGAGAGCCTGTCTACACATAAAAGTGCATCGATCCTTTGATTTGCTCTGTTGACAAAAGCCCCCGGAGCATTTACACAGCTTTTTTGTTGACATTTTTCATCTACAAAAAGAATTGTGCGTAGACGCTCCATGAGTTTTGTCTACAAAACTCCCCAGTGTAGACATAGCCTTAATCTTAGCTCCGTCTTAAATTAGGAGGGAAGGAATAAAAGGCCACATACCTCTCACTGCTAGCCAGAGACGTGTATAGATGTCTGTGGAATATATATTTGGAATCCAGTTGCAGATCCAAATTTTGTAACTTGAACCATCTTGAATCACAAGATGTGATGTCGACTGTCAGATTGCAGACTAGGGAACAGTTCTGATGAAACTTCTGTTGACAGATTGCAGCCAGACAGCAAAGCGGATCACTCAGTCAATCTGCTCTGTCAACAGAGAGTGGCCAGACTGGCCAGCCACTCTCCTGACAAAATGGCCACCCAGAACACCATCAGACAGGGTTGCATGGCTAGCAATCCCTTCCAAGAGCCCCAGCAAGATGCCCCCTGAAAATGCCCACCATAGACACCTGTTCCCTGCCCATGCAGAGGCATGCCTACCACCACAAGGGACAGCACAGCTGCTAGAGCAGGGCTTCAAAATTTTCTGGGGAGACAGCTCTTTCCAATGAACCATGGTGCCAGAGCAGTCCCCAGGCTTGCATTGGCCCCAAACAGAGCTGCTTCAGCACCTGCTGCACCTCCTGATGGCCATCCTGCTCTTCCTTAGGGAGGGCGAGCGTGACACCACTTTCAAGGAACTCACTGTGGCTGCAGGATGGTCACACCTGCACCAATCCCCCTCCTCCAGGTGCACAGGCGGATCTGGAAGCACCGTACCAGTTCTGACTGGTGGGACTGGCTTGTCATGGGGCAATGAGATGACCAGCAGTGGCTCTAGAAGTTCTGAATGCAGAGCTGTGTGTGGCCTGCACATTTGGCCCTGCCTCTGAGACTGTGCTGACCATGGTGACTCCCCACCCCCAGGGAACTGGCTAGTGGCCAAGGCGGGTGTCCAGCCATTAAGGGCTCCCCTCATGAGCCAGGAACAGTCTGGCATACACCTGTGATTCACAACACTGTAGGCAGGTGCTAACTCTCACCTGCAGGCACGCCCGTGTGCCCGGTGCAACACTCTTTGGTGGGTCTAGGGCAGCCCAGCACCCTTGTGGCTAGCCTGCTTCCAGCTGCGGCAGGTGCTGGCTGCACCCTCCTCCCATACCCTGGGATGTGTGACACATGGGGTATTCACTAGAGGGACCCTTGCATAGCTCTGAAGATGCCCCAGATGTGACCTGGCTGGCAGGGATCAGCTCCAGTCTCATAACGAATGTGCTGCTGCTCACCTCCAAGGCCGTGTCTGCCTCCAGCTCCAGGTGGGGTTTGGGATTCAGAGGCCTGCTCCTCCTTCTCCTCCTCCTCCTCCTCCTCCTCCTGCTCCGGGGGCTCTGGCTGTGACAAGGGGGCCTCCAGCACTGTGTCAACATTGTGGGTTGGAGGCAATGTGTGTTCCTCCCTGGGTGCTGTGTAGTTCCTTGTAATAGGGGCAGGTGGCAGGTCCTGCCCCGGAGCATTGGCCAGCGTCCCAGGCGCAGACGTAGCCCTGCTGGAGCTTCTTCACCTTTGCCTCAACCTGCTCCATGCTGCAGCAGGGGATGGCCCCCTTCCTCCAGGGCAGTGGCCATCTGGGCAGAGGCATGGGCATTAGTGCATTTCACCTTGGAGTCTTAGAGTAGCTACTTCTCACCACACAAGTCCAGGGGGACCTGCACCTCAGGCCTGGGCCAGGAGGGGGCCCACCTCCTGGTGCCCTGAGTTGGCTGCTGGGACCCCTCCAGCTGGTCCCTCGAGGGCCCAAGGGAGTCTTGGGCTCCCTGCTGGTGTGCCATGGAGAACACTGGCTGGAAAGGAGTAGGGCATTTGCACAGCAGCTTGTAGCTCTGCTGTTTGCACACCCTCAGCTTCCTGCCACTGCAGTTTTAAGAAGGGCCGAAGGCAGGCACTATAGAGCAAAAAAGCAGTCATTAGCACTTTAAAGACTAGCAAAATAATTTATTAGGTGGTGAGCTTTCGTGGGACAGACCCACTTCTTCACGAAAGCTCCGCACCTAATAAATTATTTTGTTAGTCTTTACAATGTACTAGACTGCTTTTTCTGTTTTGCTACAATATAGACTAACATGGCTATTTCTCTGTTACCATAGAGCACTGATTGCTGTGGACAGAGTTCTGTCTGGCTTTCTGTCAACAGGTCTCCTATCCACCAAGGCGTTCCTCCTGATGGGGAGCGAGATACAGCTGTCGACAAAAGTGCTGCGTTCTGTCAACTTACTGTCGACAGAACGCCTTGGTAAGAGGACACTCCTCACGTTTTCTTGACAAAACCCCAGTTTTGCAGACAAAACCCTCTAGCGTAGACATAGCCCGAGAAAGAAAGAAAATCTATTTCCTGCTCCAAAACCGTGTTATTCCTTTGTGAATACAATATGTTTAATATGTGTAATTATTGTTTATTATAATCATAATATTCTTAAAAAATAAACAGTTAACTATAATAAAGAGTCCCCAGATATTCAATGTAACCAATGAAATTTTTATAATTACAGGCCAGTGGTGGAGTCTCTCCTTAGCAGATTCTCTTTCACATTTTTTCTGGCAGAGCTCTACAGTGATCTAAATTTTTTAAAGAAAAAATATATCAAACAGAGCTCCTTAAATTATTTACAGGCCCTCTTATATAGCCTAATTACTCAAAGACAGCAATGTTATTTTATTTTTCCTCATTTAGATTTATACTGAGTACTGTGAATGCACAGCTAGTAAAAACAAAACACTAGATTGCTGTTATTATTACCAAACATTTATGTAGTGAGTAAATTTACACAGTACTTCACAAGTGTAGATAAGACATATTTCCTGCTCCAAAGAGCTTAGAATCTAAGTAAGATAAGACAAATACAAGGCAACACACGTGCTAATAGGTGAAGAGGGTGGGCATTGGGATTACTAACAAGGATAAGAAGGGGTACTGTTTGAAGAAGTGGTATAATATGATCTGCTAAAATATCAAATAATTAGAAGTATATTGTTATTACCTGTAAATCAGACTGAATTAAACTAAAACATTTTATTTTTTTAATCCTCCAGCAGGTGGAGCTCCTGCAGTATTAGCCTTGACTATAAGAAAGAGTTAGTTGTAATAAGTATCAGAGAGGTAGCCAGGTTAGTCTGTATCTTCGAGAACAAGAAGAAGTCGTGCGGCACCTTATAGACTAACAGATACTTTGGAGCATAAGCTTTCATGGGCAAAGACCCCTTCATCAGATGCATCTAACGAAGGGGGTCTTTGCCCACGAAAACTTATGCTCCAAAATATCTGTTAGTCTATAAGGTGCCGCACGACTTCTTGTTGTTCTTGTAATAAGTAGTGAAAAGGATACAGGCCAATATTTTTAAACCCAGATGTGTGAAGTTAGGTTCCTAAACACCGGCAGGATAAAATAATAGCCTGATTTTGAAAAGCACTACTCCCCTTTAGCTCTGATTGACCTCAGTGAGATTTGTGGGCACTCTTTTACATAGATGCTTAAGCATGCATTTGGGGGGTGATCTTAGCACCCAGGTTTGAAAATGTTGGCTGTAATTTCACAACACATCTGGGTCAAATCCTCAGCATTGAGTAAACTGGAAAAACTCCGTTAGTTTTAATGCAACCAGCTGAGGATATGACCATCTGTCCACATGTAGATTTAAATATATTGCTCCATCCCACATACAGATTGTGGCAAATCTTCTTACCATATATTACAGAGTAAAGTCAATTGCCTCTAAATACAAGAAAACTCAGTTCAGGGTGCAGTTATGCTCATGTAATCTCAATAAACCTTCATCTTCTTAACCTTAACAATCTAATCTTAATAGAGTCAACAGGGTTGTGGGAAGTGCATTAAAATATATATCCAGGAAGTGACCACTAAGTGACTTCTAAGCCCACACATTGAGATCACATTTTTAATCAGTCTTGAGCATGAAAGGTGGTATTGAAGCTGATGAAGCTATTCACCTAATGGGCTTCAGGAACGAGCTATAGATTCACTGAAAAACATAATTATTGAAATGGGTAACAGACATTTTCACTTAATTACAAGTATAACAACATCTGGTTCATCCCACATGTTTGATTCAGTTCAGGGGCACTGTACTGGCCCAACATGTTAGACAAATGATAGCAATGCATAGAAAAGGAGGAGGAGACAGAAGAGCAGGAGGAGCTCACTCAAAACTCAAGCCCAGTAATCAGGGCCACCCTGATGGGGGACAGGGCCCACGGCAACTCCTCCTGCACTGCAGACCCCTCCGCTTCCCTGCTCCACCCCCACTCAGACCCCTAGCCTCCCCTTCAACGATCCTGGGGCTAGGCAAGGCATGGTGGACGGCAACAACAGCAGGGGGTCGCCACCTCTTCATCTCTCCCCTCCCCACACAGTATAGGTGGCAACCTGCTCCACTCTGCTGCGCCCTCACAGCCTGCTGAGCCTCAATTCTCTGTGGGTGGCTGGGAGCAGAGGTAGCTTACTGCTTCCATGGGGAAGCAGAGTTCAGTGGGGCAGGGGGGTACGGTGGAGTTGAGCAGGCTGCCACTCATGCCACATGGTAAGTGGAGGACGAAGGTGGTCAAGAGGAGGTGACCTCCTGCTGCAACCACTGCCTGCCTCCACCCTGCCCCAGATAATCCTCCCCCTTACATCCATGGGACAGCTGAGGCAGCTGCCATGGGGCCCCCAAAAGTGCAGAGCCTTGTCCTATGGAAGGCACAGCTCTGCCAGTAGTTAGGGTTCTCACCAAGATATGCGAGACCCTGATTCAAGTGTGCTGGAAGCCTGGACTTTGGTGTTTTTCTCCAAGAGAGGGGAGTGGCTTAGAGCACACGCCTTCGGTCAACATTCCCCCACTGCCTGGGTGAGGAAAAGAGCTTTTGTGAATCCAATTCTTGGTGCCAGTCTCTGCCCGGCCATTCTCGGGGTGCCTAGAACTCAGGCTTTGTGAATCACAGTGACTTTCCAGGTGGCTAAAAGTGAGGTGCAATCTGTGCTCAGCCTCACCATGCCTGAATTCCATTGCGGATCTAGCCCCTAGAGCGACTGCTGTGATATTGTCCTTCAACAGCACTCATTCCCTGCCTGGCTATTGAACAACTCTCTTTAGTCATGGTTGGCCCTAGAATACTCCTTTTAATATGCCTGCAGCAGGTGATGTTGCAGGCAGTTTTTTGCCACCTAGGAGTAACTGAGGGCATTCTCACAACCACCCAAATGGCAAAGGTTTTAAGGTGACCCCAACTGTCAAGTCCATTTTCCTCTTTGTCTCTTGCCACCATAACAGAAAGTACTAGCCGTAGCTGTTTGGTCATCACTGACAGTCTATCAAAATTGCAGGGAGAACACAGTACGTGCCCCAAAGAGCTCACAGTCAGACACAGATACATAAAACACAGAGGGAAATTCTTAGGCCTTTATCGACAATAGATTTCCTAGAGAGCAGATCAGCTGTTTGATGTCACACTTCAAAAACAGCACATTGAACTGAAAGATTCTAAAATTTCTGCCAGGTAACCCCACCCCACATCGCATAAACTCCCTGTGAAATAAACCTATCCTACAATCCAGTAAACAGGCAGCCTAGATGGATGTCAGAAGGAGCCGAGCGCACCCTGCTTTCACAGGACAGCAGAGTCAGGGAGGGGTCAGTATAGGGCGCATGGTGCTCTGCCAGGGATGAGCGCACACTATCAATTCACCAGGCTGCCCACAGCTAGTCAAAGTGTTGGGAGTGGGAACAAGGCAATAACACCAGTTTTTCTTTTGCCTTGTATATATAAGGTGAAAGCAGAAGGGGTGAGAGAGAGAGGAATGTGATCAGATGGTGCAGTGTGCTGAGAGGAAACCAGCTAAAACACCTGCTGCCTTTTCATTGAGTGATTTCCACATTTTCTGCACAAATACATAAATCCAACATTAGGCTTACCTGAAAGGGGAGAAGAAGAAATTATTTGTATTCTGACAGAGTCTAGCTCTCAGAGCCCTGTCAGTGCAGGCACCACACAAACATATTCTACATGACAACCCCAGCCTCCGGAATGGCCATGGAATACTGAATGGTATCTGGCCAGTCCATTCATAGAATCCCTTGTCCTTTCTGCTCACCCTCAGACATGGACCCTGGGAATCAATAGTGTCCCATTCTCCACCAGCTTGTGCTATGGCAGAACTGTAAGGAATCGTTGAAATCAAAGGGCCTGATTCTTCTCTCACCCCAACTTTACCCCAGGGTGGCTCCATTTTCTTCAGTGGAGTTAGGCCTGATTTGCACTGGCACATCCCAGCAGAATCAGCCCCCAAAGTCTTTAGAAATGCAGTGATGCTGAATTAGTGTCAACACTTTCTCGAGACACATCTTTCCAAATAGACGCCCACCTCTCACAGAAGATGGGGGTGCTCTAAATGCAGTAATTAATAGGCAGCACCACAATAAATACCATAAACATCAATAATACTAAATCTTCAGCAGACTTTCTTTGCATCTGTTTGTAGAGAGTTTGTTTTTCATGGAAGACAAAGCAGCAAGTGTGTGGAAATTACACTGATGCCAGTACTGAAGTACAATAATGTAGCACTCTGAATCATATAAAAATTACAGCTTTGCCATGTATTCTGTACTATACAGGGTAATTTAATCATCTCAGTGTAGCAAAATGGACTATTATGAATCCTCAATGTAGCGCTAAAGCTTGAGTTGAAATAGTAATTTAGGCACCACTTCATTTAAGTCACAGATCACTTCATCCACACAAAACCTGAGACATCAGACTCTGAAGGGCGTGAAGAGGCAAAACTCACTTCACCAAATTAGGTACAGGGCTGCAATGCAACTGACTCCAGCTTTTGAACTGGAATCATGTCCAAAGGCTCGCCTCACCACTTATGCCAATGCTAAGGCTGCTATATCTCAACATCATGGATCTCTTGGCTTTTCCTTCAGCAAATCCACAATATTGCCCTCTTTGGGGATTTTATGGGATGAGTGAGAAAGCAGGTCCTCTTTACAACACGCGAGGTGCATCTACACTAGGAAAGAACTTCAAAGTTAACTTCAAAGTTAGGTGCTACTTCAAAGTAGCCACCAGAGAGCCTACACACATTTTCCCTTACTTTGAAGTTAGGGAACCCAACATTGAAGTCCTTACTTCATTCCTGGGAATGGAGTAGAGCCCTGCTTCGAAGTATTACTTTGAAGTAGGGTGAGTGTAGACTCTCAACTTCAAAGCTGCTTACTTTGAAGTACAACTTTGAGGTAAGCAACTTTGAAATTCTTTTTGTAGTGTAGACACAGCCACACAGGAGCACAGAGTTCTTCTCTTGGCACTTTCAGCAGCTCCTTTACCCCCGTGAAGCCCCAAGTTACTGGACTAAGGTGTTACAAATGTCTTTCTTGGGTCTCTCACTCTTAGGTTAATTTCACACCTATGGAATTTCTTCTTGCTATCCATCCATTCATGTGTAGTTAGGAAGTGCACCAAGGGAACATCAAAACCACAAACGGGCACCTTGTGAAAATGCTTCAGATTAACCAGTGCAACCACTTTTCATCCCAGGCCAGTTCTTCTGGCCTATTCTACTACCTTTGCACTGCTCAGTCATTGCTAAGAGAAAAGTGACAATCTGTCACTTACTAGGTGGAAGGAGTCAGCAGTGAGCATATAGCTGGCCTAGACAAATATTGTGCTTCCTTCTTGCAGTCCCTATCAGGAGGGATCACATAGGGTTTCACTGGAGCACTAAGGCTTCCTCTATATGCTCTCAAACCTTTAGAAATTTTTGACAGCTAGTGGAAGGTACAGCAGCCCCATGCTGCTCTAATATACTCTGGAGCTGAGACACAGAAAGTGAGGGTAGCAGAAAAATCTAACCTTCTTTCCCTTTATAAAAATCTATTTTCACTGACAGCAATAGCAAAACTCATACTGCTTTCAATGGAAGTGGGCGTCCCGGGCTACAGTTACATGACAGTGATCTGTTTTCAGAAGTTACTGTCAGAAGAAAGGTTCTGACAAAATTTCTGTTTCCAGATTGCATCTACATGCAAAAGTGGTACGAACCTTTGACAAATGGGCCCCTGGAACATCTACACAGCTTTTTTGTTGACAGTTTCTGTTGACAAAATGCATTTTGTGTGTGCATGCTCCATGAGTTTTGTCTACAAAACCCCAGTTTCATTGACAAAACTCACAAGTGTAACCCTAGCCCTACAGTGTCTACACTGCACTGTAAGCTGAGGGGCAGTGGGAGTCATGTGGGCTGACTCATGCTATGGAACCCTGGACTTGAGAGTCCACATTGTATTTCAACTCCAGGTTAACAATTTTAGTGACCCTTGCTTGAACCTAGGGCACTGGAGTCCACACTGCAGCATGCAGATCTGAGTTGATGGGCAGGTCTACACTAGGGGGCAAGTCAACCTAAGTTATCACTTACCACAGCATCCTTAATCCTTGATACTCTTTAGAGAACCAGGGTCAATGGGAGCATGAGCAGTGGTCCATTTAGCGCATCCCTACTAGACTTGCTAAATTGACTCTATCCCTTGCTGTTTTATCCATTCATTATTGCTCAGGTTAGTCAAGAAAGTTGTATTAGTTTATTCTTTTTATGTTAGTAACAGTAAACCCAGAAAGATCATGAACTGACACATCAAGTGAAAGCCTTTTGTCAGTTCTTGCATAATGCAAATATGATTGCTTTATCCTACAGACCTTCCCCAACACAACATGCAACTCAGCAACTTGAAACTCTGTAAAGCTTTTGAGTTAAACACAGAAAGAAGGGCAGGGCCCCTGGAGAAGGTTCAGCATGATTCAGGACTTGGTCCTGAACAGTGACAAGGACCTGTAATGGCTCTGGAAGCTAGTGGAAGTTGAAATAGAATGAATGGAGTGAAATTTCCACTTTGGAATATATACATGAGAGGGTCTGTGTAACACATATTCTGGAAGATATACCTTGGCTGGTTCTTTCAAAAAGGACCATTCCCACATCATATTATCAGTCCCTTCTGGAAGTCAGGTTTTTTTTTTTATTATTTTAGGAAAAATAGGCCCATCCATTTGCTGAGGCCCAGGCTTTCACTAAACTCCCTCAGCCCAGGCAGGACACCTTTTTCTGACAACCAGAACTGCCTCTTTGTTTATTTTTGACCGACAACAACCCTAGATCAGGAAAGAGAGAATTTGCAAAGCTGAAAACTCTACTTCAAACATTATTTAAATTTGTAAGGCTATTTAATGTTCACCACACATTTGATCCTAGTAGTGCAAGTGATTTTCTATCAGTGTGGGTTTTTTCCATTGTAACGAGGAAAGCTGCCCCTCCAAATAAAAATGCTGCTTGTTATTTTGAGGCAGTGATGCAAAACATACAACACGTAGACCGCGTTTGGCTTGCTGAGCAGATGTCTACAGATCACTTGATGTTAATTTCAACATAAAAGCTATTATATTTCAGGCCTTGCCCTATTAGTTGTTAAATAATTATTTATGGTTGACAGATAAATTCTAGAAACCTTGACGAAAGCCCATCAAGCCTACTAAACTAACTGTATTTGACAGAAATAGTTCTCAGTCATGGAGGATCCTGAATGTAATGTCTTTTTCATATACAATTCCATTTCATGACCTGAGAGGTAATCCTGTATTTATATTTTAACATAAACTGCATATAATGTGCATACTAACTCTACTTCACAAGCAAGGAATTAGCCTGTCTGGCTCATTGACATTTACAACTGTGTACTGTAACTATCAGATTATTTAGAAAAGCTAAATAATCTTTTACTCATTTCACAGCTCTGGCACTTGCTAATATGTGCTTCTCTAGAAGTTGCAGCCTTGTAATAGCTATTCTACTATACATGGGATTAATTAAGAGCTGGTAGGTTGCAACACCGATGACTGAAAACTAAATAAGATAACTGGAAATGTGGATTTCACTTAATATTTTTAAAAGTGCCAACCCTTTTTAGCACACACACACACACAGAATTTTGCTATAGCTATGTATTCCTTTTGAGTGGCTTGTAAATTATGAACAGCCAATATACTACAAACCTCATAAAACTTTTATTGTGTGCAAACATGAGTTAAATGTGCAAGGCATTGCATGAAATCTTTCAAACAAGTCTCTAGATGTTCATATGTTATTGTCTGAAGAAATGTGGATGATTTGTTTCCTCCTGTGAGCAAGCTTTTGTCTAATTAAACTTTTGCGTCCCTAACAGCCAAGTTAGAATTTTAAAGATCTGAAGGACACAACATGTGAATGTGATAATAAGTACAATTCAGTTGAGACACTTATTTCATTTGTTTGTTTAAAAGAGCATTCTTTTCCATTAATATAATAATGTACATTGCCTGAGTATCTAAGTTTGTGTGCAGTTTATTTGTTTGTAAAGTTAATTCAAAGAAAAATTAGTGATCCAAAAAGAATTCAAATCTAGATGTTTATAGCTGACGGTATTCTTCCCTTCTTATCCTAAACTGTTGTGCTGTATTACTATAAACAACTCAGAGATGAATCAAACCTGAGGAAGTCAACAGAATGAACCATTTCCATTAATTTCAGCGGGCTTTTGCTAAGGTCTTTATCATTGATACAGTTCACTTCTGAACTGGTGTTACTTCTGTAGTTTATAATTATTAGACTTTATTATTAAACAAAACAACATGTATTGACAGTTAAGTTTGTGGCAGCACACACCCCATCCATCCAAAGTCTTAAAAACATAAAATTAACACATAAGGGGAAAGACTTGGCCCAGCCTCTGAACATCACATTGCTTACAACACTGTTAATAACATATTCCAAGGCTTCATAAGGTTTTCACTCCCATCTCCACCAGATGGCAACAAGCTACATGTACCCTGCTGAGTTGAACCTGCTTACAAATATACAACCTTCACAGTGAACTTTCCACCTTTAGGACAGAATAACCGAAACTGCATGGAATGTGTGACAGTAACTTATCTCCATACTGTAATGGGGGTAGCACCAAGGTCTTGCATGTGCCCCCAGCCCAACTGTGTTTGTGCCTGCAATTTCTCCTGATTTCTGCACTCACAGTGGCCTCTTGGTTACAGTGCTCATCAGGAGACCGTTCTATGGACACAACTCTCCAGCCGAATCACACTAATTTCATGCGCAGGAAAAAAAAACCCAAACCCATTTGGAGCACATGATCCAGTCAGGACTATCTCAGTGTCCTTGGTGATGTCCTCCTGCAGCCTGCCCCAAGCTAAGCCCTTTAATAGTCCAGCAAGGCCCATCAGGATACCCTCAACTGAAGCCTGGGTGCCCGGCATAGGTTCCTGCTCTGGAGTGGAGCAGCACCACCAAATTTTCTCCTTGGAGACACTTTACTTTCATGTTAGACCTCAGAGACTCCATCTCGCCAGCTGACCCACTCCTCTCAAACTCAGTTCATAGATCCCAGACCGCCAACTGAGTCAATCTCATTTTAGCCCAGGGAGTACAACAGTTCAATACTGAATCCACTTTTCCAGTGGCTAATGGTGGGAGGAGACATGGGCCCATGCACTACTCCAGGCCCCAACCCACAGGCCCTCTAAATAGCAGACACATACTAGGTTAAAAAACCACATTTCCATGGGCCACCCCCCACAAACCCTTATCTTTCTAGAGTCCCAGCAGCCAGACAGAAGCACCTCCCTTTGCTCCCGGATCCTGACAGCGGACTCAACTCACATTGTCTCCGCAGCTTCTTTTATATGAGTCTGCTTCTCTAGAACCTCTTTCTGACTGGCTGCATGGGATGCAGCCTCTTTAGGTAGCTTGGAGAACCCCATTGCTCTTTCCAGGGACAGATTTTGAAAGGACTGTGAGACCTCCAGCAGGGGCCTAATATACCCCATCACTCCATCACTCATTGCTTTAAGGTTTGGGATTGACAAGCTATTTCCTGCTACTTCACTGTCATTACATGTCATTTTTGTTTGCTAAATTCCTAGATTTCCTACAGCTTTGGTGCACCTCAGTGGGTAGCACCCAGAAGTAGGGAAAAGGGGAGCTGCACTTGCCTGGGAATTATTGGGAGGATTCAGCAGCTACCCCTGTTTACACTGACTGTCCTCAAAAGTGTGAGAGGCTGTGATGGACTTCCGTAAACTCTTTGCATCTATAACATTTTATCCCTTTTCAAAAGTTTCTGAAAGTATGCAAACCAAGGGCAATCTTCCATGTTTCGCAGGGGTGATAGCAACTGCCAGCTAAAGGGAATCTCTAGGGAGGAGTCTTTATCATCTTTATAGTCCTTGGAAACCAAAGAAGGTCACCACGCTCTTCATTGTCATCTAAAGTTTGATGAGAGACCCCTTTCAAGGCATCGCTGCAAAAATTTTTAATTGGACACAGAAAGGAGTGGCAAATAAGTGCATGGTGTATGCAAGGTAAATAAAAGGACACAAAACTTCAGCTGTTAATTACTTTCAACAGTCTCTGTCATGTAAATTAGTTCGAGTTTGTATGCTTCTTTTTGATGCAGTTCATTTTTATTAAATAGACAACCCATTAGATATTTGCTTAAAATCCCTAGTTCAAGCTCTGAGCACTGTTACAAGGCTTAACAACGAACTTGATTAACAGTAAATGAGCTAAATTCTGCTCTCAGATTTCACTGAAGTTAATCAAGTTACTCCAGATCTATGTTGGCATGACTGAGAGCAAAATGTGGCCCAGTGACCAAAGTACTATGGCCCTCCACAAATATAGGTCAGAAAGAAAAAGATTAAACATTCAAAGCTGGCCTTTACAGGCAAATATGTAAACTAACAGTTCACAGTCTCTTTGTACTATAGAAAGAGCTCACTAATATTTTAACTCCATTTAATTTACACTCTCCAACTTTACTCCTCTGGGGTAAATGAGGTTATTCAATGATTTGCCTAATTGTGACTCCATTTTCTACCGCAAGAGATGCAAGTTCGAGTCAGATTGTATTTTTGTGACAGAACCAATTCAATACTAGCCTAATAAATAGTTCAGTTTGTTCTGACAGTATCTTCCTTGAAAACTGGAACCTAGCTACATGAATCTCTTTCACTTCTCTGCAGACTTTGAATCTAAAATTTACCAGAAAGTCCTCTTAAAAATCTTAGCTTTCATTCATGGAGCTATCATGATTTAATGGTATGGGACAGATCAGCCTTTAGGTAGTAATGTTGTAATACTCACATTGCTAATATTTAACTAGAAAGGTGAAAGTGCGGCATTCTGTCGATTTACTGTCGACAGAACGCATTTGTAATGTGGATGCTTGTAGTGGAAATGCAGAAAACAATTGTGATATCGAGGAGACTAGGTAGTGTACAGCAGTCACTCTCTTTTATACCTGATTCTCCTTGTCAGGCCTGGATGCCCTAAGCAGCCATTTGTGCTTTTTGGAATGCATTGTTTACCTTCAACAAGTTCTAGAATGGGTCCCAAGGCTATTCACCTGGTACAGGAGTACGGGAGTGTCCGGAATGATCACTTAGTAATCTATGTTGACTATATTTTACTTGCCAAAGCTAATAATTGGACCTGGAATAATATGCAATGTATCAACAATCTTGTTAGGTTCTCAAAACAGTAGGGCTGTGTCTAGACTAGCCCCGAACTTTGAAGGGGGCATGGTAATTAGGGTGTCGGGAGATTACTAATGAAGTGCTGCGGAGTAAAGGGACTCAGAAAGAGCATGGAGAGTTCAAAGTACCCATGGCTACATGCAAGCCGGCACTTCGAAGTCTCACACTTAGAAGTTGGCACAGGCAAGATTTAGCCTAATGAAGTACTGCATATGCACCGCAGCACTTCATTAGAAATCTCTCGATATTCAGGAGACAATGTGGAGGCACTGAGATCCAAAGGTATTAAGAGCTAAACTCTAGTTTAGATGTAGCCAAGGGCTATGTGTGTGCAGATTAGACTCTGTGGAGATCTATCATTCCCAGTGTGTGTGTGTTTGTGCATTCATGTGTGTGCTAGTGCTTGGTCTGTTTGTGACTCAAAGCAGTAGTAACTTTTGGTATTTTCCTCTCTGCTTTCTTCAGAGGGTTACAAGGAGGAGGAAGAAAAATTGTTCTCCTTGGCCTCTGAGGATAGGACAAGGAACAATGGGCTTAAACTACAGAAAGGGAGGTTTAGATTAGAGTTAGGAAAAACTTCCTGTCCGTCAGGGTGGCTAAACACTGGAATAAGTTACCTAGCAGGTTGTGGAATCTCTATCTCTGGAGATATTGAAGAGCAGGTTAGATAGACACCTATTGAGGATGATGTAGATGGTGTTTGGTCCTGCCAAGAAGGCAGGGAACTAGACTCTGTGACCTCTTGAGGTCCCTTCCAGTTCTAGTGTTCTATGATTCATTTTGGTGACAATTGGCTTTGCTAAGGATTCAGCCACAGCAGGATTCATTGACAAACAAAGCCACCCTGCCACCATTTCTGTAAATGATTTGGTAAGGTTTACAGCTCAGTGAAATCATCTGTGGTCCAGGCCCTCAAGAGGCTTTCCTTCCACTTCACTTTTACTTATGCAGAACTTGCATTTCTGAAACATACCCAAGTATAGGCACAGCCACAGTGGACTTGGGGGCAAGGTATGGGGAGGTCCCACTCCATGCCCTTGGAAGCAGCAGGGCAAGGGTGGAAGTGGCGGGGCTGAAGGCAGCCAGCCATTACAGCCACCCAGAGTATGGCGCTAGACCCATACCCCCAGTCCTCAGAGCTCCACAGACCGGTGGAGTGGCACTTCTGTGGTGTTTTAAAGGGGCCCAGCACTCTGACCACCACTGCTGACCCAGTAGCAGCAGCAGCAGCAGCTGGGAGTTCTGGCCCCCTTTGAAATCTCAGGCCCAAACGCATTTGCCCCCCTTTTCCCCTCCTTGTCAGTGGGTCTGGTAGACCCCCCTTTTACTACAAGAGGTTCTGACCCTTATGAGGATTAGCCTGTGTGTGTAGCAATTCACCCTTAGAGACTATAACTCCCATGATGCCTCGGGGAAAAGGAGATAAATTGCTTCTCTTCCAGGCAGTGCAGAGAATGCAGGTGGCAGGCTCCATTTTGGCAGCAAGGAGCCAGATTGTTTATGTGGAACTCTTTCAAGACAAGGGACTACTGCTGGAAGCCAGAGTCTGCTGCGGGCCTCCTGAGCCTTTGAAAAAGCAGGGCACATCAGAGGCTGTTGGTGGTTTTCCCTGGAGAGGAGAGACTCTTGCTGTGCCTGGAGTTGACCGAGAAGGGCCTGCAGGGAAGGAACTGTAACTGTGACTGTTGTTTGGCAAAGTGCTGCACGGGAAGGAGCACAGCAGAGAGGCTGAATCTGAGTCTGACAAGAGGCAGAGTGATCTGCCTAATGGCCCAAGACCCAGGGCTGCTGAAGTTTGTTGTGGTGGGCTCCATTTTTCCGAGGGATTGTGCAGCTTGTGGTCTTGGCTAGACTGATACACAGAACCTGCACAGTGCTCTCTCCACTCCAGCTGCAGATCGTCTCGTGTGCCCACGCAAGCCAGTGCCTGGGACTCTGAAATCCAGAGGACTGGTTCATTCTGGGGAGGTAAATTCCAGTTAAGTTTCATTTATTACTGGATACTGTTGAATCAAGTTAGGAGTAATAGTTAATCTTGGTCTATTAAACCCTATTTCTTTAAATTGTTAAGTAAATGTGTGTTAATTTTAATTTAAGTACATTGGATGTATATTATTTATAATTGACATTTTTGAGTTAGATCCATGGCACGGTTTATTATTACTATTATTAGAATGGATTTAACCCTGGAAGTTTCCAACACACACCACTAAATATGTAGAGGGGCCACATGGGTAGAGGCACTGCCAGTTGTGAATTTCTTTAGGAGTAAAGGATTGCATCTATCTAATATCACCACTGGGATGCTCAGGATCTCCTTTAGTATCAAGAACATCAGGTGCCCAGCACACAGGTGAGTGTTGCTTGCTCCTGTGTAGCCCAGGGAGGAAAGTGGGGGAGGGGGATCTCACACAAGTATCTGGTCTTTAATGCCCTATACACATCAATGCTGCATACAAAACTACGGAGGACAGAACCACAGAAAGACTTTCCTATTCCCCTTCTACGTGAATGCCAGTGAGAAACTAGGATGTGCTCTTATTTTCCCTTTTGATAATAGTGAGGAAGTTGAAATGGATTTTTAAAACAGCGTATTCATGGGAGGGGAAGTCACTGGAAAATGTTGGAGACCAGGGTGCAAGTACATGCTGTATTGACATATTCCACCGCTAGAGCTGCTGTAATTTACATGACGTTATCTATCTGGGAGGTTGCTATGGACATCACCATACATAAGCAATCACCAGGGTAAATTGCTTGTCTCGGGTCACTTGCAGTGCACAGATACTGTCAGAAGCAAAGGATCTATTCACATACATGAAAATGTAAATGTTTGACCAGACATGAATAAGGGAGACTACTGATAAGGGAAAACCTTTCATGGTGACCTAAAAATTCCATTGTGCTGGTTAACATTCACCCTTTGGGTCTCCATAACATGGGAGTGCCCCACATGTTTATATGCTCACCACACAGGCCAACATTTTCAAACCTTAGTGACTGAAGTTAGGTTTCTAAATCTGTATTTAAAAAATATCTGGAGATATACCTATCTCATAGAACTGGAAGGGACCTTCAGAGATCATTGAGTCCAGTCCCCTGCCCTCACAGCACAACCTATCACTATCCCTGACAGATTTTTTTTAAAATATATATGCCCCAGACCTCTAAATGATCCCTCATAGAGTGAGCTCACAACCCTGTGTTTAGGGCAATGCTCAACCACTGAGCTCTCTCTCCCCACTTGAGCTAAATAAAACCAGCCTGATCTTTAGAGGTACGGAATGCCTCTGGCTCGTAGAGACATGAGTAAACATTCCAAAACAGCAGACCAAGATGTAGATTTGGGAATCTACCACTGGGCAAACTGAAATTGAAATGATAAAATGCTGTCATTATTACCAGGACTGTGGAGCTGAATATACCTTCTCAGTCTCCCAATTTTGTGAAGTTGCTGCTGGTTACTATTAATCATAATGAAATTGCATATCAAGATACAGAGCTCTACTGTACATATTTTGATCACAAAACAAAGACAAATCTGTGACATGAGCAGAAACAATTTATTCAATGGGAATCTTTGCAATGGCAAACAAACTCTCTGATGCTGTTAATAGACCCCACGTCAGAAGAAGATTCAGATGAGGAAGAGGACTGAAAACTGCTTTATAACTGAGGCTTTTTAGCCGAAGACATATAGGTATAGGATCATCAGTTTCATCACTTGCAGCCTACTCAAAATGTGTTGGAGTCTTTGGACCTGTCCACATTCCAATTTTATATTATTGAAACCCCTATGATCTTGCCAGAGTAATTTCTTATTTACGTGAGTGGAAATGAGAGGAGATTCAGGCTCATTGGAATATGAAGTTTGCCTCATCCAAGGAATTCAGCTGTCTCAGTGAGTAGCATTCGAATACTGACCTCATGGAGAGGAGATATGCTCCTGAAGGAATTACATTGCTCATAATAGTAGGTCATATTCAGGAGACAGTGTGGAGGCACTGGGATCCACAGGTATTAAGAGCTAAACTTTTTTGTTTTACTATGAATAGGCAAAGTTAGTTCAATAACCCTGTTTCCCTCTTAGATCATCCAGGACACAAGTGAGACAACCTAATACAGATTATTGTTCCCTATACAAGAATAGCCTTCTTTGTTTCTTAGCATGGCATAACATAGTTTACAAGAAAAGTTTGAAGAGACCTGCAAAGAATATTTAAGAACATATCAGTGAAAGTAAACAGGTGACAAGCCAAAAGCAAGTTGTAAAAAGTCAGATAAATATTGTTAGGTTGAGGGTCAGGGAGGGGAAGAGCGACTATTATAAACACTACGCAAAACTATTTGATCTGAACTGTTCTCCAGCCCATAAAACCCTAACAGTAGCCAACATTTCATTCAGAACGTATATACTATTCAGCATGCCTGTGGCTACATAAATGTTGCAGATCCAATATTTTACTATGTGCAAAACTCAGATGAATCATTAAGAGAAGCAGTAGTTTAGGAAAATAACACTTTAAAGTCTACACCCAATGAATAATATTTGTCATTCAATAGCAGTGGGAAAAGATTATACATAGTATTGGTCATTAAAATACTTAAAAATCAACTAGCAGATGAAAACTATTCAGCATTCTAAGAAGAAAATATCTGTATTTTGTCTGAGGAATTTAGGGATGGGAGAGCCCAAAATTTTGTAAATTAAACAAACTGGTCAGTGGAAAGGGTGACTTTTCAGAGGCTACTGAGACCTAAAGGCTGTGTTTACACTGGAGAGTTCTGTTGACAGAGCTCAGGGAGCGCCTACATTCATAAAATCTTCTGTTGACAGAGTCTCGACAAAGCTCTGCTTTTGCCTCAACAGAATTATCCCTCAGAAATTTGAGGCATAACTCTCTGTCCATAGAGTACTGTCGACGGAGAAGTGCGGTGCAGGCACTCTCTCGACAGAGAGGGCGTCCAGTTGCCGGGCAGCCCTCTTTACAGCGCTGCCATTCCACTTTCTGGCACTAGAGGGCAGTGCAGTCTGGCAGTTCTCTGTCGACAGAGCAAGTTGTTTGTGGATGCAATCTGTTGACAGAGATTCTGTGCAGATTTCTCTGTCAGATGCTTCTAGTGTAGACATAGCCTAAGTTAAAACAAAAAGCAGTCAAGTAGCACTTTAAAGACTGGCAAAATAGTTTATTAGGTGAGCTTTCGTGGGATAGACCCACTTCTTCAGACCACAGCCAGACCAGAACAATCTAGTTCTGGTCTGGCTGTGGTCTGAAGAAGTGGGTCTGTCCCACGAAAGCTCACCTAATAAACTATTTTGCCAGTCTTTAAAGTGCTACTTGACTGCTTTTTGTTTTGATAGTGTATAGACTAGCACGGCTTCCTCTCTGTTACTAGCCTAAGTTAAGTATCAGAGAGGTAGCCGTGTTAGTTTGTATCTTCCAGAACAACAAGAAGTCCTGTGGCACCTTATAGACTAACAGATATTTTGGCGCATAAGTTTTCGTGGGCAAAGACTAGCTTCATCAGATGCCTAAGTTATTTATTACTGCAAGGTGGGGTACAGGATCAAATTGGTGGCTCTCAGCACACCTGATATGTGGCCATGTACCTGAGTGCCTGTACTTGATTTGCACATGGATATGGATTAAAACTTGGCAAATGACCCTTTTTATATAATATTCAAACCTCAGAATTTCAGATGCAATCACCCAATTTTGAAATTTGCAAAATGAATAGCCACTTTCTGCAGATTGGGTATATATCTGATGATTATTAATATCTTCCCATAGAAACAACTGCAATTTTTGTGGCGGAATCTGTTACACTATTTATTCAGTGTGATTTCCCCAGAATTAGAATTTCTTATTCCTTTATTAATAAGAAACATGTATCAAGTTAAAACATACATAATTAATTAGAGTAAAGGCAATAAAACAAGTCTGTATCCTCAAGCCCTTACCAAAGACTAACTGCCCATTAATCGTTCACCATATACATCAGTAGCTTACCCATGCTTTTCTCCACTGTCAAGTGAGATGCGTTTGCATCCACTAGCATTTAAAAAGAGCTGGTGGTGAAGCCCTGACCTTCTACTGTGTATCATATGTGACAATAGAATCTGAATCTGGTTCGTCATGGATGTTGGAAACATGGAAATTCATGTATCAAATTAATGTACTATAAGATGCTCAAAATCACAGTGATGGGCACAGTGTAAGAATCTGAACAGAATAAATTGGCTGAGATCAAGGTGTATGGGACAGAATGGGAACTAGTGGGAACTGAGCTGGAAGAGCAACAAGGATGAAGGCTTATCGTTGATAACAAAAGTCAGCATATGCAATTAAGATCCACAGAATAGAAAAGAAAGGAAAATTTTGCCCTAGTTCAGGCTGCCTGGGCATGTTGGTTCATATCGGTAAGGGAGTCTTGACAACCAGGAAATGCTTTTCCAGAATCTTTAAAATCTGGTGGATGCAACAAGATCTGTTGGAATGATAATTACCAGAACTTCCAATGTACAGTGGTTTCCAGAGTCCCTGAAAATATGTAACTGAACATTCAGCTAGGAATCCAAGATACCTGGCACAAGAGAAAGAAGGCACCAAAAATGACATAGTATATGCTGCTGAAACACCTAAGAGAGAAACACATTCTTGTGGTAATATACCAACTTAGTTTAATACTGTACAAGTAAATAAAGAATAATAATCCATCTTATTAGCTTTACAGAATTAATGCAAAAACTGGCATATACCAGTAAGTACCATTTGACTCTAATTTTCAGGAATAATGGTAAGTTTCACATTATGGCCTTCACCAACAGAGTTATGAATTATGTGCTTAACTTTAAACATATGAGTATTCCCACTGAAACCAGTGTGCATCAGCTACCCACCCATCCTTGACCTGAAATGGGCCACACGCATGCTTAAAGTTAAGTAGGTGCTTCAGTGTTTTGCTTTCTCCGAGCGTATGTAATCAATGGAAAGTATTTTCGGCTTCTTGGTTACCTGATACCTGCAACTCTTGTACAGAGTCCCCAAGGAAGAGATGGCTGAGAACATTCACAACTTCCTTTAGACTCATAGCAGAAATCAAAATGCTTGAAAGGGAGAGAATGTGTTCTGGTAAGAGCATCTTTGTCCTCATAAGCACAAATAGTTCCTTTCTTCCCAAAGGATCTCACACAGATTGCAAACACACAGGACCACTCACCACGGTTGAATTTAGGGACAGATGACCTTTGTTAGCTTTAGAAGTTGCTGGGTTGCGGCTGCTGTTTTTGGTCTTAGTGACAAAGGGGAAAACAGAATGTTTGAAGTAAAATCTTTCAGGTATTTTATATAAGGATTCATTTTTCATTAATCTAGAATGTTCTGGGCTGGTGTCGAACCTTATGAAACCTTCCTAATACATTTTCCTTGATCTTCCTAGAATACTGTCAGCCCTTGTGGGTGGGTATGGGGGAGAAGTCTGCCAGTCAGTCAGTAAGATATAAGAATAAAATGAAATAAAATCCAAGCTGTGAACCACTTTTGACTGTATAATTATGTTTGAAGGGGATCAATGTCAGAGGCCTTAGGAAACAGATGCCAGCCTGGACATCACCACCCTATGCCCTCAGCCCTCTCCCAACTGCCTGCCTGAACTCCTGCACCTCCCAACCCTCTGCCTTGAGTCCCCAACACCTACCCTGACTCCTGTACCCTATATATTCCCTGCACTGAGCCCCCTCATCTCCAAGCCTTTGCCCTGACTCCTGAACCACCCACACCCCCAGCCCCCTGCCTGAAGGACCCGACAAATGCCAGATAAATCTTCTAGTAAAGAATATATTTAATGACAAGGGCAAAGGTGAAAAGTGACCTTTTGTTAATGTTGGTACACCTTCCAGTTCTTCTTAAAATGAAAACATGTTTATAAATTGAGGGGAAACAATTTTATTTGCTTATATATAGCATGAACAAAAACAGAGCCACAGACCCTAGTGTGCAAATATATTGCCTTACATGACAGGGATAAATCATGCATGCAAATTGTGCAGTCATGAAATGCAATAAAAGCTGTGAAATGCAATAAAAACTAAGGTATTCAAAAGTAACAAGTGGAGGGGGCATCTTGTGTGTCTTGTGTGCCATTTGTCCTAGGGCCAGCCCTGCCATTCACTGCAGTTGCCTCTGGTGTGTGGGCAGCCATCAGCCCTCAAAGAGCAAAGTGTTACCTAAGGAAACCAGGAAGAATCTCCTCTCCATGGGATTCCAATATGTATTTAGAACTGTCAGGACCCATGTTTTTATGTTTTTATCTAAAAGACACCTCCAGTGTAGGGTACTCTGCTTATATGCCTCAGGGACAAGGGCAAAAAGCAGACTTAAAATTTGCTTTGGAGGCCAGCTAAGGATTTCTCTACATGGGCATGAGGCAGGGATTGAGGACATACCCGGAGTTAGGGGCATGGCCACAGTGCTGCTACACACTGGTATTCCATGACTGGTGCAACAGCTATTAGGTACCATTAGCACTTGATCAAAGTTAGAGAAGTCCTAATGTTGCTCTGACTTTCAACATACACTGGCCTGAACCCAGACAGCACTCCAAACTTGCCTCTTCCTGAGTTTGCCACCACTCAGTTCCCTTGCTAAGTGCAGCTCAGATGGACCTGAGGATTGGTTCAAACTGATTTATACCAATTAAAAACAACTGCAAATGAGACCAGATTCAGGCCGCGGTGCAAGGTCTTCTTACTTCCCCCCACCCTCCAGTAAACAACACAAAGAGGAGAGCATGTTTGTGGAAGTTCAGGTTCCATTATTAGTAAGCCCCATAAAGAGATACTATAAATTCAGACTAACTACATATAGTATGTGCTAATCAAGATATCATAAATGTGATGTATATGTCATATGGACTGCACTGAAAGCCAGATATTTCAAACATAAAGCTAAATGGGTCTCTGTCTTGCTAAGGGAATTGGAAATTGTTCTGATGCCCAATTCCAGGTGTCAACACAAAAATTTGCATTTTCAGGGGTAAGGCTATAATAAAGTACTAACAAGGTTCAACTCTGTCATCTGTAGCTCAAGGAATACTTTTGCTTCTAGGATGTCCCGCACTTTTCTCCTATCTAATATCAGCGACAGATCTGCGATCCTGACAGTTGCGTTTTCCCCTCTGCACTATATAAAGGAAATTTTTAAAGACATTTCAGTGGTGTGTTTTTCTTTCTGCAAAGAAAGTGAAATCAGGAGCATTGTAATGGGGTGGCATGCCCCTGTAGAGTACGTCCATACTTGCCTCCCAACTCTACCCTACCTATCATTTCATTTGAGGTGCAACTGTAGCTTGGGTATCTTTAATCTAGCTCACCTGGATCACAGCAGGAGCTCTAGAGGCCTGGCAAAAACTCTAGGTAATTACTCAGGGGCCAACCTGCACTGACCCATGTGACACAATAGCTTTGTACCCAAGCTAGATTAAAAACTACTATTTATCTGAGCTGCAGTCAAACTCGTGATTGTAGTGTAGGCAGTGCCTTATACGCTGCTGAGACATCACCCTTTGCTATCAGCCCAACAATGACAGCCCTGACTGCCCATCTGTAAACTTAGCACAGGCACGTCTTTGCCTTCTTTCTGCTATTCACCCTTTATGGAAGGGAGAAGCATACAGCAAAGCTGTCTCCTTAAAATATCTCGGCTGAATTTCGTTATTCACATACTATTTCCATATTAAGCATATATTTATCTATGCTTTTTTTTGCTATTTATTTATATGATAAAGAAAAACAACAAAAATGAAATTTCTTTTAAAAGACATATCTCCTAAAAACTCCCCATTCATGAGGCCTACAAGAAACTCATAGTAGACCCATTTAACATGCTGATCAGTATGCTTTCATTATCCTCCCCATCCGTATAGTGTGTCCACTTCTTGTCTCCAGCATTGCAGTCACTTAGATCTTTGTGGCAAGGACAGTCATCATGCTAGTCACAGATTGTGAGACTAGAAGGGACAGTCAAGATCATCTAGTCCTTCCTGTATAACAGGCCATAGAATTTCATGGCATGATTTCTGCATCAAGGACAACACTTCCAGGTCAGGGTAACACATGTCTTTTAGCAAGATATCCAATTTAAAGCCCTCAACTGACGGTGAACATCCTACAACCCAGACTGTGAGCTAATTCAGTACCACCACATTTAACCCCGTGTAGGTTTCTTCTAGTCCAAAATGCCTGGTCTACCACCTAGAGTCCTTGGCTTCAATACAAATGAAGAAGAGGCTGGCTAAGTAAGAAGTGACATAAATTAAATGGGGTGAAGCAGCATGACAGAGATTTTGAAAATGGAAACCAGAAGGCTGAAATTAAGTGTAGAAAGCGGGGGTACTTGTGGATCGGTTCCCCAGTAGGGGAAGGGGCAACAGGGTTAAAATGTCAGGAGAGAAATGTAATGATCAGGACTCCTATCTACTTGCCCTCCACTGCAAAAGAACAATAATAAATAATTTGTGTAGGTGAAACAGCCCAGCCCAACTCAGTCCTGCTGTGTTGTCACACCAGCCCAGGAAAGCCAACTCCAAACGCACTGGAAGTTAATGCAGGCCCGGAATGTTCTCACGGGATGTGTTCCCCGGCCAGCTGTGAGGCTGCAGATAAGAGTGCGCCTGGAGCTGCCAGAAGAGTTGGCCAGAGGGCTGATCCAGGCTGAGGTTTTACACGCCCCTGCAACACACAGCAGAAGTCTCCACCTGCCTTAAAATGACCCGAATCAGGGATCTCCCCGGAGACTGGAGAGGTTTCTCAGGCAGTCTTGTGGTTTGATGCGCTCTTGCGGTGCAAGCTATGAGGCTGCAGGGAAGGAGCCTGTGGCAATCCGTGCGGAACTGCAATTAGCTCTGATCTTTGCCAGTGTCACAAAATACAGCAGGTTAAAGAGCCCTGGTTGGCTGGCTGGCGTCACTCCGGCGCTGCAAAAACTGTACTGCTGTTGGTGAGTTCAACCAAGTTTTAAAAGTCCGCTCCCCACCCCCGGGGTGTGAAAGGCGAGATTTCCTCTGTTCGGTGCAGAGCAACAGAGCTGGGAGATCCCGCCCCTCAGAAACCCTATACCCGCCAGCTCAAATCCAGCGCTCTTTGCAGCCTTGGGGGTGCGCGAACCCGTGCCGCCCTGCAAACGTGGCGAGCCAGCCCCCTCCGACCGGCGCAGAGCCTCCCCTGCCCAATAGCGAGCGCTGTAACATTTGGGGACAGATCAACATTTCCTTGCAACCTCTCACATGACTGGTTAGCGAGGAAGGCTGAGAGGCTCTTGTGATCACATCCCAGAGTGGGTCGTTTGCAACTTGCAGTGGCTTTCCTAGGGCTGCCTGGGCGAGAGAGTCTGGACAACAGCCGCAGCTGGTATGTTGCAAGGGGGCTGGTGGGGCAGTACAGCTGCAGGCTGGGCGTGTATGTGCTGGGGAGGTGTCAGCTCCGCTGCTGCACGTGGGGAGCGGTGCTGGAGTTGATGCAGCGCGTTACCAGGCTTGAGCCATGTGATTTCTTGTCCCCTCATCCCCGGTCTGAAACACACTCACGTGGCACTTTTTTCTCCCTTTCTGTTCCCCGGGGCGCTGGCGGATGGTGCCTGGCTTGGGCCAGAGAATGGGCGTCCAGGCTGCCTGCTGGTTAGCACTGCTGCTTTGCACAGGAGGCTCATTCAGCAAACCCACTCTCAGGAAGGAGAGGGTCGTTCATCCAGACCCTCAGCTCACCGATCAGCTGCACGAAGATAACCAAAGCTTCCAGTATGACCACGAGGCTTTTCTGGGCAAGGAGGAAGCCAAGACTTTTGATCAGCTCACCCCAGAAGAAAGCAAAGAGAAGCTTGGGTAAGATGGGCTTCTAGGAGTGGAAGGGAGATGCAGTAAACTGAACCAGTCCAGTGCCTAACTTTCTTTTTAAGTGTAAGTGAAATGCACTTACTGAAACAGACATGGGGCGTTCCACTAGCAAGGCCTAGAAAGTGCTCTGTAATTGTAGGCTGCCTGAGCGCGAGCTCTTTAAACGAGATGAGCTTTTAGTGGACAGGCAATGCCCTCGATTTCCGTGGCTTACATTCATGTTGCAACAGCTTAGAGAGCAAGGAAAGATCGGCTTTCCCAGCCTTGGAGCCTCCCTGTCTAAAACTGTCACGAGGAGGCGTGTCCCCCTCCCAGTAAAGTGTTGATAACGTGGCAAAGGGGAGGTCCCATTGCATCACTGCATAGGACAGAAAGGATGGTTGCAGCAGAAAAGGAGCTGGGAAGAAGCCTCAGAAACAAAAGTTTCAGTCTCACTTTCTCTGTGGTTTTTTTGTTTTTTGGTTTGTTTGTTTGTTTGTTTTTTTGTAATGGAAGCTTTGCAGCCTATCTGAGGCCAGTCCTGAAAAGTTGTATGGCATTTGCCAGGAGAAAGGATTGACTCAAGTGCTGCAGGTATTGTACAGAGTTTGCAAATTTCTGCATAGCAAGAGATAACATAAGAATGGCCATACTGGGTCAGACGGACGATCCAGCTAGCCCAGTATTCTGTCTTAAGGTAGTGGGCCAATGTCAGGTGCTCCAGAGGCAATGAACAGAACAGGTTCAAGCAATCCACCCTGTGTTGCTCATTCCCAGCTTCTGACAAACAGAGGCTAGAAACACCATCACTGCCCATCCTGGCTAACAGCCATTCCTGGACCTATCCTCCACAGATGTATCTGGCTCTTCTTTGAACCTGGTTAAAGTTCTGGTCTTTACAACATCCTCTGGCCAGGAGTTCCACAGGTTGATTGTGTATTGTGTGAAGAAATCCTTCCCTTTGTTTGTTATAAAACTGCTACCTATTTATTTAATTTGGTGACCCTAAGTCCTGTGTTATGGGAACAAGTAAATAACTTTTCCTTATTTACTTTCTCTACACCATTCATGATTTAATAGACTTCTATCATCTCTCCCCCACCTCCAGTCATCTTTTTTCCAGGCTGAAAAGTCTCCGTCTTACCAATCTCTCTTGTTATGGCAGCCATTCCATATCCATGTGGATAGAAAGGTCTGTCTGCAGACATGGATATCCGCTGATAGACCTCATGATCCACGAGTCTACTCCCAGCCTCAACCCAACAGACAGCTGTGGCATGTCCTGTCCGTAGTTGTCCTGCCCTGCTGGCAGCAGGATTGGAGGTGGTGCAGCTGCTATATCAGGAGGAGCTGCTGACACAGGGTGCTGGCTCCTGGGCATGACAGGGTAATGCTCCTCTCTGTTAGCTGAAGTGGCTCTTAGGATTAAAGCCCTACGGATCTGCAGATCACAATCTCCATTCACAGATAGACATTTCTATACGCACAGGGCTCTACATACCCCCAATCATTTTTGTTGCCCTTTTCTGAAATTTTTCTAATGCCAAGATACGTTTCTGATATGAGGTGACCACATCTGCATGCAATACTCAAAATGTGGGTGTACCGGGGATTTATACAGAGGCAATAAGATATTCTTTGTCTTATTCTCTACCCCTCTTTTAATGATTGCTAGCAATCAGTTTGATTTTTTTGACTGCTGCTGCACCTTATGATCTCTGGGGCGGGCCAAGGAAGGGTTTGCTAACTCCCAGCTGAGCGACAGGGCTTTCTCCAGCCCAGTCGCTTCAGGGTACCACCCCTCTGCACAAATAGGGGATTTTTGGAAAAAGTGGTCTGGCAAGATCAGACTTTACATGGTGACATTTGCTTGACACATCTCCCAGCACCCATCTTGATTTTGCAAACACATGCTGAAAACTCAAGGCGTAGTTTCATTCCATGGCTTACGTCTATGCTACAGAGATTTTTCGAAAGAAGCCCTTCCGCAAGATCTCTTCCGAAAGAACTTCCTTTGAAAGTGTGTGTCCACACAAAAAAGCGGATCATAAGAGTGATCTGCTCTTTCAAAAGAGAGCACCACACAGACCCTAATCTTTTGAAAGAACAAGCCAGGTATTGAAAAGTCAGATGCATGAGGAGTGCTCTTTCGAAAGAAGGGTCCTGTGGAGCATCTACACACGTTTTCTTTCTAAAGAAGCTTTCGAAAGAAGGCATTCTTCCTGAAATGGGAGTGAAAGAGTGATTTCAAAAGGAGCGCGACAGTCTTTCAATTTATTTTCAAAATAATGCTTTTGTGTGCAGATGCTCCATGGGATCTTTCAAAAGGGCCCCCTTCTTTTGAAAAAATCTTTCAAAAGAACTTGCTAGTGTAGACGCAGCCCATCAGTTTAAATTGTCTTTTCTGTTTCTCTCTCCCAACTCGCTGGCCTTGCACAGGAGCTGGTCTTCCTGCAGTTGTGGGTAGCTACGTGCGGCTCTGCACCAAGTACTGAGCAGAATATGGTATTCAAGCACATCTTCTCCCATCATCTGAGTGCACTACTTGCAGCTTGCTCTGTACCAGCTCAGCCTCATGTGGTCCATTAAAAGTGCAGCTGGTAAAGTCACCCAATTGGTCCACTTCTCTAACCATGTCAGTCCCCACTGTGAATGTCTTTGTCATTGTATCACACATCCAAGCTTCCTGTCCCCACTTTTGCTATGCTTTATAACTTAACCTGTTCATCACCTATACTGGTGCTCTTCCCACTTACTAACTATGAGTGCTTTGACCACCTCTCCCACAATGTGCCTCTTCCTTCTTCTATGCTGCCACGTGGGACACCCTCCCTGATCTAGTCTATCATCCTCTCATCCTTCTGATTCCTCCTTTTAAGGCCCACTTCTGTTATGACTCCTACAGGATGGATAGGTTTAATGGCTGTTGAAGAGAGCTGGGTTTATTATTTAGTAAAGAAAAACATGTTCTTATTTTTGTATGCCTCATGTTGTGGACAGAACTATCCTCTAGAACTATGTGACGGCATTAACCATTAGCCTCGGCCTGCCTCACCCTTCCCTTCCATTGTTTGTTATCCTTACTCATTGCATCTCAGTTCAGATTTGAGTGCAGTCTCTTTCGGGTAAGGACTGTCTCTCTTCTTGTACAGTACAAAGTATGGTGGGACCACAATCCTGTTAAGTAGCAGAAATGTAGCACTTTAAAAACTAACAAAATGATTTATTCAGTGATGAGCTTTCGTGGGACAGACCCACTTCATCAGATCAATTTCATTTCCAATACAGACTGACATTTATAAGTACAGAGGACCAAGAAAAAAAATTGCAATAAAAACTGACAAATCAAATAGGATTGAAGGAAGCTGGGGAGAGGTGGTGGGAATGTTAATTGTCCTGTCTGAGATAATGAGGAGCATCAAAGGAAGGAAAGCAGTCATAATGTGTGAGGTAGTTGATGTCTATGTTCATACCACCTGTTAATGTGTTACTGAAATACAAACAGTAATAACTAGTAATAGGTGCTATAATAAAAATATTTAAACAATAGTTGTTATAAATGGAGCAACTTGTCCAAATTATTCAAAGGCCTGGAATTAGCAAAATCAGAACTTCTGGTATAAATGAGCAAACTGTCTCTCTGTTCCACGTAATATACTAATATCCTGGGCTTTCTCATTTTAAAGTGTAATCATTTTTAGGCCTGGGCTGCACTTGAAAGTTATACCACTGTAATTACTGGAATTAAGTTATATATTGGTGCCTTATCCCAGTATATAATTATTCATCTTTCCGTATGGGAATAGCAGTCCAGATGTATAACTGCTACAGCTTTCTTGCACAGATAAGCCTTTACTACTTTTTCCATGGAAGGAAGCAGGAGTGCTATTTAATTATTATGCAGCACATTTTATGTAATAATCTAAATCAGGACAAAATGAAACTTAACTTTTTCAGTTCTGACTATAGGTAGCATGTAGAGAAGATATAGGCAGACTCATGCACCACCACACTAAACCAACCACACAATAAATAGCATACTGAACAAATTATACAGAAAACTTACCAGCAATTTGAACAATCACAAGGTAGAAAATACTTTCTAAGACACACAGTATGCAAATAAAGCCTCTAACTAGATTGGGCAGTTTTAGGTCTTTTGCTTCGTTTTCATACTTTTGATTAAACTAATTTCTACAACAGGTTTTTCAACGTTTTCCTTTCTCCTTTTGAATAGTGGTTTAATTATCAAAAGAGGAACTTTACTGTTGTGATCATTAAAAAGCTGCTTACTGTTATTAAAGTAGAAAAGAAAGTACTTTATGCTTTTTAAAGCTAGGATCCCCTGCAGCATTTGTTGTAAATGGTATCACTTTTCAGCAACCTGCTGGCTTTAAGTAGGGGCATGGATTTAGTTAAAAACATTATTTTTAAAGCCATTATCTGAGAGACACTTTTCATTCAGTATAAGAACATTCAGGATCTATCTCAGGAAATTGAGTGCAGTTTCTTTAAAAAGTAAGTCACATACAAGTGAGACGGATGTAAACAGTCTGTATACCATTGATTCATATTGGAAATACTGAGGAGAGGTCTGTGGCACACAGAAGTGTGAAAAATTCAATCCCCTGAGCATCTAGTTAAGCCAACCTAACCCTTAGTGTAGACAACACAAGTTTGACAGAAGAATTCTTCCATCAGCCTCGTTATACCTTGGGGAGGCAGATTAACTACACTGACAGAAAACTGTTGTCACTATATGGCACATCTATACTATGGCACTACAGCAGCGTATCTGCAATGCTATAATGTAGACATTCCTCGGAAAGCCATGTTCTGCTGTTGCTGTCGCACAAGCGAATTGACTAACATGCTCTAAACTTTGGTTCGTCTGTGAGTGAAGAGAGATTTGCCTAAGGGAGAAGAAAGACAAAAAAGCTATAGCGTCATCTAGGCTAGTGGCTCGCAAATTGTGTGTTGGTCCCAACCTCGTTTTAATGGGGTCAATAGGGCTGGTGTTAGATTTGCTGGGATCCAAGGTTGAAACCTGAACCCCACACCCATCCAGGGTGGCTGAGCTTCAGCTACAGGCCCCCTCAGCCTGGGGTGGTGGGGCTACAGCTTTATCTTGGGACAGTGGGACTCAACATATAGGCCCCCACCACTCAGAGCAGCTGGGCTCAGGCAGGTTCAGCCTTTAGTTCCCCCTCCCAGGGCCATGTAGTAATTTTTGTTGTCAGAAGCGGGTCACAATGAAATTTGAGACCTAATCTAAGCCTTCCAAGCCAGCCCAGTGATAAAACTGCTGTGCAATATGATCCTGGTTTGGTAAGACATTTCGGTCTGTTGTTTACTGGACTAATATCAGTTAAATATGTGAGTTTCTAGCACCACATCTGGGCTTGATGTGGCAAATCTTGCTGTTGTGCCTAAGACCCAGTCCAGAAGCCAGCACCTAACCCAGGCAACCAGGCATAAGCACCAAAGGCTGAGGTTTGGAATCCTTCCCCTTCCAGCTTATGTTGTAGCTGTGAATCATTTGGCTCTTCCTTGTTTCATCTCCAAATGCCCCCCCATGCTGGCACCATATGTAGTCAGGCCAGTAAACAGGAATTTCTGTGGGGGGGAGGGGTAAAGGGGTGTGCTTTTTTTTGTAAATGCAGACTACAATTTTTTTTTAAATGTAAATGAATTCAAACTAATTGTGCAATGAGTGTGCGTAAGAGAGGTTAACTTGAAATTTGAGAGAAAGCTGTGACTGGTAAAATAATTTTTTATAACATACTAAACATTAATACAGTTATAAAGGTTTTTTAAAAATCACCTTCTGGGATCTTACTATAATATTGTACGTGGAAAACAATATTCCCTCATCCCCCTCCTTTTTACTGTTGCTAGCGGCCACAGGAAATGCAGTCCCTTCCCTACTCTAGGCAGGGAGCTAGCCAAGGAACTACAGCTCCCAGGGTGACTTGGGTTTCCCCATTGTGCCCTGCAACATGCATAGCACAGCAGGGAGGGAGGTAGAGAACCCACATGTGTTTGGTGTATTCACACCTGCCTGCCTGCCTGCTGCCCCCACCACCAACAGGCCTGGTAGTGTAAGTTCTGCACCTGCAGATTCTTTGCACGCTCTTCTTGTCCCTGCAGATTTGTACTCCGGTTGTGTAATGCGACTGAACTTATTTCATTGCTAGAGAGCTGTGGATAGGACTTTCCCCAAAGTACTTATATTGGACATAGTCTCATCAACTTCAGTGGGACTATGTGAGGTTTGGTTCAGCAAGTCCTTTGTCCTTGGGAGAAATGGGTTTTCAGTTCTGTGGACTGATGGGGACTGCTGAAAAAAGTATTTTATATAGTTTTGGTACTGCAGCTGTGTCACTGTGAAAACATCTCTGAAATTTTGCTTTGTTAAAGAATTAGTCACACTTCTGTGATTGAAGAATGAATTTCTCTGCACTGCAAACCAGTCAGAACACTTGCCATATCAACCTTAGAGACACAAGAGTTTTTCTTACTCACCCCCATTTTCGTGGGAAGCAGACACAAGTCACATTAACCACAGCTGAGTAGCAGTTGAGCTAGAAAAAGGATGCACTTGAGGGTAGAATAAACAATGTTGACCACAACAGCACAACTCTTGGCTCTGATCAGTTCTGGAGATAGGGATGAAGTGTTAAAAATAACAAGAGGGTAAAATATTTTCTAGGCCTCTGGTAGAAACATTTCAGTTATTTTAGCATTTAACAATAGACCAGAATGTCAGCTAATTCACTTATGAACACTGTGGATGCATATGCCCCATTGTGATGTAGGGTTTTCAGGGTAGATTCATGGAGGAAAACATACACACAGAAGAGACTAGCCAGTCAGGTAGCATGTTCTCTACTATTTCTCTGGTGAAATTTAGCAGTACTCTCCCCCACTACCCCTTTCAAGTAAGTCTTGGTTATGAAGGCAGAAGGCAGACCCTGCATGTGTTTGTAATGAGCAAATCTAGTGATGATATCAGATCAAACACCTCATTGCTGGAAATTCAGTAAAACCCATACTTGGTACTGAACTAAGTTTAAGGGCTCCAAAAAGAGCATTGTTTTACCTAGAGCTTTCCTAGGCAGAAGAAGCAGTTGCTGGGGCAGATTCAGCCATCCCTTTCTCCATATAAGGTTGTAAAAAATTACCTAGTCTTCATTGACCACCAGCAGCTATAAGGCAGGCATCCATTGGTGGCTCATATACTTGTCAATCTCATTCATTTAGGATTCTGAAATACAAATACCTCAGAATGATGCTGACACAGTCAGCTTCACCTGAGCACCATTAACGCAATCCTCATCTCAGAACTCTCCAGTGAAGGCTTTAGAAAGGTTCTTTAAGTATATTGCTTGGTGTTACTTGCACTAAAAATGGCCAATCTGGCTGAACCTGGCAGCTGAGACATCAGTGAATAATAAACTTAATTTCAAGAGCAGGAGGTATTCTTTTCCACTCACCAATCTTAATGCTAATACCAGTAACAGTTTGCAGCAGAGGTGAAAGTAAGGCAGTGCACTTTGATCAGAGCTGGCTGGGTCACTCCTCTGTAGATTTCTTGCAGGTACTCTCATAGTGCACCTCCCTCAGACAGCACCCCCTCTCGCTTCAATGCAAAAGTACCTGTAAAAAATTGAAGTTACTTTCAGCCACTGGTTTGCATACAAATCTTTCTGATTCTTTGATATATACTTTACGTTGTATGGTTTTAGTGGCTATCCTGCAAATAGTTAAAAGTCCTGGGAGGAGAAGTGAAAAAGAAAAGGAAAAAATATATATAAATGGATTTAAAATAAACTTAGTTCCTCAACCAGACGGGAGCATCTGCAGACTTAATTCAAGGTGGTTTTAGTAAAATACTGCTGAAAAAAATGTTAAGGGAAACTACAGTAGCAGAGAGGTAGCTCTGTTAGTCTGTATGCCAATAAAACAAAGCTGCAGAAATGTATACTATAGTGTAATATCGCTTGGGATATACATTTCACTCTTGCTTCTCCTAAATACTCCATTAATTGTTAAGTCTCTTTTATAAATATATGCTCCTATAAATGTTGAATAGAAAATATTTCTTTTTTAAACGTTTTTTACAGGCCTCAATTCTGTCAAGCTGTTAATGGGGTCTAAATTTTAATTTGAAGTCAGTGGGACTTAAGTGCATGTTTCACTGATTTTCTGATTAGGGATTGACAAGGTATATGCTAAAATACTTACTGAATACCTGAGGCACATTTTCGTTAGTTAGTGAATAAGAACCTAATTCTGCCCTCCGCAATGCACACCAAACATCCATTGACTGTAATAGAAGCTGTGTTCCTGAATTTGAGAGCAGAATTTAAGTGTTTTGAATCCTACTTTGAATATTAAGAACACTAAAAATAGTAATTGTAAAAAGACCTTCCCAGTGCTCTTTATAACATACATTGCTTTTATAGTTATTTTTTGTTCAGTAAAGGTGCATTATTCATACTTTTTCCTTTTTTTTTTAGCTCAAAATGTGAAAATAAACACATCACCTTCATGTGTAGGTTCATGCACTGAGAAAATGCTACAGTAATTAATTGGGTTACAACCACTGCAGGGAAATGTCACAAAAACCTCTGTTTCAGCATTGGAAACATTTGTTGGTGTTTCATTATTTTTAGAACATACTTTGTAAAAGGAAAGATGGGCAGGGGTGGTAAAGACAGTAAATGTTTCAATTTTTTTGTACAGAAGGATTAAACCAATAAAACCAGAGGAAGGGTAGGCGTTGAATTTATAAGCAGGCCCACAAATGCCCTGGAATTCCCTTGCAGACACCCAAAGGTCCACAGATCCCAGTTTGAGAAATGCTGCCCTATTCTGTAAATACAATGAAGCTTTAGTGATGGGGCATCTCTCTGCAACTTTGGCTAGTACCTCTTTGTAGAGCGAGGACAAACGCAGTCCAGATCTTGTGCAGATTAGCAAAGCTGAACAGAGATGTGCATTTTATTTTATTTTATTTTCAGCTCTTAAAGTTGTCTCTCTCTTTTCAGGAAAATCGTTGATAGAATAGATGATAACAAAGATGGCTACGTCACAACAGAGGAATTGAAAAACTGGATTAAGCGAGTGCAGAAACGCTACATCTATGAAAATGTGGCTAAAGTCTGGAGAGATTATGACGTAAACAAGGATAACAAAATATCCTGGGAAGAATACAAACAAGCCACCTATGGGTATTATCTAGGTAGGCTAAATCAAAAGGCAATATTTTAGACTGGAACTTTCAAGGAAGCCTTAGGGAGCTAGACATGAAATTTCAATCAAATTCAATGGAGACAGTTCCTCAGTTGCGTGTTTGGAAAATGTAGCCAATCTACATGAAGATGACTTTCTGGATGCATAGGGATTTCAGGAGAGGAAGAGTACATGAATAAAATTTCAAAGCTAAGTTAAAAGCCTCTGTTCCTATTAGTAAACTGAGGGAACTATGTTGTTTTTAAAACTTTTTGAAAGGAATATGTTGAAAGATTGGTATGTATTTGCTGTATTGTTTCTCTGCAGTTTTGGTCTGGATGCTAAACATTTACATAGGGTGTAAATGGAATGTAATTATTCTGTTAGAATGTGCTGTATATAATATTATATTATAATTGTAATTTATTATTACAGTTATAAATGGAAGTCCCTAACATCAGACTAATGCAACTTTTATTTAAAAATACACTTGAAGGATGTGGCTCTTCTCTTCTGTCCCCATGGAAAATTTAATCTGATGTGCTTGCTATGGCAACAGTTCAACAGTTGAGTCTGTGCATTTCATATACAGAAATTGAACTCCGTATGTCTGGGTCAGGGGGTTTAGTTGAGTTCTTAGTGGACAAGTGTCCACCATTGAAACCAGTACTTCTTTCTGCAGTTTCAACAGCAAAGCTGGGGATTGAGGGCTTGATCCAAAGCCTATTTAACCCAGGCTGTGAACAAATACAGTTATCTTCTCCCTCCAAGACAGATGTGGATCCTCCAGCATGTGGCTGATACATATTTGGGAAGGGTAGGGAAACTTGTGATGCAACTGTGGACATTCCAGTTCTCACCTAGGCCATAAGCTCAAGCCCTTTTCATAAGCTCTGAATTCACCCTGACAAAAAAGTTAACCCCCTCTCTATTTAATATTTTTAAAAATAAAAATGCCATGCATTAAAAATGGTATGTAAGGGGAAAAAGTTAATCACTGACGACAAAAGGTAAAATGAGACACAACTGAAAATTTTATTGCACATCTGTAGCCGGTGGCCAACAACATCATACAAAGAAGTATAGATTTCAGATGTGATCAAAGGAGACCACCTGACAGTTCTTTCATTGGGGCAAGTAGTAATCAGAGAAAGACCCAAAGTGTTTGAAGGAAGATATTGATGGAAGTATATGTGAACGTACTGACTTTCATTCCAGAGGAAAAGGCTTGCTACAGACTCACAGGCCACCTCACACTCTTCTGCATGACTGGATGAAATTCACACTTGTGTAGAGGGTCAGCACAATTCTCATGCATCACTTTGATCCCACTTTGAGGGTGTGAGACACGGGATGTGTCCAGCCTTATGCTGACTTTCTACACCCAGATTTCACCCTGTGACAGAGGCAGACTTTGGAGAGTGGGAGATATCCCTTGATCTTGTTTCAATCGACAATTAACATTCACAAAACCATTTCCCAAACTATTCATTTAAAAATTGGCTGTGTTATAAGCTCTTTCATTTTGAAATTGTTCCAGTTTCTGAAGGTTTTAATCAGTTTAGTGATACTATTTTTTATCATTCTTGTTCATTTTATACCACTTGAATTTAAATGTCATTGTTTTAAACTGAAAAGTATTTTTTTAGATTTGACCTAGGAGAAGGTAGCTGCTAAATAAACATCAGCGAGCCTGCCAGTTTCTGACATCATCTCTCCCACTTCAGTTTTGTTGTTTCTAAATCTTGACAAATTGAGCATATCAGATTGAATAGTGAAAATTGCTTCAGTATATTCCATTTTGGAACACAGGGTTTACAGATCATATTAAAATGAACTCACAAAATACTTGCATGTGGGAATTTAGCACTTATCAGGAAGCTCGTAGTCCTGTTTGGAAGGAGAGAGGAGTAGCAGAACATAACATGCTATTCCCTGAATATGTTTTATAATAGCTCTGTGCCTCGTGCCACAAAAAGCTGTCAGCAAGAGAAGGAAATTAGAAGCTTCAGGCTAGACTCTTCCTCTAAATTTTTGAGGACTTTATTGAGATCCAGGTTTGAGAGAGAGAAAGCAAAAGTAGGGATAAAAATGGTGACATACAGCTTGTCTCCACTCACTGGTGGATCACAGTTGATCCACCAGCAATGATTTAGTGACTCTAGTAAAGCTAATCACTCTCTTGTTAATTCTGGTACTCCAGCAGAACAAGATGAGTAAGGGCGGTCAACAAGAGAGTGTGGACCCTGTGGTAAGCAGATCTAAGCTACATTAATGCTACTAACATAACTCGTTGCATAGCTCAGATCAACCTCTACTTTCTGCAAGAAGGGGCAAACATGGCAGCACTAGAGCCTGCTAAACAAAGGTATCTACTTCTCTAAATCCTGTGTATTCCATGTAACAAGATTGTGTCAAAAAAGAGGAAAAACACAGGGTCACATACAGACTTTTAACAACCTGATCAGCCCTATATAGCAACAATTTAAAGGTCTCTACATGGCTCAGCAGATATCTAGATAAACTGGATCTGAATGACATTGATTGATTGAGGACTTTAAGAGACTCTTAATTTCTAAAGTTGATGGTAAATTCCACTTGTCCACCAGTAGACTGCAATTAATAGTAAACTGAGCCAGTAATTTATAAGCACAAACCCAGTATATCACAAACACTATAATGGCTGACCATGAATTTAAGATTGCACAAGGGAAATTTTGACACTTTTGCAGCCATTCTGGCAATGAACTATTGTAATTTTAGAATATCCAGGATCCAATAAGTATTTCAGCTGTCTTTTTCTGTTCACTACCACTGCAGTTTATGGAGACAATACCACAGTGTTTTCTAAGAAACGTCCTTGTGAGATTGTCCAATTAATTTCTAGAAAATCCAGAAGAATTTCAAGATGCAACTGATCAACACAGTTTTAAGAAAATGCTTCCCAGGGATGAAAGGCGATTCAAAACTGCAGACCTGGATGGAGACTCAGCTGCCACTCGTGAGGAGTTCACTGCATTTCTTCATCCGGAGGAGTTTGAGCATATGAAAGACATTGTTGTCTTGGTAAGTAGAGCAAAACCAATTTCCTTCCTTTTGCTTTTATTCTTCTGATCAGACTTAATGTACTTCCCTAAGCTTGCAGTGCTGAATTTTAGAGACAAGCATGTAATAAATAGTAGCCAACCTGGGGAACAGAAAGGAAAGTGCTTAATGGAATTCTCTTCTGTTAAGGTCTATACGTAGACTTGCAGTGAAAATAATAAATGAGTCCTATTTTAGTTTAACTAAAGTTAAAAAAAAAAGAGAATAAAATAAAAAGAGGGGAGAATAAAAGTCCATGGCACTAAATAGTTGTGGAATAACAGGTGTTATGAATAAAATATGATTTCGATATTTGGTGTGAGCTGTATACAGTAGGGTCTCAACATTCACGAGGGTTCCATGTTGAGAACCCTCGCAAACGTTCAATTTTGCGATTGCTGCTCCTGCCTGGAGCCCCAGGGAAGTTGCAGCTGCCAGCACTCCTCCCCGGGGCCCCGATGGAAGCGACAGTTGCTGGCGTTCCTGCCCGAGGCCCCAGGGGAAGTGGTGGCAACCAGCACTCTCTGCCTGGGGCCCCGGGGAAGCCACGGCTGCTGGCACTCTCTGCCCCGGAGCACCAGGAAGCAGCAGCTGCTGGTGCTTCATGCCCCGGAGCCCTGGGGAAGTGGCCACTGAGGCCACTTGTGAATACGTGAATGTTGAAACCCTACTGTATAGACAAGCCCTTATATTAAAATTGGAGCTGGTATGTAGACACAACAGAGACTGATACCACCTGGATAAATGAACAACAAACTTAACCAAATCCGTTCATATGTATGGGATTTCTGCACTCCAACAGGAGATTTGTGCATTCCTTTGAATAAAAAACTCATGTTGTTTAACTTGAATGTCAAGATTTCTGTGTGAAATTAAAAAAGAGCAGGCCAGCCCCCAATTGTGACATCTTCCAAAAGGGTAGTCTAGTGAAGGAAGCCAAACATGGCACAGTAACTCAGCATTTCCCTTAGGATTTCAGTTTTGATAATTTTGAGGAGTGACACATCGTAATAAAGAGAGCTCTTGGAATGTTCAGTTATTTCTTTATCACGGTGGCAAAAAAATAAGTAAATAAAAAAATGTTTTCCAGGAAACATTGGAGGATATAGACAAAAATCAGGATGGTTTTGTGGATCAAGATGAGTACATTGGTAAGTGCTGGAATGGGGTTGACTCTCCTTAACACTTAGCGTGAATACTTTAGAAATCTCCACTCCACTAGTCCATCTCTTCTCAGATCTATGTCAGTACTGTTCACAAAGAGCAGCATCTCCATCCCTATAGGCAGTCATTTTAAACAAGCAAACCCCAACATTTTCTTCTCATTTTAGTCATGTATCCTATATCAAAGACTTTCTAATGCTTGAATTAGGAAACTCTGGTTTTAGTTTCTTACAACTTTGGCAAACTTCAATGACATGGGCAGACTTTGTCTATGCCAGATGTCTGCCTAAACTGGCATTTATTTACCAGGGGAAGCGTCATCTAAAATGATTCAGCTGTTTGCAAGAACAAAGTTAGAGGAAAATGTTTCTTCCATGCTGATTTTTTTATATATAACTGTTTCCTTGCAAAGCTCACTCCTTTCATGCTTTGAAATGAAGACTTGAAATTTGGCAAGAGAAGAGATGAATAAAGGATGTGCCTTTTGCAACACCTGTGAAAATATGGTCAAATTACAAGTTTCTAAAAAAAAATCACAATTCGCTTATGCTCAGTCTTGTTTCCACATGGCAACTAAATTCTCTGAAGACTCTATCTGTGCTGGCCATGCTTTATCCTCATTCAATTCCTGCCCAATGCAGTCCCCATAGTGGCTGCTCATGTTCCATCGTTGCGCTGCTAGGGCTGAGCTGCAGCTAGATTACGCCGCCCAAGAGACCATGGGCACCAGAACTGAGACTAGGGAAATTCTGCTGTCTGTGCTGTCAATATTGCCCCTGCTGGAAGCCAGCACAGTGGAGATTTAAGAAGCATCCTGACTTGAGAGCGAAAGGGAGAGGGCCAGCCAGGGGAAGGAGGCAGAGTGCATAGATGAGGGCCAGGTTAATCTTTGGCAGGGAAGTGGATTGCAGCAGGAGCAGAGATGGGGCAGGATATAGGGGTGCCAAGTGAGACAGGAGCTAGGGATGGAAAAATTGGTGTGTCGGTGGGGAGAGAACAGGAGCTGTAGGGGGGAAATATCTGTGATCAGGTTGGGATTGTCAGAGCTGGGAAAAGGGCAAAAGCAGAGGGAGGAGGACAGGGAATGGAGCCAGGGAGGGAACACTGGAGTAGGAGCTGGGGACTGGCAGGATGGAAACAAGAATAGACATTAGAAAAGGGCTAGAAGCACAAGAGACTGTGGCAGAAGAGTCTGTAGCCACTAGAGAACACTCCTGTACAGAACCAGAATTGTACCCATTGTTCCTGAATCTCCTCATGCTGTTGCTGTCCAGTCAATAGCTGTGAAACCTATGGACAAAGTGGGCATTTCCATCCGGTCTAGTGGTAGTTCACAGCCTGCTACTGCTATCAGTCATTCCATTAGCTCAAGTAAAGGACCATTTGATATAGACCCAAGGATCCCAAACCCACTGATGATGCATGGGACGGGGCGGGAATGGTTCCACAGGATGGAATTTGCAATGTTTCAAATGTTAAGTTTTTGAAAATGTAAGAACTTGCATTAAAAATAAATGGTTACAAGGACATTCAGTTTGGAAAGACTAGCAGTCAGAAGTTGGGAGACACTTGAATTAAGGTTACCCGAGCACCACTGAAGTGGCACAAAGGAAGCAGAATGGGACATGTAAACTCGAAGTCTGTGCCAGCAAGATATTTCGGTCAAATTTCAGGCACTCTAGGGCTGTGGCCACACTTGGCCAATGCTTTGACATGGCCCTGCTAATGGCCAAATGGAAGAATACTAATCAGGTGCTGAACTGAATATTCAGCGCCTCATTAGCATTCACACGCTGCCAGCCATGGCACTTCAAAAGTGTTGTTTTCGATCGCGCTCGGCACGGCTACCCAGGGGCCCTTTTCGAAAGGACCCTGCACATTTTGAAATCCCCGTATTCCTCTCAGCTGAGGGGAATAAGGGCATTTCGAAATGTGCAGGGTCCTTTCGAAAAGGACCCCCATGTAGCCGCGCTGAGCTGCGGGCGTTCAAAAGCAGCACTTTCGAAGCACTGCGGCCAGCAGCATGCAAATGTTAATGAGGCGCTGAATATTCAGTTCAGCGCCTCATTAGTATTCTTCTGTTTGGCCATTAGCATGGCCATTTCGAAGTTTTGGCCAAGTGTGGCCACAGCTTCAGTGTTTGTATGAGCTGAGATCCAGGAAGGCAGCACAGGGGCAGCGTAAGTGCAGTGCAGTAGGGGAGGAGCCAGGAAGTCACAAGGGGGTTCAGCTGTACAGGATGTATGTGTTACACTAGAGAAATGTCATACTGACACTGAAGCCTGCAGCACACTCTGCTCCTTTGTGATTTATTTCTTTACTCAGGAAAGTTGCACCATAAAAGCCTTAGATCAAACGCAGATAATTTTTTTTCTTTTCTAATGCTACTGTAAAGATCACTTCATCGCATATAATCAAGGAACAATATACACACATTAATTAATGGTAGGGGCTTTGATTCCTTGAAATTATATTTAGCCCTAAGATGTGAATGCTTTTCATGTATGACTGAAATAACAGAGCAGCATAATTTCCCCAGTAATTTAAGTTTATTCAGTGACACTACCTACATATAATTACAAGGTAGTTGTCAACATTCGTTACCATGTAAATGCGGGTTCCTCTTGTCTTCTATAGATAGGAGCATAGAATGTTCCAGTCACGACCACCTTACGTTGGCAAAGATGATAAAATCAAATTGATGAGATGTGTCAGTTGCTTCAAATAAACACTGTAACTCTTGTGTGCCTGCACTTATTAAAAATGCAGAGTAACAATGTGTGGTTCTTGAAGTATTCTTTAACAGTTGGGAAAATTTATGCTTAAGTTTTAAGTACTTTTGATTAGATTAAATGGTGTACTGTAGTATTTTTTTTCTTTTTTTTGCACTAAACAGTGACCACAGTATGTCATACCTACATTTTTGTTTTGTGTGGCTTTAAAAAAATCCCGCAGAAGCGTTGGACAGCTTGTTCCCCTCCCCGCCCATACCTCCCAAGAATCAAGGAACCAATCTAAAATCCATTAAGGGCATTGACCCTTCTCCATTGGCTTCAGCAGGCTTTGGATCAGCTGCCAAGAAAGTTGAGAAACTAAAAATTCCTAATCATGTTACCAGACCTATACAGAATGGGCCAAACTGCCATTACAATGGGCATATATATGTGGGTTTTATTGCTAATTTTGGTCCAAATCCTGAAATGGGTTGCATCTGCACCACCCAAGAATGTGAGCTGGTCTCAGGCTTAAACTGACCTAGGGACACATGAACAGTTTTGACAACCAAAATCATATTGGGCTGTGAGTAAAGGCCACAAAAAGGTTTGATTGTTCATCCCCTGGTCCTCCCATCAGGACTCACATACTAAACCAATGCTCCTCTAGGTGATAAAAATATGGGCGGCCCCTGCTCTTCCCCACAGCATCAAAACCTCTGCCTTAAGTCACCACTAGTCTTCCCCTGCTGTTCCCCTTAATTTTTAATCACTCAAGTAACAGCTGCCTAGCGGGTACTTTCCATCTGACCAAGCAAATCAAGGCACAGCTTAATTGCAGAATGGCAGGTCTGCATTTGAACTCATGGACACCAGAGCTGATCATCTATTGTCTATTACAAGGTGTTCCTCTAGCCCCAGTCACTGGTGAGTGGGCAATTTCATGTCCATAACGCATGTGGTTCTGCACTACAGGTACCTCATTGATGTACCACAACTCATACTGCATCTGAACTCTTCCAACCCTTCCCTAGTACAGCACATCTCCGTACCTTCCCATGGCATTTGCTGCAGTCTGTTCAATACTCAAGAATTAAAAAAGGAACTTATCTGCTCAGCTGTATTTCTCTTACACAGAGGCTGCCATAAAAGCAAGGCAAAAGCTATCCAGTTCCACTTAGCAGATTTTTGTTTCCTTAAGTTTCCTTGTGCCTTTTATTCCCTCACCCACTCTTTGATTGGATTGTGATGTTATCGACCAAGACACTTGCTGGCAGGGACAAGCTGCAATGTTGCTGTGGGCCCTCTGCCCTGCTTCTCCTCCCCAGTACAGCTGAGCTCAGCTTGAAAGAGCACAAGTGCAGCTTAAGAGAAGATCCTGAAATAGCAGGATGTCACCACATGCTTGTACCCGATTTAAAAAAAAAAATCACAAAGTGGAGACTTTGGAGGCCAGGTTGCTTTTCAGTTATGTCTGGGACTGCCCATTAACAAATGGCATTGCACTGGTGTATGAAAGCAGTGATATTAGAATGGCTAGACCAAACAGTGATGAAGCCAATTGAGTGAAGCAAGGTGCATATGCATGTCCTTGTTCCTTTTTCACCCATGCCAGGCATGGGCAAGCTGCAGTCTGGGAGCTGCATGCAGCCCATGGGGGTTTTATGTACGGCCCACAAAACATTTTGTTTACTGTTGCCCTTGCACAGGGTTGCCACATTCTACCAGGTTTTGGCAGCATAGTTTTTTTCCTATTGGTAATACAAAAGTGACGCACTTAAAACAAGGGCATGTGCAGTGAGGGGCATGCTAATTGCACACAACCTTAGCAGAGCTATGTACCCCTTTGCTACCAAGTGAGATGCTGCTGGGGTTCAATTGGCACATCCCAGAAATTCTAGGTACACAAGCGCAGTCAGCAAAACTACCCTATCCTAGGAGACCAGCTTGGTTCTGACAATCTTGTGGCCCATTGAGATGGAGTACCACTCATGTGGCCCATTCACAAGCCTAGGCTACCTCTCAGTGCCTATGCTCTGCCCCACATGACATGCAAAACTTCTCTGCAAGCTATTACTGTGAAACGTCTACTACTAGCCAGCTTACATTTTGTGCATGATTTGCAAACTATATAGGACTTTGAAACCTTTATTTCCGCTCCAGCTGATATGTTTGCCCATGAGGAAGGTGGACCAGAGCCTGACTGGGTAATCACTGAACGTGAGCAGTTTTCAGATTTTCGGGATATAAACAAAGATGGGAAGATGGATAAAGAGGAGATTCGGCATTGGATTCTCCCACAAGACTATGATCATGCACAAGCTGAAGCCAGGCACTTAGTCTTTGAATCAGACATAGACAAGGTACTCATTGCTCTGGTATACTTCATAAATATTGTGTCATTAAGGGTCTAAATGGTTCCCTTTACATAGTGTCAGTCAGTAGGAGATTATTCTTAAAGACTTTTCTTACTAGTACAATCTGAGTAGGGCTTCCTTCAGATGACAAAAATGGTTTTGCTAGTACTATATTACAGCAAAGTCAATTTGAATTGATCAAGTTAGAAACCACAAGGAATAGCTGCCCTGTTAACTATCAACACAGATAGACCCATTGGCTGTCCTAGTGTTAGGACATTTATGTATTAAATTGGACTAAGAGATAAATAGGAGAGAGATAAAAATATAAGATTATAAGAAATAAGATAAATTTGCAGCTTAATATCTGGCCCATCCCTTTTATGTTCAGGGATTAATAATTCAGCAGCCCCTACAGATGCTCCAGTGCTGGAGAATGGATGATAAGGATGTCAAGAATTCAGTTATAGGTGCTTGATTCAAGAATTCAGTGTTGAATTTAGAACGATTTCACTTCAGTTGTTAAATGCAGATGATCATCACCAAAAAACAGACAAAATTTTATGCATATAAGTAATCAAAAAGGTACAGATAAAAAATATAGGTCAGCTTGCACAAGTAGGTGAGTGGCACATTCATACCACTGAAAGTGCTATGTAGCAGTTGATTATAAAATAGTTTTGAGTGAAATGCAGACCTTAGTGAAAGTAACAGGAGTTATAGCATTGACTTCCACTAAGGTCCAGCATTTTACCTGTTGTTTGCAGCCTCCTTCCCTGGAGAATTTTCTCCTGCTGGACCTCTCAGAAACATGTGCTGCTGTTTCTTTTACCTGGTATTTAAAATGTTCTCATATAGACTTTTTCTTTTCCAGGATCAAAAGTTAACCAAAGAGGAGATTCTAGAGAACTGGAACATGTTTGTTGGCAGCCAAGCTACCAATTACGGGGAAGACCTCACAAAAAATCATGATGAACTATGATATTTTTTACAACTCAGTATGCCAAAGACTGTTTAGTTTCTCACTACATTAATGGATCACTGTATTTTTTTTTCTGGCTGAATAACTTGCACCCTTACATTTTAAGCAAACAGCTTATTATCTCAGAAATGGGGTACAGAAGTAGCCCCTTACTCTGCACCATTAAATGCAAGAGCTAGTCACTACACTTTTATTTTAAAAAGAATTCTCACTATTGTGAATAGACTGCAGTATCACTTTGGGGATAGAGTTCTAAGACTTAGTTCCTAGGATCATTAGAAAGTTTTCTCATTTTCTTTAAATGCCCGCTTTTTTTTTTTCCTGTTAGGACTTACAGATTTGATCAAGAAGAAACTTACTGGATGTTTAAAGAAATTCTGAGTTCAGTGGTCTTTCTAAAACAGTAAGAATTTAGTAACATATTTTCCCTTTCCCATGTAAAGGGAAGATCTTACCTGACACGAGCCACAGTTTTTCTTCTTCATATGTAGGTTTTCCTCCTGGTTGGTCCAGAGGTGCTGAATGAATTATGGAATACAGGCATGTGCACCAGCTCTACAGAACTTAATTATTTAAATGCTGCACCTATAACTGAGCACTGCTCCCCAGTTCCATTTTACTAATCTTTTTACGATTTGAGAAGTTATGTGTGAGGAGGAAGGAAAGCCCAGAACCAACACTAAGCTATTGAGCAGTAGCTTCCAAAATTGTGGTCTCTGGAACCATAGGTGGTCCATGAAGCTCTTGCTGATGGTCCACAAAGAGCTGATTGGCCACACACCATGTTTCCTTTTTGTTTCCAGCTGACAAATCACACTAAGGAAGCTAAACTAGCAGCAGAACTAGCAGCACAACTCTCAAGTTGGCCATCACCCCAGGGTTGTTGTTGACTGAGGACAATAGAGTCCATGCTTACAATTACTGCTACTAAGAGCTGAGGTAATACGCATGGGATGGTTGGTGGGTTGTTGATTATGCTGTTTCCTGTGAAGAATTATGGCACACGGACCTGCTGTTTTCAAATGCTTCCCACACTTCGTACAAGTGACACACTCCACTTTCACTATGTTGAGCCTTTGCTGACTTATTCATGCCATCCGGAAAAGAAATGAGACCACTACTTGCTGGGCCCTCTTGATATGATGGGACTTCTGTTCTGTGATGCATCAGGGATGCATGTGGTTTAAAGTGCTGGGTTTATATATAGACACACATTTATATCACCAAGTTATACCATAGATGGATGGATTCTCTTCAGAACAGTAAATCTTCTACATGGCTGCATTTTTACTGTATGAGTTGTTTTCTATATGCACACGTGTTGTTTCTTCCTGTACTGAGCTGACAACATGCACAATAAAATCATGACTTTCTTTTTGATACTATAAAGGTGCAGAAATGTTAATCGAGAAGTTATGTGTGAGGGGGAAGTAAAGCCAAGAACCGTAGCTTCCAAAACTGTGGTCTCTGGACCATAGGTGGTCCATGAAACACTTGCTGGTGGGCCACAAAACGCTGATTGGCCACACACCATGTTTCCTTTTTGTTTCCAGCTGACAAATCACACTAAAGGAAGCTAAAAATACATTATATCTAATTGGATCACCAGCAGCAGGGGAATTTATTCACACATGCAGGAGAGGCAGCTACAAGACATTTCCTCTAGGATGTGTACTTTCTGCTTTGGAAAAAGGTCAAGAACCCCCATTTTAAACACTGAACATGATCATTCTGCTGGTATCTCCACATTTGGGGATATTATTTTTGGATGCAATTTAATGTCAAGACCAGCTAAAAAATTAAAAGCAATAACCAGGCCAGAGGGGAAAAAAATTCTTAAACTGCATATGTGTTTGGAAAAGTGACTAATAGTGATGGTAAAAGTGGCACCTTTTTACTCAATGGTACAAAGGCCTTTTTTTGATCCTCTGTGTGCTGTCGAAGTTCTATTCATGTACATAGTCTGAATAATATCTGCAACATCAAATTAACAGAGAATAGATGTGCTCCTTTTTACTCCAGTTGGCAACATGGAGTCAATGGAGCTGTAGAAGAATGAGCTGGAATCTGTTCTGATTTATGCATTATCAGTCAACAGAATTGTCAAAGAAGTTCCAACTATAGGCTCACATTCTTTCTTCAGTTATAATTATGCTACTCCAAGGCATACAAGAAATTTCATAGGTATCATCTGCCTTGCATAGTTCTACACAGGTAGGTGACCATATTCCCCTAGGCTAAATACAGGACACCCAGAGGGAGGGGGAAAGATGCCTCCCTGGCACCTGAAATAAGGGACTACTCTGGCCAAAATGGGATGGATGGTCACCTTACTCATACTACCCTATGGGGGCTGCCACTCTGCTGCAGGGAACGGGGGTGATCCCTGGCTGCAGGGGACAGCTGCGGCTCCTAGCTGCCCCATGCCTTGGGGTACTGGGATTGGACCTGTGACCCCGCTGGGGCCCTCCCCCACTGGTGCTTCTCCTGGGTTTCCCAAACCACAGGGAGCCAGGAAAGGGTCAGCAGCTGCACTGGTCCTCCTCCCAGCCCCACCAAGCAGTGGGGAGCTCAGAGCCAGGTGCAGCCATGCCTGTCCAACTCCTGGCTCCCCCGAGCTGCGGGGAGCCAGGAGCCTTGTGGCAGCTGCCCTGATCTGGTTCCTGGCTCCCCTGAGCTGTGAGGAGCTGGGCAGCAGCCGTACTGGTCCAACTCCCAGCTTCTCCAAGCCTCAGGGAGATGGAAACTGGGTGGCAGCCGCTCCCGCACGTGAATATGGGGCAATTAGCCCCTTTGTTAAAATAAATCAAGACACCTTCCTGGTGCCTGAAGCATGGGGCTCTCCCAGCCAAAATGGGATGGATGATCACCCTATACACAGGTAACAGTACAGTGAATCAGAAAGAACATAGCTTTTATCTCTGACAGATTGTGGGTTTGTGTCTCTGTTGTTTTGTATAAACTGAGCAAATGTGTTTTGGAAGTTGCTGAAAGGGTAAGCATAGAACCACCTCTGCTGCAAAAAATGTCATTTTTACTGGGTCACTTTTCAGAGAACAAGTGCACTTTCTTATCTGTTTGAACTCGAACCAGATTCCATCTATTTCTGCTTGGTATAGATTATGCAATCTTGATAATATGTTATAGCTTTTTGGTTTCTGCCTCATTATGACATTGCCTGAAAGGTCTGCAAAAACTCTGGTATCTTTCAATAAAAGCATTAGGCCAAACCGTGATATGCCAAAAGCAAATACTTTGTCTTTGCTCTCCCAGGATCCATGAATCAAAATGATGCTTCCATGCAACATACTCTGTGAAACAATAAAACTGTGTTTTAGCACAGAATCAGAATTTCTCAGCAGCGTTTAGCTTATTATTTTGACTTTGCAGCTGCATTACTGCTTACTTCATTCATCATAAACATCTCTGGGAGTATTCATCCTAAAGAGTGGTTTCACAATGAGATTTCGATTAAAAAAAAAACAAACCCTTGGAATCCTTCCTACGCACAGATACCACATGCCAAGTCTACTGCCTTGCCTCCATGTTTCAGCCAAAAAGCTCTTTAAAACTAAACAAAAATCAAATGGAAACTGGGTACTGAGACATTAGTCATCAATGTCTTCATCCAGCTGTGACACTGCTGAATAGACCGTGTTCCGTTCCTAAAGAACTGCATGCCAGTTTTGACAAGCAAAGACAGTTTCTCCTGCTTATTGTTTGGATATTTGAGAGCCCCAAGATCAGTCTCAAACAGGACACAATGCTGCAGCCCTGCATAATCTGACTTTCTGATTATGCATGTAACATCCAAATACAAAGTAGGCACCGCTGAGGTCAGTGAGATTACTCACATGAGTACACCCTGTAAGCTTAGGCCTATGAAATTCCACAGGAAGATTTAAATCAAATCAATGGAAATGCTAAATAAATTTTCTTATGTCCATTTGTGGAGACAATTCATCCTCTGATTAAAAGTAAATTACAAATAATGAGTGAATCGGTATTTTTGAATGCTCTTAACAAGACCATACACACTTACATTTTGCTTTATAAAATAGATACAGAAAGAGATACAGGAAGTCATGGATAGCATGCTTACAATTTCATTCTAAAGGCCTCTCTTTTTTCTGCAGTTTTTTAAATTTCACATACCATGGCAGAGTACATTTTGTGTACTAAATCCTCCTTTCAACCTCAATGCACTAAGAAAGAGTAACTCTAAAAGAGACTAGAGCTTCTGGGTTTGAATTTAACACTATTTAAGGAAAGCAAACTTTGCTAGGGGATATAACTGTTAACATTGTGATTTTTCAAGCCTAAGGTTTCTAATGGGGTTTGACTGTTCCAGAGATAACATATTTTTTCTAGGTAACATATTTCAAATTCGATTACAAGCAAATGTTACAAAATTTTAGTGTAATGTGAAATACTGTAATGTCAGATAGCATTATTTATCTGCCTAAGATGACTAAAAACATTAATTGCTGGGAGCCATAATTCATCCCAGCAACATGAAATTCCATTTTGTGCCTATCTTTCCAGTTATTGCAGATTTTCATAATGAATTGTGAAGTGGTGAAATTCTTTTGGGAAATGTGTTTGTATATTTCTACCTGCAGGTTCTGTATGGTCACTTTTATTACACAGCTCCTCCATTAACTAAATGTTTTCATTATGGCGGTGCCATGGTACATCATGGATGCATTTTTATCCTTTTAGATATCTTGAATACTCTTTGTTATTGTTCATGCAGTTTTAATTATTAGAATCTATTAAATGAACTAAGTGGCTAATGTTCATTGACTTATATTTCCATTTAATGATTCAATCAGGTTAAATCTGTCATCTCTTCCAGTCAAGGTATTATTTGTAGCTCCCAAAGGAAAGGTAAAATTCTGTGCAACCTGATCCAATTACACTTACACAATGATATTCAAATAGTTGCCTTAATGGTTTATTATTTGCAATGCAGAAGCTACCCTTTCTTCCACTGAAGTCAACTGAACAACGTCCATCTTCTAGTCACTTTAAAGCAGGAGTGAGGCTTTAGCTTCAACCAGTTACATAAACTAATGGTAGACCAATGGGACAATCAGGAACCAGAATAGAAACTAGTGGGTACCCACCCCCTCAGGTCCTGATCCTGACCTACAACTCGAAGGCTGTGTCTACAATTGCAATCCTATTTCGAAAGAGGTATGCAAATGAGGGGAAATGAAAATGCAAATGAGGTACAAATTTGCATATCTGACACCTCATTAGCATATTCTTATTTCAAAATAGCTTCTTTTGAAAGAAGAAAACCAATGTAGACACTGCTGTTTCAAAAGTAAACCCCCATCTTCAAAAGAATCCTTCCCCCCCTCAAAAAAAAGGGAAGGATTCTTTTGAAGATGGGATTTACTTTCAAAACAGCAGTGTCTACACTGGTTTTCTTCTTTCAAAAGAAGCAATTTCAAAATAAGAATATGCAAATGAGGTATGGATATGCAAATTTGTACCATGTGCGTTTTCAAATCACCTCATTTGCATACCTCTTTCAAAAGAGGAATGCAAGTGTAGACACAGCCACATTCTATTAACTTCTATGACGTTTATCCTAATTTACACTGACATAAGGGATGCATCTACACTTGCATTCCTCTTTCAAAAGAGGTATGCAAATGAGGTAAATAAAAATGTGAATGAGGCATAAATTTGCATACTTGGCACATTATTTGAATATTCTAATTTTGAAAGGGCTTCTTTCGAAAGAAGAAAGCCGGTGTAGATGCTCCTCTTTCGAAAGTAAACCCCATCTTGGAAAGAATCCTTCTTCCCATTAAATAAAGGGAAGAAGGATTCTTTTGAAGATGGGTTTACTTTCAAAACAGCAGCATCTAGACTCTTTTGAAGCTCTTTCTAAATTAGAATATGCAAATGAGGTGTCAATATGCAAATTTATACCTCATTTGCATTTTTGAGTTACCTCATTAGCGTGACTCTTTCAAAAGAGGAATGCAAGGGTAGACGCACCCAAGCTATCACAGATTCAGGTCAGAAATCTCCATTTCAGTGAAGATGAGGTCTAACAAACTAGTTGCCTATTTGAATGATGGATCAACTCACCAAAGTGTCTTGCTTGCCAGTTATCTGAATGATATTGGAGCCATTCTTACACTGCAAGTAACTCCTAGCAAATGAAACCAATGTTCTGTAGCAAGTCAGACCAAAAGGAGCAAACTGGTAATGCCTGTAGTAGAAGGGGCATGTGACAATGTTAGCTCCACAGCTGGCTTAAAATATGGTACTAACAGAAAATTTGTACTCAGCTACTTAGCAGTTTCCATCACTCGCAAGCAGCATCTTAATTTTCCCCACTCTATATAATTCAGTTTCTGTTTCTAAGTCAAAGTATCAATGTGTTCTTAGATAGTCAAATGACATGTTATTGAATCTGAACACTAAACAACAGAGAACAAGAAGTCCTGTGGCACCTTCTAGACTAACAGATATTTTGGAGCATAAGCGTTCGTGGGCAAAGATCCCCTTTGTCAGATGCATGAGTCAAGTGGGTCTTTGCCCACGAACGCTTATGCTCCAAAATATCTGTTAGTCTAGAAAGTGCCACAGGACTTCTTGTTGTTCTCGAAGATACAGACTAATACGGCTACCTCTCTGATACTAAACAACAGAGGCATTAGTTATATATTTGACATTTCATTGTAACAATAGAAACTTTGGTATCCATCTCTCACAGATTAGAGTGGAAATCATCCATATGAAAATAAAGGGATAGCCCTTAAAAGCACATAGACCAAGGTGAAAAGACATTACTGCAGCTTCTGAAGACAACTCTTAAAATCCTCTAGTAGGCTTATAAGTGGTTTTGTGGCTGATTTCACATTTATTGATAATCCAGTAGCACACACTACACTCAAACATTTCCAGTGAGTCCAGTGACTGTTATCAATAAGAGTGTTGCAATGTCATCCCACTGGTTTCCAATGGGATTTAGATAGAAATAAGGCTTGTAACCAGTGCATACTGGATTGGCCTATGTTCTCCACCCTTAAAACACCCAGTGGATTCTAAGGAAATTTGATGGGCACAGGAAATGAACATCTAGTGGTCACCATAAATCCCACCAATGAAGAGGTCAGTGTATTGTTATCACAGCTACACTGCCTAGAAATTTAAAAAAAAATTGCAGATCTTAATTTCTAACCCAATTCTGCATGGTTCTCTCAGAATTGGCATACCCTGGTTCTGGTGGGAAAAAAGTCACCACATTACTTTATGTTTCAATAAGCAGATAACCCATTTTATTTTCATATTAATCAACTGCAAGATTTATATGGGCATGCCAAAGGCTAAGAGATTACTGAATCCACTGACAAGCACCCTCCCTCCCTGCCTCATGCCATACATTTTAGATTCAGCAGAACTAATGTTCTTTGCTTCCACTCCATCTCACATGGACTCTTGATGCCAAAACACAAGAGAAAGAAAGAAATAATATTCTATTTCATCAAGTGAAAAGGTACAACACAACTGCAGCACTCAAATTTCCTGAATCTTTGATTTGATGATAAATGTAGAGATAATACATTAAAGATCATAAGGAGGACTTCATAAGAGAAGCACAAGGGAATTTAATGGGAAAGTGGGATTGAGAGAAGATAATGACTGAACCGGTCCTGTACACGCTGACAAAAAATAAATAAATAAATAAAAAAGGCTTCTTCCCCCATGCAGTCATTTTCCAAATTACAAGTTTATCACATCAAAATCTTTCATATCTTTCTTAGACATGTTTTCTTTCTTGCTGCCTTCAATACAGAACTCCTCTAAGAAATCTCAAAGCTTCTTAATTTGATAATATTGAAAAGATACAGCAAAAGAAACCAAGTTTCCTGAAGTATCATCTCTGCTCTAAATTGACATCAGGAAAAATACAGTTTTAATCAATGAACATTCAATGAAAAAATCAAAAATTGTGAAATTACAGTATTCCATTTTCTAGACATAAAGAGCAAGGTGCAGTAGGCTTAGCATTACATTGATTGAAAGTATTTATTAAATTGCAAGGAAACTCCTTATAGAGAACTCTATGGATGAGAAATCATAGAATTCTAGGGCTGAAAGGGACCTCAGGAGGTCATAGAGACCAGCCCCCTGCTAAAACCTTACAGCAGGATAACCCCAACTAAATCATCCCAGCCATGACTACGTCAAGCCAGGATTTAGAAACCTCTACAGATGGAGATTCCAACCCCTCTCTCGGTAACGCATGCCAGTGCTCAGTGCTTCACCACCCACCTGGTGAAATAGTCTTTCCTAATATCCAACCTATGCCTTTCCCTCTGTAACTTCAGATCATTGATCCTTGTTTTGCCATCTGTCACCACTGAGAACCGTCGCTCTCCATCCTCTTTAGAGTCCCCTTTCAGGAAGTTGAAAGCTGCTATCAAATCACCCCTCAGTCTTCTCTTCTGCAAACTAAATAAGCCCAAATCCCGCAGCCCCTCCTCATAGATCATGTGCTCCAGTCCCTTAATCATTTTGTTGCCCGTTGCTGAACCCAATCCTATGAGTCCACATCCCTTCTATGCTGGGGGCTCAGAACTGGACGCAATACTCCGGATGTGGCCTCACCAGTACTGAGTGAAGGGGAATAATAACTTCTCTAGATCTGCTGGAAATGCTGATATCATTTCTGTGGTTCATTCATTGCTGTAGAACACAATGCTACACTATGCCAGAGAGGATTACTTGGTGATCTAAACATCCCATTTGACTCAATCTTTTGTCCTCTGAGGTAGTTTACTGTGTGGCACTGTCCTATTCATAGCAAACACTGAAATTCCAGGCTACTTCTTCCAAAATGAGAAATTACCCCTCCCCAGACTCTTAATTCAGTTTTTTTTTCAACTCAGCTTGTTAAAGGATGATTTGACCTCCAGGTGTCATTGGCTGCATAGCTGGCCAGTTACCAATTTATGTGAGCAGATGCACTGTTTGGAATCTTCGTCTCATTGCTAATGGGAAACAGTCAAAGAAGACTTCTTTGAATAGTGAGGTTTAGGGCTGAGGTCAGCCGTCTGTGGCCCATGAGGGTTCTATGTGTGGCTGGCAAGACATTTTGCTCACTGTTGCACACATAAGAATGCCAGATCTGCTGATTTCCATCTGCACAGTTTTTTTCCTACCGTAATTTCTGAAGTGACACACAAGTAAAGCAAAGGCATCTGAACAGAGGTGTGCATATAGCATTGACTGGGAGATCCATGTGCTTTCCCCTTTTTGTGGTAACCCACATCAGTGTAGAAAGATACCAGGTTCAAGACAGACTCCAGTACCAGGTGGCATGGTCACATGTCTTTCTAGGACCAATGTCAGTTTGGGCTTCTAGGACAAACAAGGCTATTTACAGGTCATTGACTTGATCATCTAGCCTTCCAGGTTCTGGAACATCAGTAGTGACCCTCATTAGCACATTTAGAACTTTAAACAGAGCCTCATTTCTTATTTCTAAATTCACATACAAGAATGATCCATGCACAAAAATAAGATATACACATTGAGCTTACTGTAACTAGAAAACTGGTACATTACATGGCCCATTTTGCATAAAACATCGTTAAGTTGTTCATATTCATAAGCCAATTTGCATGAAGCATGGGAATAGCCCAGTGACACCAGATATACAAGTCCAGTTTGCAAAATCTATCCTGTACCAGGAGACCAACATGGTTATGACAATCTTGCAGCTCACTGAGATGTAGGAGGGCCGCTCATGTGGCCCACTCACTGGCCTAGGTTTCCCAGTGCTGCTTTATGGTCATAACAAAAGCTATGATTTGACTTGGTAACTAGAACAGAACCTTGAACAAACATAAGGTAATAGGAGTTGATTTATTGGGTGGATTTGCTATTGACCTTAACTGTGTGCTCAATTTTTCTACAATGTAATATTTTTGTGTGGCTGTAATTCTCCAGGTTTACTACGAATTAATTGCATGCACAAAGCACCAATGAAGTTTCAAAAACCTCTGTATGTTCCTTGGAGTGAGAGAGGTTATATCAATATCAAATATTATTCCTAATACAGAGCTACATTAAAGTTTAACCAGTAAACAACATGTCACGTCAGGAAAAACATATAGGATAAAATTCTGCCCCAAAGCTGACCACGCTCCTGATTGCAATTTCACAAACAAGACATTGGCTATGTCTACACTGAAAAAAAACTTTGAAATGGCCATGCAAATGGCCGTTTCGAAGATTACTAAAGAGGCACTGAAATGCATATTTAACACTTCATTAGCATGCCACCGGCCGTGGCTCTTCGAAATTGCTGCATTTTGCGTCCACACAGCTCGTCCATATGGGGGACCTTTTCGAAAGGACCCCAACAACTTGGAAATCCCCTTATTCCTATGAGCTCATTATGAAGTTTTGAAGTTTGTTGTCAGTGTCAACACAGCCATTAAGTTTGACTTTCCCTTTATAACACACATAGGCTGGGTCTACACTAGCACCCCCCTTTTGAAAGGGGGATGCTAAGGAGACACTTTGGGATATGCTAATGAGGTGCTGCAATGAATATGCAGCACCTCATTAGCATAATGGTGGCCACAGCACTTCAAAAGTGCAGCTTTCGATCGCGCGCAGCTTGTCTATATGGGGTCCTTTTCAAAAGGACCCGGCACATGTCAAAATCCCCTTATTCCTAAGACCAAGTGGAGGCGGTGCTAGTGTAGACCCAGCCACAGGGTGCATCTACACTAGAAACTAACATCAAAGTTTACGTCTACGATAAGCAGTATGTCGAAGTAGCCAGAAGAGAATCTACGCACATTTTCCCTGACTTCGAAGCAGGGATCCCAAGTCTGAAGTCCTTACTCCATTCCCAGAAATGGAGTAGTGCTCTTCTTCAAAGTTTAACTTCAAAGTAGGGTGTGAGTAGACTCTCAGCTTCGAAGTTGCTTACTTCAAACTTGTACTTCGAAGTAAGCAACTTTGAAGTTATTTTTGTAGCGTAGACACAGCCGTAGTGTGGCATATAGCAATGTGATAAAAATGAAACACACGGCACAGCATGCAGAGCAATGCACAATATACAATACACACAATAAAATACTGCCTTAAATTTCTACTCCTTTCAACTAGAAACAAACCATTTTTAAAGGTGCTTGTGGTTCAAAAAATATTTAAGATATCATGGCCAAAATCCAGTTTGTACTTTGTCTTGTTTGGCAAGATAACTCCAAAGATCAAAAAAGTTCTCTTCATCAACAATGATGAATATTAGCCAGTCCAACTGTTCTGAAGCTTTTATGAAGTATTCAGCCTCATTAAACATTAAATGGCATTGAAATATAAATATAAAATAACTACCAGCTTTCTATCTTTCAGATACAGAACAAAGGTGCCTAAAATATGGAAAGCAACAGCAAAATATTAAATGGATTGGGAATTCACAGACACACTAATTTAAGAAAGCTGTCAGTAGTAATTGGTTCATTCAAATATGCACTGCCATGAAAGTAAGATGTGATATAATGGTAATTTGTGAAAAAGAAAAATATCTGGTGAGAAACAAAAAAAAAAGTAATGACAAATATACATAATAGGGAGATCATAAGAAGTACCACTGTGGCTGCCTTCATACAGACTTAGGGCTGATACTCATTTACATTAAAGCCCCTTTACACCACTCTGCCGGCGGAATGAAACTTCAGGTGTGTGTAAATGAGAATAAAATCCCTATTCTCTTCTCCTGGTCTTTTATCTTAAAACACAGCAAACAGCACAAAAAAATGAAGTCTCACAAAGGAGAAATATTAGTTTTACAAATCACTGAAAGTGACTGGCCAGAAGCTGTTAAAATAAATCAGCGCAACAGTGTGGTTATCTATAGTATGTAACACCACTTTGTGGTCTGAGTTGCAGATAAAGGTTACTTGCCATACAGCAAGAAGTTTAATTTCAAAGTCTATATACCTAGCAATCAAAGGTCCTTCATTTCCTGGTCTTCAATATATGTAATCAATTCTATACTATTTTTTCATAATAATAGCCTTAGGCTTCTATCTAATTCTTTATTGTTTTTGTATATTGATAGTATAAAAAAACGTAGCCATGACACACCATTTGCTTTGTTATTGTGGTGCCCTTCTCTCCTGCTCATGCAGCACATCCACTGGCTCATCTGTCTGGGGTTAGGGAGAAACTTCTCCTCTGGGTAAGTTATTCCATAGCTGTTTCATTTGGCATTGGTCATGGTTGGATATAAAATACCAGACTAGGCAGACCACTGTCCTGCTTGATTATGGCAATTTGATTAGCACTTCCTTTTGAGGTCTAAGAAAAAGAAGGAAGAGCAGGAGTTCCCAGTTCCAGGAGGCTGTGTTTGATACCAGGTATGTTTAACCAAGCAAGCAAGAATTATCAAGCTCTCTCATTAAGTGCACCTAAGAATTACATCAGTCAACACCAAACCATAGACCATCTAGGACGCAACCCAGACACTAAATTCTGAACACATATAGGCATATGAAACAGATCTATTTTTTACATTTGGCAAGATGTGACATATCAATGTGCACACATGAAAATAAAAATAAATACTGCGGACACGTTAGGAAACAATACACAAACAGCATTTGATGTGGGCTATTTTTGTTACACGCTCTTCAGAATATAACTAGAAATATACTTTTGCATTTCTGGATACTCAAGAACCCTCCCATATTTATTTAATGTACATGTTGCATAGGGAAGAGAGCAGCTTTTCTAACAAACATATGTTAGAGTATGTCTGAACACTTTATCCTGACCCCACACATCATTTTCTCAACAAATTCAGTTTGCTGAGAAAGTAATAAAATAATTCAGCCACACCCCCAAATCTCAGTATAGTGGTCAGTGCTGACCCTCAGTACCACATAAACCCTGTGTGAAGTCTGCCATGTGGGCTGCAGATAAAATGCCCAGACAAAACAGGTATGTCCCCTTGTATGTTGTGGAAAGTGTTTCTGCATTAATCCCTAATAGGCCGGCATGAGGAAACTTGCTCCAGAGACAGGCTAGAGGAGGGAATCAGAGAGACACCAACAGCCAGTGTAACTGCCACAGGGGCTTGTGTGTTGGAATAGCAGACAAGAGGAGAGTAGATAGTCTTCTAGGCAGCAGCAGAACTATTGGAAGCGGTAGAGCGGATTTCACTTATCCAACCCATCTACATTTGAACCTGAAAATTTAGGCTTCATGCAGATGAATTTCATGCTCTGTGTTCTGCTCTGTTTGTAGACATATTGTGCAGATCTACTCTTTATAAGAAACACACTCCATTTACCATATTAGTATCACGCTCACTGTCTTTGTGTACACTGGTTGGCATCGATCAGCATCTTCCTCCTACAAGTTTGTAAGGCTAAGTCTACACTGAGAGATAAATTCAAACATTAAATTTGAATTTGTAACACTGGGTTTTATAAATTTGAATTTGAGTATCCTTACCTCCCCACAAATTCGCACAAATTAAAGTTCGTGCTGCCACACTCAATTACCCAAAATCAACTGTTGCAGCAGTGCATTGTGGGAACCTATCCCACAGTTTCCTCAGCCCTGTAGCATGCTGGTGTTTTGTTTGTTTGTTTGTTTGTTTTTGTGCTGGTTCAGTATGGGAAAAAATGCCCCACAAGTAGCTGTGGATATCTGATGTCATCTTCCCACATTGCATTGCCTTCATTCCCTTCTTGTAGAAAGCACATGATAATTTTTGCAGAAGGAGGGAAAGAAAAGTAGGGACTCCCAGGTGAAAGAAGACCAAATAGCCTGCTTCAGAAGGTTACTGAACTGTAAACTGGCGGCTCAGCTGCTTTTCCCCCATTGAAAGAACACCTTCCATTTGAACTAATGGGCAGTATTCCCTTTCAGTACAACTTTTGCCTAATCAGCCAAGTAGAGCACCAGGGAACTATCACACTCACATGCCACAAAGAGTACATGCTTTGGGATCACCCAGGTGACTGTTCCATGTCAACTGGCCCCTGAGCTATTTTTCCCCACCTGGGCAGAAAGGTGAAGTAGCTGAAAAGGAGATGAGACTATCAGATTAGGCCCACTGACAAAATGTTTACATAAGAGAGAAAATAATATGGAGGATGAGAACTAGTTAAAGAACATATCTTCTTTAAAAGATGTCCCCGGAAGAACCTCTGCTAAGGTAGTTTTGAAACAAAACAGAATAACACAGAGAGAATGTCACTGTAAGTATAATATTGTGGCAGTGGAAGCCCCAGATATCACTGACTGCGGGGTTTGGGGGGGAGGCAGCTCATGTTTCGTGGGGGTAAGTGCTGATGGACCAGTTGACATGGTCCCTTCACCTAATTTATGCCAGCTCCACCCCACCCCCACATGTGATGCCCATTAGGGGACAGCCAGCCCCTGACAATATTTGCAGCCGGGGTCTCAGCCCCTCAGCTTGTGCTCCCCATAAGCGACCAACCAGCCCTGGACAATGTTTGCACCCAGGGAACTCAGCCCTCAGGTGCCAGTCATTGTCATTGTCCTGTCAAGTCCTGAGTGACCAGCTGATATGGTCCCTTCACCGCCATCCGCATGGCACCCATGGGTGGTGGTGGGGAGGCTCTGTAGAGACATGAACTGTAGAAAAGAGTTTCTCAGCCTCTCCTGCTACATTTTCTGCATGATTCCCACAGCCCAGCCAACTCAGTGGGGCGGCCACATGCTCTGGTGGGGAGTGGATATCTGAAGTTATTGTCATCCCATAACACAATGCACCCACCACCACTGCTACTGGAAAACAAAGGAATTTTGTGCCCTTTTTTGGGCACTTTTCAAGCAAGCCTTCCCTGGCTCACACTGCTCCACAGTGCTATCATGAATACAGAATAGCTCATAGTCACACGAAATTTAGTGACTTGCTGGCCCCTGCCTTGAAATGCAGCAATACAAAAATGGGACGTGCTTCACCAGTTCACAAGTGAGTAGCCATTGTTCTTTGGAAGTTTGCAATACCTGACAGCTACCGGTCAGTGGGAAATCAATTTGGGGTGATCCACTATAGAAGCTGTGATGACGCAGGTAGCCAATGCAATCTGTGACTGCCTGATGAAGAAGACCATGACTCTGAAAAATGAGCAACACATAGTGGATGGCTTTGCTGCCATAGCGTTTCCTAACTGTGGTGGGGCAGTAGACAGGACTCACATTCCAATCCTGGCCCTTGACCACCTTGCCTCTGAGTATATAAACAGCAAGTGTTATTTTTCAATGGTGTTGCAGCCTGTGGTGGATCATAAAGGTTGTTTCACCAACATCTAGGTGGGATTGTCAGAAAAGGTTCATGATGCATGCATCTTTAGAAATTACAGTATGTACAGAAAGCTCCAAGATGGGACTTTCCTCCCTGACCAGAAAATCAAGACTGGCAACGTGGAGATGCCCATTGTGATACTGGGTAACCCTGCTTATCCTCTGCTCCATTGACTCATGAACCCATAAACTGTCAACCTTACTGCAGCCAGGAGTGCTTCAACTATAAATTGAGCAAGTACAGAATGGTGGTGGAATGTGCCTTTGGCCATTTAAAAGTAAGGTTCCATTGCCTTTTGACCCATCTGGACCTTTCCCAAATCAACAGCCCCACCATGATTACAGCATGTTGTATTCTGCATAACATTTGAGTATCAAAGGCAGAAAATTTCAAGCCAGCCTGGGCTGCTGAGGCAGGTTCCAGGATCAGGGTTTATGCACAAGGGCATTTGTGAATGCACATATAGAAGCAACAGCAATCATGGAGGCTTTGAAAAACAGATGTATGAATGAGCACTCAGCCACATGAACCTGCTCCCCAGATTCACCACATAATTATTTCTGATTAACCTTTCTGAAAGCACTCCAAGTGCACCACACAACATGTGAACCAGTAAATGAGACTGTATTCATTTTTTTAAAAAGAGTTTATTTTTATTTACAAGGGGAAGGGGTAGGGGTAAACCATGAAGGGACCATTTAGGAAAAGAAAGGGAAAAGCAAAAGATATTACATTTGGTGGTATGTGAGCTTTTTGCATTGGGGAGAGGTCATGGTGGTGGAGTGGAACTCTGTCCTCATCTTCCACCCCACCCCCAGGTTAGGGGGACCCCAACAACAGGGGAGGCAAGGCATATCAAGGGGAAGAAGGGTAACAGGGAGCTGAGTCCAAGTCTGCATAACTAGCCCTGCATTGGTGGGATATCCCTCTGCAGCTCCAGCAAGGAACAAAGGATCTTTGCTCCCTGATGCTTTGGTGCCACTGCTGTTATCAGCCACCTTTGGTTATCAGTGGCTCTGCCCCTGTCTGCCTTTTCTAGTTGTTGCAATATGAGGTCCTGCTTCGATCTCTTCTTCCTCCTCATCATAGCAACCCAGAAATATTAACAAGCTCTTCTAAAAATAGGCATTGAGTCACTGTATGCGCCTATTCATCAACCTCCTCATAGCAGTGTAAAAAAAACACACTCCACAAAAGTAAACCCAAACCAAACCAGCTTGTAGCATTACTAACAATACTCACCAGAAGAGCCCCACTTGTCACCATTGCTGTACACCATAGTTTCAGTTGTCGATGAGGAGGGTACTAGCTCAAAGTCCAGTATAAAGAGCTCTGGACTGCCAGGATCAGCTTCTATGGGCTCCAGCTGAACATTGGCGGCATTCTCTTCATTGCCCTCTTGCTCCTGCTCCCCTCTTGGCTCACAATGGAGTTCTCAGGATAGTCTCCTGAATGGTACTTGTTAGCTTCAGGGACCATGGTTGGGTCACTCCCAAGAATTCTGTCCAGGTTTTTGTAGTATTGTCATGTCTTGGATGAGATGGATGGCTGAGATGTGACCATGCTGGTCAGAAAGAAAATTAATTTGCATTCCTGATACAATTCAAATTCATGGGCTCCCTGTTACCTATTTCCTTGTGCACCTGGAGAGCATTGGAGATGCAAGCAGCCAGAATGGACAACTGTGGGATACATGAGGGACTCCTCTGGAGGCCAATAAATATCAGTTTACGCAGACGCTGTTTCCACACTACCATTAATCTGCACACTTACATTCAAACTTCCTGTTAATCCCACACAGGTTGTCAGAGTAAGACTATCAGCCGTAGCATGCCCCAAATTCGAAATAATGGTATTTGATGTGTGAACAGTCATAATTTAAAACTGACCTAAGTGCCTTAGATTCAAATTTATGCTGTAGTGTAGGCATACCCTAAGACAACAATCTGATCCAAGTTTCTGGAACCCATTTTCAGAAGCAGTGTTAGCTGTTGTCTCATATTTCCACATCATAACCATCTGCAAGTTCCATCCAAGAAGACATTCCCCTGTCTTTCACACAGAGGCTACGTCTACACTAGCCCCAAACTTCGAAATAGCCACGCAAATGGCCATTTCGAAGTTTACTAACGAAGCACTGAAATGCACATTCAGCGCTTCATTAGCATGCGGGCGGCCACGGCACTTCGAAATTGATGCACCTCGCCGCCATAAGGGGACTTCGAAGTAGGCGGGGTCCTTTCGAAAAGGAGCCCCATCGGGATGAGCCGTGTGGTGGCGAGGCGCGTCAATTTCGAAGTGCCGCGGCCACCCGCATGCTAATGAAACGCTGAATATGCATTTCAGCGCTTCATTAGTAAACTTCAAAATGGCCATTTGCGTGGATATTTCGAAGTTTGGGGCTAGCGTACACATGGCCAGAGACTGGCATGCCATATTGCGTATCTTCATCTTGTATAAATTCACATAGTTCCTCTGAAATCAATGGTGCTGCCCCAGCTTACACCAATGGAAGATCGGCCCTTTACTTATTTAAAATACTTGTCGGTTTAAAAAAAGGTAAAATTCCTGTAAGTTAAAAAGACCAAATTGCTCTAAACTGTGTTGCTCCAGTTTCTGTAGAGGAGGGAAGTTCTAGACTCAATACAATAGCATTTTAAAGAGTGACAGAGAAAACAAACCCTTGCCCTTTGGTTTGCAATAGAATTAAATATTTAGAAAGGACTGTTGGATTTATAGAGGCCTGTAGAAAAATCTAGTTGCCCACTTTCTCAATAGAAATTTGAGCACACTGAAAGAGGAAAGAAGGGAGATGCATCCATATTGGGAGCTAATGGGACTCTATTAAAATGCCAATAAATGCCAGTAAAAAAATGTAAGATCTACTTTCAAAAATGCCTAAGTGACTCAGCAGCACAGACTCCATTGAAAGCTTTGGAAAACCCCACTGTTAAGACCATTTTTAAAAAGCAGTGTGCTTTGTTCCTAACTAGCAGAAAGCTTTTTTAAGGAATTATAATTGGGTGGAAAAATGTGTAACTTCGAACAACTGTTAAAGTAGGCAACTACCTGTCTTATGGCTTCCTGCTTGGGCACAGTCCTGAAATATCCGATATTTCTTAGTGGTTTTCTTTGTTTCCACACCAGATGTCTTTGTGATAGGTTTGGAAAACTGACTGGAGAAAACGAATTACAAATGACCATTGCTGAAAAATGTTAATGTGGCGTGCAAGCCATTTAAAGAACAGTAAGAGATTTTTTAATAAAAGTTCATTCCAGTAAATCAGTGTCAAAATGACAACAGAAGATAATGTGGCCCAACTCAGCCAAATAAAACAATATGTATGATTTTAAAAAGCTTTTGAACCCATCCTCAGAGTATGAGAAGTGAAGGATTTGATGAAGTCTTAAAAAAAAAATTGAAGTGAAACAAACTAATTAAAACAATCAAATTTGAATGGGCTTGATTTTGAGGAGCAAAGGGACTTCAAAGTACCCAGGCACTTCAAAGTACCAGCGGGTGAGCCGCGGCTACACACCAGCCAGCACTTAGTTTAACAATTCGGAGTTGCCACGGGGGAGAATTAGCTTAATGAAGTGCTGCATATGCAGCTCAGCACTTCATTAATAATCTCCCGACACCCTATTTACCATGCTCCCTTCGAAGTAGGGAGCTTGTGTAGACACAGCCATAGTGTAGTATGGTTCGTAACTCTCAGGGTAAGCTTTTAAAAAGCATACTGCAGATAAAGACATAGAATCAAAAACTGACTTTTTTAAAAACGAGAGTGGAAGATTTGAGATGGCAACTGGAACTTAGAAAGACATCTCCCACTTTATAACTCTGCACTGCTTCCCCTGCATCACTGTGGGCTGTGCAGCGTTACTACTGCCACCCCTAAACTGCTGCGTAGCCAATTTCATTTCATCCACCTGGATCAAAAGTAGGAACCAGGAAAGAAATTGACTTTGGGAGGCTCAGTTTCTTTCCTGGCCTGTTGCAGCTATGCACTGTCCACTCCTGTGCAGAGAAAAAGCATAAAGGGTCTGGTTCACATTGGGCCCTAATAATCTGAAATGAATAGTTCATGCAGTAGAGGGAGGGGACAGCAGGGAGCTGGTGGTGGCTCCCTCGTACACACTTAGCCTGCCCTGTTTCAAGGAGCTGCTCTCCCATACCCCATTGTTATATTCCCTCAGAAACCTCTTCATCACAGAGAATTAGGCTCCAATCCATGACATTTCCTCTCGTTTGTGTCCTGCCTGTGTACCACCTTCAGAATGTTCTCAACAATTTTCCATTCCTTGGGAGAGTGGCAGTAGGCGCAGCATGCGATGGACAGTTCCCTTACACTGGAAAAGTTCTGTACTTTTTAGAGGCCCCTTTGTACCACATTACAGGCCAGTGGGGCCAACAGCCTTGCTGGGCCCTTGGGCAAAGAGTAGGATCTGCTCTGCACCCCAGAAGAAGCAGAGCCTTGGATAGAAGGAGTCGGGGTGAGGGCACTAGAAGTGGCTGGGAACTCCAGACCCTTTTGTATCACGGGGCCCCAGTACAGTTCTACCCCTTTGTCCTGCCCTGTTATAGGCACAAATTTTGTGGCTTTTTAAAAGACGGTCATGACATTTGCCTTTTTTCAAACATCCAGGGCACGCCCCCCTCTCACCCCAATCATCACAAGTTTTCGAAGGCAATTGCTCTGCAATTACACCAGCCAAATGCTTAAGAAGAATGTTTAAATTCAAACAAAAAGCTGTTTCCATTAAAATTGGCAATGAAAAATGGAACTATGAGGAATTTTTTTCTTTTAATAAAACTAAGTTTTAGGCCTCAATTATCTGGAGCAGCCCTAACTCAGCAAGATACTTAACTATATGCATATCTTTGTCATCCTGTCCCAGTCCCACTGAGCACTCACACATTTAAAGGCAGGCACGTGTTTAAAAATTTTGCTTAAACAAGGCCCAATTCCTATTTAAAAATTAAGATACTGCAGATTGCTTGATCCCAGAGCACAGGCCAGTGGGAAGCGGTGTAATTGTGCCAGATCTTTTCCAGCTACAATTTGCTCTCCTATCCCCATCAGCTCAGCTGTGCATGGGATGGGGAAAAGAAGCCTTGCAGTAGCACCATCAGGAGGAAGGGAGTGATTTATTCCCCTTTTTCTCCTGCACAGGGGTATAGAACAGCTCATAACTCAGACCCCAAGAAAGCTCTATGAACAGCAATCATATATCCAAGAGAAGGGAAAGAAATGGAAACTTAAAGAAGTCTTTGCTGACATTTTACAAGTTCACATAGTTCAAGAGACATCCCTGAAGACAGGAAAGAGACCATCCTAATGCCATTAGTTAAGAAAAAGCCTAGGGAAACTGAAAACATACATTCGGAAAGCATAAAATACTGCTTTAAGAGACCAAGTGGGGGAACACTTTAAACAAGCGTACTAGTGGTTCAATTAGGGATCTCAGACATGCCAGAAGGAGAAATTCTCTAAGGATATTACAGCCAGGATAGACAAAAGGGAGGCACTGGAGATCTTTTATGGAATATTCAGAATCACTTCCCAAAGTTCTATGCTGGAAGTTAAGTGCATAAACAGTAATTCAGAGCAGGAAACCAGTTATTGCAGGGAGACCCACAGGGATCGGTATATGCGGAATATGTTTTTTTTCCATTTATATAGTAAAAGCAATGTCTTGGGCTGATTACATAGCTAATAAGATTTGCAATGAAAAGGAAGCCTAGATTAATACAATAGAGAATAAAGACAGATCAAATAGCCACTGATAAGGTAATCGACAAATCTTTGTTAAAAAGAGGATGCATGCCTAGGAAGGATATTTTGTTGTGCAGGTTAATGTACAAAGGAACCCAAGTGAATGGAAGGACCAGATGAACCTCCAGAGGATAAGCTTGAAATTTCTATCCAAGAATTAAATGTGGAAGTAACAGAATATTTTCCAAAGGAACAACATGGTAAACAACTAATTGTAAATAATAATATTTTGTAGAAATATTTCGTAAGAATAAAAAAAAAATACACATCACTGTTAGCTCCAGTCAAGAAACTAGGCTGAATGACTAGAGAGAAATACAAATTTCACTATTAAAACCCTGCTTTTCCTATGTTAGAATTTGATCCACAAAGTTGTAATATCTTCCTTGTTAACAACTGTATGCAAGCAGAAAGGATAGAGGAGTGAAATACTATAGACCATGGGAGCTAAATGTATAAACTGCCATTATGAAACAAACATAAACAAAACCAATACTTTGAAGTGTCCTGGAGATGCTGATAGGCCAATTTAAGACTAATCAGTTATCAATCCAGACTACTTGATGGTAATTTAGAGGGATATTATCAGAAAAGTAGTAGATCTAAAGAATTACATACTGTACACTAACAACATGAACTATGCAGGCGAGATCTCTGAAGAGAGAAATCTTTATTGGGAGGGACGAGAATGAAACCAAAATATTTTGGAAGAAAATTAAGGAAAACATGTATTAGTTTGTTTCCAGCACAGAGGCCGTGTCTACACGTGCCGGCTACTTCAAAGTAGCGGTGCCAACTTCGAAATAGCGCCCATCACGGCTACACGTGTTGGGCGCTATTTCGAAGTTAACATCGACGTAAGGCAGCGAGACGTCGAAGTCGCTATCCCCATCAGGAGATGGGAACAGCGCCCTACTTCGACGTTCAACGTCGAAGTAGGGAACGTGTAGTCGTTGCGCGTCCCGCAACATCAAAATAGCAGGGTCCGCCATGGCGGCTATCAGCTGAGGGGTTGAGAGACGCTCTCTCCAGCCCCTGAGCTCGATGGTCGCCGCGTGCAGCGGCCCCTTAAAGCTCCCCGCCCCCTGCCTTCCTGTGCAGGAAGCTGAGAGAGCGTGGAGGCATAAGAACATAAGAACATAAGAATGGCCATACTGGGTCAGACCAAAGGTCCATCCAGCCCAGTATCCCGTCTGTCGACACTGGCCAATGCCAGGTGCCCCAGAGAAGGAGAACAGAAGACAATGATCAAGTGATTTATCTCCTGCCATCCATCTCCTGCCCTTGTTCTGAAGGCTAGGGCACCATACTTTACCCCTGGCTAATAGCCATTTATGGACCTAACCTGCAAAAATTTATCGAGCTCTTTTTTAAACCCTAATAGAGTCCTGGCCTTCACAGCCTCCTCCGGCAAGGAGTTCCACAGGTTGACTGTGTGCTGTGTGAAGAAAAATTTCCTTTTATTAGTTTTGAACCTACTACCCATCAATTTCATTTGGTGTCCCCTAGGTTCTTGTATTATGGGAAAAGGTAAATAATTTTTCTATATTCACTTTCTCCACACCATTCATGATTTTATATACCTCTATCATATCGCCCCTCAATCGCCTCTTTTCCAGACTGAAAAGTCCCAGTCTCTCTAGCCTCTCCCCATATGGGACCCGTTCCAAACCCCTAATCAACTTAGTCGCCCTTTTCTGAACCTTTTCTAATGCCAATATATCTTTTTTGAGGTGAGGAGACCACATTTGCACACAGTACTCAAGATGTGGGTGTACCATAGTTTTATATAAGGGAAGTATGATATCTTTTGTCTTATTATCTATCCCTTTTTTTAATAATTCATAACATCCTATTTGCTTTATTAACTGCCGCTGCACACTGCATGGATGTCTTCAGAGAACTATCCACTATAACTCCAAGATCCCTTTCCTGATCTGTCGTAGCTAAATTTGACCCCATCATGTTGTACGTGTAATTTGGGTTATTTTTTTCCAATGTGCATTACCTTACACTTACCCACATTAAATTTCATTTGCCATTTTGCTGCCCAATCACTCAGTTTGCTGAGATCTTTTTGTAGTTCTTCACAATCCCTTTTGGTTTTGACTGTCCTGAACAACTTGGTGTCATCTGCAAACTTTGCCACCTCACTGCTTACCTCATTTTCTAGATCATTGATGAACAAGTTGAACAGGATCAGTCCCAGGACTGACCCCTGGGGAACACCACTAGTTACCCCACTCCACTGTGAAAATTTACCATTTATTCCAACCCTTTGTTTTCTGTCTTTTAACCAATTCCCAATCCATGAAAGGATCTTTCCTCCTATCCCATGACCGCCTAATTTACATAAAAGCCTTTGGTGTGGGACCGTGTCAAAGGCTTTCTGGAAATCTAGGTATATTATGCCCACCAGGTGCCCCTTGTCCGCATGTTTATTAACCCCTTCAAAGAATTCTAATAGATTAGTTAGACACGACTTCCTTCTGCAGAAACCATGCTGACTTTTGCCCAACAATTCGTGCTCTTCTACGTGCCTTGCAATTTTATTCTTTAGTAGTGTTTCTACTGATTTGCCTGGTACTGATGTTAGACTTATCGGTCTATAATTGCCAGGGTCTCCTCTGGAGCCTTTTTTAAATATTGGCGTTATACTGGCCGTCTTCCAGACATTGGGTACCAAAGTGGATTTAAAGGATAGGTTACAAACCACTGTTGTTAACTCCACAATTTCACATTTGAGTTCTTTCAGAACCCTTGGGTGAATACCGTCTGGTCCTGGAGACTTGTTACTATTCAGCTTATCAATTAACTCCAAAACCTCCTCTAATGTCACTTCAATCTGGGAGAGTTCCTCAGATTTGTCACCTAAAAAGGCTGGCTCAGATTTAGGAACCTCTGTAACATCCTCAGCCGTGAAGACTGAAGCAAAGAAATCATTTAATCGCTCCGCAATGGCACTGTCTTCCTTGATCGCTCCTTTTATATCTTTATCGTCCAAGGGCCCCACTGCTTTTTTAGCGGGCTTCCTGCTTCTAATGTATTTAAAAAACATTTTACTATCATTTTTTGAATTTTTGGCTAGCTGTTCCTCAAAATCTTTTTTGGCTTTTCTTACTACGTTATGACACTTAATTTGGGAGTGTTTATGTTCCTTCCTATTTTCCTCACTAGGATTTGACTTCCACTTTTTAAAAGCTGCCCTTTTCTCTCTCACTGCCTTTTTAACATGGCTGTTAAGCCATGGTGGTTCTTTGTTAGGTCTCTTACTGTGTTTTTTTATTTGGGGTATACATTTAAGTTGGGCCTCTAGTATGGTGTCTTTAAACAGTTTTCATGCAGCTTCCAGGGATTTTAGTTTAGCTACTCTACCTTTTAGTTTCTGTTTAACTAGCTTCCTCATTTTAGTGTAATTCCCCTTTTTGAAATTAAATGCCAGAGTGTTTGACCGCTGTGGTGTTCTTCCCAACACAGGAATATTAAAAGTTATTATATTGTGGTCACTATTTCCAAGCGGTCTAGTAACAGTTACTTCTTGGACCAGATCCTGTGTTCCAGTCAGGACTAGATCAAGAATTGACTCTCCCCTTGTGGGTTCCTGTACTAGCTGCTCCAAGAAGCAGTCATTTAAGGCATCAAGAAATTTAATCTCTGAATCCCGTCCTGAGGTGACATGTACCCAATCAATATGGGGATAATTGAAATCTCCTATTATCACTGTGTTTTTTATTGTGATAGCCTCTTTAATCTCCCTTAACATTTCAGCATCACTATCACTGTCCTGGTTAGGTGGTCGGTAATACATTCCTAATGCCATATTCATATTAGAGGAATGAATTGTTATTCATAATGATTCTATGGAACATTTTGATTCCTTTAGGATTTTTGTTTCATTTGATTCTGTATTATCCTTCACATATAGTACCATTCCGCCACCCGCACGACCTGTTCTGTCTTTCTGATATAATTTATATCCTGGTATGATAGTGTCCCACTGATTGTCCTCATTCCACCATGTTTCTGTGATGCCTATTATGTCAACTTCCTCCTTTGATATGAGGTACTCCAGTTCACCCATCTTATTAGACAGACTCCTAGCATTTGTGTAAAAACACTTTAAAAAACTACCACTATTTATATGTCCACCTTTCACAGACGCCTTGGATTTTTTTATATGTGATTGTTTCACATCTGATCTTGCCCATATATTATTTCCCACGTTCCCTATCTGACTAACTTCTAGGGCATCTCTATCTATGGAGCCTCGTGTAAGAGAAGTCTCCGTCCGATCCACGTGCTCCCCTGCACCAATCGGCTTCCCCCCACCTCTTAGTTTAAAAACTGCTCTACGACCTTTTTAATGTTTAATGCCAGCAGTCTGGATCCACCTTGATTTAGGTGGAGCCCATCATTCCTGTATAGGCTCCCCCTACCCCAAAAGTGTCCCCAGTTCCTAATAAATCTAAACCCCTCTTCCCTACACCATTGTCTCATCCATGCATTGAGACTCTGAAGTTCTGCCTGTCTATCTGGCCCTGCACGTGGAACTGGAAGCATTTCAGAGAATGCCACCATAGATGTTCTGGATTTCAGTCTCTTTCCTAGTAACCTAAATTTGGCCTCCAGAACATCTCTTCTACCCTTCCCTATGTCATTGGTACCGACATGTACCACGACCACCGGCTCCTCCCCAGCACTGCCCATAAGTCTGTCTAGATGCCTCGAGAGATCCGCAACCTTCGCACCAGGCAGGCAAGTCACCATACGGTTCTCCCGGTCATCACAAACCCAACTATCTATATTTCTAATGATTGAATCCCCCACTACTAAAACCTGCTTCTTCCTAACAGCTGGTGCTCCCTCCCCCGGAGAAGTATCCGCGGTGTGAGAGGATACCATAGCACCCTCTGGAAGGAGGGTCCCAACTATGGGATGGTTTCCCTGTGCTCCCATTGACTGCTCTCCTTCCCTGAGCCTTTCTTCCTCTGTAACAGCATCAGGACTGTCAGATTGGAGGTGGGACAGCCCTACTATGTCCCAGAAAGTCTCATCAACAAACACCTCTGCCTTCCTTAGCTCCTCCAGTTCAGCCACCCTGCCCTCCAAAGCATGCACTCAGTCTCTGAGGGCCAGGAGCTCCTTGCATCGAGCGCACACATACGCCACCCGCCCACAGGGTAGGTAGTCATACATACTGCACTCGACACAATAAACAGGATAGCTCCCACTCTGCTGCTGGGCTTCTGCCTCCATTTCCTACTCTAATTATATATGAGGGTTTAATTAAATGTTTCAGATAGAGGTTGTTATAAAGGATTTAAGTTTAAGGGCAATAGAAGTCACTGGCTCCCTCCAAGCTCCCCTCTCAAAACTCCCTCCTGTTAGCACTCACCCTGGTCGCAAGCACCCGGTCGCAAAGCTCCCTGGTCGCTTACTAGCAGGCTTTAAGTGCTCGGCCTCCCTGAGAGCTCCTCCCTCTGCTTACAGCTCAGCCAATCAGCACACGGTGTTTCAATTCAAACCTAATCAAGACTCACAGCTTCCAACTGCCTGCCTGAGCACACGGCCTTTCAAACAAACACTCAGCTCAGCACTCCAAACTCCAAACAAACAAACAAACACAAGCCCAGAACCCCCAAACACAAGCAGCCACTTACCCCAAGGTGCTTTAGTTTGCTCCTTCCTTCTTCTCCTCCTCCAGGAGAGCCTCTCAAAACTCCCTCCTGTTCGCAAGCACCCGGTCGCAAAGCTGCCACATTACCCCAAGGTAATGCGGCTAGCCTGCACGCTCTTCTGCAGCCAGAAAAAACCCTCAGCGCTGCGATGGCTGCCCCCTAAGCGTCCCCAGGGCACCCCCCACAAGGGGAACCAGGGCTCACAGCCCAGCAGCCAGGTGGGGAAGTGGCAGCGGGGCCCCTCCTGGATGGAGGCCAAGCTTCAGGACCTGCTGGGGCTCTGGAGTGAGGAGGAGGTGCTCCAGGTAATGGGGAGCAAGAGGCGGAACGCAGATGTGTTCGCTCGGCTGGCTGAGGGCCTGGCCGCCCGGGGTCACCCTGCCCGCACTCCAGATCATGTACGCAGTAAAGTGAAGGAGCTGCAGCAGGGTTACGCCCGGGCCCGGGATGCGGCCGGCCGATCTGGGGCCGCCCCCGTCACTTGCCCCTTTTACAGGGAGCTCAGGGCCATCCTGGGCCCCTGGCACACCTCCTCCCCTCTGGCCACTCTTGATACCTCGGCCGATGAGCCCCAGCAGGCCCCGGAGGCGGAGTCCGCCCCGGAGGCAAGCCCTGCACCCCGGGGGCCCCCCCCAGGAGCCCACACCCGGGGCACCGGAGGAGGAGGAGGAGGAGGACGGGGAGTCCTCCTCCAGCAATGCCGGGCTCCGGATCGCCATCCCATCCCAGAGCTCCAGCAGGGTGTCCGCCCACCGGGTGTCCCCGACCATGGGAGTGGACCATCAGGTATGTAACCCCCCCAGTGCACACCCCCCGGGGTTGACGGGCGGGGGTAATAGATATGACCAGGGCCCTCCACATGCCCAGATGACCATGGCCCCAAGGACAGCAGTGGCATGTCCCTCAGAAGAGTGCACCAGCCCCTGCCCCCGCAGCACGACAGTGCCATGCCCCATCCCCGGGGCTGGGGGGGAGCGGAACCTCTAGCATCCCCCAGGGGGAGGGGGTGGGACACCCATCAGCAGCAGCAGCAGCATCTCCCGGGGACGGGGATGGGGAACCAGCAGCAGAGGGGTTGGGGGACAAGGGTCACAGCTCGGGGCCCACACTAACAGCTGTCTCCACTCTTCTTCCCCCGCATCCTGTGTTCTGCAGCTGCACCATCGGAAGGACCGGAGAGCGCTGGCGAGGTGTCAGTGGTCCCGGACAGCCCACTGGGGCCATCACTCCAGGCCAGCCCCTCGGCGGAGGACCGACCAGCCCCACCGTGGGGATGATGGCGGACCCAGCACCACCACCCGACAGCGACGGACCCCCCAGCTGCTGGCCATCCATCATCGGCAGCTGGAGGTCACTGAGTAGCGGCTGTGGGTGGAGGAGCGCTGCCTCCAACTACAGGAGCGGGCGCTGGCCTGGCGCCAGGAGGCTTGGGGGGCCTTTATGTGGACATTCGACCGTATTGAGGACTACCTGGCCCCCCATGCCGCACCGGCCGCCGCTGTGCCTGCCCTGCCTGCTCCACCTGCTGCTCCACCCGCTGCTCCACCCGCTGCGCCATCTGCCGTCGCACCACCACCCGCCACCGAAGGCCCTTCCGCCGAGGGGGACCTGGGGCCAGCTGACACCCGCCGGCCATATCTACCGGTCCACCCGGCCCCCAGCCAGCCCCGGCCAGGGCTGAGGCCAAGGCGTGGGTCACGGCCGCCGACCCCCAGCGCTGGACATTACGGGGTGTGGGGCCCAGGACGTGGACCCCCCTCCCCCTTTGTATATATTCCCCTCAGTTTAATGTTCTTTTGTAAATAGTTTCTATATTAGACCCCTGTTGTTATGCTGATCCCTGCCCCCCCATGTACATAGTTCTCCCCTTCCTTGTCTTCCCCTTTCATCTTATCTTATTTATAATACATATATATATAATTTTGATTTTGCCTGTAAATAGTTAGTCATGATAATAATAATAAGAGTTGTACAGATATTTGGTTTGACAAACAAATGTCTGCTTTTATTTACAAGAAAAGTGGGGGGGGTGCTCTTGGGTGCTCTGTGGTGTGGGCGTAGGGGCAGGGAGTGTTGTGGAGGATGGGGAGGTTCTGTGGGGGGTCTGCCAGCATTCACCCCGCGGCCTTGTCAAACTGGACCTGCAGGGCCTCCCAGACCCAGGTCCCTTCGGAGTCCACCTGGCGACTGGGGGCAGCGGGTGGCTGCACATCAGCCCTGCCGGCCTCCACAGCCCAGCCCTGAAAGAAGGCCTCCCCCTTGCTCTCCACCAGGTTGTGGAGGGCACTGCATGCACCCACAATCTGGGGGATGTTGGTGGGGCCCGCATCAAGGCAGGTGAGGAGACACCTCCAGTGCCCTTTGAGGCGGCCAAATGTGCGCTCCACCCCCTGGCGCACGTGGTTCAGGTGCATGTTGAAGCACTCCTGACTGGCTGACAGGTGGCCCGTGTATGGGTGCATGAGCCAGGGCTGGAGCGGGTATGCCGCATCTGCGATGACGCAGATGGGCATGGCGGTGTCCCCCACAGGGATCTCCCACTGGGGGATGTAGGTCCCTGCCTCCAGCCAGCGGCACAGGCCCAAGTTCCGGAATACCCGGGCATCATGGGTGCTGCCAGGCCAGCCCACATAAATGTCCAAGAAACGGCCCCGGCTGTCCACCAAGGCCTGGAGGACCACAGAATGGTAGCCCTTCCAGTTTAAGTAGTGTCCTCCACTGTGCTCCAGCGCGCGGAGGGGGATGTGGGTTCCATCCAGAGCCCCGAAGCAATTGGGAAAGCCCAGTGTGGCAAAGCCCGCGATGGCGGCATCCAGGACCCCAAGCCGCACGAGTCTGTGGAGGAGCAGGGTGTTGATAGCGTGGATGACCTGCAGGGGAAGCACATGGGAGAGCACCAATGAGGGGGTGTGCAGGGTGTGTGTGGCCCTCCCCTGCCAGGGCTCCCCTCCCCTCCCCTCCCCTGCCAGGGCTGCCTCCCCCTCCCCCCGTGGGTCCTCCTACCTCTATGAGGACAGCCCCGACGGTGGCTTTGCCAACGCCAAACTGCTGGCCCACAGATCGGTAGCTGTCTGGAGTGGCCAGCTTCCAGACAGTGATGCCAACCCGTTTCTCCACAGTGAGGGCACACTGCATGAAAGTGTCCTGGTGCCTCAGTGCGGGGGTGAGCCACTGGCATAGCTCCAGAAATGTCTGCCAGCTCATGCGAAAGTTCTGGAGCCAGCGGTTGTCGTCCCACTCTCCAAGCACCAGCCACTCCCACCAGTCGGTGCTGGTGGGGTAGCTCCACAGCCGGCGGCGTATGAGGCGGCGGGGGGGGGGGGGGCGGGGTGCTGCAGGGTTGGGGGTTGCGTCCTCCTCCCCTGTGGGCAGCTCCTCCTCTGTGGCAAGGATGTGCTCAGCTGCCTCCTGCATGGCATGGAGCAGGGCGAGCACTGCTCCTACAGGGGTGGCTGTGTGGACCTCTGGCGGCTGCTGCTGCTGCTGCTGCTGGGGGTCCATGACTGCGTTGCTCGAGGTGTGCGTGCCTATGGCTACGTCTACACGTGCACCCAACTTCGAAATAGCTTATTTCGATGTTGCGACATCGAAATAGGCTATTTCGACGAATAACGTCTACACGTCCTCCAGGGCTGGCAACGTCGATGTTCAACTTCGACGTTGCTCAGCCCAACATCGAAATAGGCACAGCGAGGGAACGTCTACACGCCAAAGTAGCACACATCGAAATAAGGGAGCCAGGCACAGCTGCAGACAGGGTCACGGGGCGGACTCAACAGCAAGTCGCTCCCTTAAAGGGCCCCTCCCAGACACACTTTCATTAAACAGTGCAAGATACACAGAGCCAACAACTAGTTGCAGACCCTGTATATGCAGCACGGACCCCCAGCTGCAGCAGCAGCACCCAGAAGCCCTGGGCTAAGGGCTGCTGCCCACGGTGACCACAGAGCCCCGCAAGGGCTGGAGAGAGAGTATCTCTCAACCCCCCAGCTGATGGCCGCCATGGAGGACCCCGCTATTTCGATGTTGCGGGACGCGGATCGTCTACACGTCCCTACTTCGATGTTGAACGTCGAAGTAGGGCGCTATTCCCATCCGCTCATGGGGTTAGCGACTTCGACGTCTTGCCGCCTAACGTCGATTTCAACTTCGAAATAGCGCCCAACACGTGTAGACGTGACGGGCGCTATTTCGAAGTTAGTGCCGCTACTTCGAAGTAGCGTGCACGTGTAGACGCAGCCTATGGCTCTGCAGACCGCGTGCTGCACAGGCTGCGTGTGTCTGGGAGGGGCCCTTTAAGGGAGCAGCTAGCTGTTGCCCCGGAAGCGCTAGTCCACCCTGTGACCCTGTCTGCAGCTGTTCCTGGCACCCTTATTTCGATGTGTGCTACTTTGGCATGTAGACGTTCCCTCGCAGCACCTATTTCGATGTGGTGCTGCCCAACGTCAACGTTGAACGTCGACGGCACCAGCCCTGGAGGACGTGTAGACGTTATTCATCGAAATAGCTATTTCGAAATAAGCTATTTCGATGTAGCGTGCACGTGTAGACGTAGCCATAGGGTTCTTACAGAACCCTGGGGACCAGACACTCAGCTGATGTAGCTCCACTCTCTCCAATAATTAATTGAATTAACTCTGTTTAAAGGTTGATATTTTTTAGCCGTGTCTACACGTGCACGCTACTTCGAAGTAGAGGCACTAACTTCGAAATAGCGCCCGTCACAGCTACATGTGTTGGGCGCTATTTCAATGTTAACATCGACGTTAAGCGGCGAGATGTCGAAGCCGCTAACCCCATGAGGGGATAGGAATAGCGCACTACTTCGACATTCAACGTCGAAGTAGGTACCGTGTAGTCATTGCGCGTCCCGCAACATCGAAATTGCGGGGTCCGCCATGGCGGCCATCAGCTGAGGGGTTGAGAGACGCTCTCTCTCCAGCCCCTGTGGGGCTCTATGGTCACCGTGGGCAGCAGCCCTTAGCCCAGGGCTTCTGGCTGCTGCTGCTGCAGCTGGGGATCCACGCTGCATGCACAGGGTCTGCAACCAGTTGTTGGCTCTGTGGATCTTGTGTTGTTTAGTGCAACTGTGTCTGGGAGGGGCCCTTTAAGGGAGCGGCTTGCTGTTGAGTCCGCCCTGTGACCCTGTCTGCAGCTGTGCCTGGCACCCTTATTTCGATGTGTGCTACTGTGGCATGTAGACATTACCTCGCAGCGCCTATTTCGATGTGGTGCTGCTCAACGTCGATGTTGAACGTCGACGTTGCCAGCCCTGGAGGACGTGTAGATGTTATTCATCGAAATAGCCTATTTCGATGTAGCGTTCACGTGTAGACGTAGCCTTTCAGAGCTGGAGGTATTGTATATTTAGGAATCACGAAGCAGCCTCAATAACACGATTAACTTTACTTAAACAGAGAAAATGGATTTCAAAGAGCAAGAGATCTTAAGATCAGTCTGACCACCTTATAATCCTTTCTTTACACATCCACTTAGCTGGTTCTCTGGCTACACACTCAGTTAAAAACAGGTGAAGGCTAAAGGTGTTGTCAGGATGCATTACAACTTACTGTTTCCAGAACCTTCTAGCCAAAATGATCATACCAAGTTGTATAGACTACCTTGTGAAAAAACTAATCTTTAATTACCAAACCAAATACTTCATAAACTTTATATTTATGTAGAATGAATGTAGCTCTTTTCATCACAGTTACCTTTATTTTACGTATCTTAGTACAGAACAAAGACCTACTAAAAGACTGTAACCTGGCTCTTAAAACGTGCCATAAAAATCAATAAAATATTTAAGAAAATATATGTGGACAATTTTATAGGCTTTGGTTTTGAGGTAAACACTAAGAAAATCGAGTATCTTCCTGAATATGTGCTTCTGAATAAAAAGTCAACTGGGTTTTCAAAATATTAACTTCCATATTGTTGAAAATTGAGCAGACCATATGTGATCCTAAAGTGACAATCCAGCACAGAAACATGCCTCTGCCCCCAGTTGGGGTGGTTTGGCTTGGTGGCAGTAGGTTGCCAAATCTCTGCTTTCTGAAAACCAGAATCTCCCACCCTGCCTCTTTCCTGGAAGGCTCACCTCATCCTGCTTCATTTACCCAAGGTGCCAACCTGCCGCTACCCATAAGGCCCTGACCCTGCTTTGCCTTTTCCCACAAGGTCCCAACTCCACTCATTCCTCTCCACTTCCTTGCCCACCCCCAGTTTGGCTCCTGGTGCTCTTGGAGCTGCAGCTCACACAGAACATGCTGTCTGCCTGCCCACAAGACATGGGTAGGATGTGGCCACAGCAGAGTGGGAGCTGGCACAAACTGATGATCCAATGTTTCCTCCCATCCACCGTAACTGGACTTTTGCACTGGTCAATACATCTGACTAGGCACTGCCAGGACCCCTTTTTAACTAAGCGTGTCTTAAAGTGGAAACGTGGCAACCCTAGGTCACAGAAAGAGAAGAACAGGAGACAAGCATTTTTCCTCTTAAATATTAGAAAATGCCTTTTGCCTCTTGGGCTACGTCTACACGTGCACCCAACTTCGAAATAGCTTATTTCGATGTTGCGACATCGAAATAGGCTATTTCGATGAATAACGTCTACACGTCCTCCAGGGCTGGCAACGTCGATGTTCAACTTCGACGTTGCTCAGCCCAACATCGAAATAGGCACAGCGAGGGAACGTCTACACGCCAAAGTAGCACACATCGAAATAAGGGAGCCAGGCACAGCTGCAGACAGGGTCACGGGGCGGACTCAACAGCAAGTCGCTCCCTTAAAGGGCCCCTCCCAGACACACTTTCATTAAACAGTGCAAGATACACAGAGCCAACAACTAGTTGCAGACCCTGTATATGCAGCACGGACCCCCAGCTGCAGCAGCAGCAGCCAGAAGCCCTGGGCTAAGGGCTGCTGCCCACGGTGACCACAGAGCCCCGCAAGGGCTGGAGAGAGAGTATCTCTCAACCCCCCAGCTGATGGCCGCCATGGAGGACCCCGCTATTTCGATGTTGCGGGACGCGGATCGTCTACACGTCCCTACTTCGATGTTGAACGTCGAAGTAGGGCGCTATTCCCATCCCCTCATGGGGTTAGCGACTTCGACGTCTCGCCGCCTAACGTCGATTTCAACTTCGAAATAGCGCCCGACGCGTGTAGACGTGACGGGCGCTATTTCGAAGTTGGTGCCGCTACTTCGAAGTAGCGTGCACGTGTAGACGCAGCTTTGGTGTCCTGCAAATTTCCCAAAATTTACACAGACCAGGTGAGAAAAGTCCTGTCTTTTCCTGGATCAGATTCTGCTGATCAGAGAGACAAGCCTTTGAGCTACACAGAGCTAATTACTCTGCCCTGTCCTACTGACTTCATGGTTTAGCGCTTCATAGCTAGGGTTGCCAGTCCTCCCAGTTTTACTGACAGTCTCTTGGGAATCAGGCCCTATATCTCAGGGGACTGAGCTGTCCTCAGGAGGTTGAGAGACCCAGGACAACCTTACCACCCCAACTCCTGTCCCTGCCCTGCCACTTCTTGTCACTGCTCCACCCCATCCCATCCCCATTCCACCTATTTCCCCAATCCCTTTTCCCCAAGCAACACTGGAAGCTGGTGGGATGGAGTCAGCTGGGGCCAGGTTGCTCTGCTTCCTGTCACTGTTTGTGTGCACAGGGGCAAGACCAGCACTTGTTGCTGATGCTGAGGCCCCTCCACACTGCCCTTGGGCCCATGCTTCCACAGGGCCTCCCAAGACACAGAGCCTGGGGTGATTGCCCCAAACTTCCCTATGGTTAGGACGGTTCTGCTTGGAGGCTATGGTAGCTAAATGGGAAGATTTTGGTGCTAACAGTCCAGCAGTGAAGCATGTCGAAGGCAGGCTCCCATGCCTATCTTGGCTCTTCGCTGCTTTAAGAAATGGCTGGACCATCCCTACAGCTCGTGGGAGGTGATCAGGAGGCATCTGCACTGCCCTCACCCTGAGTGCCAACTCCACTGCTCCTATTGGCCAGTAACTGTGCTTCCCAGAGCCTATACCCTACATCCTCTCCTGCACTCAAATTTCCTGCCAGAGTGCACCCCTCACCTCCTCCTGCACCCTCACGCTCTGCCACAGTGCAAACTCTGACCCCTCGTGTCCTCTTGAACCCAAACTCCTTCCCAGAGCCTGACCACTTACCCTCTCCTGCACCCCAACCCCCTGCCCCATGCTCAGTCTTGAGCCACTATGAACACCTCGGCACCAGCCCTGAGCCTGAACACCCAGCAAACCTCAATCCCTTGCCCCAGCACAGTTAAGGTGGGGGAAAAACAAGCAGTGGAGGGACAGGGGCTGGAGTGAGTGGGGGCAGGATTTTGAGGAAGGGACAGAACCTTGCGAAAATGGCAGGGAAAGGGTATTTGGGTTTGTGTCACTAGAAAGCTGGCAACCCTATTCATAGCCAGAAAAATAATGACCTGCCTCCACAGCTTCTCCAGCCCACTCACTGTTACAATCTGTATAATAACTATTAGTTTAGCCTATAGTTTGGAAAGTTAATCTCCTAATAACATTTCAACTCACTGAATACACTATTTGGAAACAGCTATCATTCAGGAAACCTTTGCTGAAACCAGACATGTAAGATATACAGCGTTCTATAATTAGTGCGCACCTTTTAGAGTTGGCTAATTACATCTTTATCAATTAAAATGTTTTTTCTCATTAAATAATATAGTCATGAGAGAAAAGCATAAGCTCTGTACTTCTAAAGCATCTTAAAATTCAGCAAGATAATGTGACTGATTTGGTTAATTCCAGGTGAGTATGAGGTTATTCAACCTAGGTGAATTTAATGATTCTGTCATGAAATGAATGTCCTTGTAAATCATTTATAATTACAAATATAAAAATTAAATATCAGTCTGAAGAGAAAGATAACATAATATTAATGATGGAGAGCAGCACTCTATAAATAGAAGTGCTACCACTTTAATCAAGGCCATTCTGATGACAAGCCTCTAAACCTCCTGGAGGGGACTGTACTGGAACTAGGAGGCCAGGGCTTCTAATATGCTATAGTTTTTAATGACTCTACTTAATTAAACTAACAGAGGTTTCCAGTATGCTTCCAACAGTAGCACAGATTTTCTTTCTTAAGATGTTTTTCTTCTTTCAGAGAGGCTGATATATTTCAGTCTACAGTTTGATTTTCAGATGGCCCGTCCTCATTTTCATCCTTCCAACTGGTTTTCTGCTACAGCTATTCTGAGCTTTATATTAGAAGATCTGCCTCAGTCTGTATCCAGGACTAATGCCAAGATTTTTATTGTTTCAGATCAAGAATTTCAGACTGTAAGATCCTTTTGTCGAGCCCATCTTTCATTGTATGTGCGTGCAGAGCAGGGGTCATCAAACCAATAATTTCTTAAACTCATTTATAGGAATGCCTGTTCTCTGGTATTGCCTTTAGTAATTATGAATAAAGCCCTCTGTTCGATTAATGGAGATCGTTTCTGACCCCAAATATAACTTAGTGCGTCCCCTTCCTACACATACCCTCTTCCTACTGTAATACCCCAGAACAGGCTCAGAGACTATTTCCAGGAGCCTGCAAGGGAAGGACTAGAACTGGCCAGAGGGAGGTTGTGGGAGCGTTTGACAGGGGGAGAAAGGGAGCAGGCAGGGAGTGGGGAGCGAGGGAAGTGAATGAAGCAGGGGTTGACAAGCCCCAGCACGTGTTGCAAGAGTGGCATGTGACCCAATTATAATTTGTACACGAGGGGCAGGAGCTCAGCTCTGCACCTCCTCCCCTCAGGCAGCCGGCAGCCTGGAAAAGGCCACAGCTGGAGCCCCTGCCACACGTGGGGGACTCCCACCACAGAGACCCCCATGGGAGTCGGCACTTTTGTGTTTTCCCCCCCACAATTACACATTTGAGATCCCAGCAAGAAACAGCCCTTTAAGCTACGTCTACACTGGAACGCTATGTTGAAGTAGCTTATTTTGAAGTAGCGACTTCAAAATAAGCTACTCCAAGGTGTAGTGTCCACACATCCTCTGGGACTGGTGCCGTCGATGTTCAACGTCGATGTAGCTATGCACAATATCGAAAGGGGCCCCGCAGGGAAGCATCTACACACCAAACCGCCCCCATCGAAATCAGGGGGCTAGGAAAGCCCACAGACAGGGTCACAGGGTGGACGAGACCTTCCGGGGCAACAGCAAGCCGCTCCCTTAAAGGGCCCCCCCAGACACACTCGGCCTGCACAGCACCAGGTCTGCAGAGCCGACACCAGGATGCAGACCCCATGCACACAGCATGGACACCCCCTCCTCCCCAGCAGCAGCAGCAGCAGCAGCAGCAGCCAGAAGCCCTCAGGGCCATCTCCGAGGAGGAGGCCGCCCTGCTCAGCGCCGCGCAGAAGGCTGCCCAGCACCTCCTGGAGGACGAGCCTTCCTTGGGGAATGAAGGGGCTGTTCCAGACCATCATGGGACCCTCCTGCCCCACCCCACGTCCCCCGCCGGGTGCACCGCCAGCTATGGAGGTACCCCACCAGCATGGATGGTGGAGCACCTGGTCCTCAAGGCAAGGGATGATGACCACTGGCTCTGGAATTTCCAGGTGAGTGAAATGGAGGTAAGGAGGCCTGGGAGGGACCTGGGGGGCGGGGGAGCCTGGGGGTGTTGGGAGCCCAGGGGGACAGACACACCCTGCACACCCTCACAGGTGCCCATGCCCTGCCCCTGCAGGTGCTCTGCACACTGAATGCCCTGCTGCCCCACCGGCTCATGTGGCTCGGGGACCTGGATGCGGCCATCACAGGATTTGCTGTCATGGGGGTCCCCAGCTGCTCTGGGGCATGGACAGGACCCACATCCCCATCCGTGCCCCGGAGCACAGCGGAGGACACTTCATGAACAGGAAGGGCTACCACTCGGTGGTCACCACTTGGTAGTCCTCCAGGCCGTGGTGGACAGCCATGGCTGCTTCCAGGACATATATGTTGGCCAGCCTGGCAGCACCCATGATGCCCACATTTTTAGGAACTTGGGCCTGTGCCACTGGCTGGAGGCAGGGACCTACATCCCCCAGAGGGAGATCCCTCTTCAGAGACACCACCGTGCCCCTCTGCCTCATGGCAGATGAGGCCTACCCCCTCCAGCCCTGGTTTATGCGCCCCTACACAGGCCACCTCAGTGCCAGCCAGGACGGGTTCAACACCCGACTGAACCATGCACGCCAGGTGGTCAAGCGGGCTTTCAGCCACCTCAGAGGCCGCTGGAAGTGCCTCATCACCTGCCCGGACATGGGTCTCCCCAACATCCCCCAGGTTGTGGGCACATACTGCATGTTCCACAACCTGGTGGAGAGCAAGGGGGAAGTCTTCGTGCACGGGTGGACTGGGGAGGCTGGCACGGCCTACCCCCAGCCAGCCACTGCCCCGAGCCACCAGGCCAACCACGAGGGGATCTGGGTCCAGGAGGCCCTGCGGGCCCATTTCGACCAGGCTGCAGGGTGAGCACTGGCACGTCCATCCCTGGCAGGCCACTCACTGCCCCCACCACCCACAATACACTACTGCCCCCGCCATCCACAACACACTGCCCCCACCACCCTCAACCCACTGCCCCCAACACCTACACTACTGCTCCCTAAGAGCACATGACAAACACATTTTTTTTTTAAATAAATCTGAATAATTATTTAACCAACCAAACTGCTGATCAATCATCAATTTCAACAGAAGTGAACATGGGGGAACTATGTACATTGGGGAAGACAGCTGCTAAAGCAGGGTGGGACACAACTATTCACAACGAGGTGGGGGAACTATGTACAGTAGAGGGGGGGCCTGAGTGGCCCAGTCCTTGGCCCCTTGGCCCAGCATGGCGGGGGGTGCAACCCACGCCTGGGCTGGAGTCCCCATCGAGGCTGGGTGAGGGCTGGGAGGACCAGCAAATATGGCTGGGCTGGCTCCTGAGCCCCGTAGTCCTCCTCGGCAGGCTCCACTGCTGGAGGGCGGCTGCAAGGGACGGCAGCTGGAGCAGCGGCGGGGGGTGGCAGCCAGTCAGCGATCCTCTTGAGGGTCCCAGCGAAGCGGTCAAAAGTCCACATGAATGACCCCCAGGCCTCCTGGCACCAGGCCAGCACTCGCTCCTGCAACTGGAGGCAGCACTCTGCCACCTCCACTTGGTGCCAGAGAGTGGCAAGGACCTGGGGGTCAGCGGCTGCCCATGGCTGGCTCCGGCCATGGCAGGCTTGTCCCGGGGCCGGGGCCGGTCCCTGCTCTGTCATCTGGCTGCCACAGCATGACGTCCCCGGCGGGCTGAACAGAACGATGGACATGGCTGCGCTGTCGTGGCCCTCGGATGGTGCTGCTGCGGAAAGAGCTGGGAAGAGAGAGTACAGCCATTAGTCTGGGCCCAGACCCGTGACCCACGCCCCCCACCCCACTGGTGCTGGGTCCCCATGCCCTGTCCCCCCGCCATGGGTGTGATGTCCCTGTGGGCAACCCCTTTCTGGGGCACAGCTCTCCCTACCCTCTCAGGGATGGGGTGTGGCGCTGTCTGTGGGGGCAGGTGCTGACAGGCCCTGGAGGCCATGCCACTGTCCTGGAGCCGTGATCTGGCTGGGCTGTGGTGGGCCAGGGTCAGCTGGGTGTGGAGGGGGGGTCCTGGTCGTGTCCCTTGCCCCCGCCCTGTAACCCGGGGGTGTGCGCCTGTGGGGTACATACCTGACAGTCCACTCCCATGGTCAGGGTACCCATTGGGCAGACGTGCTGCTGGAGCTGCGTGAGGGGAGATCGATGTGGAGCTCCCTGTTGCTGGAGCCCTCCTCCTCCGCTGTCCCAGGGGTGGGCTCCTCCGGGGGCCCCTGGGGTGCAGGACTGGCCTCCGGGCCAGACTGTGGCTCCGAGGCCTGCTGGGGCTCCTAGGCTGCAGTGTGACAGGTGGCCGGGGGGGGGGAGGTGTACTGGGGGGCCAGGATCTCCCTGAGCTCCCTGTAAAAGAGGCAAGCAGCGGAGGCGGCCCCAGACCGGCTGGCCGTGTCCTGGGCCCGGGCATAACCCTGCCGCAGCTCCTTGACTTTACTCCTGACAAGGTCAGGAGCGCAGGCAGGGTGATTGCAAGTGGCCAGGCCCTCAGCCAGCTGGGCAAACGTGTCTGTGTTCCGCTGCTTGCTCCCCATTACCTGAAGCACCTTCTCCTCACCCCAAAGCGCCAGCAGGTCCCGGATCTTGGCATCCGACCAGCAGGGGCCCCGTCACCTCTTCCCCCCCGGCTTGATGGCTGGGAGCCCTGGCTCCTTCTGAGGGGTGTGCCCTGCAGGCACTCAGGGGGCTGACTGGCTGCCATGGGGGGTCTGTGGGGCCTATGGAGGGCGTGCAGGGTGGCCGCGTGTATGTGCTGCTGCCTGCACACTCTCAGCTTCCTGCCACAGGATTCCAGGTGTGTGCTGCTTTAAGGGCTGCTGCATGTGGTGACCACACAGCCCCGCAGGGGCTGCGCAGCGCGTCTCAAACCCTCAGCTGATGGCCGTCATGGAGGAACCCCCTATTTTGAAGTAGCAGGACATGGATCATCGACACATACCCTACTTCTATGCTGAACATTGAAGTAGGGCGCTATTCCCATCTTCTGATAGGAATAGCGATTTTGACGTCTCGCTGCCTGACGTCAATTTTACTTTGCAGTCGCGCACGGTGCATGTAGACGTGACGCGTGCTATTTTGAAGTTGGGCCAGCTAATTCGAAATAACCGGCGAGCGTAGACCTGGCTTTATACTTTTAAACTAACCCTTGATAAAACAGTGAAAGGGTCACAAGGCTACTCGATCAATCAAAATTGCATTAGCAAGTTTAAAAAGTATCACTGGCACTCCAACCATACAAAGGGCTCAAAAGGTCAAATTTCAGCACTCCACCTTGGAAAGGTTGCTGACCCCTGGGTGTAGAGCTTATTACAATGGATCCTGATCTCTGACTGGTGCCTCAAGTCACAACTACAAGACATAAATAATAACAACAATGCATTTTTTTTGAAATGGTTAAAAATCCAAGTTAATAAACAATATGAATGAAATCCTGCATTTCCTCATTGACTGTGGAACTCATATGGGTCTATGAGGCAAGGTCGGGGTGGGGTGTCTAATTTGGTGCTGGGGATTTCTCCCCAAAAACAAATAGGCGCAAATGTTATCAGGGCTTCCTGCAGCACTACACCAACTGCGGTACTAATGTGGAACAGGGACAGAGTATAAGCTGCTTGTGCTTCCTCCCATCCTTCCCCTGCATCCTCTGCAAGGGGAATATTAGGCCAACAGCAGCTACTGAATCCTCAGGTCTTCCTGAGCAGTCACAATTTCACAGACAACTACTTCATGACTATGTGAGGAAACAATTCACCACACATTCTTACAGCCCCTTGTGGAGCTACTCTGCATTCAGACCAGCCATTCATACAGGGCTAATGATTTGGACCTATATGCCCAGAATTAACATATGTTACATAGACTTAAGTTTGGGGAAAAAAATTGCTCCTACTTCATTTAATTGCCAAGTCTTGTGGTTCAAGATCGTTTTTCTTTTGGTTAGTTTTTCCCCAAGGACTCCACCAAAAGCAAATACAGGACTGGAAAACACTATGTGCTCTTTTTCTAGGTATCTAACATAAATTTTTGTAATGAATACAGAATTTTATGCATCGGATTTGTCAGGTAGGTAGAAGATGAACTGATTTTCAATTTCTTTTTTAAATCTAATTGCACTTGCAATTTTAAAAAATATATTACTTATTGGGGGATTTTAAACAGGTTTCCATTTTCTCCTTTATTTTAAACAAAAGCTTTCAGGCATATCAGAGATGAGCAAAACCAGAACCGTATTATCTAAAGCCCTTTGAATTTTGGAATCAGAGATCATTCAGATTTAAATCTCAAGATCCAATCCTACTCATCTAATTTTTGTTGCTCTTTGGACAAAGATTAGCAGAGGTTTAGGTTTCACTTCTATTCTGGCTAAGGCTGAAATCTTGCAACAAGTGGCTTTTGTCTTATTTAGGCCAAAGATAAAAGAAATAGTGTATATGGAATCATATAGTTAGGTTTGTGCCTGCCATCTTTTGTGCCTATAATTATTTGACACCACATAATTAGTATGCAGTTGACTGAGAGCTCAACATTAAAAGTTTAATATTTAAACCTGACTGTTAGGCCAAAATTTTTAGAAGCAGACACTGTGTGTGGTTGCCTCAGATTCCAAATAGCCAGCATGAAGCAGCTTTGGATTGCTTTTCAGAAGAAACCCCATTGACTTCAACCACAAATGTGGGTAGTCAGCACTTCCAGAAGTCAGTGGCTATAGTTGAGCATCCAAAAATTAGTGGCACTTCAAAAAAAAAGTGTACTTACTGCCTACAGTAATAGGCTGGGACCCATTCATGGGCACAAAAGCTGATTTCTTGGTTTAGTAAAAATTAAAAAACCCAAAACCCAAAGCCAGTTTCTTCCCACCTTGCCTGCTTCTTTCAACCCATCATAGGACTGAGGTATTGGAATCTTTATATTGCATCATATTAATAGCATATCAGTCTTTGCTTTTTGCACATACAATACTAAAGTGTAGTCATGTTAGCACATTTCATTGTAAGTTAGTAAAAATGAATGTTAATATGTCCTGATACTAATTTGCCATGACAGAAAATTCCTAATACGATAAAACTTTCATATCATATTAGGAGGAAAAAGTCTGTTCCTGCCTGTTCCAGGTCACTTTCAATATTGCCTTTGAGCATAAAGTAATGGCAAGCATTTGTCTGGCTGTATAAAGTGTCCCTAATATAGTTCAATGGCAAAAGGAAAATGATATTCAAGTGTACTGTATTTTTTCCTATGTGCAACTTACTTCACTATAGGAGTACTCACAAATGTAATATATAGGTTAGTATTCATTTAATGGAGGCTTCAACTCATATTAAAAATCAAGGATCCAGTCCAGTAGCAAATATCAGTGGCCTTTTGGATAATTCAAGTGGCAGAAGACAGAGAAGTACATGGGTGTGTGGAGAGGGCTTTCTTCTCCTTTACTGCCTATTTAGTTAGAATGTTGCTTTGTTGGTTTGTTTGTAAACAAAAGCAAGCTGGAGCATAAAACTTTGGGGTAAAATGGCTCCCTTCCCAAAATCAAATGGTCAGCCAGACGAGTACATTCAAGCAGTGGTTCCTTTAAAGGTGTTCCTACTTGACAAGCTGCCATCTTATTTACTTTCAAGTGTCTGAAATTGGCCTGGTTAGAAAGGGGAAACTATGGAATGTCTAAAGATGGACAAAATCCACCTCAGGATAGAATGAGTATTATGGCACCTTAAATACTAGGCCACTTTGTCAGATGCATGAAGTGGAAACTTCAGTTTAGCAGATATACATACACATGCAAAGGTGGGTGAGTTACATTACTTCACAGAGGAACAGTGAAAACGAGGTCAATTCAGTCAGGGTGGATGTGGCCCACTCCCAAGAGTTGATGAGAAAGAGAGAATACCAAAGAAGGAGATTACCTTTTCTAGTGAGCTAGCCACCTCCAGGCTCTATTCAGCCCAGTCTGATAGTGTCAGGTTGGGAAATGAATTCCAGCTCTGCAGTTTCTGCTCTGCTGAAGTATGTTTTTGAAGGCTTTTTTGCGAAACTATGGCAACTTTCAAGTCTGCTACTGGGTATCCAGGGAGACCAAAATACTCTCCTCCTGGCTTCTGAATGTTGCCATTCTTGATGTCTCATTGCATCCATTTATTCTTTTGTGTAGATAGAATCCTGTTTGGCCAACGTACATAGCAGACAACTATTTCTGGCACATGACGGCATATGTGTCATTAGCAGATGTGCAGGTGGATGTGTCCCTGATGGTATGGCTGATGTGGTTAGGTGCTACAATGGTGACACTTGAAGACAAATGCAGAGAGAATTGGAAATGACGGGGTTTGTTGTAGCAATTGGTTTTGGGGTTAGTGCGTCTGTCGTATGGTGTGTAGTTGGTGGTGAGCATTTGCTTCAGGTTGAGGATGCTGTCTATAAGCGAGGACTGGCCTGCTTCCCAAGGTCAGTGAGAGTGAGAGATTGTCTTCCAGGATAGGCTGTAGATTCTTGTGATGTGCTGGAGAGGCTTTAGCTGTCGGCTGTAGATGATGGCCAGTTGCGTTCTGTTACTTTCTTTGTTGGGCCTGTTCTGCAGTGGGTGACTTCTGGATACCTGTCTGGCTCTGTCAGCCTGTTTGTTTATTTGCATCTTTGCATGTTTTATATTTCTGCCAAACTGAAGTTTCTACATCATGTCTCTGATGAAGTGGATTCCAGCCTATCAAAGCTTATGCCCAAATAAATCTCTTAGTTTTCAAAGTGCCACAGGACTCCTCATTAGCTGAAACTGACTAACACAGCTACATCTCTGAACTTCGGAATAGAAAGTACCCATCTTCAAGTTGAGAAGCCCAGGAAACTCAGGAAGCTTTCACAGGCGAAGAACTATGAGGCTTACTCTGGCAAGTTGGAGTGCTATGGGTGTCATTCCCAGCTGCAGTAAGTCAATATTGTTCCATTAACTACCCTTAAACCCATGGAGTTACACAGTTTACAAGAGCTGAGCTTCTGAAACTATGTGTTTTTAACATTTGGCATATATGTACTTGCTTAGAATAGGGCTTGAGGGGTGAGTCTCCAGTTCTTCACGGCTAAAGTCCTAGGGTTCAGCTAATGTCATAAAATAGAGTTTATTTTCATATCATTCTTAGATATTTTCTGCTCGGGAACAATTTGATTTTTTGTTTTTGTTTGTTTGTTTTTTCCAAATAGAACCCTTTGATAGAAACCTATGAAAAGGTGTTTCCATGAATTACTACACGCTTTAAAGGAGTTGCGGGTGGGGGGGCTGCAAAGGCTCTCTTCAAGTGGCAGAAAAGTACAGGTTGCACTTCCCTGATCCAGCACCATTGGGACCTCACTGGTACCAAACAAGGAATTTTGGTGGACAAGGGGAGGTCAGTTCCAGTCCCTCTGATGCCTCCTTTCCCAGGTCTGCTCCTTGCCCCCAACCCCCTGCCTCAACTGGGCTTTCAGACCCAGCTGGGCTGCCCGCCATGCTGCAGGGAGTCACAGCCAGGATCCCAGCTTCCTGCCTCTGCTCCAGCTGCACATGCTGGTTGGGATCCAAGCTGCCCATCTCAACTAGGGCTGCCTGCCCTCTGCCAAGAGCCCCATCCAGGCTGCCAGCTCTGCTCCTCCCAGCCTTGCTTGGGCTGCACATCTCTGCTGGATCCCAGTCGCCAGTCCCACTTGGGCTGTTGGCCCACTGTTGCTGGCCTCATCTGGACTCCTGGCCAGCCAGCCCCGCTGCCATCTGTCCTGCCATTGGCAGGCCCTGCTGTCCCCCAGTTCCTAGCTTCCAGGGCTCTCTTGCCCAGGAACATCCTGCCAGACCACAGTTCAAACTGTAGCAGTTAGACAGACATTCTTCCTTGTTTCTTGCAACTAGGGTGACCATATTTCCTTATACCAAATGTGGAAAAACGGAGATGTGGCGAGGGAGCAGCTCCCTCGCTGCAGCTGCCAAGCAAGTGCAGCTCCCTGAATGCCTCATGACACGGGGCACCAGAACAGGTCTGACACCCTATAGGGAAGCTCCCCAGTTGCACGGAAGGTTGCCCTGTGAAAGGGCAGGAGGATTTGCCAGCTGCCCCATGTCGCTAGGCTCTGGAACTGCTGCAGGGATGCTCCCTGAATCTAAAGGGGGATGTTCTTTGAGGGCTGCTACCCAACCTGGGGCGGGGTGCCCTCTCGCTGCAGGGGAAAGCTGCAGCTCCCAGCTGCCCCATGTCACCAGGCACTGGGAATGGGACTGCCACCCCACCGGAGAGCTCCATGGCTGCAGGGGCTCCCTAGCTGTGGAGGCAGCTGCCCTGCAGGGGTCTGGGAGATGGCTACACAGGAGGCAGTCCTGTGGCGGGGACTGAACTAGCTTCCTGAAGTGGTCTCCCCAGCTACAGGGGCAGCTGCCCTACAGAGTGGCTGCCCAGCACTGCTGGGGTACCATGTCCCTCTTAAAATCTTAGAGGGGGGACAAAACACACTACCCTACCCTACAACAGACCCTGCCTTACCTCTATGGCAGGGCCCCTGGCATCCTCCCCAGCCGCTGCCTACACTGGCCAGTCAGTACTTGCTGTTTAGCCAGCTCCTAATTGATTTAACTGGCAACTGCAGCTGCGCTGACTTGGGGAAAGGGCAGCTCAGCAGTGGAAGTGAATAAAAAAAGCTGAGACGCCTGCCTAAAGTACGAGACTGCCCCAGTAAAAACGGGATGGATGGTCACCGTACTTATAGCCCAGATGAATGCTTTAGATCAGCTTGTCAGCAAATGTAAAAACCATATAGCTCAAATTAAATCAATGGAGCTATAGCAATTTACACCAGCTGATGATCTTTCTCTGATGTACTTTATATCATCCCCGGAATGCATCAATAGTTATGTCTTCAGATAATCTGAAGAGCTGCAGATAATGAGTTTCACTAGGTAGTTATCGTAATTCACAGAAATTCCATAGTTACCTTTACGCAAGAATTTTTTTTCACTGAGACACTACCCATATTCTATACTTTTACAAAGTGAAACTGGTTATAAAGTCAAACATTAAAAACATTTTTCGCTGTTGTTTCTTAGCGCATGTGTGATAGGTACAGAGAAACAAGTTTATTCCATGTGTATCTCCACCAAAGATAAGCAGTGTGCACAAGTATTACATATACTTTGGAGTATGTAGCACAAGAGGAATGCTATATTTATTTACAATGCATTTTCTAACTTTTGGTAAAAGGTTTGGTTAATAAATGCTTTATACATTGAATGCATATTTTTAAAAGCCCATCTAGTAAGTCCGTCTCATTGGTGTTCCATAAAGAGAAAAAATGACTTTTTTTAAAGTGCAATTTTAACTGTATTATTGATTGCGAAATATTACAAGTGCAAAATATAATTACTGTAATGCTATTTTTATATCATATCAGCAAATTACAGAGTCCCAGCTGTGACACTTATATCAGGATAAGAATTAGCCTGTTGTGACTGTCAATCCCAGAGGAAAATGAGGCTGTACAAATGGCTGTGATGGTTCAGTAATTAGCTACTTCAAGAGTGCCGACACTCTTATTTAAAGATACTTATGGAATGTTCAACCTGTAAACATCCAGAACATTTACCTCCTGTTTGTTGTTAAGCAATTAGGCTTCCAGAGGATCATTGTATGTAATAAGACTTTCTTCCTTATATTGCCACCCATTTTCCTTTTTAATCATAAGAAAATCCCTTTTGCTATTAAAAGACACACCATGAAATCTGGAACAGTTTGTAATAACTGCAATTTTTCATTAATACTAATACCTTAATGCCATAGGACAACTGTGTAATGTGCTGAAGGATTATGTACCTTTACATTGAGCAAACCAAAACTACATATTTCAATCACTTCTGGAGGCAACTAATTTTTCTCTTTGAAAGTTCTTGAAGATTAGGATAGGGAGGGAGAGAAATATGTAACCCACTGCAAAGCTTCTTTTTTTGCTCTGTATTCAGATAGAGTTTGTCTGAAAGAGATCTACAATACCATATGAAGACAAAGAAACAGGTTGGAGAATACCATTTCTTCCATTGCCTGCACCACTCAAACACTACTCAGTCCTTAACTTACTCATTGTCTACACATTACAATTACAAGAGTTCACTGAACACAATACCAACCTTATAAAACCATAACAGAATTTTTTTATGGCATTATGGCTCTGAAGCAGAAGAACATAATATTTTTCTATTGGCGTGATATTCATTCTGTGGATGTTTAGATAAAATGGGCCAAATTCATCCCATAGTAAAAGTTGGTATTCCTTGACCTCCAAAAATATGGGATCAAATCCTCACCTGGTACTAAAACACCCCTGCCCCATTGACTTAATGGAGCTATTCTAGTCTATACCAGCTGAGAGTCTGAACCAGAGATTAAAAATGGATCTGAGAATTGACTTTTGATAATTGTATTCTGAGAGACAGCATTATACCTGAGTGTCAAGTCATTTTAAGTATAGCAAGAAACATGCATCGTTAATGTTCATTGTAGTAACAGACTTTATAGTAAGTTACTTGAAAACTGTGTGAAAACCAAAACTATATTAATAAGAGTAAAAATATGCCTGGAACACAAAGACTGTAGCTCTCCCCTGAAGGTTTTTTAATTAGTGGAAAATTACTGTGCTAGTAACATAGAAGAGACATAAGAGAATGAAATCTGAATTATAAAAAGATTATAGATTCCTGATTCATCTTATATATGCCTTTTATGACTCCAAGGCTGCTGACAACTAGGTCACGTGGAACAAATAGTAACAAAGAAATGCTGTAAATGTCTCCTGCCTAGGACAATGATGATGGCATTCTGTCTTCTGCATCAGTCAGAAGTCTGTTTTGGAGCAGTGACCAGCTCCGGAAGTCAATTAACTAAACCTGTTCTCCACAACAACAAATATCATTGCTGTAATCTATAAAACTCAAAAAGAAATAGGATTAGGATACCAGTATAAAATCAGGGTCATCTGGATTTGGGCTGGCAGAGATTTTCTACTGACCATATTTTTATTGCTTAATAAATAAAGGCTTATGCCACCTCAGAGAAAATGCTTCTGACCAGATTATCTCCAGTCCTCCCCATATTGCTTGAGACTTCTCTCTCTGCTATGTTGCAAAATTACAACTTCCTCTGTGCCATTCTGATGTAGATCTCTCTTTGTAGATGAGAAAGCCAACAAAACAAGGAAAAAACCCACATTATGTGGCTAGTAGTAGCCAACGTAATGAGATTCCAATATTCAAAGCTGAAGTGATGCCTACAGTAAGAAATTGATCAAATCCTTAACACAAGCAACTTCATATGGGTAAATCTTAGGCAGGTGCAAAATAAGGACAACTGTGAGAGCATTTGAGGTGGATTTTTTGTGAGGGGAGGCATATTATTTACTAATTCTGTTTTTCATGTTTAGTGTTCTCCTTATTATTGTCTCCCTCTTTCTCCCCCACCTCAATTTATCTCTTCTTCCTGCCCTCCACAAACCTCATATAGTCAGTGCATATGAAACAAATATTTTAATCTTCTTAGTTGTTGTTTATTTCTATACAAAGTTTTGTCACAGCATCAGATTCTTTTAACTGGCTGCCTTTCTATATTTTCCATTTTAGTGAAAAATAAGGAAATAAAATAAAGTTATTTCTTTTGTAATCCATGCTTATATGGAACTGTAAATGCCAGGCAGACTTTCTGTAACCTATTGTAATGACACTTCTTCACAGTGAAGACACAAAAAGCTGATTTTAAAGATATCAGAAACTAAAGTTGTTTTAATAAGGTTCATACTTCTATTTTGATGAAGATTGCTATTTGAAAATGAGAGCATTAAGCACTGCTTTTCAAAGCTAGCCATTACCACTTGCAGTATTAATGAAGACTTTACACAAATAGAAAGCTAAGAATTTAGTACTAACCTCTAATGCATACAAGATAAATTATACAGAGAGGTCTCGCTTAAATCTTTCCAATTGTCTTAGTTAACTAAATAATGCACTGTTTGAATTTGCTGTATCCCTATTAAATATGGAAACTTAAAGGGAATATTGTGGAATAATGAGGTTATCTTATTTAATTACCTAAGGAAAATTAGACGGTTTTTAGGATAAATGCTCAATGACTCAAAATTGTGAAAAAATACTCACAATAGAGGAATGACTTCCAGACCAAGCTAAATAATCAGAGCTATAGATGTACTGAACCAAGGATATTTAAGACAGACAAATTACAATGACAGAAACGGAATAATGCTTTGGCATCATATGTTCCCCGCAAATTTATGCTTGGACTGTGCTTCTGTTCGAGTATACCTGATTCTCATCTGGGAATATTACAGCAAATACTCCCGAAGAAACTCAAGTGAGTGAGGAGGAACACTAAAAATATATAACCTTTTTTATATTTGTTGCTTATACAGCCTGCTGAGAAACTTATGAAGGGCTCAGATATTTGCATTAAGAGCAGGTTAGATAGATATCTAATGGAGATGGTCTAGATGGTGCTTGGTCCTTTCAAGAGGGCAGGGAACAGGACTCAATGACCTCTCGAGGACCTTTCCAGTTCTAGTGTTCTACAATTCTATGATTCTCCCTCCAGAAATGGATTATTGTATAGAGAAAGATAACTGTATAGAGAAAAATGGTATATGTGCTATTACTATGATCTATGGGGCATAATATGGAACTAGCACAAAAATTTATGCAGAATAACAATAGGGCATTGCCTTGTCTTACTCTTTAACTCATCAGAACACATCTATGTCTAACATCCCCTTCATCTACAGAGAATGGGACACATAATTCTCCATCCATGCATTAGTGATCTGTTAATCCTAAAAGGCTCACTCTTGCTCCTCTACTCCACAGAGGCACACCATACATGATAGCTCCCTCCTCCAATCTATACTTTAGGCTATTACTGTCAATCTAATGTTAAAACTATGCCAATCTAATCCCCTCCAAAGACAATGAGTATAATTAATGATGTTATGTGCTGGGTCTCTGAATGTGAATGAGTGTGAGGATAAATAGCCATGCAACACACTAGTGTATGTGTTAGTATTATACTAGTATTATAATATTTAGTTTTCAAACTTTATCTACTACTTGCAACATTCCTGTGCTGAGGTAATTTCATATTAACCCAATTCTACAGACACAGAAACTAACATGAGAGGAGATTTACCAAAGGCCTCATAGTGAGTTTAGAGGCAAAGCAATCAGGAATACCTGAGAAACTTTCAATATTTCAAAAATTGCCCTGTTCCACAGTGGGAGACAGCTAAGACCTTTCAAAGTTTTTTCACTAGGAAACAAGAAGAGACCAGAATGCCTGAAGTCTTGTTAGTTATGGAGCTCACATAGAATGTAGGAAATCCAGGTCCAAATCCCTGCTCTACCATTCTCCCACATCTCAGATGAGCACCTAAGCATCAGGCTATGACTGTTTTCGGGTTAGTCTCTGTCACTATCTCCTGATGGAGCTGTTCCACTTTGTATAAATAATCACTGGAGTAGGGTCTCCCTCAGTCCATGTGAGTGTCTTGGCTACTGGGTGGGGAAAGATGAGATGCACTGTCCAGAAACACCATCTTGGGTATGAGAACCTGTTCCCAACATAAAATTATTCATATTGGTTTATTTCCATGAAAAGTTCTGGTTTTGACAAATCAGCATTTTCCAACAAAAACCTGTTTTGTTGTAAACTTTCCAACCAATTCTAGCGGTAACTCCCAAATGCCCCAGTCAGGATCAAGGGTCCTGTCATACTACCGGTATAACTACAGGAAAAAAAAAACCAGTGCCTATCCAGGGGTCTTTATCACAAAAGAAAAAAAAACACCCATAAAAACAGAGAAAAAAAGTAATATTAGCAAACTGATCAGTGATGATATGCACAAATCTGGTTAGTTCCAGTATAGTTTTGATCAAATAAGTGACATTCAGAAATCCCAGTTGAGTTATGAGGTCCAATACTTAGCTGCCACTGCCTCTATTGATTATGTTATTAATTCAAATTTAACATGGCAAGTGTGCTATTTTAAACTTTTTCTTTTTAAATTTCATGTCTTAATCTTTGTACTATTTAGAATTTAACTTGCCTTTGTGCACAGAAATATGTACACACATACACACACAAAATCAACCCGCATCACTATATTTCAAATTGCCTAGCACAGTGTAATCTTGCCTCCCTGCCTGACCCTGACACTCTCCCTCTATTTAAAAAAATGAATTTTGGCATTTTATTATGATGAATATTTATTTATCAAAATTATTTTGTTTAGTTGTCTGAAATGAAAGAGGAGTGGTTTTAAACTCTTGTTGCACAGATATTCTCTTTACTCTTCCACATGTGTTAGACCATTATTTGTCATTTACGATCACTTGTGATACTTCTCTTTTGGACTTCCATGTTTTGTCAGTGTAAGTTAAGGAGATAATGGAATACAATTAGAGTGCAAGACAGGTAAGTATCAGAATGTTCTCCTGTGGACTTTCACAATAAATATAAGATAACATCTATCTCCTGGTAATGGAACTAGTGTTGTAATATGGCTGCCCTCTGTGGTGGAGAATATTATGTATTATTTATAGTACCTTAGCATCATTCTAGGAGCCCCAGTCAGAGGTCAGGGTCCCCCCTGTGCGAGGCATTGTTCAAACATAGAAAAATGATCTGTCATCCTCAAGGAGACAGCAGATTTGCATCTGCTCTTCTCTAACCCCAGGGTAAAAAATGTTCCTGAAACATCTCCCATATTTTAGAACACCAAATACCATGTTTAACTGTAGTAAGATTCACAATACAATTTAACTGTAGACAAGTTTTTCAAACACAATGGCTGCGCAATCTGTGGACAGAAGCTACTATTGGAAGATATCTCCCAAAAAAACTTCTGTCGACAGATTGCGGCCAGACAGTAAAGTGGATAGAAAAAGTGATTCGCTCTGTCGACAGAGGACCAGCTTGACTACCCAGCTGCTCTCTCAACAGAACGGCCAACTAGAAGCACAGCAGACAGGTCTGTCCAGTAACCCAGAAGCCCTGTCTGTCAACAGAGGGCCCTGGGTTCATCAAGAAAGGTGTTCTGCTTCATGGGGCAGAGGCAGAAGACTGTCAATGACAGTGCCGAGTTCTGTTGACAGTATGGTGACAGAATGCCTTTTTAGTGTGGACACTCTGCAGGTTTGGTCGGCAAAGCTCTCTAGTGTCAACGTAGCCTATATCAAAAAATGCTCCAGAATGAGGTTATGTCAGCACTTAGCTGTAACACTTCAATGCAGACACTCACTATAGCAATAGTAAGGGGGTTCTGTCATTGCTGTACTTAATCTCCTCCCCATCCCTCTCCTCCTGAGAAGCAGTAACTAGGTCAACAGAAGAATTCTTCCATCAGCCCAGAACCGTCTAAACCAGGGGTTAGATCAGTATTGATATGTCTCTTTTCATATCCCAAAGAGATGTAGCTATGCTGGTGTAAGTTTTTGATGAAAACCAGCCCTCAGAATCAATCGAAAGCAAGAGAAAAGGAAGGTTTTAAGATGCCAATTAAGAAGCGGGAATGCAGCCATGGATCTTGTTGCAGAAGCAGGGGGCAATATGGAAAGGGAGGCATTCTAGATATGGGGGGCAACAGAAAGGAAAGAAAAGCCTCTTCCAACTCACAGGAGTGAAGTAAATAGATGAGTAATAGGTTAGAGGTGCTGGTGGGACATAACTACGAAAAACACAATGGCTGTTTTGAATGAGTTTTGGAAATGTGCCATAGGAAGTGAGATCACAGGAAGTGAGGATTAATCAACAAAATGTAGCCTTCTATGGGGAGGAAATGTGATAGTCAGCTAAGAGCACACAGCAACATAAAACAGTAGCTTAAGATAGGAAATAATGAAATACTGTATTAATTTTGAACTGCTTGGAAATTAAATATGGTCAGTTTAAGCTGGATGTTTTCAAATAAGCATCAAATTATGAGTAACAATGGAAAATACTCACAAGGTTCTTTGAAATAAGAATCCTCTTCCTCTGTTGGACCAAAACAGAAATTTCTCCTACATATAAAACAAGGTTTAATAAATTTCTCCACACCAATCGGCAATGGAGTATATTCCCTAGGCTACAATTCCTGCAGATTCTGGTATTATCTGTTTTCATACTGATACAGTCGGCCAAATTTAAGAGTCCAGAGTGAAATGAAGAAGTGATCTATTAGCTAACAACACTATTGTAGCCTTCAAGGGTAGCCCAGAGAGTTAGGTTCTGGTTTCTTCATATCATACATCTTGCTGTTGATACAGTTTCGGAGAGGATGGGCCTGTGTGAAGGTTCCGTGTCTGCCTTACACACACTGAATCAGCTTCTGCCACTATGAACTGCAATCCAGAACTCAAACATATTTTGATCTGCACTGCAGAGAGTTCACTAAGCACAATTCTGGCTGGCACTGTCCTCTCTCAGCCTTCTGTTTGCTTCTCTGTCTTTCCAGAATGCCCAAGGGTGATGGGAAGTCCCTATGGCAACTGCTACTGGAAGCCCTTCCTCCCAGTGCCCTAAGGAACAAGCTTTCTGTGTGTCAGCTGAAGAGGGAAATAATCCTTGGAGCAGATGGTGGTCACTAAAGGGTAAAAGCAACCTCTCTAGGCAATTTCCCCCAACGCATGATTCCACAGGGCTTCAAAGTGATGGTTGGACGATAAAGATTGGACGATAAAGATATAAAAGGAGCGATCAAGGAAGACAGTGCCATTGCGGAGCGATTAAATGATTTCTTTGCTTCAGTCTTCACGGCTGAGGATGTTACAGAGGTTCCTAAATCTGAGCCAGCCTTTTTAGGTGACAAATCTGAGGAACTCACTCAGATTGAAGTGACATTAGAGGAGGTTTTGGAGTTAATTGATAAGCTGAATAGTAACAAGTCTCCAGGACCAGACGGCATTCACCCAAGGGTTCTGAAAGAACTCAAATGTGAAATTGCGGAGTTATTAACAGTGGTTTGTAACCTATCCTTTAAATCCACTTTGGTACCAAATGACTGGAAGACGGCCAATATAACGCCAATATTTAAAAAAGGCTCTAGAGGAGACCCTGGCAATTATAGACCGATAAGTTTAACATCAGTACCAGGCAAATTAGTAGAAACACTAGTAAAGAATAAAATTGCAAGGCACGTAGAAGAGCACGAATTGTTGGGCAAAAGTCAGCATGGTTTCTGCAGAGGGAAGTCGTGTCTAACTAATCTATTAGAATTCTTTGAAGGGGTTAATAAACATGCGGACAAGGGGCACCCAGTGGACATAATATACCTAGATTTCCAGAAAGCCTTTGACATGGTCCCACACTAAAGGCTTTTATGTAAATTAGGCGGTCATGGGATAGGAGGAAAGATCCTTTCATGGATCGGGAATTTATTAAAAGACAGAAAACAAAGGGTGGGAATAAATGGTAAATTTTCACAATGGAGGAGGGTAACTAGTGGTGTTCCCCAGGGGTCAGTCCTGGGACCAATCCTGTTCAACTTGTTCATCAATGATCTAGAAAATGAGGTAAGCAGTGAGGTGGCAAAGTTTGCAGATGACACCAAGTTGTTCAGGACAGTCAAAACCAAAAGGGATTGTGAAGAACTACAAAAAGATCTCAGCAAACTGAGTGATTGGGCAGCAAAATGGCAAATGAAATTTAATGTGGGTAAGTGTAAGGTAATGCATGTTGGAAAAAATAACCCAAATAACACGTACTACATGATGGGGTCAAATTTAGCTACGACAGATCAGGAAAGGGATCTTGGAGTTATAGTGGATAGTTCTCTGAAGACATCCACGCAGTGTGCAGCGGCAGTTAGTAAGGCAAATAGGATGTTAGGAATTATTAAAAAAGGGATCGATAATAAGACAAAAGATATCATACTTCCCCTATATAAAACTATGATACGCCCACATCTTGAGCACTGCGTGCAGATGTGGTCTCCTCACCTCAAAAAAGATATATTGGCATTAGAAAAGGTTCAGAAAAGGGCAACTAAGATGATTAGGGGCTTGGAACGGGTCCCATATGGGGAGAGGCTAGAGAGACTGGGACTTTTCAGTTTGGAAAAGAGGCGATTGAGGGGCGATATGATAGAGGTATATAAAATCATGAATGGTGTGGAGAAAGTGAATATAGAAAAATTATTTACCTTTTCCCATAATACAAGAACTAGGGGACACCAAATGAAATTGATGGGTAGTAGGTTCAAAACTAATAAAAGGAAATTTTTCTTCACACAGCGCACAGTCAACCTGTGGAACTCCTTGCCCAAGGAGGCTGTGAAGGCCAGGACTCTATTAGGGTTTAAAAAAGAGCTTGATAAATTTTTGCAGGTTAGGTCCATAAATGGCTATTAGCCAGGGATAAAGTATGGTGCCCTAGCCTTCAGAACAAGGGCAGGAGATGGATGGCAGGAGATAAATCACTTGATCATTGTCTTCTGTTCTCCTTCTCTGGGGCACCTGGCATTGGCCACCGTTGGCAGATGGGATGCTGGGCTCGATGGACCTTTGGTCTGACCCAGTATGGCCATTCTTATGTTCTTATGTTAGCCATCTGAAAAACCTAACTTTAAGACCTTTTCATACCCCTTAAGACAAAATTCAAAACTTCTAAATAAAAACAAATAAGGAGTTAATATAATCCTAGTAGTACTCTAGGATGGTAAAACAGCAATAGAGTTGGAAGAGAAGAGCAGAATTTAGGTACCACAGGATATAAAAACCAAAAGGCAAGTCCTTTAAGTATACAGTAAAAAACAGCACCCCATTCTGATCTCTGGAACTGAGATCAACTTTACAACAAGATTTGACAATTCCTCAGTTCAGGGAAAGCAATTCTGTCACACACAGAGAAGTATTGTTTCTCTGCTTCTCTTCCATAATTCACTCAAAGCCATAATTTCTTGGCGTCAAGCCGTATCTTTAAGCCCTAATGGGTATGATAACACTGTAATAGATTATAGCACCAAGCTAAATTGAACCGTTTATTTCGTGAATAATTTTTAGAGTACGTTCTAGCAGTATTTAAAAATCAATTTATGACCAAGTATTTATTCAGCAATATATTACACTGAGCTCCCAGCAGATGCAAACTGCTAAATACCATCATCAGCACCCTCTCTGCACAACCCTCCAATTAAGATCACCCCAAAAGTACTACATCAAAAAGAAGCAGGAATGATGTTTCCTTTAAGCTGACCTTTAAATCTGAAGTTTACAAGTCTGTAGTAGAACCTTAACATATTCATTTACATTAATCTTCTTCTGAATTACAAGACAGGTTTTATTAGAAGTGCTAAGCAAGCTGAAAGATAGGAGAAAGCTGTGAGCCTGTAGCAAAACATTCAGATCTTAGTTGTCTAACAAGTTGCCATGTACAGGTTGTAAGTGACAAACAATGCAATTATTACTGAGTTCTGCAGGCCTTGCATCCCTATGGCCAAGGACATAATACTTTATCTAAGCATCTCCTGCTGCGCTTAATATATCTTTAAAAAATATCCAACTAGACATGGGGAAAATAAATTTACAACTCCAAATGGTTTCAGCTATTTATGATATTTGGAAATAGAAAGTGACATACCATATTCCTGATAGCAAGAAATGTTGCTCCCTTACATAGCTCAATGGAAGAACATTTGATCAGAAGCAGAAGAGTCCACTTCTAGCCTCAACAGCATCACAGGCAATTAACTTCAATCCATCAGGAATCTCGTGATGACCGTTGGACTCAGAATAACTTTGGCTAGAAAAGATTTTCCCTCAGTGCATTTTAACACACAGGACCTATCACATACAGTATCATCCCTTGACAACCACGTGAAAAGACAGATTGAACTCAGATATTCAAACCCCTGAAACTGCTGCATAGATACAGCTAATTAGAAAAGAAAAAGAAAGGTTTTAAATATTGAGCAAGAGCCCACAGGTAAACAGTTAACACACATCAAAATTCTACATTAGACTTCCAATAACTTTTAAACCTAAATCTTGGATGTGAAGCATTTTTTATCACTATCCTTCAATGGAACATATAAAGACTTTTTTGTTTCAGCTACTGCACTAATCACTGTTATTTAGTTATTCAGAGACTTTTGCAGGAAAGCTGAATAGGAGAGAAAGACATCTACACCTTTCTCAACCCATTATTTCCTTGCTAGGTAAAGAGATTATTTTCCCACCCACATGCTAGTTACCAACTAATTCATTAAAACCCTAACTGTCTTGTCCATGCTAAGATTTGTCTATGAATTAGCTAACACATGGTTTGGTAACACCTTTTCTTCTCATAATGATGTAACAGGAGAGAGGAAAACAGGGCTTTCTGAGCAAAACAAATCAAATTGACTAGAGAGGAGTGAGGAATAGTCACCCTGTTCAGAATTTTTCAGTGTCTGGATATTCCATATTTTGCAAACCTGCAGATATGATGCCCCATACACTGTTGGATTCTTCTGTGTCTGCATCAGTGCTTTTTTTTGTATTTTAAAAAACAATGCTGGTACTCAGCCAGCTCCCCACCCCCACTTAGTCAATCCCATGGCTGGGGTTGCCAAAGCATATAAAAAGAACAAAAAAACACTGGTCTGCATTATGGAGACTCAAATATGTTTTTTTTAAAGACTGGCTCTCTCTCTCTCTGTGTGTGTGTGATTTGCTTTCCTTTCAATCACCATTTACAATAATGATTTCTAAAAAGTGATTTCATGATGCAACTTGAGGCCAAAGCACAGGCTGAACCTCTATAATCCTGCACTCTCTTGTCCAGCAACATCCGTAATCTGGCATTTTAGTTAGCAGGGCAACTACTAATCATGAGTATGGCCAAGTTTCCCATGGTCCATGAAACTGTTTACAAACACCAGCCCTGGCTCTCAATGTTCTGTGCTCTTGTTTAGCTCTAATTTTCCCCTAAATGTCTTTAACAGCCAAGTAACCAGTGAAAGTGTTGGTAATGTGCTAGACCTCTTGTTGTCTGGCAAATCTTTTCAATTGGCACTGGTCAGGTCCAACTTGTAGATATTTGTTTACCTATCTTACCAAACAGTCTGGTTTGCTGACGAGAAATATGCATCTGTTTGTATATTTACTGTAATTCACAGCCGCAGCCTAAGTCCCTTCTCTTCCAAGTAGGGCTTTGGTTTTTTTGTGGGTTTTGTCACATAGGTGTCAGCGCTCCTAATGAACTGTTGATAAGCTGTCAATTAGATAAGAAAACATTGCCAGGTTTTATAACTCAGGCTGGGGCTACGCTGGGGATTTCGGCTATCAGTGGCCAGCCACTAGTAGAGCTACACAGTGCAAAACCCTAGTGCAGACAGGCAAATTGCCTGGAAGCTGTGATTTCCCTCAGGGCATTGTAGCCTGATTTCACGCAATAGTAAGTTGCTCCGGAGCAAATTAAAGGCTATAGTGGGTTTATCTCTCCTCAGTAGGGATTTGTACCACAGGTTCCACCTCCTAAACCTGGCACTTTCTGATCTGGCAACATCCCTGGACCAGAGAGCCAGGGCAGGAGGACCAGCAAAGCCAGTCTCCCAGCAGCTCTGCAGAGCCAGGGCCAGGGAGTCAGCTGCAGCAGCGAGCTGCAGACGAAGGGCTGGGGAACTGCAGCTGTAGGGCCAGTGGCAGCAGCCAGACACTGGGGGACATCAACCTCCCCTGGTCTGGCAAAATCCCTTGTTCAGGACCATTGAGGTTGCGAGGGTGCCAGACCAGTGAGGTGCAACTTGTATTAGTGCAGCTAAACTAATGAGCAGCTAGCAATGGCTGAAATCTCTAATGTAGACAAGTCTATGCTAAAAAAAATCCCAGCATCTCAAAATGCCTGACAAAGTAAGGATATTTATATCCTTCCTAAGTAAACATCTGTCTTTCTAACCTTATCCAGATCTTCAGAGCACACACTCAAAACTATGGCCTACGGGCATTTATTTGTCCTATTTCCTACAACAAAATGCCACTCTTTGTTCAAGGCTGATCATTAAAAATGTAAATTAAAACCTTTGACAAAATTGTCATTGTGGGGCCAGGGCAAAATGTCCTTCACTCCTACCAGCAACCAGCCTAAACGGCAGGGAAGTTTCTGTGGCAAAATGGAATCTTCCCCCCTCCCTTAACCATGGGGGATACACACTGCTGTGCCTTGCTGCATTTTAAGCCGTTGCTGGCTCATCTGCAGTGGATCCAACAGCATGGCCACAGAGGGGAACATAAAATATATTTAAAAATGTATTGAGTTCAGCACCAGAGAGCTAAGATGCAGGATAAAAAGCCACCTGTAGTAGCCCTGCAAAGCTGGCATGATTCTCTCTTAATCTATTGCATTTTTTGTGACTCAGTGTTTTTCCAGTGATTCTAAAAGGAACAGAATTATAGTGTCTGTTAGGCCATGTCTACATTGGCACAAATCTTCGAAACGGCCTCATTAGCATTAGTACACTTCCGGCCATGACGCTTTGAAAATGTTGCTTTTGAATGCCCGCGGCTCAGCGCGGCTACACGGGGGTCCTTTTCGAAATACACTTATTCCTCTCAGCTGAGGAATATTCAATTCAGCGCCTCATTAGTAATCTTCAAAATGGCCATTAGCATGGCTATTTCGAAGATCTGTGCTAGTGTAGACATGGCCTTAGAGTAACACTGTAATTTAGATATTGGTTAATTTTTCTTAGCCCACAAATTAAATATATTCACAGTTCATCCACCACAAGGTAATGCTGCCACATACAAAAAATACAAGATGTGTAAAACAGTTGGAATAGTAACTCACTTAATTTGCCTCTGACTACTGTAGTATGGACATGACTGATTGTATCATATGCATGTTCAGAACTGACATGGATTAACATGAAAAGTTTTATGTAAGGGAGAGCAAAGATAGTTATTCACCTCTGTAATGGATGTTCTTCGAGATGTGCTGCTCCTGTCCATCCAATGTAGGTGTGTGCACGCATGTGCTCAGGCGCCAGAAAATTTTTACCCTAGCCAGTAACTGTCAAATCGGTGCAGCACCCTCTGGAGTAGTGCCAAAATAGCGCCCAATATAGGCACCACCTGGTGCACGCGCGCACACACACATACACACACACACACACAGAGCAATTCAGTTCCTGCTTGCCAGCTACTCTGACGGGGGAAAGGCGGGAGGGTTTCAGAGTAGACATGAACACCACATCTTGAAGAACACCAGTTATGGAGGTAAGCAACTGTCTCTTCTTCTTTGATTGATTGTACATGTGCATTCCAATGTAGGTGAATGCAAGCTGACATTAGGCCGTGGGGTCAAAGTCCCAAAATGACTGTAAAACAGCCCTGCCCACTGCAGCGCCCTCCCTAGTGTGCTGCGTAATCCTGTAAGGGGCTGAAAATGTGTGAATGGAAGACCAGGTTTCCTACAGATTTCCTGAATAGGGATATGGGCTAGGAATGTTGCTAAACAGGCCTGCGCCCTTATAGGGTGAGCCCTGATTGGAGGAGGGGGAACCCCTCCAAGCTTTTAGCATTCCTTAATACAAGCCACTGGGACAAAACTGGGAGGCCCTTCACCCTGTCTACCACAGCCACAAAGATCTACTGTCACTTCTTGTACAGCTTGATCCTGTCCATGTAAAAAGCCCAGGCTCGCCAGACATCTCTGCTCCCTTGGGGTAGCATGAGGCTTAGCATAAAAGACAGATAGTGAAATAACCTGATTGACAGGAGGCTCTGCAGCTCCCAGAATGCTTCCAATGTTGATGGTAGTTGCAGGGACCAGGGGCTGACCTTCTGGATGGGTGTCTAAGCCTGACCATCCATTGTCTGCCTGAAGTGCATCTCTCCCAATGTCACCTGAGAAGTCTCCCTGTAATAGGAAGCTGCAGGAGAAGAGCCCCAGTCGTGCCTTTTCTTTTTATGAGGTGCCAGGGACTGAGATTTATGCCTCTGAGAAGGTTGAGCTACCAGCCCTTCACCATGGTGCCAGGTTCCCTTCTCCTTCATCAAGACCATGACCAAGCTCAGTGCAAATGCACTCCGCACTGAAAAAGATGTGCTCAGCCCAGCGGACGGGCATTTCTTGGGCTGAAGAGCCACCTCCATCAATCGGACTTCAAGGTGTTGAGCCCTATCCTTCAAAATCCTTGGCTTGAAGGTTTTACAGATCAGGCAACGGTCCCACTGGTGACTCTTGCCAAGACACTTCGAGCAGGCTGAGGCAGGATCAGTTTTTGGCAAGTGCTTCCCACAGTCAATGCAGACTTTGAAGCCTGGTGACCTTGGCATGCCACAGCTCCAAGGCCTCAAGGAGGGGGAACAACCTCCCTACTCAGGGCCTGAGGATCAATGCTAACTCATAACAATTGAAATATTAACTATTTAAACTATTAACACATAATTAGACCTATTTACAGATAAGATCTAATAGCTAACAGATAACTAAGAAGATTGCTCTCACAAGCAACAGGAGTTCCAGCAACCAACAGCGCAGCAACTGAGCATGCATGTGCACACACCTACATTGGAAAGCACATGAACAGTCCCTCTAAGAAGAGCAAGGCTTGATTTGAGTTAAAAAATACTCAACATTTATTTAAAAGCTATCTGGCTTTCCTTCTCTTTCATTTTAACATTTTGTTTTCTTCTGCAGTGACATGTTATTTTGGGGACTTAAACATATGCCTTTCATAAAATCGTCTCATCCTTTCACTGAAAGAATTCGTTTACAAGCATCCTGCCCATGTGCAGCCTACGTATGGCTTGGTATCGTGTGGCTCCTTTGCAGCCTCAGAAACATCCAGAAATATTGTTCAGGTAAGGGAAGCTAGTTTGAAGGCAGGTATTTTGAGTGATGGTTATTTTAATTAATGATTTTTAATGCATACATGGCTATTTTTCTGGGAACATTAACACATTCAAATGATACAATATTCAGTATTTTAAAAAGGAAACAAACAACGGCAAAAAGAGGCTCCTCATCTCCCAACCGGGTATTAAACACATTTCATCCCACCCCACCCTGTCCTCTAGGCGAATCCCTGAATAAACAGATCAATTTATGTTATGACCTAAGGCTGACAAATTTGGATTGTGTCAGATGAACAGGAAAAGGGAATTCCACAGTTGAGGAAACACTTCTGCGAATACCCAACTAGCTACCTTTTGTTCAAATCTGAAGATCTCTAGGGAGAGCACATCAACTAATCTCAAATACCACAGCAGGATACAGAGAGCAATGTGGCCTCTTTAGCTAAATTTGGCAAAACCTAAAAGGAGAATGTAATTGTAGCAGCAATAAAAGGTTTCCTATTAACAGCAATTTGAAGACCAAGGGGCTCCTCTTGAACTAATGATCAAGGAAAAATGTTAGTTATCAGTTAAAAAAGAGAATGAGGAGCCCAGCGTCACCTTACAAGACTAACGATTTTATTATGGCATAAGCTTTTGTGAGCTGCAACTCACTTTATCAGATGTATGAAGTGAGTTCCAGTTTATGAAAGCTTATGCCATAATAAAACTGTCAGTCTTTAATTTATTACCAAATCCTTGTTGTTTCTGCTGAAAAAAAACTACCTTGTCTACCTCTGAAACCTAGAAAAAAGAGACATTCTTTAATATAAAAATTAAGAATTAAAAAAATAAGGAAAAACAAGAAATTCAGCAAAAACTGCAGTTCTTTTAGTCAAGTTTTTAACCATTTTTAAATAAGCATAGAAGCCAATAACACAAATGACTATGAAGAACAGCAGGTCACAGAAAGATACGGTGACAAAGCAGGGTTGTATTTTAATATGGGATTGCTGGCACAAACGTTCACTTCCCATTAGATATTTCCTTTTGTTCATAAGCAAACTCACATTAAGCCCTCTTATGAACAATTGGTCACAAAATACTAAACAGACCTATGAGGCTAAATGCAAAGACAAACAAAACCTGAGAGCTGTAACTGTTTACGTGCTGCAGTGCTACATAATATGCCATGAAGAATCATCAAATGCACTTCTCCAACCTGGATGTACCTTTGGGAATATAGGAATGAGAGATGAGAAAAAGCTATTTGATCACTGAATCCATTTCACTCCTCCTTCAAAGCACAAAATATATCCCAACACAGGGAATGTATCTGAGAGTCAAATATTCAGCTGTTATTTGGTTTTAGCTAGAAATCCACAGAGGTTCTGTAGAGAGTGCTGCAGATGCAATACATGCTTGTGATTGCAAACCCTTTAAGTAACCTGCCTTTTTGTATTTTTAGGTACTTTTGCTGTCTGTAGTGGATTTTGGTTGGCTTCAAAGGCAAAATTACAGGATGGAGTTGCATGACTCTCCCATACATTCACCCTGAAAGGGGAAGTTTCACTTTAAAAGGGGTGCTTCAAATCCATTACAAAACCCCCAAAACATCAATGTCTAAGGGAAGTCTAGATCAGGCTTTCATTTCCCTCCCTCCTCCTCTCTGAAAACTCTGGGGGATTTAATGAGTTTATTAAGTTTATTATAAAAGCCAGCTGTTACTGAAAATAAGTTCCTCCTGTGAGGTGCTGAATGTCCTTTTCCCCAACCCATTTCAGTGGAAGTTGTGGGAACTCTGCACCAATCAGAAGTTACTCGGTACCCTGCAGAATCAGGACCAAGAATGTAAATTTCCTGTTGTAGCCTACGATCAATTCAATAGATAGGCATAAGTCAGGGCAGGCATAACTGAGTACAACATATAGGCATTCCATCTCTAACAACACCTACTGTGCTTGTCAGGGGGCAAAAAGTATTATCCATAGACAGTACATCATTAAATCCTGTATTTTTTCCAAGGTACAGCTCCCACTGTCTGTAGTCAAAATTTGTGGATGCCTTATACTATTGAAAAAAAATCAGATTCTTGTTATTAGCAACACGTAAGTTAGATATGTGGAAATATACACTAACATCTACATCGGAGCCTGATTTTTTACCCACCCCTCTCACACCACAGGAACTTTAGAGGGTTTTTTTTTTTAAGAAGTGGACAGGAAATCAAATCGTAGTTATATCATTCTTGCTAGAACACCAAATATTTCTTTCAAGGGTGAAATATATAACATATACAAGAGCTGCAAGGGTCGAGTCATACAAGTGTTAGCATAATATTCACATCGACATCACTATGGCATTTTAATTTAAAGCATGTATTCCTTTGAGACTTACCATTATCTCTTCCTCTTGTTTGTTTTTTTTTAAACATACTCTAGCTATTTCATTATACAATTCTTTTCAGAGATCTTAAAAGTAACTGTCACGGTATCTTAAAAGACACTTTTCCTATCCCACACCCACCCATACCTTTAAAAGGGCCCAAAGGGGAAAGTCAGCACATGAACTATTATAGCTTTCAACACGTCTTTTTGAAAGGAAGAATTAAGCATTATTTTATATATTTTTCACACACAATGTCAGTTATTTCTTAGTAAACATACACTGCAGGCTTCAGGCGTTTCATCACAAAAGTTTAATTGAAAAGTTGGATTAAATGTAAAAAGGAAAAAAATGGAGCAGGAGGAGAAGAAATTTTATAACCATATGCCTTATTTCTAACAGACTGAAACACATCCCGGGCTGTTAACAAATAAGGCAGTTACAGATATATAAGGGGAGGAAAAGTATAACAGTCTGACAATCAAAAACAATATTTTGTTCTGAAAAAAAATGCTTTAAAAATGAAGCCTAGAATCAATCACAATAGCTGCCTAGAGTTCAACCTTTTTTAAACAAAACAGAAAGAGCTGCACTTTGTTTACAGTAGACCTGTGAGCTATTTGTGGCTACCTTGTGCCCTCTAGTGGAGTACTGAAGTATGTGTGTTTTACTTGACTGACAGCAGGGTTCATGTGTGCTCTTGCCAGCCCCAACAAATCCTTCTTATTACATCATGAATTTTGATAAGCCCATTAGCCAGCCAAGCAGCCAAAAGTAGAATGCCTTTCTCATTTGATGACTACACAATGAGGAGTAATATATTTTAATTTAAACACCATAAACCTATTGAGTGCTTAATTAACTTTAACCGTCTTTAGGGGAATGAAGCCAATTTGAGGGGGTCAAAAGGAGTTGTTTCAATATCAAACAGTTTTACATAGTCAATCCATTCATTCAGCCTACAGCTACTGATTAACACACAAAATTAACATGTTAGTAAAAATTCATATTCAGGTCTCTGGGGAAATTAAGATGCACATGCACAGAGCATGATTAGCACAACTATTGTTTTCCCCTAACAATATAATTTAATGGGTTTTTAGAATTACAGAAAGAGAGACTCAGTACTGGTTTGAATTGATTATTTACCACAAAGCTTTGAAATATAGAAAAGATAGAAAACATCATGAGCCAAAAGGCCAGGAACAGAACGAGACAGGAACAGAGCAAGTCCACATTTCAAAGGGTTTGGTTTGAGAGAGAGAGGCTCTGTGTGTCAGAATCTCCTGCATAATATATTACAGTTACATGGCATGTGGTAAGCCTCTCCTAAAAGCAGTTTCTCTTTCCTCCTGATTTCTGCTGTCTTCCTTTACTACCTCTGTCCGGGTTGTTTGCTATTACTACACTATTTTTTGTTAGACTTCTAGTCTTAGGGAAAGAATAAGCACTTTGAAGCTTTCCGGTTTGTCTGTAAAATGCTGTGCACATCACTTACAGTTTTAAAATAATTCCAGTGAGAGGATTAGGAAATGAGCAGAGTGGATAAACTGGGTGAAGGAATGAGAAGTGAAAGTTAAGTATTATTTAGCCAATAACAATACAACGATCGTGATTTAGGGCCTAATCTATAGCACACCGAAGTCAATGAAAGAATCCCAATGACTTCAGCAATTTTTGGAATGAAGTTCTTACATATGCGTATTTCACCCACAGATCATGCAGCCTTTTCAAAGAAGATAATTAACTGTGCTCAGGGAGATAAAGGGAAAGTTAACAGCCACTGAGTTACAAAGCAGATACAGTTGGATGAGACCAATGGAGGTATACGGCAAGCAGGTCAGAGTGCAGAATGTCTGACTTCTTATGTGGAAACATGTATTTAAGTGTCCTTATGGTTTCAGAGAGAGGAAACATCTAGGCCTAAAACACCTCAATGTCACTATATTAACAGAAAAAAAAAATCCATTACCACTCTTCATACTGCATCCAAGATCAACAAGTGATAAGTAGGCAGATTAATTAGCAAGTTAACCAAGGCTACCACATGCCAAATAAATGATGCATGAGCTTTCTAGGTTTAGCACACCTAGTTGTGCTATGAAGATAGAATAATAATGATAGGGAATTCTGCCATCATAAATATAAGCTGTTGTGCACATGGCCAGTAAGAAATTTGCCTAACAAGCATGGCTCTCACATACCATGTATAGTAGGCATAGGCAATAATTTTTGTTGTAGGGGCCATTCCATGATTCCAGAAGTGGTCAAGGGTTGCCCTTTTCTATGTGGAGGTGTGGGGCCTGGGATGGAGGTTGAATGCAGAAGGAAGCTAGGGGTAGGGAACTGGGGTTCAGGAGAGGGTGTGGGATCTGAGACAGCACCTGAGTAAAGTGCGGGGGTAGGGAGCTGTGACCTGGGACAGAGGATTGGGATGCTGGGTTGGTGAGGAGTGCAGAAGAGGTTTCTGGGCTGCCCTGGAGAAGGGGTGTAGAATGGGGTACTGGACCTAAGAGGGAGTTGTGACCTGATGGATATAGGTGAAGAGGTTTTGTATGGTAATCTGGGGCAGGAGGGAGTGGTGACCTGGGGAAGGGAGTTGTGGTATGGGAGGGTAGTGTGACAGAGGCAGGCTGTTGCTTCTGGCCAGTAGCCCAACAGGACCCTAAGGCAGGCTCTGTGTCTGCTGGAGCCCCAAGGCTCAGAGTGGGCAGCTACTCTGCGTGTCTTTCTGCCCTGCATCAGAGGGAGGCTTCACATACTGCCCCTACCCACAAAACAATCTCTTGGCTCCCATTGGCCAAAACCAGCCAATGGTAGCTGAAAGACTCTGTTGGGGGTGCAGGACAGCATTCCTTCCCCACCCCAGCGCACAGTGGCAGATGGGGCAGCCACATACTGTAAATCTGGGGCTGCTCCCCAGCCTGAGGATTTGATGGGGTGGCCACAGACCTGATTGAAAGGCTTAGTGGGCTGTATCTGGCCCACAGGCCACTCATTGTGCCCCCCTCAATGTATACGTTTCTATAGAAATTTTTGGCTGTAGGTGTTGGTGATACCAAAGATGTAAGAAATATTGTGAAGACTCTCAGAAGATCAATGTAGTTTATTAGGAAAATGTAGAGCCTTTGCAATATCTTTTTTACAGCTTTGTCTGGAATTCTCCACAGTCCATGTGCATAGACAGCCAATTTGAAGAGATCTAAGAGTTTCTAGTTCAGGTGTAGAAGAAGATGGAATCGAGAAGAGAGGTTTATATTTACCAAGTACTGCAGAAGCTTTTGGGAAGGGGAGATAAAATTAAAACTGGCCAAAAAGAGGTCTGTGAAAGTGGTCACGCTGTAACAGACAAATGGTGTCAAATTTTCATTCTGGCCTTAATAAGACCTCCACTATACATCCACAGTTGGCTAACTATGTACAGTTTAAAGCACTCAGACATCTTAGTATCTTATGGCACCTACAAATCAGACACTTTGACATCTAACTGAACTAAATTACTGGAGCAAATAATTGCAAATAGTATATACAGAAGTGGAGATCAGACTAGATATGTACAGATATCTTTCTTTATACATCAAAGTGATAAGCTTAAAAGCAAAAGTGTCTGAGCCAGCATGATGAGCAATAAAAGAAAATCTAGACAAATGATATTTCTGGAAGAAGAAGGTGTGTGAATAATCAATGTCATATTATAATTCCCATTTGTATATAGTTCAGTTAGGTCATTGATGTAGGAGTTGCTCTCTGCATAAAGAATTCTTTAGGCTCTATATTTTCTGCCTCTGGAAAAAAGGTACAAGTATACAAGCCTGCACATCAGAACAGCAAGATTAATGCAGAATGTTGAAAGAAATTAGAGCAGCAAACAAGCTGAACATCACATCAGGCCAAGCTTTGGAGATATGACATTTGATGCCACAAATAAAAAAATAAGTGAGTCTGGTGGTTGCTCTTTTCCAATGCCAAAGACACACAAGCTAGAATATGCGTAGAACAGCCATTTCATAACAGTGACCATAGTTAAGTTTGACATCCTTGCAGGGGGATCATATCAAGAAGTAGTAATGTCACACTACATTTCAAGAAAGGAGATTTACTTACTAATATGAGGAAATCAGATTAAAAAGACCAGCTTAAAGAGAAAAAAAAAGCTTGGAAATTAAAAAGTAGATTTTAAAAGTTGAACTCTAACTCAGATGATGACATCAGATGGGAATTTCAGCTTTGTAAGGTAGGATGCAAAGTGAATATGATGATGTAAAAAGGGCTAATAGGAATTTGGAAAACAGTCAAAGCTAGAAAAATAAGTAAAGATGATAAGTGGTAGAAAGCCTACAAGGCACCCAGTGTGATTGTTAAACCAGCCATGTGTAAAAGGGACAATTGAGTGGGAATAAGGAGAGACCACAGAGAAGTAAAATGATGCATTTCCATCAGTACTGACTACAGCTTGATGTTAAAGATTTAGAGATATGGGAGGCAGGGTGTCTACTCAATAGCCTACTCCAAAAAAGCGTTAAGCGTCCACAGCTTTTCTCAATGTCAGAAACAAATCCATAGAGATATTTAAAATAAAAGTGGTAGAACAACTCAAGAAATACATTTGCAGTAGCAGTCCAGGACTAGAATTCATCTAAGAATTCTAACAGAGGAAGGAAGGAAGATACAGTAGCTGTTCTTGTAATCCAAGTATATATTTAAAATCTTCTGCAATATCAGAGTGTCATCAGTCTTGAATTCATCTTTTTTTAAAACATGTCAATGGTGATCCTAAACTTATACCTCATGGGCCAGATCCTTTGATCTGTCAGAGCTGTCTTTGGTGTATTCTTAAGGAGATAGGATTGGCTGGAAGCTGATAAAGTACCTAACATAAATTAGCTCAGATTCAGGGTTTCTCTAAGTCAGTGATCCCCAAATTTGTTAGTCTGTCACTGCCTTACCCATAATCAAATCTCTCTGTGCTCCCTCAGCCACCTCAAAAAAAATATAGATGGGAACCAGGGCTGGACGTGAGGATGGGAACCACTGCTGGAAATAGAGCTATAGTCAGGATGTGGCCTCATCAGAAGGACGTGGGGCCGCTAACAGTAGCAAAGATGCAGCTGGATCAGAGCTGGGAACAAAGTGGGACTCCCTCCACACCCCTACAGCTGCTGGCCAAGGCACCCTGAATGTTCCTCTGAACCCCTCTTAAGTGGGGTATGCCCCATAGTCTGGAAACCATTGTTCTAAATAAATGCCCCGTAAGAAACATTCTGTGGGTCAAGATAACTAGGGGCTGTGGTATGAAGCCTTGCCTCTACTCACCTCTGACCTGCTCCTAGTAGCCTTCCTTCACCAGAAATGCCCAGAATAGCTAGGGTAGTATTGACCATACCAACTCTGTATCTTCCATCAATGACCCCTACAAAAGAGAAATACCTAGATACCCCATGAGAGCAGATCTCCAGGTTTGTTCTGTTGCCTAAGCAATGCAAAGAAACCAGATTGGGGGAAGGGTTTGAGAACCTGGCCCCGAGGAAGTTTTTAAGAAAGTATTTGAGAAAATAACTAGAGACATATGAATCCAGTAAACTAATGCAACATGATAGAGACAAAGTAGCACAGCATGCAAAAGAGCGAGTCTGATAGATCCTGTCTAAAATGTCAGAATGCTTTGAAAATGTAAACAAAACTGTGAGCAAAAGAGAACTGGTGGCACAGTTTAGGTGGATTTCACAAAGATATTTTCATAAAGCCCTCTTTCCACTCCCCAGAGCCTAATAATTAAATTAATTTGATTATAAATTCTTCATGGCAGGGATTGAGACTTCTGATGCAGGGATGTGGGCACTACCACACTATAAATATTAAATAAAAACAACCACCACCACCCTCACAGAATCAAAATTAAAATACCGTCATGGACTAAATCATAGCTAAGACAGAGGAAGCAAAAATAGTAGGGATAATGATGGACCAGTTCTCAGCACAGAGATTAAAAATGGGATTGTTTATGTACATCTCTGTAATCTGGAAGGGCTATAGATGTTAATTTTTAGATGGTAAAATTTGCTGCCATTGCAAAATTGCATGTACTAGTAAAAACTAGAAAGACTATCCTGGGGATGTGTAGGAGCATCTAACAAAAGCATACAAGATGGTAACATGATGGCAAACATTAAGTAGACCCACAACACACTTTAAAAGGAACAATATAAACTATGTATACATGATGCATGTACACTGGTTGGTTCTGAAATAAGTTGTAACTTTTCAAGGAAGGATCATTTTAAGGTTGGCACTTGTCCATTATGCAGTCATTGTAAATTAGAACTAATAGTACAATTAGGATGCATTAGCGAAGGGAGAAAATGCCATTATATTAATTGCTGGTTTATTTTCACCGTGGCCCTTTCATAAAAGACATCGAAGTTCTACAGAATTTTATGAATGGAGACTGGGTTTTCATGGAAAGAGAGAATAACAAGACGAGGAATAAATGACACAGGAAATGTCATAAAGAAGCCACTGGTCCATCTACCCTAACAACAAAACTTGCATTTGTATTGCACCTTTCACTTCAATATACACCAGAGCACTTAAAATGCACAAACCACTCAACAGAATGTGTTTAAAGTTAAGTGTTGTTCTGTCCTTTGCTGACCTGAGGACTAACATATTACATCTAGATGGATATTTGGCTTTGGAGTTGCAAATGTAGTTATACTTTATGCTGAAGACTAAATTGGTAGCCGGTTTGAGACTAACTCTTTTTTTAAACTGCAAAAGATGGTTTGATCCCCATTTAGAAACAAAACAGAATAACATATCTTCAGTTACAATCTTCTCAAGCAGAACAAGTGAAGAGTTATGGGAAGTTCATGCCACTTCTAAGATGTTTAACACAACGACCCTAATTGTCACTTAATGGGTCAGGAAACAAAGACAGACTTGTCTCAGTGGTACTAGCTATTCTCTACAGATCACACTTATTTCACTTTCATATTTAGGAAATGTAATTATGGCTAATTCAAATTACAAGAGAGAATAACAACACAAAGCTATTCCTTCTGTACTGTTCATGCCCTGAACACATTATTTGCACAGCAATACCATTTTCTAAAAAGAAAACATTAACCTTTGCAGCCCATATGGAATTTAACTGGACTATATTCTAACATGAGTCATTGTAATTTATCAGATTAATTAGATAGATTATATAATAATTAATTCTCTTCACAAATGTATATTTTTTTCAAAAAGAAAATGTCTAATCAACCACGTTTCCCCAGTTGTATGAGACAACAGGTTAAATCCAGATTTGCATCTACTTATATCAATGGCTCAGAGGTCTTCAAGAGCACCAGCATGTGCATCTTCATGAGTTCACACTGAAAATTAATACTGGAAACATTCCCAGCCTTTGAGAGTAAATTCTACACTCTTGATTTAAAAACAATGTACATTACTCCCACTAGCAGGCAAAATGATATTTAATGAGAGCCCTTAACCACTCTACAGCTCACTGTGCACAAATTCTTTTTTGAGAGCTGCCCAAGGAACCAGACCAATAAGGAATTTCACAGAAACACAAATTACTGCAAGTGTGATCAGACAGATAGATTATTGTACTCAAAAAGATTTTCTTATGTGCGCAGTTTCTACGAAACACCAAGGAAGCCCCCACTGTCCCTGTGGTACTATTTTTATCTTTAGATTAAAGAAAGATGTTTTTCCTTTCTTAATAAAATCAAAACACTCCACTTCTCCATGTTTTTCACCAGTTGGGGTTATCACTCGGTCACATCATCATCATCATCATCAACCATGGGTCCAGCGCCCATTGTGATGCCTCTCTCTTGATTTCCTTCTATTTTTCCCTGTACAGTGCAGAGTGGCTTAGTTTCTGTAGACTATCTCCACACCAATTTACTATATCATTGACCCATTCTTTGTGGGGTCTGCCTCTCCTGTTCAAACCATCCATTTTGCTGAATACCAGGGTCTTGATTTTTTGTTCATTGTTCATTCTGCAAATATGGCCGAATAACTGTAACTTGTGTTATATAACCTTCTACAGTAGGTTCTCTTTTGGCTGTATCTTCCCATATAATTCCTCATTGGTGACCTTCTGCACCCATCTTATTCTCAGGATCTTTCTATAACAACTCCTCTCAAATGCTAATATTCTTCTCTTCAGATCTTTCGTTATTATCCATGTCTCTCATCCATACAACATGCTGCTGAATACATGAGTTTTCAAGATGCTCAGCTTTGCTCCTAAGCTAACTGCTTTGCTTTTCCAGATTTTATCCATTGCCTTCAAACTCACTCTTGATTTCACTATTCTAGTCGCTATTTCCTTCTTACAGTCTAGATCATACGTTATTTTGCTCCCCAGATACGTGAACTACTCTACGTTCTCTAGTTCAATCCCATCTACACTGATCTTCCTTCCTATTTCCTAATCTCCAAATACCATTGTTTTTGTTTTATCAATGTTCATAATCAGTCTGTACTGCTTCCCTTCCTCATTCAGCACCTTCACCATTTTTGCTACCCTCTCATCTTCCTCAGTGATAACTATATCACCCACAAACCTCAAGTTGTTAATTCTTATCCCATGCACAGATATCCCTTTTACCTCTTCCTTGATCTTGTCCATCGCTCTCTCTAGATGCGTAATGAAGATGCTTGGCGATGTTGGCTCTCCTTGTCTCGTACCTCTAGTCATTTTAAACCAACTTTCCATCATGCCACATGTTCTCACCACTGCCTCCACCTTGTCACTGATATCCTTCAACAACCGTATCAGTCTGCTATCTGCTCCTCATGACTCCAACACTGCTCAAGTCACTTTCTGATCTCTATTGTCAAATGTCTTCTGAAAATTGACAAAGCAAGTGCATATGTTCTTGTTCTTTCACTGAACTTTCTCCACTATCAGTCTTAGTGCCAATATCTGCTGCATGGTACTTCTATCTTTCCTGAATCCCACTTGCTCATCCACTAGATGTTCTTCTATCTGTGATCTTAGTCTATCCGTCAGTAGCACCTGGCCTAGATGACTTGTTAGGGCAACTGTTCTGTAGTCTTTGCACTCCAATGCACTTCCTTTCTTGTGTATTGTGACTAGCATGGATCTTCTCCATTCTTTGGGTGCTTTCCTTTCTTTCCATGCTATATTACATAGTGGGTGTATTTCTCCTGAATCATACTTTCTCTGCCATATTTAATCATCTCTCCTGTGATCTTATCATTTCTAGGGCTCTTGTTCTTCAGTCATTTCACTGCTGTTTCTACTCCCTACTTCGAAATATCAGTCTCACTTTCAATGTTCGGTGGAGATATCTCGTTCAGTTCTTTGATCCATCTCTCTGAGACACTTCAGTCCACCTGTGCTTTGTATAGGTCAGTACGCTATCTCGTCCGTTACTGCACAATCTTCTCCTTGTTCATGAGAACCTCTTCGTTCTAGTATTTGATTGTCATCTGTTTCAGCTGATGATGCTACACTACCCCAGAAGATTGACGCACTCAGGGAGATGCAAAGTATAAAGGAGGTTGAGTGGAGAAACTCTCCCATCTACCTTCTTCATTGAGGACAGCCAGGTAAGCTGATTGCAAATATGTTGATTCTAGCTATGCAGTTTGCAACTGACTTATCTTCTTCAGTGTAGACATAGCCTCAGAAGCGAAGGCTGGAAAGATAATTCCACCAGCAGTACCTGGACTCCTGGCAATCTCTGTAATCAGTTCTGGATTTCTCCCTGGATCTTTTGTTTCATGGTTCCCATTTGAGACTTTTTGATTGTATGAGAATAATATACTTACATAAGATTTATCTGCATGACCCTTTACTATGAGGATGAGATACCACCAGAGCCATGCCTCTGCTTCCATGTTCAGAACTTTGAACAAAACACATTCTAGTAAGTGGCCTCTCTTAGTTCTCCCAATTTTCTCTGTGAGCTATAAGCAAAATCCAGTTTTGATGGCTGTCAAAAAATCACCCATATTTTAGTCCAACACAACATTATGCAACACAGAAGAATATTTTGTGATGAGCAGGCCACAAGACAGCACGCAGATATACACGTTAAAATGCTGGTCTACCATTGTAAATATGTATGCAAACACACAATTTGTACAACAATAGTGTTGAAATAGTGTTTTGGCACAAGAAGAGTCACTACAAACATAGCTTCATTATCACAAAAGAACCTACCTGGCAAATGATTGCCAGGCAATACTATGGATAAAGCCAGGCCCTTATTTTCATCTTCCATAATTACTAGTGAAGAACTATTTGTAACTGGGGGAGAGGAAAGAGAGAAACTGGTTTCCAGAAGCATAATTTCACTCATACAGAGGAGCAGCAGAAATAAGGCAGGCTCTTTAACTATCAAGGAAATTTCTATTCTGAATCGATTTCCTCATTTATGACATCTCACTAAAGAGCATATAATTAACAGATATAGCTCATCTTTAAATACCTTGGATCTGCTGAAGTTGACCCAAATGTTAAAGACCTTGTTTAAATTAGACGTTAAATATTATTTTGATATTTTTTATTCTTTCTTCCCTCTGGTGGGCGTATTATACTGAGATCAGAACATTGTGGGAAGTCCTGCTGTGCTCATATCCACCCTCTGATACTCGATCAAATAGAAGTTTCAGACCATCCTGATTTTTTTCACTTAACCTTAATGACTTAAAAACAAGTATTAATTTTCAAAATAAACCAAACAGGCTGATTTGCTATAACTTGTCACCATGTTTCCAAGTCTAATCTATTTTCTTTTGTAGGCTTTGTACTTACAGGCTTACATGACTTTAATTACACATAAAACATTTTGAAGTAACACCACATGGCTTAGCTGAAATTTTGCCAACATGTCAGGATGGGTCAATGTTTTATTTTTGTTTGCCTTTCTAAGGGCAATAGGAAGACAGTTAAATATAGTCACATAAGCTACGTCTAGACGGGGATGCTACATCGAAATAGCTTATTTCGATGTAGCGAAATCGAAATAAGCTATTTCGATGAATAGCGTCTACACGTCCTCCAGGGCTGGTGCTGTCGACGTTCAACGTCGACGCTGGGCAGCACTACATCGAAGTAGGTGCTGCAGGGGAGCGTCTACACACCAAAGCAGCTCACATCGAAATAAGGGTGCCAGGAACAGCTGCAGACAGGGTCACAGGGTGGACTAGCACTTCCGGGGAAACAGCAAGCCGCTCCCTTAAAGGGCCCCTCCCAGACACAGTTGCACTAAACAACACAAGATCCGCAGAGCCGACAACTGGTTGCAGACTCTGTACATGCAGCATGGATCCCCAGCTGCAGCAGCAGCAGCCAGAAGCCCTGGGCTAAGGGCTGCTGCACACGGTGACCACAGAGCCCCTGAGGGGCTGGAGAGAGCGTCTCTCAACCCCTCAGCTGATGGCCGCCATGGCGGACCCTGCTATTTCGATGTTGCAGGACGCGGATCGTCTACACGTGCCCTACTTCGACGTTCAACGTCGAAGTAGGGCGCTATTCCCATCTCCTGTTGGCGATAGCGACTTTGATGTCTCGCGGCCTTACGTGGATTTCAACTTCGAAATAGAGCTCACCACGTGTAGACGTGGCAGGCGCTATTTCGAAGTTGGCACGGCTACTTCAAAGTAGCCGGCTCATGTAGACGCGGCTATACAGTCAAACCTCATATTGGCTCCAGTGGGAGTTTTGCCAGCATTGATCTACCAAATCTAGCCTAAATTATGAAAGATTATGAACATATAATTTAACAAAATCCCAAAGATATATTATGTACTATACCTGCATCTCACAGTATAGAAAAAAAAGCCCAATTTAGCTTCCAACATACACTTATATTTCCTCGTGTTGCACACACATATGTGGGGTGGGAAGAGGGAGACTTTTCCAGTAAACTGGTCATTTATGTTCTTTCCTGTATTATAAAATGAAGCAATGATCAATTTAAAATAACTGCTCTTTTGAAATCATTACAGTAAGAGTTATATATATAACATATTTCTGTATTACTTTTCATTTCAACAAGTATCAAAGTAGTTAAAATGGCAAAATCAATGTTAGGAGTTCCACAGGTATGCAGGAGTCTCATTCTATCAAAACAGAAAGACTAAGAAGAGATTAATTTAGTCAAAATGAAGTTTCTCAAGTTGAAATTTGACCAACACATCAGAACAGCTGCCCTAACTCTTCTGAAAAGCACCAAATTGCAAGCAACAAGTGGTAAAAGGACTCTTACTTAGCACGTTATGACATCTAGCATTGCCTTGGAAATCTCCCATGCAAATAACAGCCATCCCAACCTTGCGTAGCTTGTGAGATGTGAAAGTGAAAGCTGAAAACGGTTTGCAGACTAATATTGTTAAGCTCTTGATGTAGTCAATTTTAAGTCTATTGGCTTTGACAGAGTGCCTTTAAGTAACTGCTATTGTTTTAATACTCCTTGGACAATGTCTGTAGCAGCAAACCGAACTGATGGGACAATCATATGATCAGGTAGACGTTTTCACCAGCCTTTAAATATAACATACTTTTGTAAGTAAACTCAGAGGGGTAGCTGTGTTAGTCTGTAGTTTCACAAATAACAAGCAGCCCTGTAGCATCTTAAACACTAACAAACATATGTCCTCTAAGAAATTTATCTGAGGAAGTGGGTCTTACCCACAAAAGTTCATTATCTACTAAATAAATTTGTTAGTCTTTAGGGCTGTTTGTTATTCTTTCATAAGGTCTCTCAGTGCAAAGGAGTGAGCAAAGTAGGGGCAGGGGAACGTGAAATTTCATAAGTTGGGGTACAGTTCAATCAGCTGCTGGGTCTCAGACTCATCCATCTCATTAAAATATTGAAATATGTTATTGTTTTTATGTATATGTATTCACATTTATATACTGATTAATAAAGTTTTTACATTCTCCAAACTTATTTTCTTACACTTGCCAAAAGGTATTTTTATATGAACATAACTGAATTTCCATCAGTTTGGAATTTATCAGAAAGGTTGGGGTGTTGGGGGGCCTGCTAATTGCAGGAACGAAAAATGGGGCCTGATGTAAAAAGGTTGCTCACCTCGGTATAGACTAGTATAACACATAATCTGTTCTGGCCACTGACTAAACAACCATATGCCTGACAACATCAATGTGCTACTGTCCTGACCTGCAGGGAACTCCTCTAGGGATCAAAGAACAGTCTTCATGAACTATTGAGTCTGACCTCCCTACTGATACTGTAGTCAATGTGGCCAATTATTCCTAGTTGAAGACTGGATACTTGTGCCATGGGGAAAGGGCTAAAAATCAAACAGCCTTCACATGACAACTGTTTTAATTCACTACTCTGTATCACGTAACTTATACACTGAGCTTTTCGATTCAACAAAACCATAAGTCCATTTCTAGCCTGTCCTGTGCAACATGGGGAAAAACAGAGATAGACAGATATGAGTAACCCTAGAACAGCAAGCTGGACAACTGCTTTTCTGAGTGCAATCAAACTACACTCCAGACATGCTACTGACTAAAGCTTGCTGCTCACTACACCATATTTACTTGCTGGGGGGGGAATGTAGTGAGAGGCAAAAAACATGCATGCACGCAGCACTAACCTGCAGTTGTAGACATGGATCACAAGACTTCATGCGAGTTTGGTCTCTCTTTGCATTCTTTAGTCCTATGATAAGAGATCTGAGATACCATTTACACAGGGATAAGAGGTTCCATTCATTCTTCTCCCATCCCAATAATCTGTGCACCAGTAGACATGATTTATATCATACTTAAGAGTTACAGGGCCACAAAAAGTCAAAAGAAATTTAATTTCTCTGGATAGGGGTTCTAGAAGATGACAGTTATTACACATACATAACTTACCATGATTTATATTTGAATATAATTTTATGAAAAATTCTTCGGAGCCCCAATGATTTACAATGGATTTTAACTGAGTGCTGCTATAATTTTAATTGAGATAAAGAGCCTTCCATGTACTTGAACATACTGACAGTTCTCAAAAGTTGCGCCTCGAAAGGATTGTCTATCTATATACTTAGAACAATTAAGTAATCATTTATTCAATAAATGTCATAATAGACTTTTCAACCTGCAAAAGAATCCTTTCTAGAGATGCACCATCAATATCAATATTTGTCTAACCAAGCAATTTCTTTTTCATTCACTGCTTTAAACATTTTGTGAAAATAGACAGTGACAAAGGTGAACAACGTTATCCTGCTTAATTCTTTGACACTACAAGTTGGGAATTTTCTGCCATGCCAAACTAATTAAAAATGCATTAGCACTAACATGGGACCTCCCAATTCACCTGGCACCAAGGGGTTAATCACACACACTTAATATCCTATCTCAAACAGCAATAATTGTAGCAAGGAGCAAGCTTTTATCATAACCTTGGTAAGATAGTGCTGCTTCTTCAGAACACAACGGTAAAAAAGCCATGCAAATGGAGATGAATGGAGCACAAGCCACTGAGGTAATTAAAAATGTATTTTCCATCTCCTAGTAATTGAATTGTGTACAAGCTGCAAGTTAATGAGGTCATCTACCCTCGAGCACTGACAGGAAAGCAGGAATAATTATCTTTCAATTTTTTCTTATGTAGCAATTAATTTTAACTCTTCGCCTGCACCCCACTCCCACTTCACTCATTCCAGTCAGTCAAAGTCATAGCTAAGCTGAATTGACAAGTAATTGATATGGTAGCAGCACAAAGCCACCGAGGCGGGTAAGGTAATCAAGGGGCTGCAGCTGTTGAGGGCTAAGCGCTTCCAGGTGAATGTCACCTGAGATTTTGCATTCTGCCATTTGGAGGACTAGGGACACACAGTGGTGGCTGACAGCACATCTGGTGCCAGGTGGGCAGGGATGGGACATTGCTGGTTTGAGAAGAGAACAGAAGGATGGACTAGGATTGATGAATTGACAAGATTCTGAAACAAAAATGTCTATTTGTTTAAGGCTCATCTATTCATGTTCACAGTAGCCTCTTGAAACAGCTCAAGCCTTTGGGTTTGAATGAAAATCAGGAATACTCACTCAACTCAAACTCTGCTTCTCCTGGAATTGTCTGATGTGGTTCTGTAATGTAAGATCATTTAGAAGAAATAGTGGATGCAAAATCAGAAGAGGAGCCTTAGAAGTGAAATTTGGTGGGTTCAATCTTTGAAGACAGGGTTCAGTTCAAAGCTTCGTGGCTGAGTCTATACTACAGAGTTCTGTCAACAAAACTGGGGTTTTTGTCAACAAAAGTCCTGGAGCAACCACACCGAAAATGCATTCCATCGAGAATGACAGAAATCAGCTGTTTTCTCAGCAGAATTAAGTCACTCCTATTCGAGACATAAAGTTTCTGTTGATAGAATTCGACAAAAAAATGTTGTAGATGCTCGGGGAGTGGGGGAGGGGGAGAAGCTTCTGTCAACAGAGGAGTCCTCTATGACGCTGGCCACCTGGAGCTGGGAGATGCTCCGTCCCCAGCAAGCAGACCTCTATGCTCTGCCCCTCCAGCCAGCCTTAAAGGTATTGGAGCCCTGGAAATCCCATACCAGGAAGTAGGAAGCGTGAGAGCAGCCCAGCGAGCATGTGTGCCTGCAGCCTGCTGACAGCCACCTCGTGCAGCCAGCGGTAGCAAATGGTTGCCTCCTGCTGCAATAGGGACATCCCCTGCCCCTCCAGGGAGCGGAGAGAGGAGCCCCAGGATACACCCCCCACAAGGAAAAGTCATGCCTTTCCTGGACTGACCTCAAGGTCTGGGATCTGCTCAGCCTCTGGGCTGAAGACAGTGCTTCTGGACCTGGCTGACAAAAGGAGGAATGCCATGGGTTACACGGATGGTTACCATGGAGTAGGTCCAGTCAAAAATAAAAGAACTGCAGCAGGGGTATACTCCAGCCTGGGACAAAGGATACACCGCCCTGACCATGGACCAGGTCTGGGCGAAAAAAAGTTATGGTTTATTTGTTCACCACCCCCATGTTTCTTGTTATTGGGGAGGGGCCATGAAGGAATGAGTGGGCAAAGGGAGAGACCCGGGTGGGGACGGGGTGGGGCAGCAGGTCTGAAACCCCTGCAGGGGGTGCCCCAGGAGGGAGGATTATTGGTGTCCCTGGGAAAATCACTCCCTCAAGGCCTCCCAGATCCACAGCCTGTCTTGGTGGGCCTGGCAGATGGGGGCTGCGCCTGGCTCTTCATAGGTGCAACTGGTGGGTGAGCCCCCTCAGCTGGAGCAATGCCTCCACACTCCCCTCCAGAAGGTTCTGGACAGTGCAGCATGCCCCCATGAGTCAGGGGACATTGCCCTCACCTACATCCAGGCACATCAGTAAACACCAAAAGCAACCTTTCAGATGGCCAAAGGCACACTCCACGTGCATGGGGGCAGGACTGAGGCACGCATGAAAGAGTTCCTGGGTGGGATCCAGATGACCAGAGTAGGGCCTCATGAGCCAGGACATGAGGTGATAGGTGGTGCCCCCCACCATACACAGAGGCATGGCCACATCCCCAATGGTCAGCTCCCGGTGGTGGCTGAAGGTGCTTGCCTCCATCCTCCAGAAGAGGCCAGAGTTGCGAAACACCTGGTGCCATGTGCCCAGCCAGCCCACCCGACATATGCATCTACGAAATATCCACAGTGGTCGACCAGGGCCGGCATCACGATGGAGTGGTACCCCTTTCTGTTGGCAGAGTGTGCCACACTGTGGCTCAGGGCACAGATAGGGATGTGGATCCTGTGATGATCCCAAAACAGTTTGCAAATCTCAAGGCATTGAACCCAGCCACAGCAGGAGCAGCAGCAGCATCCAGGTAGGCAAGCTTCCACAGCAAGAGGGAGTTGATGGCCCTCCTGACGTATTGGGGGAGGAGGCAGGACACACAGGTGAGGGACTGGGGTGGTTGGGCCCTTGGACCCAGGGTGTTTCCCATACCCTTCTGCCCCCACCTGAGCCCTTCAGGCCTGCTCCTGGGAAGCCATCCCCCATGCAGCTGGCCTGTGTGCAGGCAGGATGGCAAGGTCCCATAGTCTTCTCTCTCTTTCGATTCTCCCCATCGCACCTCCACCCCTGTTCCCCAAGGGTCCCCCTTGGCTGGGACCCCTTCCCACCATGCAGGGCCTACAGCCCAGTAGTGCCTTACCTGCATGAGGACATCACCAATGGTGGACTTCCCCATGCTGAACTGGTTTCTAATGGATCAGGAGCTATCGGGGATGGCCAGCTTCCACAGAGCAATGGCAACCCTCGTCCCCTGGGGTATGACTGGCTGCAGGTGGGTGTCCTCCCTGTGGAGGGTGGGGGCAATCCAGGCACATAGCTCCAGAAAGGTGTCCTTCCGCATGCAGAAATTCTGGAGCCAATGCTGGTCACCTCACTCGCCCATCATCAGATAGTCCCACCAGCCTGAGTTAGTGGTGGGTAGCCAGACACGCCTCATGAGCCATGGGCACAGACTCTGGTGACTCAGTGCAGCAGCGAGGCGGCAGTCCTCCTCATGGAAGGTGCCAAGTTCATCCCTCCATAGGAGGAGGAGAAGGACGGCTGGGATGACATGCAGCAGAAGTTACAGCAGCAATATGTACGGCCAGCGCGAGCCCAGAGCTGCTCTGGCAGCATAGATCACTGAAAAGGTCGATTTCTCTCTCACAGGAAGCCTGGGAGCCCTGCACTAGTTTTGCTGTCCCTCCTAGAGGTATGCAAGCCTCGGCAAGGGCAGGGTACTTGGCTTGGGGGGCGCCTTTTAAGGGTGAGCAGGGCTGTAGCTCCACGAAGGGCTTGGCATCCATGCGATCCTGACCTTCAGGTCATCAGGGCCTGCTCTGCGGACAGAGAGGTCAGGGTGTGTGGACATTCTCTGTAGACAGAGGGCGTCGACAGGGGGAGCATCTATTAGGTGTGGACACATTCTGTTGACAAATGTTCTATCAGGACAAATGTGTCCACGGTAACTTCTGTCAACAGATTGCTGTGGAGTAGACACAGCCTCTGTGTGTGTGTGTGTGTGTGTGTGTGTGTGTGCACGTGCATGCACACATACACACTCACGGAAATGCTTGGAACTGGCTTAGCAAGCTGTGCTTTTATTTTTTTCCTCCCATGCCACTTCCATTGGTTACAATGATACATTTTGTTCACTACAAAAATGGAGAATCAGGCTTTCTTTTTGATGGTTGTAACACTAACAGGTGTTTCAAAATTATCTAATCCCAACATGCCACTGAAGATAATGGAAGTATATGTAGGAACCTAAGTTTTAAATCAAAAAGCATACAATCTAAATATAGCCTTGTTAATGCAATTTCCTCCTTTGCTCCCAAAATACATTAATGGAAACATTTTCAGATCATTCCAAGAATAGGTGCACAGCTCTTATTCTTCAGGGCCATGTCTACACTAAAAAGTAACTTCAAAGTTGCATACTTCGAAGTAACAGACTTCAAAGTTGAGCATCTACACATGCCCTACTTGAAAGAAGTAAGGCACTACTCCATTCCTGGGAATGGAGTAAGGACTTTGAAGTTGGGCTCCCTGCTTTGAAGTTAACTTCAAAGTAAGGGAAAATGTACGTAGAGTCTCTGCTGGCTAATTTGAAGTTGCACCTAACTTCAAAGTTAATTTCAAAGTTAGTTCCTAGTGTAGACACACTCCAGGTAAGCTGTGTCCATAATTCTCTGCTAACTAGAATGAAAATTTACCACAACTTTACAGCTCATGTATTTGAATCAATGTATATTTCCTCTAGAAACTTTGCTTATATTATTTTGATTTATAACTATACAAATAATCTCTAGCGGCTTTTCGCTTTGAGTTATCAAAGTGCTGATGTGTTGATCACTTAGCTCCACCACATTCTCAAAAATTATAACTAAAGACCAAATTTCTTTTCACATTAAGTCAATGGGCTATATTTTGTTCTCACTGTCATAAATGTAGAACAACTTTGTCAAAGTTCGTAAAGCTATTTTGCATTTACAGCGGTGTAACAGAGGGGAAAAAAAACCCTTTGTGTTTGACTCCAAAGCTACATCCCAGTTACTGGTTTTTCTTTTGCTCTCTCAAAGCCCAAACCCAGTTTTATTGAAATAGACATCCATGGTAATTGCCTCAAGCCTTCAGTAATTTTCAATAACCTTATTTACAGGTTCAAGGCTGTGCTTTTTAAAGCAAAGTGTGCTAAAGAATGTGACAGCAGACTCAAGAGCAGCCGTTTGACCCAAAAAGCTCCACTTGATTAGGAATGCAACTTTGTGCTTAGTAGTTTGGATCAAATTCAAATTTAGTAATATAATTACTGAAAAAAGGTCAAGGTGGCTTCAGTCTAGTACTCTATACTCAAACATTATTTTTCCTTGGGTGCTGTTGGAAGCTAATGGAACTGGGAAATTCTTATCCCATCTAAAATAAAGGCATGGAAATGAAGCCAGTTTCCCCAGGAAAAGAGACAGTTCGTCTTTTCCTCTATCACCCTCTGGGGTTTTTTGCTGCTATGGAGTTATGTATAGCACATAAATATAGCATATGATTAGCGTTAGTGCAGATCTAAGAAAACATTCTCACAATTAGGAGCAAAAAGAGTCTGTTACACCTGCTGCTTCTTCAGCTCTTGTTTATTGCTTAGCGGTGACATGAAGGTCCCACCTTAGTGATCCACAAATTAAAACAAAGATAACTAACTTTTATTTAACATTTTTAACCCATTGGGGCAGTAGTCATGAAAGAGAAGAATTTTTTCCTTGGAACTGTAAGAGGAAGATTGCTCTTAGAAACAACAGACTCTCCAACTATTTTACAGTCAAGCGCAGTCCTGAGACAGTTACTAGCAGAATGTCAGTAGTGACAAGCATAAATGGAAAGCTCTCCAACACAGATGTACAAAGATAAGCACGTCCTCAAAACTAGTCTTCATCACTTGTAATTAATCACTTTCTAACATACTATATACATGGACATGGTGGAAAGACATGTATTGTACTACAAAGACAAAATCAGTCTTAGTAGTTAGTTAAGTGTTGTCAGTCACTTCGAACCATACCTTAAACCAGCTCGCTCTCTGTAATGGCAGATTAAACTTGGCAGACTTGACAGGGCGTGATATACTCTATGTAGGTTTTTACTCTTTCTGTAACAGCTTCTTGCAATGCAGGGGCATGTTTTTCCCTCTAAATCTGCTTCAAAAGCCCAGTATGAAAAAAGGAGATTAGTTCCTATGTCCTCTAGAAGGTCTGCTAGCTTCCTTAGAGGCTAAAAGTACAGGAATGTCAACACAAACTAAGGAGGTTTTTTTAGCATTTTCTGTGTCTGCTGTACAACGAACACAGAAGTAGAAAAGTACAGAGCAGGGGTGGCCAACCAGTTAGAGATGAAGAGCCAAAACAGCTGTGGATAGAGTGCAAGAGCTATGTATTATATATTTATTTTTATATGTCTACATATGTATCTATATTTATATAGTTATAGATATAGATATATAATATATGACTTAATGCCCACCCCACCCCCCAAAGCAAGGCACCTTCGCCCCCCCCGACTCTAACTCAATGCCCTCCTCCTCCCCCAGAGCCAAGCACCCCAATCTCTCTCCCCTCCCCCCAGAGCCAGACACTCCCAGCCCCGCTCTAACTCAATGCTGGTGACTCACCAGAGTTGTCGCCATCGCCTCCCCAGAACTGCCACCACTGCTGCCGCTATCGCCACTGCCCCCACACACTTCTTTCACTCAGCCGTGGGACATGTGCGCAGAGCAGCAGATGGTACTCCTGGCACGCGACTCTGTGAAAGAGCTGCATTTAAAGGCTCAAAGAGCCGCCAGTTGGCTACCCCGGTATAGGACCAGTGAACAAACATCAAAGGCAGACTGAAGAAAATCCCATTGTCTTAGTTCCTCCTCTCTTTGTCCTACTTCTGATAAAAAAAATTGCTATGATACATTGTGCCTAGAAAGGGTCCATTTCTCCTCTTCGAAAAGCTGCTGTTCACCCCTCCACACCCTAACATGCCATAAAATCTCCACAACCCACCAGAGTTACAATAACTGTTTTTTTGCACATACAATATTGGGCCAATTTTCGAGCACAGCAAGCAGGGACACTGCCAGGAGCTGCATGCCAAAGGGAGCTTTGTCAAACTAAGTTTGCTTGGGCATTGGCTTCAGCCCTGCAGAGTGGGGCTTGGCTAAGGCCTCAGATTTCTGGACTGGGCCCTATATTTTCTAACAGCAGCTATGCTTGGCAAACCCCCGGAAACCTGCTCATGCCCAAGTGGCCCTAGAACTACCAATCTAAAAGGAACAGATTATGGCTTTGGCAGAAAAAAAATGAGATGTTACAATCATGTTCAGTGAGAAAATATGGTTGCCTGAAGAGCAGCATTACACAACTTTTAAAACTGGATTGTGTAGTAAATATCTGGAAGAATGCTATGAGCATCTTCTGCCTTCGGCTCAAGAACAATCATTAGGGACAATAATGGACAATATTCCACTCTCATTTACACTCACAAAATTCCCTAAAAGTGTTGCAAGGATCTACAAGGAAATGGAGAATTATACCACAGTGGTATTTGCGATTTGCATGCAAGTTTTGTGCCAAAGAGAGGAATTTTTCAGTGGGCAAGTTACTGAAATTCCTGAGCTAGGCTCTGCAGAGATATGAGAACACCTCTTGTTGATGTTTCCAATTTTCAGCAAATAACAGCAGTAAGCATTCCAGAGGAAACAGAGAAGACAAATCATAAAAAAAGTATCCTTGTGCCAGCAGTATATGCATTAAAAACACCTTCCTATGCAAACACACATTTAAATGAATACTGTTATTTCAATATCTGGATTAATATTTATTTACCCTTAAAAAGATCATAACATGAATTCTATAAATTAAGCACACAGCCACTATATGTAACTATATATTGTATCACTATTATTTTCATCCTCCTTTTCTCATTTCCCTCTCTATTTTGTTTCTTACACCCACTATTTGTGCCATATTTTATCTTGGAATGGAAGTTCTTGAGGGCAAGGACAGCTCTTTTCTTACTATGGGTATATGTCTGCACTACAGTTGCTACCACAGCATAACTACAGCACTGCAGCTGTACCACTGTAATGCTGTAGTATGGATTTTCCATCCATTGGTTAATCCACCTCTCCAGTGGGTCTATGCTGTGGGGAGAGCAGGTATGTTGACTAAACCATTAATCATTCCTGAATGGGGAAATGAAATGCTGCTGTTGCTGCCAGAAACACTTTCAGTGACCTCGGTGAAAATCCCAACGACTGAATGTGCAGCAAGTACAGCTATATACTCCAGATGGACATCAATATCAGCTGAGTTGTATTGATCACACCAAAAGCTGCTTCCGTTTTGCTGAAAGGACCATTCCAATAAACAGCTCTCTACAGTTAAGCAGGCTGTTTTGAACAACTGCAGAACACCACTCTTCTTCATTTAGCCACAATGCAAAAATGCTGTGAGATGCAGGGAACTGAGTGTGGAATGCAATGTGTGACCATGGTTCTTGATAGTATGTCAGGATGGAAAGGAAAGGGTATGGGAGGCTGAAATGACATGTGGAGGTGGAAGAACCAGCACCATCTTTGCCACAACAGGGCAGTGTGAATTCATTTGGCCTGATCCACTTTCAGCTTCAGAATGACCCTGTGGGGTGATCAGCATTGGAGAAATGCACACAGGAGAGATAGAAAGGATCCCAGGCTGAGGCCTTAGCTAAAGCAGGACATGGGACATTTCCTGTTGTCCTTCAAAGCAAAGAGGGTGGTCACTGAAATGCCAAAACCTACAAAGGGATGCAAAGGACACTTATCTTGAGATCACTTAAGACTTAGGATAATTCCTGCAGAGATGGTTCACATGATAATTCTCAATCCTGGGCAAATGATCAGTTGTTGGAATGATACTTTCCTCAGTGCAAAACTTCCAGAACCTGATGACCTCTTCTCAGAATGTGCCGGACTATGTTCTTTCTCACTTGCTCAAATAATACCTCATGGTGGTATTCTCAATAAACATGTGAACTACTGAACCTCCATTTACTGCCCATAAAAATGTGACATGCGTTGCAGATGACCTGAAGTTTCACCACATAAATATGTAGTGAGGACTCCTGTTCTGACTACAGATCTTGAACTGCCTGTGACCCAGGTGTGTCTCCCAACCCGTCAGAGAGGCATCCTTGTCAACAGATCCAGCTGGCAGGAGCCAGATGAAAGGACTACCCTGGCAAATGTTCTCTGGGTGCATCCACCACTACAAGGATTCTAGGAACAACTGAGCAAAATAAACTAATCTGTCCACGAGGTTGAAGAGTTGGATAGGAAAGCTGCCAGTCCTGAGCCATACATAGAGGCATAACCTTGGCAAACGGAACCACCTGTATGCAAGCAGACATGTGGCCCAAGAGCCTCAGGAACATCTTAACTGTTGAAGGCTGAGACTGGAGACTGAGGTGACAGTAGTGAATCTCCTAAAAGTGGTTGGTTGGCAGAAATGTTCTCAAATTTGTAGAATCTATTAGGGCCCCACTGAACTCATTTTTACGAGCAGGAATCAAAGTTCACTTCCTGGTATTTAGGATGAAATTCAGAGTGTCGAGTATGTTCAGAATAGTGGCATCCTTAGCAAGAACTTCCTCACTGGACCTTCCCCTCAGTAAGGAGCAATTCAGATACCAAAAGATGTGGAGTCTTTTTTTCCAGAAACAGGATATCACAATGACACACAGCTAGTTAAAACCCAAGATGCAGAAGAGGTGTCAAATGGAAGCACTGCATGCTGAAAACAACGCTCAACCATGATGAACTGAAGGAATTTTCTGTGGCCCATCAAAAACACCACACAAAAGTAAGCACCCTGAAGGTTCAGAACAGCAAAACATTCTAAGACAACATGCAGAGGAAAGTCAATAGAGTACCCTTCAGAACATCATGTATCTGATGTACTTTTTGAGGCCACAAAGATTGAGAGTGGGCCTCATCCTTCCATCAGATTTGGGCACCAGAAACTACTGGGAATAAAAGGCATGATCCCTATGTTCCACAAGAACCTCCTCCACAGAGAGGGAGGGGGACAGATGGAGGGGAAACTGGATGCAATAAGCCCAGTCTGATAGTGATGAGGACCTAACAGCTGGTGGAGACAAAACCCTAACCACTGTGAAAGCTATTCAGCCTGCCCCAAACAAAGAGGGTATGGGGAGAAGGAAGCAGTGACTCGAATGCCAGGCTGGAAACATTGAATCAAAATGAGTGTTTGCAAGGTGCTGGGGGAAGGCATGTGAACTGGACAAATCCCAGACCCAATTTGGCTTCTGCCTATGGCATCTTTGCCCCTTTCAGAGTTAGTCCTTCTATATGCGGGGAGGGAAAAGCTGCCCAAAAATTCACTGCAGGCAATATTGCTGTTAACTCTCATCATTGGCTTCTTCCTTGCCTAGTTTATCTATTTTTTATATTTAATGGATAGCACCAAGTCAGCATGGAAAGGAAAGGTTATTGGAGGCTGAACTAACAAGAGGAGGTGGGAGAACTGATCTCGCTATAATTTATAAGACACTTAACTAAAAGTGTGAAAATGGAAAATTAAACAAAGGATGATACATATTCAGAACCAACTTACAAAATCAATTAAATAAATATATTTAAGATTTAACATTCCAAATTCCTAAAGCAATCTTAATTCTTCCAAACTTTACCCCACAGAACAGTGATCATTGTATATCAACTTACACTCCTCCCTTCTGCCACACACACACACACACACACACACTTTAAATATGGGCTACGGAGTTCACTCACATATTCTTAAACAGACACTCTAATATCTTTCCTTTTCCTAATTATATTGAGATCAATGACTCAATCTTGCCCCACTCAAATTCCCCACAACATATCACATCTTATCTTCCACACAGTTTAGTTACATTCACTACTCCACTATGAAAACCCACTCTTCCAATCCATATGGTTAGAATACTGCTGTGAACTTTCCTAAATACTGTTTTTCATTTCAAGTAGGAGGACAAACTTCTAGATAGGAGCTAAAGACCAGATCGTCATAAGATGTAAATGAACACAGATCCATTAACTTCAACAAGGTCATGCTGATTTACCCCAGCCAAGATATAAACTTCCATATTTGTTTTCACAAACTCCAGTTTACACACACAGTGTAGGCTGAAGACTTCAGACTAACCTGTTTCATCATCACAGAGAATGTGCCTGTGAAATGTTTTACATTTCCATTTTTAGCTACTGACTTCAAATGTCTAAGATTTGTGATGGCTGTTACAGCAGCAAATCTGACAATGGTTGGTGGTTTTACTGGTACAGAATTATGTTTGTTTTCAAAGTATCATACACTGGTCATTTAGACCAGTATCTGAGGGTGTATCTATTGTTCATTTCCATACTTTTAAATGTATAGGGTTTTTTAACTAACAACTTGCATAGCATTTATGCATTGTAACAACGTTTACTTTAACTTTTTATTTCCAGTTAATTTCTTCGCTAAAAATAGTGGTACAGTTTGAACCTTCACAATTCCAGAGCCCACTCATTCCTCACCTCTCCTGCAATGCAAAGCATTGGAGATCCACATACATTTCCTCCCTACTGCTCTTCTAGATCTTTGGAATTTCAGCAACCCCAGAGGCCTTCTCTCCTCCAAACACCATGACTTGCAGAACTCTTGAGCTGCACAGGATCCATAGTTCTCCTTGCATTTCCTACCTGTTGTCCATACTTACAAGCAATACACAGAGTTCCCATTTTTCTTTTGCTTCTCGTTACTTTGCAGAGAGATTATAAGTTTCCTGTTGGAACACACTGACTTTATGGAGCTTGCACAGGTTGTTTTAAAATTATTTTAAAAACTATCACCCCTAGATTTTAAAAGAGTATTTAAGATTAAATGTGCAGATTAAACATCATGCCATAAGAGGAGTTACACAAATGGAGAGAGTTTGAAATGAACACAATAGAATGGAAATGTAAGTAGTTGACAAAAACCCAAGCCACATAACTTTGATGATCTGGATACAAGCAGAGGATGAATGAAGAAGATGTGGTGAGGATAATACTGCTGGTGAAGATAGTGGAAAGCTATGGAAGCAATGCATGATTTGCATCAAAGAAGATGGTAGGCAGGTGGACTTTATAAGAGAAATGAATAATGCGTGAATAATGAAACGCATGTCACATTAACTATGGACTGCCTTTCACAAATCCAGACACCTCAGACTACTAACGGCTGCAATATACTCTTAACATGCACACTGGGAACTAACACAGGCTAGAAACGTTCTTCAGATTCCAAAACAAAACACTTTACTTCCTGTGCTAAATAATACTTTGAGCTACAGGAAGCTGAGGATCCATACAGACTATTTGGGTCAACCTCTAGACAGCAAGATTAATCACACACATGCACACACAAAATAAAAGTGCCTCCCTACTCAGGGGAAGCAAATGTAACTCTCTACATGCTGTGCAAATCACAAATTGTGCCCACAAGTTAAAGGAAAATCTCTCCTATAGTGCTGACATATAAAAGTCTCTAAACTGCAACCTGCCACCAGAGGGCAAATTGCTCACAATATACTTAGAACTATTACAATTCTATATTAAAAAGTGTTAATAATTCTGTTTAAACATGCTCTGCAGAAGCTCTGAGGTGACTGAACTATGTGGAAAGTTTGAAGGGGGCTACTAATGTGCCATTTTTGAACTACTGGAATTCAAAAAAGCAGACAAGTCAAAGTGTGTGTGTTTTTTAAGGATGCTGGGTGCAACCCCGTAACTGTATAGAGATTAGTGTTGTCCTAATTGTATTTCTTCTTAGTTAGATTTGCAATACAGCTATTTCTTTTGTTTGCCTCTTCTGTGTGCACACACTGTATTTTCCTATTTAATTTTCTTTTCACTAAAACATACAGTTACTGTGTTTCATAGTTGTGACAACCATACAACAAGACACTAATGCAAGTGACTTACCCAGTTGGTTATCCCACCTTTTATTTGCATTGTTATAATATCTATGGGCATCAACAACAAATCAGAGTCCCACTGTGCTATAAAACTGCACAGTAAAAAACACTCTTTACACAGAACTTTACAAGCTAAATTTTATTGGAAATTAAAACTTAACATTATACTTAACTTCAAACTACCTGCAGCTGAACTACTTTCATCCACCTTAGAGTCTCTTGCTCATAACTTGTTAAAATAGTTGACACATTTAATTATTAAAGAACTGAAATGTTTCTCAAAATCATTCTCCTGAGCAACTGATGTTATGACATTTCATTTCCAATGCAATTTTATCCAGGAAATAAGGCCTTTCATGTTGGCATTAAGTCTTTTTTAACATATATTATGAGCCAAATTGAGGGCCCAATCTAGCAAGCTCTTGCTCATGAGAGTAGTCCCGCAGGACTACTTGCAGGACTAAAGTCACTTATGTAAGCATCTGAAGAATGGGACCGTTTTCACCTCAGAATCGCTTGTTACAGTAATTTATGGTATCAGGAAAGATTTTTAGGCTTCCTGACTACTTTTGTTTATCTAAAAAGCCCAGCTAGCCAGCTGTTTTCAGTCAGTCATCCATTTAATTCTTGTAAAACCTTGCCTTGATGTGGCTTTAGTGCACCGCGAGAAACTTGCACAGGTGCACTGCACATATTGTTTCAAGTGCTTTTTTCGCCAGAAGAATCCCTTGGGACATCAACATTAATTGGATTAAAATCTTCTCAAAAATGTAACAATCCAAACTGAAGAAAAACCAATGCATTCTATTGAAATTCACCAGCTCTCGAGGAGACGTTGACCGCTTTCACTGTTACAGCATGAACATGTGGAACCACAGTGTCCAATACATTCGCCACTCACCACACGTGGCAAACAGGACACAGTGGTGTGGCAATTCCTGGCTCTGGAGCTGCTGCAGCTCTTGGAGCCTTTAAATACTGCTCCTCTCAGAGCTGCATATGGGGAGTGATGTCCACCCATGCTGGGCACCACTGCTGAATGGGAGAAGCACACGGCAGCAGTGGCCCTGGCCAGGGCAGCTCCGTGGCAGCTCCAGCTGCCTTAGTGGTGGCTCCAGCCACCCTGCCAGTGGTTCCAGCCATCCTGGCAGCTCCAGCAGCTCTGGTTCTGGCAGCCCTGGCCCCAGCAGCTTTGGCTGCTCTGGCAGGCCCAGTGGTCCCAGTGGCAGCAGAAGCAGCTCCAGTGGCTCTGGTGCATTGCTGGCACTGATTTAAAATGGGCGGGGGGGGGGGCCGGTAGTACCTGGCTCTGGGAGAGGGTGTTTATTTAGAGTGCGAAAGAGAGTCTGTGGTGAATATGGAAGGACAACAACCACAAGTGTGGCTATCTTTGAATTCCTATTGGACAACATTGATCTATTAAGACTTCTCTGTAAGTTTAGTTCTTGGCTAACGTCTAATAAGTTCTAAGCAAATTTTACCCCTTTATATTGCCACTTCAAGACATGAATTTGACATCAAGAATTACTTACATTTTGGTAACTGAGTCATTTCTTTATAATTTCATACTCCTTGCCCAAAATATTCTTACTTTTCTTCCCCATTGACAAGACGTACTTCCCCCACAAGACTTTTCTTCCCCATTGACAAGATGTACTCCCCCCATGGACCTCATTTTTTACCAAGCTGTTGGAGCATGACTGAACCAATCCTAGATCAACAGAGCCACTTACACACATCACATAAAAATCCGCCAACTGTGTGTGCTGTATGTTCTTTTTGGATCCTACACTTATCCTCTAATGCCTGGATACATTGATTCTTGAAGCATTTGAGGGCCTGTACAAGGGCTTACTACCAGGATAATCTGTTGTGAGCTAGAATTTCCAGATCACTGGGAGATATGCCTCATGACTTCATGTTAGCCTTTAAGATGTCATTATAGTGCTTATCTGGACCACCGATACAGTGCTTTCCATGAGCAAACTGGCCATAAAAGACCATCTTTGATATCCATCTATCATCCATCCCCATAACATGACCAAACCAGTGAAAGTGTTTGTTTATAAGCATTGCTTCCATGCCCATGACACCACACAGCTTAAGAACCTCCATGTTAGGAATTTTGTCCCACCAATTAATGTGGCCAATCTTCCTCTGACAGAGCAAATGGAACTGATCAAGTTTCAAAACATGTTGGCAATATACTGTCCATGACTCTGAGCCATACAGCAGGATATTCAGGAAAAAGTGGCTGATAAACTCCACACCAAGGTAGCAGACCATGGTCATTCCATAAAGGTATGATCCATCTTCCAAAGGCACCACCATATTTGTGCTAGAGGACAGTACACTTCGAAGAGAGCAGAACTTGTCAACAGCCTTGAGGATGGTGCAAGCAGCAGTGATAACTGGGCTCTCTCCGAACAGGCTGAGGAACAACCTCTGTCTTCTAGAGGCCCACTGTGAGTCCAAAACAGTAAGCAGAAGTAACTAAGGGATCAAAAAGCTTCTGAACATCGTTGACTAATGACCCAACAATGCAAAGCCATCAGCAAACAGAAGGTCACAGACTGTTGTAGGAAACCCTTTCATGCGAGTGAGGTCTGTGGAGGTTGAAAATACTACTATTTGTTCAGAACTGAATAGGTCTGAGCAGTGCTTTTTTTGTTGAAAAAAGAGGAAAAAAAAAAAGAGGAGCCAGTACTCAGTTGGTCCCCATCCCCTGCACTGGAGATTTCACCAGAAAATTTGCCATAATGCTCTCACAACTAATTTTCTGTTTTTGTTATAAGATTCCTGATAGAAGAGGTGAAAAGTAGAGCTTGCAACACAGCAAGGCACAAGATAGATACCACAGAAGTTAAAAGGTTTTCAGTGAGACCAGCATATTTCTTCAGCAGCAACTGTGTTCTAACTATAATGGTTTTAGGAACATAATTTGCATTTAACCCAGAAACATGCCAAGCGCCCTCAACACCCATTGAGGACTTGTGCTGGATCAGACTATGAATGATGAGCAGTAGCGTGTAGCACATCATAAAATGAGTTCTCATAAATACAGACTGAACAAAAGACTAGGCTGGTAAGGCAGGCATCTTTATTTTTCCCCTATGACACTTCCATTTACCTGCATTTTTTTCTTTGTTAGACGGCAAAGGAGAGGGGATAGTTCAGTCTCTGTGCAACTTCATTTTTTACCTCTGTGGAAATTTCCATTCTGAAATCTAACTGGTACTAATTGTGTCATGACGATAGGTTGTGATAGGAGCACCTGCCCAACAGCAGACTGCCTGATACACTGAACAACTGTCAGAAGCGACTAGAGTCATGGACTGGGTTTGAAATGCAGCACAAGAGGTAATTGCTCCTCTGCACTAATGAAACTTCTGAAATCTCCCAACCAAGAAGCAATTAACTCTTGTAGAATCATTACTGGTTATTGTCAGGGTATATCTAGGAACTGTAAACCTCTTTGTAACTTACGAAACCCACAATCCCTGACATCATATTCAACCTAATACCTATTTCGCTTAAAATATGCGCACTGAATTAAATCATAAAAATGTAGCAAAAGAAAATAGAACATATCTTCCTTGTTTTTCTTCCCTCCCTCTATTTTATATGGCATTAGCCAGCTTGCAACAATCAGCCAGAGCCATTTCGCATATAGTAGTCTAGTCTTGCTGTGACTAATAGGATGATTGGTTGTATAGCTTCTTTATAGTTGTTCATTATATCACCCTTACATAAAGTAATTTAATTTCAGTGGGATAATTAGGGTATTTCTAATCTAACTGATAGTCTGTATGAAATGAGATTCTCAGAGGGAGATTTGTGTACCAGGAGACTAGTGACCTTTGGCCCCAATTTTCACACAATGTATTAAACTGACAGCCCTACTTTCAAGCCCTGCTGTATTGCATCTTCACAACTTGTGCAGATCTATGTGCCATAGATAGAAACTTTAAATGAGTTCCCTTTATCCTAAAGAAATCTGATTATTAAAGGAAAGCAAAATATTTTAATTGAATTATAAAAATAACATAGACCATTATTCTCTAAACAGAAATGCTGTACCCAAATGTCAAACATTATGCACCACACAAAACTATACATTCACTCTCAGGCAGTGTCTCCAAGTCAGCCTCTAATATTCAACACTAGTATGGCTTATCCTGTAATTATTTCACACATATGCCAATGAAAATCTAATCTTTTCCCAACTTAGCTAAAACAAACTTATCAAGTAGCGTAATATACATTTTATATACCACTTGCACTTTGGATCTACGCTACACCGCCACGTATGTGCTAAAAGAGGAGAAGGTTTCAGTAATAAATTACCATACACTGCAGCTGTCAAGCAGTACAGAATATCTATAACAAATAAAGTTATCCAGAGATCCACTTCTACTAAAATACTAGTTTTTCTCCATTCCTCTCTCATTCTTCTATGCTCTGCAAATACCAATATTGTAATCTCTTGTGTAGGGGCTCTCAAACTTCACTGCACTTCATTTTGTTGCACCACCTTCAGACAACAAAAATTACTACAGAACCTTGGGAGACAATGTGTCTACCTACCCTAGGCTGAAAGGAGCAAAACCAAAACCTGAGACCACTGGTCAGGGGTAACCTGAGCCTCACCACCCAGGGGTGAAGTCCTCTTCCTTTGGCTCTGGGCAGTGGGAATTGGGCTTTGGCCCTAGGCCCCACAAATCTAAGCCAGCCCAGGTGACCCCATTAAATAGGGTCATGGCTCACTTTGGGGTCCTGACCCTGAGTTTAAGATCTGCTGTCCTAGAGTATTTGTATGTTGTATTTCTAATTTAGGGCCTCATCTAGCTCCCACTGAAGTCAGTTGTGCAGTTCACCCCTAAAACTCTAAAAAATACACTCCCTCTGATAAATAAGATAAAATCTAATAGCGAAGTTTACAATCTGAATATCTATTTTACAGATCATACAAAAGGCTTTACAAACACAAAAAAAATCTGTATCCAATTTTTGTTAATGTTTGTGCTCTCTTTTAGACTTTTTTTTTTTCAAAAGCAGCACCGATCAATGCAGCAAAGGGCTGAGGACATTCCAGTTGACTTCCGAAAGACCAAGATTTTATCAATACAGTACAGGTTGCACCTCCCAGGTCTGGCACTCTGGGGACCTATGTGGTCCCAAACAAGGGATTTTGACAGACCAGGGGAGATTAATTCCCTTAGTTCCCTGGCTTCCACCCACCTAGCCAGCTGGGCACAGCTCCCTGCTTTCTGACCAGGGCTAACCACGGGAAAAAGCCAGCGCTCTCGCTACAGGTCCCCCCAGGCTGTGGGGGAAAGCCAGCGCTCCAGCCTCAGTCCCCTACAGAGCTGCCAGGGGATGCCACCTCTGCTCCAGCCTCACTGCCCCTCTGGGGCTGCCATCTGGTTGCCCTCCTATCCTAGCTCTCTGGTCCAGGAGCATCTGTGGTCCTGCTGGACAAGGGATGTTGTTGGATCAAAGAGTGCCAGTTTTAGGAGGTGCAACCTGTATAATTAGTTCATACACAAATAAAACCCAATTTAAGTATTCAACAGATAGCACTGCATGATTATATACTTATTAAATGTTATTTACCATATTCCATCCCTGTGTCTTCAAAATTAAGAATAATTTAAAGAGAAAATGTATGAAGTTCATCTCTAACAGAGAAATCTCAACATTTAGGTTTGGGGAGATACATATATAGGTATTTACATATTTAAATATTATGTTCAGATGTAACTGTAAAGAACAAATTTGATGCAGCAAAGAGTACTTTCTCTACAATGAACATCTTAACACAGATACCTTTAAAATGTAGGTTTAGGAAATGCCAATAAACTGCTGCATTTTACAATTATCTAAAGGATAGGTGAAGGACAAAATAGAGTTGGAGATTCCCATTTGTAAAAAGGCAAAAAATAACAATTTAAAAAGAATCATCATAATTTTTAACCATCCCTCAGAATTTCTTGGTTTAATGTTATTCAATAGTAGTTATTTGTGTTTTTATTGACTTCACACCTGCTTGCATAATCTATCATGTCAGACCTTTTCCCTGGGAATTTGCTGTTAGCAAGTCACTAACCTGAGAAAGGTTAACGGAGCCTTTGCAGCAATAGTACTCTTGTGAAGTCCTATTTAGAAAACTCTTTAGTTCATAGTTCACTGACTGGCTAGACTGAAGAAACCATAGTAGTTTAATGAGCCAATATAAATCCCTCATATGAAAAGTAGAGGGTGTACATTAAAGATGCTGGGCCATTTTCTGCTTTCGGACGCAACACAAAATTAAGTCTAAAATTACTTTCTGTAGAGAATAAAATAAAGTTCCTCTCAAAAAGTAGTTTAAAAAGTAAAAACTATTTACAATGCATTTTTACCAATAGCCTTAATAGATGGTTTTCTGAAATATTTTTGGAAGGCAAGGTGAAAATATAAACATGAGCTTCGAGGATTCAAGGATGAAATAATGTTTCACTGTAATAACTATGAGAGAGTATGCCAACCCTGTACTGTGGCAACAGGGCCTGACCAATGCCCCTTCACCCCTTTCTTTCCCGTGCTCCAGATGGAAGAGGCCAATAAAAGGAAGCAATCCAGCTTAGTGTGGGCTGGTGGAAGAGAAGCAAGGACATCTGCTGCAGGCTGGAGCAAAGGAAGCTACAATTCTCCAGGCTGCTGGGATTGTGGACCCAGACAATGCTGTGGCCAATCAGCTGATGGTGGAGACTGATTGGGATGCCAAGCCACTGCCAGGTGAGGAGATGCCAATATGGGCCTTGTGGTAGGAAGTGACTTAGAGAAAGCATTAGAAGTCAACGCTTGACCACTCAACTGTGAATTTTCCCGTTTTAGAGCTCTGGCTCAGAATCTGGTAGAGTAGGGTAGTTCCAGATTTTTCTACTCCTCCTTCCCCCTGCATTTTCCACTTGATAGGCTACTGGGGATCCTAACTAGAGACTAAGGCTTCATCTATCCTGATAAGTTTACAGCACCGTGACTTGCTGCACTTCGAGCAAGGAGTGTTTTTTCAGAGCGCAATAAAGTGGAGGTGTAAACAAGCCCCAAGCTTTGGCTGTCCCATGCATGCCCCAGGGGCTGCAGACTGCTCATTCTATCCTACCTAGTGCATCAGAACATCCAGTTACTATTGATTGCCTCAGCCACAAAGTTCAAAAGGCATAGACTGATTTTTTGCCTGCCCAGTGGGGACCATGAGTCCCTGCTATTATCATAATTTACTGTGCAAATGCATTTATGGGCATTTTGATTGAACAATGCAAGTAACTGTTCTCCAGTACTATCAGTAAGAGTCTCTTTTCATGCCAGAGTAAAACAGCCTTTTACCACTGGTATACTACCACATTCTGGTGCTGTTTTGATTTTTCATTTCCACAAGCAGCACCTTTCATAAGATCTGCATCTACACTAGCCCCTTCCTAAGAAGGAAGGTCAGAATATGCTAATGAGGCACTGCCATGAATATGTAGTGCCTCATTAGCATAACGGTCGGCACGGCAATTCAAAACTGCTGCTTTTGAATTGCATTCCGCCTGTAGACGTAGCCAAGATGTTCCACTGAAACAAAGTGACTGTGTGGTTCCATGATGGCCAAAAGAAAATAAAAGTTAAGCAAGAGACCCAATTCAGCATTCCATTGTCATTCAACCAACCACTTAAGCATGCACTTAAATACTTTGCTGAACTGTAGTTTAGGAATCCTGAATGTAAAATGCAGATGAAAATTATAGTGACTGAAAGTGGGTGAAATATAATTGTTAAAACATTTGACTCACAAGGTCACCCTTGAAACATATAGTTTCTCTGATGTAAGGAAGAATTTGATGCATTGTTTGGAAAGCCATCAGCTCACAGGCACACTAACCATAGCTGAAGGTGCTCAATGCTTCACCTCCTCGCACAACTGGTCCCTAAAAAGGGACAGAGTCATTTTAATTCCTTAGCAGAAAATTATATTTTTGTAATAATTGATGAGGCCATCTGTAAGAATGCAAGACCAACTGCAGTATCTCCCCTACTCTCCCCACCCCTATTTACATAAAGCTTTTCTTTATTGTGGGTACAATAATACTGTTATGGTATATATGTGTATGAGGGAAAAGAGAAGAAACAGCAACTCACAAATATTTCAGCATCACTCAAACTATGCCAGCAAAAATAAGGACATACTTCAATCATGAAAAATCTTACCAAAGAATCATTTTTAAAACCTACAAAGACTATAACAATGTTCTGCCAAAATTGTTTCATTTTACTTTCTTATCAACGTGGATAATAGTTTTTAATGATAAATTCAACCTTCCAGATGAAAGGTCGTGACCCGTTATAGTTCTTTATATACTATATAGCATTTTTCTACTCACTTTCCCACACACCCCTTTATTGGAGAGGTGGGTAAGACTAGGGATGCAAACCCTGATGTTATAGCCAAATTCCATTTAATTCCATTCTTACCTATCAATTTTCCAAGATTTCCTGTGTGTTCCTATTTAGAGCGGATAGAGATGAACTGTTGTATAATATTAAAGTGTTCTGTCAGATAATTGCCACATCTCATCTCAGAAGATAACTTCATCTCAGTATCAGAGTAGCCGCCAAGTTAGTCCGTATCTTCAAAAACAACAAGAAGTCCTGTGGCACCTTATAGGCTAACGGATATTCTGGAGCATAAGCTTTCATGGGCAAAGACACGCTTCTTCAGAAGCATAAGTGGGGGAGTTTCAGAGGAGGGTTTAAAGAGGGAGTCTCAGTCAAGGGGAGGGCCAGACTTCACAAGGTCTCTTCAGTAATGGAAGATGTGGCCCATTATCAGCAGTTAATGTGGAGTTGTGAACATCAAGAGCGGAGAAGCTGCTTTTGTAATGGGCCAACCACTCCCAGTCTCTGTTCAATCCTTGGTTGATGATGTTAAATTTGCAAATGAATTGCAGCTCTGAAGTTTCTCTTTGGAGTTTATTTTTGAAGTTTTTCTTGTTGTAGTCCTTCCCACTCATGTATCTGATGTCCTACAACAAAAAAAAACTTCAAAATAAACTCCAAAGAGAAACTTCAAAGCTGCAATTCATTTGCAAATTTGACACCATCAACTAAGGTTTGAACAGAGACTAGGAGTGGTTTGCCCATTACAAAAGCAGTTTCTCTGCTCTTGATTTCCTCTTCACACCTCCCCTAGTAGTAGTAGGCATCCTTCAGTCTGCATAGACTATGGATCGCGCCTTTTAAAGTTTCAATTGAGGACTTCATTTACAGCATCTATTGTGACTATAAAGACCCACACGAGAGTGACAGTCCTTGCTGCATCTCTTGCAGATGTAGTGGGTGTCTGGCATGTCCTTATTGTGCTTTCTGTGCGCTCGCTTCTCCTCTGCTAGCTGTCTGATCTTCAACTCGCCCTTCTGAAGGCCCTTGTGTAACCCCTGCCTCCATCTGTTGCGGTTGTCTGCTAGTTCTTCCCAACTGTCCAGCTCAACGCCTACCTCTCAGCATCTGAAGAAGTCAGTTAACTCACGAAGGCTCATGCTCTAAACTTTTCTGTTAGTCTATGGGGTGCCACAGGACCCTTCATTGCTGCTACCTCTCTGAGGTCTCTCTTGCAGACATCTTTGTAACGCAGCTGGGGGCGTCTGGGAGGTCTTTTGCCAGAGGCTAGCTCACCATACAGGATGTCTTTTGGAATCCTTCCATCATTCATTCCGTGGACATGGCCAAGCCAGCGGAGTCGACGCTGCCTGAGGAGGGCGTGCATGGTTGGGATTCCAGCTTGCTCGAGGACAGCGGTGTTGGTCACTCTGTCCTTCCATGATATTCCAAGGATGCACCTGAGGCAGCGCAAGTGGAAGACGTTCAGCCTCTTTTCCTGGCAGGCATACAGGGTCCAAGTCTCGCTGCCATAAAGGAGGGTGCTGAGGATGCAAGCTCTGTAGACTTGCATTTTGGTGTGAGTGTACAGCTTGTTGTTATTCCACACTCTCTTGCTGAGTCTGGACAGAGTTGGACAGAGTCTGGACAGAGTTCTACAAATGGTGGATTTAGTCATGGGCGGATCAGAAAGACTTCTTCAGATCACGCTTCAAACTTGCGCCGGTCCTGTCCACCTGATCAGCGCTTATGCTCCAACCCTGTACGCCACACCAGAAGTAAAAGACAAGTTCTACAACATGCTTAGTGCTGCTGTAGCACAAATACCTGCTCATGAACAACTGTACATCTTGGGTGACTTCAATGCAAGAGTTGGAGCTGATCGGGCCTCATGGCCTTCCTGCTTAGGACACTTCGGTGTGGGAAAAATGAATGACAATGGACAGCGTCTCCTTGAACTGTGCATGTACCACAATCTGTGCATCACAAACACATTCTTCCAAACGAAGCCACAGCACAGAGTGTCGTGGAGACACCCACGCTCGAAGCACTGGCATCAACTAGATGTGGTCATCACTAGGCGTAATAACCTCAAAAACGTCCTTCTGACATGCAGCTGTCATAGTGCTGACTGTGATACAGATCACTCGCTAGTTTGCTCCAAGCTCAAGCTGAGACCCAAGAAGCTGTACCGCTCTAAACCTGCTGGAAGGCCCCGCATTGACACCAGAAAGACGGCAAACTCAGAGAAAGCTGAAAAGTTCAGAGACACCCTCCAGGAAAATCTGCGCAGCGGCCCTGGGGGCGCCAATGCGACATCCAAATGGCAACATCTGAGGGGTACAGTTTACAACACGGCTTTGTCAGTGTTTGGAAGAAGAGCTAGAAACACGAACGACTGGTTCGAAGCTAACTCTGATGAGATGATTCCAGTCATTGAAAAGAAGAGCGCGGCACTCCTGGAGTACAAACGCTCACCGAGCCAGAGTACCCAGCAAGTGCTTAGAGAGGCCAGAAGAACAGCACAGCAGACAGCCAGGCACTGTGCCAACAACCACTGGCTCCAGCTATGCAGCAGCATCCAGACCTGTGCCGACTTTGGTAATCTCAGAGGAATGTACGAGGGTATGAGGAAGGCATTAGGACCCACCCAGAACAAGATGGCACCTCTGAAATCCAAATCTGGTGAAATCATTGCTGACAAAGCCAAACAGATGGAGCGCTGGGTTGAGCACTACTCCGAGCTGTACTCACACGAGAACGTTGTGGTTGACGCAGCCCTCGATGCTGTCGAGCTCCTACCAGTAACGGACGAACTGGATCAAGAACCGACTGTGGATGCACTGAAGAGAGCCATCAACAGCATTGCAGCAGGAAAGGCGCCTGGTCAGGATGGTATACCACCAGAGGTAATCAAATGTGCCACAGACACACTCCTGGAACCCCTACATGAGCTACCGTGCCTGTGCTGGAAAGAGAGTGAGGTTCCACAGGATATGCACGACGCTAACATTGTAACGTTGTATAAGAACAAAGGAGACAGAAGCGACTGCAACAACTACCGTGGAATCTCCCTCCTAAGCGTCACTGGTAAACTGTTCGCTCGCGTCATCCTTGGCAGACTCCAGAAGATTGCTGAGAGGGTGTACCCCGAATCACAGTGTGGATTCCGCACAGAGAGGTCTACCGTTGACATTGTCTTCTCTCTAAGACAGCTGCAGGAGAAGTGCAGGGAGCAGAGAAAGCCACTCTACATAGCCTTTATCGACTTGACCAAGGCTTTTGACTTGGTCAGCAGGGATGGTCTGTTCAAACTGCTCCACAAGATAGGCTGTCCTCCATGGTTACTCAAGATGATCCAGTCGTTCCACGAAGACATGAGAGGAACCATCCAATATGACGGCGCATTATCGGATGCTTTCAGAATCAGGAGCGGTGTCAAACAAGGATGTGTGCTTGCTCCGACATTGTTCGGGATCTTCTTCGCACTCCTCCTGAAGCACGCCTTTGGATGTTCAACAGAGGGCATCTTGCTGCACACAAGATCTGATGGGAAACTGTTTAACCTTGCAAGGCTGAAAGCTAAGTCTAAGGTGCGAGAAGTCCTCATCAGAGACATGCTGTTCGCAGACGATGCTGCTGTAGTGTCTCACACCTCCCCATTAGCTACTGATAATGGGCCACATCCTCCCTAACTGAACTGACTTGATTTCTCCTCTCTTGATGTTCACAGCTTCACATTAACTGCTGATAATGGGCCACATCCTCTGTCACTGAACAGACCCTGTCAACTCTGGCTCTCCCCTTGACTGAGACTCCCTCTTTAAACCCTCCTCTGAACTCCCTCCCCCCACATGAATCTGATGAAGCGGATCTTTGCCCACAAAAGCTTATGCTCCAAAATATCTGTTAGGCTATTAGGTGCCACAAGACTTCTTGCTGTTTTCATTTCAGTAGTAAATGATGCAATTTCTGAGTGTAACTTCATAAATTCTTAACATGCTTTAAGGTTTTTCCAGGATAAAATTGGAAATAAATATGATATTACTTCAAAATCCAGTAAGTAAATTCTTGCGATTTGCTACAATATTTTAGCTAATGATATATAACTAATTTAAAAAACTATCATGTCAGGAAGTTATTACAACACACGAAATAGTTATAAAAAGATTTTTATCATATTTTTATGGAAATCTATGCAGTATTCATCTGCATACATTTTGATAGGCTATTCTGCCATCACATTTCAAGACAATGCACGATTGTTTACCTCTTTTTTGCAACACTGTTGATTTCACTGATTACTAGATTCATATTCCAAAAGTAAACAAGGTGGAAAAAGTCCCATGTCCATTGTTCCACTTTCTGTCAGGAAGATTTGAAGCAAACTAGGCCTCACAATAAGTTTTCTAAGGTAGATAAGCAGGCCTAAGATATCTGACAGCTGTTTCACGCTCTTCATCATCATCTGAAACAATCAGTACGCATTAGAGAGTACTTTTCCCTTTACAAAGGTGATAATTAGATAACAAGCTGAGATTAAAGTAATTACAGTTAGACAGCTGGCAAGGCAGCACAGTCATGTTGAAATATTGTTGATACTTCAGCATCTGGTTCTAATAACAGCACAGGCTAAGAGATTTTACATTAATTACAATACATAATTTAATATAAACATATTTAATTACAATTGATGAGTGATAAACTGTTCAAGAATTACTTAACCCCTTCCGCATGCCAGCATGATTGGAACTTCATACAGTCCTTTCCAATTTAGGAGCAAGCTTAAGTCAACATGAAAGGTTAGGAATTTCTTGCCACTCTTAACAAATGACTGCTTGACAAACTGCACTTTTAATATGTTATCTGAAACCAGCTTCTAAACAAATGAAGGCATACTAAAATTTAGACTCTAGAATTAGGGACAGTCTCACAATTTGATGTAAAAAATTTGCTCTGGGTTTATTAATTTGCTCTTTTTATGCCCCTGTCTGACACCTTCCAGATTCAGTAAACTCCTGTTGCTAGACACTCTTTTTTTCTCAGGTACAAATATATTTTCACACTTGTATCTGGTGAAACCCATGCTTTATTTTTGACAGTCAATTAGGTATCTTATTAATCAATCCTCTGATTTCTGGGAATTTCTCAAGTGACAAAAAGAACAAGTATATTATGTCTAATCTTCAGCCCATTATCATCAGTAAAATATGTTTAAGAAATGTGTACTGATTGTATCACGAAAAATCCAGAGACTGTATAAATAAACTCATATCCATATTAACTCTGACATCCATAAACATCTCCCTCTTACAACATTTCCACCAAACACAAAACTGCAAGATTAGCCAAAAGGACTCAGAATACATTCTTCTGCATACAAGAAAATCACATTTCCTAAAAACGTAACTTTGTCCTTTGTAAAGAGACAAGAAAGAAATCAGTCTGGTAAATCTTCTGCTTCAGTGGGAGAAAAATAGAACTGGACCTGGAGCAAAGGCATGAAGAGCACAATTTACTCTCAAGGCTGTCCTGACATCATAACTCAAGGTATACTTCTACTTTTAAACACTGTGTTCCTTAAGTACACGTTCTACCTAATACTTTTTCAGCATCTAAAACACACAGCCAACACAATAACTAGGTGAATGTAGAGCACAGTCACATTTCATTATTCCCTTTGCAGAAGCCTAAACTTTTTTGACAAGCCTGAAAAACATTTTGTTGTGTATCCACATCCCTGCCTTCCACTCCCATTAACTATATGTATATATAACACACTCCTCAACATTATCCCACCACTACCATCAGTGACAACCTGATGGCAGGAGATGTCTGAGATGATTTTTGGGATACATTCAAAGGTAATAGATGCACTTTACATTAAAATTGTGAGGGGGGGTAGGGATTTTAGGTCCTCAGTCTCCTGCCATTGGTTTGGGTTTTCAAGACTGTGACTATTTTAGGCAGAGAGTGTAGCTGTAGATGTTGCTGTGTACTACAATTAGGAGGAAATCAGAATGCATTCAGTACAGCCAGGGTTGCCAACAGATTTCACTGTGCCTTGGGCAAGATGTGGAGGGCTCAGCTCTGGATCCCCAGAAGGGGTGGGATTGGGGGCTAGCCTGCCACATCCAGCCGTCAGCAAATCCTGGGGCATGCTGCACAGGGCTCCAGTAGCAATGTAAAGGGCATGGGCCTTTGGCTGCTGCTGCTGCTACAATCACTGAGCCCCAGGGCAGCCACCCCCTTTGCACCCCCTGCCATCGGCCCCGAATACAGTAGATTCATGAAGGAATTTATCTGTCACTAAATTTTGCAACATCTAGGTTTGTATCCTCTTATTGGCAACTGAATCACTTTAAAAGGGCCCAGTTTTCTAATATCAAACTGTGTTATTTCTTCTTCCTGTGGAGGAACAGCCAAGACATATTTTTCATGGCCATACACACTACACAACCAGATACCAACAGCAAACAGTGGAACTGAGAAGAAAGTTTATTCTATTCAAACTTCCAAATAAAGTAACAACATAAAAAAAATGTAAGGACCAAAGCAGAGGAAATGTTCTGGTTTGTTTGATAAAGGGTAGACAACATGGGTCACCCCTACATACCTAAAGGCTAAGATAAGTATCTGTTCCCTTTGGCAGCCTCGCTTCATCTGTTCCAACTTCTCATCTTGTCTTTTCTTTACAGGTATTTTGTAGACAGGGAGTGCCAGTCCAGGCCTTTCCTTCTACTAGTCCCCAGAATATGATGATATTGTTCTGGCCCAAAACAATAAACATACATTTTGTGGCTCCAAACCATTTATCCTGGACTTTCCACTTTCCTGGCCAGAGCTAGACATAATGAAAATGACACTTCCCTATGCTGTGAAACTAACAGCTCATCCTGCTGAGGTGCTTACAGTAACAAGCCTTTTGCAATTGCAAGCTCCAGACTCTGAACAAATGGGTCTTTCCCACAAATGCTCACTACCTAATAAATAAAATTGTTAGTCTTTAGGGTGCTACAGAACTCCTTGCTTTGTTTTGAGTAGGCTGCAGTACGATCAATTCAAAGTAAATCAAGAAGAGCATAATTTTCTGCAGTCATTTCTTCACATTTTTCTAACTATTCATTTTGCATCTCTGGACCAAATAAAATCAGTCATATTTCACAGACATAGCTAAATCAAATACAATAAGTACTACCCTATTGGAATGGTTTCATATAAAGTCACTCTGTCAACCACTTTTTTCAGTGTTTTGTATTTTGTTTACTCTTTGGTGTACCATATACCCCTTTACCAATTCTAAAACATGATTCCTTTCCCTACCAGTTTTTGTCATTGGAAACTTTCTATTTTGTGGTGTTTCTGGAGATGCAGGCACCAAAACAGCTGCCTGTTGGGGGGTTTTAACCCTCTCTGTTCACCAGCATCAACAAGTGCATCAGTAGAAACATTTATAGCAAGCTAATTGTTAGGACTGATACCTTCAAATTTCTTATCTGCAACAAAATCATCTGAGCAGAGCACTGTGACATTTGAATTATAATAACTTGTCACTTCCCCATCATGTTGTGATAGAATGCTAATATCATCATACGGTAAAGTCCAGCATGGTTCTGAAGATAGAAGGTATGTAAAAACTTTCAATGTCCCAGCTTACAGGAAGTGGGACCATGCCAGCTCCTCAAAATAGAAAGTGTCCGTGAAAATCAGGTTACGTATCAACTATTCTTCAGGACAGAACATTGAAGGCAAGCTTATACATTGGTTTAAGTGCCTAGGTTATTTTCTCTCCAGGATTTCCTCAGCCAGAATGGTGGATTTAAAAATCAGAAACAAAAACTCTTAAGCAACAGAGATGTGGAAACCAGAGATGATCACCCATAGACTACACCAATTTTAAAGAACTGTCAAATTTCTAGCCTACACAAAGTAACTGCCCCTTCAATTTCACCTGTTTTGAACAGGAATACTTGCGCTTACACTCTTCTATTGCCAGATTCCCAGTGATTTCATTTTGTTATATAAATGTATGTAGCCTATTACAGCTAAAAGTTCAGATCCCCCATTAGAACTACAGCTCAGCCAAACATCTACAGACATTCCCACATTATAATAAAACCTTGCCATACTACACAATGTCCCTTGCTGCCCAGAGCATAACCAGAACTCAAGAAAGCACTGCATGCTAGAATGTATGGCAACTGCCCATAGCTCCAAAGGGTATTAATGTTCCCTTACTCTTCCTTAGATGTTCTATACTTAAGTAGAAGAAAGTTTATGCAGCTCTGTGGCAATAGTGTCTAAATAAAAAGGAAGACTCAGAAAAATTATAAGTACATCAAATCTGACCCATGCATCCTCCACCAAATCCATCCTCCTGAATTCTGGATGTAACGTCTATAATACCCACTCTAGAGCCAGGAATAACCTCATTTATGACCTTCCAGCTTAATTTTCCCATGTGGTCTCTGAGACAGCAGGGAAAGAAAAGAATCTAAAAAAGAATACAATTCAGGCAAGTGTAAACTGAAAATCAAAATGGCCTCACAATTTGTATTCTGGGGTCTGCGATTATTCTTTAACCTAGAAAAAGCACTTTAGCCACAATGCAGCTATGTACTCATACCAGTATTAGTTCATTAGAATTTAACTTTCTGTATTTCAAAGCTTTCAGGCTTTAGTACGCTGCAGTTACAAGGTTTCATACATTAAAAAAAACAGTTAAAATTCACTTACTGCTCAAGAAAGCAAGATCATTCACATTATTTCATATTTGTTCCTGGCCTTTGTACCAGCATCAGGGCTACTGATCAGTCTTTGAGGATTGAAGCATCTGAACTGTACTGTTAGCTATCCTACTCGGAATCCCCTCTGAGCTGCAGTATGCTTGTTTGTGAACAAAAAAACATACAAAGAAAGTGGGCATGTTCTCCTGTATTTCACAGTAGGTGATTGCATTCAAATAAAAATACACTAGGTAAAGAAAGTAGTTACTTATTTTAAATCTGCTAAATGAGCAAATCTTCATTTCTTGCAATTTTTCTCACATAACTTGCATCATCTTTGTATTATGATGTTGTTACTTTGCATTCCACAATTACATAAAGTTAGAATAATCCAGCAACATTCAAGGAAAGCTTTTCACTTATTTTACAATTTTTTTTAAATGAACCTCCCTGGTCCGGCAACCTCGGGACCTGAACTGTCATGAAGGATGGAGTTTGCCGGACCAGGCAAGGGAGGACACTTTGGGCCACCCTGCACCAGCCAGTGGGGCTTCTTGCCCCCCAGCAGTTCCATGCCCTAAGCCACCCAGGGTTGGCAGTGGCTCTACACCCCAGGGTCAGTGGGAGTGCCCGCCACTAGATCAGCTGAGCTCCCACTGGCAACCTCAGTGGCTGGGACTCTCTGGTCCAGCAACCTCCATGGTCCTACCATGGATCCACAAAGATCTGGACCAGAGATGTTGCCAGACCAGAGAGTCCCAGATCAGAGGTTCAACCTGCAGTATGTCGAGCTTTTCTCTATGCCAGAATCATGTAACTCCATTAATCCATCATACAGACTATGCAACTCCATTACCATGTACAAGTTTAGTGATTTCTCATTATACACAAGGCAGAACATTTGATTTTATATATGACAATGAGAATTGTTTAATTTACCCATTTGTATTTTTGTTTTCAGTTTCATTTTTTGAAAACAGTAATTAACATCTATATAATACTTTTTGGTCAATTATGTCCATTTTCTAAGGTGTGCATCCCCAGTGGCAACACTATGAAGTTTTCTGACACATAAACCAGGCACAAATGGCAAGATTAGCATTTTCCTAAAGTCCACAAGAGCTCCATGCAGTTCACCTTAGATAGGGCAGTTACATAGAACAAAATAAAATACCTACAATCAGATCCCAATCCTACAAAATCTCAAGCAGAAAACTAGCTGGCCTCAGTAGGATTATCCATGTGCTTAAAATTAGACACACACATAAATCGCTGCAGGAGTGTTACTGAAATAAGGGTCTTTATAAAAAGGCCCTTTGGCTTTTAGCAAAAATCAAAGAAAGGATTATAATAAGAGCTCCTCATCAAAACCCCTGAGAAGAGGCATGCAATATCTGCATCAGCGGGTTTGACAGTGCTTCATGAGAAGACAAGTGTTAGCGCTTGCCAACAGCCACAAGGAAGGACATGTGGCAGTTCCTTAGCAACATCAAAAAGCCCCGTCCCTCATCTAAGAGAAGTTGCTATTAGCATGTATGAACTACTGTGGTTTACAGAAAAATACATCATTCAGCTTGCATATTATTCTTAAAGTTTATTTTCAAATATGGATTCCAACACAATTAATGCAGAAGAGAGTCAATAAAATGACGTATGAAACTTAATTTACTAAAACTACTGCCAAAGGGTTTATATGCATGTGTCTTTGCCGCACTGGTGTTTCAGGTCTTGCCACTATCAATTTAGTAGTAACTGCGAGGTAGCCGTGTTAGTCTGTACTCTAACAAAACAAAACAGCAGTCATGTAGCACTTTAAAGACTAACAAAATGATTTATTAGGTGAAGAGCTTTCATGTGACAGACCTGAAGAAGTGGGTCTGTGCCACAAAAACGCATCACCTAATAAATCATTTTGTTAGTCTTTAAAGCGACTAACATGACTGTTGTTTTGTTTAGCTGGCAATTGGGTAACAAAGCTTAGGTCATTCACAGGTATTTAAAAAAAAAAAAAACGACACCACCCTGACAGACAAATCTTACTGACCCAAGTGCTAGTGTAAATAATGCTTTGCCATCACGTGTGCTCTCCTACCAAGAAAGCAACCACAGCTCCTTTGGGTGAAAGCTGTGTAGTGTAGAATAAACCTCAGCTTCATGTTTGCTTCATTCTGGATCCCTGAATCATACAGGAGTAGAGAGAAAAGTGCAAAAATACAGTCACCTATTTAACTCCCACACTACAACTACTTTAAAATAACCCATATGATTAAATATACAAAGGAAATCTAGGGGCAATCCCTGAGGAGCAGCATACATACCTGATCAGAAAACGGTTGATTATGGTGTTGAAATAGCTGTAGTAGACAGCATTGTGCACATGCCCATACTGATCATTGTCCTGCAATCTTGCCTGTAGTGGTGAAAAGTAAGCATAAGTAGCACGTTGTCAGTATCAGCGCTCAGTGCTTTCGCTGAAGACTTAACCATGTAATGGATATTACCATGCACTAGAAATCTGTGTGCAAGATTCATTATTTTGAATCACACCAAAAAAATTCTATTCAAAACCAAAAGACAGAAAATGGAAAACTAAACTCAAATGGGCTCTGCTTAATGCTTAATGGACGAATATATTGGGAGTTCCTTTCCTGACCTGCTTGTTAGTCTTCTAAGACACAGGGTGAGCAAACTCTTCACATCAGGCCCCACTTTTCATCCCTGCAATTAGCGGGGCCCCTCCCAACCTGTCTAGCGTAGTCCAGACCGACACATATTTTGTTTATGTTTGTATGACAAAAAACCCTTTCGGCATGTGTAGGAAAATAAGCATATAGAATGTAAAAACTTCATTAATAAGTATATAAATGTGAATACACACACATAAATACAGTACCATATTTCAACATTTTTAATTAGATGGATGAGCCTGAGACCCAACAGCCAAATGTGCAGCACCCTCCTTATGAAATTTCACACCCCCAAATGAGCCAACCCCACACTTTGCACACAGTTGTTCTAAGGTCACAAAAAACTGTGCTTACAATAGCAAGGGAAAAACTAGAGAGTTCACAACTTAAACTTGGTTAGATAAACCAAAGACACTTTCATGGAGAAATTGGTTGAAACTTCTTAGTTAAAAAAAACAACTGAGGTTGTGGTGGGGGACACTTACTGCCCCCCTCAAAACCCACACTACAAGAGTATTAATTTATATACATTAAAGGAGTGCCTATAGGCCTCTCATAATAAGCACACCACTGTGCCAATTAAGCTTCAATGTAAAGTGTATAAAAAGCTTTAGGAACAGAGCTACATATTAATTAAAAAACCACACGGCTCTTCTGTCATGATTTAGCCTGTAATGGTGTCAGATCGTTCAGAAAATGAGAGCACTAATTGCCAGAAGCTCTCAAGTTTATATCTCCTGCACCTATATTGCCCACAAAGCAAACAATTTCCTCTGACCCCATGTACTCATTTATACACTGTTTTCATTATTGTGTTATTCAGTCCCTATCTTGTTCCAGCAGAGGTGGGACAATGTTCATTTTATCACCTATCATTTCCTGCATCCCACATGGGGCATGGCCTTTGTATACAATTGTAGAAGCATACAGACAGAGAACATGAAGGGTCAATGATTCATTCAGCTTCAAAGTACATCTTATTTAAAATAAAAATCTCTGTTTTTACAAAGATACTGGATGTTCATAACCCTACTCCCTCTACACTGCCTTCTCATTCTTCTCTCCTGCTTGTCCCCCTGTCTTCTTCACCTACTCCTAGCTTTTTGTGCTTTCTTCCACTCTGCCCTTTAATCTGGGAACATACCTTTGAACAACATAAGCCAAGTGACTTGCCCACTTCTCCTCATTTTCCTTAATCATTCCCCTAAAAAATCATCTGTTCCACAAAGCACTCCACTAACCATGCACCAAGTACTTTGTACCACCACTTGTGCTTTTTTAGAGTCAATGAACTTCAGGGCAAACATTCCTTTATTTCACAAGTTTACCTATTGTAATTTACCAGGCACTCTTACATACCAATTGATGAAAACCGGTTGTGATGAAAGGTTCAAGACACAAATCAAACACGAACTGAGTCATGGGGGAATGTCAGATTCAGACTCAAACTGATTTTAGGCATATTTCAGTTTTGAGTTGTTTGTTTCACATCCATTTTATTCAAGCCAAACCAGAGGGAAGTTACAGTTTATCAGAGATGAACCCAAACCAAAAATGATGACCTAAATAATCATAAACTTCAAAAAAGTTCAAATCTAGATAGTACTATATGTTCCAGCTCTGTTGCTATGGCGTGGCCATGTCTACGCTTAGAGAAATCTTCAAAATAGCCATACAAATGACCATTTTGAAGAATACTAATGAGGCACTGAAATACATAGTCAGCACCTCATTAGCATGCCACTGGCTTCGGCACTTCAAAATTGCCGCTTTCCGCCCCCGCATGGCTCATCCAGATGGGGGTCCATTTCAGAAGGACCCCGCCAACTTCAAAATCCCCTTATTCCTATCAGCAGATTACAATAAGCAGATAGGAATATGGGGATTTCGAAGTTGGTGGGGTTCTTTCGAAAAGGACCCCTGTCTGGATGAGCCACAAAGGAGTGAAAAGCTGCAATTTTGAAGTGCCACAGCCAGCGGCATGCTAATGAGGAGCTGAATATGCATTTCAGCACCCTGCTAGTAATGGGGAGCTGGGAGCCAGGTGCAGCACATAGCTTTGTGGGGTACATAAGGAACACTTGTGGAGGCTAATACATTTGAATGAAAGATATGGCACTTCTACACTAGCCTTTATTCGACATTTTAAACTTGAGATTGACACTATACCTATCTGTTAATATCAACATTTTACTATTGATATTAGGGCAGACTAAATTAAGCTAAAGACATTTACATTGAAGACAGTGACATTTTAATGTTGAGTTAACTCCTTAAAATTCGATTTTATCCCGTAGTGTACATGCAGCCCTAGTCCTGATTCAAGGACATAATATTATTTTATTTATTTGCACTTAAAACAGATTTACTCAGAGTCTTGGGCACCAGCTGGGATTAAAACAAGGGAATATTCAAAAGTTAGCACCTTTCTTGTAAATGTGTCCATCATTTGCTCTTAGTGGTTACATATATGCTAATGTCCACCCATATGAACATATTTACGATATGAAAAAAGAAACCTGGCATGAATCTGAAGAGTAGCAGGCAGTTTTGACAGTCCCAGGATCAAAAGGTAGGAAACTCCTTAATAAAAAGCAGCTAAAAAGAATTCTCTTGGTAGAGGCTGTTTTACTGTAGCACTCTGTGATAACAGAGTTTGATCTTTGATGAACATACTTTTCCTCCATTAGATCTCTGATGTATGGTTTTGTCAAGAATATAGAAATAGCAAAACCAAAATCTCTGGCTTTCTTCTGTTACCACTGCTGAGAAAGTAAGAGTTTATGGTTAATTTTTAAAAATAGAAACTATGGTAGCAGGAAAACAGAAAATTTCACAAAGCTATGAAAATACAGTTATTTTGGTAAATGGTAGTCTCAAAATCACACACTTTGAATTATGAATACACGGTTGAGCATATTGCTGAATGGAGCCCATATGTTTAATCTAGAAATGAATTTGGAAGCAGATCCTGCCCTTGTTTGTGCTGGCGCCTGGAAGTTGTAGTCCTGGTAGACAGCATAGGGACCAGAGAGCAGAAGTTCTCCAAGGCTACGGTTACACTAGCGAGTTTAGCTAACAAAACCCCAGTTTTGTCAACAAAACTAGTAAAACAGCCACACAAAAAATGCATTTTGTCAACAGTTTGTCAACAAAGCTCAGCACTTTCACCTGCAGCATTCTACGTCTCAGCCATGAAGCATAACACTGCTGTCGACAAATTGCCAACAAAAACGCTGTGTGGATGCTCTGGGGCCAGAGCCAGAGGGAGGCTTCTCTTGACAGACAGGGCATCCAGAACAATGGGCAGCCCTGTCTGCTGTGTTTCCGGGTGCCTGTTTTGTTGAGAGAGCGGCCAGGCAGTCTGGCCTCTCTGTCAACAGAGCTGAACACTCTTCCAATTGGCTTTTGTGTGTGATGGCACTCTGTCAACAGAAGTTTTGTCAGGAAATCTCTTCAACGAGTGATTGCTGTCAACAGATCACTGTAGTGTAACCATAGCCAAGAGAACAGTATGATGAGGCCTGATTAACATGCCTTTCCAGCAACACCTTCCCATGGAGCGCTGCTTAGGGAGAGTATTGAGTTCAGTCCTTCAGACACCTGCAACACACACTAAGCAGGGTGCATGCTGATCTCTTTCAAAGCACCAGGAAGACATTGCAATATACTTATCTGACCCATAGCATCAGCCAAAATTACTACTGAAATGAAATGTACTATACGTTTGAGACAGTTTGCGTGTGTGTGTGTGTGCGCGCACGCAGTTGTCTGCATGTCTGTCTGTTTGCTCAAGAACTGCTCCTAAATAAGAGCTAGAACCACCAAATTCTGTATGTTTTTGTTTGTGCCAGGAAAATAGGATGTGCCTGGAATAGGCCTGCTTCTCATAAAATGGAAAGCAAGGGCTCTGGTACATAATGACCACGTGAGGGCAGCGGTGGATATGGGATGGAAGGCAGGGACAGTTAGGCACTTCAGCCCTATTTCAAACTAAGATATTTCAAAACAGTTATTTCAAAATAACACAACCACACACAAGGCTGTGTCTACATAATGCTGGCAGCGTTATGCTAATGACAGTTCACAAAATTGCAAACAGAGGACCATTCACAAACTCGTGCAGCTAATCAACATAGCCACGTGGGATTTCGCTGTCGGCTGAGGGGCTGCTGGCAGTATAGAGGCCATATGGACATGCCTCTGCTGGCTAAGCCCCCTTCTGTCGCTACTCCCTTATGCCTGAATCTGACTGGCAACAGAGGTGGCTTAGCTGGCAGACACACATCCACACAGCCTCTGTACTGCTGTCACCACCCTCTGCCCAGAGCAAAACCTTGCACGGCTATGCTAATTAGCCACACAAGTTTGCACATCATCCTCCATTTGCAATTTCATGAACTGTGTTAACGGGCCATGTAGATGTGACCAAAATGTATTTTGAAATAGCACCCAACTATTTCGAAATAGCATTTTGGTGTCCATAGTGCTATTTTGAAAAAGTGCCATTGGAGGCCATTATAGCTTATTTTGAAATAGCACTATCCCGTGTCACAATAGCACCCGTTTCAAAATAGCAATTTTAAAATAGGAGTTATTCCTCCCACTCTGAGGGTTACCATTTTCAGAATAACACCCCCCCCATTTCAAAATTATTTTAAAATAGTGTGCACATTGTGTAGATGACAGCTCAGTTATTTCAAAATAACTAGTGTAGCCGTAGCGTTTTACTGGTTTCTGGCTCTCTGTCACTCACAATTTGACTTGCATTAATGCAAGTAACGAGTAAGTCGAAATACTGTATGTCGAGGGTCTAGTGTACATTAAAGCATTAGCCTTTAAACCTTCACCCAATCCTTCTATTCCGAGTCTCAAAATCAGAAGAAGAATATGTAAAGCAAATGACTCATCTAGACCTCAGTGGACACACACTGAGATTTATTTGTAGATATTTCTATTACACCTATCACCTGTGATGTCTAGATTCCACAAATCGACAGGTTTTACTCAGAAGAGTTCTAGGAGGATGTGAATACTTAATAGTGTGACAGATTTGCACCGAGGAACATTGAGAGCCTCTCTGGGAAAGACCTGCTCATTCAATGGCCACATCTGGGTATTCACTTTAATTAATGCTAAATATTCATGAAAAATTTGTAAGAATAAAATAGCCAAAAGAAAACATTTGAGAAATGCTAGAAATAATCAATGCTGGGTTATGATTTGTTAGTAGGCAGCCAACAAACCATAGGCAGAATTCTTTAGGATCCACACAGATTATTTCAGGCCCATTAGTACTCTCACTCACACGTGACACCCCATTTAAAATGATGGACTCGCAGAGGTTCTATTAAGAGCAAAAATTAAGTATTTGATATTTTGCTCTCTATACACTCAGAAAAGCACTCAGCAATACTCCTGGAAACCCTGCACATACAGGAACAGAACACTGGCTTTAAGATTCACCATATACAACTGATAGAATTTTGCCCAAAGTTATTATTCTATTTCCACATATTAATCCAAACTGACACGCTGAGAAAAAATTAATTTAGTTACTTACTGCTTGCCTAATATAGTCTCATTGGTCCTGAAATACATAAGATTCATTCCAAGGACACAGAACAAATGCAGTAAGCAGGCCAAATATCTCCACTAACTTTCTGCCTTTTTCTCCCTCCAGTTTTACTAGTTTGTATTAATTTATAGGGAATTTACGTTATATTTCCTATCATAAAATATATCGTGAGATCCACATCTAATTTTCAGATCCTCTCTTAATTTAAGAGGAAAAACAGCACATTTGAATAAAGGCAAAAATAAAACATTCGCATTTCACTTCAAGAACATCCAATCTCTTCTTAAATTGAGATGCCAGAACAAGTAGATTGCCATTTAAATCAGATAGCAAAATTAGTCCAGGTATAAGGCAAGGGAGAGAATGTAGTAAATAGCTTATGAATTCAACTGCAGACTAAGGATCCCTTGTGGTTTCTCAGTTCCAACCAATTAGATAGATAAATGGTAGTTCACCTACTACACATCGGTAAACAAACATTTTTCAGCAAACGCTTATGCATTAAGCCGGGCCAGTTTAACATACTATCAAGAGTTGTGGTGCAGTGATGTGTCTTAGTGTTGGAGTTCCGAATAATCCTTATCAGGGCACTAATGAAAAAACAACTAATTCTGACAATGTACCACAGTAACAGAAGCATTCATATTATTGTCAGAATGATCTAAAACTGAAAGCATAGCCTTCGTGCCACAAAGTAAACTAAAATGGAAGCAAAATTATTTTCCTTTCCCCTAGGCAGAGCTTAACAGTATTCATGTTTTGAGTTGAACACTGAAATATGTAAACCAAGGTTTGAACCAAAAGCCATTGCATAGGAAACAACCAACACTGCAGGCACATCAACTATCATACAAAAAAGTGCCTTTTCTGTTTACTTCGTAAAGCAGATGCTTTTGGGGTCAAACCCTGCATGCATTATTTTAGGCAAAGTTCCCATAGACTTCAGTAGCAGTTTTGTCTTCCTGAAGTTTCAGTAAGGAAGGCCTTTTCCTGATAAATAGATCTCTCTTATAACTAGGACAACCATAGCTCCCTGTCCCAAACAGGGGACAGGAAGACTGCGGGGGTCGGGGAGTGGCTCCTAGAAGCCTCAAGGAAGCAGCAGGGATGGGGCAGCCATGGCACTTCCCCCCACCACCTTCCCCAAGTCCCAAGGAAGCAGCAGGGATGGGGCAACCGCCCGTGCTCCCCCAACTTCCCCAAGTCACAGGGAAGGGGAAAGTAGGCTAGCTTGCAGGCTCCTTGCTCCCTGGCCAGCAGCTGTGCAGCTGCTGGCAGAAAATATGGGACAATTAGTCCCTTTTTTAAAATAAGTTGGGATGCCCTTTTGGCTTCCCAAATACAAGACTGTCCTGCCAAAAACGGGACAAATGGGCACCCTACTTATAACTCTTGTTAAAATAAAAGTAAAAACAGGTAACTCGGGAAATTCCATTTACTGTTCAAAGTGTTCACCGAGCTTAACAATTTTTAATTACAAACTTTGTGTTACTAAACGAAGTAACATCATCAGTGCCTAGTGAGAGATCCTCTAAAACCCATCTTTATATAGGCACTGATGATGTTACTTCATTTAGTAATGAAACGTTTGTAATTAAAAATTGTTAAGCTCGGTGAACATTTTGAATATTAAACTCTTACCTCTGTTGATCACTATTTCTTGTAACAGAACAGTTAAGTTTATATGATTTTGGTTTTCCTGTTGCACCAGTGACCCACTAAGAGGTGGTCAACTCTGATTAGGTGTTTTGAAATCTTCTCACCAGGCATTCTGAACAATATCCAGTGGAATTCCTTGTTATCATCTACAGCATTAAAGGCCAAGTTTTCTCCCCATATGATTAACAGGAGTTTTGCCAAGGCCTTAAGTGACATTATGACTAGTTTTTCACAGCACACATTACCCACACAGTTATGACTTGTTTAGAGACCTTCCAAAACTGCAAATATGCAATAAACAAAGGGCTTAATTGAATAATTAATTACAAGAGTATTTAACCAACCGTATTCCTCATAATCAGTGTTAGACAACACAGTAGATTTACCCTTTTATAGCCAATATTCATCTTGCTACATATCAACTATTCTTGGAATTTGGGAAATACATACTTAAAAATATGAAATAGAATAAAATAAAATAAAATACATACTTTAAAAATATGAAAGAAAATAAAAAGTGGAAACAAATTAATCCAAGAATAAAATTAGATTCTGAATATAAAGGCAGTAAGCAGTGGTATTATCCTACTATCTGTACAAATTTCTGTCGAAAAGATTTTTAAGAAAACTGATAAAATATCAAGCTGTGATTTTGAAAAAGAAATATAATTCTACTTCGAGAATTTTTCCCCCAAGGCACCAGGCTGAGCTATAACCATGTACACAAGAGTGTAAAGTCAATGGGATTACATTTTCCTAATTATTTTCTGCTTGAGGTTTACATCACATACACAAAATGAGATCAGCCGGGACTTGCCTCTCTAACAAATCACTCAGACTTAAACATTGCCCACATAAACAAAAGGGGGAGGGGGCCGAGGCTGAGAAAAGACAGAGAAGTGCTTCTTCAGTCACAGTTGCAAGGAACAAAAACCTGGAGGGGAAAAAAAAGCTGTTGGACCGCCACCAAATCTCCCCCACTAGAGACAAGAGCCCATCTGCTGAGCTCTGCAACTTAGCTTTAACTACCATTCAACTCGCGTCTCTGCAGAGATCAATCTGCAGAGCTGGCAGATGGACCCCTGCTTCCCTGAGTCGCTGTGTTATTTGTTTAATAAATTTAATTAATATCCATGCTGCACTGGATTGCTCCCAGAAAAGGAGCTGAAGCTCTCTCTTTCCCCAATAGCTACATGATGAGTGATTTCCCAGAAAAGACCAGATAACAGTGCCCTTGGGCTACTGAAAAATTAAAAGTGCCATGTGCTTACATTGCTTTGCACGTATTAATTTTTTCAGTGCTCTAATGTGCTCTTGAAGGCTATTTTAACTTTATGAAAATACATGATTTTGAAAAAGTCAAAATTAATTTTGTTTTATATCAATTACAAAATTAGCTGGAATGAAAAAAAGCATAAAAATCTAATGGCACTTCCAACAATTTTATCTATTTTAGAAAAAGAAATAAAAGAAATAAATTCGTAATGAGGAAGTCCCTTGAGGCCTACACATAACCTTACAGTTTTTGCTAATAAGTTACATGCATTTGTAGTCAAGATGCACATGTTCTGTTTTAATGCTTAAGGATGTGCTTATCTAACCAATGAAGATACATTCAGCAAATAAAAGTTAGATTAAAAGAACATTAAGGACAACACAAAAAAACACATTACAAATTTCACAGTTAAAGACAGACTGAAACAAAAACACATCATGACAATGCCATAGTAAGGGAAAGTTCAGAATATTCCTGGTATGGAGAGAGTGAATTTTACTTACTTTAGCATATCTAAGATTTGAATTCTGATTTTCATCTTGAATATTAGTATTTCATATTCATTTTCCTCCAAAAATTGCCCTTTAATTCTAGAAGTAAAAATCATAAAAAAAATAATGAACAAGGTTGATGGACAGTCGGTAACTCAGGAACTAATATTAACATATTAAAAGATTGATGTGTATTAACATTAGTCTCATTAGCACACTTAGGCTGTGTCTACATTAGCCCGCTTCTTCTACAGGAGTATGATAATCAGCCTGAGTGGAGAATACTAATGAAGAGCTACAGAGAGATAGCCATGTTAGGCTATCAAAACAAAAAGCAGCCCAGTAGCACTTTAATTTGTTAAAGTGCTACTGGGCTGCTTTTTTGTTTTAATTAAGAGCTGTGATGAATATGCAGCACCTCAGTAGGCTAATGCTCCCTGTGGCAACTTTGAAGTTGCAAACCTAGAAGTTCCAGCATGCCATGTAGCCGCAGGCATGTTGAAGTACCCATGCAACTTCAAGGGCACTTAGACACAGCCATAGCTTTTTTCCCTAGGATTTCTCATTGTTGCTGCTACTGGTTCAGCTCGTTGTGGAAACACCAGTAGACAGGTAGCAGTAACTGCCAAAGTTTTTAAATACTGTAATATAAACCCAATTTGAGTAAAATCAGAAAATGTGGCAGTAAAAATTACGGAGATCAAAGAAGCCCCGTCTGCTTTCAGCAAAAACAGACGTTGATAAATGTTAGGGAATGGAAACTAACACAGACTTAAATCCACTGATGAATTGATTATGAACATTTATCTAGTCTAAAGTTATTCCATAACTGATGTTCTACAAGACATGTTACAAATGTCCATTAATTTTAGTGTTAGGTAAGTATGCTTGCCACATGACAGGTGCCAGAAGTTTATCCCTCAACAATATCCGCAGGGGACCTGCTCCAGCACATCCCCCCTTATTCCCCCCTGGAGTGACACCCATATAACATGGTGTAAAGGGTGCCACCAGCTCCCCTCACCCTCAGTTTCTTCTTGCCAGACGCTCTGACGGGGAGGAAGGAGGGTAGGTCAGAGAATGGACATGAGCAATGCATCTCAAGGAGCGCTAATTATGAAACAGGTCTTTTATTCTTTGAGTGCATAATCATATCCATTCCCTGTTAAGTGACCCCCAAGCAGTCCCAGTGAAGGCAGGCAAGAGTTCATGGACATGTTGCTGAAGCAAAAGAACATTCTGCACACTGTCACTGGTGGTAAGAAGGAACTGAAGGAAGGGGAAGCCAGCAGTGCCACTTATATTGCACCATATGGATGCATTTCCAACGGGCACCAGAGCCAGTCCCCTATAGATACTGCTATGGGAAAAACTTCTGGCACTGGAGCACATAGCAACCACACAGTCCTAACATGGAATAAACTTGCACATGCACTCAAAGAACGATTATATTCTACCCTAAGGATTGTATTCACCAGTTGACAGAAAATCTGTACAAAGCCTTACATGTAGCAGAATCCTATAGTGGCCTTGCATGAAGAGATGAGCATGTGAAACAGCTGACTGGATGGGTTTAGTACCAGGATTATGGGCTCTTGCAACTGCATATCCAGAGAGCCCTGCAGGCAGAAGCAACCAGTGGATGCAATCCTACACAGAGCCAGAGCCTTAAAAATTCACAGATGTGGAAAAAGTCTGAACCCACTCTAGGAGGCATTGGATCTGCCCTGCCCTGCGCATGGTTTCAAGATATGAAGAACTCGTTTATTTAGGCTTTATAGTTGAGAATTTGGTGATTAAAATTTATTCACATTGTATTAAATTAGAATACCAAAAAAGTTACACACATACTAATAGATTTTACGGCGATTTTAAGCAGCTTGTTCTGGCTTGAGATAAACTATATATTTTCCTTTTAAAATACCAAAGTAATTATTCCACATTGTGAATTTATTATATGAAATATTTCATTTCAAACAAAGGACTTTCAAAAAGCATAATAGCATAAGATAGCACATTAAAATATAAACTTTTCAGTTTTGTTTCTAACCAGCTATGCAGAAGAAATTTTACTGAACACACAAACGTCTGAAATACATAAATTTAAAAAGAGAAATATGACAGATATAGAATCCTGGCTGGTCACTAAGGTCCAGATTTTCAAAGCTATCTAAGTGTTATTAGCCTCTTTAATTGTCACTAGAAACAAGGAGGCTGCTCCTTTGGTCCAGCTTAATTTATGTAAGCTATCAACAATCATTTGACATCAGGTCTGCCCAGATCACACCCTGTTGGAGTGGAAGTGTATGAATAGGAAACCTGACGAGAAATTGTGGTGGGCACAGAGAAAATGGCAGTTTTTGTTTGGGTAAGTAAAACACTGCGATGTTCGGTTTCTCTTGACAGCCTTACAGGGGGAAAAGTTTTTTGTGAAATCAATGAATCAGATTAATAACTTCTTCACATTTCTTTCCAAATGAGTTGCAAAGTGAATTTATACTACTGCCTCCAAAATAGTCATAAAAATGCTATTTCCTCAATCTACTGATGATTTTATCAGAGGGGAATTTATAATTTTCTTGTCAACATAAGCCTTTGATTTAACTTTAATTCAAGTCAGTTCTGCTGTTTAAATGACACCTCGGTTTGATGATAAATCTCAATCAAGTAATGAAATACCATCAGCTTTTAGCATTTATTATATAATTGTGTGTAACAAATATAAAATCTGATACAATAAACCTTACACAATAATGTCATTGCTTTAATATAGTTAACATGTAGTTTGAAACTGCAGGAGTCATAGTGGTGATCATAAAGATTGCACACAGCCCTCAACAAAATGGGCAAAAGATCTGATGGAGAAAGGTAAAGGGAAATTTCAGGCTAGGAAACAGATAATTATCTTTTCCTCTCTTCCTCTTTTTCAGGGAAGGCAAATGACATCAGCAAGTGTAGTATAAACCACTTCAACACTTTTTTGAACAGGTACAGGATAAAGACAGGAACCAGAAGTTGAAGTTTCTGGGTTTTTTAAAATACACTTTTGGTTTTTGTTTTTTTTTTTGAACTACAATGTTAACTGTAGATGAAGTGGCTGAGGGGATATATTCCATATGTTTAAGGCAGCATCACAAAGCAAAGGTCAATCAAACATATAAAGGAATTAATGAAAGATTTTACAGCAAACAGGCAGTTCTGTATGGGGTAGAATCAGTTATGATGAAAAGTTGGTAAAATATTTGAATTCAAAAGAGCAAAACCTGCATTACAATCATCTCTCATCACAACACTATGACAATTAAAATTAATTTCGCCAAACAAGGAGAATAAACAAAAGGAATTATTTCGGATGTGTCTACACTATCACCCTCCTTTGAAGGCAGCGTGGTAATTAGGGTGTTGGGAGTTGACTAATGAAGTGCTGTGCTGCATAAGCAAAATCTTGAGGAGTAAAGGGACTTCGAAGTTGCCCCAGCACTTTGAAGTACCGGCGGATGAGCCGCAGCTAGACGCGAGCCGGTACTTCGAAGTTTAAAACTTCCAAGTTGCCGTGTGGGGGAATTTGCTTAATGAAGTGCTGCCTATGCAGCGCAGCACTTTGTTAGTAAACTCCCAACACCCTACTTACCATCCTCCCTTCGAAGGAGAGTGGTAGTGTAGACAAGCCCTTCATGATTAATACTACAAATCTGCTCTAGTAATAGAACATAAAAAGTACAGTATGTGCCAAGGAACAATAAAAAGTGATGGCAATGGACTGACAAACATCAGACAACACTTCTAAAAGATGTTTTCAATCTTAAATTGAGGCACTGGAGGCAAATCAGCAGTCTTTAAACTTATCCAAATCCCCATGGTTAAAGTACCATGGAATGTTACGTTAGGTTAATTTCATAATGCTGAATGGCCATTGTCTTATCAGACTGAAAGCATCTCTTGTCCCTTTGAAGTATGGTTCACCAGAAGCAGCCTGATACTTGGAACATATTTGCAGAAGGCATAGCATGTTGACAATAGTGCCTTATGAGCCACAGCAGTCAGAATTAGAATTCTAAATGTAATAGTCTGTAATACTACAATGTAGTTCCTATCAGATAAGCCTACTTTCTCACGTGGTGGTGGATTCATTCAAGATTGGAGGTTACTTAAGCAGAGAAAGTAATGGATTTTTTTTCAAGGGGGTTCCACATTCTGTCATCCTTATCACAGGATATAAGAGATGATAGTTCTGAACTTCTGAATCTAGGTTATAGTTTATATCTGATTATATCTAAGGGAAGTTTTACTGGTATCAAGTCAGTGGGAACTAGGAGGATCATCATTTTGTAGAACTCACTATAAATAATCAGGACAAATTCATTTAATAAAGTAAACTGACACATTGATGTTCCACTGTTATTAATCTGTGTGGTGACTCGGTGACTTGTTTTCAATTTTTTTTACCCATACAGTTCTATAGTTTCACTATGCTGTCTCAGATGACCGACATAGATGAATGGTTGGCAGTACATGTGACAATAAAGTGGTTAAGAATTACAACACAAGATTAGAAAGTAGTATGCACTGAGACAATTGCAATTGGAAGTACAGGAATTTGTGTTGGGATAGTCCTCGCCAAGCAGTGCCACTGCATTTGACCAGTGACAATGAAGAATTCCAAATGCCATTTTATATCATTTATTTCACATCTGTAACTTAAAACAAATTGATTTAACACTAGTGACAGAGAGATAGCCGTGTTAGTCTGTATTCTACCAAAATAAAGAAGCAGTCATGTAGCACTTTAAAGACTAACAAAATAATTCATTAAGTGATAAGCTTTTGTGAGACAGACCCACTTCTTCAGATCATAGCCTTACCAGAACAGACTCAATATATAAATCACAGAGGTCCAAAAATTGTTATCAAGTTTGACAAATCAGAAAAATTGTTATCAAGGTTGGCAAATCAGAAGAGCATAGGAATGGCAGGGGAGGGTTGTGGGGCGAGGAAGTTAAGAGTTAGATAAAACATCAAAGTATGTAAAAGAGTCCTTATAATGGGTCAGGTAATTGCTGTCCCTGTTCAAACCACATGGTAATGTGTTGCATTTGAACATGAATGTTAGTTCTGAGCATCCCCTCTGTAGATGATTGTAAAGCCCATTTTCAGTAGAACACAAACTTTCAGATCTTTAACAGAATGCCCACTCCGTTAAAGTGCTGAATGACAGATTTGTGTATTTGGAGTTTTTTTATGTCTGTTCTTTGTCCATTCATTCTTTGTCAAAGAGTGTTTGCAGTCTCTCCTATATACATGGTGTATGGGCATTCTTGGCACATGATGTCATATATGATGTTAATTGGGAAACAGGACAGTGTGCCCATGATTCTGTAATTAACGTGGTTAGGTCCAGAGATGGTAGCTCCAGAATAGATATGTGGACAAAGTTGGCAACAGAGTTTGTTGCAAGGAAAAGTTCCATGATTAGTATTATTGTGCTATAGCCTGTGATTGCTAGTAAGAATCCTCATAAGATTGGTAGGTTGTCTATAAGAAAGAACAGGCCTATCACTTAGGGCCTTCTGGAGCGTGGCATCATGATTTAGGATAAGTTGTATGTAGATCTTTAATGATGCGTTGCAGTGGTTTGAGCTGGGGACTGTAGGTAATGACAATTGGTGTTGTTACTGTCTTTTTTGGGCCTCTCTTGGAGTAGTTGTTTTCTGGATATTCATCTGGCCCTGTCAATTTGTTTTTTTACTTCTCCTAGTGGGTAGTTCAGATTTATGAATGTTTGGTAGAGATCTTGTAGTTTTCGATCTCTGTCAGTAGGATCAGAGCAGATGTGATTGTATCTCAGGGCTTGAATGTAAATGATGGATCATGTTGTGTGTGCAGGATAGAAGGTAGAAGCATGTAGGTAAGTGTAGGGATCAGTGGGTTTCCAGAAGAGAGTGGTAGTGATCAGGCCATCAGTAATTTGTACTGTAGTGTCCAGGAAATGTCTCTCTCATGTGGAGTGGTCAAGGCATAAGTTGATGGTGGGGTGCAGATTGTTAAAGTCTCTGTGGAATTCTTCTAGAGTCTCTTTACCATGGGTCCAAATGAGAATGATGTCATCAATGTACAGTAACCCCTTGAAATGTGCAATTTCAAGTTGTGCTTAATTTGCAGTAATGTGAGTTAAGTGCAATTCAAAATCGCATTCCCCCTGGCCCTGGTTCAACCCCCAGACCACATGGCCCCAGTTGCAACCCCCACAGCCCATTTCAAACCCCCCTGACCCCAGTTCACCCCCACCCTGCATGGCTCCAGCTCACTTTCCCCTCCACCCACACCCGGCTTCAGCTCACCCCCCAACATGCCTGATTCCAGCTCAAAACCCCACAGGGCCACTCAGCCCTGGCTCACCATCCCCCCTCTGAAGCCCTAACCCACCCCAGGCTTAGCTCCCCTGCCCCCCCTCCCACAGCCTCAACCCACCGCCAGGCTTAACCCTCCCCAATTGCCTCACACCAGCTCCAGGACTTACCTTTCAAAAGAAGAGCCAGGTGCTCCTGCTCCTTCCCCAGCTGCAGAATGTACATTCTGCCTGGGGAAAAAATCTACCCCCGACCCATGTGAAATTCGAGTTACATGAAGGTGCCTGGGTATGCAACCCTCGCATAACTCAAGGGACTCCTGTACTGATGCATCCCCATAGTCCAAATCAAAACCATTCAAACTAGCTCACCTATGGAATCAGGCCACTTGTCAACTACTGCCAATTATCAGAAGGCCTGAAAAAAAACTGACACTTTTTGAATGAAATTAAGATAGAAACTATTCTAAGACTGGGAGGAACAAAATAAGAGTCCATGTGCTGGACTGTGAACGTGATATTTTCATCCAATAAAATAGTAAAAGACATTATCTTACAAAGACAGAAACAAGGAGCAGGGTATTTATGGTTCAAGCTTCAAAAGCAGTTTCTGATGTTCTTGGTGCAACTCATGCACATTCAGAAATCTCTCTCTCTGATCAAACTTGAATCTGACCTTCCTATATTGGAGTTACAATTTTGTACATCCAGTTAATTACACCCCAAATTTTGTAAATGCTGTAAAATACAGGTGCAAAATTATGTCAACTATATTGAACAAAGATGAAGATTGGCCAAGCATAAAGAGCCATTTATAGATAGATAGATAGATAGATAGATAGATAAGGGTCTGACTGTGCTATGGAATGGAGAATTTTTTTAAAGAGATTTCAAATCAAATTAGAGTAAAAGACTATTTTAGAGGTCTTTCATCAAGTACCCTCCCCCCCTTGATGGGATCCAATTATCATCAAAAGTCTAAATTAATGCTACACTACAGAAATTCCAGATGTATCCATTTCAAAGAGCTAAACAAAGTCAATGGGACCCAAATTCAACAAATGTTCAGGATGTTCTCTCCCTTTCAGAATTTGTGTATATGACCAAAATGTCCAACTAAATGTCAATATTTAATGTTAAATATGACAGCATCTTATTAAAACACTTCAAACATCAATGTTTATTTATTTCAAAGGTTATTTATATGTAAAGAACATCAAATACACGATTGCCTTAGTCTCTCCGTATATTTTATTTGAAAATGTTTTGAAATATGATTCTTTTTTCATTTTATCCGTTAATTTAAAACAATTATGGAAGGTGTCAAATTGAAAGCACAAAGGATTTCAGACCACTGTTTAGGAGGAGATTCAGTACAGTATTTCACCAAGAGAAGAAGCAGGCGCTTCTACTTATGAATTTCTAAAGTTGCCCATCAGTATAATATTTAGCTTGTATAACTGACGCACTAATGTGCTTCAACTTAAACACTCAATATAACAAGGGTAATTCAGTCTATATTTATGCAATCCTTATTCTGTCTGCTGAGACAGCCAATAATAATAATGATAATGATAATAAATAATAATAATAATACTAATGTATGGTTATACACATCTCAGAGAACTGGAAGGGACCTCAGGAGGTCATTGAGTCTAGTCCCCTGCCTTCTTGGCAGGACCAAGCACCATCCCTCCCCGCCTTTTTTTTTTTTAATATGATCTATTTGCTCCAGATCCCTAAATCCACTGTTGTGAATACTAATTTATTTCACTTAGTGCCAAGCATGGTGGCAGCTTTTATGATGTGGTCACCTGTCCACTACGACATGGAGTAAGACCACAAATTTAGTTCACATAACCATCCAAACACACAGTAAATTACAAACTAGAAAAAAAAATTGAGACCTAGAGGTGCTAGACCCATCACTAGATGCATAAACCACATACTCCCTTTCCAGTGTGGGTTTCCATTTACTTAATGGACAGTCAGTTCTTCATTTTAAGATGCTGTAGAGGTTAGATCCCTGCATGCTTTCCAGGGAAGACTTTTAGTGTGTCAATGTCTTGAAGCAGGATCTGTCAACTTGCATACTATTTAAACAAACTAAAAAACCCTCTGTCATCACAGATAATATAAGCCCCGTGTTACTTCCAAATATTGCAACACCAGGATAAATTGAATACCCAAATCAAACATCTTTTACACTGAATAACTTTTCTAAGCTTTTCATGCTGAGAACTGCAATCTTTGCATAAGCCACTGTCAAATCAATGGGATTTTATTCAAATCTAGGCTGCATCAAAATTATTATACACTGAAACCTGAGTATTCCAATATAAAATACATATTTTAAAATATCACTGGTGGGTGGATATTAGAGCTTTCCAAAGTAAAATATTTGCAGTAAACAAAAAACTGTTCTAGATGATGGATGAAGCCATAGGACAGATCTTGAGAGTATAAATAACCTGTACAGACTACAAACTAGGGATCACTGTGCAAAACTAACTTGAGCGTATCCTTGCACTCCAATGATTCTCCCTCCTCCTGCTGTTTACAAGACCACAGCCCCACATCAAAATTTGAGAAATCTGACCTTAAAGATGTACCAGTCCTCCCTTAGTCTCTAGCTCCCAGACTATATACAGCCTGCATTGCCTGGCGTCACCAAATAACATCTCCCAAAACAGTCATGGAAGGAAGCACACACTTACCTCTACTTTTACCCTAGATATGTGCTTTCTGACCTCTAATTTAGATCTGAACCTCTTTGCTGAGTGAGATGCAGATTCAATCCTTTGCTAAGTAACCTACAGTCTATGGTCACTACTCCAGTATTCTTCTAACAGAATGGTTCCTTCCTGCTACATGAGAGACTTCCTCAGTCTGATGTGTAGCTTGAACCAAGAAAATAAAATGAAAAATGTGAATTCTTCTCCATGTGAAGAATCCCAATAGGCGAGGGTCAGTCCTGCTAATTCTGCCTCCTATGGGGAAAAACACATGTGGGAGAATGGGCCTGAAGTTTTCTTCTCAGGGTTTGGCTGTTGCGATTTTGGCAGCAGGCTTTTGCTGTACTGTGTAGTTGTACTAGCCTCTCTGGAATGAGGGTTTCTTACATCTCATCTATATCTGTAGTACATCCAAAAAGTTTAATAAAAGAAAGTTATTTAGTTGTTTACTGTTCAGAACAGCTCCACTTATCTTCAATCTTTACTTAATTCTTTGCAGAACTTTTTGCTTTCTTAACTTCCTCAGAAAACTACAAGAAAAAATGTATCAGAGGGGTAGCCGAGCTCATCTGTATCTTCAAAAACAAGAAGTCGTCCTGTGGCACCTTTTAGACAAACAGAAATTTTGGAGCATAAGCTCTGGTGGGTAAAGAGCCGCTTTGTCAGATGCACAAGGTCTCATGCATCTGACGAAGTGAGTCTTTGCCCACGAAAGCTTATGCTCCAAAATTTCTGTAAGAAAAAACGTAATTACACTGTACCAAAATTTACCTGGCAGTCTCAACGTCCTTCTGTCTATGCAAACAGGCATGACATGAGACCTCTTACATGGGGAACTAGGTCACAAAATGTCATTTAACTAATATGCCTGATTTTCCCTTTGTCAGTGCTGGGAGCTCTGGGTCCTGCTCTGGCTGCCTATTGGTCTCCAAGTAGAATTAGTATTTCTAGATAGCCATAATCAACATCTTTTAATGGCCTGATATATACACCCCACAAAGAAATCAGGCCTTTCCCTGTAACAAACTGCACATTTGCCATTAGTAGAGGCAATCAAGCTAGAACACCCTCTAAGGTCTTGTCTACGTTAGCAAGATCTTTCAGAAAATCAGACCCTTTTTTGAAAGAAAAAGCAGGATCTTGGAGCAACCACACACAAAATGCATTCTTTCGATCAGAAAACAAAAGAATAAGGCTCTTCTTCCAGAAGCCCTCTTCTGGCTCCTGGATCAGGAAGAGCACCTCCTTTTGAAAGCTTCTTCTGAAAAAAATCAAGCCCTTTTTTTCGAATGAGCTGTCCTCAGGGCACTGGATTCTTCAATCCCTGGCCTCTTCTTTCGAACGAGTGGGGGTTGTGTGGCTGCTCTCTATTGAAAGAGCAGATTGATCTTCCTATATGCTTTTTTTGTGTGTGGACATACTCTTTCAAAAGATCTTCCAGAAAAGAACATCCAGAAGATCATCTTTCAAAAGATCGCTGTTATGTAGACATGGCCTAAGTGTGAGGCTGCCAGCAGGCATTCTCTGTGAGAACCTTAACACCACCCAGCATTATCTGAAATAGCTCAAATGTATTACACCTTCTAAAAACACTGCAGTAGCCATCTGCTTGAATGAATTTCAAAGAAGAATGTTCTTGGTCGTAACTGGAGAGCAGGGGTGAGGGACTCTTCTGAAGATGTGTATTTTCTGCTGGCTGAGGTAAAACCATGTCCTCCTCCTGAACAGTGCAGAATGCTGTCTCATAGAGTTAATTTATTTTTATTTCTGTTCCTGGGTGGCTGATCACTTCATTTAACTGTCAGGGCACTCAATGTTTTGAATAGTCATCCTTTCAAATTGTAATCCATTTATAAAATGTATAAAAGCCATTCTAACTGCTGGTTAATTATTATGAAAATAAATGAAGTCACCCAAGAATATCCATGTGATAGAGACTTAAATGAGCTCAAACCCAACTGCTCCATGCACTGTGGTACCAAACCTACCATCAAGGCAGGAGAGAGAACATTTAGTGGGTAAACCTCAGGAGATTTGTTTGCCTACCACACTGATTGCTTACCCCCATGCCTCAGTATTAACCCATATCTCAGAGACTCTCCAATGAACTGCTCTATGATGGAGCTCCTGCTTCCCTATTTCCTCTCTGAGGACTCACCAGGCTTGTAAATCTTGAATCTTCATCCTCTGTTTCTAATGTGTTTATACTGTAAACTTGGAAATTTGTCTAAATAAGAAATGCAGTTCCTCCTGCCCCAGTACTGATGAACCTCCTCCCCAGTGAAAATCAGGTTACTGCACCTGGTGTAGAAGGAAGCTGTGTACTGCCTTCTGAGGCTTTTTAGGAGTTTTGCCCTTAGCTGTCTTCCCCCCAGTGGCAATCATACACAACTCACATCTGTGTAAGGAAACCATCTAAGGCATACACGTGCTCCGTGAAGTTAGTTTTCACGTGGTAAATATGTCAAAACTAGCTCAACAGTAAGAGGCCTTTAAGGAACAAGCAGGTGTTCAAGAATTATCAAGCTGGTGATTCAAGTAGGACCTGAATCTTCACTGACATAATAGGGTAGCATGCAATTAAGCTCCTAGAGATGCTAGATTTTAAATGCTTACAACCGCAGTTTTGTAACACGCACTCTAATTAAGATTCTAATGACCTTTCTAAAGACTCAGGATATTAACCCCAGTGACATAACCAATTTCAATGTGGGTACTGCAGTTCATTACTCCATAAGTAAATAGCCACTCCATTTTCAATGGATAGGTTGTTCTTCGCTTCCTGTCCTAAAAAAGACATGCAGTTTTACTGTGCACTATTAAACTGCTTCTGAGTTTCAACACAGAGGTGGCTACGTGTCAAGGGTGGATGAAGTGATCTTTTTATATCAATTAGCAATTACTGTAAAGTGCTTTAGGGTGAAATGCCACAAAGGATGAGAACTACAAGTGGCAAATAACCAGCAGGAGCATACAAACTCATAGATGGCATAGATCCTATTTTTATGCAAATTGCCCTCATAATAAAGAACAGGCAAAAGATCAGATAAATACAGACACTATGACACACATTCAGAGTTCACGCTAAAAAGAATTTTTCTTCCAGTTTTATATGAGACACCAGTATGTCTTTAAGCCAATAGCACCCTCATCTGAGCACCAGCTAATTCAACATCCATAACATTTAATCAGGTAATACTCCTGGCTGTGCAAACCTCTGAGCTGATATATTCATCTAGTACTGAGAGGGATTACAAAATCCTGCACTGCAGGACCAAAAAAATCACCTCAATGTATAGTCAAGTCTCAATAAACTTCTGGTGCTAGTAAGTTTACTAATATTGGGAGGATTTCAAATACTGCTCAAATACAGCAAATACAACTATGTACAAAGGCAGTGAAATCTAGAAAACTGCTCATAAAAAGCTGAAACATGTCTGAGAAGTCCCCGTAATCATACATATTTACACCACATTTACTTTCCTGCAATTTGTGATACCAAGGTAGGAATCTGATTTCTTTTATTTGTGTCCTGCCAACGTAGGACAGCTGAGCTTACAAGCACACGACAAGATATGGGACAGCAACTGCTCTGCCAAATACAGAGAAACAATTGTTCGCTAGCAAAATCTAATGTACATTTATCATAGTATTAAGGTTTTGGATTCTAATTTCATTAGATAAGCATTAATTAGAAAATGTGATTCTGTTGTTTACACCAGAAGTTTAAAACCATTCAAATAAAGGCTGAGCCCCGAAAAAGAAATTGTTATTCATAATTTTAAAAATGATGTTATTGAAATGAATTCAAGGCTAGGTACCATTAGTAGTTATAAATTAATATAATGAAATCAAAATTATGAATTATATGTAATTAGTAATAAACATTAATACATCATCTATTTTACTTTTCCTTACACATAATTTCTCAAATACCAACTAAAGACATATCAAGATTAAAATACGTCTATTGCATTGTATTGTATTAAAATACAGTCCAATATTTTATTACTTTATACTAAATACCTTAAAGCTCTAAAACATCCTTCGTTATATCTAATATTTAGCCAGCAGATACTCTCTGAGAAGTAAATGTTACAGCAACAAATAGCCAACTGAGTAATCTAAGCTCCATTTCTTTGCAAAATAAACTCATTACCTTTTAATCTCAGAGTAAAAATGACCCACTGCAAAGTGTTCCATTTACCATGATTTTTAGACAGCACAATTTCTAGATCATTAACTTGTCTTCCTGTTTCTACATGTCTTGCACTTCTGCTGGGTAAGCATTAGTTCATTTGTGTTGGTAAAATGCTACCTTTATGTGTTTGATATTTTACTTGCTCAATTATTTAATACACAGCTACTGTGACCAGAAAAAGAGCTGCATCTTTCATACAGCAAAAATTTACTCTTTCGTCTGGTGATTCAGTTGAAATGATAACTTGCCCTTTCCTAGACTTCATCTTAAACAGAAACTTAAATATTAGGATCCAGTCATTTTACACAATAATTTCTGGTGTAAAACATCTTTTTGAAGTTCTGCACATACAAGAGAGGTGCATGAGTAAAAATGCAGAAGCAGATAATAAATACAAAGGGAAACAAGGTGTTGTGGTTAAAGCGTAAGACAGTCGGGGGGGGTGCTATTCCCATCTCTGCTACACACTGCCTGTGAGTACCTGGGCAAGTCACTTAACCTCTCTATGCTTCAGTTTTCCTATCTGTGCCCTATTTCACTGAGATGTTCTGATGCTTAGTTTCTTATTGTTTAGAAACAGTTTTATGATCCTGTAGGCACACTTTTATACACATAAGCACACATTAATTTAAGTTAGTAACCACAGAGACTAAAGGTAAATTAATGCCAAAGAAATTACACAACTGAAAAACAAAAGTGTTTCTAGCAAGAGTTGGAAGTTTGAGTTTGAGGTGGGTGGGATTTGGCACTGACATGAGCAACCGATCTCAAAGAACAATTTTTTTCTTCTTCAAGTGATTGCTCCTGTGAATTCCAATAGGTAAGTCACCAGCAGCTTCCACAGAAGAGGGATTAGAGATCACATGGTTGTTGCCCAGGGTGGCTGGGATGTGGAGCAGGAGATGAGGTGGCTGGGAAATTGAGTCCAACGTGTCTGGGAAGTGGAGCAGGGGTCTGGGAGAGCTGAGGGATTGTGTTGAATGGGGCTGGGAGATGAGGCAGAGAGGTGGGGAGGCTGGAAATGTTTGTCCAACGGGTCTGGGAGGCAAAGCAGAGGCAGGGGCCGAGGGAGTGGGGCCATTAGAGCTGCCTGTAGGTAGGAGGAAATGGTGCTGGACAGAATATCCTGCCCCTGCTGTGCTCAAGGTCTTTGATCATCTGTCCCAGGCATGGTAGGAGCAGGACAATCAACTGCCAAATGGGAAAGAATCTGATGTGGGAACTGGTGCTCCGTCCTCAAAAATTAGGCTTCAATTCAGGAGATTGCTTAGGGGCCCCTGGCCTGGCCCTGGGCTGGGGCGGAGTGAGCCTGGTGCCTCCTGTGATTCTGTGCCCGATGCTGAGAAAAATCATGTTTCAGCTGCCCAAAGTAGAAGGTGGGAGGGGCTTGGGGCGAGAAGGACTTTCTCTGAGGTTCAGGGATGTGAGCTTTAGGGCCAGGGCTTTAAGGATGGGCAGTGCAAGCAGGAGTCTGTATTCTCTGTGAACAGTCATGAGCAGACAAAGAGCGGGTCCTGGATGGTAGTTTGGACCTCTGGGAGCATACCAAAGACCTGCAACCATGAGCCCCAATGTATGCAGATGGCCATCATACAGGCCACCAAGTTGCCAGAGTCCAAGGCCACCTGCAGGGAGGTTCTGGCAACCAGTTTGCCCTTCTCCATGAGGACCAAAACTTCCTGGTGGGAGTTGGTGGGAAGAAGCTCCTAGAACTTTGCAAGGGCATCCCAGGAGTTAAATGACTATCAGCTCAACACCGCCTGATGGTTGGCTACCTGCAGTTGTAAACCCTCACTGGAGCAAACTTTACAAACACAGAGGTCCATCTTTCTAGTGTACTTTAACTCAGACGCAGGTCCCAGCAATCCCTGCTGATCTTTCTGGTTTACCACTTCCACCACAAGTGAGCCTAACTAGGGGTGCATATAGAGGTGCTCGTACCCATTATATGGCACAAAGTTCTGTCTCTCAACGCCCTGGGCAATGGCTGGCATGGACACCCAGATTTGTCATAACTTCTCTGTGGTGTTCTGAATTGTCTTGATTAGCAACAATGCCACTCTTGAGGGACCCTCATTGTGAGGACATCTGCCTCCAGGTCAGGGGCCTCTAACTGAAGTTCTATCATCCCCTCCTCCTGTAACTGCAGTTTTCATGTCACTTGCCATAAAATATCCTGGTGGCCCTTGCTGTCCATGGCAGGGAGCGTCACAACAGAGGTGCCAGACACTAGCTTGTCCAGAGATGAGGAGACCTGTAGGAGAGGATCCTCTTGGCTTTCCTGCTCTCTGGGTGGTAGAGAGGGCTGCTGGATGCTGCATGGCAAGCTCCAGTTTTGATACTGCACACAGCTCTGTGAAATGGGGTTCCAGTGCTATACTCAGTATTGCAAGGAGGATCTCAGAGCTGCACTTGGCTCCATATGCATGGGCATGTATAACTGCTCCATGGGGGAACAGCATCAATGTGGAGAGGTAGATGGAGAGCCTGGACACCACTGACATGGCCCTAGAGGCAGGCCCCCTGGGCTTGGTGGTAGGCCCCTGGAGTCCACAAGGGTCACTGGACCAGCACTTGCCACTGCTGCAGCCAAGACAGCATTGGTGCCAGCACGTCCCATGACCTACAGTGCCAGGAGCACTGCCAGGAACAGCAGTGGAACTGGTTTTGCCTGGACACTGAGGCGTCCTTGCGGGAATCCAGCAAGCACTCAGAGCCTGACCATGGAGGTGCTGATGGTGCCAGGGAGCTGAACTCCACTGAAATTGGGCAGCATCACATTATCATATGCTCAATATTTGCTAGACTGTTCATACCACAGGTGGTGCCGGCTAGGGAGGAGGTGTCGATAGGGATGACAGTGCCAAGAGCTTCACCAGTGGCTGCAGTAGTAGCAGTTCCTGTGTTGATGTCAGAGAAGGTGTCATTCCCAGCACCTGCCATATCAGGGATTGTGCTGTCATGGTAATGAGATCTCTAGCAGCCTCAAAGGTGTCAAGTATGGAGGAAAGATCCGGAGACAAATAAGCGTCATATTCAACAAATCCCTTGGAGGGGCTGCAGTCAACAGTGCTGGGAGCTCCCGCCCTACCATTGGGTGCCCTGACTTTGGCGTACTCTGCTAAGTTGTTTTGAGGACCCTTGGCTGGGGACTCACCTCTCTGTATCTTCTTATGTGGCACTGTTGAGTGGGAATGGTGCGGCATGCTCGAACCCACCTATGGTGAGGAGCAGTGCTAGGGACCCCTTAAGGCGTCTTTATGTGGCGCTGAGGGGTTCTGCACCAAAGGCAGTGCACTGCTCACCACCAGAGCTGGTGCCAACTCCAGTGAAGACTGAGGGCAGAGAGAAGCTTCCATAACCAAGAGCTTCAGGTGATGGTTCTGCTCCTTCTCCACTCAAGGTCTAAAGCTCACACAAATAGAGCACCCCACAAGGTAGATGGCCCGCTCCACAGCGCTTGGGCCACAAAGAGTGTGGGTTGCCCTTGGGCATAGGCTTCCTGCAGCTCTCACGAGACTGAGATCTCATAATTCTCCAGTCAGAGGAACTGTAAACTGGAGGAAGGAACACCTCTCCGCCTGGGCTGACTGAATAACTACACAGCTATAAACTACACAACTAACAACAGATACCATGAATGCACTTGCAAAGCAAGAGCACAAAGAAGTTCCAACCACCGTCACTGACAGTAAGAAGGAACAGAGAGTGTGAGGGGTTGGCAGTATTCTATATATTGCACCATGAAGATGCCACACAACCAACTTGATGGGTACCACTTTGTAGTAGTAGCATCCTTCAGTCTACGTAGACTATGGATCACGCCCTTCATAGTTCCGTTTGGCATCCTCATTTGCAGCGTCGGCTGTGACTGTGAAGACCCACACGAGAGTGACAGTCCTTGCTGCATCTGTTGCATATGTAATGGGTGTCTGGCAGGTCCTTGCTGTGCTTTCTGTGGGCTCGCTTCTCCTTTGCTAGCTGTCTGATCCTCAACTCACCCTTCTGAAGGCCCTTGTATAGTTCCTGCCTCCATCTGCTGCGATCATCTGCCAGCTACCCCCAGCTGTCTGACTTGATGTCTACTTCCCTGAGGTCTCTCTTGCAAACATCTTTGTAGCGCAGCTGGGGGCATCCGGGAGGTCTTTTGCCAGAGGCTAGCTCGCCATACAGGATGTCTTTCGGGATACTGCCATCATTCATCCTGTGGACGTGGCCAAGCCAGCGGAGCCGCCGCTGCCTGAGGAGGGTGTGCATAGTTGGGATTCCAGCTTGCTCAAGGACGGTAGTGTTGGACACTCTGTCCTTCCACGATATTCCAAGGATGCACCTGAGACAGCGCAAGTGGAAGACGTTCAGCCTCTTCTCCTGGCGGGTGCACAGGGTACAAGTCTCGCTGCCGTAAAGGAGGGTGCTGAGGATGCAGGTTCTGTAGACTTGCATTTTGGTGTGAGTGTACAGCTTGTTGTTATTCCACACTCTCTCGCTGAGTCTGGACAGAGTTGTGGCTGCTTTACCGATCCTCCTATTTAGCTCAGTCTCCAAGGACAGGGTGTCAGTAATGGTGGACCCGAGGTAAACAAACTCGTGGACTACCTCTAACATATAGTTGTCAATGCTGATTGATGGAGAATCAGCAACGTCCTGAGCAAGTACATTTGTCTTCTTTAGGCTGATGGAGAGCCCAAAGTCCTTGCATGCTTTGGAGAACCGATCCAGCAGCTTCTGAAGCTGGTCTTCTGTGTGTGACATGACAGCAGTGTCATCTGCGAACAGCATATCTCTGATGAGGACTTCCCGCACCTTAGATTTAGCTTTCAGCCTTGTAAGATTAAACAGTTTCCTGTCAGATCTTGTGTGCAAAAAGATGCCCTCTGTTGAAGATCCAAAGGCGTGTTTAAGGAGGAGTGCAAAGAAGATCCCGAACAATGTCGGAGCAAGGACGCATCCTTGTTTGACGCAGCTCCTGATGTTGAAAGCATCCGATAATGTGTCATCATATTGGGCAGCTCCTCTCATGTCTTCGTGGAAAGACTGGATCATCTTGAGTAACCGTGGCGGACAACCTATCTTGTGGAGCACTTAGGGTACCACTTAGGGCTTGTCTATACATACAGGAAGATCAACGCGCTGGCAATCAATCTTCTCGAGTTCAATTTTGTGCATCTGGTGAAGACACAGAAAAATTGATTTCTCTGGGCTCAACCATTGATGCCTGTATGCCACACTAATGTGTGGAATAAGGGAAGTCACCGTAAAACTATAGAAGTTAGGTCTGCACTAGGGAAGTAAGTTGATTCCAGCTGAGCAAATGCTGCAGCTAGAATTGCATATCTGAAATAGAATTATATCCCAAGTGTAGGCTTACCCTACGAGAAATATTCTCTGCTGACTGCATGTGACATGTGCATGCACACCTACTGCAATGCACATAAGCAATCGTGCAAAGAACCATGTAAAAGTACTCTTCTTTTAGTGCAACTGTTTAGCAAAAGGAGGCTCATAGTTAAACCCATGTCTCCTCAGCTATACCCACTCCTCACCAGTGTAGCCCGTGTTCACACTAATGTGAGTGCTGTGTGTTGGGAGAGATGCTTGTTGGGAGGAATCACAGGCCACTCAGGAGTTTTGCTTGAGTAATTTCCGCTTCGGTCACTAGAGGATGCTGTACAAATGCGAGCAGCTTGCCCTAACAGATAGACTGCGCACACTGAACAGGGTAGTTCTCTGGAGCAGGCACAGGATAGTGAAAGTGTTCCTGTCCCACCCACCAAAACTGTCAATAGTGCCCTCTCTTACCTCCCATCTTAAACATTACAGCGGAGTGAGGAAGAGCCAATGCAGGCAGGAAAATGGGAAAACTCTCTCTGCTGGAGAGAGGTGGGGGAAGAGGGTGTCTCCTCTCTCTAGCTGTAGCCTACAAGTAGGGAACGGATGCACTGAAGAGCTTGGAGGCTGGAGGAGTGAGCAAGCAAATCAATAGGGGAGAGATTGCTCTGGATTAGGATGGCAGCGAAAGAAAAGTAGGGAGCAGGAACACAGGGCAGCTGTGGCCAGTAGCTGCACTTGTGCCTGGGTATACTGCAAATGCTTAGGAATGTGTTTTCAAGTCTCAGACACTGGCAGGGAAATTCAAACAAAAGGAGACCAAAAGGCAAGGTTTATTTTTTTTTAAAAATCTCAAGACTTTGGTTTCCAACTCATGACATTTCCATTCCTAGGACTGGCAACTTTATTTGTCTGAAAACGTGTCCCCTCCTCTTCCTGAGTCTGACAGTAGCGAAGCACGTACATCCAGTACGTAAGATCTACTATCACTTTGTGCATATATGCCTAGCAATATAATGTTATCCCTGCACAGCCTCCTGTCATACTTGCACAAAAATTATTTTGCATTTGTAGGAAATTCACACAGAAGTTTTGGCAGTAATACACAATTTAGAAACAACAGAGGTGCCTTAAACTAGCCGTGTAGCTCTCCAAAATCAGCAACTTCTACATATGTAGCACTTCCAAATGCTAGTCAAAACACTACACAATTATTACCTACATTTAAATGGTCCAAGACAATTTACCCAAGCAACATAAATTAGGCTGGTTGCATCAAAGGAAATTCTTTCCTTTGTTTATTATCATCACACATTTTCACCAGTCTTCAAAAGCAATTTACACAATGTTATAATGGTGTAGTTGACAAGCATGTTACCTAATATATCTACTTATGAAAAATATAGCATTTAATTATAGATGCCTGTATGAAATTCCCAGATATGTATATTTATAAATATGAGTGGCTTACTCAGATAGTTATTGTCCTTCTCCTGTTCTTTTTCCACCTGGTGTCCCTGGCCTCAGCTATACTCTCCAGCTTCATCTTCCACACAGTTGCTAGAAGGGGAGAAGGGAAGGGGAGAAATAGTAATGACATTAAAGATTCATGAGTAACATTTTATACATTTTTAAAATCCATCCTATGAAAGAGCTCTAGATGACCCAGGGAAAACAATTGTCTAAGAGCTTTAGTCTGCTCTGATAACCTGGGCACTTGATGCCATAATGTGTGTCCCACCATGATGAGCTGTTGTATAATTATTGTGGTTTGAAACATGGAGATATACCTATCTCAAAGAATGGGAAGGTACCTCAAGTGGTCATCAGGTCCAGACCCCTGCACTTACAGCAGAACCTATCACCACCCCTCACAGATTTTTTTTTAAATCTAACCTGCCTCAGAACCTTCAAAGGCCCCTTCTAATATTGAATTCACAACCCTGGGTTTACAAGACCAATCCTCAAACCACTGAGCTATCCCTCCCGCCACCTCCTGTTTGCCCCCTCCTCCTGTCAGCACAGAAATAAGGCAGGCAGGAGGCAGCTGGACATCCGTAGACATGTTAAGCTGTGGTCTTGTCTATCCCCCTCTCTCATAATCCTTCTCTTTCCACCCACTTGTCGCTTTTGGTGGTGCTATGTGTTTGTGCAGTTCTTCTGTATCTTCACTTTTTAAAAGGAGTTACTAAGATGTGATTTAAGTAACGAGACATGTTTGTCACTATGTAATAACCCCTTCTCTTTTCCTCAACACATAATTTCAGATTCTGAAGTCAGGAGCACAGAAAATACACCGATATGTTCTAGGGTCATAAGGACACTCCATCATTGTATTTGAAATGCCAAGTTTTCCACGTGCGTGTGTACACTTCAAGTAAATAGTCTCAGTTGACCTATGTCAGTTGACTCAGACTCACAGGGCTCAGGCTATGGGGTGTAAAACTATAGTGTAGAGGTTTGGGCTCAGGCCAGAGCCTGGGCTCTAGGATTCTGCCACATTGCAGTATCCCAGAATTTAGACTCCAGCCCAAGCCCAAACCCAAACCCAAACCCAAACCCAAACCTCTACACTACAATTACACAATCCTCTGTGCCTGAGTCAGTTGACATAAGCCAGCAATGGATGTTTAATTGAAATATACACACAAATTGCAGCCACAACAATCCACAAAGATCAAAATACCATGTTCATTAAGTACCAAGCAAGAGTCATAAAAAAATACATGGAGAAATAGGATGTGCATGTGCAGGAGTCTAAAAACCAGGACTGAAATTGCCGCACTAGCCAGTCAACAAAATTCTGCCCCAGTGGCAGTTTTGCTATTGACTTCAGTGAAGGTGGCTTTAACAGACTGTACACAATCATGATGCACCAGCCTGGATTGTATTTACCACTTATTCAAACCTGAGGGAAAAAAAAGATATGCTAATGTTAATCTTCTTCTTTCCTTTGTGATCTCAATATCTACAGACAACAAAACACGCTTTTGGGGCGGGAGGGGAGAAGCTATAAAACTGCTTACTTCATAGGTAGGGCTGCAACAGAATTTCCACTTAAGACCTTAATTTGTAAAAGTGCTCTAAAATCCTCATGCTCAGGCAGACTGGTTGAAAACTGTCATGATATATCAGTGACAAAGGGAAAATATAGGAGGAATGTTTGAAGTCATTTGATCAAGCATCTCCTGGGATACAAACCCAACCTTTTTTCCTGCCTGCTTCCCCATAACTTGCTTTTTCAATATTCATTGTTCTTATGACTCAGTTTGTCCACAGATTCAGAGAAAATGGAGAACAAACGTGATATATTCCTGCACTCTGTTAGTGCACACCACCCTGCTTTATCCCAAAAACTGCATTAATAAACTCTCATATGTTTCCTTTGGTTCTATGACAAGAGATAGTTTGGCTCAACCACGACCTCCACATGTATAGAGGGAACGATGACTCTTCTCTGCAATTCAAGTTCCTCAAGATACAAAATGAGTTGCAAACAGACTCACCTGGAAGTAAGCGCTGAGCTTTGCTTCCAGGACAATAAATTCACTTTAAAAAAAAATTATCACTGTGAAATTCAGGTTGTATGGGTCCAACAAAGCCATCCACTCCTTTTACCCTTCCAAAAACATGAAATTTTAATGCACAAAAAGCGAACATCAGAAAATAGGCAAATACAGAGCTTAGGTGACACTTCTCACACAACAAATCCAAGGAGATGGCAACAGGAATTAATATACAGGACATGTGAGAGGCCCTGTTCCCAACATGCTTTAAAAGCTCCAGAGCCCAGTGGGGTGGGGGGGAGGCCATGATGCTATGGGCTGGGGGCAGGGCGTGGCTCAGGTACAGGTGTAGTATGACTTCTCTTTTGGGGCAGGGCCCAGCAGGCTCAAGCCAACTCCATATGGCAGGACCAGGGAAGCAGTGCCACCTCTACCCCATTGACACCAGCAGGGCAGCAGCTTGGCTTGGCTGTGGTGTGGTGGGGGACAGGCTCAGCTCAAAAAGTTTGCAAACAGCTCAGGGTGTGCAAAGAGGTGAGGCTAGAGGCTGTGTGCAGGCAGGAGCTAACTAGAGGATGTGTGCAGGCAGCTCAGGGTTCACAGAAGGATAGCTAGGGCCTGTGGGTGTACAAGGAGCTCGCTCAAGGTGCCTGCAGGAAATTGCTCATGGGACAGGCAGAGGGTAGCTTGGGGCTGTATGTGGCCAGGGGTTAGATGATGATACAGAGACGGGCTAGCTAGAAGCAGTGTGTGGACAAGGGATAGCTCATGGTGCAGGGAAGGAGTAATTAGGGGCTATGGGCAGGCAGGCATAGCTAGAGATTGTGTGTGAACAAACAATAGCTTGGGGGCAGGGATGGGGTAACTAGAGTCTGTATGTCAGTAGGGCTTTCCTGCAGTCCCTGCTCTCTGAGGGCTCTGCCAGATATAGAGCCAGGTCCCCCACCCCTGCAGCTCTTATTGGCTAGGTGAGTAAAGCAGGGTCGGTGCTTACTGGGGGCGACCCCACCACAGAGCCTGGTCTTAATTATAACACTTGGGATGCCCTGGTCTGGTGTCAGGGGTGAGCCAACAGGAGCTGGGAGCCGAGGAGGAAGAGGCCAATAGAGAGGAGGAAGGGGGCAATGAACAGGGGCCCGAGGAAGTTATTCCTGATAGCCCGGAGCTCTTCACTCTAGATCTGGATCCAGTCCCCCTGTGCTGGTTCCCTCTATGCCGGTCCCTGAGTCCCTGAGACCAAGATGTTCTGGGTGAGTATTTTTTTCTGAATGCTAGAAGTGGGTTGCTGATAGGTATAGGAATAGCTATAGGTATTAGTACAGGTTTTCTGTGGATCTGTGACCCTCAGAACATAGTGCTGCTACCAATGCAGTGCAATGGCTACCGATGCAGTGTGATGTAAGGGCGACCGGTAAAAGAATTTTTTCACTGTGGGAGTTCTTTATATTTGCATACCTGGGTGATGATGAATTTAAATTTAATCAAAAATTCACGGGCTTCCTGTGACCTTCTCCCCGCACACCTAGAGGGAGAGCAGCGGAGAAGGAAGTGGCCATACCTGGCAGGTAACCACGTAGCTTTGTGGGATACATACAGGACACTTCTGGAGGCTAATGAATTTCATTCAAAGACAAGGTGCTTCCACACTGGCCTTTGTCTGAGATTGTAAATTCAAACTTGATGCTACTCGCACCCAGTTCTGATGACATTATATCGATATTAGTTCTCCCTAAATCGAGCTAATGGTATTTACAGTGCCGACAGTCAGTTGGTACAATCGCGCTAACTGCCTTAAATCCAAATTTATCTCGTAGTGTGCATACTGCTGCCTCTTCTCCAATTGGCTTCCTGTGTGTGTTGCTGCCAGACAGAACCACCTTCTGGCCTCAGCCTGTCGGGCATTCTCCTGTCAGCCAAAAACAGGAGACTGCTGCGGCTGCACTGACTGCAGCTTCCCAGCAGGGGGAAAGGGAAAATATGGCACAATGTCCTTTAAAAAAAAAAAAAAGTTGGGACAGTTGCCTTAAATACGGGACTGTCCTGGCCAAAACAGGATGGATGGTCCCCATGTTTGACAGGCATGTGCCAAGTGTGAATTTATTGACAAAAACGGTTGTGTATTATGTACTATGTATTATTTTAAATATTTCATTAGTTTGTGGCTGAAGCTTCTAAAAGCACATGCCTAAAAAAATCTTTTCATCCATATGTAGGAGCACAATCTGGGTATTCAGCTTTAGCTTTAAATGTTTGCATCTTCCAAAAGGTTTTTTTAATAATTTTTTTCAAAAGACCACCCTGATCTAAAATCAGCGGCCAGGTAAAATAAGCAGGCCCCCAGGGTCATTCCCCCTCTCCCTATACACTGTACCCCAACCCCCACTTCCATCCCTCTGCCTTGCTTCCTGTACACCCTCACCCTAACTCCCTGTCCTGAACCTCTGATGAATCCTCCTGCCTTGCTCTGAGCTCCTCACATTCCCCAAACCCTTACTCCTGAACCCCTGACATTCTCAGCATCCTGCCCAACTTCTGCACCCCCACGCATTGCAACCCCATTGCCCTGAGCCCCTCATGCAGCCCAACCCTGATTCCTGTACTTTCACGTCCCCACCACCGCACCCTAACTTCTGTGCTCCCAACACACTCCAATCCCATTCCTCGAGACCCTCATACATCCCAGCCCTGACTCCGGAACCCCCACAACCCCAGTCCACTGCCCTGAGCCTCCCACACTCCATCCCTGATTGCTTGAGATTTCTAGTTGACTCATAGATTTGTTTAGCATCTTACAGCTGAGCTGTGTTTGAATAATATGTATCGCAATGTATTCACTAGCTTGAGTTGTTACAAAGGGTGATAATCCAGGTACTCCAAGAGAAGTGCTCATTTTCTTTTTATATGATTTCATATTAAACAGCATAAGCATTAATTATCCCTTTAATTTTAATATATCTTCTCCCACACCCATGGACAGTTTACAATATGTATTTGTAGCTAGGGTGTTTTGTTTGTAGTGTTGGTACATATCCATGCACTACCCTACCTCAGTATTGGTGTTGCACATCAGAAATTTAACCCACCCAAAAGAAAATCCAGCCCATCCAAGATAGAAAATCTTATAGGGAACATTGCTCACCAGCCCTGCACACTTTCTGGACAGGCCAAGTGCATGTGCAGGGCTGAGAGCTGTTAAGAAAGCCCTAGGTGCTTAGCAGTCACGACCCCCGGCATGCAGGAGGGGGCAGAGGGGCAGGGCAGCAGCCGCCCCTGGGCACACAGACATGGCCACGGGTGGAGAGAGGCAGGTCCAGGTTGGTTGGAGGGAGACTGGGGTGCGGAAGACAGGGTCAGATAGAGGGTGGGTGGGTGAGGCAGGACAATTTGGAGAGCTGGAGGTGGCGGGGAGAAGGTCAGGGCCCACTGGGGAGGGTGGTCGTCCATATTTACAAAAAAAGCACCCCCTACCAGAAATTCCTGCACATGGCCCTGCTGTGTATATGGGAGCACTAGTGCATGGGCTCGTCTACACCACCACCTTCCTTTGAAGGAAGGATGGTAATTAGGGTGTTGGGCATTTACTAACGAAGTGCTGCTCTGCATAGGCAGCACTTCATTAAGCAAATTCCCCCCTGCAGCAACTTCGAAGTTTTAAACTTTGAAGTACCGGCATGCGTCTAGCCGCGGCTCATTTTGAGGGGTAAAGGGACTTGGAAGTTGCCCCGGCACTTCGAAGTACCAGCGGGTGAGCCGCAGCTAGCTAGGTTGGTAAACTCCCAACAGCCTAATTCCCATCCTTTCTTCGAAGGAAGGAGGTAGTGTAGACAAGCCCTATGTGTAGTAAGCACTAACACTCCCATTTTTTGTAGCATGTGTGAATTTTGACACATGCTACAAAAATGCATAGGATAGTCGGCTATCATCTGTGCTGATATATACTTCAAGTACTTCATTTATTTTTATAAACAGGATCAAATGGTTTAGTCCAAGAATAAAGTGAGTTAAACAACTCAAAACTACTCATTACATTTTCTTAGGCACATATTAAAAATTTGATCGATAATATTAAAAGTCTGAACTGCAAATATTTAAAATGTGATAAATTATTAAAAATTTAATCATAAAGCTCCACCAAGTGGAAATTCTTAAAACTACACTAAGCTGTCATGGTCTACGTTATACAGCAGTAATTCAAACCATATTAATTAAAGGCCACAAATGCACTCTTAATTTTGACTGATTTGAATGGACAGACCACTGCCCATCATCTTTACATGATATAAATACCATCACAGTTTTGTAAAAACAGTGATCAAATGAAAATAAAATCCAGCAAAATTTCTTCTGATTGTATTTGGGTGTTTTCAAAATGCTTCTTTTGCTATAGTTGTCATGAACTAAAATTATCTGTGGACAACGATTTACTTCTTTGCACAACTCACCCTTCTGGCTCACTGGTGATGCCACAGGCATCACATAATCCCTTTTCATAATTGGTAATCTTGGCTTTATTAAGAATTAACAGGCATTACCATTCTGTGTGGCATCAGATTCTAGAACAAATGTAGTTTGTTAAATGGTTTCCTCTTTCTCACTTCTAAAATATTCATTATCTAAGTAGTTTTACCAACCTGTTAAAAACCATTAAAAGCATAGCTGTGCTGCCCAGCAGGTAATGCCATTTTTAATGAAACCATCACTGTCATAAATAAAAAATAACTGAGTTATGTAGTATTAATAATGTACCTCAACTTCTATGAAGAGTGGATTTGGCATGGAGAGGAGGGGGCTGTACAACCTGCTACAGTTCTTTTGACAAAGTCAAAGGGATTTTTAAGAACTCACTGTCCAGATATTCAGAGCCAAAGTCTTTTCTCAATAGGCTGTCTGCGTCTAAACAAGAGTAAGATCTAAGCCAGGAGTGGACAAAATACAGCGGGCAGCCCAGCAGGAGTCTGAAAGTGCCTGGCTGCTGGGGCCATGGACTCTCAGCATGCCATGTGCCAGGGGTGGGGTGGGGGGGGAAGTGGGAGGGTCTTTGCACACTGTCCCTGGCCCCCAGCACAAACTTGCAACTCCCATTGGCTGGAAACTGGACAATAGAAGTTGCCTGGGCCTTGCTTGTGGCACAGGCAGCATGTGGAGTGGCACACAGAGCGCACATGGCCCCTGCAGCCAGTCACTTTGAGTGGCATCTAGGAGCAGAGCAGGCAGAGAGCCTGCCTGAGGTTTCTGCTGAACCGCTGGCTGGGAGCCACCTAAGGCAAGTGCCTCCTGACCAGAGCCTGCACCTGGCACACCACCGATTATTCTTTGCAGTAGATTGATGTAGACAAGAACATGATGTATCCAAGTGCAGAGGTAGGTATTAATTATATTTCAAATAATCAATGTAGGATTCACTTGGGTTAATAGAAATTTAGCCCTCTTCAGCTAACAGGGAGATTTGAATAATCCATTCTGTACTGTACATTCTGAACAATATAGTCTAAGTTCATGGTGCCAATTCTTGTGATTTTATCACACCTCACAATATTTGGCATTTTTCTTAAAACCCCAGCTACGAGAGTCCATTGACTAAAAGACATTCTCAGTTTTCACTTAAAATTGGCTATGCTGGTGGTTGCTGAAAAGGTAAAAGAGTCCAATAATACTTCTGTTCTGTATTTGGAAAGAAACAAAATGATAAATAAAGTAATAAGGAAATACCTTCTATATTTCCAATAGCTCAGAAGCATGTTAAACAGCAGCTATTAAAGTTAAATCTTTTTAAACCTGCAGGACCTGGTAACTTGCATTCAAGAGTTTTAAAACACATGACCAATGAAGGCTCAGAACCATTAATGTTGATTTTTAACAAATCTTTGAATACTGGAGAAGTCTTAAAACAACAGAAGAACAATCAGGTGGAGTCAATATTTTAAAATGGTAAATAGGATGACCTGGATGGCCATAAGCCAATTAGCCTGACATTGGTACTGGGCAAAATCAAGAACAGGCTCATGAGGAATGCAATTAGTAAAGATTTAAAGGATGGAAACTGACTTGATTTTACTGAAAATAGGTCTTACCCAACAAACAATTTCATTTGTTTGAAAAATACAACTATGTTGATACAATCATAGAATCACAAAAATGAAGGGCTGGAAAGGCTCTTAAGAGACCATCCAGTCCAGCTACCCTGCACTTAGACCTTTCATGACAAGTGTTCATGTAACCAGCTCTTAAGAACCTTCAATTACAGGGATAATACACAGGGCGTCCCCACTATAAGGCCAGGTTACATTCCTAAATAATGCAACTTATACTGAAATGGCTTATAAAGGGGAATTGATACCCATAAGGAATAATGTAATTAGCTTGAGATATTTTCCCAGCACATACAGTTCACATATGTGTATATACACATAATGTACCTAGAACACATGAAGAGCAACAAATAGAAATAGATAAGACAGGTATGTTGTTATTCTTACCTTGTAAATGGATTTGATGTGCTTGATGGTAGAAGTAGAGATACTGAAACAGTACCCGCTTCTTGGTGAGAGTTAGGTGGAGGAGATGGGAGGTGGGACAGTGAAGTCATCCACCACCATTTCTTCGTCATCCAAGATGTCAATTTTGTCACCTTCCTCAACACCTACAGGCTGTGCAACAACTGCTGGTCCTTCTTCTTCCATGTCCTGAAGGCCTAAAGGTCCAACTTCTTCCATGACTGGTAAAGGTTTCTTTGCTTTCCTAAAGAGAGACTCCAGTGTTGTCTGCTTGCCATCACAATTTTTTGCATCCAAAATCTCTCGATAGCATGACAAGGTTTCATTTAGGAGATGCACAACACTGGAAGAGCTATCAGTCAGATGATCACAAGTCTCTATTGAGTCAATGATTTCATCAGCAAGATTAAAAATATGGAGAAGAGACTTCACTGTAAGCCTTTTATCTTCCTTCTTCATTGTTTCTTCTTCACCTTCGTCCTGGCTTTCCTCTTCATATGCTTGCTTATTTAGCTCTTCCAGGTCTTCATTACTTTGGGGTTCTGAAGGAAAAGCAAGCAATTCAGTTAAATTTGTTTCATCAGCATTTTCAAATACCGTCTTTGCTAGTGTCACCAACTCCTTTCAAATTGTGGTCTCATCAAAACCAACAAAGTCATTCATTGCTTCAGGAGAGATTTTCTTTTCCATACACTGTTCATGCATCAGACACTTATTTCATCCTATGCTGCACTACAAGAATGATTTGTGGTCTGGAAAATACACCTTATAATATGAAACTTAAGAATATTAATCTACTGAGTTTATCTATTTAGTTTATGAGGTGTCTTAACTGGTGTCTATAAGTACCTTGGGAAAGAAATCTCTGGTGGTTGATAGCTAGCAAAAAATGCATAATGAGAGCCAATGGCTAGAAGCTGAAGCTAGACAAATTCAGACTAGAAATATGGCATAAATTTCTATCAGTAAGGGTTGTCAAGCACTGGAACAATATACCAGGTGATATAATGGAATCTCCATCATTTGAAGTCTTGATTTAAAGACTGGCTATTTTTTCTAAAAGATATGCTGCTCTAGCTCAAGCAGAAGTTGTGTGTTTGATGAAAAGATTACTGGGTATAGTTACTTGGCCTGCATTACGAAGAAGATCAGCCTATATGATCATAATAGTCCCTTCTGCCCATAAAGTCAATGACTCTATTATTGCATCTTAGTGAAAGACTGAATTCTTCACTCATAACTTGAATAGTTTCCCTTTTACTTAATTTTTTTAACTAAAGGAGAATCCAACAGCCAATTAGCACAACATACATATTTGCCCTGATTGGAAAGATAAAATAAAAACCCTTAAACTTCTCTGATTGAGAATGTATTTTTATAGCCCTGCAAACTCTCAGTTACCTGCATTATATCCACTGCTCATTTTTGCAGATACAGATGATAATTTTGTGTCTAGAACCCTACAAATCCATGGATATCTGTTTTATATCTGTGTGTATCTGCACCCATGGATATGAATACAGACATATGTAGAGCACTTTTGCAGATGTGGATCCTAATTCTGTATCCATGCAGGGCTCTTCCTATTTTCAGCTGCTTCAAACTAACAATACTACAACAAACACATTGTGATCTTCACAGTGAATGGGACAATGATAAGGCTTTACACATTTGTATTTCACTAGGTTGATCACTGCAATAGCAATGCGTGTGTAGCTTATTTATGCCCATTGATGCACTCAAAGTAATTTATGAAGAGCAAAAACCTCAGCTTGAGTGATAAGAGTAATGATTATGTTTCTGTACTGTGTTTACAAGTTTCTCCTAGTCCACTTGCTTATCTGTATCACTTCCGCTAACCTGATAGGACTATTTTTTCTAGTATCACACCATTCGTAGTTGTAAAAATTTGCATTACACTCAAACAATGAAATTTAAAGAAAGTACAGTTTTTACTTACACATAGAAGAGAAACCTTCAAGTAGAAATGAAGCTTTTAAAAAGTGACCTTGGCTGTTGGCATTTGGTTTTAGTCTAAAAAAAGTAACTATCAATTTGCCTTGTGCAGCTTACTTATGCCAGTAAATAAAAATCTCTCACTGGATTCTTCTTAGTTAACATGATTTAAGTAATATTTCCTGAGAAAATATGTTATCAACACCAATGACATGAAAAGTTAATAATGGTGTTTGGTACAATAACAAAACACACTGTTAATCACAATGATAGCTGTGTGGAAGGCATTATAGCTCTTGTAAACTTACTGAGCTGCATTCGCATTCATAACCTAATTATGAACAGCAAACCACTTTATTATTTTTCTAAATCTAAATCTTTTCATTGCAGTAACCTCGTGTTTACTGTCTTAAACCACTTATTCTAGTAGTAATCAAGCTGTGATCTATACCTGCAAATAATGCAGACTTGTCCATGTTCCCTGCTGTTAAACTGCAACAAATGAAGAACAGAACAAGTTAACTACAGTACTCCTTAATCACCTAAGCAATTGCCATGGCTATTACAGGGATGTTATCCAATTTTCTCATAGGTCCCCTCACCTCCTTTTCACAATCTCTCTTAAATTTTAGCCAAAAAAGGGCCAAATGAGCTGCTGTTGTAAATTATTGCCGCTCCATTGACCTTCAAGGAGCAGTACCAATTTACACCAACAGAGTGTGGTGTGTGGCGTTCATCCTTTCTGAAATACCAGTCGAGTTCAGATCTTAACGTGACCTTTATCTTTACACTAATAGCTTTTCTTATCAGCAGTTAGATCATTACATCTTCCACACAGTTGATCTGTCACTTTGTTTTGAATAATCTTTTACTCCAGCATTCGGTGCTGACTATTAATAAATTAAGAAATAACAGCAAAATAATTACCCTTTCACCTAGGAAAACACAGGTGGGCACCACAGAATGTTCTCTCAGTGACATACTGTTTTGTCTTGTATAATTGATGCAAATGCGTAACAGGATACTGGTATGCTTTTTTCACAAGCTGTCACTTTCACACATACTGTTTCTGTATTTTTGCAAATGGTTTACCACTTTCGTTTTTTAAGAAACAGTACTACATTTAGCACTTAAGCTTTTACTTCCTGTAACAAAATAAAAACTATACAAATATTTTACTCAAACAGAAGTCGTCACTGGTAGAGTATTTTTTGTGATCAAACAAACCTAACTTTCCTACGAAAGTGAAAACATGTATTTCACATTTTTAAAATATTATTTATGCTGTTTCAAACTTGCAATAAACCACTTATGTTTTAGCCATAACGTACAGGGATAACTAAAACTCCCACTATTGTTTTTGCCGAGTATAGTGGAAGGCTATATTTGTGCAGTTAATATTGTTCTTCCTACATGTTCAACTAATCCATAAAACATCTGAAATGAAGGACCAGAGCTCAACTTTCTCCAATATCTAGAATCAGAATCCACTGCCAATAAATTAGCTCAGCTTTGTCTGTTGCATGTTTTATGCATCTGCCAGCACAGTGGTGAACTGAGGTGTTGCAGGCGCCATTGTGATGAACTAAGGAAATGCTAAGGTCTGTTGCTTTACATCATCAATCTGAAACCTCAGTGAAGCTTTCCATGGAGGGTGACTCCAAGCACATTCCTGAAGAGCAGTGACTGGTGACCAGGGGGTCTGAAAAGTCCTAGTAAAAAGCAGTGCAGCAGCTCTTTAACTAGCTCAGTACCAAAAGATGCCTCTTAAAAAAAACTCTGCTTGTTATCAATAAAAGGCTATGTCTACATGCAGAAGATTGTTTTTCATATTTTGAATTCACAGTTCATGAAGTGTGTCAATATAATATTTGTCAGTGTAATATTTTCACATAATTTACAGAGTTGTTTTTCTTAATTATGATTTATAAGGTTGATTTAATAAACTGGCTAGGCAACAACTTGTAATGTCAGTTGCCAACCTTCATAGCACTGGGAATGTCAGTAAAATACAGTGGCAAAGTGGTTGCGTATATAAAGCACTAGTCTTAAATCAGATAACCTGGATTTTATTCACAGCCTTCCCAATGACCAGTTGTATGCCTTCAGCAAATTACTTCTCTCAGTGCCTCAGTTTCTGCATGTATGAAATGGACGTAACAGTATTTCCTTTGTAAAGCACTTTGAGATCTGTGAATGATATGCCAAATATTGTCTTTAAATAAAGCACTGAAGATGTTTTTATTACAAAAATATTTATCTTGAAGTCCATTTTATATTTCTGAATTTAAAATATTTAAATTATCAGTAATGGCAAACATCTACCAGGGCATGAAGAGTAGACTAGGCTAACCCTATGTAGAAAAAAATGGACTAATTGATCTATCAGCTTTAGACCTTCCATCTTTAACTACTGTGATCCAGTTTTAGTATGGATTAACAATGGCTAATCAATTACTTAAACTATTCATAATTTAGCTAGAACACTGAACTTATATACTGACATCAGAATTAATCATCACAATATTTGGCAAGGATTAATCTGGTTGAATTCCCATCCCCCAAAGAATAGCAAACTGGCCTTACACCACAACATTATTTTCTCATCTGCTTCTAGTAAGGTGTATTCTTAAAATACTAATTCAATCAAAATCTTTTGAATTTCATTGACCCACATGAGAGTCAGATGCTGACCATTCTGAGATTATAAAATAAACCTCTATGTAGAGAAAGCAAGCAAGCAGCTAATACTAGTGTGGATGATTTGACTTATTGACCTGTATGAGAAGCAAACACTTTAACACTTCGTCTGTGAAGGAGGAAAATTATGTTTCCAAATGGCATCCTTTAGATACGTCCCGCATTCTTCCTGTTAAAAATCTTATCAGTTTCACCAGTGAAGCATATGCCATTCACAATTAAAAACAACCTGGAAGTCACAGAAATATGTAATCATAACACCTTTTGCTTGTTAAATTTACTTTTTAGATATACTCAGAACCCTATACAGATAAAGAACACAAAGAAATATTTCAGAGATACTCAAAAGAAATGGTGAAGCATATGATCTTCTTCTTACAAAATAAAACCAAACACCCCTTTTATTTCAAAACATTGGACAATTTATTCCAGAGCATAAAGGTTAAGTGAAAATCCACAGGTACTATAAACTTGTATAGCTCCCCTGAAATCAATAAAATTAGGCCAATTTACATCAGCTGAGGATCTGGCCCTAAACTTATTGATCAATACACTTGTTTGAAGAATATATAAAGTCAATGTGTTGCTAATGACACTGGACAAGATGATCTGAGTACTTTGCCATCTCTAACTTCTATGAGTCTGACTACATTTTAGAAGGGAAATAATCTCTCTTTTGATGTTACTTCAAAAATACTAACATAAAATCAAATTCATCAGCCTTTTAACGTAAACATGCCAAAGGCACTTTTCAGTAATGGTGTTTTATTTTTATTTATTCTAGCATCATGACAATAATACCACACTGAGGTTACTAGATCTAACATTGACTACGCATATTACAAATAGATTATCCAGCAGCCTACCCTTAGTGATGGCCTACCCAACTATTGACCTTATCAGTCCAAGTTGGCTAGTCAGATCTTAAAGGATAACTATACAGAGGAATGGATAGAGGTCAAATGTACATATGTAGGCAGAATTGGATGGTATGCAGAGTGCGTGAAGATGGAAATTATGACCTTCCAAAGCTAAGGCCACATCAAGGTCTCTCAACTAAAAGAACATCAGGACCAGATGTGCTGGAAATTACACAACTTTGCCTATTTGCAGAGCAGGCTTCCCAGTCCCCTAGATGTATAACATGCTACTCCATAATCTGCCTCCTTCTGGAACCTTGCTGCTACCTTTTCATTTGCGTTTGTCTAGCTCCAACCTTCACATCAAGGAAGTCTGCCAGAATCAAACAGGAAACCATTGAAATTAATGATGACAGGATAACTGTTAATTTTTGCATTACCACCCCAGAGAAAGATGCTGCGAAATGATGCTACAGGTAACTCCATACAGATTGAACCCAGCACCCTGGGGACCTGATCAGTGCTGGAGAAGAGAATTTGCTGGACCATGGGAGGTCAATATTGTTTAGCAGTATTACCAACACTTTTACTGCTTGCTATGCTCTTAGAAAACATGTAGGGGTAAATGACAATTAAATAACAGCACTCAACACTGAGAGCCAGGACTTATGGCTATAAACAAACTTTATGGTACTGCAGAAAACTTGGCCATACCCATGATAAGTGGTCATCCAGCTAACTAAAATCATGCCAGATTATGGGTGTTGCCAGACGAGAGAGTTCTGGATTAGAGAAGTTCAACCTGTACTGTATTACTCCATTTAGGACCACTTGTTGTCTTCAAAAGTGTAAGAGAAAAATCTGCATTTGATGGAAGTCTAATACTGTATTGTTGCCAGTGATTCCAGGTTATCTCTGTCTTGTGTTTGTGACATATACCACATATATTCTAAAAGGAAACAAACATCTCATAAATAAAGTTTTGCTTTCTGCTGTGACAAAACATCTAAAGCGCCCAGGTAACAAAACTGGGTATTCCACTTTATCTAGTCCATAAGCAGAGCTTCCTTATTTGAAATTGACTTCTTCCTTCAGTCTCATAGCAGCTTGCACAGCATGTGCTACTCATGAATGTCACCAGCAGGGATATTGCCTGGACACAGCCATTCCCACATTTTAGGATTTGGAGTTTCAATAGGCACATCAAAGCTGTCTCGATATTCTTCTATAGGAAGGTTATTTTTAATAAAAACCATCCTCATTGTTTTGGCCTGAGTGAGAAGACCATATGAGGACAGATCAGGATTGAGTGACGACCATGTAATAAAATCTCTTTTACCCTCTTGCTGCAAATATACTCCCTAACTCAGGCATCCTACAACTCTATACACATTATTGAATTATTGTTTCAGTTTCCAGTCTGGTACTTTCATGTCACCCCTCATACCAAGTCATCAGTTATACCCAGGTTTATCATATCAGGAAGCTGTTCCTGCAACCATAAAATAAACTCATCTACTTTCTTTTCATTAGGAAGGATTCAAAATCACTACTTATTCCATTAATTCAAAATTTCAACATTTCTATTTATTTGTTCTTACTGTTTGCAATACCATCTGAAAATAGGAGTTACCTGTTGACATGTGCCTATTTTCCTTACCTTAGGGTGAAAAAAATCCTAAAAATTCCTAATTGTTATACTCCAGGGAAATTTGCTGAACAAATAATTTGCAATTTGGCTCTTTTTTCTTCATATACTTTACATACCAGCCTCTCCATATTTTATTTTATTGTTTTTTAAACAGACCTCATACAGGTCAACATCTTCCAAATTGTCCAAATTTTCTATCCAGTTCTCAATTCTTGTAAGTAAATACAGAGCACAAATCTCTAAGATCACTCAGCGTCACAAAAAGCTCACCACAAATTTGCTGACCAATTCACAACCCTTTAGGCAAAACTGGGCTAAAGTTTCTGATTTGTAATGAAATATAAATTCAAATTCCCACCACTCCTGTTCTCACAGATTTTAATCCCAACTTGCAAACCCTTGTTTGTTCCTGTCCTGGGTCTGCCTTGAACAATGAAACTAAACATATGGACTTGTGCCAAGCTATGAGGCAATGTTCTGATTTGAATGGAAAGCTGAGGACTGCTTTATAACTAAAGTCATATTGTATGTGATTCCATCTAGATTTTCACTAAAATCTCAAAGAAATGAAGAGATCTTACAGTAAACCACTGGCTCTTTGCACACTTCAGGGATTTTTACTTCCTTTAAAATCCTAAATCAAAGGAATTCCAAACTGAAACAAGAAGAAATTAGCATTGTTGTAAAAACTGTTATATCTTATGAATCAAAATATTATCCATGCTAAGAAACAGGTCAGCCTAAGGCATGATTTATGTGCACTGTGGATGCCTCACAGGAAATAAGTCTAAAAATTATAGAGGAGGTCACACAGTAGGCAAAAGTCAACTTGAGGTTAGAATTAAAATTTAAAAGTGGAGAGAATAAGCCATGTTTAAGTACATTCCACTACAATTAAAGCTAAACTACATTGTGATTTGAGTAATTCTTATAAAACAACTGAAATGTGACTATACAAAATATTGAATATGCTAAATCATGTTCTTAATTTTAGCCATACAGAATCCTAGAATTTAGATAATGATACCGCACAGTCTATTACCCTGCCAGTACAGACTGAACCTTGAAAGACAATATTCAATACACTCATTATCTCCATTTTTGTTGACAAATTCATAACATAAAGCTAATTTTTCAAATATTGTAATGTATGTAATGTATGCTCTGAGTAGTAAGCAAGAATTTGGTCTTCTACAACTATATCCTAACTTTTAAACACAGATACAAAATATTATACTAAATGTCGAAGTAGTACAGAAAGGAGGATTTGTACTAACAAGAACATTAATAGCTACAATACATTAATTGTATTTTGCCAAATACAAGGCACATGAAATCACAGTTCTAAAAACTGGAGCTGCTCTATTAGGAGGCTAGTTGTAATAATTAGGTTTATACCCGTTTTCTTTGGGAAAAAATATCTGACATGATTATGATTTTTGTGATTATCATTTTCATTTGTCATCTTATTAACATTATCTGGACTCTCTTGTTCCCTTCCTTTTAACATAAAAATTTAAATCAAACATACGTACCCTCAAGAGGAAAAATCCCAGACTACATTTTATTTAAACAGTTTAAGAATTATTCAGGCCCTGAACCAGATCATTTGTGATTTATAAATACCATCTGAGTTAAGTACAGTAGATTTTGTCCTAGAATCCAAACTGTTTTCTATTATTTTGGTTGCTCTTACAAATGAACACAAGAGGGCACATCTCTCTGCAAACATGAACTAAGCTGATGACACTGTATTCAATGAATGCACATTTTTAAATTGAAAATTACTCCATCTCCAAGAGATCCCAGCTGTAGGATGCAACTATGCCAAAATAAGATGGACGGGGGAAGTAGATCAGGAACTTTAAAATAAATTGCTTCTGATACCATCAGGATCATAAATCAGTAATCTTGATGCACTGTATATAATTTAAAATATCAAAATGTGAAATTATATATGTTTTCTGTAGGACAGAAGTGAAGCGGGGTCTAAGGCAGGGGTCTGCAACCAAAATAGCAAGAAGAGCCATTTTTTCAAATTCAGTTACAAAATCAATACTTCAAGAGCTGCAATGCATGTGAATAAGAGACAGTTCTCAATAATGTCAGATTGTACATTGTATAACCCCTATTTTAAGAACAACGCACACATCATGATTTGTACCAATTAGAAAGTTTAAGTTACTTTCACCCCCGGATTGAAGAGCAAATGAGGACGAGGAAAATGCTGAGTCTCTGAAGCAGGAAGGAGCAATGTTTGCATTAACCCTCCATGCCCCCCACATTCCCATGGAACTGAGCCCCCCCAACATACATTGCCCAAGAGCCCAGCAATTCTATTGGCCTCCTGCTAAAGACCAAATCAAGACCATCAGTGCTGTGCCACAAAGGATGTTATTGTGCAGCCAAATGCCATGTCATGCTGTACGATGCTGTATGTAGCTTACCCAACCCCCTATATCAGAGGTCGCCAACCAGTTAGGAACTAAGAACCATGGATAGAGTACAAGGAGTCAGGTGGATACAGTGGAAAGAGCCATGTACTATATATTTATTTTTATCTATCAATAGATAGGAAGATATGGCTCAATGTCCTCCCTTGCCCTCAGAGCCAGGCACTCCCAGCCTCCCTGCTCTAACACAATGCCCCTCCTCTCCCTCAAAACCAGACACCCCCAGCCTCTCTTCTCCAACCTAATGCCCTCTCCCCCTTCCCCGGATCCAGGCCTTCCCAGGCCCCTCACTCAGATTCGATACAAGCAACTCACTGGAGCTGCCGGTACGCAGTGATCCCACCAAGAGCTGGGTCACATGCACAGAATGGTGGATGAAACTCCAGACGTGGGGCTCTGAGCAGGAGCCACATTTAATTGCTCAAAGAGCCACATGTGACTTGCGAGCCATGGGTGGGCCAGCCCTCCCCTATATGATACTGGTTCCATTATCAGATGGCTCTCTGTGGCTGTCTCAGAAAGGTCAGAATTTGGCTTTGACTATAAATCATCTAATCTACACATTCATATGCGCTGACCTGGTATGACTTGCGCTGACTCTGGCTTCCACTGTGCATAGGCTACTCTAACTCAGTGAGTTAGACCAGTGGTTCCCAACTTGGGGTCCATGGAACCCCAGGGGTCCACGAGCATATTGCAGGGGATTTGTGAAAAAAATAAAACAAATAAAAATTATCATAGAAAATAAGTTTTAAATAAATTGCAAAGTTATAATCAGTTATTATTTTTAAATTAAATATCTTACAATAATATTATTAATTGTTGTCCAAAAATCTATCCTGTGGTTTCTTTTTTCATTTTCTGAACTGTACGTTGCAGCTATAATTGGCTTTGATGGGGATCCGCAAATGGTTTGTTGGGTAGTTGGGGGTCTGCAAACAGTTTGGAGGGAGAGGGGGATTGGGAGTCTGCACTAGTGAAAAGGGTGGGAAACAATCAGTTAGACTCACACCCATTAGCCAGAATGATACCACTTGCATCACTGAAATATCATCTGTTTCCAAGGAACTGAGTTGAAGGGTGCATCTACAATAAAATAAGGCATTTTCTTACTACATGATCGATAACTTGTGGTAAAATCCTAGCAAACACAAGGAACGTTGTACTTTTCACATATTTTCAGTTTGAGGTAAATAAAGAATTACCTTGCCTTCCTAGGATTTTACAATGTTAATTACCAGAAGACAGGAACACACAATTTTTCCCAGTGAAGACTAAACCTAAAGGACTCTACATTGGTGTAATTTAAATCACAAAGGCCTGACTGAGAGGCTCAAGTCAAGGACATTTTAAAGATAACATAGGGGGTGGCATTAATTCCAAACTGTAAATTCTCTGCTTTAGAACAGAACGTTTAGGCTATGTCTAACTACAACATAAATCAGAATCTAAGGCACTTAGCTCAATTTTAACTGTGACTGTTCACACATCAAATACCATTATTTTGAATTTAGGGGGCGCTATGTTCAATAATCTTACTCCGACAACCTGAATGGGATCAACTGGAAGTTCGAATGTAAGTGTTCAGATTAATGGTAGTGTGGAAACAGCTTCCATTTAATCCAGTTTTATTGGCCTCCAGAGGAGTCACACCTGTATCCCACAATGCCCCGCCCCCAGTTGTCCATTCCAGCCACTTGCTTCTCTGATGCTCTCCAGGTGTGCAGGAAGTAAGGTAACAGGAATCCTGCAACTTTAAGATTTCAGGGTCTGATGGTTGCCAGGGCAGGGGTGAGATTCAGCCCCCACATGGCAAAGATTTTCAGGGGCTGGCTGTCACTGCGGGGGGAAGTCTCCTTCTGAAAAAATGTCCATTTGCTTTCCAGGGGAGGGGAATGAGGGCAATGCAATGTGGGAATATGACATCACATATCCACAACCACTTGTGGAGCATTTTTTTTTCCCATACTGCACCAATGAAAAATCCCAGAGTGCTACAGGACTGAGGGAACTGTGGGATAGGTTCTCACAATGCACTGCTGCAACAGTCAAAGTTTGACCATATAGTGTGGCAGCACTAATTTGACTTTGTCGGGACTTTGCAGGGAGGCAAGGATACTTAAATTTGAATTTATAAAACCCAACATTACAAAATTTATTTTAATATAATCTACCTCATAGTATAGACGTAGCCTTAGTGAATTAATCTGCGTATTTGGGGTTAATAACATTTCAAATATTTTTTCTTCTAAAAAAGAGAAATTGAAATTTTTATAGGAGAACAAAAAGTCCACTAGTTGGCTAAACCAGGGAACTTCAGTAATAATTCTAGTCCCACTATTATTCATTCACATTGAATGATCATTAGGATCAAACCCTTCCACAGGACCACAAACATGTAAACAGTATGGGAGTCTGTTACCTAAGGAACACAGGAGTTGGGGAAATCATGTCCACGAGCACAGGGGCTCTCTACAAGGTAAGGTTTGGGGAAGAGAAAGGAATAGGTACAGAGTCAGGTAATCTACTGCTAAATGGATCCACGAGGAATTGCTAGCCATTGAGTAGAATGCAGGAGCAGTAGAGGCTACCTCCCCGGAAAAGAAAGCATCTAGGTCATCTAGTTCAGTAGCTCTCTCCCTGGGGAATGTGTACCCCCTAGGAGTATGCAGAGGTCTTCCAGGGGATACATCAACTCATCTAGATATTTGCCTAGTTTTGCAACAAGCTACATAAAAAAGCACTAGCAAAATGAGTACAAACTAAAATTTCAAACAGACAATAGTCTGTATGCTGGTCTATGAAATGTAAGTATCATATTTATATTCCAAGTGATTTATTTTATAATTGTATAATAAAAAAAAGAAAAAGTAAACAATTTTTCGGTAAGAGAGTGCTATAACATTTTTGCATTTTTATGTCTGATTACCAAAGCAAGTACTTTTTCAGTGATGGAAAATGTGGGGGGTATGCAAGATAAATCTGACTCCTAAAAAGGGTACGGAAGTCTGGAAAAGCAGAGACCTACTGATCTAGTTCATTCCTTATTCCTACCAGGCCTTTTGTAGTGCTTTTTCTTGTTTAGTTTTAAAAATACTTTTATGATGGAGCTTCCCATACAAGGCAATTGCATCGTTGTGCCACTACTGAGCCCAGCACAGGGACTAAGAGAGAAAAGCAACATTCCATCATGAACATGGGACTGCCACAAGCCAATACGGTGCCTAGCAAAGGAGTGAGCCACCATGGCAGCCAGAAATAGGTAGTACATAGAAAGGCCAAGTTAACATTGGCATAACACCTGTGAGTTTTCCCCATAGATCATAAAGTGGCATAAGGCAAGGTACACATTTTGCATTAGTTTCTACTTCTGTGAATTGGAATAATATTTATGTACCTACCTCACTATTTAATATTTTCATATTCTGATATTGATTTTCATAATTTAATGTTTTAATATTGTTTTGTTAAAGCCTTGCGCTCAATCTTCAAATTACATTGTTAGTGGAGGTAAAACGTGTGGAGTGGACAAGGAGTGGAGGTAAAGGGTGCCCCATGCCTCTTCCAACTTTGCATTGACCAGGAGGCTGAACTGGGCCCCTACACAAATCTGCTTTAACTTATACCAGCTAGAACAGGTCCCCAGGATTCATCCTCTGCTAACCTATCATTTTCTGTATTTCTCTGAATTAATGCTTTTTCATACTAAGTGAAAGAAAGCAAGATTTCTGGTTTTACCTGCTTCTGCTGCTTATTCACCACTTCCACTCAAAACCCAGTATTTGTTTATTTTCAAATGATTCATATTGAATTTTTAAGGTGCCACAAGCAAACAAATTATATATACAGCAACAACTCTCTGAAACATGTCAGAGCAAGTGAATTTTCAGCCATCCCAGTTTCACATGAGCCTCTCTCAGAAGAGAAAACACTAGAAGAAAAACAGAATTTTTTATTCTACACAGAATAACATCTGAAGAAAAAACATTAATTATATTTCTTTCAAGTACCGATAAGGATCAAACAAAAGGAAATCTGTTAAATATGCCCCACAAGAGCATGCTGAGTGCTATAAGTAACAAAGGTAAGAGGAAGGAATAATTCAACAGCACTCATGTTATTCTAAATGCATGTCTCACATGAGTTCCTCCCCAGTTTTTGGTTCCTCCAGCTAAGATTATATGTTTCCACTGCAGGAGATATCACAGTATGCTGTATCCCAGTGATCTGGGGACTAAAGGGAACCACAAAACTCAACAATCAGATTCCTATTTACTGTAGGAGTTTTAATGATCATTCAGGAGAATAATTACATAAGTAATCCCCAAGTATTTTAAGAGAACAATGGACTATTTTTCTCAGCGTTTTCTATTATTTTAATGGAATGAAAATACTGTTTTAAAGTACTGTGTTCTGTATTGTTAGGTGTAGAGGGAGGGTTACCATATTAAAAAAAAAAACAAAAAACCTGAGCAGGACTGTAACTGTTATCAGTATCTTCCAACTCACATTGTATAAATACATTACTATGACATGAGTCTGTAGACGCTGAAGCAAATACATTCTCTCCTGGGAGTATCCTCTTTTTTGAATGTTCAAATATGGTAAGCCTAAATTAGGGAAATATTTGGAAGATGTATTTGGCTTATGCTTTATTACTGAAATCAGTGATTCTAGATTTTATGATTAATTATGAGCTCAACTAAGTCCGTCCAATACATAGTTATTCTGTCTCAAACAAGAATTAGTGAGAAAAAAGTAACCGTATGTCTCGTACTGTTTATTTTCGCCAAGTACATTGTGTCATTTTGCCTTAGTGTCAGTAGTGTCTGTAAGGTAATAAGGCTCTCCAGCTACTTTAGTAACAATGACCAGATCAGCACCAGGCAAATAGGTGGCAAGGGTGGCAAACAGGTAAAGCAAGTAATCACAATGAAAGAACTTACTATTTCTTCAAATTAAGTTAGACAGTGATACATGAAACTGGTTACTAAAGCAGTCTTCTAAAAGATTTCTCTGTTCTCCAAAAGTTAATCAAAGATACTAGAGTTGTCAGAACAGTCATACTTAGCTTCTCCAGTTCAGCCTTTGCCATAAAAACAGAATTAAATTTTTCTCCTTTTTAGAAGTTACCACAACAGAAGAAGTAAAAGGCTTTAAAGAAAAGCAAAGTTCACATCAGTCTACATTAGTTACTGGCCCTGTTCTCTGAAATGCTATATGTTATCTTGCGTATGTTTGTTTTTATCTGTCAATGTGGTTTATTACTAGGGAAGTATAGTATCAGCTGTCTCTTCCCTGCCATCAAAGCTACTTCATTAAAGTTAATTGTGTTTGACTTGCAGAAGATCCTTTTCCAAGGTAACACAAAAAACTTCTGTTCTCAGTTATTTTTCCAGCAGTAAAGGCACCAAATGGATATAATAACCCCCTTAATCTTAAAAAATCCATTGCATTAATCCACTGAAAGCATTTAAAAATTCTACTTGTCATTTATTATATGACCTTATCTTTGAGTGACCCTTTACCAAATGTTCCAAGAACACACTACCAGCTGGCAAACACGTTTCCATGGATGGAAATCTACTGTGGTCTGAGTAAGATTACTTTATATTAGTTCCAATACACCTGTACTGGGTTCACTTAAGCTACATTCTCTCCCATTGAATTTTGCCACTTTTCTAAAATGTTTCATTTCAATAAACGTGATTAGTTAAAATTGGTACACTGTGTCATGAGGCTATTTCCACAGATGTTAATAATTAACTGATTTGAATTAAACTGAATTCTAAGAATAAAATAATATTGGCTTTATTACAAGCATGCTTCCTTGGTTTTGGCTCATATAATTATTAGCTGAGAAAACTTTTGACAATACATATTATTTGAAAACTTTGTGTACGTTTCTGAAACCTTATTTCTTTTTATGATGTAGCATCCCTGATTTTAGTCCTCTCCCTCTACATCTTTCCTTATCTAAATTTTCTGTCAGGTACTTCACAGACACTCTATGAACACATCCATTTCAGAAATGCTGGGTTTTTTACATTAATTGGCATTGCTTCAGAGAAACTGGCATTAAATTTTATTGGCTTCAATTAGAAAGCACTGATTCTGTGAATATCTATTAAATTAGTAAAATAAATCTCAGTTTGGAAGAGAATGGGGAAACATAACCATGCACATACTTTCAAATATATTTGTATTGAAAAACTGTGTTAAAAGTAGATGAAAATAAGCTGTTTTAAATAAAAACCTGCTTGTTTTCATAAAACCACTTAGGATCTGAGCATATTGGTTTTAATGATGTACATATGTATCCAATTAACTGTAAAAAATTAAATAGACATGACACATGCAACCCTGAGCTTGTTCATGTAATATGCAAGTCCTCTTAAAAACAATACAATATATTAATTAAAACTGAATCAAATGCAATCTATAATGAACTAAAATCATTTAATATATTAAAAAACAGAAAACATTAATCCTGTCAAAACCTTGTCAGACAGAAACTAACTGGAGGAGGACTAAGCATATCAATTTTTACTCCAGATGCTAGAGGGATATAGACAATTATAAAAATCTCATGCATTGTACTGACCTGTAGCAAAACCAGAAACCACAGACTTTACACAAAGAAGTGGTCAAGCTCCCTAAAACAGCTGCTTCTATACTGGAAAACATGGAATAGAAGTGGCATCTTTAGGGAGAGAATATGTCTAACATTTAGAGCAAGGGAGTATGATTCAGGATTTGTGGCCTCTACTACTGATTTGGTGTATGAACTTGTGAAAGTTACATCTGTAGCTATTTCCTCATCTGTAAAATGGGTTTAATTACTTACCTACAATACAGCACAGAAATTTTATTTCTAATTAATAGTTGCTAACTCATATATTTAGAAGAAATCTGCTAAAGAAATATCATGTTTTATCACTATAAAATATAATTCTAGCTATAATCTAAAGGGCACCAGCAAGATGAATATGTTTGGCTTTCCACAGAGACAGTTATTTACTACATATTTTTGCTACAAATAGCATATGCCAGCAGCATCCAACAGGAATTCAAATCTTGCAACACTTATGCTGTCTTTCCATATTCACCACATTATATTATACAAAACTTTATTATTGGCATGGGAGTGGCATGGCTCCAGCTGTTCCCTATGAGTAGTGCACGGGCAGTGGCATTAGAGGGCGTGATACCAAACCCCCATCCTTGCCGTTCCCTGCAGTGCTTGCTTTCATCGCGAACAGCATCAGTGCCAGCAGGCTGGCTGTCAGGCTGCTTGCTACTTTGCACCTGTACTAAGTGTCTTGAGCATGCATGACAGATTCAAAGAATTATATTTTTTAAGAGTTAGGTATGCATGCATTTGCCACAACACAGTGTCCTATTCACCACATGTTGGCATATGCGGTGTTGAATAGATTTGCTACTCACCCTGGTTGGGTCCACATGGAGCGGCTCTCCTGGCTCCTCCATGCTAATGAGCAGCCTTGAAATGGCAAATGGCTGTTTATTAGCATGGTTGCATGGCTCATTAGTGTAGATAAGCAAGAGCTCGCTCTTGGCAGAGGGGGGTACCAGCAGTCAAGAAGCCATGTGGACATGCCCCTGCCAGCAAAAAGCCCCTCTGTCGCCAGCCCCTTATGCACCCTGGTGACAGAGGGGCTTTTTGCTAGTGGGGGCATGTCCACACAGCCTCTTTACTGTCAATTTCGAGGCTGCTCATTGGCATGGAGCAGCCGGGAGAGCTGCTCCGTGTAGACCTAGCTATGGTGAGTAGCGAATGTATTCGACACTGTGGGCGTATACCAACATTAAGTACTACTACTACATCTCAGAGAATGTAAGGGTCAAGTTTTCAAAGGATTCAATACCCACTTCCAACCTAGCATACACCATTTTGCAAGCAAAATAACTTACACACACATTCTGTGCATGCTATCATTTACACAAACACATGAGAAAGTGCACACATCAAATTAAAGGTCATTTATTCCATACGTGAAGCAAAAAGTCTTCATACTGTGGGTTTTTTCTTTTCGTCAGACAACCTTCCTCCCATATTGAAAACATTTTGTGCACCAGCATTATTAATAGTACCTAGGAATACAGCCTGAACAGCCAGATGTCAAAGGATTGTACCTATGTTTTCAGGAGCGTGCATTTATTCTTCCAAGACCAGTGGCTTTTAAAAAACTTTACCCTAATGTATATGTAGATTATTTTTCTATTAATAATCACATCATTTAAAATTTGGAGGCTGTAAATCACTATATTTAATTTTTAACTACATTTAACCTAACTTTAATTAGGTACAATTTTAGGCTTAAACTGACAACAGCTAGTTAATGTTTCTGGAGCTGATTAACACTAACAATAAATCAATTACATGACTCAATACTGAATAAATTATAATTGTCAAAAATGTAAATAAATGTGCTTCTAGATTAAATACATACAATCAGTTAACAAATATTTAAAACCTTTATTATCTAGCACAAGGGGGAGCAGTTGGGCAATGTTAACAATGGTGCTGCACTGCAACAAGCTATTAAAGTTTTAACATACAGGTTTACCACACCTCATTCGGTTAAATTATGCTCTAGGTTGTTGCATATATTATTTGCCTCCAGACATCCTCTCAAAAAAGGCAGCAGTAAAATAGAAGAGGCTGTCCCTCTGAAAAAAATCCCATACATTTGCTTACTCTTACACATTTTTCAATGACAAAAAAGCAGTCAAGTAGCACTTTAACGACTAACAAAATAATTTATGAGGTGATGAGCTTTCATGGGACAGACCCACGTCTTCAGACCACAGCCATATCAGAACAATGACATGTGTCACTGCAAACTGGCACACCTGCAGAATTATGCCCTCAGTAAAAAAGAAAAATCTTAGTTGTTAACTACAGCAAAGTTAGGTTGCTATTTGTCCAAATCTTGATATACAAAAGATGGAAGCAGAGTATTTAGTTAACTATCTACATATCTAGCTATAATTTAACTCTGATAATGAAGGTACATCACCAATCTCAGCCTTATTTTCCTATTAACTTGTCATATGAGACTGTTGCTGTGTTTAAATACATATCCTATCTTCCTACGTGGAGCTACTACAATTTGCAAACACTGAGGATATGCCCCACACTACGGCCATGTCTACACATTCAAGATCTTCCAGAAGAAGGCCAGGATCTTCTGGAAGATCCCACAAGCATCTACACATAAAAGGTGCTCTTCTGGAAGAAATCCAGAAGAACGCGGCACCTCTTCTGGATTCCATACTCCACTCCCCAACCAGGAAATGTACCTTCTTCCAGAAGATTCTTCCAGAAGAAAACAAGTATACGCTCCATGACTCCTTCTTCTGAACGAGCAGTCTACCATGGCAGCAGACAGCTGGAGCACAGTGATACCCTTGCCAGCATCAGTGGGGCTCTATGATCTCTGGCTTCAGCCAGCTTTTAAAGCTGCAATGACCCAGAAACTCCATGGCAGGAAGCTGTGAGTGTGGAGGCAGACAGCATGAGCCATGCTGCAGCACACATCTCTCATACACCCCTGCAGTAACCACTGACCCCGCGATGACCAGCAGCCAGCCAGCCACCCCTCACCCCAAAAGGAATTCCCAGGGAGCAGGCCAAGGGCAGCCAGGACCCTGACTCAGCCACTAACAGGAAGGCCCCATCCTGGATGGAGCCAGCACTCCAGGACGTGCTGAGGGACATGACTGACCACCGGAGGAACGCCCCTGCCTTTACTCACCTCGCCACTGGCCTGGCTGCCTGAGGACACCCTGCCCAGAACCCCGAACAGGTCTGGTGCAAGGTAAAGGAGTTGAGGCAGGGGTACATGAGGGCCCATGACATTGCCAGATGGTCAGAGTCAGGCCCCAGCAACATGCCCTTACTTCAGGAAGCTCCATGCTCTCCTGGCAGGTGATATCACCTCCCCACCCCACACCACCATGGACACAGCAGCGCCAGAGCCCCCTGACACAATGGAAGGGGAAGAATGTCCCAACAACAAATAGCCCAGACCAGCCAGCCAGGCCAGCCCTCCAGTGCCAGAGGTCCCACCCAGGGATGAGTTCTTGGAGGGCTTCCTCATTATATCGGTGCCCTCCGCCTCCTCCAGCCAAGCCACCTCCAACCGTACGGCCTCAGACCTCTTTGAGGACCCCTCCAGTAAGTGCATGCCATGGTACAGACCCTCGGGGAGGGGGCACACCTAGGCACCCATGCAACAGCCCAACCCCCAGATGTCCCACGCTGGGGCCATGGGCATAGCTGCAGTTGACACCCGGCACCCTCGCCTGTGGAGAGCCCAGCGAGCCACATGCTTCTGCAGGGGGACCTCAGGATGCCAAGCCACGCCCAGTCCACCCACCCCTCGAGCAGGGACTTCCCCATGCCCAAATGCCCCCTCATCCACTATCCTGGTCTCCGGGCGGGGGAGGGGGGCCTGCTACGGTCAGCACCATTGCCAAAGTGTCACAGAAGCTATGCGTGGCGTGGGCCACTGTACAGGGAATAAGGGCCACCGCTACGGGAACATCCCCAGGATTTGCCTGTTCCTTAGGTCAGGGGTGGGGACAGATGCCCATGGGGGGCGGGGGGCAGGGCGCATGGCAGCCAGGGCCAGGATGGGGGACTGAATGCCCCACCCTCTGTCCAACCCACCTTGTGTCTTACAGTGGCACCATCCGAGGGCCTGAATAGCCACCATCCCCATCCAAGCCAGAGGGCCTCCAAGTCCTGGAGCCATGCCCAGAGCAGCCCCAGCAGCCACAGTTGTGCAGGCCTGTGTCCAGAGGGCCCAACGCTGGGGCCACAATGAGGAGGCCACAACCTATACAGCCACCCTCCAGCACCAAAACCTCTTTGCAGAGAGACACCTGTCCCTGGATGAGGTAGACCTGATATCACTTTATAGGTCACTGATACACAAATAATGTTTAATTTCATCAGAAGTACTCTAAATTTCTATTAATACCACATATATTTGAGGAAGTGCAGAGATAAAATTCCAGTTGAATAGAATCCAAATTCCACTGAAGGACCAGTAACTCAACCACATTTCATCAAGAAAGCCACATGAAGCGTTATTTTTATTGGAGACATTTCAAAAACATGGCAGGTAAGCCAAGTAATTCTGGCTTTGTTCTGAGTAGAAGAGGGTAGATCTTTCTTTCTTTCTTTCTTTTTTTTTTTTTTTTTTTAACCACAACAGGTGCCTCCAAGTCTTTTATCTGGAAATATTTTTCTGATTTAAACCCACAAACTGTTTTTCACTTTTCTTTTCTCCCCCCCCCTTTTATTAAAATTTGCTACATGCTCTTAAAGAGAACGAAGGATTTAAAAGCTTTTAAACCAAAATTATCTGTTAGAAGTTCTGAGAAAAGCCTTGATAGGGTCCAGCTTGCCAAGAAATGCACTTTTCACTGGTAAGCACTGCAGCCAAGCCTACTTTATCCAGCTCCACAACCTCACATTTCTGTTGAAGTTTACTCTATTTTTCCTTCTAATTATTCCTTGTGTTTGATGTCCAACATAAACAAAACATCTTTCATAAAGAACTCCCACCAGAAACCTTGGAAATTTAACAAATGCAAGGGATCACTCAGAAGTGCTAAGGTTAGAACGTTTCCTCTGCCAGACAGACTTAGCCCCGGCTAGAATTGTTCATTATGGAGTCTCCATTTGAGCCAGACGTACCGAAACTTTGTGTAACTAAAACCCACACTGGCAAGCTGCCAGAAGTCTTAGAGCTAAATGTAATTTAATTTTTAATATCTGTAGTTCTGCTCAGATATAATATGTAAACAAATGTTACACATGTAACAAAACAGACTGCAGATGGGATCACTTTTAATGTGGTGGTGTGACAAGTGGAGATTACTGGATTAAAGTTGTGAGAAACTTTTCTGCAGATTTGGGTTGACCAAATTTGTGTCAATTTCACCAATTTTTTTCTGGAGGGAAAAAACCAAAATATTTTGACATTTTCAGACCTAAATAGTTTGACTTTTCAATTCAAAACAACTTTTTCCCCCCCACAAATCTAGTTTTCAATACATTTTAAAAGCAAAATTAAAAAAAAAAAACAGAAAAGTAACATGTTTTATTTTTGGGTGGACCACAAACATTTTGTTTCACCCAAAACTATTTTTAATATTTGCTGAGATCTAAATATGTGGAGTCACTCCAAAAATGTCCCCACTCCCTAGTCCATTACAGTGGTTGACCAGCCCAGCTCTACCCTGGAAGCGAGCAGGACCCTGCTGAGACCTGAGGCACTGACTGCTCAGCTCTCAGTGGGACTTAGTGCATACCTCAGCTCTGCACCAAACAGCTGCTGAGTAGGGGCATCATTTGGTGACACACCACAAACATTGCTTTAATTTCACTTAGAACGTTTATATTTTTTCCAGCTCTCCAATTCTGGGGAGGAATGACAGGACCCCAGGGGGGCCGGGGGTGGGGGGCATCCATTCTACCATTTAGTTCCACTTCACACTTGTCTAGGAGACTTTCCTTTACAATGGGTTGGGACCTAGGGCCCAAACTGTTGCACACAAATGTCGATTCTTCAGCAGGATAGCAAATTCAATTTTGAATTCTGAGGACTTTTTCCCACAACATCTTTGATACCATTACTGTGCAGAAACAACAAATCCTAGTCCTAAAAAGCCAGTCATTTTATAGCTGTGCCTCTTCTGTACTAACCTTCTCTTCCAACTGGTAAGTAATTTTAGCTCCTGAATACTTTTAAAATATTTCTGAGTGTAGCAGAGCCTTTCAAACTTGAGTACCTTCAGTCAATGTTATGGAGGTGATGTTTATACTCTCAAGTGCTTAGAGAAACACAAAGATAACCAGGGATGAAAGTAACACAATGTCCCCCAAAAACAAGCATTCCTGTAGCACCTCAAAGTCTAACAAATTTATTTATTAGGTACCAAGCTTCTGTAGGTAAGACTGACATCTTCGAATTTCTCCGTGAATGCTCATTACCTAATAAATAACTTGTCAGGGTAAGTCTACACTAGGGAAATAAGTCTATTTCAGATACACAGTTCTAGCTAAGGCATTTGCATACCTAGAATCAATGAATCGAAATCGACTTACTTTCCTAATGAAGTCCAAGCCTCTATTGCTCTGCATTGACATCCCTTACTCCATGCAATAGCATGGATACAGGGATTGACAGCTGAGCCTAGAGAGGTCGATTTGGCCGCATCTTCACCAAATGAGCAAAATCAAACTCCAGAAGATCTTCTGCCAGCATGTCTATCTTCCAGTAAGTAAAGACAAGCCTTTAGTCTTTAGGTGTTACAGGACTGCCTGTTTTTTGTGAAGCTACAGACCAACATAGCTACCCCTCTAAAATTTCTCACAGGTAGTGTACTATCACAGACTATCCCTCCGTAGCAGGGCCACTGCAATAAAACAGTATCTGTAAGAAATTTAAGCGTTGGGTGGAGTGCAGAGGGTTCGAGGATGTGGGGGGAGTCAGGAGAGTGGGGGCACTGTTCCCTCTAAGATTTTTCATTCATGAGTGGAGTATTTTTTTGTGCACCAACACTGAGGTCATAGGTGCTTATTTAGATGTGTGTCACCATGGCACCACACCCACCAGTTACTAATAGAGCTGTTTTTAAAGCAAGCGTGCACTCACACACCCCACAGGGAAGTGGGAGAGCCAGCCCAGACACACACACACACGGGGGTCCCCAGTTTAGCCCCACACACCTGAGGGAAGTGGGGAGCGCCAGCCCAGCCATACCCACATGCACACAGTAGGCAAGGGGGAAGCTCCCACCCAGCCACACCTACAGTCACACACGGAAAGAAGAGGAGAGCCCAGCCCCACACCCTGCTCCTCTGGGCCACTCCACCAACTTTGGAGGGAACTTGAGAGAAACCACCCACAGCCTCCTCCCACCCTGCCTCAGGGCCCAGCATAGCTCTCACCCCCACAACCTGCACTGAGGCCTGGCACTCACGTGTTAGTGATGTGAAAATACCACTGGGCCAGGGGCTGCCTTACAACCAATGGCCGCCCACTCTTGCCACGCCAGTTCTCCCACTAGCATCACTATTCAACACCAGCCACACCCCGTTGCTCCTTCCCCCCGGCCAGCTTCTGGCCTGGCAGCAGCGGTCAGAACACCTCTTACCCTGGCACAGAGGGAAGCTCTGTGACCTCCAAGAAGCCACGGAGCCACACTCAGATCATCTGAGGAGCGAACAGGCTGGACCCACTGTCTGGCCTAGGGCCTGTGGCCAGTAAGCCCTTCCCACCTCTCCATTACCCCCGTCATGTCCCCCACTACCTCCCTAGCACCTCCCAGCAGCAGCTCCTCTTACTCTGCCACGGACCCCCCCGTTTTCTCCTCTCCTCCCTTTGGATCTGGGGAGTATAATCCTCCACCCCTGTAAGTAGCTGGCCTGAGACAGTGGAAGAGGGAGCTACTTCGGTTTGCAGACAACTTTTGAAAGAGCAGCTATACAGGGATGGTTTTGTCAGCAAACTCTGAAAGTGCCTTGGCTGGGATGGGTGAACCAGTTTGGGGTGCAAGTGTGCTGGAGCAATTGTGTCCATAGTACAACTGGGGGGCACCCCAAAATCACACTTCTGCCTGGCACAGCTAAACTGGTAAAAGTTTCTAATGTAAACCTGGCCTTAGAACGTCAGCTTTTTTGAGACCACAACAGTCTATTTTATTGGGTGTTTGTATAACACCTAGTACAGTGCAGGTCCAAGACTAGGGCTGCTAGGCTCTACTGTGATACAAATAAATGTCACTTCCAGAACCCAAGAAGTGAAAATCTTCAATGGAAGGGCCACCATGTCTGACAGCGCTGCATTTCATGAGCAAGGTGATGGAAGCGCCATTCTGGCAGGGTATGGGGATTCTCTGCTAGGGCTTCCCCTCCCTTCCATATAAGGGCAGCTGCCAACTATCTTTGCCCTATACCCAACACAGCCTTTGTTTTTTGTGTGCTTGCCACTTTCCCTCCTTCCTGCCTGTTCTCTCTGACAGCTTTCCACTCACATTCTCCAACATGAGAGCACCTCTTGTTTTATGCAAATCTAGTAACCTAAAACTTCTGTATCCCAAAGATGCCGTCGTGGCTAATCAATATTTTACTGAAATGTTTCCAGTTTCATATCATTGCTTTAAACACACTTTTTTCTTTTTACTTTATGTACAAATATAAACACGATAAATGCTATTTCCAGTTCAATCCAAGACAAGGTTTCAGGAGCTCACTGCATAGTAAATTCTTTCCTGATCCCCTTTAGAAACTTTACTCAATGTCAGTCTCAGGAGGACATGCCAGTATTCAACAGGTGGCACTAGATTTCAGCACAATACCAACATCTCATAGTTTTTAATTTTCCTGTCACTTCCCTCTTTCCCCTCCAGCTTTCTCACTAAATTCTTTCAGTGCTGACAACAAACCAATAAAAAGTACTACCTATTTTATTAGCAGTAAATTTCTTTGAAAAGTTGAATATCATAGCATGAAAATGTAGCACACCTAGTTACTAAGACAAAATACTTTGATGAATAGACATTGCGGGACAATAGAAATTTCCCCAAAACAATTAATGATAGAAATGTATTATGTTTTTATAAATATGTAAATGTACAAATCTTAAAATATATGGATTTGGAGAAACACTGGCAATCGGTGTAGGGTCCAGATTTGACTTAGCAGTATTTGAAAAAATATTACATCCCTATGGAAGTGTTCTTTCATTTCTATATATCATGATTTTTAAATATATTCACTCTGCTGATACCAAGAAATATAATCTGCTACATATTTTACTGTTTGCCCATCTGTCTGTCTGTCCATCCGCAAGTCCATTTGTTCAAAAACTCCTCCTAAATTGTAAGAGTTAGGACCACCAAATTTGGTATGCAGCTTCCTCTTATCATAACTTAAAGCAAGGTCAGGATTTGGTTGTTCCAGGACAATGAGATGTTCATGGCTTGCAATTGTGTTTCTTATCAAATGGAAAGGGAGGGGTGTAACGGCAGGGACAGTTATACGCATGAATGACCACAGGGGGCAGCAAGGCTGGGGGCCAGCTAGACCCCAGAATGACTTCAGGGAGCCAGGAAGTGCATTAGTCCCAGGGAGCAACTGCCAGACCTTTTTATGCAGAACACCTATGAAAATTTTCCTCAAAAAAATTGTCAGAACAAAAAACAACAACAACATAGACAGCAAAACAAAACTCACGTGATTTAAACAGGTAATAAACAATAAAGAAACAACATTGTATCTAGTTTTAATAACAGAAAATATATACCATCAGTGCATGATATCAAAAAAAGCATCAGATGCTTGCGGCACACCTGCGAGTTGTTCACAGAACCCCAGTGTTCCATGGAACGTAGTTTAAGAAACGCTGCACTAAGATACATCTATACAAAAGTTAGTGCATGACAAGCTCAGGTGTAAATCCACAGAAACCAGCGCCAGGCTGTAACTGTCCTTATGGACATGGCCTCTGTGTGCTATAAGTGCCCTAATGCACAGCTGAGAACTTTTAGTGTGCAGCGGCGTGCAGGCACTCTTGGTGAACAGCATACCAGAGCTCTGTCGATATATGCCATAACATACCTAGGCCTTCTCTCCATACAGAGAAGCCCTTTAGTAAATGCCGCATACAGAATTGTGCTGACATCACTACTGATGCTAGGAACTGGGACAGTGTTTTGATAATTTGCATTATCTGGGAAGAAACAAAATATCAGCTGACTACAAACCAGTTTAGCTAAAAGAGTGAGCACAGCTGTTAATTCTGTGATTTTGTGCTATCACAAGGCCAACCATAAGTGCTGGCAGACGTGATTTTTCTTTACTGCAAACTAAGTTTTATCAGAGTGGAAGATTTATGGGGTCTGAAGAGAAACCACAGTATGGCTACGTCTACACTAGCGCCTTCCTTTCAGATGGGGCTTTCGAAGGCTGGGGTGTCCTTTCAAAAGGCCCCTGTCAACACAGGGCGCACGAGATTCGAAAGCAGCACTTTCAAATCGCACGTGGCCGCCATTATGCTAACGAGGTGCTGCACATTCATGGCAGTGCCTCATTAGCATCTTCTTAACTCACTCGTTACCATGCGCCTTCTGGAAGGAAGGGGCTGGTGTAAATGTAGCCTATGTGTAACAGCCCACATGGCTTGCATGGTAAGGCTTAAATCTAGGCAGATTATTAAAGGGGTCTCTGGTGTGTAGTCATGAAAAGAGAGAATTCCAAAGGTAAGCAAGTGCGGCCAATAGCTGAGTTGGAACAACTTACTGTAATTGCAAAGAGGAATATGGCTAACACTCAAAAATTTTTTAAAAGCAGAAACATTATGATAAGAATAGAAGGGATGTTCATTTTAAAGCAGAAGATAAGATATGAATTAAAGTTCATTCTCAGAATAGTTTTTATGACTAAACTAACTCCGGAATGGAAGATTCCATGTTGAGTTCTTTGAACTGTAGAATAAACTAATTGGCTCAGGGTACTTACCAAGTACAATGCATAATATTACTGGGATTTAAATCCTGGATGTACTCATGTTTCTTTATCCCCAGTCAGTCTTTGCAGGCCACAAATTAGAGATCTGGAAAAATTAGGTTTCCCAATTCTTACATGCTTTTATGCCCTTTATTTTCTCCTAAAAATCACTGAATTCAGTCATTCCCCAATACTATTTTTCCTCATATGGCTCTGCAGACTTTGGACTAACAAAAAGAAAATAACCTATTATAACTGACTTCAATGCAAACTTGATTAAAAAATAAGAGATTGCACTTTACTGTATGTATTTCAACAGAACCTAGAAAGTGCTACTAGACACTTGCTACATATACACATTACCAGCCCCATTGAGTTTACAGTCTCAGAAGATGAGCAAGATGAGAAAGCTGACAGGAAGGGCTACGAACAAATATGTAAATGCATATCAACTGTATCCAAGTGCCCTTAAATCTAATTTATTACCTGGACAACTTCTTGTAGCCCATCCTGAAAGAAGAGGGTTCTTCTGAGAAGGGATCTGGAGGAGGAGAAAGTTGTCTTTCTGGGACAGTTCAAGAAGGGTGTTCCATGAGTTCTGAACCACACAGCACAAGGTGCAAAGCCAACTGTGAAAGAAGCAAACAAGTGGGCAGTCAAAGTCATTAGCACTGATGAAGCCGAAGATCAAGCCAAAATGCTTGGAAACAAAAGTAGATAAGCAGGGAGGGGCAAAGGTAAGTAAGGCCATAAACATAAGGACAAAAACCTTGAACTTGATGTGGGAAAAGGGAATCTTGGGGAGAAATTTGTGCATATGTGCTAAATTTCTCAGCGTCCCAGCATTATTTATTTATCCTCGCAAAGTGATCACGGACCTTTAAACCCTCAGGGTGAACTTAATGCATACCTGTTCTTGCCTAGCATTTCACAAAATGGAGATTTGATATTCAGTGTCACCATTAGAAAGATTATCTTATGCTTATAGCTCTTAAAAGAAGCTGGAGATGCCTGAATTGATTCCCAGCTCTGCCACAATCTTCCTGCATGACCTTGAGCAAGTCGTGTAATTGCTCAGGGCTCCAGTTTCCTAAATATAAAACGAGCATGACAACAATAATTCCTTTCTCCACCCCTTTGCCTATTTAGAATTCAAGCTTGTCATGGCAGACTCTCACTGTGTGCTTGCATCAAGTCACTGCTGTCATAGAAATAATTTTCTCTGACAAGTTTTAATAATTTTGAACATTTGGTTCATTAAAGAAAAATAACTTTTTTGGAAAGCCTTCAAGGTCTTTCGCTCAGTGTTGGGGTGACCTAACACTTTGCTGGGATACTTTAATAAGTTATCTACTTCTTAGGGAATATTTCTGTATCAGTCAGAATCAGGGTGCAAGTAACAAGTTTCTTACAGGTACTGTTGTATTGCACACCCACACACACCCCAAACTGGGGAGGAGGTGTTCCAGGATAGGGGGTAAGGGGTGTGATACAACAGTACCTGTAAGAAATTTACATGTGGGATAGAATGACGGGGAGCTCAGGGCAGGGGTGTGGGCGGGACTCAGGGCAAGGGGGTGGGGATGTGGAGTTTGCAAGAATCAGGGCAGGAGCTTGGAGTTGGGGGGTCACAGCAGCAGGCTGGTGTGTAGCAGGTGCAGGAGTCAGGGCTGGGGGGTAAGGACCTGATCAGGGCAGGGGATTGGCACAGGGGTGCAGGTGTCAGGGCTGGGGGTAAGGATCTGGTCAGTGCAGGGGATTGGCACAGGGGTGCAGGTGTCAGGGCTGGGGGTAAGGATCTGGTCAGGGCAGGGGATTGGCACAGGGGTGCAGGTGTCAGGGCTGGGGGTAAGGATCTGATCAGGGCAGGGGATTGGCACAGGGGTGCAGGTGTCAGGGCTGGGGGTAAGGATCTGGTCAGGGCAGGGGATTGGCACAGGGGTGCAGGTGTCAGGGCTGGGGGTAAGGATCTGATCAGGGCAGGGGATTGGCACAGGGGTGCAGGTGTCAGGGCTGGGGGTAAGGATCTGGTCAGGGCAGGGGATTGGCACAGGGGCACAGGAGTCAGGGCTGGGGGTAAGGATCTGGTCAGGGCAGGGGATTGGCACAGGGGTGCAGGTGTCAGGGCTGGGGGTAAGGATCTGGTCAGTGCAGGGGATTGGCACAGGGGTGCAGGTGTCAGGGCTGGGGGTAAGGATCTGGTCAGGGCAGGGGATTGGCACAGGGGTGCAGGTGTCAGGGCTGGGGGTAAGGATCTGATCAGGGCAGGGGATTGGCACAGGGGTGCAGGTGTCAGGGCTGGGGGTAAGGATCTGGTCAGGGCAGGGGATTGGCACAGGGGTGCAGGTGTCAGGGCTGGGGGTAAGGATCTGATCAGGGCAGGGGATTGGCACAGGGGTGCAGGTGTCAGGGCTGGGGGTAAGGATCTGGTCAGGGCAGGGGATTGGCACAGGGGCACAGGAGTCAGGGCTGGGGGTAAGGATCTGGTCAGTGCAGGGGATTGGCACAGGGGCACAGGAGTCAGGGTAAGGAGGGCTCAGGACTGCAGGTTGGGGGAGTGGGTAGTGCAGGAGTTAGGGCAGGGGGCTGAGATGTGTGTAGGGGGCAAGAGTGCCATTTTGGGAGGGGTGGGGACTGCAGCTGCACATACTAGAATGTTGCTGCTCTTCTTCCCCTTCCCCTAACTATCAAGGAGCGAGGGGAAATGCAAAGCTTGCATGCATCCCTCCTCTGCCCCCTCCCCTCCGCAGCCGGGCGTGAGAGGAATGCATGCAAGCTGTGCACTTTCCCCTTGCTCCCTGGTAGGGGAAAAGGAAGAAGAGTAGTAGAGTCCTGGTATGCACAGCTACAGCCCTGCCCTTCCCCCAGCTCTCCTAAAATGGCATCGGGGCAAGGAGGCTTGAGCAGCCCTGAACTGGGGGCAAGAGGGGGCACACCCGCATCCTGCCCTGTTCACGTGCCTGGCTGCTGCTTACCATGACACGCTGCAGGAAGCCCTAGGAGTCCAGCTGGGAGCAGCCACACTTCCTATTGCAGCCCAGAGCCCCAGCCTGCTGGCTCCTTCTTGCTGGAGCAGCACACTGTCTTGCTTCCACTTCTTATCTGAACTCACCAGGAAGGTGGTTACCCAATATATGGGGACTGATGGGATTCATACCTTACAAGTGATACCTCCTTATGGCTACTTCTGGGAACCCATTCTCATGTGGTCTGCTTCCTCTTTCTATCCGTTACGTGTGCTGTGATGCCTCTCTCTGTTCATGACTCTGAGTGCTCCCATGACATGACTCAGCCCTCCAGACAGGTCACTCTATACAGTTTTGGGGGGGATTCTGCAATTTTACTATTACTCCAAATGCAACAATTGCAGATTTCCCCCAAGACCAATCGCTCTCCCCTTTCAAGATAACTGCAGCTTCCTTGCGCTGTCATCTTCTTGGCCGTATACTAAGCAGCCTTATCCGGTCCAACAAGGCTTCATGCTCACTTAAACTTGGCTCTCCCTCCAAGTGTGGCTATAATTGTCCTCTCAGGTCTACATTAACCTCTTCAAGGCCTGTGTGAGGTGCACTTCCATGAGAGGGTCGTGAACAAGCACCTGATTGGTTATCCCTGAAAAAAGTTAGCAACCCTTCTCAACGTCTCTCTTCTCCCAGCTGAACTCTTCATATCCTCATCCCACTTGATGCCTTTTTTCATGTTTCCTCTTACATTAGGAATAGCTTCCCATCTACAAATATTCAATGTGTACTTCAGCTCCTTCCTTACAGTCCGCTTCCTTCATAAAGCCTGTTTGCACCAACATTTTCACCAATGATGCCTGTTACTTCCCATCTGAACAATTGTCCCATACATTGTATTTGTCTTAGATTGTCAGCTCTAAACATAAAGCATGTCCAGTATATTATAGCAATAATTCCTATTCTGTTATCACACGAATGATAAAGAGGGCTTGTACCAGTTTCTGTTATATTTCCCAATAGGATGGGGAAGACCCAAATAATTCACAGAGCTCCACAGTAGAAGATATGTCTTGGCTTCGTCACACAGCTGGAAACAAATAGTTGTTCCTTGTCTGTGCTACAGTTCACAGTTAACCCTAAGCTAAATACAACCAAGAACAAATGTTTGATCTTTATCTACATTGTGTTAGTTAATGCATGTTAGTTAAAACCTGATTTGAAACAGTAAAGAAACCCCCTCACTTTCTTTTTGGTTCCATGAATATATGTTTAAAAATAAGGGCTAATTCTTGCTACATATAAAATTCTTAGCCTCTAATACTCAATACTAAGATGTATGAATTGCTGAAAACTTGATGAGAAAAAATCTCTGAAGACTTTTGAAAATTAATTTTACAAGGTCATTTTCAGTCAACAACTCTCTATTTCAGTTGTGAAGATAATTTTTTTTCCATGAAACTAATGCCAAAAGTTTGACTCACTGGAAATAAAACATTACTTTAAAGAGCCACTCATTATAATTTGTTTTACAGTAAAAACCAAATTTCATGAATTAAGACATAAACCATTTTGTCACATAACAACACGGTGGGAAAGACACTGAATGTGATCTGTATACAAATACTTCTTCGGTCATTGCCAAGTTCCCAACTATTGTTAAGCTTGTACAATTCATAGGAAAAGCCCTTGTCTTTTCATGTGCTCAGACTATGGGTTTTTACAAATGTTCCCTGTTTCGAAAGAGGCAGTAGTGACACAAGACGTACTTATCTTACAGGAGTGTGGTTAGGATTTAATACTATTTGTCATTATTTATATTATGTGCCTATGCATGCTGCAGAACAAACTGCGTCCCTGCCCAAAGATAAGAACATTCTTGCCTGGAATCAGCAAATTGTTACTCATCTGAATGGGCCCATTTTAAATCAGACTATTTTCACGTGATTAAGAATTGGACAATTACAGGCTAATATAATGGCTGATCCTGAATGCCCTTATACATTTTAATAGTGTTCACTCACACAAAGAAGAAGCTTATATTGCCAAATGCCTCCTGGGAGATGTTGAGGTCTTTAAACTGAGGTTAGTACTGCCCAGGGTAGAAACATCATTATTATTTTATTAAGGCAATTTTCATAGCATTCTAAATTGATGTATTGTGTTAGCTATTCTAAACATCAAATGGCAAACTTGAAAGAAATCTTTAAAACCTGAAGTAGTTGCAAAATTAAAGAAAATTACAACTACTACAGAATATCATCTAGGCAAGGTAGTGCAGATACGGTGCGGTACTGAAACTAAACAACAAGGGACGCAATAGGCATTCTTATATATGTCTGACAAGTGGGAGGACGTTAGCCTTAGCTGCAATCAAGGGTCATGAACCCCAAATGGATGCTCATTTCACACAGAAAGCCCACAACAAGTGTTGACATTGTCATACATTCGGTAGTATATATTTTTGTTGCACAATTTATTTGTATTTTCCATTTTGGGATATAGTACAGTGTTCGGTTTGATTCCTCCCTCGGTCCCAGATTCACCTCTCTCTGAACTTATTTAAAACCTTTGGGCCTATGTTTCCTGGTAACCTACTAAGATTTATAGTAGATCCTTTGGATTTTAGAAGACCTACTGGTAAGCAAGGGTGGGAGGGAGACCTTGAATCCATGTCTGAAACCTTTGCAAGTGTAGGGAACTGTTCTGTGAAAACTGGAAAGTCAGACTGTAATGAGTCCTAAATTCCAGTTCACATCTCTGTGCCTCCCTATAGTTAACAATGCCTTGAAGAGCAACCTGTTCCCAGGCTTTCCAGTCCTAGTACCCTGTGAAATTTAGGAATGCCACAAAATATTCAGCCTCCCACTTCCTAAAACATGTCAAACATTTTAAGATGTTTTTCTTTTTAAAGTTAAGATTCAAGGTACGTATGAGAGCCTAAAATGTGTTGCTGCTGTGAAAATTGCCTCTGGCCCAAAAGTTCAAAAGCAGCTAGTGATTTTGGAAGCCTCTGTTTGAAAGACTTTGAAAGTGAAAAGATTTTTGGCGGGCACGCACAGCACTATCTGAAAATCAGTCCCCTCTGTAGGGTTTCAGGAGGGTACCCAAAAATGGAAGCACTTGTCATTCTGGAACATTTGGGACACGAAAAATGCCATTGTGGGGGTTTTATGTTTATTATCACACAACGATTTCCCCAGTAAAAGTGCTCAGTTGACAAGGAGTAGTAGTAGTAGTAGTAGCATCCTTCAGTCTACGTAGACTATGGATCGCGCCCTTTGTAGTTCCGTTTGATATCCTCATTTGCAGCGTCAGCTGTGACTGTGAAGACCCACACGAGAGTGACAGTCCTTGCTGCATCTGTTGCATATGTAATGGGTGTCTGGCAGGTCCTTGCTGTGCTTTCTGTGGGCTTGCTTCTCCTTTGCTAGCTGTCTGATCCTCAACTCACCCTTCTGAAGGCCCTTGTATAGTTCCTGCCTGCCTCTGCTGCGATCGTCTGCCAGCTCCTCCCAGCCGTCTGGCTTGATGTCTACTTCCCTGAGGTCTCTCTTGCAAACATCTTTGTAGCGCAGATGGGGGTGTCCGGGAGGTCTTTTGCCAGAGGCAAGCTCGCCATACAGGATGTCTTTTGGGATCCTTCCATCATTCATCCTGTGGACGTGGCCAAGCCAGGGGAGCCGCCGCTGCCTGAGGAGGCTGTGCATAGTTGGGATTCCAGCTTGCTCAAGGACGGTAGTGTTGGACACTCTGTCCTTCCACGATATTCCAAGGATGCACCTGAGACAGCGCAAGTGGAAGACGTTCAGCCTCTTTTCCTGGGGGCGTACAGGATCCAAGTCTCGCTGCCGTAAAGGAGGGTGCTGAGGATGCAGGCTCTGTAGACTTGCATTTTGGTGTGAGTGTACAGCTTGTTGTTATTCCACACTCTCTCGCTGAGTCTGGACAGAGTTGTGGCTGCTTTACCGATCCTCCTATTTAGCTCAGTCTCCAAGGACACGGTGTCAGTGATGGTGGATCCGAGGTAAACGAACTCGTGGACTACCTCTAACGTATAGTTGTCAATGCTGATTGATGGAGAATCAGCAACGTCCCGAGCAAGTACATTTGTCTTCTTTAGGCTGATGGAGAGCCCAAAGTCCTTGCCTGCTTTGAAGAACTGATCCAGCAGCTTCTGAAGCTGGTCTTCTGTGTGTGACACGACAGCAGCGTCATCTGTGAACAGCATGTCTCTGATGAGGACTTCCCGCACCTTAGATTTAGCTTTCAGCCTTCCAAGATTAAACAGTTTCCCGTCAGAAGAAGATCCCGAACAATGTCGGAGCAAGGACGCATCCTTGTTTGACGCCGCTCCTGATGCTGAAAGCATCCGATAATGTGCCATCATATTGGAGAAGTTCCTCTCATGTCTTCGTGGAAAGACTGGATCATCTTGAGTAACCGTGGTGGACATTCTATCTTGTGGAGCAGTTTGAACAGTCCATCCCTGCTGACCATGTCAAAGGCCTTGGTTAGGTCGATGAAGGCAATATAGAGTGGCTTCCTCTGCTCCCTGCATTTCTCTTGCAGCTGCCTCAGAGAGAAGACCGTGTCGATGGTAGATCTCCCTGTGTGGCGTCCACACTGTGATTCAGGATACACCCTCTCAGCAATCTTCTGGAGTCTGCCAAGGATGACGCGAGTGAACAGTTTACCTGTGATGCTTCGGAGGGAGATTCCACGGTAATTGTTGCAGTCGCTTCTGTCTCCTTTGTTCTTGTACAAGGTTATGATGTTAGCGTCGCACATGTCCTGTGGAACCTCTCCCTCTCTCCAGCACAGGCACAGTAGCTCATGTAGGCATTCCAGGAGAGTGTCTGTGGCACACTTGATAACCTCTGGTGGTATACCATCCTGGGCCGGGGCCTTTCCTACTGCAATTCTGTCAATGGCTTTCTTCAGTTCATCCACAGTTGGTGCCTGATCCAGTTCGTCCTTTACTGGTAGGAGTTCGACAGCATTGAGGGCTGAGTCGACCACAATGTTCTCGCGTGAGTACAGCTCGGAGTAGTGCTCGACCCAGCGCTCCATCTGTTTGGCTTTGTCAGTGATGACATCACCAGATTTGGATTTCAGAGGTGCCATCTTGTTCTGGGTGGGTCCTAATGCCTTCTTGATGCTCTCGTACATTCCCCTGAGGTTACCGAAGTCAGCACTCGTCTGGATGCTGCTGCATAGCTTGAGCCAGTAGTTGTTGGCGCAGTGCCTGGCCGTCTGCTGTACTGTTTTTCTGGCTGCTCTGAGCGCTTGCAGGGTATTCTGGCTCGGCAAACGTTTGTACTCCAGGAGAGCAGCGTGCTTTTTCTCGATGGCTGGAATCATCTCATCAGAGTTAGCTTCGAACCAGTCATTTGTGTTTCTAGCTCTTCTTTCAAACACTGACAAGGCCATGTTTTACATTGTGTCCCTCAGATGCTGCCATCTGGATGTCACATTGGCACCCCCAGGGTTGCTGTGCAGATTCTCCTTGAGGGTCGCTCTGAACTTTTCAGCTCTCTCTGAGTTAGCCGTCTTTCTGGCATCGATGCGGGGCCTTTCAGTTGGTTTAGAGCGGTGCAGCTTCTTGGGAATCACCTTGAGTTTGAAGCAAACTGACGAGTGATCTGTATCGCAGTCAGCACTATGATAGCTGCGTGTCAGAAGGACGTTTTTTAGGTTATCACGTCTAGCGATGACCATGTCTAGTTGATGCCAGTGTTTTGAGCGTGGGTGTCTCCATGACACTCTGTGCTGTGGCTTGGTTTGGAAAAAATGTGTTTGTGATGCACAGATTGTGGTACGTGCAAAGTTCGAGAAGACGCTGACCATTTTCATTCATTTTTCCCACACCGAAGTGACTTAAGCAGGAAGGCCACGAGTCGCGATCGGCTCCAACTCTCGCATTGAAGTCACCCAGAATGTACAGTTGTTCGCGAGCAGGTATTTGCGCTATGGCAGCACTAAGCACGTCATAAAACTTGTCTTTTACTTCCGGTGCGGTGTACAGGGTTGGGGTGTAAGCGCTGATCAGGTGGACAGGACCGATGCAAGTTTGAAGTATGACCTGAAGGAGTCTTTCTGATCCACCCTTGACTAAGTCCACCATTTGCAGAAGGGTGTTTCTGATGGCGAAGCCGACACCATGCTCCCTGGGTTCTTCTCAGGCTTTACCCTGCCAGAAAAAGGTGTAGTCCTTTTCCTTTAGAGATCCCAAATCTGTGAGACGTGTCTCTTGCAGAGCAGCAATGTCAACTTGGAGCCTCTTCAGTCCCTCATCGATGACAGCGGTCTTTCGGGTGTCACTGATGTCCTGAAGATCTTCAGTCAGACCTGTCAGCGTGGTCCACACATTCCAGCAAGCAAGCTTAAAACTTTGATGGTTTCCTTTTCTTGTTGATTTTCTTATTGGTTTGCCTGGTGCTTAGATTTCAGGTGACTTGTCAGGTTTGGGAACCTTAAGCCTCATGCACCCAGTGAGGCAGGTGCACTGTGGCGGGACAGTAACCTATTGGCTGGGGGCTGCCCAGCTTGAGGCGGGCGGTGACTGTCCAATGAGATGCGACGATCTCTCCCACCATCGGAGGCAACCCCTGGTGCTCGTTCTCTATGCCAATCGAGCAAGAGCTTATAACCGGTATCTGTTACCTCCCGTATTGGTTCAGCGCTGTTAGCGATGCTGGAGTACCTCTCCAGGCATGAGCTTGAGCGATTATTGGGACCCTGGGCTTCCCAGACGCCAGTGTTCCCCTCTCGGCTTTACTGATATAGTCCAAAGCAGAGGATAACCTCTACGTCTGGTACCAGCTCAGCTGCAGTTGGTGCTGGGTCAATGCCAGAAGTTGGCACAGAACTGCCTTAGGACTCCCCTCCAGATTTTCTGTCAGGGTTTACTCCCTTAGCCTTGCTCCTTTCCAGGATAACCCACAAGGCAGTGGGGTATGGAGAATGTGGGTACGGTCCCACTACCTCTTGCACCTCCCTGGCACCACATGTCCCCAAAGCTCCCGGTGACAACCTCCTCGCCTCCCCAGGACCCTCCACCCCACCCCACCCCTCTGCTTCTCATCGGTTATCATCACCCCCAGATCTTCCCTCCCTGTCCCCTTTTCCCCCATCCACTCCCATGTCTCCCGACTGCACCACACTGCCCCATATCAGTTCTCATTGCCCCCAGGCCCCCCTTCCCCTGGCCTCTCGGCACCTGGCCACACGCTGCTGCAGCCCCACGTCCTCCAGGAAGGTGCCGATCTCGCAGCCCAGCTGCACCCTGGGTCCCAGCCAAAGCTACCAACTCTTCATCTGGCTACGGCTGTCCCTGGAGCCCCACAGATCTGGTGCGGCGCATGCATGCAGGGAGCGCAGGACTGGGCCTGGAAGCCATGCGATCTGAGCCAGCACGCTGCAAGAAGCCTCCGTGGGTGCTGCCATCCTCACAGCCATACCAGACGCCCACGAACCACTTGCCCACCACTGACATCCGTCGATCTCGCCCCCCCGCTCCTCATGCTGCAGCGGGTCCCTTAGCTCCCTCTAAGCTCCCCCTCTAAACTCCCCTCTAAAAACTCCCTCCTGTTCGCAAGCACCCTGTTTGCAAGCACCCGGTTGCATGCTCCCTGGTCGCTTGCCAGCAGAGCTTTAGAGCTCTGGCCTACCTGAGAGAGCCCCTCCCTCTGATTACCGTTCAGCCAATCGGCACACAGCTATCTCTAACTGCCAGTTCTCTCATGGACACTGAGCATCATATGTGAACTCTTTCCGTCTTGTTCATCATCCCAATCAGTCAGGTTAATATTAGTCCTTCATGGTTACATCTGTGAAACTGCATTGTCTTCATTCTCTGTTCTCAGGCGCCAACATTTTACTTCTGCACTGCTACTGCTGGTGGTTCTGTCTTCAGAGCCAGGCTCCCAGCCTGCAGCCACTGCCTTCCAGTTGCCCATCTCTGAAGGCAGCCCCATCAGATACAGCCACACAGAAGTAAGGGTAGCAGTACAGTAACTATCCACTACAAAAACCTTATGGATACCCCTCTCCACATCTACTTTTTGGGTCAGGATCCCTACAATTACAACACCATGAAATTTCAGATTTAAATAGCTGAAATAAAGAAATTTACTAAGTTTAAAAATCCTGCAACTGTGAATTGACCAAAACGAACCATGAATTTTCATAGGGCCCTAACTATAAGCAGCACACAAATTAAACACATGCGTTAGTGCTTTCCTCATCTGGTTCCTGGTGCTTTCCTGAATTAGAGCTTCTGGATGGAACATTTCTGCTGATAAAGCACAAGAAGGATTTGAAACCAGTTCATATAATCTTATCAACTTGCTAGGAAGAAAAATGCAGAAAAAAATTATTTTGCTAAATGGAGTTAGCAAATACAACTCTGAATGCATAGAAACAGGCCTGTTGAACAAGATGGTGCCATTTTTACATCATTGCTTTTCACAGTAGACCCACACTTAAAAGATTAAAAAGTCATTAAGTAACCTTACAAAAAGGTTGTAATGGTCACACTCCACACATTACTGAAACAAGAAATTCAGTTCTAAGGATAAATTTAGGAGAAGTCCACATGGGGCTGATAGAAATTACAATGTGGCTTCTGATGTCATAATACCATCCACAACAATGAATTAAGCAGTTGGTAAGACTGCAGCAGAAGACTGGAAGAGAGGTAACAGTTTAACTGAAAAGAGTTTTAAAAAGTGAAAGAGAGAGAGAGAGAGACAGAGATCATGGCCTAGGGTAGGTTTAAACTTTTATTTTGAAATAATTATCCTAACAGATACACAATGCAATCGTTATTTCAAAATAATTTTGAAATAGCAGTTGGCTTATTTCAAAATTGGTAAAGCTCATTCTACGAGGATTAGCGACTATTTTGAAACAAGGGCCGTGACTACACCTTTCAGAAGGGGCATGCTAATAAGCCACTTTGGCAAATGCTAATGAGGCACTGCCGTGAATAGCATGATGGCGGCTGCACACATTTTGAAAGTGCCGCTTTTGAAATGCATGCCACCCATGTAGACAGGGGCCTTTTGAAAGGACACCCCCAAACCTTGAAAGCCCCTTATTCCCAGTTGGTTTCTTCCCTCTGCCCCTCCTGCAGCCCTAACCCACCCCCCCACCCACCTCCCACAGCCCCAACCCACCGCCCAAGCCCCCCCCAACTTAATCAAATTTGGAGGCACGGGTATCTCAGGGGTCTTTTGTATGCTGGACCATCACATTTTGCTGGATTATCTCCATAAATGGGATTATTATTGCAAGATGCTGGACCATCAGGATTTCCAGACCATCAGAGGCCAGATTAAAGGAATTTAATGTAGTTACATAACAGATAACATTAGTAGATGGCACACAAGAACATACAGCTTTGTTCCTTGGTTTTGTTGGACCAATAAAACTTCTTGTACACTGCTGAAGGTGGCCTGTAGATGGCTCTTTACATACAGTTCATAACAGTGAGCATAAAAAGGGGGTATGCAGATGAAATATTATAATATGGGGATACAGGTCTCAGCAAACCCCATTTAACATCCACTATTCTAAAAATGATTTTACAGATCCTGTGGATGCACTCTGTGCAAGTTCTGCCTACAGACATGCTCTAAGAAAAAGCCTAACTGTGGCCTCATGCAAAAAGACATCATCAGATTGTTTCGAGTTGCCACAGCCAGATGAAGATAAAGGGAGACGTTTCTAGACTAAATGGAGCTACTAGCAGGGGCACCTAAAACCAAAGGGTTATAGCTTCAGTTTATGTCAAGTGGCATAGCTCCAGTTAACTGATGTAAACCACCAGAGGTCCATAAAGGGAATTATTCCAATTTATACAAGCTGAGAAGTGAATCCAAAATTTAGAGGTACAAGACCAAGAATGCAGGAGGTTAAGTAGCAGCTGCAGTCTGGTACATTAAAACTATACCTCGTTGTAAATACTCAAGAATAGGTTGGATGAACATCTAACAGTGATGATATAGATGGTGCTTGGTCCTGCCCTGAAGGCAGAGAACTGGACTTAATGACCTCTTGAGGTTCCTTCTAATTCTATTATTCTATGATTCTATGACAGGTCTGCAGACTCCTACTTGGTGCAGAAAAGATAGCAGAAGACTTTACCTTTTTACTAGAGTTGCAATAATTAGTTCCAATTAAACTGCTTCCCTTTGGACAGTCAGTTGAGCACAGAGTTCTTTCTTTCTACCTATCCTAAACAACAGCTGAATTTCACTGCTGCATGTAAAACAAGATCTCCATTTAGGAGTCTTTTGTATATTTTGCAATTTTATTTGTTGAGGGCATGAATTTGGAACCCTTACGCATGTGAGTGGGCCAGCTGATGTTAAAGTGTAAGCATTACTTGCATACACAGATTGCAGAAGAAGGGCTTATGTTTTTGATGTTCCTTGGTATCTTTTGAGCTGTGGGATGCTTTATGTGAGTAGTTTCAGGCCCGTATGCAGGGGTGCATCTGTGAAGGGTGCAAACACCCTCCCCCCACATGTCCAGTTTCTCTTCCCTTTGTCTTTGCGGAGCTGTGTGGAAGGAGCATGCAGGGCATGATAGGGAAACCTCAGGCATACTGAGAGCTGTAGTTCCTTGGCCTGCTCCCTGTCTAGAGAGCTGGCCCTGGAGCAAGGAAGGGGCTACATTTCCCAGCATGCCCTTGGCCACTAGCAACAGGGGAGTGGGAGGGAATATTGGTTTTCACTTACGCTATTACAGCAAGATGCTGGAAGCTAATTTCTGTAAAACCTTAATTACTATATAAATTTTTAGTAAGTAATCATTTTACCAATCTTTGGTGCCACTCAAACTTTTCATTAACCTCTCTTGTGCACATTAATTGCACAACTATTTTGAATGGCTTTATATTTAAAAAAAATGAGGTCCACATTTACAAAAAAGCACCTTCCACCCCCAGAAATTCCTGTGTATAAGCCTGGGTTTATGATGTTTGCGATAGGGCTTTGCACTGTTCTATCACTTTCACAATGCTGCTAGCCTATTTATTTGTATTGCATTTAACCATTTGTCAAACTAAAAGTATTTCTGCAGTCATAAATTCTTTAATGTTTTTCTCTTTTTCCTTAATTTCAAGCATTCATTGGCCATAAACAAGGTCAGTGCTAAATGCACAGGCAGGCAATATTTTAAAGATACTTATGAACAGGCCAAATTATACATGCTTTTAATTCCATCTAAGTGCTCCGGGGATTCATATGTCTAAACATTATTATTTATTGCGCATGACTGTGTGTTTGGCGCTGTATAGAACCAAGAAGGAAAACTTTGTTAATGTCATACTATAGTAGATACTAATTCCCTCCCTAGCAAAGAGTAAGCCATTTATCAGGTAGGGAGGTATTAGATGCCAGGTGTTAAACTAATGTGGCTTTTGAGTTGTTTCAACACTTGGTTATTAAGAGCGCACACTTGGATAGAATATAAATTACATTTCTAAGGTAGTTCTAGAGAATCATTTTCCAAACCATTGACTACTACAGCCATTTCAAGAAGTTGATTAAACTGGACATTAACCCAAAGGCCGCTTCTACACATAAGCAATCCTCCAGAAGAACCTCCGTGCATGCGTAGAGGCACGCTTCCAGAAGAAGGAGCAGCTCTTTCAGAAGAAGGAGCAGCTCTTTTGGACCACAATTAACGTGTAGACACGATCTTCTGGAAGACAATCCTCTGGAAGCTGTCTTCTGGAGGATCATCTTCCAGAAGATTGAGCATGTGTAGAAGCAGCCAAAGAGAAAATCATACCATGCTATTTCCTTACTACATTAAAACTCAGAAGAGGTATCAGTTGTGTTGGAAGAGTTTGATTTTTCAGATGACACTAACCATGTTAGGAGGGAAAAAAGCATTCTCTAGAACACATACATGTCTCTACTAAGGTGCTACTTACATGCAGTTTTGGTTGGGGCTGGGTTTTGATGCAGGGATTCACAAACTCTTGTTGGGACACTCCCCATCCCCAAACTGGTTCACAACCCCATTTTCATGTGGTCGCCGAGACTGGTGTTCACCCTGTGCCACAGCAAGTCTCAAGTCAAGCCCGCCACCTAGGGCTAAGTTTACATTCCGCCTACTTAGGACAGAAGACTTTGATCTTCAGTTTTGCCCCCTTGCTGCCCCTCCTGCCTGAAACAGCAGGGCTCAGGCCTCAGAGCTTGGTCTTCCATCCCTCTGATGGGATCATGTAGCAATTTTTGTTGTCAGATGGGGGTCACAGTGCAATGAAGTTTAAGAACCTCTGCTCTAGACCATTTTAGCTTTAGGCTATTGGCTCAAATCCAGCCCAGGATAACAGTAACAGAAAGTTATTGCCATGAGGTGGGGCATACAAGATGCAGTTGGTGATCTCGGTTCTGTCCTCAGTAGACAAATGCTCACTACACAAAAAAAAATCAATAATTAAACTAATATATAGGTATTCAAACCCTTATTCAGATGATACCTTCATTTAAGGCACCACTGTCTGAATGATCCATGATGAAAGTTTTCCAGAGTCATATTACAGGAGTGGAAATGGTAACACACCGTGCTTTGGGTGGGATCCAAAGGTCTAATTGCTAGTTACTGCACATATGTTAAGAAAAATTAAATTTATGCTTAAATATGAATACACGATGATAAGAGTAAAAAGTCTCAAGGTAAACAAAGCTTTGAGCAGAGATGGCTAATTTGGAGAAAAGGGGTCATCTGTTAGATATTTTTATTATATAAAAATCACTGTAAAGTGATGTGTCAATAGCATCTTGAACCCTAACATCTTTAAAATAGGTTGGGGAGAGGGACAGGGAGATAGAGAGAGAACATAGCTAAATGATTATCTGGAATCAGGTGTCCCATTACAGACTAAAAGTTGAACCAAACAATTTCAGAAAATGACATTGCTGCATTATGCTCTGGCGATTTATGAAGACTAACATTATTATTTCAAAAGAGTCTGTTTAAGACAGTCAGCTGAGCAAAACTAGACTATAGTGGGACAGCGTGCTGTGTGTCACAATATACCTGATAAAGGACTATGCCCCACTTAAGAATTAATAACACTTTAAACCTCTATAATAAACTATTTTTTATCAACAAACAGTTCTGTGACAGAAGGCCAAATGCACTTAGAGGTCTTAATTATTCAATCCAGTGACTAATCCCCACTTGATCAAGATTTTACTGATTTAGCAGCTGTCTGAAGAGTGACAAATTTATGATTCAACATCAATTTAATTTTTCACTTGAAACTGCATGATGATTTGCAGGAATTAGCTACCAGATAAGATAACAGGGGTGGAAGACATGCACGTAGTTCCATGTAGCACAATTTGGAGTGTTGCAGAATTCTTTGAGAGGCATTGGAAAGACATGAACGGCCATTAAGGGATTAGCCCATCATTCACTGAGTGGTTACACGGAGCTGAGGTTTACTAAATCACTAGAGTGGTAGGTCATTATCCTTGGATACAAGAGACAGTTGAAGTCTGTGTCCAAACACATACACAGTAAATTGGAGTGAAAAGAGGGTGTGCCAAAAGAGTAAGTATATGCTGAACCCTTGTTCTTCAAGTGTTTAAACATCCAGGTCATACTTCAAGGAGATATTTTTTTTTTTGGCATGAAAAACAGTTTTTTTATTGCTTTTAGTATCAGCATATTTTTGTCTCTGCAATCTATTTCTTCCTCTCAAACTGTATTAATTTTTGCTTAGTTGCTTAGAATTAATGCTGAAATTTAGATAATGTTTGTAAACTGGCTTAAAAAGCAAAAATGTTAGCAATTTTACTCTCCAGTTTTGGTGAACTGAGTACAATGTGCACTAAATATCTAATTTTTTTTTCTCCTTTTGAGGGTTGGAGTGATGTTTTAAAAACACCGTTTCATGTACTTGTTGGTTTCTGTATTATTAGAATTAAATGACTTGGCTACATTCTGATTGTAAGAGTTATGATTGTACCTGATTGTTTTAACACAAAAGTATTTGGATATTTTTCCATAAAAAGCAAAGAAGACTCAGTACAGCCCAGTAATGTAATGCACCCTCTTTCCTGGGACATTTATTAATATATCTGCTGAATGAGATTGACCACAGAAGTGTTTCCCAATTTTATTTGGCCACAAAACCCTTTTAAATTCAAAAGAATTTTGCGGAATCTCTACTAACTGTCTTATATATGGCTTAACCCCTTTCAGCTCCAAATCTGTTCCCCTCGTTCCCAGGATTAATTCGCCTCAGCCCCAAACCAGCCCCCAGGACTAACTCATCCACCCAAACAGTCCCATTCCCCCAACCCCGCCTAACTCAGCCTGAACAAACTCTGCGCAAGCTACCTCACCCAACACAGCAGACAAACCTACCTCAGCCACTGCTGCTCCTCCAACTCTAGTCCTGAGCGCCTGATTTCATTGGCCACCCTATGGCAACACGAGAGGTCAATCATGGCCAAAGAAAAGCAAGTACGATGTAGGAACTGCAAGATCCATCCAGCGCCCCTTCCGGATAGTCACTGGCTTCACTTGCCCCTCCCTCATTGCACACCCACAGGCTACTTTGCAAGTGGGGGGCTCTCTGTCATCTTCTGCCCTGCCACTCCTAAAATAATGGAACTAAATTCAGTTGGTTTAAGGGATGGATCCATCCCCCACCCTGTCAGCCATTAAACCAACTACATTTAATTCTATTTTTTCAGGGGCGGCAGGGCAGGGAGCCACAGAGGAGTCAGCGGCAGCAGTGTCCAGAGCTACAAATAACACCTTAGAGCCGTACGCAGCTCCGGAGCCATAGGTTGCTGACCCCAACTCCTTTTCTTGTGGAACACTTATTTTCACTTGGCGAACCCCCAGGGTCCTGTGGAACACCATTTGGGAAGCACTGGACCACAGGATATACAGATTTCTGGGTTCCAAAATAGTGCACCTGAAGGCCATTTAGGAATTCCAAATAACAGTCTGAGTATGCCAAATTTAGGATTTTTTTCTGTATCAGTTTTGGACTTTGTGCTTAGCCTAACACTCCAGAATCAAGCACCTTGGGGCTTTTGCTTTCTGAGCTGAGTTTATTGGTCTCTCTTCCTGAGGTGATGGATTACATATAGCTGACATTATTCAGTGTCTCAATCCAAAGGGATGCTCTGAGTGACGATTTTCCTGAAACATGGTTTATTTCATTAGAAACTGGTGAAAAAAAAGGCTTATGGAGACAGGTTGGAAACTCACCTTTAGATGGGAATTTGGCTCATTTCTTCAACATAATGAGCAGTTTTCATTTCCTACCCTCATAAAATCTGCAACATCTAACAGAGAGGATGTTAGAGATTAAAGCTGAAGCTTGTATCAGATGAGCTGAAAATGAATGTCATTCACATAGGGTAGGCTGACAGAAATTGATGGAGAAAGGATGATCCAGACTGCAGTTAAGGCTGCTGGTTTAGTACACAGGAGCTTATGGTCCAGTTCTCTCCTGTACCCCAGCTTTACTGCGATCTTGGGCAAGTTGTTCAATTGTGCGTTTTCCATCTAATAATACTTCCCTTCATAGATGGGTATTATGAGGATAAAGATTGTGAAGCACTCAGATGCTATGGTATTGAAGTCCATATAGGGCCCTAAAGTAGATAAAATGGGCATTAGACTGGATCCAGCATTATTCCTCCTGAGCTAAGTGGGAGCAGGAACAAGGTGAGGAAGTGCAGGTGCTGGAGAAACACAGTCTAAAGAAAATATTAAACAACACATTTGCAAAAATAGAGAAAACTACTTTTTAATAGAGGCTGAAAAAACAGACCTAATTTTTGCATAACTTTTAAAGACTGAAATTAACTGAAAAACCTCCTCCAAATGATAACGTGTGAACATTTTAACAAGCTCTGCTTTTTAAGTTTGAACCTAAAATATGAAAATTTACAGAGAGAGAGAGAGAGAAATATGAGTAGCTCATGGAGAACCAGCCTGACAGTGAGGAAAGTGCAAGAAGAAAATCAATCTTCCAAATCAGACCGAGTGAGGGAACAGGAAGAAAAACAGGAAATAATCCAATAAAGTAGAGAAGAAAATAAATAACTTTTAATGAACCAACAGTTTCTTCTGACAAAACTACTAACTGGGTGAAGCAAAAGCATAGCTAGATCACTGTATGTGTGTGAATGTACGAAAAAAGCACTGTACATCTAGAGGCCACATATGCCATTTTTCCGTGACTCTATCACTCACGTGTGAAAGAAAACCCACCAGTGGAGATGGGAGTGAAGATATGCCCAAAACAGAGATACTCCATTTGCAGCAGCTACCGTCTTTGCAAATTGAAGGAGCAACAAGATTCCCTGCTATCACTTCTAGCTTGTAAAGAAGCAGGCTATTTTAGAAGCCACCTTTGGTTCCTATATAAAACTCTTCTTATGATCCTACACCCTCACCCTTCCCCAGTAGTTGCAACTAGCTCTGTAGCATTTAAGTACTTCTGTTGCAGAAGTTTGGCAACCTTCACATTCCTCTGTTATAAGTGAGCTAGACTGGCAAAGTAGCTAATAATCCTTCTATGGAATTTAAAAAACCTCACTCCAATACAGATGTTGTTTTTCACCTTTGCATAGTAAACGTAATTCAAAAGAGGCTTAGAGCTCCCAGCAGATTATTACAATAAAAATTGCAGCACTAAGTATTTGCCAAAAGCAACAGAATTATAATTTACTTGAGTTGCTTACTAGTGTGTAATCCACATAAATGGCTCATTTAGTCTAGTTGTTATAACTGATCGCCCATGGAAGCAGAAAAATAACTATTTAGAGCACAGTCCTGTTCACAATTGAAGTTAAATTATGTGTTTTAAACAAATGAATTGATAGTGATTATATTGATGGATATATATGAAAATGTAACTCAAGAAGATGAATGTGTATGAATTAATAGCTTTTCCATTCCACTACTACAAAAATCAGAGAAAGCTGTTTTGTTTACATCATTTCCAGTTTAAAGTGACAAAATGTACCAGTGCATATCAGGCAACAATGTCACCCTCTGACACATATAAAAGGGATTGGACAGACATCATACATCTGGTTTACAGCTTTTGCCTTTGTAACCCAGTTCATATCAAATACTCTCAAAGCAAATGCCCTTTGTGTGCATCATGAGACTGAATTTCTAACAGCAATACACTGCTTAAAGAAACACTTCTACCTAAAATAGAAATGACTTTTCTTTCTCAGATAAATCTTCAGTGCTTCAGATGACCTGTGCAAATGGGAAGTTAAGATTTCAGTTGTCTGATGAGTGGGTTTGTTAAACCTTCCAAATAAAAGCTATTGCTAAAGTGCTAGATTTTTAGTTATTAATCATTATACTCTTTTTATTCGAATCAGCTGATTTTTTTACTTTATATAATGTAAAAATAATAAGCTTTCAAGTATAATTAGGATCATTGATATTTAATTCACACAACTAGAAAAATACAAAAACATATCTATAAAATAAGTCTAATGCAAACTAGATTATAAAAAGTCCTTCAACACTCTGTGCAAGCTTGAACCAGCATACCCTGAATTCTGTAGCAGACTGGAAATCCTGCAGTATCTTCGGATAAATTGAACAACTGAAGTTTCTACCAAATTAAATATGAAAGGGAATAACGCGGTCAGTGCAATATTCTACATAGATAAAATATACTTGGCCCTGGTAAAGTCAGAGCATTTGTGCTCTATCTGGCTACAGTTACACAACAGCACTCTGTTGACAGAAGTCACTGTCAGAAGAGATTTCTCAACAAAACTTCCATCGATACAGCGCAGTCATACACCAAAGCCAATGAGAAGAGTGCTCCATAATGTCCACAGAGCAGCCAGACTGCCCAGCCGCTCTCTTGCCAAAACAGGCACCCAGAAGCACAGCAGACAGGGCTACCCATTGTTCTGGATGCCCTGTCTGTTGAGAGACGGCCTCCCCAGAACATCCACACAGCGTTTTTGTTGACAGTCGACATCAGTGTTATGCCTTGTAGCTGAGATGCAGAAAGCTGCCAGCAAAAGTGCTGAGTTTTGACAACAAACCGCATTTTGTGTGTGGATATTCCACTAGTTTTGATAACTAAACCAGGGTTTTGTCTGCAAAACTCGCAGTGTAGCCATAGCCTACAGGTGCAAGGTGGAGGAGTTGGTCCTCAAACCAACCAAAGCCTCTACCATTTGAGAATATAATACAGTGCACACTAATAGTCAGCTCCCTTATCTGCTCTGTGAGAAAGCTACTGTAATTAAAGGCAAATAAATGGTCACACTCTCACATAAACACATATTATTCCCCAGAGTTCAAATTCAACCAGTCTGTAATGAATCCAAGTGCTTTAGACTGAAGACACAGTTATTAGACCATCTATAAACTTGTGGATCTTGATTAAATGACTGGTTCGTCTAACAAAAACCAAAAGCTTCTAAACTGTAAATGAGATCTTTTCTACTGACAAGAACGATTGATTTTTTGTCCTCACTAATCACACACACATAGTTCACAATGGATTTCTTCCCAAATAAGACTGAAAATGCCCTAAACCAGCCATTGCCTTTCACAGCGATTCACATAACACCCAGAAGTATAACATATAATAAACACTTAAAATGCTACATGAATGGGTCATGATAAATTCCTGCTTTCCTGGTCTACAACTGATTAATGTGACTTACATTTTGTGCTAATGAGCTCAAGCTATTTTCATGCTGTACAGACACCCAGAATTTTCACTAGGATTTTCACTCTTCTTATTAATGGTTTCAGAACAGTCAAAATATTAAGGGTATTGGTTTAAAAAAAGATGTGAGAAATGAAATCATGTTAACCCTATATCTGAAAATATTCTTTAAACAATCTAGTGGGTTATTAATTAATTCTCAAGAATTTAGTGTGTCAGACGAACAGTATTTAACAAGCATAAAAATAATCAAGCCTCATGAAGATGGGTTTTCTTGTAACAATAAATAAATAAATAAATAAATAAATCAGGAATGCAGTTAGCTATTTCCAGCAAATAGCCAAGTTAAACATGCCATTAAATTCCAGTCAATTAAAGACAGTCACTTGTTTCATGCTCATTCCAAGTGAAAGAAAATAGACACTTCATTTTTCCTTTTGCCTGAATTTTTATTCTTTTTAGCAGCAACTGAAGTACTTTATGAGATATATTTAAGCATATATCAAAGGGAGTAGAATCCTAAACTGAATGACTCACCTTGTACAGATACAATGTGAAGCCATTTCTCTGTTCCCAGGAACGCATCCACAAACCACTTTATGGTTCATCCTCTAAAGCTGGGACTAATCTACACCCTGTGAGTCAAATCTGGCAGTTCTCAGGCAAAATTCTCTGTGAGCTTGGATGCAAGGAAGTGCACTTTGCCCACTTCTCAGCAAAGGATTAATAGCACACAGCTGTAGCTACAAGGCCTGTTACTGAAATGGTGTTATTTTTAAACTATGGTATAATACATTTATTAAAACATGACACCTCATTATAAATGGCGAAAATGAGAGTCCTCAGGATAAATTCACATGATTCACTCTGTAATGTGTGGCCTCTGCAACTCACAAAATTCAATTATTTGCAATAATTCTCCAAATTACCATAAATACAAGGTTCCAAGAAGTAATATCACCAAAGTTGTGTACATAGACACTTAAATAGCTTTGAGGATATGGGCCTATGTAATCACTGTATAGGTATCAGGCCTTTATTAATATAAATGATGCATTTCCTGTTAATCACCTTTAAGTTTTCAGCCTTCAACTTTAAATTTGCGTACGGCATATTTCAGTTAAAATAATTATTATTGATTTACTGAATGTTTCAAGCTTTACATTATGATTATAGGAGCATTTCACTATTAAGATTACTGATTTTGAGTTAGCCTAGGTTAACAATAAAAAAACCTTAGGCATTGTCTGAGGGATAGTTTATGTGCAGTAAGTATTGTGGTTTCAGTTTAACTCCCAGTAGACACATGCTCAACACACACAGCCATTACATTTGCAGATGGTACCTTGTTGTCTAAGTACAGAGCCCAAAGACTGTCCTACTGTCTCATCCCTAAAAATGGACTTTCCAGAACAGAGTTGATGCACATGGGCAAAGCACTGAAGTGAAACACCACTACCACCAGTTTCCTACTTATGCTCTGGTTAAAGGGCTCCACTCCTGAGGACTGGCATCTTTCACGAACCTTAATTTAACTTAAATCTTTTTCTGCGTTTCGTTGGCAGAGAAAGAAAAAAACCTTCCAGTCATTTGTTCAGCTTTAGGAAACTGTAGATTTCAGACGACATAACTATGAGACAGCAGTGGCTCAAGTGAGAATCAAGAGGTTAACAAAACTCTAATCACGTGCTACCATCAAGCATCAGAGAGTAGCAAATGTACAGGACATGAATAGGTGATAAAAGCTGATAAGAAAGATGACAAAATTAAGAAAATAAAGAACACTGTTCTAAAGATTTATAGGTCAGCTAAAGCAGAGCAAAATAAATGATAACAAACACTGATAAAAAGAAATGGGGCATCCACCATATAAACACACAGGAAACTTCAATGCTTCTGTATAGTACTATGACATTGGTTTGTTTATGTCAGTATTGACCTTTTGCTCCCAGAGAAGTTTATTAACCATCTTGGCCCTCTTTTGTGTTGCTTTACTCATCAAGAGAAAGTTGTACAGGGTTGATGCTGATGAATGGCTTTTTCAAAAAGTCAAGTTATCCTTGACTAGATGCAGATGGCCCAGTAAAAAATGAATACTGCCAGCAGACATTGTCTTTATCAGTTGTAAAAGTTCAGCAGGGACTAGACTTCCTCATCTCTGGCCAGAGAAACATAGCCTTCTGTTTCAGCACCATATCACATATTGTCCTAATGAATTCTCGTAACACACTGCAGCCCAGATAAATATGCTTATATTAATGTTTTTGGCAGTCTGGGACATGGTACAGAATTGACACAAGTGTTTGGATTCTGCCTAAAGCAGCCACCAGGAATTTATACAGCTTAAGAATATTAGACTGTTGTTTAGTTTATTGTCCTGTGTGACGGCCCTCAGTATCATAAAATGTAGTTCATGCTCCCTGAACTGCCTTCATATGGGGGAAGTCTGCATTACACTTGTGCTGAACTCCCAAAGCTCAAGCACAAGAGGGTGAGAAATCAAATCCATCACTAGGGGGTTCCGTTCATTCCAAGAAGTCAAGGACAGCACAACAGATTAGAGATGTTTTCAAAGAGGTGCACAGGCATTTAATGGGTTGAATTCCACTTCAATAAATGCAAATCACAATTTAAGCCTCTCTAGAGCACTTTGAAATGGTAACATGGCCCCATACCTCATATTGTTCCTACTAAGAGCACCAACACCAGTCTTCATCTCCCTCCCTCTCAGAATAGCTGAGGGATTGAGAGACATACTTAGAAAGTAAATTCCTTAGGGAAAGGATTATCTTTATGTTATATATGCACACAACAGCTAGTACAGTGGGGCCTAGAGCCTTGCTTTGGGTCTCTAAACAACACCAGACATAACTACATAACCACAACATATTTAAAATGTGGTCTCTATAACTACCAAGTACATTCCAATTTTATAATAATTCATAATTTTTTAATAATAAGCATTCAAGGTTGGGCAGATAGAACATAGTTTAAATTGTGTTCTGCAATATAAGCCGTGTCTACACGAGCCGGCTACTTCCAAGTAGCCGCGCCAACTTCGAAATAGCGCCCACCACGTCTACACGTGGAGAGTGCTATTTCGAAGTTGAAATCGACGTAAGGCGGCGAGACGTCGAAGTCACTATCCCCAACAGGAGATGGGAATAACACCCTACTTCAAAGCTCAACGTCGAAGTAGGGCACATGTAGACGATCCGCGCCCCGCAACATCGAAATAGCGGGGTCCACCGTGGCGGCCATCAGCTGAGGGGTTGAGAGATGCTCTCTCCAGCCCCTGCGGGGCTCCATGGTCACCGTGTGCAGCAGCCCTTAGCCCAGGGCTTCTGGCTGCTGCTGCTGCAGCTGGGGATCCATGCTGCATGCACAGGGTTTGCAACCAGTTGTCAGCTCTTGTGCTGTTCAGTGCCAGTGTGTCTGGGAGGGGCCCTTTAAGGGAGCGGCTAGCTGTTGCCCCGCAAGTGCTAGTCCGCCCTGTGACCCTGTCTGCAGCTGTTCCTGGCACCCTTATTTCGATGTGGGCCGCTTTGGCGTGTAGATGCTCCCCTGCAGCGCCTACTTCAATGTGGTGCTGCCCAACGTCGACGTTGAATGTCGACGGCACCAGCACTGGAGGACTTGTAGATGCTATTCATCGAAATAGCTTATTTTGATTTCGCTACATCGAAATAAGCTATTTCGATGTAGCATCCCCGTGTAGACGTAGCTATAGTGTAGCTCTGATTCTTCCATTGTAGACCCTGTAACTCTTTTTTCCCCAAGTCAGTAAATTCCTCCATGTGTTAAGATTTGATTGAGTTGCCTGTATATACACATTATTACCCAAGTTGTGTGTAATGGTTCCTATTTAAAGGAAGTCACCTGGGATGAGCCACCTAGTAGCTAAAAGTAAGTAAAACCTTTTGCTTGTTTAAAAGTAGCTCTTTGCTCATCTGAGTAACTTACCTTTTTGATGAATTACAATTCTCCATTTGTGCATGTTAGAGCTTTAGCATGCAGCCAGCAGACCCGTCATTCAATTTACAGATTTCAGTGATTTAAGAGAGATTTGCAAAGGCAGAAATCCAGTGAAACTTGTATCTCTCAGTTGCATTCATATTGTGCACGGTAAAAATAAAAGTCAATGGCTTGGTCTACACTTGCCCCTAACTTTGAAGAGGGTATGTTAATCAGGGTGATGGGAGACTACTAAGGAAGTCATGCGGTGAATGCACAGCACTTTATTAGGCTAATTCTTCCCCGTGGCAACTTCAAAGCATTCCAAGTTCTGACATGCGTGTAGCTGCAGGCACTTTTGAAGTGCCCGCAGCTACACGCATGTCAGCACTTCGAAGTTTGACGCTTCATAGTTGCCCTGGGGGAGAATTAGCCTAATGAAGTGCTGCGTATTCACCAAGGCACTTCATTAGTAGTCTCCCGTCGCCCTGATTAACATGTCCCCTTCGAAGTTGGGGGCAAGTGTAGACAAGCCCAATGAGAAATAGCCTGAAAACAAAAAGAAACAAAGTTCTATCTATCCCATTGTATTCCTTGGTACTACTTTGGCTCCATTACAACAGTGCTGTATCTGCCATACATTAAATGTGGTGAAATGGTCAAAGTACTCACAGTGACTACTGGGAAGTCAGGAATTCCTCTTTTCAATCCTCTATTACCACATCAAGTACTATTATTGCCCAGGGGTACTGCAAGCAGATCTGTATTAGATTTACCTAGAAACTGTTACTCAGAGGCTGAAGCCACACCACCATGGAAAATTGACCCACTCAGGGTCAATCTTCTCGAGTCTCATCTTGCACGTGCTTTTAGGGGTCAAAGTCAATCCACGAATTCCTTACGAGAGGCAAGAAATAAAGAAGGTCGATGAGAGAAATGCTTCCGTAACCTTCTTCCATGTAGACAGACAGGGAAGTCAACTGCTGATAAGTCGATTTTAGCTACGCAATTGGCATAGCTAAAACTGCATTTTGGCAGTTGACTTTTCTATGTCTAGAAGCCTGCCACATCCAAACAACATGTCCACTTTTCCGAGACCACTCTTGAAAAAGCAGCCACATTCTGCCGACATCCCTTGTATACCTCATGCCAGGAGGCAGAAGGGATGTCTCAGCACAGGGGCTTTACCTGACATTTGGCTCTGTGTGGATAGGCCAAATATCAGGAAAGCTTCTCCCATCAGAACTGTCGGCAAAAGATATGCAAATTTTGCACCACAAGTTGTGTATCTTTCGCCAACAGTTCAACACAGTTTAGACACAGCCTAACACATTCTGTTTAACCAGTGACTTTAGTGACTACTCTCTGTCTAGCACTCCTTCAGCAGGTTGTGTGGTGTCATGGATACTCTTGTGCAAAGCTTCATTTAATCAAATGTGAACTACATATTTCAGATGAAAACAATGAAGCTACAGAATTGAAATAATTGGCATTCTGTTACCAGGAGTAACAAAACTCTTTCTGAATCTATCTTTTTCTTCAAGTTATTCAACTGAAAAAAAAAAAAAACTTTACATGCCTCATTTAAAGAAATATTACTGTACTTACCTTTCCTTGGGCGTTAGTGAAGTCCAGTGGGGGTGATGCATGGGGGAGTCAGCTTTGCCTCTGATTTGCTGTGTGACCTTTTGCTAGTAATTTAATCTCTGTGCTTCCTTCGTCACTTTCCTCACTGGTGTAATAGTGAGAATATGTACCTTTGCAAAGGCCTTTGAAAAAAATGCAGAGTAATACTTTTGAATATTCACCTTTGTTATTAAACTGCAATAATATTACACTTGGAGGACATCTGTCAGTCAACCTACTAAAACAAAGTGAATGTGTTATATTCAAAATAGCAATACTGCCTATATTTTGTAGCAACAGATTGATATCTGTGAAGTGGAAATTGGAACTGCAAATGAAGAGAGGAAAGATGACTTTAAGGTGATGGCATGGGACTGAAAAGCAAGAGATCTGGGTCCAATGCTGGATGATACTTTTCCAGTGCAAATTTAAGTCCAGAATTTCCAGTGCAATATTGCACATTTTTAAGTCTGGGCATTAAACTCTGTAAAAAATAAAAGACTTCCCATTCTCCAATGCTTTGTCTGTCTTGTTTCTTTATATCGTAAGCTCTTAGAGGCCGGGACTCTCACACTAAGAATTTTTGTACTGTACTTACCTTGCGAAGCTTGCGAATGGTAGAAATTTGAGGTGAAACTAATACAAATAACAAATACTTTCAAAATTAAATTGAGTTTGTGTTAAGAGATTATGAATACTCATGATCATTTGAGATGCTCAGGCGTTTGGTCAAATTCCATTATGGAAAACTGCATTTTACCTAACTAAATGTTCTTACTCATACCAATTAAATGTTCTATTCTTGATCTAAACCATCTTAGTGTGCTGCTGTTGCAATGAGCTATTAATTAACACCAGGTTCAGCCAGGCCCCTATGTATGTCAATGGAAGTCTGGCCATTTTTTCTAGTGGGAGCAGGTTCAGATCCTGTTTACACTATGGGGTTTGGGACCCTTTGGCTGTGTCTACACCACAAAAATAACTTCAAAGTTGGTTACTTCAAAGTGCAACTTCGAAGTTGAGCATCTACACACCCGCTACTTCGAAGTTAAACTTCAAAGTACAGCACTACTCCATTCCCAGGAATGGAGTAAGGACTTTGAAGTTGGACTCCCTAATTTTGAAGTAAGGGAAAATGTGTGTAGACTCTCTGCTGGCTACTTGGAAGTAGTGCCTAATTTCCAAGTTAGTTACTAGTGCAGACACACCCTTTCAGTTGAATGATGTTACAAAGATAATAATCTTATATAAAGATGAATTTCCTTGTATTTTTGAAACATGTAAATGATCAAGTATTTCATACTGCTCTTTCCAGTCCAACAGACATGTTTAGTCTTTTAAAAGTTAATAAAAATACCTGTTCAAATTTAGCATACCTGCTCCCACCATCATACACTAGAAGCTAACAAAGACCCAGATGCACTAGTACCAGTTCTTCACCAAATATGAACTTTCATGCTAACTCCTTGTAGTAAATCTGGTCTAAGCATCACACTGTTGCTACTTGCGGGCTCATTAATGAGCAAGGCTGCAGATAGCACACAGATTCCTGTCACACTCAGCTGCCCTTCAAACCATTCTGGCATTTCACCTTTAGTCTTCACATTTGTTGACATGTATGCGAGGCTTCTCCAGAGGTCTGGCAGTCTTCTCATCTACTTCAGAGAACTCCTGCTACTCACGCCCACTCTCTGAATTATAGAATCACTTGGCCCACTGAGCTTGTCCTCTGAGTTTATCTCAACTCTTCCCCTTCTTTTGTCACCATATCCTTCAATCCCCTCTCTCCCCATAAAAGTGTCTAGCTGTCTCTTAAACTCACTTTCCCATTTGCTTCTTTGACCTCACTTGGCAACTTACCCTTGTATTTATTATTTGGGGTGGAATCATTCTGGCTGCATTCCTGGTTTTCCTTTCACTGTCTAATTTTAGATGGTCTCATTTTGCTTGGGATTTTTCTTCATTAATTGCATTATTTACTCATTAGTGTTGTGACCAGCCCCTTATTATCATGCTCTTTCCCATTTCTCATGTCTTTCATACCTTCTATCTTGAAAACTTCCTTCCTTTGTAAAACTAAGAGCAAGTTGGTGAGTCTATTTAAAGCCAGATTATTTAACCCACTAAAGTTATTTTGCACTTCATAAGCCATGCAAAATAGCCTTAAGACAGCCGCAACTGACCAATGGAGAATTCCCACTTTGCAAGGACTCTCCTCACAAATAGAAAGCTGGTGGAAGCAGCTGTACCACATCCTAAGTCAGCTGCTCACCTACCCCAGCCACTCCTGACATAAGGCAAAAAAAGCAGCACTACTCCCAGTCCTTGATCTGATGCCAGTGGGAGGTCTGTCCTGGCTTAGGCAGCCTCACTTCTGAGAGCTGCAACCAACTCTTCGTGCCTCCTCTCCACTTAGTTTATGTGAAGCTTGACTAGCTGGGCAAACAAGGGGCTAACGTGCTTGAACCAACCTAGCTGCCCGCTTTCACAAACTGCGTAGGTCCACTCACCTTAGTCCATATTTGAAAGGCAATGGGTACACTATAGTTGGCAAGATGGGGTTTAACCAGTGCCTATTCAGGAGGAAAAAACTCTTCAAAGTACATACCTATATCTCCAGGCCCCAGATGTCTTTTTAAGGCCAATTGATAAAGGAATGAAGTCAGTTTTATTGGCATCCTGAAACAGAGATAATTGTAGGGCCATCTAAAAAACACATATATTTTACCTAGGCCAAAGTAAGACATGCAAATAGCTATAAGCTTGTTCCTCACTGCTATTTCTTCTCAAATGGCTGTAACTATGACTATAGGCTAGGGTCAAAACAAAAAAGCAGTCAAGTAGCACTTTAAAGACTAACAAAATAATTTATTTGGTGAGCTTTCGTGGGACAGACCCACTTCCTCAGACCATAGCCATACCAGAACAGATTCAATACTTAAGGCACAGAGAACCAAAAACAGTAATCAAAGTGGACAAATCAGAAAAAAAAATTATCAAGGTGAGCAAATCAGAGAGTGGCAGGGTGGGGCGGGGGAAGTCAAGAATTAGATTAAGCCAAGTATGCAAACGAGCCCCAATAGTGACCCAGAAAATTTCCATCCTGGTTCAAACCATGTGTTAATGTTTCAAATTTGAATATAAAAGAGAGTTCAACAGCCTCTTTCAAGAATGTTGTGAAAATTCCTCTTCAGTAACACGCAAACTCAAGTCATTAACAGAATGGCCCACTCCATTAAAATTCCGGCTAACAGGTTTGTGAATCAGGAGTGTTTTTATGTCTGTTTTGTGCCATTAACACTTTGTCTAAGAGAGTTTGAAGTCTGTCCAATATACAAAGTATCTGGGCATTGTTGACACATGATGGCATATATGATGTTAGTTGAGGAACATGAGAATGTGCCTGTGACTCTGTGAATAACCTGGTTAGGTCCAGTGATGTTATCTCCAGAAAAGATATGTGGACAAAGTTGACAGCAGGCTTTGTTGCAAGGAAAAGTTCCAGGACTGGCGTTCCTGCAGTATAGACTGTGGCTGTTGGTGAAAATCCTCATGAGGCTGGGAGGTTGTCTGTAGAAGAGAACAGGCCTGTCACCTAGGACCTTCTGGAGTGTGGCATTCTGATTAAGGATAAGTTGTAGGTCCTTAATAATTCGTTGCAGTGGTTTGAGTTGGGGGCTGTAGGTGATGACCAGTGGTGTTCTGTTCTTGGCTTTTTTGGGCCAATCTTGGAGTAGTTGGTCTCTGGATATTCATCTGGCCCTGTAGATTTGTTTTATTTCTCCTGGTGTTTAATTCAGGTTTATGAATATTTGGTAAAGGTCTTGTAGTTTTTGGTCTCTGTCAGTAGGATCAGAGGAAATGCAATTGTACCTACGGGCTTGACTGTAAACAGTGGATCTAGTTGTGTGTGCAGGATGGAAGCTAGAAGCATGTATAGGCTAGGTTGTTCAGCATAGTGCTCTACTGGTAGCAAAATGAAAACTTCTTTGTATCTCTTCTTGATTTACCATGGTCCACAGCCTCAAAGAATAAGACGTTACCTAAAAGTACAATATTGTGATTAAAGACAGCATATTTTAAGTTACTTCTTGTCACCAAAAAGGCACATTTAGCTGCAGCCAGCTGTCTTCAAAAAATTTGGTTTACACGATCCACTGGATCTCAGAAGATGAGCTAAAAATAATAGAGATTAGGCTGTTTGTCCCTATTAGATGTATAGATTTTGTATCATGATTTAACCAAGTAAATTGAATGGCAGTGAATTATGAATACAGTTTAAGTGAGATGAAGTGGGCAAGATATCTTTTAATGGATCTGCTTCTGTTGATCAGAGAGAAACAAGCCTGTGAACAAGTACAAGGTTCTACCTTATCCACCTTGTCTCTCTCCAGTATCCTGGACCAACTTGGATACAACAACAATGCGTACATTATGTAGGTAACATGCTGCTGTATGGTGACTGGCTACTTTCTTTCTTCCAGGACTTCCTGAAGCTACAGATCAGGAATGCTAAACTAAGCACAGCATCATATATAGAAAAATGGTCAAAATAACACAACTCACTATTTTTTGTTTCAGAACACAAGGCAGGGGCATACAAGATTTTCTCAATTAATTGTTGCATTGATACCTTTTCCAGAGACTGAAGCCCCCATACAACATGCCTAAAATATAGACAGCAGCCTCCCTGCTGCCCATCTTTCCACACTTCTACAGAAATTGAGTCCATCGTACAGTTTGTGTGGGGCTCAAGAGGAAGAGCTGCATTATTTACGAGGTAGGGTTTCTGGACTGCATTTGTACAATTCAGTTAATAAAGCACCTCAGTAAAAGATTATGTTAGATATGATCTTTAGAAGGAGGATTCAATAACAAGAGGAAAGGACATAAAATTCCTTTGTTGGCAAAGACTCTAAAAAGACTAGAAATAAAACAGTTAAAAATGAAACCCTATTCTCACTGCAGCCTGACTGCTGTATGGTGAATGTCATAGGTTACTTACTGTACCAAAGGTGCTTTCATTAAAAAAAGAGGCTAGAGCCAAAATACAAATGGACGGATATTCAGCCCCCACCAACACAGTCTTCATTATTTGCTTCTGCAGATGTGTTTCCTTCTAACTACTAGTATTCGCCTTGCAATTCACTACAGGAGGAAAGCCGCAGACAGGCTTATTTGCAGGGCACTGAACATCTGGGCCCCATTGTACTATAGTTATGGTTATATTTCAAGGAGATAGTTTTATTTATGTTTGACTAGTGCAGGCATAACCAGAGGTTGGAAAGCTTTTTTTATTTTATTCTTTGTGTGTGTGTGTGTGTGTGTGTGTGTGTGTGTGTGTGTGTGTGTGTGTGTGTGTGTGTGTGTGTGTGTGTGTGTGTGTGTGTGTGTGAGAGAGAGAGAGAGAGAGAGAGAGAGAGAGAGAGAGGGAGATATAAACATATCTGGCTGATCTCTCTTTTGGGTGCAGACTAAAAAGCAACCTGTTTTTGTAGTCAGAAAAAGCTACTGGGTAAATCAGAGAACATTCTTTCTAAAGCAGAGTGTTGCCAGAGGACAAGGTGGGGCTGTTTTATTTATTTAATACTGCATAGTTTTACACACACCATTAGGTCCAAATATTTGATGTTTGCCACACTTGTTATGGGTTTCTCCAGAGAGATGTGGTCTTTTGACAGCAAAAGATAAAAAATAACAGATATAAATGAGTCACAGTATCCCAGCAGTAATTAACAATGATGCAATATTCATGTGAAGAAGAGAACTAGAAGAATTAAGTTTTCTTGGGAATGCTGCTGCCAAAAGCCTAACCCGTGATAGCTAGAGAGAGAGAGAAAAAAAAAGACCTTGGAAACATACATTAGCATTTTTAAGGGAAGTGGATACAATAATTTTGCAAGGTGAAAATCTGAGCCTGATGACACCAAATCAGGTTGTTTTATTTACAAAATAAAAATCATGCAGGATGAAAAAGTAACCATTATGTATATCCTCATTTTCACACTTCACCATCTAGAAGAAAACTGTTATTTCAACCTGCTTGACTGATTTAGTACACCACAGTTGTAATTTAAGTTTTACCTGCTAACCAGCCTGTGACCTCCTAAATTATTTCGATCTGCCCTGCAGTCTGGATGTGATCTGTCGACAGAAGTTTTGTTGCAAGATATTTTCCAACACAAACTTCTAACAACAAATCCCTGTAGTCAAGACATAGCTATATGTTCTCTTTCAAAGACTTTTGATTAAGCGGTCGTGTTTACACTCACATTGTATTGGTCTAATCTACTAAAACACAAACTACTGTAAGAAAAAAGATTGAAGAAACTGCTTTATAACATAATATGAAACCCAATACTGCTTTCTGTTGCCAGTATAATTCCCCAGTGAGATGGATAAATTGTGGTCAAGACCTGGACAGGTTAACTAGTGGTCATCAATGCTGGTGGTACCTTTATATACAAAAAATGGAAACTATTGGACGTGGCATGTGAAATCTAATACCAGCCAAGAAAGAAGGCAGCTGTTGTACTTTCATTTTTTTCTCTTTGAAGGGGCTTTAATTGAAAGCTTGGTGAAAAATACAGGTTACATTCATAGTGTTATCAATAATTTGTAACAGCAACAACATCAAAACAGTGATGCACCTAATATTTATACATATTCTAATTTTAGCTGTCTAAGAGCAATACATTATTAGATATATACACACACATATGCCATTTCAAGCAATTAATAGGAAATAATAAACCCCTCCTCCCCAAACCCTGAAACAATATATTTCCTCACACTAATGTCTCTTTCACATATACTTGACAAAGAGTCTTTTTAAGTTACTTATTTTAAGAGTAATCTGTTAATGAAGATCCTGGACCAGCCCCATTTCAGTTCAGTTTTAAGTTTATACAACTTGCTAACCACATAACCAGTGTGGTTTACATTATAAACAAATCCCAAATGCCTACAATGAGTGGAATCTGTTTGGGGTAAGAAGGAGATCTGTGCATCTCATGATGGAATAAATTTAAACCAGTCCAAAACACAAAAAAGATTTAAACAGAGATAATACAATTTCTGGGGCTTAATGCTGGAAAGTTAAAAGCAAGTTAACTTAATTGTAAGATTCTAATTTTCTGCACAAAGTGGCACTGGTTCATCTAGCATAAGCTGCTCTAGAAATTTTTTAAGTTGATTTGTGAAATTCAGATCAGAGCTTACATTTTAAAAAATTGCCCTGCAGCAGTACAAGTACAAAAGTCTCAAAACCAAAAATGTCCCAAGTGTTTTAGTTTTTTTTTTTTGGCGTGTGTGAATGTATTACAATTTAGAAACCTTAGTGTATGCACATGTGCCATAAGCATACAACTTTACCTTAGCAGACATGCACACACAGTTTGACTGAATAAGGTGCTCTAAATTTGCACCTGGCAACATTCAAGTGGAAATAAAAACTGAAAGCTTTTCAGAGGAAAAAACACCACGAGTAACTACAGTTCGTAGTAATATTTTTACTGTAACAGTCTCTAACTCCATAACAATGTCCTAAAAAACTCACTTAGCATTATTGAATGGGAATTTTTTTTCAAAATCCAAATGGATGACAAAACTGAACAGAATCCTACAGTTTAGTAAACCTGTCTCAGGTGGATAGTGAAGACAGACATAGCGTTCCTAAAGAGGTGGTCAAGGATGATTGAAAAGATTACAGTAGTTCATAATGTCCCATCTGGTTTATTCATTTATTTGAATTTTCTAAAGGGCCAACTGAAGTTTAGTCATGTTCCTCTGGTGCATGTTGTGATGACGGACTAATTCATCGGATCTGGCAAATTTTTTTTGACAGCTGGGCCATCTACAGCTGAATGGCTTTTCACCTGTTAATAAAAACACCCATTATTTAGCTGGCATAAGGATGGGTTGAAACATTTACTACTTATTTTGTTTCTTTAGAACTCCGTTCAATAGGAAAACTATGGGTCCATCTCTGTAAGGTACTGAATGCCCTCAAATTCCCATTCATTTCGATGCTAAGCACTCTGCAAGACCAGGTCCTAAACAAGGGCATTTCTTATTCAACCCAAGTTTTAAAGACACCCTTTTAAGATTAAGCTGAAGATTTGTAACAGCACATTCCTGAAGGAAGGATGCAGGCCTGGCACACTGGTTATTGTTTTAAGCATGATCCCCATGGTAGTCAGTCATTTCCAATTACTTTAATAGGCTCTATCAAGCTATCAATGCTCAGTGAAGACCTATTGAGTTGAGTAAGAAGAGGTTTATGGAGCTTAGCCTCAGGTTTGGTGAGCTGGTACAAAAAGTTCCTCACTGCTCTCCAAGTCAAGCAGACCTCAAATGTCCCACTGAGAAGAAAAAATGGGAAATTATTGGAGGCCTGGAATGTTCCGAGTTTTCCTCGGCATTGCCCTAAGCAAATCAATATTCAAAAACCCAAAAAGACTCCAAACAGAAAAATAGCATTTCTGCGCTTTTATCAATTCTTCATTTTACCACAGCATGCAAATGCAGTAACAGTTCATATTTCCAGCAGATCAGAGCAAGACACAAGTCAGAATAGAATCAGAAATGTTATTCTTTTTCTAGATTTGTATAGTTAGCCATATCATCTTGGATTTTCTATTTGTTTGTCTTTTTAAGTATGTACAGGTCTGTTTCTGGAACCAAATTCATCTGTGCAAGCAAGAGGTCAACATTCTTTAATTCAATACACTCTAGGGTTGCCATGAGCTTCCCTAACTACCACTACCACTATGCCATCCTCTTCTGTGACTCATGTTTGTGCAGATCATTTGCTGATCATTTCAAAACTTACAGACTAAGGGGAAGTTTGGACTGTGGTGAAGTTATGTTTGTTTGCAAAATGTCCAGCAGTGAAACAGATACATAAACAGGGTTTGAAGTCCAGTTAATCATAAATTTGGGTTTTCATCTGAAGAAGTAGGTTTTACCCATGAAAGCTCATGGCCTAATAAATTTGTTAGTCTCTAAGGTGCCACGGGATTGCTTGCTATTTGTCAGTTTAGCTACTTGACTATATAATTAGCTAGTCAACATCAGCTCCAAGTGCTTTAGTACTGACCTCCACTAGCTCCATGAAGGAAAAAATAAAACTGTGTGTACCTTAGTTCTGTTGATGTAGGTCTCCTTGGAGACATCTTGAGTTATCTATCTGGTTGTAAAAACACACCTTTTTGGCAGCAAAGACAGGTCCAGCTCATGTTGTGGCTATGAGGTGATAAAGCCTCAGGGTCTGGGCTTTGCTTGACTCCTCTCACTTGGGAACAGAACAGAGCTTATGGCCTTGTCTTCATTGGGGCCGTGGGGAAAGTTTTTTTTTTAACTTGAGGTAACTAACAGGGGCAAAATCCTAGTGAAAATAGGCAGTCTGTAGCTTTCATATGTTAACTGGTTGAGGTAAAACCTATATTCCTGCCTAGCTTTAACTCACTCTAATTTCTTTGAAAACTACACAGTTCCTTGGCTTCACTAGGAATTTACCTCATGTTAACAAGGAACACACTTTTTTCCTAATGAAAATGCACCCAGTTTCTGGCCTAGCTGACACTTTGACAGTGGGCATAAACTAAGGATTTAAAAAACTGTCCCCTTTGCCATTTGCAGAAAATAAAAGTGCAAACAATGAAAGACACAACATATTGTCTTAAGCTTTCTTTTGGAGAGAGCCTGGAAAGTGCTGGCATCCTACAGCTGAAAAGTTCTGATTGTAGTGAATTATTTTTCTTTAATGTTAAACACGAATATTTTGTGGGAGGAAAGGGAAGAGCAAAACTCTTCATTTTAGCTGGGGGAATAGGACTTCCTACAAGTCCTCGTCTGGCAATGTGGAGGCACATTTCAAAGCCTGAGCCCATTACAAACAGCACTAAGATATGTAATAATATAGAACTCTAAAAAAAGCAACAGAGAGGGGGCTGTGCTAGTCTATATACTATCAAAACAAAAAGTAGCACTTTAAAGACTAGCAAAATAATTTATTAGGTGAGCTCTCGTGGGACCGACCCACTGAAGAAGTGGTCTGAAGAAGTGGGTCTGTCCCACGAGAGCTCACCTAATAAACTATTTTGCTAGTCTTTAAAGTGCTACTTGACTGCTTTTTGTTTGAAAAAGAGCAAGACAAGCCAATTTTCATATAAGTTAGTAGATCAAATTGTTTGGCCAAGCACGGTGCAAACCGCTATAACAGAAAAAGTAGCTTCACAAAATTCTAAAATTACCTCCTGAATATGAGGGTCCAGTCAAAATACTACAGAAAGGGACTATTTTAATTTCATCTTTATGTTTCCTCAAATGTTCCTTAAACATTTTGTCATGTATTTACTTTAGATTTTGTGCACATGGCTGTTTAGGGTTAGCAGAAGGACTGGTTTGATTCTTAAGAGACATTTAACAGTAATGCCAGCTTTCCCAGCCTATCTTACATTAGGCCTCCTCAGCCCTGGACTAGACAAGCCATGAGCAGAGATGAGAGGATCCTTCTACTCCATGAGCCTTCACTGAGGCTGGCACTAAACGGCCTCTCTGTAGGCAATTGTGGTGTTAATAGTTTATGCACATGGGGATGCTTGTGGTCGGAGGTCATTAAAACCATTTCACAAAATCTGACAAAATACATTATGCCAAACTGACGTGTCCTGAAAACACAAAGTAATAACATTTTCAAAAGCACTTAAGTAATACAGGAGCCATAATACAGGAGCCTAAGTCCTAATTTGAAAAGTACTTGGGGCTTGTAGGAGCCAATCTCCCTGGAAGTCAATGGGACTCAGTTTCCTAAGTCATTCAGGCACTTTTGAAAATGTCAGCCAAGATTCAAAGAGTCCCTCAAAACATTTAAATTGCAGTAAAATTGACTTAGCTTAAATAAATAATGAAATATAAATGTGAAGAAAAGTTTACGCACTTGTTTTACCTGTATGAGTCCTGGTATGAGTCTTCAGATGATCAGATCTGGAGAACTTTCTCTGACAGGTTTTACACTGGAAAGGTTTCACACCTAAACAGATAAAAAAAAGTCTATTCCTGTACTCTAACATCTCATGGGAGAGCTCAAGGAGATCAGTTATTTCTGAATTTTCAAAATACTGGAATTTTTGTTAATAGTTCCCGTAACTACTCCTCCCCAGCTACCCGCCTACGTGTCCCAAACAGCATTAAACTTGCCACTTCACAAGTTAGCCTTTCGTAACCCTGTCTTTCTCCTAATGACCGGTTAACACTCTGTGGTACAAAGCGTCCCAGCTGCAACCAGTGTAACTAAGCACTAAACCACAGAATTCAAAATATGGAAAGTCATGATGAATAAAAACTTTGTGAAGCTTATTAATTTTCTGGTGCCAGTGATTGAGTGCTTGGGTGGCCACCTAGAAGAGTTTCCAGTACTGCCCAACTGATTAGCAGAGTGCCCATAGACTCCCACAGCTGACAGCATATGTTTCTACTGGTGGTGCACATCCACAAATGCCTGGGTGCACACAACAAACTTTATTCCACAAATGGATGGAAAAAATAGAGGGAACAGTGCTTGTAATATTCCTCAGTCCAGAGAGCCACATCATTCTCCACTTTGTAGACTGAGGCTGTCTACACTTCAGGGTTTTTCTGGAATAACTTATTTCAACATGCTTCCTGCACAGAGGTTTTGGCCACTATAGCCACACACACTTAAAGTCAGTGGGATTTAAGCACATGCTCACAATTAAGTACATGCCTAAGCACTGTGCAGAATTGGGATCTGATTAACAGCAGTGCTCTATAGAATGCAACGGGTGCGGCGTAAACAATCATCTGCTCCTCCTTTCTGCATGCACATACTTGGTAGTTCCATTGCCTTTCAGGCCTCACACAAAGGTGAGTGCAGGGCTTTTCCTGCTCTCTATCACTGACGTATTAACTGCATTAATTACTTTTATAAGATTACGAGTAGATGGTTTTATTTAGTTTAATCATTCCTTGTTCAAAGACGCCACGTATACACAGCCCCCTCGCTTCTGGAAGGGGCATGGTAATGAGCAAAGGGGAATATTCAGATGAGGCGTGGATTTAACGGCTCTTGCTTCTGGGAGGAGCTCTTCCGGAAGCAAAATCTCATGGAAATATGTAAATGAGGTATGTGATATTTAAATCTGTGCCTCAATTGAATATTCCCCTTTGCTCATTACCATGCTCCATCCAGAAGCGAGGGGGCTGTGTAGACAGGGCCAGAGAGAATATTTCCTACTCCATTCATGTCACTTCGGGGAGCAGAATGTTTCATTTTGGAAAGTTTAAATACTACTTTACAGAATCCACAAGCTCACTTACTGAGGCATACATTTGTGTTTCTGAAATGCTACTAGAAAATCACTACCCCTACAGTCTAATTAAAGATGAATCTTCTCTGAAATAGAAAATTACCTCCTATGAATATTAGAAAAAGAAAGAACTATACCCAACAAACCTGTGTGTCGCCTTTGGTGTCGTTTGAGTTGGTCTGAACGAGAGAACCTTCGCTCACAGTCCTTAAAGTCACATTGGTACGGTTTCTCACCTTAAGAAGGCAACGGTTTCATTAAAAAGGTATTCCTGAATTTAGAAGCACATCAGCTTCATGTTTAATGAGTCTCTCTATTTATAAAATGTCCTACTCTAAAAGGCTAGGGCATCTTCTCACATATTTATTTTTAAGGCAGTCTAGAGTTAATGGACCAGATTCTCAGTTGATTCAAATTGAGGTAGCTTGAAATCAGTGGAAGCATGAAGATTTACATCAGCTGAGGATCTAGCACAATTCATTTACCTTGATGAAATTTGATCTTGAATCAGTTTGTTCTAAAATGGGGTACAGAAACAGATGAAAATTACAAAACTGAACCCAAAGCTGCCTTAATATTTATTCCAATATTTGCCATTATTCTAATATCTAACAATAAAAAGAGCAATTGCTCTTGTTCCCACGGAAGGCCACATTCTAACCCCTTTTCCAATTTTCACAAGGAAATAATTTACACAAATGAAAGATTTATAAATTGCTATAAACTGGATATGAAGATAAAAAGATCAAACACAAAGCATTAGGACTGGTAAATTTTTATCTGGGATAACTGTGTAAAAAATGGCAATACTCAAATTTGGAAGAAAGCAAATTTCTTGCCCAAAATTCCTATTCCGTCACTCCTCTTAAAGACTATGAAAAGCCATATTTCACATGAAAATACCTCCCTCACCCAAGAACTCAAGACTGCCTGAGACCAAAGCGATACACTGGCCTTAAAATAAAACAACCACCACCACCTCACATCCATACAGTACCTTTAACCACAAGAGCTTTACAAAGCATCTAAGCATACAAACATAATGGAAATGCAGCCATTTCCAGAGAGAAGAGTAGAAACAAACTAGTGTACAGCACACTGTGTAATAGTAGGATGACCAGCACAGAAGGGATAACAATCTTACTGACAAAGAATTTTAAGGTCCGATCCTCATTTACATGAAGGTCTCTTTACACCACCCTGTCAAGCTAGAAGGTCATAAAATACATAATTTATATTTACAACCACCCTAAGGCCCTTTTACAGTGGCAGAATTGAGCCATTTAATGTGTGTGCAGAGCAGGAAGGACACTGGTGTTTAAATGCTTCATATGAAAATTCTACATGCAGTCAATTGCATGGAACTTGGTTTTTCTGCTTTGGAGGGGTGAGGTGTACAACAAAGACCCAAAATGAAGGAGTTAAAAAAAAGCAGCTTGAAGACAGGTGTATTTTTTAAAATGTATGAAACTCCCAAACATCTAAATGTCAAAATTCTGTGTGATAGTAAATAATCTCAGAGGGATAGTCATGTGAGTCTGTAGCTTCACAAACAACAAAAAGTCCTGGTTCCACAGGACTGTTGTTATTTGTGTTTGTGGTATTAGTTTGTAATAATGACCACAGAAATAAGTTTCTCTTAGCCCCATTTGAATCTAGAATGAGTTCTGTACATTGTGAAGTGCACAGCAGGCATATGCTTAGATACTTGTGTTCATGTTGTGTGTGATCTACAAGAGTGAACTGACTCCTTTTATATTTTATTGCAAAATTTAAAATGCTTCCTTATTGAAAGGGCATAGTAATTTTAACCTTGAAAATATTTTTCTTTGTAGCTTATCCTTACTTATTTTCAAAAATTACAATATTACATCTCTATAATTTTTGTTTTATCAAAATTATGACTTTAGCTTAAAACAAAAATGTGACATTCTGGAATGAGTCACATTCTGATCTCAGCAACACTTTTGCAAATGTTGATTAACTATTTATGTTAACGGAGATTTATAGCAGTATAGCCAAGATCAAAATTTTCCCCATACTTAAATATCTGTATAAAAATCTTTATAACTTCCGGGGGCAAGTACCCAAAGGAGTTTACTGACTCTTAAAACTAAGCATAAGTGATTCCATATCTGTTCAGTTTAATTTGTTTATGTAAATTATTACATTTGCTACAAATGTTTGAAAAGATTCTGTATGCTTTTACCACAGGAAGTTCCCCTGCAATGTCTAATTCTAGGAAACCACTTACTTTCAAGAGATTCAGTCATTTGACAGATTTAAGAGACTGAATGCCAGTGGAATAGAATGCAGTAACAGGATGATTGTCTCCTAAGTGCAATATAAATGCAGAAGTTGTTTAATTAGACAATTAAATAGGACAGTCTAACAGGCTTGAACACATCCACTTTGAAAACAAAAGGACCTTTATTTTTGTTTTACAAAATGATCTACTTGCCTGAGAACTTTGATGCCTTTTTTCAGATTATCAACAACCTTCTTTTGTTGGAACCAGAGCTGCTCACTTGCATTCCGATTTGTTTGGGCAGAATTGTTTTGCAATTTAACCACTAGATGGCAGTTTGTAGATTGAAGCCATTTAAAAACAATTAATTGAAAATATTTTATTAGAACAGAAAAAACATCAACCAACATACAAAGTGGGTGAGGGGGTCAGCCAAACCAGCAAACTGACACAAAAAAGTGTGTTGAAATTGAGTGCAGAAGGAAATGGGGTGAGATTTGGAAAGGATCCATAATTTCCCTCTCCATGATTCTTGGGCTTCAGCAGGGGCCTAATTAAGCGCCCACCAAAGTTAACAGAGACGTATAATAACTTCAGTAAGAATCAAAAAAAGTATCCAGAAAACTGTCCTAGGTGTTCAACACCAAACACACAGCAGATTCTCTAAACTGCTTAACAAAAAGATTGTTTGTAATGTCATCACTCCCAGGGTTCATTGGGGCATCCACCATTAGCGCTCAATCCTCCAAGTCTGAGCAATGTGCAAACAATATTATGGGATTTTTATCTGTAGTATTTTCCCAAGTGACAAATACAAAACAGAAAGAAGTTGAAAATCAGACTGTACTTGCCCTTTGCCCTCAGCTTCCTTGCTCAGTTTTTCACGTTTATTTACATTTCAGTACTAACAAGAACATCATAAAGGCTGGCCAGAGTGCACTAACCCACCTCCCCATTTTGATGAAACATTACACCTGGGGGCAAGCTGTGGGGTGGGGCAGAGGGAGAAGAATATTTCAATATGAAGCCATTTTTATTTTAGAATTAGAAAACACAAATCGCACTTGAGGTTTAAAGTACTGCTGCAGACACAAAATAAATCTGAGCTGACCTAGTTCTGGTTTGCTTTTTTATTTGCTTCTATTTTAATTTTATTTTTATTGGAGTCTCAAATATGTGTCAGTGTCCTTATTCAAAGTGGGCCAAAATTATACAAGTGTAAATGGAAGGCAGATTCTTTCAAACAAATGCAGTTATTCCAGATTTACCTAAATATTGCATTTTGTATTTGTGCTTTGGTTATACTTCCCTGTAAGTGCATAACATTGGTCATTCAAGTATGCGTTTGGTGGAGGAGTTCTTGGATGGGGAGGTGGGCTAGTGCTCCTTGGTGCAGATCCCGTTTGCAGATGCAGTTCAATATCAATGTAAGTGTATGTATAAATTATAACTTGTTTCAGTAAATTTTTGGACTTTTTTTGCAATTCAGGCTGAAAGATAATTGTGCATTTTCTTTGCACAAAAATGTAAGGGGTGTGGATTTCTGACTTGGCAAGAAAAGAAATATTTTCAATGCTGCATATTATCTCACAAGAATGAAATCTTACAAGGTCCGCCTCCAATCAATATTAATAGAGGAAGGACAGCGTAGGGCACTGACCTGACACCTAGATGCCAGGGTACAATTCCCCACTCAACCACAGACCTCATGCATAAGCATAGACAAGTCATTTAACCTACCTTTCCTTCCCCATCTGTAGAATAGGGGTATTTCTCTACCTCTTAGGGACTTTGGAGGATAAAATTTAATGATTGCAAGGTGCCTAGATACAACGGCAAGGAAGGTCATATAAGTAACTAGATGGAGGAAGGAACACAGAAGGGATGTCCAAAAGACTCACACCATACTGACTGGGTTTTGGCAGCAGTGTATAATCCATAAAACCAAATCACTGTGAAATGTAGCACCTCTACATATTTACTATGTAATTTATGGTGCAGCAAACCTATGGCTATACACTTGCAAACACAACCTTGGACTTTCAGCACCACAAGCTCAATCCCCTGACACTTGAATTAAAAGGATTAACTCCATTAATTGCAGGCTCTCAGCCTTCATTGAGGGCAGCTACTAGACAGAATAACCAGCACACATGCTTTCCCTATATGTTACAAAATCCTTACAAAACACTTCTGGACAATTACTGTTTTTTCTCTCTTTTTAAATTAAAGCTTTTAGAGACAGAAGATCCAAAAAGCTATTTTCTGTACAAGATGGCCAGGTTTTTATTCAGAGTACATTCATATCTTTACTAGGGATTAGAGTATCATCAGACAAAATCTGGAAAGAACAGTGACGTTTCTGCCATAGACCAGGTTCATGAAGATGTGTATCTGTGTGTGCAATATTTTATTTGTACATCTATATAATCAGTCCTCAAAGCAATCCTTGAAATCTATTCACCACATTATCTACAGTATTGTTTATTATTTATATTTATTTTTGCATTTCTTTAGGAGCCCAATCTACTACAGTGGAATATTCCAAGATAACAAGTGTGTTTTTATCATTTTGTGTTTCAATAACTGTATTGCTACCCATAGATATGCAGTCTTCAAGGGTACAAAATGTGAATGTGTTTTCAAAAAGAACTTTGTTGAAACATTAGTAAAAACTGATTAGAGATTCCAATTTCATGTTTCAGAACACTGCTTCATTTTGCAATATACCAGTTGGTAACATTATCTTGGGGGAAAAGGACATAAGTAGAAGAACTAATGAGTCAAGCATCTATAAATATCTAGTAGGTGATGGGAAGAAAAACATCAGGAACCAAAATTATTTTGTAACAGCACTAACAGCTAGTTTAAGTTTCCATATTAATAGTTCATCCTGTTTCAAATAAAGTCTCCATTATTGCAAAACCTGGTCCATTATATAATAAGAAAGGTGGAAGGGCTTTTAACTACATTTGTATTCAAATACCACATTAACCCAGGAATAGTACAATTATATACGGGCTAAAGAAAGAATTAATACAACCAAACGTAACCTCTATTGTAGCTGGCCTCTGGAAGCGGTCCAGCTTTCTTTCAGCTATCCAGAGTACCGTCTATGCAGAGTTGTGTATATTAGTGGAAGAAAAGGAGGAGTGTCCCTCTTTCTGTGAGTGCAGAGCATCTTGCTAGATATTGCACTGCCTCTACCCTTTCTAGGTGTCTGACTCCACACAGCCCAATTGGCATATTTAGCACTGACGCCTACATTTACAATGCTCAGGTGTTGCTCATCTGCCTGTTTAGTCTCACATTAAGAACAGTTTAAGAGAGCTGTGGGTTTACTTTACCAGGTGGCCCTTAGCTGCCTGCTCTATTACATTCAGACTAGCCTGATGAAAGTCCCTTATGTCTACACAGCAGCTTTTTTCAAAATAAGATGTTCCAGAAGAGCTATTCCAGAATAGCTTACTTCAAAATAATGCTGCTACACACAAAACATACTTGGCTATGTCAAAACACAGCATCTACACACACAGGCTACATCTACACTACAGAGATCTTTCGAAAGAAGTTCTTCCTGAAGATCTTTTCCGAAAGAACTTCTTTTGAAAGAGTGCATGTTTGTGTACACACACACACACACACACACACACACACACACAAAGCGGGTCAAAAGAGTGATCTGTTCTTTCGAAAGAGAGCAGCCACATAGCCCCTGCTCTTTCAAAAGAGAGTGCCAGGGATTTAAAAAAAAAAAAAAAAAAAAAAATCAGGTCCCATGAGTACTGCTCTTTTGAAAAACAAAGGCCTTTGGAGCATCTAAACACATTTTCTTTAGAAAGAAATGGGAAAGGAGCATGCTGCATCCTTTCAATTTACTTTCGAAAGTATGCTTTTTGTGTGGAGAGATTCCATGGGATTTTTCAAAAGAGCCCCCTTCTTTGGAAAAATCTTTTAAAAGTACTTGCTAGTGTAGACATAGCCATAGAGCCCATTTTGAAATAAAGTCATTGGATGCACTATGGCTTACTTTTAAATAGGTGCTGTTAAGACAGGGAGTAGAACATATTTCTAAATAATTACACTATTCCTCGTTACCAATTTCAAAATAAGCCAGCCACTATTTCAAAATTATTTCAAAATAGTGGTTGCATTGTGTAGGAGCTAGGATAGTTACTTTGAAATAATGGCTGTTATTTCTAAATAACTTGTTGTGTAGACATAGTCCTATAGATCTGCCTCTAAGACAATGCCTTGCATTTAAAAAAGCAAATAGGATATGGAAAAAAGGACTAGTAAAGAAGCTGTCACTCAGTAAGCACTGCCAGCAGGAAGAGAGGCCCCACCCCCCGACAGCAGTGATTCAGGGAAGTGAATTCCTCCATAAAAGAAAGATTGGTTTCCAAAGCTTTCTGTGTAATGGCTTCACAGCCCTCATGCTGAGAAACAGGGAAAGACAAAAGAAACAAAGATAGTAGAAATGGATCCTGCCATGAAGTTCATATCTGACTATTAAATATCACTGAGTATGAATATGTTCACATCTGAGGGACAAACCTGGCCTTTTCATGATTCTAAGGCAAGTTTGCAAAATTCAGAACCATACCAAGCTTTGAATTTTAAATATCTCATAGTTCAGGGATGTATGGATCTAGGGCCACATCTGAGAGTGAGAGAGATCATTCTGGAGGAAAAGCTCCTCGAGATTTGTGAAGCATGGAAGACAATGAACTCACTCATGAGCATTTATCTTCTCTCCCTGGCACCAAAATGACTAGCTTCAGAATAATATGGTGTAAACCAAGCACCTATACGTAATAAGGTAAGAGCTGAATAATTAACAATTTTCAGATTATGGAAAAAAATCAAGATTTGAAGCAAATACATTTAGTGTGGAGGCAAATGGGGTGATAGTAAAACGACTCAGAACTTTTCAAACAAAATATTGCCATAAAGAGCTGTTAGAGGCTCCCAAGTACTTACAAATTAACATTAGAACTGTTTATGGAGATCAGAGTAATATATCTGTACAGCTTGAACTATGAAGCCCGAATTTAAGCTGCAAGCTAAGGTATCGTGAATTTGTAGTCAAACACAGAAGATGCCCAGTCAAACTTTCTGGCTGTGTCTAGACCAGCCCCCAACTTCAAAGGGTGTATGGTAATTAGGGTGTTTGGAGATTACTAACGAAGTGCTGCGGCAACTTCAAATTTTGAGGAATAAAGGGACTTCGAAGTAGCGGGGGCACTTTGAAGCACCCACGGCTGACCCGCAGCTACACGCAAGCTGGCACTTCGAAGTTGCCACAGGGGAGATTTAGACTAATGAAGTGCTGCATATGCACCACAGCACTTCATTACTAATCTCCCGACACCCTAATTACCATGCCCCCTTCAAAGTTGGGGGCTAGTCTAGACAGCCTCTATGTATTGTGCAGTCCTGTGGATTATGAAATTTAAAATGCATTGCACTGGTTGTCTTTAACATCTGCATATTTGCTGAGTGCAATTAACATTACCACAGTGAGCAAAGTAGTCGATAGCATTGGGGGTTGAAAATGCCCTTTTTATAGAGTTGACCACATTTTCATAGAGATAGTGTACGACAGACCAAGGGACTATTTACAGTAATGTGAACTACCTCAACAGTGTCTTTCATGCCTATGATATTGACAGCAATTGCTGATGCAATAAAGCAAAAGCAGGAAAATATGTATCTTTAGTACAGCTGTGACCCTAAGAGCATTCCAATGCAAGAGGACAAGTGGCTCAGTGACAGTTTTGGACGGCCTGGCCATTTCAGGGTATCCCAATTCATGCAGGTCATAACCTGTAACTAAAAAGGTGTCATGTAAGATAACAATAGGAAGCTAAGAAAACCCTGACCATTAATATTATTGCATGAAGAGGATAAATTCACAAGCTAAAAACTTACTGGAAATCATAAAGTGTGTCTGCCAGGAAGTGTCAAAAGTTTCCCCACCCTGAAGATATTTCCAGGGTACATTACAAGACAACGGGAACGCAATCAGCTCCATCAAACCACCAAGGTGCAGTATTAACCACTGAGTATCACAGCACAGGGAGGAAATGCAAGAAACAGATTAATTTGCATTTTAGCAAATTAGTAAGGGGTAGGGAAGAGAAACCAGCATGGAATTTCGTTCATCACTAGACTTCATATCTCCTTCCCCACAACTTGCATGAGCTTTACTATGGGGAGTAACCTTCAGAAAAATCCGCTCAAAAGGTTCACTGGACTATACAAGATAGAAACAAACAAACAATCCCAAATTATCTTTCATCTAGGAACTGAACACTCTGGGCTCTGTAGGAAATCCTAAGCAGAGGAGTGGTCTTACTGGAATGTAGACGGGTAAGGAAATTACTTAGACCAAAGGCTATAGTTTGCTGTGTTTAGTCTTAACCTGTAGAAAGTATATTTCACTTATTTGCTTATAGCCATTTCTAACACTAGCCTTAAAATCCTATCTCCTTTGGTTAATAACTTGTTTTACTTGTAATCTAAACCGCTCCAGTGCTGTGTTTTATTTAAATTGAATATTAATTCCAGTTAATGTGGCAAATTGCTGAATATGATATCTTTAAAGGGAGAAACAACCTTAATCCCTGTCTGATTGGTTCAGAAGAGGGCTGGACACTGCAGAGCACATATTTTAGGGAAAATTCAGGCCTGGGAGGGGGAATTTGGAGTCATCTTGCCACCTATAACCAAGAATGGTGAGGCCAGAGTGTGTGGCAGTGGTATAACAATCAGGCTGCTGGAATTATAATTGCTGTGTGGCATTATGGCTGGGGGAAAGACCAGAGCTGTACCCGAGGGGGCGTGTACTGGGATCTCACACACACCTTGCTCCTAGGCTCACTCTGCTTGTTGGCCCCATTGACTTTTTGAATGTGTGGGGGTTGACTGGGGGCATCTAGACAAAAGAGCAACATTGATTGCCCCAGAATGCTCTGCTAATATCACAAGGCAGGCAGCAATAAAACTCCTCACTGGGGGGATTGCACTTCAAAAATATGACAGTGTAACCATTGTAAACAAGATTATAGCCATTCCAGTATGTCATCCAGAGACCACCACCAAATGTTCTTGCACACTACATTTGGGGGGAATCCCTGCCCTGGGGACAGTATAATGATACTGCAGGAACACTGGTATGATAGAATATGCAAGTAACATAACTTGACGCTGAGGTCTATAACCATTGTTTTACAGGGATAGTCCAGACAGCTTTGTTTTAAATCACATACAATATGCAACTTGGAAAAATGCAAAAATTAATGCATCTGAAAATATATAATAATATATACATTTCCTCTCAGTTATGCATCCATTCTCATTCACAAATTTAACTTACATTTTCTTTGGCATGTAAATGGGTATTTGATTATTTTCACTACTTCAGGCGTAAATTATGTTGCTTATATACCCATATTGACTTCATCTGGAGTTGCGTGTACAAGGAATGTGGTATCCAGCTCCTACTTTACAGGATACAGGCTCCAGTCCTATACAATGTGTGCAGTGAATTGACCAGTGAGGAGCAAGGATTTCTTTTGGCCTTGTCAGCCTCTCCCCAAAAAAAGAAACCCTATGGGAAGAGAGGCTGATGCACATCAAAGGACACTTTTCATGGGTCTCATTAGCAGATTAGCTGAGATACTCCTGACACCTGCTGAATTCCCACAATGACAAACTCTGAAATTCTACTCACAGTGTCTCCTCTTAATGCTTTTACTTGGATGACGACATTTCCCTTCTCATGGGAGAATTAGTGTTCCACCCCCGGTTTGTCTCAGTGACGTCCCACAGCACAGGTGAGGAAGGCAAATTGTGTGTCTGCCCTCATGGCACCATATCTTGATCTTCTCTATAGCCAGACAGAAACTGCAAAATCCCTGTGACAAGTGCTGCCTAGATGCCTGTAGACTGCCTTCTACCTGCATACACGCATCATCATCATTCATGTCCCTTCTGCTCACAGAGCTGTGAGTTGCCTCTTCTGCCCACTTATGACTTTAAAAACCATCCCCTTTTCTTTGGCATGTTACTTACACAGGTCAATGTGGCCACTTACCAGTGTGCTTTCTGCTATGCATCTGTAAATGGGACAACTTAAAGTATCGTTTGTTACAGCCAGGGTATGCGCACATGAAGGGACGTTTTTCATTTGTCTCACTAGCTGATCGGACAATAGTTGGAGCTACTCCTGGCACTCGCCGGACATCCTACAATGGCAAAAACAGCAGTGTGCATAGGTAATGTGAGTGCATACAGACACAAGGCTGCTTGCATTAAAATCAACAGAAACACTCCAAGAAACCTGATGATGAGTAGAATATGCTGATGTGCCAAAATGACCATTTTTGTACTCCATTAACAAAGTACAGCAATGTTCCTTCACCTTTTCCATGGACAACACCATAATTATATGAAGGTAAATGCTACATGCTTTATTCCATCTAATAGCAATATTTAAGATTAAATGGGCCAAGTTCTGAACTAATTTCCCAAAGCATGAATGTGGAGTAATCCCCTTTAGAACTGACAGATTACAATTTACCTCAAAAGTACACCCATGTAACAGAGATCAGAATCTAACCTAGAAAAACATTTTTATACTTAATTTTATAAGCTAGAAATTAAGTTAAGTTCCAATGGAGTCAATGTAATGTATTATTACAAACAGAAAAGAAAATGTTACTATTAGATGCTGTTGTCAAGGTCGCAGTATAATATACAACAGGTTTGCTAGAGTGTTCCAGCCAACATGGACTTTCTTCTAGGATAACTGAGCATTAACTGCTCAGTTATACTAAGGCACCTTAAGCAAAATATACAGTGTGGGATCCACCATATTAATTCTATAATCAATTAGAAATGGATGGCAGTCAACCGTCCTGGATTTTATGGCCATTTAAGATGTTTAACTGGTGATTTAGCCCTTAGGATGTGATCACTTGGTGTACACCTGTCTTCAGGTAATAATGTTCAAATGGTTACAATTTCATGAATGTGCACTATCAAAACATTAGGGGACACCTCACTGTTGCTCAATCTCATATACAATCCCAGATCTAACCTGCTATAAACTACAGAAAAGCTTATGTAATCACAGTTACTGGCTATCCTCAAGTTAGCGACAGATGCAGCTCCAAACATATGTTTTAGAAGGAAAAACATATTTTTTCATACTACAACTGTGTCAAAAATTGAACTTATTTTGTTCTTCATTGAAATCAGAAGCATCCTATCTCAAGGTTTCTTTATGACACAGAGGACCTAAAAGCTGTGTCTACACGTGCACGCTACTTCGAAGTAGCGGCACTAACTTCAAAATAGCGCCCGTCGCGGCTACACGCGTCGGGCGCTATTTCGAAGTTAACTTCGACGTTAGGCGGCGAGACATCGAAGTCGCTAACCTCATGAGGGGATCGGAATAGCGCCCTACTTCGACGTTCAACGTCGAAGTAGGGACCGTGTAGATGATCCGCGTCCCGCAACGTCGAAATTGTGGGGTCCTCCATGGCAGCCATCAGCTGGGGGGTTGAGAGACGCTGTCTCTCCATCCCGTGCGGGGCTCTATGGTCACCGTGGGCAGCAGCCCTTAGCCCAGGGCTTCTGGCTGCTGCTGCTGCAGCGGGGGATTCATGCTGCATGCACAGGGTCTGCAACTCGTTGTCGGCTCTGTGTATCTTGTGCTGTTTAGTGCAAGTGTGTCTGGGAGGGGCCCTTTAAGGGAGCGGCTGGCTGTTGAGTCCGCCCTGTGACCCTGTCTGCAGCTGTGCCTGGCACCCTTATTTCGATGTGTGCTACTGTGGCGTGTAGACGTTCCCTCGCAGCGCCTATTTTGATGTGGTGCTGCGCAACGTCGATGTTGAACATCGACGTTGCCAGCCCTGGAGGACGTGTAGACGTTATTCATCGAAATAGCCTATTTCGATGTCGCCACATCGAAATAGGCTACTTCGATGTAGGCTTCACGTGTAGACGTAGCCAAAGTTAGCAACAGAATTATAAATACCAAACCAATAATAATTAACTGGAACTAGCAATTCTATTTCCCTATGTAGAATGTCCCAATATACTTACTTGTATTCCTCTGAAGACTCCGTGGGTGTGTATTCTATATTGGGCCCCACAGCTGTATAACATAGGTCCAGTGTGGTTATCATTCTCATATCCTGTTGCATGGCTGCTGATAAAGAGAGGAAAAATGCATAGAGTTAAACATTTTTACTGCACAGCTGCAAGCAAGAGGATTTGTTCTTACTATGATGATAAATTGCTTTTGCTGTCAGTGGGTAGTCAGGAGATCCATCCTCAGATGAAAATTACTGGAAAAAAAAGATTCTTCTTCCACTAGGTCAGATAACAATCATCACTCTTCCTACACAATTCATTGACTCAATAACATAGTTGCATCTGTTACTGCCCAGTAAGTACAATCCAGAAAAAGGAATATTGACATTGTGTAAAATCTGATTCATCACCCCAAAGATGTTAAGGAAACAAAGACATAGGAACTGAAACTTATGTGCATACGTGCAAGTTATTTATCAGCTAAATGCCAAGCTGGCTATTGCTAATATCTTTGGAATGAGCAAAATGCCTCAAGTTTCACATTAAGTATAGTGGATTTTGTCAGCACCTCATGACTCAGATATTACCAGATAATACTGAGAAAGTGATGACATTTATAAGAATAGCAGTTGTGTACCCATAAGTACAGATTACAAATCAGTGTCCTAACCATTTAACCCGTGTATCATCTTGCAAGATGCACTGTAGCTTAACTCTCTGTTAAAAAAAAAAAAAAAAAAATCAACCTATGCTAACCACAAAAGGGATAAGAACATATGAACAGCCATACTGAATCAGAGCAAAGGTCCTTCTAGCCCAGTATTCTGTCTTCTGACAATGGCCAATGCCAGGTGTCTCAGAGGAAATGAACAGAAAAGGTAATCATCAAGCCATCCATCACCTCCTGCCTATTTCCAGTGTCTGAAAAACAGAGGCTAGGGACATCATACCTGCCCATCCTGGCTAATAGCCAATGATGGACCTATCCTCCATGATTTTATCTAGCTCTTTTTTCAATCCTTTTATAGTCTTGATCTTTACAACAGCCTCTGGCATGGAGTTCCATGGGTTGACTGTGAATTGTGTAAAGATCCTCAGTCTGAGTAAATTATCAAGATCCCAATTAGCAGCACAGCAACACTTAAAAAGCAATATTTTCTCACAATTTCCTTTACCTACTTAAGATGCAATGTATCCTGCAAAATGTTGTTTTGTTGTATAGAAAGGTAGGAACACAGATGGATTTTTCCCACTTGAACATCTCACAGTTATTAATGCCACATATCTGCACTGCAATTGTTAGTTCTGAATTAATAGTCGTTTGTGTTAGTAAATTAGCAGCAGTGGGTGTTTAAATTTCAGTACCGAGAAAACTGAAAAACTCCAGAAGTAGAGTCCAGGGAGACACAGCGAGGGAAGAGCGTAGATGAATGAAAAGTTGTGATCCTGAGGCAAAGTCTAGGATAGCCAGGTCTATTGCCATCACAATTAAAGACTATTGATGTTCCAGGCTTCTGACTGAAAAGGAAAGAAGGCCTCAATGGAAAAGAAAAAAATGGTCTGTATGAAGGGATGGTCTTTCAAATTATTTACAAGAACAATGGAATTGTGGGGTAGAAAGGTCTGAAAATTTGATGAACTAGACCAGAAAGGGAGAGAGCTTTTGTGACTATGTAATGTTGATAAAATGTGTGTGTTGCATTCTTCTTTAGCATTCACTCCATGTAAAAACTAGCAGTCTACTTCTGCCACCTAACAGGAGGGTTCCTTTAGCTCTCATGTCACAATTCTACAGGTTCAAATGCTGATGGTAGCCCAGTTCCTCACCCTCTTCTAATTGCACTAAACCCACAGGAAATCTTCTAGTCCCCATACAAAATCTCATTCTGCAACTTTCTTATTCTGCAGGCTGCTCTCCCCAGAATTCTTAATGGGGTATCTTAATAATAACTTTTTCAGCTAACTGTTCAGGATGACACTGCACAACAATTACCTATCTAGAAGCCAAATCTAGCTTTCTTGAAAAGTATCAGAGGGATAGGCATGTTAGTCTGTATCTGTAAAAACAACAAGAAGTCTTGTGGCACCTTGCACACTAAGATATTGTGGAGCATAAGCTTTTGTGGGCAATGACTGATGAAGCAGGTCTTTGCCCGCAAAAGCTTATGCTCCAAAATATCTGTTAGCCTACAAAGTGCCACAGGACTTCTTGTTGTTTTTTCTTGAACAGAAACCAGGTTTTTAGTTTGTTTTGTTTTTTGGTTTTGTTTCGGTTTTTTTCAGAGCCAAATCTGCAAAGCTCTGATACAACATCCTTAGCTGGACAGGTTAAGGGATCAAAAGTGAAACAGAAGCATTTCACTTCTTCACAAATTCTACCACAGCTGTCATTTTCCAGGTTCTGAAAGGTTAGAGGTTTTTATTCCCAAGAACACCTACTCTAGCAGAAGCAAAGGGTCAAAGACTAGACCTCTTAGGAAAGAAGAGGCTTTTTTAAAAGTTTGCAATGAAACAGGCTAAAATAATAAAAGGTGAATAAAATATTTTGATAGTGGCTTTGCCATGACTGTATTAATAGAGAGAGAATAATGCTGGATGTGTTCAGAGCAGGAATCCTCTTTTATCTATTTATCAATGCCTACCGCAATAGGACTCCAGTTCTGATTGAGGGCTTACGTTCTACCATAATTAAAATCATTTTCTCAACTACAGCATGCACCAATATCAGAATCCTGCAAATGACCCCATCAGTGCTGAACTTTTCTTTCAAGGCAAAAGGCATCAAGAATGAAATCTGCTACTATCATCTGTCAGAATCTGTTCTCATGGCAGAGTACACATCATACGTTTTAAGGAGGAAGCAGAAGAGAGCTAGCATTTTATAACAAGTGGGAGGCATCTGTGAGGTTCACAGAAGTAGCAGTTGTAGGTCTGCAGTGTCATAGGAAAGCAAGAGTAAATGTAAACTGTAGCTTTATTAGCCACCTCTCTGAGGTGGCCTAGCTTAGCTTTGTCATCCTTCACCTATGAGGCCCACACTCCTGATGCAACCTAGGCAGTTCAAGACAAGATATGTAGGAAGCTACCCAAAACATATGGTAAACTTTACCCTGGAAGAAACCTCCAAAAAGGTACAACAAATTACAGTATAAATCATGCTGCAAAACACAGACTAACCTGCATTCTACACTATCTGAAATACAGGAGCCTTGCCTGGTTTTCATTTGTAGGTGATGTGACTTTTCTGAAGAACTATTCCATTTTGAAATGGAGAGTTGACAGCAGAACCCACTTCTAAGAATTAAAAATGCAAGAAAACCATATGAGATCCCCTGGGGATGCTCCTCACAGTAGTTTTTCCAGTCTATTTTAAAATATCATTTGGCTTCCATCAAATCGTTCTACATTCCCCAAGTTTAAATTTCACTGATGGGAAGTCTTCTCTAACATGTCTCATACATTTCTGTATTTCATTCCATTACTCTTGGTCATATGCTTGCTTTGCTCTTGTGTGTACAACTGTGGTAAAAGGCTTGACCACATTTGAAACGGTTTTCAGAGCCACCTGACCACTGACAAATTGACCAGTTAGCAACCCACCCATTTAACAGTTCATCCTAAAATGCATTTTAGTATAAAATCATAGTTCCAGTTCCTTAAAACCCACCACTCATCAGGAATTTACCATATTTGGCCCTGTTTTACTAACTTTGCTCGCGCCGCATAAGCATTGATAGGAAGGCACAATACAATAATTAGTAAATAATCTGGCCCTTGGCAATAGTAGTAATCTAGCATGGGAGGCACTTGGTGGATGTCAATGGGGACTATTAGCACAGCAATGTAAGACTTCACAAATTGGGCCCTGAGCTGCTGCTTTGAATTGAAATCCCACTCTGCACTGATAGTGACTGTCACACAGCTTGTGAAATAAACTGATTTCCCATGTCTGTCCTTCTTAATATCCCTCTTCTGCTAAGAGCAAATATGATGCATGCCAAGCTGTTTTGCACTGTGAACTCTTTGATACATTCATAATTTATTTAGCATACATAACAGAACATGGAAGACTCTATGGAAGAACTAGTGTAAGTCTGGCAACTCTTCTACAGCTTCCCAGGCTTTCCAAAAGCTACAGAATCACAATCTGGAGAGAGTAAGCAGGGGAAAGCCCAACCTCTGTGAACAACAGAAGTCAGTGAGTTCATGCCATACAGTATACTGAAATAATTACAAATATACATCTTTCTGTTGGAGACCTGTAAAAAAGTGGGATATTCTTTGACTTTATGCTCTTTGGAGCAAGGACTATATTTACCTGGGTGAGCAGGCAATGTCTTTTACATTGTAACAGCTAAGGGAAAGTAAAAATATTCATACATACGTATCTCATACAGCTAAAAGGGACCTCCAGATGTCATCAAGTCCAGTCCCCTATCACCATCCCCGACAGATTTTTTTTTAAATCTAACCTGCCCCAGAACCTTGAAAGGCCCCGTCAAGGACTGAACCCACAGTCTTGGTTTACAAGGCCAATGCCATAACCACTAACAGTGGGTTCTGCTTGTTTACCAAGGGATCAACTCTCCTACAGCTCTACAAGTACATTGTAATCTATATTAATTTGCCATCTTTGCAGCAAACATTGGATATAAAAAAAAGATTACAATTTAAAACAAATAAAGAAGCAACAATTGAACCAAGGTGTTAATTGTAGAGTGGGACACTAGAATGATTAAGAAACCCAAGCAGAGTAAAATAGGAGGAAAAAATGTTTTACCTATTTAGTTAAATTTATGACTGATACGGGAGAGAAATCATGAGAAAAAAAAATAGTCAAGGCTAAACAAAGCCAGATGCAATTAAATTTGTTGTGATACAGACAAAACCCTAAAGGAATTCCTCACTGAGTAAAAATTGCAGGATTTGGCTCTTAAGGGTCCCAATTCTGCATTCATTAGTAAATAAGAATTCTCTTGGACTTCACTGGGAATTACCAAAAAAAAAAAAAAAAAAAAATCTATCCAAAGGCAGAACTGGACCATAAATATTTAGAGTTCATCATCAAGTTGGTTGCTGAAATAGCCCCATATATATATGCTAAGGACAATATATATATATATGTGTGTGTGTGTATATATACACACATATATTATATATATATATATATATATACACACACACACACACACATCTATATATAGATAGATAGATATAGATATATATTGTCCTTTGCTTCTAGGGAGCCAGCTGCAGATCTGGAAAATATGCATAAAATGTAGCTCCACATTTCTGTGAAACAAAGATTGATACTTGTGCAACATGAAACGCTAAGCGAGTGCTATATACTGTAGAACATTTAAAAACATTTGCCTTTAGCATTAGGCCAGAAAATCCTTAGCACTCGAAGTAGCTCTTTTAAAATGATTAATCTCGACACTGTACAGATTGTACAGAGATTAATAAAAATGAAGGTTTACAGATGAGAATGTGTGATGAAAAACAGAGCAGCTTTGGAGAGTTGTACCAATATAAGAGGTTATAAAAAAATCTCATAAAAAGATTACCTTCTAATCTGAATATTTAAAAAAAAAAACATACAACCTGCAATTTCTCTCTCACACCAACCTTGCTTTGTTACACTAGCACTGTCTGATTAGTTCATAACTAGTCAACTTAAACCTGGAAAGTCAAGCTTGATTTTATTATTTCATAAGACTAAAAAAGGGACGTTATAGGGCTTAGTAAGAAGAGTGATCAAATATCAGCATGAAACATGAATGCATGTTGACTCATAAAATTTAGACACAGAAGAATAAAAAAATCAGAAGGAAAGATTACACAAAACAGGCATCAAGTTAAGACGGAATTTACTAGTATTGCAATGCAAGACCTGGAATATTTGGATGTAGAAACTGAGCCAAAAATGAGGTTGGACAAGGGTGCAGGCAATTCATGTGATAAAAGGACAGAAGAAAATAAAGCTAATTTCCTTTGCTAAAATATTTACAACCCAAACTTTATTGGAAATATATGCCATCACTGAGGCAATAAAGAGAAGTCTGATGAATGATACAGATGTGTTTCTGCCTGTTACTGGTGGTAATGCTATCAAGCAGAGGGAAGCATAAAGTTGCTGCTTTATCTGCATTCTCCAAGGCAACTGAACATCAGAAAAATGAGTTCACTGATTAGAGCCCAGGATGCAATCATTACAGAGAGAGAAAAGCTGGATGCTGTCATTAAAATACTAAGACACTGAATTTTTTCAGGCATAAAGGGCTGGGGAGAGAGTGGGGGTTTGGTGGCAGAGGCACGTCCACATGGCCTGTTTACTGCCAGCAGCAGCATCTGCCTACAAGGAGATCTTGCACAGCTATGCTAATTAGCTGTACAATTATGCTAATGAGAAGCCATTTGCACTTGCAAGACCACTCATTTCCATGAAGCTGCCAGCACTACAGAGCCATGTAGATCCAGCCATCCTGAATAAAGGAATATTAATTTCCTTGTGAGTTTTCCAAGGTTCTCATCACCATAGCAATGATTAGGTAGTAGTTCCCTAACGAAAATACAGTAAACCCTTGATTTAATGGACTCCGATTTAACAGACTTTAGAAAAAATGGACACTGCCCACCAGCTCCCCCCACCCCCAAATAAATGCTGTCGACTCACCAGAGCCGCCAGAGCGGCTGAAGCCAACAGGGCTGGAAGAGCCTCCGGGGCTGCCACAGTGGCTGTGGCTGGAGGACCCACGGGGGCTGCTGCCACTGGAGCCACTACACGCTCCTCCCAGCAGGCTGAATGCATGGACCAGACAGCTGGCGGGCATCCTGCCTGCCAGAGCCCTGGGCAGAGACACTCCCGCTGCAGGGAAACTTAGTTTTTGTGGGGGTACCCAGCCTTGGGTGGTTGAAGACCAGCTCACAGCAGGTGAGTCCAGAGGCTCTGCTCTGTAAACAGTGCAAAGAACCCACTGCTGAAGTCTCTCTCCCAATCCCACTCTGGTCCTCCCGGTCTGTAGTCAGACAGAGCACCCCCTAGTGCTCCTTGCAAGGTGCTTCCAAACCTGCAGATTTGGATTTAACAGACTTTTGGCAATGACACCCTTTCCATGTTATTAGTGCATTAAATTGAGGGTTTACTCTACCTTCATAACACCCACTATAAGGGAGCATTATTTTCCTTATTTTACAGCTGTGAAAAAACAGGTTCAGAGATTAAAGCCAAAATTATTTAAAATGTCCATTAATTTTGACTGGCCACCTTCAGATGTGTAAATCTCGGCCTCATTTTTCAGAGTAATTAACAGCTTTGTAGCACTTTATAGCAAAGCAGCGTTCGTTGGTCTTAGTTGCAGTTGTGACCTCTCGGCACTAATACAAATCAGGCCCCATCTGTCTCAACTTGAGCACCAGCAAATGAGAGGCACACAGTTAGTGAACACTTGTGAAAAGTTTGAAAAGATGGAATCCTATTTTCTGAGTGACATTTGACTGCCTTAACCATGAGACTATACTTTCTCCTCCTGCAACCTTTTGCTTCATTCACTCCAAACCTTTCAATGTTTGTAATAAATCAAGGGAGGGAGTAGTTCTATAGATGACATTCACTACACAAAACTCAGATCCCATTCCTAATTCCTGTCTATCTTTTGCCTGAACAAAGCAAGGGTCATCTGGACAAAACAACATATCACATAATCAAAAACCATATCATAATTCCTATGCACAAGAAGAGCTGAATAAGGTTAGATAAAGCAGAATCCCAGGCAACCTTAACTATAAGTTGCCAACTTGCCCAGAGCACATGGGAGTGGTTTCATTTTAGTACATTAAATTTAAATTGAATATTAACACAACAAATGAACTACTGAATTAAGATCATGCAACATTATAGGCTTTATAGTCCCTAATCACTAAGACAAAATTTTAGACATTTCAATTTCTTGCAAGCTTGCAATAATAGCTCTTTCTTCTTTCTCATTAAGTGCATAAGAGAAGTCAGGAGGAAGTGGGGGGTGGGGAGAAGGGCATATCTATATAAAGGACTGTCATCTTTGGAGAGAAATTACGCTTTCCGTTTCAACATAAAGAGATGCCAATATTCATAAAATACAACTTCAAGACTAAGAAAAGTATCTGAAACAGTAAACGCCTGGGAATCACTTACGAGTAGTTTATATATTTAAAAGATGTACATCTTAGGAAGAGTACCTTATGTTCATGGCTACAGAGTTTGGAGGTACTGTGTTTTGTAACTCTCAGCCAGAGAAGACAGATAACTATTTTGGCTCATATTACCAGTGATGAGGCCATGTCTAGCACTGATTTTCCACAGATTCTACAATCTTGGCCTATACCAAAACTTTTAGCTTTATTTTACCATAGGTCATTCATCTTGACTTCTTCTTTTCTTCCTTTCAAGAATTCTAGGTCACAAACTTTATACTGCTAACAGACTGCACTTTTGGACAAGTAAAGCCATTTATTTTGTTCTGTACTCTAAAATTTCTATTGTGTCCCTTTTTTCCCCCCACTGAGTTCCCTAAAGAATAACCTCTTCCTTGGTTTAATAACTTGGACCTCGGTCAAGGTTGACGTGTTTCTCGTTTTCGCAGGATATTTTCTTCAGAAGAGACAAAACAGCGTCTAATATTGCAATGGAGGGTTTTTTTAAAGGGTGCGGTTTAAAGAGGAAATTACAAACAGTTTTGAAAAAGTAGGAAATAACTTCATGAGGAGAGCTGATCAGCTTGAATTGTACACAATAATTAGGGAGTAGAGAAGGGGGTCCCCTTTTTCTTCAGCAATCTGACAGATTCCAGATGTACCAAAGAAGAAGACCACTTTACATTCATTCTCATTTCACTAGCTTGCCCTCACACACATGGTTTACCACACTACTATCTAATACCTCTAGATTTCAAGTACCATTCACAAATGAGGATTGGAAGCAGATCACCCATATTTCACATGATTGTGAAATACTGAAGCCAGCCTACACGTAACACCATACTGGATCCAGTCTGTTTCTTATACAGTTTGAGAAGCTCCCTTACACACTCAGAAAAGAACAGAGTTTATCTTACAAATCCAGGCAAACATTGGTCTTGTCTTAACTAGGATCTAAAGGAGATTCTTGAGAACAAGTTAACTTGCATGTTACAGAACTCCAGACAAGTTGCACATTGGCAGAAGTTAGCTATTTGAGTCAAAGTCCAGGATTTCCAAGCCTTCAACTGGACCAGGTAGCACTTGCTAAAGTACAACTTGCCTTGTCCGCACTAGAGTTTTAGACTGGGTTACACAGTGTTACCAAACACATTTTTAAAAATAAGCAATATTTGTATCCAGTCCAGAGTAGCCCTTTGATGTGCTCTGCTCATTTCCTCCTAGCACATCCTCTTCCACAGTCCCACAATGCTGTCCCATTTTGGAAGGTCAAGAGTGGATAAATTTTACTGACAACCTTCCAAGAGGGCTGGAGAGACATCTCTGGAATCTCTCAATCTAGTTACTGTCCTGACTACAGGAAGGGAGGGACAGAAGCTCTAGCCTTGTAAGCACCATATCCTGTGTCTCTGCTACCCTACCAATGTCTCTGATCTGCAGCACCTCTAAGGAGGGCTTCCTCTTGCAAAGTAACAGGAAACCTATACTGGACAAGCAGCAAACAAGCTAGAGTCCCTGCAGGTGGGAGGGTGACAATGGTATGGAGGAAGGAAGTCAGAGAAGATGGAAAGGACCAGAAAAGGCCTGGATAGAGGATGTGGGGCCTAGAGAAAGGAAAGATAATAAAATGGAGGGAGAGAAGAGATGGCATGAGGACCAGAGTGAGTTAGAACTAGAGAAAAAGGAGGTAAGACTGGAAAGAAGGAGAAACGGGATGTAGCAGCACTAGTCCAGGCCTGAAACTCTTTCATTTGTTCTCGCTCTCCCTGTGTTCCCGGAGCACGGAGAGCTCTTCACACCTCACAATTTAGAGCAGGTCAATTTGAGGCTGATTATGGCTGGGGTGGTGAGAGTAACCTGATCATCCTTACATTAATTAGAAGAATGATCAGCCCCCACATATTCTTCACAGCTAGAATACAGTTCTCCCAGCATTTCCCGGCTCTTTCCCTTCTGCTTTCTTGCTCAGGTCACTCCTGCACTGCGCATCACTTCCCAGGCCCTCTCCAACACCCACCATTGGTACTTCACCTCACCACATGGGTCATGCACTGCTTTTGGCTATGAGCCAGGCCTACCAGCCCACTGACAAAATCCATTCTAGACCATGCGCAACTCCAGGGCTGAATCCAATGCCATATCCGTTGGGCAGCCTCAAGTTACAGAAAGCACACTTCTGACTTTCATTCTGACTCAACAATGGTTATTAAGGGGTCATCATGAAGACAACACCTCAAAGCAAAGATGGATGGACTAATTAGATGACTGAATCCTCCCCCGCCTCTCTCCCAAAAGCATATTTTGAAAATGTGTATTAGTAGAAGATAATAGAACTGACAAGCTCCAAATTTTACTCCACCATTCAATTGCAGCAACGAAGGGTCCTGTGGCACCTTATAGACTAACAGAAAAGTTTTGAGCACGAGCTTTCGTGAGCACAGACTCACTTCATCAGATGCTGGTCTTGGAAATGGGCAGGGCCAGGTATAAATAAGCCAGAGCAAGGGTGGGGATAACAAGGTTAGCTCAGTCAGCAAGGGTGAGGCTTACTACCAGCAGTTGATCTGGAGGCGTGAACACCAAGGGAGGGGAAGCTGCATCAGATTTCCAAGACCAGCATCTGATGAAGTGAGTCTGTGCTCACGAAAGCTCGTGCTCAAAACTCTTCTGTTAGTCTATAAGGTGCCACAGGACCCTTCGTTGCTGTTACAGATCCAAACTAACACGGCTACCCCTCCGATACTTGACATTCAATTGCAGAGGTTCTTCCATTTGTTTCCCATGCTTCACTCACAGGCTTATTTTGTAAGTGCTTTGGAGTAGAGATTTACCTTGTCTTCATACCCATGCATGAAGTTCCTAGCACATATTGGTGCAGTATATACAGAATAATATGGCTGTTTAGAACCATCTATAATGTAATTATACAGGTTTTCATGCTCCTATTATCCCAGCTTAAATTCAATTATTATTACTACAAAACATCTTGCTCTCACAAATTGAAAGCTATTGCATTGACTTGGCACCTGAATTGGGTAACCTACAATAAAGACAATTTGTTTAGACAGTAAAATGGTTAAAAATCTCCAACCGACATACTGTTCTCCAAGACACATTGGTTTAGGACAAAAGACTGAAAAAAGAGAACAATAAGAAAATATTGCTCGCTCTTTACCCTTTAACTAAACTTACACTGAAAAGTCTAAGAGGAAACTTGATCATAGAATTTGTATTATCTGTGAACTGACTAGTAGAATAAGGTGTTTAATAGTTCAGTAGGGTATGTTTTTAAACTCAACATATGAAATTACAGACAAAAAAGAGCCATTTCTCAGGTTAGCATTTTATGCCATTAACCTTATTTCATTCATAAAATAAAAAATAAAATAACTTGAACTACACTAATGTAGAAGATTACAAAATAATAAAACACCTTACCCCTTTAATGTAGATCCCAAGTTCATTTGATTCCATGTCATGCATTCAAGTTGTGAGGTCATTTGGTATAAATTGTCACTGTTATGAAAATATCTAGAATTAGAACTAAAATTTCTTGATCAAATTCAAGTAGTACTTAAAAAAGAAGCCATATTTTCATTTTTCTCTTTTCAGTAATGTTTTAAAATATATACAACAGTACCAAATGAATGTATTTTATTTCAATCCTTTTATATGTTTGCAACATTAATTTTAAAAGAAAAAAAGGAATATTTTTGTGGTAAAAGACATGGTGTTCATTATGATTTAACTTATCAGTTTTAAATGGCTGAATATTATGCACAATAAAGCTCTTAAAGACAAAATATACTGCTGTTAAATCAGTGGAACTAGTATATATACATCCCTTGGTTAACAATATAGGAGACTTCTTATTTTATAAAGGAGAAAGCAGTGAATTAACTTTCAATAAAGAAAGTAGAGAATCACATGGTTAATGGACTGAACAGCTATCAGGACTGGTGATGAATGTTACTACATATAGTGACTTGACAAGAAAAAATGGAGTGGTTGAACCATAAATTAAGCTCACAACTGGAATATTAGTCGTCTTTGGCTTTTTTTTTGTACAATTCTATAATCTTAGACCAATGAACCGGGCCAACACCAATATTCTCATAAAATGGTTATCAGTTGTTTACTTTCTATTTTTTAAAGTAAACACTACAGGTTTTTCAGTTTGAGATCAGCTCTAACCAAAAGCAGTGGAGATTACAGGTCTACTGATATACCACCACTTAGGAACACTTATCACAAATGACTGAAAAAGTGAAGGGGTATGTGCGTGGAGGAGAGGAAAAACCATCCTTGTAACACCAAAAGCAGCTCAACACTTCTCCAAGGAAAACTCCCAGACGTTCTTTCTGAATCCTTGGTCTCCTGGAAATGCAGGTTCCCACAACATTTCTCCGAGCTGCTGCAGAGACTGGAACCGAACACCGTTTTGAGCCCCTAGTCTCGTCCAATCGGTTTTACAATTCATGCAGTTACCAGTCGAATACCAATTCAGACTCAACATCAGACTCCTGGTTAATTACTACGTGGTTAAGGCAGGAAATTGATCTGAAGAAGCGGGTCTGTCCCACGAAAGCTCATCACCGAATGAATCATTTTGTTAGGCTTTAGACCGCCACGTTTCTGTTGCTTTGTTTTGCAGGAAGCTTCAGCAGCGATTACGTACGAGTTCGTTGTGAAGTTTTTTTTTCCAGGCAGGTAGAAGTGAGCTCGAAAAGCTACATTCCAGCGGGACGCTTTGCCATATAAAAACAAGTTAAATTACTTCAATCTTAAAGTATGTGCCGTATCATTTGTCAGTATCGCTGGACACGGTTATTCATTAGAATGTCTGAACTGCTATTATGCTACTACAATGTCCCGCGTATCAGCTCCGCGACTGTTAAGACTCTCCTGCAGTTTCCCCATTTGCAACAGCAGCTCGTGCTGGTCGGTGCCACTCCGTTTTGCAATTCCACGAATTCTTCCTGTAATGCGGCTGTAATTAATTCCTCCAGGCCCCTGATTCTTATTAGCAGCGCCCGCCCGGTGCATTTACCGCAGGAGATTTCCCCTGAACTCGCTTTCCAGTGACAGTTCATTTATAAGAGCCTCCTCCGCAATATACACGTTCCCCCTCCCGCCGTTGCTTTTTCATCAAGCAATGCACTTACTCATCTTGTCACCGGCCGCCGCTCTCCACCCCGCTTTGGGGACAGGAGCCCGGCCGGCTTCCAGAGGCCCCTGGGGCGCAGCGGTGTTACCCCGCGCTCCCTGCAGCCCAGCTCCAAGCCGGCTTTCCCGGGGACTCGCGTGGAATCTCTCCTGCGGGCGCGGGAGAAGAGCGATGGCAGCTGCTGCTCCCCTAAGGTCCCATGGGTCGCTGAGCCCCCAGGGGCGCCCCTCCCCCCCCTTCCCTGGCCTGGGGACCCGGCCCCGGCCCGGCGCACGCCGCTGCAAGGTGCGCGGAGGGGCGGACACGCAGCGCCCGGGAAGGATCCCGCCCCGCCGAGCTGGGCAGCTTCAGGGGCCGGGGAGCCCCTCGGGCGGCCGGGGGAGCCCCGCGTCGGCACCCGGCCCCCGGGCCGCCAGCCGCGGAGGGGCCCCTCCAGCCCCGGGCCCGGCCAGGCGGCGCTCGCCCTTGGCACCCGCCCGGGCTCTTCGGGGGCCGCGGGCGCCGCTCCCCTGGCGCGGTTCCATTCCCGGTGCCGGGAACCGCTGCGCCCCCGCGGCGCCCTGGGGATTCGGGGGCAGGCGGGAGAGGCGCCCCCAATGGGCTCAAGCCGCCTACCGCCTCCCTAATCCCCAGCACCGAGACCCGCCGGCTCCGGGGCCAGCTTTGCCCCGCAGGGCTGCTGATGACCTCGGCCGTTCACCAAGATACCCAGCCCCGCGCTGCAGTGCCGGCTACCGGAGCCCGCCTGCAGCAGCTCCCGGGAAACAGAAGGACGCGCCGGAGCGGCTCTGTGCTCCTCGCGAACACACAGCTTCGGGCTGCAGGGGTCTGGCCCAGCAGCAGGCACCTAGGAGCGCCCGGCGGCCCGGATTGGTCTCATTATTTTCCTCCCCAGCATCCTGCCTTGTTCCCATGGAAGCGCGGCCCAGGTGACTCGCCGAAGTGACACAGTTTTGCTCCCGGGGGAGGGGGGGGTGGAATCCCCCTGTCCCCCGAGATCAGATAAGGCTGACTCCACATTCAGCCAATGGTTCCTAGGGAGTGGACATCGAGAGCCCACTCCTGCCCCGGGGAAGTCAGGGAGTTCTCGGCACCGCCCTGCTAGCTACCAACCAGATCGCGGCCTGGCTGGAAGATTTGGTGAGTCTCAGCTCCAGGGGACTCCCCACAATCTCCCCCTTCCATGCTGCAAACCCAAGCCCGAGATGAAAGCTGATCACCCCAGCCTGGTAGCCAGAGGGAAGCAGAAAAGGGCTTGACCAAGTTCGCGTCGGACTTCTACAAGGAGTTAAACACCTGCAGGTAGCAGAGGAAATACAACGAGGTATCCATACCTCCCTTGAAATCTACTAATAAAAGCTCCATTTATCTGGGCTAGCCATACAGGATGGTCCCAGACTCAACGGCCACGTCCACAGGTTAGCGGCCTTAAGACCAGCGTGACTTGGGAGAACTAGAAGTGGCGTCTCCGGGGATTTGCCTGCATTGATGACTCCCTGAATCACTAGTTCCCTCACAGAAGAGGCTAAAAATAGCTTATTTTCAGTGCGGAGATGTTTTTAAATGAAATGGGAGGAGACTTTTCCACAACGGGGGATTAATGTAAGTTGGAGTGAAATAAAAGGAAGTCAACCCGGAGCGCAAGGGGAACTTAAAAGGAAACCAGTAGTAGATCATATAGAGTTTGTTTTGGCCTGCACTGCGGTATTACTGAGTTCTTGACCTCTGCACAGAAAGAGCTATAATCTGAACTGAAACTCCTCCACTCTTAAAGTCTTTGTAAGTGTGACTCACAGTAAATTTTCAACATTAAATATGTTTACTACATTAAGCAGCATGAGGTAGAAAAGTTCACAGCACCATCTTACTGGAATCACAAAGGCTGACTTTTCAGTGCAGCTTGCAAGCTATATAGCTTTGCCATCAATAACTAGCCATCAGCAACAGACTACACAATATTTCTTGGCAGATAGGGTGCTTGTGTCATAAGCGAGAGAACAAGTAGTTGCCAAAACCAGAGATTTCAGAGATACTGTTGCTTCCATTATAAGAATTATGGGCTCTTGAGTATTTATTTCAAGTTATCTACTCTCTTACTGTCTCTTTTACCAGGGCAAAACAATGAGAAGATCTTCAGTCTTAGACTTGCTTGCATATTTTCTGTTTACTTCCTTCCTTTATTGTGGACAAATTGGTTGCTACTAGCGAGCTGGTCTTGGATATCTCCTTAAGAACAGTATATGGTGAACTACTACAGTATATGTAGGACTGAAGTTTTGTAAAAGTACTGCTAACCTGTTCAAGGCATCAGTGAGTTTTGCATCCAATCCGTTACAGGAACCAGGCACTGATTACAGCTATAAGAAGCCTGCTGGCTGTGAAATGATGGCTGATGCCCCTATGTTTTCAGAGGTTAAAACCGCTGTAAGTCCCACGGCAAAAAAATTATTTATTTTTACAAACAAAAGATGTGCAACTATCTTGTGGAACTCATTGGCACAAGTAGGGGCCTGAAAGGGTGTGGCATTGGTAGGGCTAGTGAGGACATTAAGCATTATATGAAACAAGATACAGAAATAACTGGAGTGTATTTTTTTCTGAATTCATAAAGCCACCTCTAAACTGGTGGAAGCTAGGAGAGAAGGAAGTCTTTCCTCATTGTCAATTTACTGCACAAGATGTCCTCTGCAGGGTTTCTGATAGCTTCCAATAAAGCGTTTAGGATTGGCTACCATCTTCGAGAGTATTCTGAACCAGATGTATCCCAAACATCAGGCAGGCATAGGGGACACCTTGGAGACTAACAAGTGTATAAGGTCATGAGCTTTAGTGGGTAAAACCCACTTCTTCAGCTGAAAAATAGAGAGGAAAACTAGAATCCAGGGTTTCTACAAAAGTGGAGAGGGAATAAAAGGTTACCTGTCAGTAGCAGGAACACTTAATGAAGCAAATAAAGCAGGATGCGTTTCAGTCTTGCAAATATCAATGGTGTGGAAACTGCCCTTTTTGTTAATCTTTTTCCAGTTTAGACAGCCTTTATGGAGAAGATTTCATACACACTCAAAGAGAGAACTTCTGCAAAGTGTAACACTCGATTTCGGTACCTTTGTGCCACCCTGCCCTGTTGCTAAGCTGTGCCTCCACGAAATACAACTGCGTGTGAAGATGCACATGAGCATCTGAAAATAGCCCGAGATGGTTCAATTTAGGCATGTTCCCAAAAATGTGTGTATGCTTGAGGTTAGGCACCTCATTCCACACGGACAAACCTAAAGTCCTGAGGGGTCCATGGAAATTGGTGGAGTTTTAGACTTCTCCATTAGGACTGTGGTCAAATTCAGCCCTGATGTCTTGTAGGGAAGGGATGAAGGCTCGACCATATTATGTAGAACAGGCTAAGGCAGTCTAAGCAGTCCCGTTGGGTGTAAGGTACAAATGGAGGTGGCCCAAAGAAAGTGTAAGTTACACCAATTTGGACGCCCTTAGATGTTTGTCTGTCTTGTTTTAGTTATGTAAGGGGTGGAGTGAGGAGAGAAGAAAAGCCACAGGCTTTCCGAAGAGCAATGAAGACAATGGCTATGAAACTGTGGGCCCTGGAGAGCTACCAGGAGTCCAAGAAACTCTTCCTGGTGGTGTGAAGAATGAAATATTTTTCAGAGCAGGTTCTGGTAGCCCACGAGATGATCGTTCAAGGAGCGATCCACAGAATGTCAAGTTGGAGAACCACGAGGCCAAAAGTTAGTTTAATTTGGTCTCTACTTCTGCGCTACTCCCTACCACCTCTCTTGGCCCTAACTGCTCCTCGACCATCTTCCGCGGAGGAGCTAAGCCACTAACACGAAAAATACTCTTGTTTCTGAGGTATGTCCTTCAGAAATTCCAGCCCACGTTCCCCACTCTCTGTACTGCCTAGAGGAGAACTGGCTCTGCCTCCAAAGAGCCACCCCGTTTTTCTGCTTCTGGCACTCAGAGAAAAGGAGATTGCCTGGGATGAGATTCAAAAGAGTACTTACAACAACCACAACAGCAAGTGACCTTTGGGTTTGCTGTGATCACCACTGTATTGTAATTTTTCAGACACCGATCATTCCGGAACGTGCATGAGAACCCGTATGGTGGCTCAACTTTCTCTCGAGGCGTCAAACCACTTGTTTCCAGGCGTCAAGAAATATCTCCAGGTGGATTAAGTCAAACTGTGGTCTCATAGAAAGAAGAGCAGCTTTGCGCCCATCCTCTATTTTGAAGAGTCCTATTATAATGAAATGCTGAGAGCTGGCACATCAGAGAGCTGTCGGAATGTCCCTTACAAACTGCCGAGAGAAACCGGATTACCGACGTTTTTATTCCGACGCGTGTAAACGTTCCGCTAGAGAGAGCTGTCACTAGCGTCAACAGTCTTTAAGGGATTAATCCTTATCCCACTGCAGCCGGTGCTACAGTTTTCACTGCCTTCAACGGGAGCCGCGTCGGGGAGAAATTGACTCGATGCGGAGCGGGTTGCGTTTCCGCTACCCAGGAATGGAAGGGGCTCGCTCCAGAACTCACTGCAAGAGATCGGAAGATGCTGGCGCCCGAGCGAGTCGCCAAGGCAGATGCCCCAGACGCTTGTGGAAAAACCCGACTGTCAGAGCTGGCGGGGGAAGTGGCAGGTAGAGAGACACCTCCGGCGGGAGCTCCAGGACAGGCAGTTCTCCCCGTTCCCGCTGGAGCGCACAACCCAACGCGCTGGGCTGGCGTCTTTCAGCACAACGGGCGCACTTGTTAAACTGCGGCATCCGCCGGGGGTCGGGCAGATGGTGCTGCTCGCATCCCCCCACAAGAATGAACGCTATACAACCCCCGGGCAGCCTCGGGCCGGCGGGGCGCGAGCAGCAGCTCTGCCGCTGTTCTTATTCAACGAAGTGGCTCTCTGGGTTTGTCCCCAGATCTGGACTATGGTAGAGGGAGCCCGCAAAGAGCAGAGCTGCGCGGCTCGGGGGACGCGCCTGAAAGCCTAGGCCAGCTCCCGGAGCGCTGGGGAGAGCACGTGTCCTGGAGGGCTCCCGAGTCTGCGACCAGTGGCTTCCCCCGTGCTCCATCACCAGGCTTCCGTGGAAGTCTCCCCACTTGGGCGTGTGTGACAGGTAATAGTTCACAATGGCACAGAGGGCGAGAGGATTTCCCTGCGCTGTCCGACATGCAAGTGTAGCAGTCAAGGGTATGGGAGGCACTGAAGCATGAATAAACTGCCAAGAAAAAACAACTTTATCTGTGCCTTCAGCTGCCTGCGAGCTCTGCAGAGCCACGCTTCTTCTTTTGCCTTTAAACCCCCTCTACAAATCATATTTAGAGATTTCCCTGAGAGAGATGACCAATCTCTGTCAGTTTCACTGAGGGAATTCTCATCGTCAATTACTCTACAACTAATCTGTCTGGATCGGGTTCTTTCCTTCCTTCATTACTTCCTGCCCTCTCTCCCTGGACGTCAGCTCACGTTAATCAGAGAAGGGGCTCCTGGAAGTGACAGAATTTTGTTGTCCACTGTTGAGTTAATCAAAGACGATATAACCAGCCCCTAAGAACAGTCAGTTGCAACTTCCTTTGCAAAGGCAGATTGTTTTGTGTGCTCAGGTTACTTAGCAACTCGGAGATACGGGGCCCGTTCCAAGTTCACAAAAAGTTGAAGAATAAATTTTGGGTAAGTTGTTCTCTGCCTCCTAAATCCAAGGAAATACCGAAAGAAACACAACGGCCAAACTGAGCAGATGGGAAGTAGCTATTGAAAAGGGCCCGTTCTGTAGGAACCCCATTTCACACTGAGCCAGAAAAGGACACCCGTGTTTTGGCAACAAGCAAAGCCGGTGGTAATTTTCTGACTCTGCTTTTCAAACATATGCTTCACTTATTCGTCTCTGACACGGGGAGCCTCAAGAAGGGGTTTCAGTTTCCGACTCCAAGTTCTCAGAGTTCCAGATAATGATTTTCCTGTGCATTTACATTGCTGTCCTCCTTCCATGGCCTGGTCTCCTCCCCTCACACCCATACACATAGCCCCGTTAAGAGCAGGCCAGAACACAGCAGGAGGGCCTTCCCCAGAGCCCACTGAAGTGAAACGAAGCCCTTGAAAGCCTCCTGTTAATTTGCATGGGATGGAGCCCCTACTTTGAGTTGGAGCAGTTAAACCTAGTCCCTAGAGCGGGCAGGAGGGAGACTCCAGCGCTAAAGGAGACTACGGATGGTGGGATCGGGACCTGTAATGATCGACTCCCAGGAAAGAGAAAATGTAATTGGTCTTAAAAATGCGTTTAAAAGAATCGAAAAGTGTATTAAAAAGAGTGAACTCCCAGGAAAGGCAAGCTGAGCAAAGGAGCGTGTCTTAGTTCTGACCAGATTCACACGCTGCCACAGAAGCACGTCTATACAATTTTTTTGCAGCCTGCTGATAGTATGGGTGCCAGAAAACTCAAGCACAAATCTCACGTACACCATACTTCCACCCTTCCTGGTTTCAGTCATTCCCATTGTGTTCTATCGCTCTAGTCCCTCCTCATCACCTCAATCTGAACAATCCTTTCTCCGGGCTAATCCTTGTCCCACTTAATTGTGACAAAACTCCCCCTCACTGGCTTACATTGGGTACAGAATCTCGTCCTCCGTTAAAATTGCCATCGAGGGGGTAGAGAATGGCTCCCTTCGTTTAAAGGCAGAACGCCCTTTGCCTGGCTCCGGACTACACGCACCTGACTGGTGCAGATTCCACCCTCTCATTGCTAAGCTGTTGCTTTCTCACAGTGTCTCTTTCTAAGGGGATCTAGTCCCCAAAATGTAGTACTATAAAGTAGAGCCAGGCTGCAAACGCTCCCAGGGCTTCATTACTCTTCCCCTCCAGTGGCAAAATCTGAATAAAGCAAGTAGGGTGGGGCAGGCCTGATACCTACCGCCTGGAAGCTTCCTCAGGAAGGAAAGCTTGTGCGCCACACAACACGAAATACATTGTTACAAATCAGCGAGCAGGACAAAGAACCTCACAAATACATGAGGTTAGAGTGGAAAAACCACCTAGTCCCCTACACCAGGGGTTGGTTGCCAACGAGGAAAAAAGCCACGGACCTTGTTAGTGCAACAATCAGGGTTAAATGCAGCCAAAGAGGAAGCCAACAGCAAAGGCTGTCGCGTAGATACCTGTTATAGGGGCTCCTCAGGAGCAGGGCCTGGCTGCCTGTGCAGCTGTCTGTAGGCGTGTGACAGCCGTACACTGGAGGAGGCACCGAGTACTGTTGCTCGCCTGTAGACAAAGCACAGAGAGTTAACCACGGCCGGGCTCAGCCCTGTAGAAGAAATCGGGGCAGGAGGGGAGCGCTGATTGGCTTCAGGATCAAGCAGCTGCCCGTGGAGGCAGAATGCAGACACAGGGGTGGGTGCTGGGTCCGCACAAAGCAAGGGGCTTTGCTCGCCTTTGCCGCCCGCCTAAATCCGGAGTCACTCACATGCCGCGTAACATTTTAGCCCCACTAACCCAGCGGCCTTGGGTTCGTTCCGTTTCAAGGCTCGCCCGCGTCTAGGGAGCCGCCGGGCGGCAGCCCCGGGTCACCTGGCGTATTAGCAAGGCGCCCCCTAGCCGCAGGCGCCGAAGACCTGGGCGACATTGCAATGGCTGGGGCCATAGCCCGGCGAACCGGCATGCGCGCGCAGGAGTCTCCGTCCCTTCCCTCCCCGCCCCACAGGGGTCTCCGCAGTTACCTAGCGAGCTCTGCTGGCTGATGGGGTCCTCGTGTTTGAAGGAGTGGTTTGGGAACTGCGCGGCGTGGTGAGAGGGCGCGTGGCCGTAGCTTGGAGCCCCGTCAAACGCCACTGCGCTGTACCCTGCCGAAGAGAACAACAGCACACCCGGGAGTTAGCAGCCCGGCCTTGAACCTTCTCACCAGGCGGCTTCCTGCCAAGCGTCCCCAGGCAGTCGGCGGAAACCGAGGACTGCGCTGTGCCCGGGCGCCGTGCGCCCTGAGCTCCCTGCAGCCGGGAGAGCCATCGGCGCGAAATCAGATGCTGGGGGGAGGGGGTACCAAAATAGTTCCCTCTATATTTATGGCCGCGGCTCCAGTGGAAGCCTCCCCCGGGTGCGGGGTGCGGCTATTCTCGGATTGCTGCTCTACACCGGTACAGCCCCGTATGCACTTCCCTTCGGAGAGGAGATAGTGCGGCCCCACAACTCCCCCCCCCGCCACACACACAGTGCAGCCCCACAAGCGCCCCTTCAGAGCAACCTGGAAGAGGGGCGCTGACACCAGGACAAGGCAATAACCGATCCGCAGGGTTCAGTTAGAAACCAATCCGAGCTTTTGCTGGGGGTCAGCTCTGGGGCTGTACTGAATGGGAGCAAGGGGGCGCAGCGCCCGGTGGGAGGGCAGAGGGCAGGTCCGGGTCAGGGGCAAAGCCAGGCGCGCGCTAAGAAGGCTGGGAAATCGGAAGTCTTGTCCGTGTTCTAAAGAGGACAGATCGGTTTCAGTAATAAAAGGGCTGTTTTCATTAATTGTTGCTCATATTAAAGAGGAAGATTCCCATCTGCTGTGTGTACTCATCTGCCATTTCCCGTTTTAAAGTCACCCTTTAATCTTTTTTTAGAACAGCTTTCCGAAGAGTCTGCAATAAAAAAGGTGGAATGTTAAATGAAAAATAAACTCCTACTTTAAAGCGAAAATTGCTGGCCAAAATAATAAACACCTTATATTTTTCACGGAATAAATTCAGATGGAAAGGGATCACCTCCGCTGACCCGAGGCCGACACCCAATCGTAAATCAGGCGTTTGGACACCCACTTTCATTAATTACTTGGAGCCAGCTAAACAACTTCAGCTAAAAAAGTAATTACAAAGTAATATTATCCTTTAGGTTTCTCAACTCATCAGCATTTACCCCAAGACGCAAAGATGTCAGCGCAGCTCTTTTGAGAGCAAAGAGACAGCTTAAATCTTCCTGGGCCTCTAGCTCAGCTTCTTTATGAAGCTTTCATGGTCTTCCAATCCATATCAGTCTAGCTAATCCTTTGGGGGGAACCGTTTCGACAAAACTCACAGCTGGATATTGACCTCTACCAATCTCTGACACGCACATTCCAAGGCCTCACTCCGGATTGGAACCTCCTTGTGCTAGGCGCTGTACAGACACACCCTAAAACGATCCCAGCCCTGACAGTGCAATGATCACTTATCAGGACAGGGAGTTTCCAATGGGGTTACTTTGCCTTTATTTAAAAAAGGTTCGGGAAGACAGATCAGTGGGAGGCAGAAGGTGGAGATTACAGACAACACTGTAGCGCAGGAGTAGCCCTAGTCCCAGGCCTCCATTTTATAATCAATCATCGGACTATGGAGTTCCGTCACTGTGAAGAAAGGAGGAAAACTACAAAAGAGCAGAGATCTGAATTATTCTGCCCTCGAAGTGGTTTTGAACTAGCCCTTTGGCCCGGGCTTCCATTAAACACCAAGCCGCCTTTCGCAAAGTCACTTTCGCCGCCTCCCACCCCCCTTGCGCTTGGCGTCTAGCTGCTCTTCCAGAGGATGCTGGCCCCTTTGGCAGCGATGACAGCACGGGTACCCCCTTGGATTTCCACGTTACAGCTGTTTCTCGCCCTCTTATCTCCTCCATAGACAAGAACTTTTCTCTCCTCCCCCCACCCTTGTTTCTTTTCAGCTTCGTACAACACTAACACTTTCTTAGTTACTTTTGGCCTGGTGCAGACGGTGGGTGACCTTCGAAACTCTGCTCTGAGCAGAATGATGTTTTGGCCGCATTTTCCGGTGGTGCCTGACCCAAAGCTTCAGGAATGTGATAAGAGAGCCGAGCTTGGAACCAGCCCCCTGATAGTAAGGTCTCTTTAATTAGGACCGTATCAGAGGCAGGGCCTGATTAAAATGTGCTGAAAATAATTGAAAGCTGTACAGCTGCCGGAGCATGCGATCTTCTGAAGGCCTCCAATTGTTGGAGGAATACAGCTGGAGGAAAGGCCAGGAGAGAAAATGGGCAGAGGTTTCGAAGCCTGATTTCCCCCCAGCGCTTGGCAAAGCAGGGCGGGCTGAGCCAAGGTAGCCTCTTTCCCACGCTCCAATAAAGCAAAACGCAACCTTGACCGAGTCAAAGCAAGAACATTTTCTTCAGCCCCGAAATACCGTTTGCGATCTGATCGCTTCCCCTCCGGCCCACAGCAAGCCCCGCGTGCTGCGAAATAGCCCTGCGCAGCGGAGTTTGGGGTGCCGCTGCCCCGCGCGTTATAACGGGGGTGTATCAAAATACGCCACTCACAAGCGGGTCTTTGCAACCAGATCTTTGCTGTCTGGGCATTGCCCCGCCGGTTTACAGATCAGTGTCGGTCTCCAAGAAGCCCAACTGTAGCGAAAGCTGGGCCGGAGCTTTTAAACGCGGAGAAAGGGACCAGATAGGAACCAGGTGGGATCAGGGGAGCCCCAAGACCGGGGAGAGCAGAGCCATTCTGGAAGCTTTCAGTGCTTGGTCGGTCTGAGTCTTGGCTTCTCCCTTCGGAACAAAAGCCAGAGCGCTACGTTTGTAAATAGCAAACTAGGGAAACAACCGATTGTGGGACGGCGGATGGAAACGCTCGAGGTATCGCACACCTGCCTAAGGGGGTGTTTTTAGCGGACCCACTCACAGCGCGGTGCGATCTGACTCAGTTCATCTCTGTTTCGGACACCTGCGTCTTGCAATCAGGAGACACCTATTTGCTCCCAGACGCCTTACAGTTTCTGCTAGGGATTAAGTCACCAAGTGTATCCTCCGGTAATACCGAGGTCCGGCCAAAGGACGAGTGAGCACTGTTCTTGGAGAGAGTTAAACCAATCTGGCACCTTCAAACAATGTCTTACAAGGGTTGCAATCAAAATGGTGAGACAAGTTTACTTTGGGTGATATTCTCTAAGAATCCTTCTAACCAGCTGCATTCGCCTCTCACGCAACTGATCTTAAATTTAAGAGGGAAGGTTATTTTAATGTCTCTTTCGAACAATAATCTCCTTCCCCCGCCACCTTTCCCCGCGAGGAGAAATCTGTCTTGTTTACAGCTATAAAACGCAACCGGTGATGACTGTAAACTCTCAGAGAAATACACGGGTAGCCTACTTGCCCGTCTCCGGACTACCAAAACAAGAAAGCAGTCCAGAAGCGCTTGGAAGACTAACAGAATAATGTATTGGGGGGTGAGCTTCTGTGGGGCAGACCCACTTGTGGTCTGGCTATGGTCCGAAGAAGTGGCTCGGCCCCACGGGAGCTCACCTCCCAATACGTTATTCTGTTAGTCTTCCAAGCGCTTCTGGACTGCTTTCTTGTGTTACGCAGGTAGCCTGCACCTGATGCTGAAGGATTAAAAGGGAATTACTCTTATTTCGAGCAGCCGCGTTAGGCTGTGCGCCAGCCAAACAAACCAGCAGTCCTGGAGCACTTTAAAGAGGAACAAAATAAATTATTGGGCGGGACAGACCTGGTCGGAAGAAGTCCTCACCTCATCCATTATTTTCTTGGTCTTTACCGTGCTGCTGGTTTGTTTCGAGGCAACTGTAAAACTGCGGCTCTCCGTGCCCGGGGCTTAGAAGGGAGCTGCTCTCCCCAGCCCTCGCGGGTGAGGTTTCTTGGTTTCCGACAGACTCCGGCCCCACTGCAAGCAGGGAAGGAGCGGGGCCCGGGGCGTTCTTTCTCCCAAGGTGCAGGGGAGCGCGCTGTCCTCTCATGGCCCTGCTGCTCCACTGCCCAGGAATCCGTGCATCGAACCAAGACAAGTCCATGAGACCCGCTCCCGCGCTCACACCCGCCCAGGCGGCAGCGAAATCCGACCCTCCCCTGCGCGCGGAGCCGCTCGCTGTCCAGTAACAAGGCAGCTTCTGGAGCCGAGTCAGAACGCGGCTCCCCGCCGCCGGCCCGCGGAGCTCTGGGCGTGCCGGCTGCACGGGCCGCGCGGCTGGAGTCCGCGCCGCAGTCAGTGAGCCCGAGGCTCAGCTCCTGCAGCTCGCCGCGCTCCCAGGGCCTCGTCTGCGCCCCGCAGCTCCCGGGGAAACCCCGCCGCCTTTGCCGGCACGCTGGGCTGGCCCTGTGCGCTCCAAGGAGGCGCTTCAGCCGGTGAGCAGCACCTACTCCACGGGAGAAACTCTCCTCTGGGGCACGTGGGGGGGGCGCAGACACACGTCCCCACACGCGGCTGCACCGAGCGCGCGTGCGGGTGGAAAGCCGGCAGCGCACCTCCGCTTCGAAAGGATCCGCTGCTCAGCAGCCATCCTTGGGGAACCTCTGCGGGAGACACGCGGCCCTTCCCCTCGGGTCAAACACCGAGCCGGCTTCATTTCACACCCTCCTGTTAAGGCCCGGGTAGTCTCCGAAGAACTACAGCCCTAGGGCCCCAGGTTTAGGCTCCCTGTGAGTTTTGCTCTGCATTTCAGGTGACCAGTTAGTAGCTGCCCCGGGGAGGGACTTCGCGGCAGCAAACTCCCAAGCCAGGAGGCAGCGCAAGCGCTCAGGTGCACCCGGCGAGCATCGCACGGGCCTTTAAAGAGAGACATTTATCTCCTCCGGATGGGGAAAACGCGGGGCTTTATTGCCCGGTGCTTAACGTTTCCCTCCCTGCCGGGTTACAGCTGCTGCCGCACAAATCGCAGGCGATTGAGGAGCAGTGATCAGATTAGAGCCCCATTGCCACACGTGCGGATTGCGGCATTTGAGCCAGGAGATTTTCCGGGTGATTCAATAGAGCTAAATTCAATGTCGACTGAACATGGTCGTTCGCTAGTCCCTTCCCGGGGCTTACGCGTTCCCAGCACCCGGGGACTGCCGCATGGTTTGCTTAGTTAGGGTCTTATTTTGAAATCTCTGCCGCGCAGAGGGCCAGTTACCCGGTCACTGCCAGGGAGCAGCGGGCGTGTCCTTTCCCAGGTACAGTCACTTCTGCTCCTCAAGGGCTTGGGATTAAAGCCACGCTCCGACCGAGGGGATTTCTGCACGGCCCGTTAGCAGTTTAGGAGACTTCCCCGCCCCGCGCCAGCGGCTTGAGCAGCAAACTCCTTAGATCCCACGGAGACCGGCTCCCCCGGCCCCAAACCTCCGCCAGGGACGTTTCCAGGGCTCCGGGTCGCGGAACAGGAGCGACCCACCCACCTGCCCTGCAGGAGGCGGTGTGAGAGACCGGCCCAGCGCTGCCAATGCGGCTACGATTTCACAGCGCCGCGGAAGTCCCGGCTGCTGGGGTTGGCTTCCGAAACGTTGGGCCCGGCTGCGAGGGGAGGGGGTCGGGGGAGCTGCCCGGGGCGCACGGCAGAGGCGCCCGGGAGGGAGAGCCCCAGGACGCTTTCCCCGCCCGCCGGTGTCGGCCTCGGCTGCCCTCACTCACCCTGGTTGCGGATGGCCGGCTGGCTCTCCAAGCAGTTGGGCAGGTAGGGGCCGTTGGGGAACATCCGCGCCTGGCTGGAGGGCGCCTGGCTGGCCGGGGGGGCCCCGAAGGGCCCGTAGCGGCAGGCGCCGGCGGTGCCGGTGAACTGGCCGGAGAAGTGGACGGTGAAGGCGCTCAGGCACTGCTCCTCGTGCGGGTCGGAGCCGCTCCAGCTGGGCTCCTGCTTGATGAAGGAGTGCGGGGCCAGCGGGCCGTAGGACGCGCCCGGGGGGAAGTCCAGCACGGGCGCCCACTGCGCGGCGCTGCTCACGGGCATGCTGCAGCTGCTGTTGCCCGGCAGGGAGGACACGGAGGGGAGCAGGGCGTTGAGATCCCGCACGTCGGAGCCCATCGGGTCGCAAACTTTCCTCCTGCCGGCCAGCCAGTCCCCGCCCGGGCCGCACTTATTCCAGGGCACCTGCCCGCGGCCCGCCACGCCAGAGCCCGGCTCCGGCTGCAGGCACCAGGCGGCCGAGCCCAGGCCCGGGGGGGAAGCTTGCTCCGGAGCGCAAGTCCCCGGGTCCAGCCCTGCGGGAGCCGGCAACAACGCCAGGGCCAGGCTGTTCTCCAGGGTCGCGCCCGGCGAGCCGCCGCCGCAGCTCCGCACCTCGGCCGCTGCCCGCCCGCCCTCTACTTCCCAAAGCTCAAATAGCGGGGCCGGCCCGGGAGGAGGAGTCAGGGGCGCGGATGCTCCATTCACACCAGCGCAGCCCGCTCCGCTGCGCCGCGCCAGACCCCGGGCGCGGGAGGGAGGGGGCCGGCAGGGCGATCTCGCCCCTGCACGTTACCCCACCCACCCCGCCGCCAGGCCTAACCCGAACAGCTCTCGGGGGCGGCCGGCCGCGGCAGGCGGGGTGTTGGCCGGCGCCAGGTGCTCAGTAAGTACGCGCGAAAACAGCCGCCCACTTGGGCACACCCGCGATTGGTGAGGGGGGGGTTCACTGCCGGCGATCGGGGCGCGGGTGTGGGGGGGGGGTTACACTGCCGGCGATCGGGGCGCGGGTGTGGGGGGGGGGTTACACTGTCGGCGATCGGGGCGCGGGTGTGTGGGGGGGGTTACACTGCCGGCGATCGGGGCGCGGGTGTGGGGGGGGGGGGGTTACACTGCCGGCGATCGGGGCCTGGGGGAGGCGACCTCGGGAGCAGGCCCGCCAGGCACCTTTTACAGAGGCAGAGCAATTGTCTTTGCGTTGCACCGCCCCCCTCCCGCCGGCCCCCAGCGGCACCAACACCCCTTGGGCGGGCGGGGGAGGCCCGCGGAGCAGCGCCGTGAGTAAGAGCCCGCAGCTCGCTCAGCGCCCGGGGGGCCGCCTTGGGGGTCACCCAGCGCTCCCCTCCTGGCACAGCCCCTTCCTCGGGGCGGGCTGGCTCGAGGCAGCCCCGAGCGCCCCTGGGGCCTTAGCTGGCTGCCCCGGCTCCTAGGGAAAGACGGAACGAACCCCCCAAGCAAAGCGCCCGACCCGCAGCCGCGCCCGGTGCGCACCCGGCCCGGTGCGGGCTTTGCTCCCCCAGGCCCCGCCCGAGGCGTGCGGGACGGGCAGGGGCAGGCCCGCCGCTCGCAGTGGGGGGGGGGGGGGCGCTCGGGGCTGGGCCGAGCGGCGGGGATTAGCCCCTGCCCTGTCTGGCAGCGCCCTGCCCGCGGGTCTCCAGCCCCCACCCAGCTGCCCCTCGCGGCAAGGCGCTGAGCCACCGGGGCCCGATCCGCAGCCCGCCCCCACCAGCGACCTCCGCCCTCTGCCGCTGGTCCGTCCAGCCCCTGCCTCCAGCCGGCGGCAGCTTCTCCCGGGATGTTGCCGCAGCCACCTGCGCAGGGAGAGCGCGGCTGGCAGCCCAGGGCTCCGTGTCCTGCGCGGCCAACGGGTGCTGCTCCTTGGGAGCACGAAGCAGGGACTCGGCGGGCCCGGCTTTAGAGGTACCGGTCAATCAGCGGCTGCTAAAAGCCGCTCCCGAGGCCTCGGCTAACGGGCTGCTGGCGGCTCCTCCCGGGGACGTTCCGCTCCTGCAGCTCCGTCCGCGGGAAGCGAACCCCAGCTCCGCCTTGTTCCCCTCCAGGCACAAGGCAGCCTGCGTAAGGTGCGGCTCTGGACGGGCCACGGGGATCCAGCACACCCTGGAAGGGACCTCAGGAGGTCATCGCCTCCAATCCTCCCAGGCACCGTCTAGGGCATCCCGGCTAGATATCTACCCCACCTGTGCTTAAGTATCTCCCGTGATGCAGCTTCTAGGACAACGCCAGGCCAGTTAACCCTATTAAACAAAACCCAGCGGCCATACTCCAGCCGCCCTCCGCCCCTAAGCCTTCTGCTTTGGGAACTTAAAAACAAACGCTCTCCCTTCTGTCCGAACCAACTCCAATGAGCATTTCTCCGTAAAGCCCAAGGGGCCCTAGCCCACAAAGCAACGTTCACTTTAATCCTTCCCCTTCCAGCATCACGAGTGACCGCGCAGAAGTATCAACTCAGATGCCATGTTTTAAACTAATGAAAAATCATGCACATAATTGTAGTTAAGGATCAGGGTCTGAATTTGTTCTCTCCCTTAAATAATTAACACAACTGAAGTCTGTAGTTACCTGATTAAGCTACTTGATTTTCAGAACTATCTTTTCAATTCACAGTAGTAACTTGCAGAAGGAAACAGCTATCAAGCCGCAGGCAATCAGCGAAATGCTGCGCTGGGATAATCAAACCGCCTCTCTTTCAAGATTTGTTTTTAAGTGAAGGTCAAACTAAAGAGAACTCGGGTACCAGCCCCAGAAAATTGCTCCTGGCGTTAGAAACCATTGGTTCAGGGGAAGCCAGGTGGTTCAAGCTTGGCTTACACTGATTGGTTTGTATTTTTGTTTGTGGTCCCTCTCCTAGTTCCCAATGGGGCCCAAATTAACTGGGTACTGAAAAAGCTGTAGTCGGCTGGTTTTGTTCCTCTCGGTGCGGTAGTGTTTTTGAGCCACTGAAAGGTAAAATATTCTGCTGGCTACAGCCCTGATGGAATTTGCTTGTTTCAGATGTTCCTGAGCGCTTTGTGATCTAACTCACCTCCAGCACTGAGCAATGCGCAACACACGTGGAAATGAACGGTTTTAACTTTTTGTATCAGGCATTTTCTTTTCTCTGAAAATTGCCTAATTGGAGCTCCCTTAGCACAAACGCAAAGTCTTCCCAGAAGTGGATTCTCTTGCTCTTTAATAAAGGGCTTGCTTTAAGTGCCCAGCAATCCTAGGGAAGAGAAAAGGTAATTTCCTCGTTAGGCAGGACTGCATTACTTAGACTGGCGGGAAGACGTAAGAAATCCTCCCCTCTCAGGTAAACACAAAGAGGCTAGAATAAATCAAGCCAACTTTAAACCAAACCCGGAGCAAATACATTCCAGCATCTTGCTTCTGCTTCCGAGCCGATACACCCGCCCCAGCTGAGACCAGGGACTGAGAGGGAAGGGGTGAGAGCGAGGCAATAAATCGCTTTGTACCCCTCCAAACAAGTTTAATTCGTTAGAACGGTGTCTTATTCCAGAGAGCTGGGGGATCGGAGCGAGGAAACGCTCCTTGCTGGATCTGGCACATGTTGCAGGCAGTCCCTGCAGAGGTTCCCCGACCCCAGCTGGAACGCTGAGTACACACGGGCTGGCTAGCGCCTAGGAGAACACACGCATTCCCGAAGCGATGGACCCAGCCTTGTTAAAGAGCCAGATTCAGGGGCACGTGTTCCCAACAGCGATGCTCAGAGGCTGCCGCAGGAGAAGGTCCCACCGGGGAAGCCACAAAGCTGTATCAAATTGGAGACCCCTATTTTTATCTGGGTTAAGCGAGGAAGCCAACAAAGATTGGGTGGAAAAAAAAAACCAACCCATGGGGTGAAACAATCTATTTGCCCGCTAACTAGTCCCCCCTTGGCCAATGATCCAGGGGAAGGTCAGCAGAGAGATCACAGAGAGCCCCTGGTGACCGCCCTCTCCACCTTCTGCAGCCATTTCCTCACATTCAACAGGGCACCGAGTTAAAACTCCCGCCGCAATAGGTGCGGTGTATTGTTGGAACTGGTTGCAGACCAGAACTGAAAGTCAAGGCCGGGCGCGTGTCCCCCAAGTCAGGAAGGGGTTAGTAAGTGCATCCAGATCCCCCGAGCTCAGACCCCTTCTTCCAGAGGTCAAGCGAGTCCAAGGAAAAGCGCGTGGAAGGAGCCGAGCCCTTCCCAAGCGCTTTTGCGGATCTCAGGAGCAAAGCCCTGGGGTGGAAAAGGGCCTTGTTTCCAAAGGAGCCTTTCAACAGAGCCCATCTGCATTGGTCCCGGTCTCTAAATACCCGGAGGCCCCGCTCTAATCGCACAGGGCTGTGAACCAAGAGCAACTCCACGGAAGCCGCGGAGTCACTCAACAGAGCAGAGTTCAGACCTGGGCCCCCAAACACAAGACAGGAGCGCAGGAATTGCCAGGCCAGTTCAGCCCGCGCTGCTGTCTCTCTGACAGTGGCCATGAGCAGCTGCTTCAGAGGCAGGCGTGAGAGCCCCTGCAGGCAGCCGAGGAATAATCCCCGTCCTCCCGCCCACTCTAGGGCTCCCCCAGCCCTCCCCCACTCAGGAGCCGGTTCGATCCCCGACCCAGGGTGAACCTCCCCCCCAACCCTTTCAGAAGCCATTGTGAAACCGCTGCGGTGATACCCGTTATTCCCACACTCCGGGACAGAGCTTCCCTCCGGACCGCCGGCAAAATGGGCCTTGGGAACCAAATCTCCACGCTGCTGCGGCGCCTGCCCTTTCTGCCTCTTCTCCTCTTGTTTCTCTCCCTTCCGCCCGACCAGCCGAAGGGCTGATAGTATTTATTACGCTTTACTAAACACCAGAAATGAGCCGCTCGTGGCTGGGGGGCGGCGGGGCGGGAAATGACTTAAACAGAGATAAATTCCCAGCAGCCCCGATCTTTGTCCGCGCTGTTCAGTGCAAACAGAGGGATCTGTCTCCTCTCACTCAGGGAGCTGATCGGGGTTTGATTATTTAAGTGCCAAGAGCAGCAGAAACAAAGCTGCGAACCATCTCCAGGGGCGCGGGGAGCGGCAGAGAATTAATCACCGCGGGCCCGATCCTGCATTCCTCCCCCGCCGGAGAAGCCCGCCGAAACCACGTCCCTGGGGCTGCAGGATCGGGCCCGCGGCCTGCAGGGAACGGACACCCCCCACCCCCCACCCCGGTGGTGGCCAAGGGGAGGCTTCGGTCAAACGTTGAGCTTGGGCGTTTGGGGCCGAGCCGTCTGTCGCCCCCTTCCTCGCGAACGAGCTCTGCCCCCGCTCTCCACTCGGGGCTCCCGGGCGAGCAGAGGCGTCTGCCTCCTAGTTCATGGCTCAACTTCCCCGACCCCGGCTGGGAACCGGCCTCGCCTCCCGGCGCCGGGAGCCCCTGGGCCGGCGCGCGCCGTTCCTCCCCCGCGGCTGCAGCCCGCGCTGGTTCTGCCGGCACCAGCGGCGAGTCCCCGGGCACCTGGCGTCGGGGCCGGAGAGCCGGGCCGGACACGGGTGTAATTGCCACGCAAGGCGCAGGCCTCGGGCCCAGCCTGGGGCGGCGGGATCTACAGAGCGGGGCTCTCCGTCCGGCGCGGAGCAGGGCAGCTGGCGGCTTCCGAGGGGCGCCACCGGAGGCCGGGGGCTGAGCGGACGGGAGGGGGCAGGAGACAAGTGCGCAAAGGCGCGTGCGAGGAAAGGACTCGGCCCGTCCGCGAGAGCAGAAGGCGAGCGCGCGGGGGGGGCCGGGGATTCCCTCTCCCCCGAGGCCCCCTTTGAACCCTGGCACGCGGTCAGCAGCCGCGGGGGGTGGGGCAGGGCCGGAGCCCGGCAGCTCAGCGGCCCCGGGGAATTAGAAGCGCTTTCAGCCAGTCCCTACCCCGCCGCCCCTGTAACCTCGCGGGCCGCGCGCGGCTGGGAAAGCGGGCGAGGGAGCCGCGATCTGGGCCCGCCCCGCGCGCTCCTGCGGGACGGGACCTCAGCGAGTCCTAGACAGCGGCCGTGAGCCGCCGCTGGCCGCGGAGCGGAGCCAAGGCCACACGGGAGCGAGCCGGTAACCCCCGCGGATGCCGCCGGGGCAACGCCGGTGAGACTCGCCCGGACTCGCCCCGCAGGCCTGGCGGGAGCGGAGGGAGCCGCGCTACCGACAGGGGCCGCCCCGGAGAGGCGGGGTGGCGCCTCCCCGCGGCGCGCAGGGGCTGGCGCTCCAGCTGCTCCGCGCGCGGCCGTGGGAATCGGCCCGCGGCGCTGCGTGCGCTCGGCTCCCGCGGGGGCAGGTGCGGGGTGTGGGCCTTAAACCGCGGCACAGCGCCCGAGCCGAGCACGCACCTCTCCTGCCCGCCGGTTCTTTGCGTGCGCGCCGTCTCCCGCTCCCGGGGAACCCCAGCCTGGGCGGGACCGGGACCCCCCCCACCCCCGGGGCTGGCAGGGTCTGAAGTCGCCGCGCGCTGGGCAGCCCGAGAGGCTGTCAGTCCTCCGGAGATTTATGCCCCGGGCAGCCGGCTGGAACGCCTCGCTCCTTGCGCCTCTGCCAGGGCCCAGCGTCCAGCCAGCTCCGTCCCTTCCTTCTGATGGCACAGATCCATCGGCTGTGGCAGGAGACATCCCCCCCGGCTCGGTGCCTGGGCTCTTCTGCATTCTTGCTGCGGGCTCTTGCGTGGGAGTCAGTCCACAGCAAGGAGCTGAGCCAGCCCTGGCGCACCGCTAGCGAGAGGCGCTGGAGCGCGGGGCAGATGCTTTCCCCGGGATCCGCAACTGAGGGGTTTGCTGCAGCTCGGGTTCTTCCCTCACTCGCTCCACTGTCAATGCCGGGCGGCGCTACAGTAAATATGCCCCGGCAAAGTGTTCCCATGTTCTGCGGTCGCCAAAATAAGACAGATCTGGGGAGTTTACTCTATTATTTCACCGTAAATCTTTGGCATTCTGGAACTAATTATACAGAGGATATGTCTCAATTTGTTCTGCATTAATGCCACGTTGGGAGTGGAGTCAGGGCCAGAGCCAGAGCAGATAGTCGAGCGCATGAAATTGATGAGCTGAGACTCGCTGCTAGTCCCGAACGCACCATCTGGAATTCCAGTCTGAGGTTACAATTAGAACTTGTGACCCCAGATTCAACTTTGTGGAGAAGGGGGGAAAAGTTACTGACTCTGCACCTGTAGGAACCGCAATGTTCAAGTCATCGTCTGAAAAAGAGCTTTCTCGGTGTGTAGCGATAGATGGAGAGACTAGCAGGGCTTTCTCTCCGTGACTGGCTTTCTCAGTATTCCACAAAACTTCAGGCTCATACAAATACTTCTCAGCCGGCCGGTGTTTGTTTCTTTGTGTTACATTTCCCCGCTCCTAATTTTCTTGGTACTGGCTTTAAGGGTATAATTACTGAAGGATTTAACCACTAAATAGAGTCTATTTAAATTGTTCTTTCACTTCGGTGAAGCATCTTATAAACGCTACAGTAATGATCTAGCTCTGTGCTTAAATTCTTAGTAGGGAAAACAACTATGCGTCGGTTGACTTTTAATGGTGTTATAAGTGGGCGGGAACTCTTCCACTTTCTGTAGTAACTCTTCTTCTAGTATTTAGTCTCACCTTGCACCCCGCCTAGACGGAAATGGACTAAACTGAAGTACTAGGTAGTACAGGGGTTCTGGTAAAATTTATTAGCAGACTGCTAAGACAAAACTGAGTGTAAATCATGGAGCTGTATAAGGTCATAAAATATCTCAGTGCAGCTAGCCTTAGCCAAGATTCTGGTGAATAAAAGTTCATATAGAACTAGATATCAGTAACATCTTTCAGATCTGGCATATGTGACATTTTAAAAGTCTCAGATGTATAGGGAGATACACCTGGAATAGCTAAAACAATTACGTAGAAATCTTATTGGTATTTGCCACTTTAGTATAAGCTTGTTTTCTTTTACTTTGGGTAACATGGTGGACTTTGATTTCATCCTTTTCTCGCTGATGTTTGAAATTAGAAAATAATTTATGACATAGAGAAAGGATCATCTAAAAGTCCCAGAATGACTCAGAAATGGTTACTTTTAAATATACTAAATTGGGAGCTAAGGAATTAATCTGATCTGTAGCTTGACAGACTACAGCTTAAAACAGATCCACTTTTAAATATAATAATGTAGATGAAAAAGTAGCAAGTTGCCCCTGTCCCCCATAAAATTTATGAGATCTCTGAGCCATCTGGCATTTTGTCTGTGGATCCAGATACACATCTGGAATGCGATGGAAGGATTTACACATTCAAAAGAGGTGGGAAAGGTCCAGCTAAAATAAGCACATTATGGCAAGTCACTAAACCAGAGCTCAGAATACTTATGAAAACTTTGAAAAGTGAAGCCTGTTTGTGACGGGCACTGACACAGAAGATAACCCAAGGTCTCACTAACCTTAGCAAAAGAACAGGGCCCTGTTGCCTTGGGGGTGGGTGAACTGTTCTATAACAATTTCTCTAGTGGACTAGGTATAGGCAGGTTTTCCTACCACATACGGCTTCATGTTTGTTTTATTTCTGAACATTTACATATCTAGTCACCAAGCTTTGTGAGGACAGCAGTGGTTGGCGGCATGGTTTGATATTCTTGCTGACACAGATCCACAGCAAAAATCATGGCCCAATGTAACAGGCTTCATAAAGGCTGTGGAAGACATGATATGTGGCAGAACCACTAGGAATCCCACTGCACTGTGGGATCTTATGATGCTAACCAATGCAGAGTGTCAAAGCTCTATGTCACTGGTTCTCAAACTGTGGTCCGTGGACCACTACTCGTCTGCAGCCACCTTGCAGATGGGCCATGAGGGCTCACTCCCCCTCCACCATAGCAGGGAGCCTGTGCTGGTGCTCCAGCCCTGTGGCACCTTCTCCCCCTATAAGGTTCTTGCCCAACACCAGCTTTGCACTGATGGGGCTAGAGGGGAGCCTCAAGCTTCCTGGGCCAGGTCTGGCTTGCAGGTGTGGGGAGAAACACAGCCCCGGAAACCACCCATGGGATGGTTTTCAGCCATTGGGATCAGTGGAGGGTGGCACCTGGGAACGGTGGGGAGCACAGAGTCAGGTAAGTGCCACTCCAGGCACTCCTGCAACCCTCATACTACAGTACCAGCCAGACACTGTCTTCACTATTCCTTTTCTGCCTGGGTAGAGGATTCTATGCCCTCAGGCTCAGGGACACATTCATTGCACTCTGCTAGAAATCAAGGGAATTGACCTTTCATTCAATCAAAGCTGATCATGCTTAGAGTTCAAATGCTCTGTGTGCTTAACAGACTACTTCATGCAATGCTCTTATACAGGCAAATAAATATAAAGCACGCGCGCGCGCGCGCACACACACACACACACACAGAGTCTCTCTCTGCTCTGTTTAAATTGAATGAGTGTTTTTAGTGGGTCAAGACTCTGGGAAAGAAGCACACGCTCTGAGGGCCTGTACCTTAATCATTTATGTATGGTTCTTGAAAAAATAAATTGCTGCCAGAAAATAGTAATAAAAATAATTTAAAAAGTGACTTCGTCCAGCCCTTAATTCTTTGTCATTTTCCCCTCCCTGAGAAAACCCACATAAAATTTGCTTCCTCCTCCCCTCCCACCATTACATCCAACTCTTCCTTCTCGAGTGCACTGTTGTGTATAACATCCTACCAAGTTGCTGAGAGGGGAGACAGCCAACTGTAACTCCCCTTAACTCCAGCTCCTTACTCCCACCCCTTCAAAAGGCCTCACTGTCAGTGTTCTGAGCAGGTTTTAACACTGTGTTCTGAAATAGCACTCCATGGAGTCCCTCCTTCTAGCTGTCTCTTCTGATAGTTACATGGTCCCCACCACAGAGGTATGTGGAGCATCCATGTTCTCCCTGTTTCCACTTGCAGATTAACTGGGCTCAGCAACACCCATTTTTTGTAGTTTAGATAAACTTTGAGGCTGGAGAGAAGTGGAAATGAAGTTAAGGTGGAAGGGAGAAATCTCTGGTTAAAACAGAGTCTAAGTACTAAATTTATCTCTGGTGTAAGCCTAATGGAGTTACATGAAAGATGAAGTTGGCCCTAAAACAAATTTAAAACTAATTAATGCTTACATTCTACTAATCAGTCACAAAATATTAGGATACAGGAGTTAAAGATAATTTGGAAGTCTGCTGTATTGAGACCAATTAAAATTGTAGTTATTTTGTCTTCTTTTCTCATTGCTTCATAGTAGAGTTCACTGAATTGCTGATCAGAATTAAGACTACCTTGGTGATGCCTTAAGTAATTTCTCCTCAAAATATTAAACACTCATGGAAAAGAAACAGAAAAACAAGGGACAAAGAGACCCCGTCAGTTTGTAATTAATGCTTTCTAAAAGAAACAATGAAAGGAACAACCAAATAAGTGTTACTCCTTTCCTTAAATTGCAACACAATTGATTAATAGCTCTATGAACAGATTTGCAAGTAGCACTATCATGCTAATCAAGATATAAAAAAAGTTTATGGGCAGTTTCATAGAAAAAACAAGATAAAACTAATGGAAATATGATACTGGTCAATAGTGCATTTATTCAAAATGTATTACCGACTTCAAGCCTCCATAAATTCTTTGTAAAAGAAACTTCCATTGTGATCCCTGTTCCAGATCTAAGTGATTTATTTTTTCCCCTTTAGTAGAAATTAGATATATCTCAGAAACTCCAAGTTATGTATCTGTTGATATAGATTTAATCATGCTCTCATGAGATAATAAATATTAAACTCAAATAAGAAGACAATACAAGGAAAGTATCTGTAAGAAATAGATATTTTGATTTATTAATGGACTAACTCACTTGAGGAAACTCACATTTTTATGTAATTTGTTTCCACATTCAGAGGATCCACATTTCCAAACTATTAGCTCTTGGGAATAGAGCAGAGGTTGAATTCTGTACAGTTTCAATAAGGTTTCTTAGAAGTTATTTATCTCATGGCTTCACTCTAAGCAGCATAATTCTTTACTCTCTCTATGAACAATTGGGGTCATGAATTCTACTTGTTTTGATGATCATTTTACATAGCTGTATATTTATTATGTGTACCTGCATTTCAAACAAGTAGCATATTTTATATTTAAAAAAATACACTCAGAGAAGTTACACTGAAATACCTGTCAGTCCATTTTCTAGCTCCAAGATTTTTTTCCCAAGACCATGCATAGTATTCTGTAAAGATACCCTGTTTTGACCTTTGTACAGTTATTGCCTTTAGTGATTCATAATGCCTATATACATTTATTCAGTATTGCTGGAACTTGCTGCAACATTCCCTATAAGTAATTTCCATATAAATGTGGTAAAAACTAGGGTCCAAAGTGTCAAAGCTGCTCATGGAATTGTGGAACTGTGCACCTGATCTGCCCATTTAAATGCTACTCAAGTAACTGTTCATGCATGTATATTTTAGTCTAACTGAGCAGCTACGCAATTTATATACATGGTGTGGTCCTGAGTCCATTGAAGACAGTGGAAGAGCTCCCATTGATTTCAATAGCAGGGGATCAGCCCCATGTACTCTGCACATGAACAGTTGAAAATGTAAACCTAGAAGAGCAAGCTTGCATCTGTCTGTAAGTGGCAACACAACATTAGTGAAATATCATCCATTCAGAAGTTCTTACAGTCAGGAATTACATTTCCCAAACCACAGGGCTTCTCTTCGAAGATATATAATTATCTTAACAGAACTTATTGCCAGGAAGCTTTTCCTCATTGTTTCTTTTTCTTTGCTGGTCATTTAATCTATCGCTTGTCATATCCACTTGTAAGATCCTAGATAGGTCTCCATCTTTCATATTTAGGTGCTTCACATGCTCACAAGCTGGTTTGTCCCTCCATCACAATTGTTCCTTTGCTAAGATATACAAATTTAGTTGTTTTAATCTATCCTCATAATAATTCCCCTCTTTCTTCAATGAGCTTCATCCACCAACATTCTCTGGTATGGAAGAGCTCAGTACCAAACTAAATATTCTGAGTATAATAACATTTGGGTGTCCCAACATGCAAGATTTTTGCAATCTGGATCTCAGAGTCATCTTGAGCAACTGAGTGGTAGTCCAAAAATGAATGCAAGATTATCATATTAGTATAGGAAGCTTTGGGTGGCATTGCTAGCTAATTTTTAGTGTTTTTTTCTACAATATTTTTTCCAAACAAGGCCCTAACTATATTAGTTCCATTGCACTTGTCACAAATTAACACAATTAAATAATATTTACAGTGACTGTTATGTTCAGAATACTTTATAAACATCTAACACCACTAAAATGCATTATTCCAATTTTCTAAATAGGGAAACTGAGGCAAAACACAAGTTATTTACCCAAGGCCCACAAAAGAAGAAATATTTGAGCTCGGACTAGAGTTCAGGAATTCCTGTCCTCTGGTCTCATGCTTAAAACACAAGAGCACATTTGTCACTTGGTGACAGTGACACTTTGCTCATCATACTATCTCTGGAGAAACACAGTAGAAACTGTTTTTAATATTGGAATTGTCTGATGCATTTCCATATGTGAAATAAGAACATTCCGCAAACTAGACATTATTAAACAATAAGATCTCACCTATAAACCTTAAGAACATAAGAACATAAGAATGGCCATACTGGGTCAGACCAAAGGTCCATCCAGCCCAGCATCCCATCTGCCAACGGTGGCCAATGCCAGGTGCCCCAGAGAAGGAGAACAGAAGACAATGATCAAGTGATTTATCTCCTGCCATCCATCTCCTGCCCTTGTTCTGAAGGCTAGGGCACCATACTTTATCCCTGGCTAATAGCCATTTATGGACCTAACCTGCAAAAATTTATCAAGCTCTATTTTAAACCCTAATAGAGTCCTGGCCTTCACAGCCTCCTCGGGCAAGGAGTTCCACAGGTTGACTGTGCGCTGTGTGAAGAAAAATTTCCTTTTATTAGTTTTGAACCTACTACCCATCAATTTCATTTGGTGTCCCCTAGTTCTTGTATTATGGGAAAAGGTTAATAATTTTTCTATATTCACTTTCTCCACACCATTCATGATTTTATATACCTCTATCATATCGCCCCTCAATCGCCTCTTTTCCAAACTGAAAAGTCCCAGTCTCTCTAGCATCTCCCCATATGGGACCCGTTCCAAGCCCCTAATCATCTTAGTCGCCCTTTTCTGAACCTTTTCTAATGCCAATATATCTTTTTTGAGGTGAGGAGACCACATCTGCACGCAGTACTCGAGATGTGGGCGTACCATAGTTTTATGTAGGGGAAGTATGATATCTTTTGTCTTATTATCGATCCCTTTTTTAATAATTCCTAACATCCTATTTGCTTTACTAAATGCCGCTGCACACTGCGTGGATGTCTTCAGAGAACTATCCACTATAACTCCAAGATCCCTTTCCTGATCTGTCGTAGCTAAATTTGACCCCATCATGTAGTACGTGTAATTTGGGTTATTTTTTCCAACATGCATTACCTTACACTTACCCACATTAAATTTCATTTGCCATTTTGCTGCCCAATCACTCAGTTTGCTGAGATCTTTTTGTAGTTCTTCACAATCCCTTTTGGTTTTGACTGTCCTGAACAACTTGGTGTCATCTGCAAACTTTGCCACCTCACTGCTTACCTCATTTTCTAGATCACTGATGAACAAGTTGAACAGGATCGGTCCCAGGACTGACCCCTGGGGAACACCACTAGTTACCCTCCTCCATTGTGAAAATTTACCATTTATTCCCACCCTTTGTTTTCTGTCTTTTAACCAATTCCCGATCCATGAAAGGATCTTTCCTCCTATCCCATGACCGCCTAATTTACATAAAAGCCTTTGGTGTGGGACCGTGTCAAAGGCTTTCTGGAAATCTAGGTATATTATGTCCACTGGGTGCCCCTTGTCCGCATGTTTATTAACCCCTTCAAAGAATTCTAATAGATTAGTTAGACACGACTTCCCTCTGCAGAAACCATGCTGACTTTTGACCAGCAATTCGTGCTCTTCTACGTGCCTTGCAATTTTATTCTTTACTAGTGTTTCTACTAATTTGCCTGGTACTGATGTTAAACTTATCGGTCTATAATTGCCAGGGTCTCCTCTAGAGCCTTTTTTAAATATTGGCGTTATATTGGCCGTCTTCCAGTCATTTGGTACCAAAGTGGATTTAAAGGATAGGTTACAAACCACTGTTAATAACTCCGCAATTTCACATTTGAGTTCTTTCAGAACCCTTGGGTGAATACCTATAATTGGTAAGCTCAGAAACTGACAGGCTTCAGATAAGCAGAACTAAATTAGTTAAACTGCAGATACTAAAAATCTTACTTTGGTGCTTCAGAACTTGGCAGACCCATGCACCTAAAACTGGGTCCAAATCCAACTGGAAAATATGCTTGCATAGAAAACACCCCATATATGTTAATAAGTGCAACCATTTTTCTTCAAGACATGCATCCCTTTTGTGAAATATGACATTGCAAATAGACTTTGTAGATAGCATTTTTGAAAGATGACAGAACTAAAACAAATCTAGGTCATCATATATATTTATACCATGTCACTGAGAAAGACAAGTGAGAGTCTGGATCTTTCATTTGTAAGAGAAAGGATAGGAAATGTCACTGGAATCCCAAAATAACAGAATTGTCCCGGGAAAAGAAAACAAAACAAATGTTCCTGGAAGATTTTTCATTTTAGAATATCCAGTCTTCAAAGGTGCAGGCAGTAAGCACCTACAAAAGCAGAAGAAACTTCTACTTCAAAACCAATCTACTTCACATTCCTCAGTGACCTCTAGATACAGGGCTAGCCCTGGCAGTTATACCCCTGTGTTGTGACTGTCAGACCTACAACAGCATAGTATATTTGGGAGTGGGCAACACTCACCACCCTTTGGAAAGAGGATGAATTTGGACATCTGGCAAGGGTACTTGGTGCCCTTGTTACTTAGTTTGCCATAATAGGCAGGGTTCTAAATGGAAAGGGAATCACAGCTGGCTTCCAGGTTTAGGAAAGGACATCTCCACTTAAAACCTCCCTAATATGGTTCCCCATATAACAGCAGCACATACATCATATATGTTCTGAATCACCCCAACCATCCACTTCGGAATATTAGAGTTGAATCTTAAAGAAGTCTCTTTTTGTGAAAGATTCTCTCTCTCTCTCTCTCTCTCTTTCTGAATGCTTTGATTTATGTCCTCCCCTCCCTTTCCCTCCCCCTAGTTTGCTTTCTTTACAGAAGAGAAAACTTATGTTTTACCACTTTAAATCCATTTGATAGTTTCTGGCCCATCCTCTTTTAGAGGAGACTGGAAGGATCTGCGAGGCATATTTACATACCCGGTACATGAGGCTGTTGCATTTTGTATTTCCATTTTAATACTTTTATTTTTTCAAGTAGACTGAAAAAATGCAAGTGTCTTAAGACCATATGACCAGCAACAAAACTTCATGTACCACGTAGGCTACATTGGAAGTGTGTTCCAAAAGACACTGCTTGTAATTATAAGGTCTTTTGAGGTGAGGGTGGCACAGAGAAAAAACATAACAGACATTTAACAAAGGCCACACTAAAAATGTGAAAACAAAACAAAAAAAAAAGCAACTCTCCCTCAGGAACCAAAAGGCATTTCATACATGTCCAGTGAGACATTAAAAATAATTACATGGAAAAGTAATAGCTCCCTTGGTTGTTTTAATGTATTTTTGTCTACAACAAGAAAACTGCTGTCTTGGCTCTGCTTGAAAGGTCTTTCAAACAAAAGCCCTTCAAATGACCTTCGGATTATTAAACAGCAGTAACAATGAACATGGATCTCAGATTTAAAAGTGTGTCTAACCAAAAAGAATGCTAGTTTGGATCTTAGAAATAGTTTGCCCTTTGTGAAACTGGAAATATACAGGGTTACTTTTCTTCAATAGGAGTCCCTTGTCTGAAAACAAAAATGTATAAGAAAAATCTGTTGTTCTCATCTTAAGGGAATTCAGGTAGAATTACATTTTTATTTTTTCTCCCTCACTATATCTTTGTTTCTGGTTGTAAGATTTATGAGACATAAGTCCAATTCCAAAGCTTGGATTTGGTTCCTAATTTAAACTTCCCCGATGTTCATGCAGATCATAGTTCAGACCAGAAAAGTTGTTATCCATGTCATCTTCTATATGATTTCCTCAGAAAATATCTACAGTTTATTAATATTATGGAAGAGATTTGAGGTGAACTAAAGAAAAAGAAAACCAAAACCAACTAAACACAACATGCCAAAACATGAAGCCAGCCCCCCAAGTACAGGGATGTTGAGATGTTCAGTAACATGCACTCATGTAGATAATGTAGCAGGAGAAACAAACACTGGAGAAATGGAAAGGATAGTTATGCCCAGTATAAAACCATTATTTAAAGTACTTTAGCATTGAAATTGTTATCAGATACTAACTTCAGAAACTGATTTTAAAATAGTTCCGATGTGTTTTCATTTATGAAATTTCACAGAGAGACTGCATTTCCAGTGGCTTCTGGCGTTATTGGTGCTAAAACGCACAAATGTGTTTGTGATCTGTGAACAATATTTTCTAATGGCTGCTTGTGACACATCCTCTGTAGGGGAGGTTCTCTTGTGGATGGATAACTTGTCAAAAGACAGGAAACAAAGAGTAGGATAAATGGTTGGTTTTCAGACTGGAGAGTGATAGCTAGTGGTGTCCCCCAAGGCTCTGTACTTGAACCAATCCTATTCAACCTATTCATAAATGATCTTGAGAAAGGAGAAAACAGTGAGGTGGCAAACTTTGCTGGTGACACTAAACTGCTCAAGACAGTTAAGGACAAAGCAGACTGTGAAGAGATTCAAAAAGATTTCACAAAACTCGGTGGCTGGACAACAAAATGGCAAATGAATTTTAATGGTCATAAATACAAAGAAATCCACATTGGAAAAAAAAATAACTACAATTAGACATACAAAATGATGTGGACTAATTTATCTATAACCACTCAAGAGAGATCTTGGAGGCATTGTGGCTAGTTCTCTGAAAACATCCACTCAATGTGCAGCAGCAGTCAAAATAGCAAAAAGAATGTTAGGAAATATTAAAAAGGGATTGAAAATAAGACAAAGAGTATCTTATTGCCTCTATATAAATCCATTGTACACCCACATCTTGAACACTGCATACAGATGCGGTTGCCTCATCTCAAAAAAGGTATCTTGGCATTGGAAAAAGTTCAGAAAAGGGCAATGAAAAGAATTGGGGAACACCACATGAAGAGAGATTAAAAAGACTTGGGCTTTTCAGCTTAGAAAAGAGGAAACTAAGGGGAATATGATAGAGGTCTGTAAAATCATGGCAGGCAGAGAAAGTGAAAAAGGAAAAGTTACCTACTTGTTCCCATAACATAAGAACTGGGGGTCACCAAATGAAATTAATGGGCAGCAGGTTTAAAAGAAAGAAAAAGAAGCTTTCTTCACACAGAGCACCACAGCATTTCAAAGGGGCCTGGAGCTTTGGCTGCAGTGGTGGCTGGAGCGCTGGGCCCCTTTGAAATGCTGGACCTGGGGGCAATTTGCCCCTCCCGCATTAATGGGTCTGACTGCCAGTCAAGCATGCTCTTCTGAACAAAGGCTGCCAGCCAATGGGGACTTGTATACAGTAAGAATAATGGGATCAATGCTTTCACATCACTGGTAGAAATGATGGAGGCTGCAGTGTAGATAGAACACAGGTGTTCAGAGACACCCTGTCCATAGGACGAGGTGAGGCAGCCGCCTCAGGCCCCACACTTTGGGTGGGGGGTTCATGCCTCAGGGGTGCTGGGAGGGGCTGGTGCCTTCCCTAAAAACAATTGAGAAGAAGGGTGCTTTTGGAAATAGGGTTTACTTTCGAAAGAGCAGCATCTACTCTGCTTTTTTTCTTTCAAAAGAAGAATATCCAAATGAGGTACCAGATATATAAATTTGCACCTCTTTTGCATTTTCAGTTTCCCTCATTTGCATGCCTCTTTCGAAAGAGCAATGCTAGTGTAGACACAGCCTGGCTATGTCTACATTAGTCCCTTCCTTTCAGAAGGGGCATGTAATGAGCAAGTTGGGAAGATGCTAATGAGGCACTGTCATGATATGCAATGACTCATTTGCATAATGAAGACCATGTCGGATTTGAAAGCACCTCTTTAGAATTGCGTGCTGCTTGTGTAGACGGTGGCCTTTCGAAAGGACCGCCCCCAGACTCTGAAAGTCCCTTCTTCTTATTTGGCTTTAGGAAGAAGGGTTGAAGTCTGGGGCATTCTTTCGAAAGGCCCCTATCTACACCGGTGGTGCGCAATTCAAAAGTGGCGCTTTTGAATTGTGTGTTGCTGCCATTATGCTAATGAGATGCTGCATATTCATGGAAGTGCCTCATTAGCATCTTCCGAACTCGCTCATGACCATGCCCCTTCTGAAAGGAGGGGCTAGGGTAGCGCAGCCCCTAAGTGTTCTAAAATCTGAGTGTTACTCTGATTGTTTGGAAGTCTGCCTCCTGGGGATGCAGAATATCACCAGTGATCCAAATTTGGGGTAATTTGACCAAGGAACTCAAACCTGTTTCCTTCTGTTAAATGGAGAGTGAGGTATGGATGAATCACTGCCAGATTTAATTGAGATAGAGAGCGCAAACTCATACCACCATCGGCTAACATAACGGCTGTGTCTATATTTGCATTCCTTTTTCGAAAGAGATATGCAAATGAGAGAAACAGAAAATACAAATGAGGCACAGATTTGCATATCTGACACCTCATTTGCATATTCTAATTTTGAAATAGCTTCTTTGGAAAGAAGAAAACCAGTGTAGACACTGCTCTTTCGAAAGTAAACCCCATCTTCGAAAGAATCCTTCTTCTCTTTTTCTATGGGAAGGATTCTTTTGAAAATGAGATTTACTTTTGAAAGAGCAGTGTCTACACTGATTTTCTTCTTTCAAAAGAAGCTATTTTGAATTTAGAATATGCAAATGAAGTGCCAGATATGCATATCTGTATGCATATCTGCACATCATTTGCATTTTCAATTTCCCTCATTTGCATACCTCTTTCAAAAGAGGAATGCAAGTGTAGACACAGCCAACTAAGGATAAGTCAGTCACAACCCCGTTCAACAAAAGTAGTTTTGCAACAGATGCCTTAAGGTGCACAGTTTGTGAATCATGGGTGCTGGCAATTTGATTTTGATGAGAATGTAATCTGTCTTGGGGAGGGATGTGGGAATTAGGCAGGTGAATAATTCCTAGGCAGGGAACAGTAATGGGAGTCAGAGGAGTGGAGAAATTAGAGGAAGAGTAATGAGGGGCAAGGAGATTGTGGGGAGGGGAGAAAGACTGGAGGTTCAGGTGAGGAAGACTTAGCACCTCCCAGCTCTTCCAGTGCACCCCCAGACTCCAGAACTTCTTGTGCTGGCAGTCTGCAGCTCTTTCAGGGTCCAGTGCCCCCCAGCTCTGCACCCTAGCTAGCTAACCTAAATGGCTAGTACTATCAGGCACAGAGATAAATGGAAACAAACTGTAGTTTTAGGCGCTACAAGAGTTCATCCCTGAAGCCCTTCAGTTCCTTAAATCACTTGACCGTGTGTTCCCAAACACAGCAATAGCATACAGGATTTTGCTGACAATACCAGTCAGACTGGCTTCAGGGGAGCAAAGCTTTTTCCAAAATAAAAATTAGGAACTACCTAACAGCCAACATTCCCCTGCATCTTTTCCACCCATGTGTGTGGTTTTTCCATCCACATGTGGAATAATTTTTTCTGTGCACTGAGGTGTGTGCAAATGTACATCACCAGCAGAAGTAGAACCTAGCTGTGGGAGCTTTGTTAATCAGCTCAGCGGCATTTGAATCTCCAGAGCAGCTGCACAAGCACACAACTTACAGGGAACACTGCCTACAGCCAACTATGTCTTAAGAAAGGGTGGGTGGACTTGCCATTCTGTCCATTCAGAAGGAAGTAGCATCAAACATGGATTTCCATGATCTGATAGAAGAGTTTGCTGCAAGGAAGTCCAGGAAGATGTATTTCAGGATATAAAAGTGGTGTGACACTGATCATGATCAGTGAGGTTTTTAATCATATGAATGTAATTATAACAATAAAAGAGCCACAATACAACGTTATAATTATACAGCTGGGCATTATCAGTATTTCACCTGCAGCCAGCAGATGCCCTTAAAGTTCACTAAAACCTGATTTCACCTGTAATCCTGTAATAAAAAAAAGTATTAAAGGAGCCCTCCCCATATCCATGACTTGCCCCAGGCCCCACATCTGTTTTGGGATGGCCCTGCAAGTGTTTTTAAATTACCGCTGAACAAGATTAGATGATACGGTATTAAAATTAGCTGCATGTTCTCGTTATTATGGTTGTCATTACTGGTAGTTCAAATGGAGCTGATCCAGATTAAAAAGTGATTACAAATTTTCTCAGTGAAGAGGTACCCGTAAGCTCTTAGACATATGAGGTGTTTGGAAATTATTTCTCCAACACACCTTTACTACAGTCATTTAGCACAGTCTCTCCTTTGTAACATTCCTGCGAATTCAACTAAAAATTATATCAGATGTCTGTAACAGTGAAAATAAAACAACGCATTTGTTTCCTTACTAACAGACCCCTTCAGTTTTGAACCCCAAATACCACTTTGTCATATATAAACAAAATAAGGTCTTTGAAGCACAGAGTTAGCATCTTTACAGGCCAAACCTTTCCATTTGTATTCAGGGCTAACTGTTGCAGTGCAGGTAGCAGCCATATAAGCTGTCTTGCTATTATGCCCAACTCTTGGTTTGGAAGAGTTGGCTATAGGGACAAAAGATTGTTCATTCATTCTCTATAACCACACCAACAAGGCTGATCATTAGTGTCAAGTTAAAGCATTTGTGTGACCTGGGATTACACTACTGTTCATAAAAGCTGCGTCTACACATGCACGCTACTTCGAAGTAGCGGCAGTAACGTCGAAATAGCGCCCGTCACGTCTACACGTGTTGGGCGCTATTTCGAAGTTGAAATCGACGTTAGGCGGCGAGACGTCGAAGTCGCTAACCCCATGAGGGGATGGGAATAGCGCCCTACTTCGACGTTCAACATCGAAGTAGGGACGTGTAGACGATCCGCGTCCCGCAACATCGAAATAGCGGGGTCCTCCATGGCGGCCATCAGCTGGGGGGTTGAGAGATACTCTCTCTCCAGCCCTTGCGGGGCTCTGTGGTCACCGTGGGCAGCAGCCCTTAGCCCAGGGCTTCTGGCTGCTGCTGCTGCAGCTGGGGGTCCGTGCTGCATATACAGGGTCTGCAACTAGTTGTTGGCTCTGTGTATCTTGCACTGTTTAATGAAAGTGTGTCTGGGAGGGGCCCTTTAAGGGAGCGACTTGCTGTTGAGTCCGCCCCGTGACCCTGTCTGCAGCTGTGCCTGGCTCCCTTATTTCGATGTGTGCTACTTTGGCGTGTAGACGTTCCCTCGCTGTGCCTATTTCGATGTTGGGCTGAGCAACGTCGAAGTTGAACATCGACGTTGCCAGCCCTGGAGGACGTGTAGACGTTATTCATCGAAATAGCCTATTTCGATGTCGCAACATCGAAATAAGCTATTTCGAAGTTGGGTGCACGTGTAGACGTAGCCAAAGAGAGCATAGTAGCCATCAGATGATACTACAACCTTGACTGGATTTGAATCAGCAATACAATAATCGTGAAAGAACTATATCCCCATTCCACCAATGTATTCCCTTTCTCCACTCTGCCATATTTCAAGACATTCATAATTCCGTCAGAATTAATAAACACCCATTTCTTTCCTTTTTAAAACTAGAAAATATAACTGTAGGTCTTCATCTTGCAAAGCATGTAATTTACTATATAAAGTGATTATTTCTTATATAAAGGGTACATAAAAACAGGCAATAACATATATAACATTCTGTAAACATTATTATTGATTATTATTCTTACCAATGTTGTTTTGTTGTCAATTTTAAGAAAATGTGAAATTTGTTTTTTAGAAAATCTTAATCTCGTTGTTTCCAAAAACATTTAAAACCTGGCACCAGAGACCATGGAACTCTGTTTTATACAAAACCTTTTTTGGGAGTTACTGCTCACTTCATGCTAGCTGCACTGCTTTCACAAACTGCATTATTCCTTTGTTATAAACCTAAGCAGGTAAGGCTGATATTCATCAACTGCAGTACTTTGTTTTCATTCCTGTGTTTGCAGTAATATAGTCATAATGGACCCACTGGTAACAAAAGACCTTACGTTGGATCTGCAAATACCAGCATAACAAAATCAGCTTTAGAAGCTGCAGTACATCTCAGGGGTTTTGTTGTGATGGTACAGTGGGTCAGAAGAGGAACAAGAACTTCACCGATAAACAAAAACTAGACATCATCACTTAAATGTCCAGATTTAAGGATCTGGCTTCTCTTGTCGCGTATACAATGCCTATTAATTCCCAAGGGTGTTATGTATACGCTCATGGGCTATGTCTACACTAGAGTTCTGTAGACAAAACTTACAGAGCGTCTACACACAAAATGCATTTTGTAGACAGAAACTGTTGACAAAAAAGCTGTGTAGATACTCCGGGGGGGCCCTTTTGTTGACAGAGCAGATCAAAAGATCGAACCGCTTTTATGTGTAGACAGGATCTGTTGACAGAACTTTTGTCAGAACATGTCTTCCAACAGTAATTTCTGTAAACAGACACTTCTAGTGTAGACATATCCAGAGAGGGCAATTAGAGACTCATTACTAAGCATGTGCATTGCAAAAATCACCCAGAGGCCCCAGTCAGGATCAGAGTCCCATTGTATCAGGTACTCTACAAAAATGTTCATTGACTAAATGGGAACAATACCTTTTATACATTAAATGCCATCCTTTATGGTTTCAGTGACTCTATTTTTGACATTCCTATATATTGCAGCAAGAATGAAGAGCCTCAGTCATTCGGGAGACCTAATTTCCCATTAACCTCCCCCTCCCCCACCCAAAAAAAGGCTTATTGATATTCTTTGATATTTGCAACATATAGATATATTTTAATACTTTACAAGTTTTGATTTTGCAATAAATTAAAGTAACTTAAAATTTGAATATCTAGCACTGTGCTAAGATAAGAAGACATATGTCTTGACTACTACCAAGACCTTCTAAAATGCATTTTATCAAGGCAAGAAGAGGCTTCATTGAATTTGCCTGTGACAACTGTAATGAAATTGCCGGATGAAATGAAGTGTCAGCAATGTTTACAAACAAGATGACGAATGTTGAGAATCCCTATATTGGAAAGATATAAAGCAGTTCTATGGCAGGCTGTCATTAATATGATTGGCTGACCAAGTTTATGGTGAGTAATATGGCTACACCTAAGTTAGCAATAGTAAATGTCTATATATCAGGAGATAGCCATGAACAGTGAAGACTTCTTGACCTCAGATACGAAATAGCTAGAGACTTTCTTATGGGAAAAAAAAAGACAATTCAGGAAATCTAGTTCTACAACTTTCCTTTAAAACCAAATTCTTCAAGTTGTTAGCAGTTTATAGATAAAAAGCTCCCTCAGAGTAAGGAGTTTGAAGTATTAACACAATAGAATCCTTCATCAGTGGGATATTTTGATCTTCTCTTTTTTCTGGCTCTACTACCATGACGTTGCCTGCCAAGACCAATGCAGTCCTCTTACAGAAAAAGTAAATAGGAGATGTCTGAAATAAGGAAGGCATGGCATCAAACTCAGCTCAAGGAGGAGCAAACCCCGTAGGACCAGCATAAAAGAGAACTAGTGGGATTGGCTAAAATATGCTTTGCCTGTTAAATCAGGATAAGAAATAAAAACTGTTAGTTTTTTTTTAAAAATGTATATATAGGTGCTTCAAACTGTTGCAAAACCATTAGGCTCTTTGGTGTATAATCAGGGGAACGGTAAGGTGATATTACTTTTCTATACAAAAATAGTAAAAGCATTACTGGAATATCCAGTTCTTGACTCCACACTTCAGAAAAAATATCAACAAAATGAAAGAGTTACAAAGAATGCTACAGCAATGATTCACGGTCAGTAAAGCCTGCATTACAGCAAGAGATTAAAGAAACAATTTATTTAGTTTATCCAAAAAAGGTTAGGAGGTGACAATCCCAATCTATACATAAAGATTTCTGATTGTACAGGGGTTTTTAATTTAGCAGACAAATGCATTACAAAATCCAATGACTTGAAGCTGAAGGTGGATAAATTCAGACCGGGAATAAAATACACATTTTTAACCGTGAGGGTAGTTAGCCATTAGAATGATTTACTTAAAGATGCAATGAATTGTCTACCATGTACAGTGTTTAACATCAAGATTGGTTGTCTTCCTAATGTAAGCAGGAATGTGCAATGTAATGTAATGAATGTGCTCTCTGACTCCTCTGCTAGCTGTCAAAGGAGAGCTCATTTTCCTTCCCTCAGCTGAGAATATGTCATCACGGCAAATCACACTCTATATTATAGCAATGATATGAGTTCTCCTCAAAGGGTCTGTGGAAACCCACTAGAAGGGTTACATTAAAATAACAGAAGTTTGAGCCTGATGCACAAGTCACTCGGTGAGATTCTATGAACTGCATTATACAGGAAAGCATCTTAAATGATTAGCATGGTACCTTTCGTCCTTAAAATTCACCAGTCATGTACAAACTTCCCATATTAGTATGTTTCACCCATTTTGACCTATTATCATATGTATAAAGTCTTAAGTGAGGGGGTGGGGTGAGGAAGCACATGGAAGGTCAGGCTGCCATCAGTATGTGTGTCTAGGAAAGCAGGCAGGGCCATCAGAGATGCTGGTTGTGTACATTTCAACTTTCCTTAGTGCAGATGATACAAGGAGTCTGGATTCAGAGTTAGTTGTGCAAAATCTTGTTTGTTGGTGTCTCAGATTTGGCTTCCAAACTCCAGACCAGGGGTCAGCAACCCCCAGCATGTGTGCCACTTCTGGCACATGAGCCAATTTTAGGTGGCACGTGGCGGGAATGCAGCCCCACCCCTCTCCCCCTGCAGCACAGGAGGAGGCCAGAGGATGGAGCAGGGGCTAAGCCCCTGCTGCAAAGGCTCCCACCACAGTGTACCCTTGCCGTGGAAGCTCCCGCTGCAGCGCAGAGCTGGAGACTGTGGGGCAGGACCAGGGCCAGAGCCCCTACCTTGAAGGCCCCTGCTGCAGCATGAGGCCAGGGTCGGAGCCCCTAAAGTTATGCGGGGCTGGTGCCAGAACCCACACCACAGAGTGGAGCAGGGGCCAGAGCCCCTGCAGTGCTGTGAGGCTAGGGCCGGCCAGAGCCCCCACTGGAGCCTCTGCCGCAGTGAGGAGCATGGTGCCATTAAGGGTTAAAAGAATGAGTCGAAGTGCATTTTCTCAGGAGCTGTGACAGTAAGAGATAGGTTTATGTATGTGTGCAGGGTGTGTGGAGGATTGTGGGGATTTTTTTTTTTTGCTGATTTTTTTTGTGTGGTTTTGTTTCTTTTCAGGGGGCTTGCCGAAGTGACCCCAGACCTGGCGGTGGTGCTGAGCCCCTGCCATGGCACAGGAGTGGACATAGAGCTGGAGCCCCTATCTGTCCTCTGCACCATGGTTGGGCCTAAATCCCTAAGTCCCTGGGAACTACACCAACACTGCCCCAGCTTGGCAGCATTGCTTCTTTTGTTGAGAACCAAGCTGTCCTTATACTGAGGGAGTATCAGTGACACCAATGAGTATTTCAGACTTAGGTGACATATCTCTTTATTCCTGTAGGCAGAGCCTTGCAATTAGTAAAGCTCTGCATCTTTATTTATTAATGAACTTGTTGTAAGGAGGACTATTAGTGACTTTAAAAAGCATCGCCGTTGATCATACTGTTCATGGAGGTCAAAAGGTCAAATTTTGGCACTCCACCTCGGAAAGGTTGCTGACCCCTGCTCCAGACATTTGTACAGAGAAGAGGTTTGGATATAATTTCAACTTTGACCGATCCTCAGAAACTATCTGAATTGAATCTCTGAACTGAAGGAAAAAAGGATATGTGTTCACATTAATCTGGGAAGCGAGTTTAAGAAGTATTAATCTGCAGTAAATTTTTACATCTTCAGAACTGCACTTGTATCCTTCCAAAGGGGTTTATTTTCTGTTTCTTTTCATTTGCACCATTGTCCCCTATAAGCCAATTCTTTATTCTGCCTGGGAATAGTAGAATGTGTTACTAAGGAAAGAGTTTACTAAAAGCTGAATTAGCTGAGATTGATTTAACAGTGTAGGCATTTACTTGTTCTTAGAAAATCTTGTGTGAACTTTGAAGAAGTTGTTTGATTCCATTTTTTCTGAGCAGGATGTAAAGTGATTCTCTCTCATTTCCTATAAAGAGCCCTAATAAAAAGCTGTCCTGTGACACACACATGAAAAGGGTAGAATAAAGGCCCAGTTGACAGAAACCACTCCAGAATGACATATTTGTGAGCTTTGTATTTATTCCCTGCCTTCCCTAAAATTAATTAGATAACAAGAAAATACTATTGGTTATTGTATAAATGTACTTTAAGCAAACAATGGCCTGTCATACTTCATAACACTGGAAGATTAAAAAAATTAGTAACATCACTTTTGTGGAATTCTTTCCATGTGGTACTATTTGTGAAATTCACTCCATTTCACTACAGCTGTGTAACACTCCTATCTTAAATCCTGAGAGCTAAACATGTTGAGTATCATTAAACAACTTCAGTTATGTTCCCAGAAGAGTAGAGAGCCAATACAGCAACACTTTCCATGGAGCACAAAAGCAGCAAATAAGGACATTGTTTGGTTTCAGTTTTTAATAAATCAATGTTTGTTGTTTTACTTAGAATTGTTAGTTTCTAATCCTAATAACCCCTTTAGTTAATGGCAAAGAACCTTCTAAAGCCTATTCTGTTCTATACATTTGTGTCTAAATTAACCAGTTCCACTCCCCCAAACAATGTCATTTACTTACTAGATTGGGAGAGGTTGAGATTACTGAGCAGACAGCAAACTCATCATTACTTGTAAGAAGCACTTACAAATGCACTTCAGATACCGGCCAGCTAAAGAAATGGAATTTATGGACTCTGGGTCCAGTCTGCCTTGTCTGAAAGAACTTAACATCACTATGGTGCCTTTGTGGGAGAGGAGAATCTGCAGGGGTTGAGCACGCAGCCATATTAGTTGAAAGCCAGATTAAGTGCAGGCTATAGTGACACTGGCTGTACTGTTTGCGAGAGGCAGGAAAATGAAAGGGTAGAAGAGCAGTAGCTATGGGAACTGGATGTGCAGCTGTGAGGGGCAGCTAGCTCACTGGTATGCTTTTAGCAGAGACATCTATGTGTTTTGGCCTTGGGGAGAAGCTGCAGCTGTGTTCCAGCTGTGTACAGCTGAGGAGTGATACAATGGTTAGCAGTAACAGTGACAAGTGAGGATACAGGCCTTAGGGGGAGGAAAGAGACAGGAGGTGGGGACCTAAGAGAAAAACTGGCACTGTGACAAGAAAGGGTGCAGAACCTCTTATCTTTGAGATACTCCCTTTAGTGTTGCAATGAGTGAGAAGGCTTAAAAATACAGAATCAGGTGTGTGTGTGTAGAAATAAACTGAACATAGGCTCTGTAGGTACTTCCTGAGCTGAGGCTCCCTGAATGAGAGAGTTTTTCTCTTCCTCAGCATGCTGGTTCTGGATAGACTAACCCACGGGCAGCCAACCTTTTCTCGTTGGGAGCCACATGACACTTTTTTACATGTTCCAGGGGCCGAACACAAAGTAGCCCCAAACTGCCCCCCTAGGCTTAACCCCTCTGTGCCCCAAACCACCCCCTCCTTCACCCCAGGCTTAATTTCTCTCAGAGCCAAACCACACACCCCACCTATCTCACACAGGAGCTCTGTGCGCTGCCGCTGCTGCCCCCCCACTGCACCTTCACTGGGTTACCACCTCCTCCTCAGTGCAGCTGTGCAGCTCCCCCCAGCTCTCCTACTCCCTTTCACCACGCAGAGTGCAAGCAGCTCCCTGCCCTGCCGCGCTGAAATAATGGGACTCAATTTAATTGGTCTAACTGCCAGATCCCTCCTGTTCCATTATTTCAGCAAATCAGGGCAGGGAGACAGAGGAGGAGTCAGAGGTGGCAACATCCGGGGCTGCAAATTGCTTCTTAAAGAGCCACTTGCAGCTCCGGAACCACATGTTGCTGACCACTTGCCCCACAGCCAGTTTTCCAAATGGTGCCAACTGTCAACTCTGTGGCCCAGATTCTGGCCTGTGGGCCATGTGTGGGCCTCCTCTGGGCTAGCCCTTCACGGCTAGCACCAGTCTCCTTCTAGGGTTTGCAAAGCTGAGAAGACCACTACTATCTTCTGCTGGCCTAGGCCCATATAGCATTTTTCCTCTATTTGATTTTCTACTCTACAGCCAAGGGCTCTAGATAGTGAATAATTAGTGCTCATATCATGGTCATACAAAAAAACACCTTTGACTTGCCACATGTTCAGAACAGAAATAGATCCAACAGAGTCACAGAATACAATAGCATCTAGTTAATCCAGTCCTTCTTCTTTCTTGGAATCAAAGCTATAACTAACTTCACTAACAATTATTTTCTAATTCATCATGATCTATTATTGATCCAGTTAAAAGAAAGGAAGGAATGACGTGAAAGAGTCCAGGTGAATTTGGAACTTACTTTATGAGCTATTCCAAGGTCTTATAGTAAGCACAGGCCTTTTTTGACTGTGAGATCATTTAGGACATGCAAAATTTTTGCTGTGTTTTAGAATCTTCGGAACTACATGCAGAAATTTTCCTTCCTTTCCTAAAAAGGAATAATTTGGGCCCGGCACCTGGAGCCCAAAACTTCCTATATCTAATTCTCGCTCTTACACTGGGGCCCAGATCCTCAGAGCTGTTTAGGTGGCTAATTCTTTTTAATTTGAGTTTAAGGATCTGGGCTCAAGGCCCTTGGTAGCTTGGGACAAGTCAATTACCCTCCCTGTCTCGGTTTCCCCATCTGTAAAATGGAGAATAGTGAGACTTATGTCCTTTTAAGATGAAAATTGCTGTATAAAAGTACTCAGTGTGATGAGGACCCAACATTGTCCATAGGAAGCTGGACCTAATTTCCACTCTCAGGCTCACTTGAAATGCTGCGGAGGTTTTTTTTTTTTTTGGAAAGGATTTATGATTTTTTTATTGAATTTGAAAATGAAGAGAAGTTCTCATGGGTTTTTTAGTATTGCAAATGGAATTTTATTCTGCCCCGAAAATTTTCATTATGCTACAGAATGCATCGCACATATGTACATGAACTGAAGAATTGCCAGTGAAGGGAGCCTGTTTTGTTGTTTGTTTGATGTTTTTTTGTTTCTTCATTATTTGAGTTAGACGGAGGAGAGCTGAGGCTTTGGACTCCTGAAAAGGTGTGGGAGACAACTGGGGTTTCGAGCATTCATGGGTCAGTTGAAACTTTTGACAATAAAGAACGGATGCATTTCATCTCTCACTTTCTTTGTGGACAGGGTAGAAATGACTGCATGGGGGTTCAGGAAACCTGAAAACTAGTCCCAGCTACACCACTGATTGTGTGATTTTGAGCAAGTTATTGCTCTGGGCTTCATTGCCCTCCCCCCATCCCATCTATGAAATAGGGATGGCAAGACCTGCTTAAGGTGATCAGATTTTAGAAGTCAAAATCTGAGACTCTTTGATGACATTTTTACAGCTGTGAAATAGTCAGACTAAAGAAAAACCATGTTTTAAAGTGCAAGCTTGTGGCCCTGCAGTGATGTATACATGTTTCTCAAAACAGGGTGTTTTCTTCCCCCAATAACTTTGTGTCTAATTCTGTTTATCACAAAACACTGAACAAGTGTCTTTAACTTTCACTGGCTACGTCTACACGTGAAGCCTACATCGAAATAGCTTATTTCGATGTTGCGACATCGAAATAGGCTATTTCGATGAATAACGTCTACACGTCCTCCAGGGCCGGCAACGTCGATGTTCAACTTCGACGTTGCTCAGCCCAACGTCGAAATAGGCGCAGCGAGGGAACGTCTACACGTCAAAGTAGCACACATCGAAATAGGGATGCCAGGCACAGCTGCAGACAGGGTCAACGGGCGGACTAGCGCTTCCGGGGCAACAGCTAGCCGCTCCCTTAAAGGGCCCCTCCCACATACACTCAGCCTGCACAGCACGCGGTCTGAGGAGCCATAGGCACACAGACCCCGGGCGCCGCAGTCATGGACCCCCAGCAGCAGCAGCAGCAGCAGCAGCAGCTAGAGGTCCACCCAGCCCTCCCAGCAGGAGCAGGGCTTGCCCTGGCCCATGCCATGTGGGAGGCAGCTGAGTACCTCCTTGCCCCAGGGGAGGAGATGCCCCCAGGGCAGCAGGGCTCAACCCCTACCCCTGCAGCACCCCGCTCCACCCCCCGCCTCACACGCCGGCGGCTGTGGAGCTACCCCACCAGCACCGACTGGTGGGAGCGGCTGGTGCTTGGGGAGTGGGACGACGACCACTGGCTCAGGAACTTCAGGATGACCCGGCAGACATTCCTGGAGCTGTGCCAGTGGCTCACCCCCGCACTCAGGCACCGGGACACTGCCATGCGGCGTGCCCTCCCTGTGGAGAAACGGGTCGGCATCGCTGTCTGGAAGCTGGCCACTCAGGACAGCTACCGATCCGTGGGGCAGCAGTTTGGTGTCGGAAAGGCCACCGTCGGGGCTGTCTTCATGGAGGTAAGAGAACCCACAGGGGGAGGCCAGGGCAGGGCAGGGGGGCCAGGGCAGGGCAGGCCAGGGCAGGGGGGCCAGGGCAGGGCAGGGCCACGCACACCCTGCTCACCCCTCATTGGGGCTGTCCCATGTGCTTTCTCTGCAGGTTGTGCGTGCCATCAACGCCATGCTCCTGCACAGGCTCGTGAGGCTGGGGGACCCACATGCCACTGTCACCGTCTTTGCCACCCTGGGCTTCCCCAACTGCTTCGGGGCTCTGGATGGGACTCACATCCCCATCCGCGCCCCGCAGCACAGTGGAGGACAATACCTCAATCGGAAGGGCTACCATTCTGTCATCCTGCAGGCCTTGGTGGACAGCCGGGGACGTTTCCAGGACATTTACGTGGGCTGGCCTGGCAGCACCCACGACGCCCGGGTTTTTCGGAACTCGGGCCTGTGCCGTCGGCTGGAGGCGGGGACCTACATCCCCCAGCGGGAGATCCCTCTGGGGGACACCATCATGCCCTTCTGCGTCTTCGCAGATGCGGCCTACCCCCTCCGGCCGTGGCTCATGCACCCCTACACGGGCCATCTCTCCGCTAGCCAGGAGCGCTTCAACGAGCGCCTGAACCGTGCGCGCCAGGTGGTGGAGCGCTCATTTGGCCACCTCAAGGGACGCTGGCGATGTCTCCTGACCCGCCTGGATGCGGGCCCCAACAACATCCCCCAGATTGTGGGTGCCTGCTGCGCCCTGCACAACCTTGTGGAGAGCAAGGGGGAGACCTTTCTGCAGGGCTGGGCCGTGGAGGCCGGCAGGGCACACGTGCAGCCACCTGATGCCCCCAGTCGGCAGGTGGACCCAGAGGGGACCCGGGTCCGGGAGGCCCTGCGGGCCCACTTCGACCAACAGGCCGCGGGGTGAACTCTGCCCAGGCCCCCTACTGCCCGCCCCTTCCTCCCCCACACTCCTGCCCCAACGCCCACACCATGGAGCACACCACTGCACCCCCCCCACTTGTCCTGGACAAATGACAGCACGAACTTGTGGCTGAACGTAAACTTTTTTTTTGTCTTTCAGAAACTTTTTTTTTTTTGGGTCAATAAATATATGTCAAACACAAACCAAAAAGTAGGGACAAACGTTCCACAAAAGCAATATGTGCACAAATAAAACAATACAACAAAGCAAACAACTGTGCGCCATCAAAAAAGGAAACCAGGGAGGAGAACGGGGAGAACTATTTACATGGGGGGAACGGGGCAAATGGGGGCACCAAAACAAAAGAGTCCAACTATATACAACAAGGGGGGGGCCACGTCCCGGGCCCCTCGCCCCTATAGCCCAGCACTGGGCGTGCCCAGCCAGGAGCCCCGCCGTGCCTGCAGTCTGGTCCGCGGCTGGGTGGGAGCGGGCTGGACCAGAAGGTATTGGTGCCGGCAAGTCTCAGGTGGCTCCAGGGGTCCCTCGGCGCTCTGGCCCTCGCGGGTGGGTGGTGGGGCGACGGCGGACGGCCCGGCGACGGCCGGAGCAGCTGGTGGTGGGGCTGCAGGAGCGGGCAGGGCGGGCGATGGCTCGGCCGGCGTGGCATGGGGGGCCAGGTAGTCGACAAGCCGGTTAAATGTCTGCATATAGGCCCCCCATGCCTCCTGGTGCCAGGCCAGCGCCCACTCCTGCAGCTGGAGGTGCTGCTCCGAGACCTCCAGCTGCCGGCGGAGGATGGCCAGCAGCTGGGGGTCCGTCGCCGTCGCCGGTAGTAGGCGCGGGGTCCGCCGTCTAGCCCTCCGCAGGGCCGGTCATTCCTCGGCCGAGGGGCTGCCCTGGAGTGATGGTCCCGGAGGGCTCTCCGGGACAACTGAGGCCTCGCCAGCGCTCTCTTCCGGTCCTTCGGATGGTGCAGGTGCAGGTGCAGGACACAGGAGAGGAGGGGGGAAAGAAGAATGGAGACAGGCGTTAGTGTGGGCCCCGAGCCGTGGCCTCTGTCCCCCCCGCCCTGTGCTGCAGGTTCCCCATCCCCGTCCCCGGGAGATGCTGCTGTGATGGATGGGGTTCAGGGGTCCCCCTGCCCTGCACCCCGTCCCCTGGTGGGAGCGACTCTCACTTCACCCCACAGGGTCTGAGAGCAGGAGAGCTTTCTTAGCCCACAGATGGCCAGTTTCTGGCAGGAGTGACAGCACCAGCTGTCGGAAGAGACAGTCCTTCCAACCCGTCGTGGGGATCAGACCCCAAGGGGGGCCCCTCTGGGATGCAACTTTCCCCCTCCTCTGGCTGGCTGCCTACCAGCTCTCCCTTCCCCTAGCCTCTACCTGTGGCTCCCGCCCTCGCCCCCCAGTTCCAAGCCAGCTCGGCTGCTCCCTCCTGTTTGTTCAGGGCAGAGGTGTCACCTGCCAGCTGTAGCGCCAGGATCCTCCTTTGGCCCTGGGAGCTCTTCGGCTCTTGTGGCTCATATGTAGCCTGAGTCTCCCTTTGGCACTCCCCACACTCCATCACATGCTGCTGCTGCTGCGGGGTGTCCCACCCCCTCCGCCCGGGGGCCCCTCGAGGTTCCGCTCCCCCCTGGCCCGGGGATGGGGCATGGCACTGTCATGCAGTGTGGGGGGGGCAGGGGCTGATGGCTGCAGTGCTGTGAGGGCCATGGCCCTGGTGTCCTTGGGGCCATGGCCATGTGAGCATGTGGGGGGCCCTGGACACATCTCTGTTACCCCCGCCCCTCAAGCCCAGGGGTGTCCACCAGAGAGGGGTACCTACCTGTGGGTCCGCTCCCACGGTCCGGAGATCCCCGGGGGTCGGAGGCCCTGCTGCTGCTCCGGGATGGCAGGAGGAGGATCTGCAGGCTGGATTATGCGGAGGAGGAGCCCCCCACCTCCTCCTCCTCCTGCCGTGATGTCCCGGGGATGGCCTCCGGGGCGGACTCCGGCTGCAGGGCCTGCTGGGCCTCGTCAGCCGAGGTGTCAAGGGTGGCCGGAGGGGAGGAGGTGTGCCGGGAGCCCAGGATGTCCCTGAGCTCCCTGTAAAAGGGGCAAGTGACGGGGGCAGCCCCAGATCGGCTGGCCGCATCCCGGGCCCGGGCGTAACCCTGCCGCAGCTCCTTGACCTTACTCCTCACATGATCAGGAGTGCGGGCAGGGTGACCCCGGGCAGCCAGGCCATCGGCCAGCCGAGCGAACGCATCCGCATTCCGCCTCTTGCTCCCCATTACCTGGAGCACCTCCTCCTCGCTCCAGAGCCCCAGCAGGTCCCACAGCTCGGCCTCCGTCCAGGAGGGGCCCCGCTGCCGCTTTCCAGACTGGCTGCCCTGGCTCCCCTTGGGGGGTGGCCCCGGGGGCACTGGGGGTGCTCCTGGCTAGCCATCGCCGCTGGGTGGGTGGCTGATGGCTGTGTAGGCTCGCCGCGTGTGCAGGCTGCAGCCTGCACGTTGCCTCAGCTTCCTGCAGAGTCAGGGCGGGGGAGGGGACCTTTAAGGGGCCGCTCCACACGGCCACCAGTGAGCTGAGGGGCTGGAGAGAGCGTCTCTCAACCCCCCAGCTGATGGCCGCCATGGAGGACCCAGCAATTTCGACGTTGCGGGACGCGGATCGTCTACACTGTCCCTACTTCGACGTTGAACGTCGAAGTAAGGCGCTATTCCTATCTCCTCATGGGGTTAGCGACTTCGACGTCTCGCCGCGTAACGTCGAAGTTAACTTTGAAATAGCGCCCGACGCGTGTAGCCGCGACGGGCGCTATTTCGAAGTTAGTGCCGCTACTTCGAAGTAGCGTGCACGTGTAGACACAGCTACTCTGAGCAACAGGACAGCTTTTATATACTAGTCTTTCCATCTACTCTCAAACCACTGAATGTTCCTTCTACCAGATTGTTCCTAAGCTCTTAGAAGCAGGACCATCTTTTGGCTGGTGTTTGTATACACCTAGCACCATTGGGTGTTGGGCTGTGACTTGGAATACCAAGAGCTATTGCAATACAAATAAATAATAATAGTAACAATTAGAGCATATCTTGCTCATTATAGCAAGAGATCTGGAACATTTTGAAGTAAAAATAATGTTTTGATAGATGGAATTAAAATACAGGACATATGTATTTTGAAGGAAGTTCCTAGGACAAGAGAAAACCAATGAAAAAACAAGACTGTCCCAAAAACTGGCCACTTTACACCGCCTTCATAAAATGTTTGAAAAATTTATAGATGAAAAACACTATTAAGAGGTAACTCTTTATTATCGTTTCATGTGACTTAAACTAGTTTACACTTGCTTCAGGTTTCAAAAAATTTCTTCACAGTTATGTGCCACAGAGACTTACTTTTTAAACAATGAAAGCTTATATTTTGCAGCACAGTTCTGCAGAAAGCAGAAAGAAATTTTGCAGCAAACTCCATGTTCTGGCACCAGAAAGTATTATTATTGACCCCATACGTTAGTTTCACTCCATATAATTATTTTATTCCCTCTTTATGAACTGTGACTTGCTCCTTACCACAAGTCGTATTATTTATAGAGTTCCACAAAAGCACCCTCCAGCTCTACCTCTGTGGAGTCCAGATTGCTGTACAGTTAACATCATAATAAACAAGAGTGGAAACATCATAAAACATTGTATGAGCCAAACCAAATCCTAAGAGACAACCTAACACAGCATTTTTAAGAGAAGAGGATGAAACCACCTTTAATGGACAGGACACTTATAACAGAAAACACTCCAGAGAAATATTTTCTCTAATTTTTGGTAACTGGACAAAAGTGAATGTCCAGGGAGGAAATTCCCTCCTTAAGAAACCAGCAGAGCAAATACTGTCACTCACTGACCTAGAGGCTGATGGGAATACTTTACCTTTCCAAAAGCAGGTTCAGATTGGTAAATACGTTTTCTTTCATATTTCCCCTCCTTGTCAGGCCCCACAGCATTCGAAAGCTTCCAAAAATCTTACTTCCCTGCAAAGTGCAGGTGTACACAAAATCATCTAAGTGCAAATTGGTCACAACAGCTCCAAGCATAATAAAAGCAAATTAACGTTTGTGGTGCCACTGACCCTGTGAAATACCTTCTTCCCCTACCTCCAAAGACCTAGCCTCCCAGCAATCCTTGATGTTGTGTAACAGCAGAGAGAATATGCAGCTTTTCAGCAGAACATCAACATCAACCAAAGAGTGAAACCAAAACAGGCTTATCAAAGAAAATGGGACTGATTATTCCTAAAGTCAAACCAAAGAGTTTTTGATGGTAGCACCAGATCTCCCAGAGGAAAAGAAACCTAAAATACTTTTAAATAGATAGGGAAAAGAATAATGATCCAGCCTTGCAAGTTCCCTAAAGTGAATGAATGGGATAGTGAAATGGGGAAGCAGATTATTATATACTCAGGACCATCCAATTTGCAGGGAAGACAAAATGGCTCTCATGTGAGAGTACCAATCTGCCTGCTAAGAGACATTTAACAGCAGTACAAAGCTGACTAACAGCACTCCTGATTACACGTGGGTGTTCTGTACATACAGGTGGCCAAGAAGTGGAGGATCTGCTTCCAAGCAGAATGATTCCAGTCAAATCTTTAGACCAGGATTTTCAAAACTGACTAGTCATTATGGGTACCCAGCCCGAGTCACTTTAAAAGGGCCTGATTTTCTGAAAGTACTGATCATCCATTCTGAGAAAATCAAGTGCTTTTCAGGTGCTGAAAACTGGGTAGCCCAGAATGAGGCATCCAGAGCCACTAATTTTCATGAGGATGGAATATTTTAATTTGGAGTACAAACAACCCCCCACTCTTATTCAAAGCCAGTGAAACCTAATTCTAACACGACAGCATGTGGCTGATGCTGAGATTTATACCAAAGTGCTAACTGAAAGCCCTACTCCTAGGCTACGTCTAGATTGCAGGGATTTGGCAGCAGAAGTTTGTGTTGGAACATATCTTGCAACAAAACTTCTGTTGACAGAGTACATCCAGACTGCAAGGCAGATTGAAAGAGTGATCTGCTCCGCCAACAGAGAGCGGCCAGACTGCCTAGCCACTCAATCAGCAAAACGGTGTCCCAGAAACCCTTCAGACAGGGTCACAAGTCACCAGTTCCTTCCAGGAGCCAAGTGAGAAGCAACTTTAAAGGGATGCCCCAGACACCTGCTTTCTACCTCTGCTGCGGGCACACCTATGTCCTTGAGGGACAGCACAGCTAGCACAGGGTGTTGTGTGTTGGTGGCAACACAGCTGGTCCCTGGGAGCCATGCCACTAGAGCTGCCACTGGGTTTACAGTAGTCCCACGCTGAGATGCTACAGCAGCTGCTGACCTTCCTCACAGCCATCCTCCTCTTCCTCATGGAGAGCAAACCTGAGACCCCCTTTGAGGACAGCACCCTGGCTGCAGGACATTCACACCTGCACTCCCCCTCTCCCCACCACCGCCCGGTGCACAGGCAGCTCTGGAGGCACTGCACCAGTTTGGACTGGTGGGATTGTCTGGTCAAGCTGCAGTGGGATGACCAGCAGTGGCTCCAGGACTTTCAAATGCCAGAAGGCCATTTTCCTGGAGCTAAGTATCAGAGGGGTAGCCATGTGAGTCTGTACCCGCACAAACAAAAAGAAGTCTTGTGGCGTGTTATAGACTAACAGATTTTTTGACACATAAGCTTCTGACAAACCAGGTCTTTGCGCACAAAAGCTTATGCTCCACAAAATCTGTTAGTCTATAAGGTGCCACAGGACTTCTGGGCCTATGTGCCTGGCTCGCACCTGCCCTCCAGAGACAGGGCACCCAGCTGCGGCCTGCCATCCCTGTGGATAAGCAGGTCACAACTGCCCTCTGAAAGCTTGCCACCCTGACAGCTAATGCCTGGGGGGCAACGATTTCAGCATGGGAAAGTCTACTTCTGGGGCCCTCCTCATGGAGATAACACTCTCAGGCTGCCATCCCTGCCTGGGAGGGCAGAGTGAGGGCATCCTGCTAAAGTGGAGCCCTCAGGAAGCAGGATTGGGGGTGTGAGGGGTGGGGTTGGGGTGGGATTTGGGAGGGTGGAAGCCCCATCCCTGGAGGACTGTGCCATCCCACCCTCGCACAGGTCTGCTGCTGCAGGAGCAGCCTCACTGCCACATGTGGGGGGCAGCTCCTGGACAGCTTGGAAGGGACTGGGAGACCCTGATGGTTGTGTTCGGTCACCTCCCTTTGCAGTCATGATGACCATCAACACGATCCTGCTGCACAGGGTCATCTGTCTGGGAGACCTTGATGAAGTAATGGCTGTATTCACCATCCTCAAGTTCCCAAACTGCATTGTGGCCATCAACAGGACCCACATCCTGATCCACACCCTGTAGCATAGCACAGACAAGTATATCAACCACATGGGCTACTTCTCCATGGTGCTGCAGGCCCTGGTAGACCAGTGTGGACACTTAACAGACATTTAAGTAGGGTGGATGAGCCGGGCACATGAGTCCCATGAGTTGTGCAAATCTGGCCTGTGCTGGAGGGGGGCACATTCATCCCCTGCCATGAGCTGGCAGACAAGAATGTGCAGATGCTACTCTGTATTGTGGGGGATGCACTTATACCCTCATGCCATGGCTGACGAAGCCTTATATCAGCCAGCTGGACCCCAGCCAGGAACTGTTCAGTGCCCGCCTGAACCACGCCAGGATGTATGCCAAGTGCACCTTTGGCTGCTTCGAGGCATGGTTCAGGTGCCCTCTCACCTGAATGGATGTGGGGAGCACGACATCCACCAAGTTGTGGTGGCTTGTTGTGCTCTGCACAACATTCTGGAGGGGAAGGGTAAGCCTTCCTCCTGGGGTGGGGATTAGATGCTGTGGATCCAGGAGGCCCTGAGGGAGAGCTTCTCCCATGGCCCCAGTAACCCTTCTCAGGGCACCCTCAGTGAGGGCCTCAGGCCGACAGTCCTACCCTGTCCCCACCACGACCTCTCCCTTCATTGCCTCCCTCTTCCCTCTCCCCACACAATAACGATGGATGCAGGTGTGGTGAACAAGTAAATGGAGACCACAGCGCAAGGTCCTGCCTGGGCCAGCTGAGCGACACTTGCAGCATGCCCCTTCTACACCAGCCCCCCATAACATGGGGTGTGTAACGCTTTGGGTACTCACCAGACAGACCCTCAACAAACTCCGAAGATGCCGAGTATGTGATATGGTTGCCAGAGACTGGGTCCAAGAGAAGCACGAGGCTGCTGGCTTCTGAGACCAGCTCTGGCTCTGATGTGGTTTGAAGCTGGGCTACCTCCTCCTTCTGTGGGGGCTCCTGCTGTGGTGGGGAGGCCTCAAGTGCCATGTCGATGCTGCAGTGTGGGGGGGATGTGTCCCCCCAAGGATGCTGTGGAGCTCCCAATAATATGGGCAGGTGGCTGGTCCTGTCCCAGAGCATTAGACAGTATCCTGGGCCAGACATAGCCCTGGCAAAGTTCTTTGACTTTTGCTCAGACCTGCTTCATGGAGGATTGGGGGTAGCCCCTTTTAGCCATGGTGGTGGCCATTCTGTTGTAAATCTCTGTATTTCTGGGTTGGGCCTAGTGGTCCTGCAGGCATTCCTCCTCTGCCCACAAGTTCAGGGGGGCCTGCATTTCTGCCCAGGTCCAGGAGGGGGCACAGTGTTTGGATCCCCAGGGTAGGTCCTGAGACCCCTCAGGCTGCTCCCTTGGAGGCCCTGGGGAGGTATTGGGCACGGAGCCTCTGCCATCGCTGCTCTCTGTGCACGTGCATCTGTGAAGGTGTGGGACACAGCAGATGGCAGCTCTGCTGCTCGCACACTCTCAGCTTCCTGCCACAGGGTTTTCCGGGATCCCTGCAGCTTTACAAATGGCCACAGGCAGGAACCATAGAGCACTGTTGCTGTGGACAGGGTTTCCACCAGGGCATCTGCATGGCATCCTGGAGGCCTTTTATTTCAACAGCAGGCCCCCAGAATGTCCAGGCCAGCATTTTGTCAACAGACCTCTGTTGATAGCAGCATTCTTCCTCATGGTGAGTGAACTATGTCTGTCAACAAAAGCTCTGTGTTCTGTTGACTTAGTGTCGACAGAACGCACTCTGCAATCTGAACAAAAAAGCAGGCCAGTAGCACTTTCCAGGGGTTTTGGAAAATAAAACGGTTGAAAAGATCTAGCTAAAAAGAAGAACTACCAGCTAAGCCACCGTGTAGTGATCAGAGCAATAAATTCCACAACCACACAGTGGTGTGGTTGTCTTTGGATGCCAGGTATCGTCCTGAAGTGGGATTTTAACCCACCATGGGTGGGATTTTAACCCACCACCATGGATGGTGGTCAATTCTATGTCAGAATTGTTTTTCTACAGAAAATTGGGTTTTGGATTAAATGGAAGGGTTTTTTTTTTAAAAAAATCTCTTTTCCCATGAAAAAAGACTGATTTTTTTATCAGAAAACTGAATGGAGCTAAGCTTCCCAGCCAGGCTTCATCTCCCAAGATGCATCATCTCCCCTTACCACAAAAAGGAAGTTTGTGGTGTATCCTGGGAGCAGATGGATGTAGTCCATCCTGGAAAACTAACCCATAAAAGTGTGTGGGATTTGACGTGCTCTAGTGCCACTGGGCAAATTTTATAGATAAAATTTAGATTAGATATATAAAATGGGAGTTGTCTGAAGCCTCCCAATTCGTGTTATTTTAACCATAAAGTTCAAAAGAAGAAAAATAAGCAGAAACAAGAGAAAGAAAACAGATAAAGCAGGAAGAATGGTTAAAGAAAAAAACACCTCTGCAATTGTAAACAGCCCTCTCTTCTTATTGTGCAAAGTCAGTTTCCTTTTCAGCTGCGCTTAGTGATCCAGCAAACACCTCACTCACTTTCTTCTGAAAAAGCTAAACTGGGCTCCTGTTATTCCCATTAAGATGGCGTTAAGGCTGAGGATACACATCAGTAAATTAGCATAAAACACATTATAAGAATGTTGTAATTCTCTGAAAAACAAACATTACAAACCTAGAGAATTCAGAACTAAGGTTAAACTTAAAAGCAAAACAAATGTTCAGATGTCAAAATACACAATTAATGCACCCTTAACAACCTTTATTCTGCCTTGGAGAGATTCCATGAAATAATCAATCAATTATGGTTAGTACATAATAGCCCTTAGAGTTCCAGATTAGATTAAAATGATTTTTAAAAACATAAGTCTATTTGTCATTTTCCCCCTCTTGTTATAATTACAGGGAAGATAGTAGCCCTCAACACCGGAAAGAGCACATATTTTCCCAAAGGGTATCTTGCCTTTAAAACCATTGGGAAACACAAGAGGAGGTGGCCATTTTGGGTGGGTCTACACAGCATAGTTATTTCAAAATAACTATCCTAGCATCTACAGCTGCGTCTACACTACCTCTCCTTTTTGGAAGGGGTATGTAAATACTGTGGATCGGAAATGCTAATGAGGCACTGGTATGAATATTCAGCAGCTCATTTGCATAACGACAGCCACCCAGAGGGTCAGAAGTGCTGCTTTCAGATTGAAAATTAGCCATGTAGATGGCGTTCCTTCGAAAGGAAGCCCTGATTTTGAAAGCACTCATCTTCCCCATTTTGGGGGGACGAAGGGTGCTTTCAAAATTGGGGTTTCCTTTTGAAGGAACGCCATCTACACGGCTAATTTTCAATCTGAAAGCAGCACTTCTGACCCTCTGGGTGGCTGTCGTTATGCAAATGAGCTGCTGAATATTCATATCAGTGCCTCATTAGCATTTCCGATCCACAGTATTTACATATCCCTTCCAAAAGGGAGGGATAGTGTAGACATGGCCTACGTGACACAACTGCTATTTTAATATAAATTTGAAATAGCAGTTATTTAGAAATTAGTAACCCTCATTCTACAAGGAATAGAGCCCATTTCGAAATAGTTATTTTGAAATAAGCACTATTTCAAAATAGGCACTATGTATGCAGACACTATATTCTGAAATAGCTAAGTGCTATTTCGAAATATATTTTGTGTGTAGCAGCCCTATCTTAAAATAGCTATTGTGGAAAAGTTATTCCAGAATAGCTTATTTCGAAATAGGGCTGCTGTGTAGATGTACCCTTTGACAGAAGGTTAGACCGTTGTCCAACATCTCTGATGTTAGTGATGGATGTGGCTTTTGCTCAGTTGTGCTGGTACATGGAGACTCAGCAATGTAGTTACATTTTGGTAGAAGTCCTTCTTTCTTCAAATTATAATGTGAATTAAAGTTAGAGTTTTTAACTTTGAATTTTCTGGCTGTTCTTCTAATGTTGCTTTTCTTCTAAAGGTCTTAATGTTAAGTATTATGTAATGGTATAACTCAGTTAAAGCAATGAGTCCAGTTTTAATTTCTAAGGGACATAGATATATCCAAACCCCTAAGGTCTGGAAAAGGCCTGGATAGAAGAAGTCTTCTCTCCAGATCCCGGAATAGCAGAACTACTCACATAATTTGTTATCTTAATAACACCAATTCACGTTAAACTGATGAACAATTGTTCACAAACATTTCCTAGGCTGTTAGGAATTGAAAGTCAAGCCTGACGGTGAAATCTCACTTCCATTGTAGTCAATGGGAGTTTGCCATTGGCCTCAGTTGGGTCAGGATTTCATTCAGAAGAAGCTGCAGGCCCTGCAACTGAGTCATGGATGCACTAGATTTTCACCCATTCAATCCTGTCTCAAACTCTTCTGCATGCTAGTGCATGAGAAACCCTGACTTCTGCGGTGCTGGAGAACAGTTTATATGACATCTGTCCTCAGTGCCTGCACAATGGATCTATACTGGTGCAGCTGCACTTTGGACACACTGCACCTCATATAGAAAAAACAGAATTTGGCCAGAAGTGCATAATATGTAAGATTATTAGAAATATACAACTGCCAATACAGTACGTTCTCTCTTTTTTGAAGAAATGATAAAAATAGCAAAGAAACAACACTTCTTTCTATGACAGACTGGCATTTCTCCAGCAGACTTAAGTACTTTTCGTACTTTGTGGGAAAAAATGATGGGATGTAGTCCAAGATTAGTCATACAAACCTGAGAAATATGGAAGAAGTGGCTGGTCTGAATCAGCCAAAGTGGTACCACCAGCTGCAGGCCCATTAATTAACGTTCTGTGGTATGTAGCAGGAAGAATGACCCTGGTACTTGCTGAATACAAGGAGATAACATTTACAGAGCAGCTATGCTTTTCTTACAGAGGTATATTTATCCAAGAAGAACCTTGCACATTTCTCCCATCTCACAGGGCAGTAAATTAGTTCTAATTGCACAGATACACAATAAAAGCTGCACCTAGCCTTCTGCAGCATTTAAAGGTTTAGTTTACGGTTTTAGGTTTTCTGTGAGATTTAACTAAAGAAAAGGAAGGGGAAAAAAAAGAACCTGAGATAATATGTAGGTTTTATGGATCTATAAAATCACCCTGCTTTAGATAAATGTACGTTCCAGAGCAACTTACACAGTATAACTTAACACTGGATTTCCGTGGCTGGCAGTGCAATGCACTATATACACAATATTACATATCTCTTTCTCCATTTGCAGTTCTCCTCTTAACTTAGACATAATGCACGTTGTTATCTCCTCAAAGGGGAAAATGTGTATTTATCCATAGTTTAAGAGAATGTACTCTACTCCTAGGTTTATGAATCAACGTGAAAAAATAACAGTAACCAAAAGCAGATCGTGGGCCAAATTATGTGCAGAAATTCCACTGAGTTCAATGTGTATTTTTATTAATCAGAGACAATACAAGTTAGCAATGTATCTTTCATATGCTCACACAATTCCCAGTCAAGATTATTATCTTACATTCTGGATGCTTACAGAAGCTCCTCCTCTAGCAATAGTCTAGAAACATTTGTGCCCAAAGTGTCTTCTGTAAAGGTTTTCATGAGTATTATTCAAAATGAGTAAACCAAAAGGGAAGAGCATGCCTACGCTACTTGTCCAAAATAGCCTTCTTTTCACATTAAGTGAGAAAAATCAAGAATAAAAATATGAATTTAGTTCAGCTCAGCAATTTAACGATGGTTAAAGAAAGAACATTAAACTTGAGGCTACTTTCAAGCTTACCAGTTCAAAGGAAGGCAATACCCCATAAGTCCAGTTCTTCAAATATAATAAAAAAGTGCAGTCAAACAATTCAAGGTCAGACAAGGGAAAACAATTATCTTAGAAGATTTTGGATGGGCAAGCTTTGCTACAAATGCAGCTGTGCAATCTAACAAGCTGCAAGAAAGCAGATTTTCCTCATAGGGCAGTCTTAAGCTTTGTTGGATACTGCAACAAGTGTTACACCCTGGGGTCACCTCGGTCTTGTCTAAATAGTTTAAAAGATGGCTAATTGACATTCTGTGAAAAAATATTGAAATAAAAAATATGTTGCATTCCAAGTTTACCTTCTGAGTTTTCTCGCCACGTTTAGCACCTTTGGGCTAGAAAATGACAGACAGGCAAGTACTGGGATGGGCATTCTCAGTCTTTTGGGGGCAAACCTCAGTATACAGTAGGCTGTCAGATTTTAGCATGTTTCCTTTTCAGGACATCTTCAGGTTCCATGGAAGTCAGTTGTTACAGGTTTTTCTATCATTCTATTATCACTAGAAGACAGATGATGGAAATGTTATCATGAGGCTGTATTTACTTAAATCTTGCTTTACTTTATACTGAGTCACTAGACCAGCTAGCGTTTTTTTCCCCACCACTTCTATATGTTTGTAATTATGCAGACCTGAGTTTTCTAGAATTCAAAGAGCTGTTAATGTTGGGATTTTCAAAAATATTTGTGACTGAACTCTACTTCTATTGAAGTCAAAGGGAGCAGAATTAAATGAGTACAATGTTTTGAAAATCCCAGCCTAAGTTTCACACAATTTTGACTAATGTGGAACTAATTATCATTACCAGCTCCCCCATTGCAGAAGATTCTCTGCTTTCCTCCTTATTGCCAGTGAGCATTTGCTACACCATAGCATGACATTTCCCAAACCTATTGAATCTAATGTAGACCATTACAATATTTTTTGTATTGGCAATAACAAAAAAAAAAGAAGAAAAAGAAAAAGTCACGCTGACAGGCAGCTTGTAACACAAGATATATATGACAAAGTTACTGGAAGAAGCAGCCCTATGGCAGCAACTGCTGTCCATCTGATGCATTATAAGATCTCCTATTCAATTTTAACATATTTCTTTTAGAAAATGGTTATTATGGGAAATCCCAAATCCATTAGGCTGTCTATTGGTACTCCCATCCTCACAGAATGTAGGACCATTTTCAAGAGATTACCCAAATTTTCCACCACAGTTTACATGTATAAAGGGATGGATCCAGTTACACATGTGACATGACTTGCTATAAGCTCAATTTACAAACATTCATACCAATTGCCTTTTTCCTGTAAGAGTGGATGGTGTTTCCTCGCTTCCTTTAAACAGGTGTGTTTATTTAAAGCAGAGCCCTACAACTGACTGAACTTGTTGGAGAAAAGATTGTCTGTCATCCTTTTTCACGTCTGCACAGTTCTACAGGTTGGATCCAATCCTCAGTGAAATTTATGGAAAGGCTCCTGTTCACAGGGAGCTGGATCAGGCCTTTGGAGAGTTTCAAGAATAACAAGCAATGTGAAAGAGAATAGGATATAAAAATAAAATTTATTACCTCCCAAACTGCCCTATTCTTTTTTTATCTCTCAGTAGTAGTTGTGTCTTCCGCATGTTTTAGCACCAGAAAAACATATAAACCATTTTTATTGCATAGGGCAGGAATTTATCTGTGCATTTCAGCTTAGATCTGCAAGAATCCACTTATATTTTAGAACCAAAGTGAGAAAACAACATTAACTTCAGTTTTATCCTGTGCATAGCAATTATTCTAGCTGTCAGCACAAGTCATTTTTACTGTCAGAGTTAAAGTGTGAATAATTAGATGAAGTGCCACAAGAAATAGTGTAAGTTCACATAAATTAGACCATACCTTCTACAACAGGAATGGGCAAGATATAGCCCGCAGGCCAGATCCATCCTGGCAAGCCACTGGATCTGGCCTTCAGACGGCCTCAGGCCCAAAGCAGCCAGCCACTGCTTTAAGTGGCTTCCTGTTCCTTGCATCTCTCTGTTCTCGATGCAGGGAGGGAAGGGGAAGCTTCATGCGCTGCTCCCACCCCCTTGCAAAATATCTAGGCACATATTGGCTGGTTTCCAGTTTCCAACCAATAGGAGCTCAAAGATTTTCCTGGGGTGGGGGCAGGAGCAGTGCATGAAAATTGCCCTTCCCCTCTGGTGTCTGGACTAGAAAGCTACAGACAGGGAACATGCAGCAGTTTTGAGCAGTGTGGAGCAGCAGCTGGCAGAGACTGCCACAGGGCTGTTGGCCAGGAGCCACTCAGGTAACTTTCTTGGCCACAGCCTACCTCTAGCACATCAGCCCCTCCCTCCTCCTAATCCTGCGTGTCCCCCCCCACCCCACCCTCACAACCTTAACCGTCTGCCACTCCTCCTGTATCCCAGTCTCCATCCCCAGGTTACAACCCCTTCCATTCCTGGGCCACAACCCAAACCTCTCCACCCTCTCCTACACCCCAGACCTCTTCCCCAGGTCACAACTGCCTTCTTCACCCAAACTCCCTCCCAAAGCCTGCATCCCTTCCTGCACTCCAATCCCTTACCCAAGCTCCCTTCCAACCCAGACCCCGCATCTCCTCCATTAATATCATGGAAGAGTTCGGCTCTTGACCACTTTCCAAATTCTTGGAGTGGTCCCCCATCAAAAATTATTGCACATCCCTGTTCTACAAGATTTATTGCCTCTCATTTGAGAATGTGCCCATTTAGTATTGCTGGCCACAACCAACAGCAAACTACTAAGTAGAACTAAGAGTGGCATAAATACCACTAATTCAGGCATTAAAAACTAATCCTCTTTTTTGCAATTGATTATCTAGATTCAGTAACACTGACAAGTTTTCCTAAATTCTACCAATCTTTGCATATATGGAGTATAATCCTGTACCTATTGAAGTCAATGGGGATTTAGTCATTGATGCCAGTGGGACAAGATTTCGCCTTTAGTGTTTAACTAACATTTACGGTGAAATCAATGGGACAAGGATTTGGCCTTCCTTGATTTGTTTTCAATAATAAACAGAATGCAGATATGTATTTTATATGATTAGTTGAATGTGGTCCTGGAAGAGGCTTAGTACCTCCCGAAAGACAACAAGGGCTTGTCTACACTACCTCTCTACTTCAAAGGGAGGATGGTAAATAGGGTGTCAGGAGATTATTAAGCTAATTCTCCCCCGCAGCAACTTCGAAGTGTTACACTTCAAAGTGCCGGCTCGCGTGTAGCAGCAGCTAACCCACTGGTACTTCGAAGTGCCTGGGCAACTTCAAAGTCCCTTTACTCCTCAAAATTTTGAATATGGGGTTCTTTCGAAGATGGGAATTACTTCAGAAAGAGCTGTATCTACACAGCTTTTCTTCTTTTGAAAGAAGCTCTGTGCCTCATTTGCATTTTTAATTTCCTTCATTTGCATGCCTCTTTCGGAAGTGTAGACATAGCCTGTAAGAATGAGTCTTACATTTAATTATATGAAACTAGTATTGTTTAGTTAGCATTGCTACTTGCAAAAAATTATGTCTGTATGTGTATATATATACACACATGAAACCAGTTAATAAAAATCTTATATGAAAAAAATCAAATTTCTTATTTATGAGCCACGAAACCAGGATTAATAGTTAAACCTCTTCAATTACAGAAGCCATTTTACGTAGAAAGGGATAATACATAAACAAAGTGGTTTATCTGGGGGTATGACTAGAAGCTCTGAGACTGTAATGTGCTTTAAGATAACATTCCAAATCTTTCCTTTTAAGTTTTCAGCCAAGAATTTGTTTTTATAATTTCTTTGCTGTTGGCAAAAAATATGAAACTTTAGTTCAGCTTGTGAAGTTCTCATTCACTGTTGCTACCACTCCCACAATTTTTTTTCCAAAACAGATATAAATATTTTGAAAGCTAAAACCTGCAAGGAACTACTTCTAACTACTCTTTGTCACCATTGCTTTCTCTGTGTCCCCTTTACTGTACTGAGCACAAGATGTTAGGACAGGGCTAGCAATAAAAAAGTGGGTGGCCTGCCAGGGTTAGTCCCCTGTGGGTTGTCACCACTACATTTCCTTTGCCTTCTCAGGTATCAGGTCATGGATCACCATTCATGGCCAATGGGAGTGGCAAGCAGTGGTGTCCTGGTCCACATTGCTTCCCGTGGTCAACAACGAGCTATGATCACCGAACCTCATGGAGGCACAGGTAAATATGGAGTGGGGGCCATATAACCTGTGGCCCGCAGGTTAGTATTTGCCTGCATTAGGAGAGAATCTATTAAAAATAGGAACAATAAAACTCTTTAATCTAAAAACGTATCTGGATCCTTCAAATTCTCCCACACACACTCCAGAGTATGCTGATGTTTAGATGGTATACTGATCTACACTTAGTAACACAGATTTAAATAGTCCCATGTACTTCGATCGGGCTACTCACATAATTAACACCTCCTCCTGTAAGGGCTTTCAGGTTCAGGCATCACAATAGTAATTGTTTATTTACACTTGGAAGTCAATCTGGATACAAGTATGGTATGAATTTAAGCACAACACCTATTCTGTGTATGGACACTCCTGCTTTAGAATAACTCCATGTGCAGACAAACCCTAAAGGTGAGATTTTTCCAAAGTGCTCAGCATTAGTCTAACTCCATCATCATCATTATCATCAACTGTGGGCTCAGCGCCCGTTGGTGTCTGATGCCTCTCTCACTATTTCCTTCCATCTTTCCCTGTCCAGTGCAGAGTGGCTTAGTTTCTGTAGACGAGCTTCACACCAATCTACTACATCATCTATCCATTCTCTGTGGTGTCTGCCTCTCCTACTCGAACCGTCCATTATGCCGAATACCAGGGTCTTAATTTTTCTTTCGTCGTTCCTTCTGCAAATATGCCCAAATAGTTGTAGCTTCCATTTTATAACCTTCTGCAGCAGGTTCTCTTTTGTCTGTAGCTTTCTATATAATTCCTCATTGGTGACCTTCTGCATCCATCCCATTCTCAGAATCTTTTTATAACAACTCCTTTCGAACACCAATATTCTTCTTTTCAAATCTTTCATTATCACCCATGTCTCACATCCATACAACATGCTGCTGAATACACACGTTTTCAAGACTCTCAGCTTCGTCCTTAAGCTAATTGCTTTACTTTTCCAGATCTTATCCATCGCCTTCAAACTCGCTCTTGCTTTCACTATTCTAGTTATTTCCTTCTTACAGTCTAGATCATACATCATGTCGCTCCCCAGATGTGAACTTCTCTACATTTTCTAGTTCAATACTATCAACACTGATCTTCCCCCCTATTTCCTTCTCTCCAAATACCATTGTTTTTGTTTTATCGATGTTCATAATCAGTCCGTACTGCTTCCCTTCTTCATTTAACACCTGCACCGTTTTCACTAGCTTCTCTTCATCTTCCTCAACGATAACTATATCTTCCACAAACCTCAAGTTGTTAATTCTTTTCCCATGCACAGATACCCCTTCTACCTCTTCCTTGATTCCGTCCCTCACTCTCTCCAGATGTGTGATGAAGATACTTGGCGATATTGGATGTCCTTGTCTCATATCTCTACTTGTTTTAAATGAACTTCCCAATTGCCTGCATGTTCTCACTGCTGCCTCCGCATTGTCATTGATATCCTTCAACAACCGTATCAGTCTATCCACTCCGTATGACTCCAACACCGCCCAAGTCACTTTCTGATCTATACTGTCAAATGCCTTTTGAAAATTGATGAAGCAAGTGTATACGTTCTTTTTCTTTCATTGAGCTTTTTCTGCTATCAGTCTTAGCACCAATATCTGCTGTATGGTACTTCTATCTTTTCTGAACCCCGCTTGCTCATCTGCTATATGTTCTTCTATCTGTGATCTTAGTCTTTCAGTCAGTATTGTGATCAGCACCTTCCTAGATGACTCGTTAGGGCAATCGTTCTGTAGTTCTTGCACTCCAATGTACTTCCTTTCTTGGGTATTGTCACTGGCACAGATCTTGTTCATTCCGTAGGCGCCTTCCCTTCTTTCCATGCTATACTACATATCGGTGTACTTCCTGAATCATGCTTTCTCCGTTGTATTTTATCATCTCTCCCATGACCTTATTATTTCCAGGGCTCTTGTTGTTCTTTAGTCATTTCACTGTTTTTTCTACTTCCACCTTCGAAATATCAGTCTCGCAGTCGATGTTCAGTGGAGATATCTCTTTCAGTTCTTCAATCAGTCTCTCTCAGAGCCACTCAGGTCCAACTGTGCTTTGTATAGATCGGTGCAATATCTTGTCTATCACTGCACAATCTTCTCCCTGTTCATGAACATTTCTTCATTCTCATCTTTTATCGCCATCTGCTTTGGTTACCATTTCCTATTAATATTCTGAATTGTCTTACACACCTCCCTGGTCTTACACTTGCCATAATACCTCTCTATATCTTCACATTGATCCTCTAACCATTTACCTTATCCTTTCTGGCTGCTTTCCTTACCTCACTGCATTTCACCATATATTGCTGTTCTGCCATCTCAGAGACATCTCTTCTGATCTTCAACACTCACTTCTCTTGAACCAACTTTAGTGTCTCCTGGGTAATCCACTTCTTATTGATCTTTTCTTCTTCTGGAACAGTCTGCTCAATTGTCTCTCCTGTAGTGATGGCTATCCCTGCAACTCTCTTATCTAGGACTGTCTCTGTGGTGATATTCTTAATCTTCTCTTTGAGAACTGCTCTGTATGCATTCCCTGTTTCTTCCTCACATAGCCTCGCCACATCTCTTCTTTTCTTAAACTGTGTCTTACATTTTCTTTTGAGTTTTATCTTGATGTTTGCGATCACTAGACAGTGGTCTGAGTCTATATCTGCTCCTTGGAAAGTTCGGCACTGCTGTACTGATGTTATCCATCTTTTTCTTATCAAAATCATATCCATCATGTTCTTGGACTTCCCGTCATTCGATCACCACATCCACTTCCTACAGTCCTTTTGTTGGAATCTCGTGTTGCAGATCACCATCTCATGCTCTGTAGCAAACTCTAGTAGTTGCTCACCTCGGTCATTTCTTTCTCCATACCCAAACCTTCCCATGACTCTCTCCCAACCTTTGTTATCTGTTCCAACCTTCGCATTCCAATTTCCTCCGATGATCAACACATCTTTCTTCAATATTTCCTCCACCATCTTCATCAAGTCTTTATAGAATAGAGTCTAACTCCACTCCAGTTTACTTAGCATGTGCACAGTCATCCAGCTAAATGATGGCATCTTCAATGGTCACCGCTGAACCTAGTTAGCAGGCTTTCATTGACAATATACGTCATCATCACTGTTGTGCTGCAGCTGCACAAATGGCTATCACAAAGGCCCCAGCATTCTGGTTGGCTGCACAGAGACTTTTGTTCAGTCCAGAACCTGTTTGACAGGGATTACTGACAATGGGAAAGCTCAAAACCAGGTGAGCAGATGTAGAGGTTGTGAACAAGAGACTTGACTGGGTTTATAACAGATATCCGCTCTTCTTGCCAGAGTGTTTCTGCCCTAACACCCTGGCAAAGTGGATGAGACCATAATTGGTGATTGACAGCAGTCATGCAGCTGACAGTTTAAAACAGTCATTGTGCAGTGGCAGGCTTGGGTTGGTGCGTATTTTTTCCATTAACTTGCTACTGGCAACCTCTCATCTAATATGAGGAGGAGCAATATTGCTCAGAACTGCAGCCATGCATCTGGAATCAGATGCAGGGTTCTGGAGATGATTCATGTGATGGCATGTAACTGTGTACCCTCCAAATTGGTGTGTGAAAATTGACTCCATGTTGGTGTGCAGTATTCTGCTACTGACTTATGATGCTTGGCTGGAGGCCAAGTCTTTCAATAGTCAGCTGACTTTACCACATCTCAATAAGTGGCATCAAGCTTGGGAAAGTATGGGCCTGGGTACTGCAACAGACGTCATCTGTATAAATGAACTTTATAACTGCTGTTGGCATTGATGTAAAGGCTGAACAGGGTTGGAGAAAGCACAGAGTTCTTGCTGTTGCTCTGTCACCTCCAAATAGTCATTTTCTCCCCTATATGGTCTCTGAACAGCCTATTACAGAGAAACAGTTCAACAATGCCTATGACCCAAGGTAGAAGGACCCAGGATACGATCAAGAACAGGCCAATGTTGAATCAATGAAAACAACACCTGTTTTCAAGTTTGTCCAGAAGCCATTTTCAACAAATATGCACAGCATGAATATTTGGTCGCATGTACTATGACTTCAGCGAAAGCCTGCTTGGTCAGGGCTCAAAATTCTCTTCACATCAGGTAATATGTGCTGTAGGACCAAGCACTTCAGGACCCAGAAACATACCAACAGTAATGATATAGGAAGATAGTTTGATAGCTTACTTAGGTCCTTCCTAGGCTCTGGAAGGCCAATGACTTTTGCAGCACTGATGACCCTGGTGAGGGATTGCACAAGCCAAAGTCAAGCATGGGGGCCAAGGTTTTTCAGGAATTCTGAAGATATTGCTTCAGTTTAAGTTGGTAGTAAAAATCCCAGGGTGACATTCTGTGCTTTGACAGGTGGCAAGGAAACTAGAATGGTTTTAACCCACCTTTATACTACTCGAGTTTGTTCTGCTTTGGGACCCAAAGCACCCTATGCTGTGGCTTGCGCATAGTCATCCACAAAACCATCCAAGATAGCTTTACACAGTTCTTGCTGTACCCCTAGTAGAGGCAAGGATTTCTTTTCACTTAACACAACCCGAACACCATGCTGAGGTTTGGAGGACAGCATTTCCTCCTCCAGTGACTTCAATGGGACCAAACTTAAGCCAATGCTAAGCACTTATAAAAATCCTAAAACAACTACAAATTTTATCATGTCTATTTATGAATCGTAAAAGGGAAAAAGCTGTCCTTGATTCACTCTCCCTTATCTTCACTGATAGCTGCACTGGGCCAAATCCAATAGTGCTTACTTTGGAAAGTCTCCCATTGACTTCAGTAAAAACTGGTGCAAAGGAATGCACTACATGGCCCATTGGTAGGGCTTGGCAACGCTTTTGTAGAGAAGTCTTCTATTGTTGACATTTGGCTGGTTTGGGGAATGCATAAGACTCATAATTGAAACTATTTTACAAAATCTCTAATGTCTGCATGGAAATTTCACATAAAAATGTGACACAGAAGAAGATGAATTGAAAAATTTGCTGCAAATTTTCAGAAGCAGTTTTAGTTTTGAACTTTCGGGAGGGTGATTGAGATTAGTTGTGTAATGCACCTAGTATTTGTTCTGCTCTAGTGCCCTGATTGACTGATCCTACTTCATGAGCTGCTAACAGTGAGCAGAAATGTTTAATTCAGTGTCTCAGAGGAATCACTGTATTTTGTGTGCCATCTTTGGGCCAGTTAGAAAAATAAAATAAAGTATCTGCGTAGCAGGTGCAGTCCTTTGCTAACCATCACCCCCATAAGACTATTCAGGATTTGAGCTGGGGAATAGTAGCTTTGAATAATTATTCACTGGAAACAGTGAAAGAGAGCAATTCATCAATCAAAATTGACTTTGAAGGGTACTCACAATTTTTCCCCACAAGAAGACAACAATGGGTATAGGGCTATAGGGCAGAGTCTGCTACAAGGGTTATTAAGTGAAGTAAACTGTTGGCCAGGCACCAGCTCCCCCAACTCACAGGAGAGTGGAAACTGACCACTTCTGGTTTCTGTAACATTTTCTTTTCAAACTATGTCAGCAGATCACATACTATTTCAGGTTGAACCTCTCTCTTCCAGCACATGTCAGGTGCCAAGGACACCAGAACAGAGAATTTGCTAGACCACAGGAGGTCAATATTGTCTAGCACATTACCAACACTTTAACTGCTTACTGGGCTCTCAGTAGACACTGGGGTGAATTAAAGCTAAATAATGGAACAGAACACTGAGAGCCAGGACTGGTGTCTATAAACGAACTTTATGGGACCACAAGAAACTTGCCCACATCCAAGATAAATGGTCATCCAGCTAACTAAAACAATGCCAGATTATGAGTGTTGCCAGATGAGAGAGTTCCAGATTAGAGAGTATCAACCTGTACTCACAAGTATTGAGGATGCAGGAAGAAGAGATACATGAATTTAAAAAGTCTTTAGAAGATTTATTAGTTCTGCCCCAGTTGTTCTTTGAAACCTTTCACAACTTTCCCTTTTTATTGCAGATTGTGAGGCCAAGTAAACTTTATAGAAAAGAAATGAAGAGAGGAGATAGAGGAGTAAGAGGAAGGAAGAAGGGAAAATCTTTAGTTGTTAGAAGGAAAGCAACAAAGAGTAGGATTCTTTGAAGGACTCATCTTTCTCTTGACTCTCCCCATCCTGCCCCAGTGGCAGAGTGAATGCCAGTACACGTTGAACCTCTCTAATCTGGCACCCTTGGGACCTGATGAGTGCCAGATGAGAGAATTTTCCAAACAACAGGAGGTCAATATTGTCTAGCAGTATTGCCAACACCTCCACTGTTTACTGAGCTCCTAGAAGATATTTGCAGTAAATTACAGCTAAATAAAAGCTCAGAACACTGGGAGCCAGGACTGGTGGCTGTAAATAAACTTTATGGAACCACGGAAACTTGCCACACTCATGATAAGTGATCATCCAGCTAACTAGAATTACACTGGATTAAGGATGCTGTTGAACAAGAGAGTTCCAGATTAGAGAGGTTCAACCTGTATTTAGTAACACTTTCTCCACAACAAGTGGGTGCTGTTTCTGATATTCAACTCTTATTTTTAAAATTGCTAATGCTTCAAAGTTTTAATTGTTTTTAAATTAATTTTAAATTTTTCAATTAATTTTAAATTAATTTAAATGCTTTTTTAATTTAAAAAGTAGAGTTGAAAAAAGATGCACTTATGTGAGTTGCTAATAAAAATTGCAGTAGTATGTGTGAAATCAAAGAGAAAACCAAGGTTTTGTATATTATTAAAGACATATCTGACAAAGTTCCAAAATTCCACAGCAATATGTCTAGACCACTGCCTTTTTATGTCACAGTTCTTCATCATTACAGGCATGCAAAGAATACTTCAAAATATTAAATATATTTATCAATATTATATACAATATAATGTACAAAAATCTGAAAAGTGTACAAGGACTGTTAGGTGAACAAACTAATGGAAACAACTTATTTCATATATAATTTATAGACACACACATATATACACACAGACTATGATGCGTGGTTTCTTTTTTGCTACTCTTTTTCTACTTTTATTATTACTAGTAGAAGTAGTTGTATTACAATAGCACCTTTTGGTTAAATCAGTAGCAGGGTACTACAGCAAATGAGATTTTTACAAATTAAAATGGATTAGCCTGGGTTAGCGCTTTGACAGGAGGCCTGCAAGGAAAATATAAAGTGCTACAAGAAACCGTGTTACTGATTTAGAAAGTTACTCTGTTCTCATTGAATTAGTGCTTCACCAATGTTATAGCCTGACACTAGAGCAGGGTTTCCCAACCTATGGGTCAGGACCCAAACATGGGTCATGATTACATTTCAAAAGGATCGGAGGGGTAGCTGTGTTAGTCTGGATCTGTAATAGCAACAAAGGGTCCTGTGGCACCTTGTAGACTAACAGAAAAGTTTTGAGCATGAGCTTTCGTGAGCACAGACTCACTTCATCAGATGCACGTGACGTGCATCTGATGAAGTAAGTCTGTGCTCACGAAAGCTCATGCTCAAAACTTTTCTGTTAGTCTATAAGGTGCCACAGGACCCTTCGTTGCTACTTCAAAAGGGTGGCTGGCTGGGCTGGGCAGCTCCACAGATGGCTCTTAAGAAGCCATTCACACTCCTGAAGTGGTTCTCAACTTCTTAATTGGATTAACAGCTGCCAGGCAGTTTAGCCAATCAATTAAATTGAGAACCATTTCAGCTGCAGGACAGAGAATTGCACATCTAAAGAGCAGAGCCCAGCTCAGGTAACGTAGGGGCCTGGGTCCGAGGTTGGGAGGGAGGGAAAGCAGAGCTAATCAGCTCCCTGGCTTCCAGCCTCTGCAGGAGGTGAGGGTTCCCCCGGCCCCTAGCAGGGTTCTCCACTAGCCTCTTCCAGACGCTGAGTGTGACTCCCCTAGCCCCCTGCAGCCCCTGAGTGACACCTAGCCCCTGAGTGTGATTCCCCTAGCCCTCTCCAGTCCCTGAGTATGACTCCCGAGCCCCCTCTAGCCTTCCCTAGCCCCTGAGTGTGACTTCCCTAGCCCCTGATTGTGGGGTTTAAGGTGGGGGGAGCAGTCTGGGGATGAGTGTCTGTCCACCATCACAACTCTGATTAAATTTTTTTGTTTTTATTGCTTTTTTGTTTTGATAGTATATAGACTGGTACGACTTTCTCTCTGTTATGAATCAGCTCTGATTAACTATAGTAAATGTAGTGTTATTATTTTATTAATATATTTTCCCTTTTTTATGAAATAACTATTATGAGTATATAAACATGAGGGGCACAATTTTATATTTTTGCCTCAGGTGCAAAATTAGGTAGTTATGGCACTGCCACCTCCCAACCTCCGGTTTTTGAATTGCCTCGGGTCACCAAGTCTTCCTGAATTGTCAAAAGGGGTCTCCATCTGAAAAAGGTTGGGAACCACTGTATTAGAGCATTCTGTGGTGCTAACTCTGCCATCATTTGGATAAGATATGAAACTGTGGACCTGTGGTCATTCAAGATCAAGATGTCTAAAATACAGTGACTTCAGTGGAAGTATGCCGATTTACACTAGCTGGAGCTCTGGCCTATAATGACTTAATACATGAATGTACACTACAAAAAGGATCAATAAGGTATCATAGGAAAGCCAATATTTCAACATCTGGGACTACTTCATTATGTAATCTCAGATTCACTAAAGCAATTCCAACATGGTAAATATTTTTACATATTTTGTACCTATTCTTCAGAAAAAGTATCATTGCTGGCAAAAATTTGAAATATTTGAAAATTTTAAAAATTAAATTAATCTTGTTACAAAGACACTTCCTGGTTGCTATAACTGTTTCTTTTATACTTTAACTGTATCTTCTACAACCTATCATTCAACAAAGACTTGTTTGGGCAGCTCTGCTACCAGCTCCTCTCAACTTCTACAGGAGAAAATTAAATATTTTAAGCCAAGGGTATAAGAAGAGATAACAGGGTCAATTTAATCTTGCAATAATCTTTGCAATGCAAAAGGAGATTGTCGAGCATCTTTATCCTTTGAGCTTAGAGAGCAGTTATTTTAGTTAAAAGGCAGGATTAGTTGTCAGGCCAATATTTTTTAGTTTTAGGAAATGGACTGCTGTTCTTTACAGGCAAAAAGCTGACTTGGGTAAGCAACACAGAAAATTTCCAGCCCAACCCATAATAAATTAAAATGTCAGTTATTTTAGTTTAGAGGTTATCTTGAATTCAAATGTATATTATATTTTAGACAGGAATACTATAAAAGTTATAGGCAATTTATCAAAATGCTCATGATTTAAATGGGATATATATAATTTTCTCCCTAGGACTTATGAAATGACCATGTTCACTGTGGTTTGAAGGTTATGATATTGGAAAACATATTATGTGAGATAAATTATTTTAATCTGGGAAAGGGAAGTTCAAAAAAAACAGAGTCAGTATTCCAGTAGTAAAGTATTAACAATGTTGGCACATTCAGCAATCTAAAAGAACTTTTATAGGGAAAAATCCCACATTTTCATAAATTACATATGTATAATTCTGTTTTATATAGAGATCAGTGTTCATTTGAAGTAACATAGGGTTTTCTGTAGTTTTAGTTGGGTTTTGGTTATCTATCTGGGAATTTTTGTCAATTTTGTCAATTCACAGTACTAAATGATTTTATCTTTACCTTTTTCCTAGCATGTTATTAACTTTTTATGTGTAATTGGAAATATAATTAAAACATCCAACTCTTCATTTGGTTCCCAATCTGTTTGTCCTTTCTCAGGATTGTCCAAGTGAGATTAGTGGCAATTTTCCCTCAGAGTTAGAAAGTTTAATTGATTTTTTTTATTGTCAAAGGCAAGAAAAGTGGCCTAGTTCACCACTGCATCACTGGAATTACGCCACAGTTTAAACCTATCTTGTCTGGCACCCTCACGACCTGGCCAATGCTGAATGACAGAATTTGCCGTATCCCAGGAGGTCAATATTATCTAGCATATTACCAACACTTCTACTGTTTACTGGGCTTTTAGAAGACATTTACGGGTAAATTAAAGCTAAATAACAGCACAGAACAATAAGAGCCAGGACTGGTGGCTGTAAACAAACTTTGTAGGACAATGGGAAACTTGGCCACACCCATGATACGTGGATACCTGGCTAACTAAAATCATGCCAGATTACAGATATTGCCAGATGAGAGAGTATCAGATTAAAGAGGTTCAACCTGTAGCATACAACTGCAGCAACGTACTGGTAAATCAGGCCCAAGGATTATCTGGAAGCAAACTGCATCCTGCACCAAAACTATACACATGTGTTTAACTAACCACCTCAGCAGTTTGAGAAGCAAAGGAGCAGGATGATTTCAAAGAGGAATTACAGATTCATAAAGGCAATAGAAAACAGTAACAATGTTACATTATTATTGCTTTTGACCCGATTAATAGTTCTGCTCTACTGCAATTCAAAACTGAGGCAAAAATGGATTAAGGTTAGTAGTCTGGCCAGATCGTCTACTGAATCCTACAAGTGAGGATACAGTTTATTAAAACAAGAAGTCCTGTGGTACTTTATAGACTAACAGGTGCTTTGGAGCATAAACTTTCGTGGGCAAACATCTGACGAAGCGGGTCTTTGCCCATGAAAGCTTATGTTCCAAAATATATGTTAGTCTATAAAGTGCCGCAGGACTTCTTCTTGTTTTTAAAGATCCAGACTAACTCGGCTACCTCTCTGATATGGTTTATGTAACTTCACTGGCATCTTTTCATGTCTGTCTGTACTGTGTACTGCGCTGTACTCTCATTAGTACTAGAGTGAACTGAGCAAACCTGGTACTTTCATGTAATTTATAATTTGTATTATTTGGATATGGAACTGTTATTTGTTTCCTGTGTACTGTACCTTTAAATTACTAGGAACTCAGATGTCTGCAGTTGTCCCTTACATATTCAGCTCAATATAGATTGCCACAGATGCAAGCTAAACAGGTCTAGCTCTTTCATGAAAACTTTACTTGCTTTGTAATTCTAACCTAAAGTAAGGGTCTTCCTGGTTGAAAATATGTTTACTCACAATAGGAATAACAACAGTTGAAACTAACAATTGAAGAAGATGCAAATTAAGAGAAAATATAGTAACTTTAAAAGCTAAATACTCAAACTTTCAAACCAACCTTTTTAACTCAGTTCAGAGCTGATATGAATACTGTGGTTCTTTGCTGGTTGGTTTTCTCGCAGAACATTGCATAGGTGGAATTTTAAGGAAATAGGTGGGAAAAACAGAAGGATTTGACTAAATTTGCTCATTTATAACTATTTCAAAATTTCTCCATTCACTCAACTGAGCCTGCACAGGAAATCAAAGGCCAAATACTGCAAAGTAAAATAAACTATTGACAATTATTTATCAAAACTCTGGCTTACTTATGCTGACCATCTTTCCTTCATATATGGAGCATGCATCTGTTTGCTCTGATCAGTTTTGTAGAAATGGCTTTAAAAATCACTGATTCAACTATTTTCCCCTTCTATTTTAAAGTAAACACAGATGTCTTCTAAGGGATGAGGCTGCTGATGAGAAATTGCAGTGCTGATATTTGGAGAAATCTGAACAGAAGTAGAGGCATCCTTTTCCTAAAATGCTCACAGATTTACAGCTCTAAAATCATGTATTTCAACTTGGGTTACCCTCCTTTCCCAACACACCCTGATAAATCATCCCTGTGTTCCTTGATTGATAATCTCAGTTGACTGCAATGACACCTACTGTATGTCAGAACTGATAAATTGCAGACCTTGTTGCTGAATGTAGCCAGCATCACTCCCAATTTAAAGCTCAATACTGCAGTCCTCAAACAGGCAAAACTCCAGTTGACTATAACCATTTCTGGTTATTTAGATTTCATTTACCACATGAAGCAATTTTCTGGCTCTTTCAAAACTCATTCCTCAACTCACAGGTAACAAATTTTAAACATGATTACAGACATGCCAGAATCACTCTCCAGGCTCCCAGAAGCATTCTCACAATCTGAGTTGCTCAGCTGCCAGCTGTTATTTTGCAGCTGTTATTTATAAACCGTAGTCAAAATTCTTAGATATTTACTAAGCTATTATACAAAACAGTGAGATAGACAATGTAACATCATGATTGTGCTTTCACTAAGAAATTGCTGCTTGTTCATCCCTGTGAGAAACTTACACCTGTAGTTTGGATTTGATTTAGAAAGAATCTGAACCTTTGAAGTTCAAATCACCATTTTTGCTTCACAAAGCCATATTCAATCACACAGTGAAGACCACATATTTTATATTTTTCTGAAATAGATCCAGGTATATTTTCTGAAACAGAGGCTGATTTGAGGGAATTAGAAGTTGTAATGCTGCCTTTTTCATTCTAAAGACCATCTTTTGCCCTAAATCTACATGCATGACTCCCAGTTATGTCCCAAGCACAGACTCAGAGCAGAATAGGAACCCAGAATCTAAGCCCAAATACCTACAGACTAAACTTTTCCTGCTGTTGATTAAAACAAGTTCAAATACCTTTGGACATTTCTCACAATAGATGGGGTTTGATTCTCTGCTCCTTTGCACCTTTTATAGCCATTTAAAAGTACAAATTAGTTGTAAAGAGCTAAGAGATCAGCCTGTGACCTTTTCCACTCACTTTAATACACATGGATTGGGGTGCTTTGGGGGGTATGGGAGGTGCACTGACAGTCTGTCTCTTTTGCATTTTGTCCATTTTGAGTCCTGTGCTGAGAACAACTAGGAAATGAATAGTTTCCAGAGTATCACAAGTATAGGAACAGTCACAGTGAGTAGAGGTGTGCCGTAAATAATAGAAGCACCTCTCTCCTATGTTGTCTCCATATCTTATCAGTAGTTAAAGCTAGATACTAAGCACCAGACTCCTCTCTGGCTTCTTCTGTGTAGCTGCAGAGGGGAATTTAAGTGTAGACAGACTCATGTTGCTAGCAGACAGAAAGGAATCCAGCATCTCTCTGAAGAGACTTGAGGGTCTGGAGCAGAATTTACTTTGTGGCTTCCTGTGCTTCCTCATTTTGGAAGACCTCTTGCTCTTGCTATGACTCTCCAAACCACACTTAACTGAGGCTTGTTCTACATTAGGAGATTAGTGACTAAGGTCGAATTTATAAGGAATCAATCCACACTATAGGGTCCATTCCATTGACTTTAAGGGTTGACTTTTTTACTCTGGTTTTTCATGAGGAGTAACACCAAATTCAACCTTGCACAGTGAATCTTAGGGACATTCTTGGCCTCCTGGATGTGTCCCACAGTGCTCTGATGTGACCACTATGGCCATCCCATTCAGCTCCACTGCTCTTCAGGGCTGCGTCTACACGTGCACGCTACTTCGAAGTAGCGGCAGTAACTTCGAAATAGCGCCCATCACGTCTACACGTGTTGGGCGCTATTTCGAAGTTGAAATCGACGTTAGGCGGCGAGACGTCGAAGTCGCTAACCCCATGAGCGGATGGGAATAGCGCCCTACTTCGACGTTCAACATCGAAGTAGGGACGTGTAGACGATCCACGTCCCGCAACATCGAAATAGCGGGGTCCTCCATGGCGGCCATCAGCTGGGGGGTTGAGAGATACTCTCTCTCCAGCCCTTGCGGGGCTCTGTGGTCACCGTGGGCAGCAGCCCTTAGCCCAGGGCTTCTGGCTGCTGCTGCTGCAGCTGGGGGTCCGTGCTGCATATACAGGGTCTGCAACTAGTTGTTGGCTCTGTGTATCTTGCACTGTTTAATGAAAGTGTGTCTGGGAGGGGCCCTTTAAGGGAGCGACTTGCTGTTGAGTCCGCCCCGTGACCCTGTCTGCAGCTGTGCCTGGCTCCCTTATTTCGATGTGTGCTACTTTGCCGTGTAGACGTTCCCTCGCTGTGCCTATTTCGATGTTGGGCTGAGCAACGTCGAAGTTGAACATCGACGTTGCCAGCCCTGGAGGACGTGTAGACGTTATTCATCGAAATAGCCTATTTCGATGTCGCAACATCGAAATAAGCTATTTCGAAGTTGGGTGCACGTGTAGACGTAGCCCAGGTGTGCAGGAAACAGCCTGGGAAAATGTGAATGTCATTTCCTGTTTGGCCAGTGTGGTGAGCTGAGCAGGAAGCAGACCTCAGCTATACATCTGACCATGAATTCTCAGGGTTGCAGAGAAGCTCCAGCATGGAGCATGCAGGAGATGCAGGACCTCACTGCTGTGTAGGAGGATGAATCTGTGCTGGGAAAACTACAAAGCAGCAAAAGAAACACAGACATATACACCAAGATCTCACAGGGCATGGAGGAGAAAGGTTTGGAAAGGCTCAAAAGTGCCATGTGACAATAAACGAGCTCAGGAAGGTCCATAACACAAAGGAAGCAAATGGACATTCTGGATCATCACCACAAACTGATGCTTCTATGAGCAGCTGCATGGGATTCTAGAAAGTGACCCAACCACTGTCCCCAAATAGTCTGTGGATACTTTTGAGGAGATTCATCAGTAAGCCTCTGGCAACAGCAAGGAGGACAGGGATGAGGAAGAGGAGGAGGAGGAGGAGGAGGACAATACAGGTGAATGGAGCAGCTGATCTCGCTAACAAACAGGAACTTTTTGTAACATTGGATCTCACCCCTCCTTCTAGGACATTTCGCAGCTGGACCCTGATGGCAGGGATGGCACTTCTGGCTATTTCTCATTTTTAAGAATGATGCAAGTGGGTTAAGACAATTGGGTGTGACCTGTGGTAGGCACTGTACCTCCAAAAACAAGGGCCCCCAGGACAGATTGTTAAGATGTCTGGGGATGGAGTGCCAATCTTCCTTGCACGTCTCAATAGAGCTCTCAGACAGATACACTTTAATTCTTCTCACAAGGTTTTTGGGGAGGCTGCCTTTTTCCAACCTCTTGATAGGTCACCTTTCCATTCCAGTGAGTAATCTGGAGTCATGGCACCACATAGCAGCGCAACAGAACAACCAGCCTTGTGCCCATATTGAGCCATCATTTCTTCCTTATCAATTTTTCTTCTTATCTAAGCAGACTGATATCTCTTTTTGCAACCAGGAAGAAGCAAGAGAAGGAGCATTAAGTTACTATATGATAGCACAAGCTTCTTCACCATGCCCGGACTACCCCCTCCCTTCCCCAAGCTGCTAGGGGAAGGGAAATGCGCACTTTCCCAGCGGAACAGAGGGGTCATGTGATGCCTAAGAGAGCTGTAGGGTGGAAAGTGCAAGCTGCTCTGCCATGCCTGGACCACCCCTCTCCCTTTTACCGCCTGCTACAGGAAGGGAAATTGTCACTGTCCCAGCAGAGCGGAGAGTAGAAGCACACTGTGCCTGCAAGAAACACAAAGCCCCAATAGCACAACCACGCTGCCATGCTTGACTCACCAACTCCCTTTCTGTCCCTGTGCCCCAGGGAGAAGGGAATGGCTCAATTCCTCAGCAAAGAGGAAGGAGAAACACATGGGCCATTTCTACACAGGCCACTTCCTTTCTAGACATGGCCATGGTGACCACAGCTGCTAGTCCTCATCCCCACCTGCCTGCAGCATGCACAGCTGCAGAAACTGCTTTTGCAGTTACAGGGTTGGAAGCCCACCACCAATCGGTGCCTGGAAGTGAACCATGTCAAGCAGATTCCTTAAGATCTCTGTGTAGTGCCTGCTGCATAGAGAATGCTTAAAAGCCAAAATTTGTCTTTGCATGGAATACACCCCTATTGGATTTCACAGAGGTTCTTTCATGAAATTCCTCTGCGTGCTGTTCAACTTATCTACAGTAAACGTATCTCCTTAATGGCTGGCCTTCACTTATGTTTTGTTGGAGTGTGCTCAACAGCAGGCTCTGTGACCACTGCTTGCTCCCCCCACCCCCATGCCCCAGCTGTTAGACTGGCACAGATACACAGGAGAAAGTGAAAACAGGAAGACATGTTCATAGAGCACATGGAAGCCATCCACAAGGACAAGGCACAGTTAAATGCATGAAGGAGAACCATTCTGGAGGGGACGGGCTGATTGTGATGAGAGGAGAGCCCTCAGACAACATGAATTGGAGATCCAGGAGCCAGTGGCACAGCTGATGAGGCAGCAAACAGAGCTCCTACCTAGTACAGGAGCACAGAGCCCCACTGCAGCCCATGATGAACTATATGCTCTCCTCACCATTATCCCTAAACTCCTCCCATCAACACACTAAAATATGGGGTGAAAAGTCAGGGGCAGCCTGGCATTCCACTCCCACAGACTCTTCTGAGAGCAGAAGGCTGGCATTCCACCTTGCTTGCAAAATGTCCTTGTTTATCCACCCAAAGCCCCTGCCATGACCTCCTTTAGGCTGTGTCTACAACTGCATTCCTCTTTCGAAAGAGGTATGCAAATGAAGGAAATCAAAAATGCAAATGAAATGCAAATTTTTACAGTGGACACCTCATTTGCATATTCTTATTTCAAAATAGCTTCTTTCAAAAGAAGAAAACCAGGGTAGACACTGCTTTTTCAAAAGTAAACCCCATCTTCGAAAGAATCCTTCTTCCCTTTTTTATGGGAAGAAGGATTCTTTCGAAGATGGGGTTTACTTTTGAAAGAGAAGTGTTTACACTGGTTTTCTACTTTTGAAGGAAGCTATTTTGAAATAAGAATGTGCAAATGAGGGGTCATATATGCAAATTTGTACCTTATTTGCATTTTCAATTTACCTCATTTGCATACCTCTTTTGAAAGAGGAATGCAAGTGTAGACACAGCCTTAGTGCCCCTGAATAAAAATGATTAAGCTTGCAAAATGAGTATCCTTATTGCTTGTGTTGCATGGGGAAGGGGAGTTTGACAGGCTTTACAGGCAAGCACATATCATTCAGTGGACAACTGCTTCAGAGCAACGGACATGACTGTCATGTCTCTGTCTGGTCACTCATAAAGCTTTTTTTTTTTTGAAGCCTCCCTGATTACCAGTACCCCTCACTGTGCTCACCTTATTGCCCTGGTATCTGGCTGCTCATAATTACTGGGCAGGTGATCTGCCTTCACCTTCCAACCAGGCATGAAAATATTCCCCTTGCTCTCACATAAATTATGAAGCATACAACAGGCTACCACCATGAGGGGAATGTTGCCTTTACCGAGGCCTAAACCAAGTCAGGAGGCTCCTGATTTTGGCTTTCAACAGCACATTCTATTACCATTCTGCACTTGCTCAGACTGTATTTGAACTATTCCTTATTGTGGTCCAGGTTGCCTGTGTATGGCTTCATGAGCTTAGGGAGCAAAGGGTAAGCTGGATCACCCAGGATCACTATTGGCATCTCTATACCTCCAATGGTGATCTTCTGGTCTGGGAGGAAAGTCCCATTCTGCATCTTTCTGAACAGACCAGAGTTCCTAAAGATGAATGGATCATGCGCCTTTCCCGACTATCCCACGTTGATGGTGGTGAAACGGCCCTTGTGACTCATCAATGCCTGCAACACCATGGAGAAGTACTCCTCGCATTTTATGCACTCTGTGGCAAGGTGATCCAGCGCCAAGAGAGGTATGTGTATTTCATCTTTCACCCCACTGCAGTTAGGGAACCCCATTGCAACAAAACTGTCCACATTTCCAAGAGTCACTGTCTTTCATAGCAGAATGGTCTTGATTCCCTTTGCTACCTGGATCACCGCTTTCCCCACTGTAGATTTGCTCACTCTGAATTGATTGCTCACTGACCGATAGCTGTTTGGCGTCGCAAGCTTCCACAGAGCAATTGCCTCACACTTCTGAACTGTCAGAGAAGGTCTCATGTTGGTATCGCAGCACTTCACAGCAGGGGAAAGCAACTCAAAAAAGTTCCATGGAAGTGCCCTTACATACGCAGATGTTTTGTAGCCACTGCTAATCATCCTCTACCAGCAGAACAACACAATCTCACCAGTCTGAGCTCTTTTCACGGCACCAGAATGGGCACTCCACTGTGTACAAAGTGCAGCATCTCCATCACTCCTGTCCAGTGTCTCATATTCGTATATGTCTGTCCTTCTTGGAGCTTCACTGCTCTCATAGCTGCTTAGGTAAGGTGACCAACCATCCTGTATTGGGCGGGACGGTCCCAACTTATTTTTCAAAAGGGATTAATTGTGCCCTCAGTGGCTGGGGGTGGGAACACCTGTGGCTGCTGCTTTCCCAGGGCTTAGGGCCAGGAGTGCCAGTGACTGCTGCTTTTCGGGGGCTCAAGGCTGGGAGCGCCTGCAGCCGCTGCTTCCCCAGTGCTCTGAGGCCGGAAGCACCTGCTTCCACCGGAGATCTGGGACCAAGAGTGCCTGCCACCGCCACTTCCATGCAGCTCTGGGCCAGGAGCACCTGCAGCTGCTGCTTCCCCAGGGCTGAGGTGGGGAGGCGCCAGCTCCCCAGGGCTTGGTGCAGCCAGGAGGAGCTGTCCCTCCCCCGCCATATCTTCCTGTCCCATATTTGGGGATGGAGAGATATGGTCACCCTATGCTTAAGCACTATACATACTGAAGCACAACGCGAGAGGTGCTCATAATTCTTGCCACAGCTATTTTAAGCTGTACAGGTTCCATGCTAGCTTTGCAATGACGTCTGCTCAGGTATGAAAAAGGCGCAAAACCACTTTCTGCCATTACTTTTCCAAAGGGTGAAGGAGGAGACAAGTGCCCTATGGGATGCTGACAACACACATCCAGAATGACCTGAAGAACATTTTTGTCCCAATCACGCGCTGGGACAGAAATCCACAATGCAATGGGGCATCAGGAACTGTGGGATAACTATCCACAGTGCATTGCTAACAAAGGTGAATCTGGCAACTCCAATGGGGACACACTCTGTTGACTTTATGTACCAGTGTAGACATGCACCTTCAATTTTACAACATTGGGTGCTAAAAATTGACTTTAACTAATTCAACCTGTAAACATAGCCTGAGAATGCACTAGAAGGAAACTGCAAGTAATGTCTTGTGCAGTTTCCTGGGGTCTCTGTGCCCTCACCCCAAATTATTTTTAACATGGAAAGGTAAAGTATGTCTCTGTGTCAGAACTTCTCTACTATTTCATGGATATTACATATGCCACAGCCTAATTTAAAAAAGCTCAGTCTCCACACCATGGCAATGATGTAGATTTTTTAATCCAGATTTCAGAGCCTGAGCTATACTACTAAACCAGTCAAAGAAGCAGCATTCTTTTTTACGTATAGAACCAGCTTCCAATAAATGAAGGTGGTGCAGAAAACACGCATACAGGATAGAATCTTCATCTCTGTGATAAAGTCATGGATTCTGAAGCCAGTGTGATAATCTACTCTGGCCTCCTATAATACATAGGGTACAGAACATCCCCCCAAATCATTCTTAGTAATGGATAATCCACCAATCCAATTGCTAATTACACTCCCTGTCAAAAATTTACACCTTCTTTCCAATACCTTTCCTGCCATTTAGTAGAATGTGAACTCTTTAATATGTTTTACAGATACTCTCTTCATTGTAGCTATATTCTCCACATTGATTGATAAAAGGGATGAAATTTAGAAAGATGTGTTAGCATTGCAAAGAGAAGGAAGAGACTGTATAAGTTTATGGATATCTTGCAATTTATTCTATGGAAGGCAAACTATTAACGCAGTATAATATGCAACCCCCTTAGCAAAACAAAGGTATAAATAAAAGGAAGTATCAGTATTTGTTAGGATAATGCCAAAGGAAAGCAATGCATCCAGGATGAGAAAAGGATGTTCTGACAATGAACATAGACTTGTGAATCCTGCCTAATACCAACAAGGGCAACAAAAATATTCACTTCTGTAATAAGGGGAATTCAGTAGTCAGAAACAGTTTATTTATTAGAGCTCAGCTCTGCAAAGTACTCACCAGGAGCCAAAGAAAATAGCAAGGATTAGTACAAAGTATACTTTTTTAAAAATGTGAAAGCATGTCTGTTTGTAATCTTGAAGGAAAATTACACAGATCACAGCCAGTAGACAATGAAGTTACAAAATTATATCTATATCTATATACATACACGTGCAGAGAGAAAGACTCCTGGTATAAATATAAGAATAGGTCAAGCCTAGAATATAGTTTTCTCACAGAATATCAGAATGTGTTAAAATGGAGTTCAGGTTTATAATATCAGTAATTTAGGGTAAAAGACATTACAGAGTTGTAGTTAACCCAAAGCCTATTACCAATCAGGATATTAAGTTTAAAAGATCCAAACACATTTAGGTTATGAAATATACAGTTAGAGCACTCATATAACCTTAACTCTGCCCCATATTATTATAATTAAGGCTTTTTAGTGTTTGTGGTCCCATAATAGATTAAACTGTTTTTTTAGGACATATTATTTTTTCTCTTTTAATTGCCCTTCTCAGTGTGTCATTAACAGAGTACTGGCATTGCATCACGGAATAGCACAAAGCAGCTGAAAGGTATACCTCAGTTTCCACCATCCTGTCTTCCAAATTCCGCATCTTGCACATCCCCATAACACTATGAACAATCCTTGCAACCTCTATTTTTTTCTGTCCTCCATACACCTCTGCATATAGCTATTTAAGCTTCTCCCTCCAGCCTGCATTCCACATGTGCACACGCACATATACACATCTTTTTCCCTTGTCTCTTGTCCATTCCCTTCCCTACTCTCAATTTCCTTCTTATCCTCTCTGTTGAACAGATCTGAAGCAATGAATTCCTTTTCAAAATAAATGTTAAAATTGACAATATTTTGAAGTTATGTTTTATAACTGGAAGTTTATCTGCCACCAGAGGCTAGAGTATTAAATCTTTGGAGAGATTCCTGAAGAACTGACTCTTTCAAAATAGATGCCTTTTCCATTATTCTCTTTGTCTCTGACATCACAGAGGCGCTCAGTTAAGGTGACCTTTACAACACTGGTCATCACCTTCCATTTTTTTCAGTGAGAGTAAAATCAACATCCACAAGAACAACTTATGGCTTCACTCTCCAATTGAGAAAAATGGGAGACAGACATACGTCTTAAAGTGGCTACCTAACCATCGTAAGTTCAGTGTCATTAAGAACAATGGGAGATGATAGCCATTTTGAAAGGGAACAGTTCTATTTGGAATTCTTTGAAGTAGAATATAACAACTCAAGGAGAAACTTACAGTTGTGAAGAATGGTGTAAAAAATGACCATTAATCCTAAAACTTGTGTCCAAATGCAGTATATGGACAAGATTTTGGCAAGATTTTAAATATCAGAAAACTCTGAAGAGGTTGTGTTATGCCATTATTAAGATAGTTAGGACAAAAGCCAGCAGGGCCTGCTAAATTTTTAAATGGTCGTATATTTAATTAATTTTGTCTCATTAACTATATAATAAATGTACTTGTAACTTCTCCAGAAAAACAATTCTGTACTTCAAAAGTAAGTGTGATTATTTTGGGGAAAAAAACCCTGTATTCTTCACCTGCAGCAGTGGCTGGATATCTGCTTTAACAGCAAAATGTAATGCAAACTTGGCTATGGAACAGTAAGCTGCACTATGAGCAGCACACAGGAAATAAAAATAATAAACACATGCCAGTGACTGAAAAATGAAAGAGCAAACTAGACATAGTGTAGTCATTGCAGTTATGACATGATCTTTATTTCCTAACTAGATGCAAAAATATAAGATAGTGGAGCTTAGCATAACATGATATTTTGGTGAAAATGCATGTTGTGTAAGGTCTTACGTATTTATAGCTGCTTTCACAAAGCACGTGAAGCTCTTATGTATCAGTTAAGCTCTGAAAATAGGGGATTTCAGTAGTGCATAGATGTTGCAGCTGGCTCTCTGCACGGGAGTGAATTTCTTCCTCTCTGGACATTTTACCACTTTTATTAGGCTATGTGTACACAGCAGCGTTATTTCACAATATGCTATTCTGGAATTGATGAGAGAGTTCTGGATTAGAGAGGTTCAACCTGTAGATGCTCCTGTAATAAGAGAGACATATACATTGTTTAGGACTAGCCCATGCTAAGTATTGAGAATCTCTTGGTTGCAGATAGTACTTCACACTAGTTAATGTCTCTCTCATTTCTGATTATTTATATAATCAGGAAGGCTTACAATACAATCACACAAATATTAATTTACAATATAGAATACAGGTACTGTTAGTGAGATTATTGTATGCAACAACTCACGAACATTCAATAATGTCTAAACACTAAACATGTTCTTGTAATTACAATACCCTTTTAAAACAGGTGATGTGTCCAGGCAAACTAAGGGTTATGTACAGCCACTGTGGAAAACAGTTCCTTGATTCTGAGTTGACGAGCCCAAGCACAAGTTGGGGCTGGGGTTTTACTTTATTAAATCATAGCGCTGTTAGATTGCCTGAATAACATAATCCACAGAATTTCATCAAGTGATTCCTGCAACAAGTCCAGAATTTCCCGAACCAAGCCTATAAAAAGTGATCTTAATTTTTACAGTCTCTTTAACATTGTCACCAACATTCAGATGAAATCAACGTCCATAATGGCTTCCCATTTTCTGTGAACTTTAATTAGGACAACCATATTTCCCTTTCCCAAATACAGGACAGGGAGATATGGCAGGAGGGGTGGATCCTCCTGGCTCCGTCAAGCCACAGGGAGCTGGGAAGGAGGTGGCAGCTGCTTGCAGATCCCCGGGAGCCCCAGGAAAGCAGCAGCTGCCAGTCCTCCCCCAAGCCCTAGGGAAGCCACAGCTGCCAGCCTCCCCGGGAGCCCCAGCAAGCAGCAGCTGCCAGTCCTGCCCCTGATCCCTGCGGAAGCCTCAGCTGCCAGTGGTCTCTGGGAGCCCGGGGAAGAGGCAGCCACCAGCTCTGCTCCAGGGAAGCCGCAGCCTCCAGCGCTCCCTGGGAGCCCTGGGGAAGTGGCAGGGATGTGGCAGCTACCCACGCTCCCCCTTTGCTTCCCTGAGGCTCGGGAAAGTGACACCTGCCAGCAGCTGCATCTGTGCAGCTGCTGGCAGAAAAGGTTGTGGGGGACAGTCTGAATATGGGACAATTTTTCCTTTTTTAAAATAAGTCGGGATGCCTTTTTGATGTCTCAAATATGGGACTGTCCCACCCAATACGGGACGGATGGTCACCCCACTTTTAATGACACTTTGTGTAGTGCATTTCAATCAGGGAGATCAAGGTAATTTACCAACATCTAACTAATTAAACCTCAGAACAACACTGTCATTCTGCAGACATGGATGTTCGGAAACTCAGGAAGAAAGTCATGTTTAGTGAAACTCATCTCTTTGCTGAAGTCCAGCAAAAGGCGTATGTACTACTAGAGTGCTCAAAATAGGGTTTAAATGGGATTCAAGTGGTACATACGCCCCCGCACAGAGATGACTTACCCCCAAGGTTCTAGTAGAGCCAGTAATGGAACATAGAATTTCTGAGTCCAAGACCCACATTTTCCTTACACAGGAAAGCGATTGCTTATTTTTATTATTATGAATGGCCACATTGATTTGACTTTTACTCCTATGAAATAATACTATCATGAGTGAAGAGAGCTGAACACTTTTCTTCACTGAAAAATTAACATAAAGTTAGGGTATGAAAAATGTGTGCTTCCAGAGAAATCATTATATGCCTGTCTAACTCAGCCATATTTTTAAGTTAAATGATGCAAAGATAAAAACTAAAACAAAGGTAAATAGCAGCTAAAGAGCTCTCATTCAAGTTATAACCATCAGCTTTGAGACCAACACATTTCACAGCCTATGAACTTGTAACAGTAATAAATTAACATGTTAAAAGAGGACTAAGCACACCCCAGGGCACCTATAACCTTTGAAAATTGTTTTTTTTATTTATGTCACAATTAGGAAAAACCTTAACTGTTTTCAAAAGTTTTTTAAATATATGAATCCATCAGAACCCTTCCTCAATTAAATAATTTTTATTTCCTATTACATGAATTAGTTATTTGTAATGCCTCTTAGGACATGAAAAATTATAATCTGTATTATTTCCAATAAAGATCCAACCCACCTGGCACTAGGTGCTGTGCAAACTCTAAAGCAAACATAGTGCCTGCTCCAGGGAACTGAACATTGAGCAATCCATCTTTTCTGTGAGTTTACTTAACCCGTTGTTGGCAGCCTCAGCAGAAAGAATAAGAGTTTAATAGGTAAAGAGACTCTCTTCTAAGGGATATAGTCCCTTTAGGTTAGATGTAAAGAGTACTGGTGGGGTAAATGTGGAGGAAGTTTGTACAGCTGCTATGTGTATTCTGTGGATATGTAAAACTCTTCAATTTCCAGGGCTGTCAGTCCAGTAACTTTCACCAGCCCTATCTTCACATCAGAATGTTTTGGTTTTTTCTAAAAAATAGAAACAAAACCAATTATATTGAGGAATGTTAAACTGCATTGGAAATATCTGTGACATCTGTTGGATTTATTATAGTAAACTCATTAGCATTAGTAAAAATTGAATTAATACAAAATTAAAACCAAAGTTTTAAAGTGCACTAAAATAATATTTCAAATCAGTCTCGATCTGGCAAAAGGCAGGAATGTTAGAGTTAAGATCAAAATCTGTCCTTAATTAATTTGTGGCTGGAGCGTCTAGGTAGGGATGAGACAAATGCTGAAGAGTGCTATATCTTTGTATCTAACACTATAGCTACATCTACACGTGAACGCTACATCGAAGTAGCTTATTTCGATGTAGCGACATTGAAATAGGCTATTTCGATGAATAACGTCTACACGTCCTCCTGGGCTGGCAACGTCGACGTTGAACGTCGACGTTGCGCAGCACCACATCGAAATAGGCGCTGCGAGGGAACGTCTACATGCCAAAGTAGCACACATCGAAATAAGGGTGCCAGGAACAGCTGCAGACAGGGTCACAGGGCAGACTAGCGCTTCCAGGGCAACAGCTACCCGCTCCCTTAAAGGGCCCCTCCCAGACACACGCAGCCTGCACAGCACGCGGTCTGCAGAGCCATAGGCACGCACACCTCGAGCGACACAGTCATGGACCCCCAGCAGCAGCAGTAGCCAGAGGTCCACACAGCCGTCCCTGAAGGAGCAGGGCTCGCCCTGCTCCATGCCATGCAGGAGGCAGCTGAGCACATCCTTGCCACAGAGGAGGAGCTGCCCGCAGGGGAGGAGGACTCAACCCCCAACCCTGCAGCACCCCGCCGCCCCCCCGCCGCACACGCCGCCGGCTGTGGAGCTACCCCACCAGCACCGACTGGTGGGAGCGGCTGGTGCTCAGAGAGTGGGACGACGACCGCTGGCTCCAGAACTTTCGCGTGAGCCGGCAGACATTTCTGGAGCCATGCCAGCGGCTCACCCCCGCACTCAGGCACCAGGACACCGCCATGCGGCGTGCCCTCAGCATCAAGGAATGGGTCGGCATCGCTGTCTGGAAGCTGGCCACTCCAGACAGCTACCGATCCGTGGGCCAGCAGTTTGGCGTCGGCAAGGCCACCGTCAGGGCTGTTCTCATGGAGGTAAGAGGACCCACGGAGGTGCGGGGGGGGAGGCAGCCCTGGCAGGGGAGGGGAGGGGAGGAGGGCCCAGGGAGGGGAGGGGAGGGCCACACACACCCTGCACACCCCTCATTGGTGCTCTCCCATGTGCTTCCCCTGCAGGTTGTCCGCGCCATCAGCGCCCTGCTCCTCCACAGGCTCGTGAGGCTTGGGGACCCGGATGCCGCCATCGTGGGGTTTGCCACCCTGGGCTTCCCCAGTTGCTTTGGGGCTCTGGATGGGACTTACATCCCCATCCGCGCCCCGGAACACAGTGGAGGACGCTACATAAACTGGAAGGGCTACCACTCAGTGGTCCTCCAGGCCTTGGTGGACAGCCGGGGCCGTTTCCTGGACATTTATGTGGGCTGGCCTGGCAGCACCCATGACACCCGGGTATTCCGGAACTCGGGCCTGTGCCGCCGGCTGGAGGCGGGGACCTACATCCCCCAGCAGGAGATACCTGTGGGGGACACCACCATGCCCCTCTGCATCATCGCAGATGCGGCATACCCCCTCCGGCCCTGGCTCATGCACCCCTACACGGGCCATCTGTCTGCCAGCCAGGAGCGCTTCAACCAGTGCCTGAACCACGCGCGCCAGGTGGTGGAGTGCACATTTGGGCACCTGAAAGGGCGCTGGAGGTGTCTCCTCACCCGCCTTGATGCGGGCCCCACCAACATCCCCCAGATTGTGGGTGCGTGCAGCGCCCTACACAACCTGGTGGAGAGCAAGGGGGAGGCCTTCTTTCATGGCTGGGCTGTGGAGGCCGGCAGGGCCGATGTGCAGCCACCTGTTGCCCCCAGTCGCCAGGTGGACCCCGAAGGGACCCGGGTTCGGGAGGCCCTGCGGGCCCAGTTCGATGAGGCCGTGGGGTGAACGTTGGCAGGCCCCCCACTGCACCCCCCCATCCTCCACCACACTCCCTGCCCCTACGCCCACGCCACACAGCACCCAAGAGCTCACCCCCCTACTTTTGTTGTAAAAATAAAAACAGACAGTTGTTTGTCAAATCAAACCTCTTTACTACAACTCTTATTATTATTATTATTATAAATATTCTGAACAAGACAAACTATGTACAGGGGAAATCAAACTGATAAATATATATACATTATAAAAATCGGGATAACATGAAATGGGAAGACAAGGAAGGGGAGAACTATTTACATGGGGGGTAAGGATCAGCACAGTAATGGGTCACAAATGCAAACTATTTACAAGAAAAGAACAATAAACTGGGAGGAATATATACAAAGGGGGGGGCCACGTCCTGGGCCCCACGCCCCTACAATCCAGCGCTGGGGGTGGGCGGCCGGGATCCCCGCCTCGGCCGCAGCCCTGGCCAGGGCTGGCTGGGGGCCGGGCAGACCGGGAGATATGGCCGGCAAGTGTCAGCTGGCCCCAGGTCCCCCTCGGCAGAATGGCCCTCGGTGGTGGGTGGCGGTGCGACAGCGGATGGCGCAGCGGCTAGAGCAGCGGGTGGAGCAGGCAGGGCGGGCGCTGCGGCGGCCGGCACGGCCTGGGGGGCCAGGGAGTCCGCGATGCGGTTGAGGGTCCGCATGTAGGCGCCCCATGCCTCCTGGCGCCAGGCCAGCGCCCGCTCCTGCAGGTGGAGGCGGCGTTCCTCCACCCGCAGCCGCTGCTCGGCGACCTCCAGCTGCTGACGGTGGAGGGCCAGCAGCTGGGGGTCCATTGCTGTCACCTGGTGGTGCTGCGTCCGCCGTCTTCCCCACCGTGGGGCTGGTCGGTGCTCCGCCAAGGGGCTAGCCTGGAGTGATGGCCCCGGAGGGCTTTCCGGGACCACTGACGCCTCGCCGGCGCTCTCCGGTCCTTCCGATGGTGCAGCTGCGGAACACAGGAGGGGGGTAAGAAGAGTGGAGACAGCCGTTAGTGTGGGCCCCGAGCCGTGGCCCTTGTCCCCCCACCCCTCTGCTGCAGGTTCCCCATCCCCGTCCCCGGGAGATGCTGCTGTGATGGGGTTCTGGGGTCCCCCTGCACTGCACCCCGTCCGCTGGCAGGAGTGACTCTCACTCACTCAGCAGGTACGACAGGAGGTTTATTAGGCAACAGATGCCCAGTTTCTCACAGAAGCGACAGTACAGCAGTCAGAGATGGTCCTTCCAACCCGCCCTGGGGAGAAGACCCCGAGGGGTGCCCCTCTGGGGTGTAGCTTTCCCCCTCCTCAGGCTGGCTGCCTTCTAGCTCTCCCTTCCCCTAGCCTCTAACTGCCACCCCCAATTCAAACGCAGCTCGGCTCCTCCCTCCTCTTTGTTCAGGGCAGAGGTGTAACCTGCCAGTTGTAGCCCCAGGATCATCCTTAGCCACTGGGAGCTATTCAGCTTGTTTCTCATATCTAGCCTGAGTCTCGCATTTGCACTCCCCCCACTCCATCACATGCTGCTGCTGCTGCTGGGTGTCTGACCCCCTCCCCCCGGGGGACCCTAGAGGTTCCGCTCCCCCCAGCCCCAGGGATGGGGCATGGCACTGTCGTGCTGGGGGGGGCAGGGGCTGATGCACTCCTGTGAGGGACATGCCACTGCTGTCCTTGGGGCCATGGTCATCTGGGAATGTGGAGGGCCCTGGCCATATCTATTACCCCCGCCCCTCAACCCCGGGGGTGTGCACCGGGGGGGGTACATACCTGACGGTCCACTCCCACGGTCGGGGGACACCCGGGGGGCGGACGCCCGGCTGGAGCTCCTGGATGGGAGTATGATGTGGAGGCCGGCATCACTGGAGGAGGAGTCCCTCTCCCCCTCCTCCTCCTCCGGTGCCCCGGGGGTGGGCTCCTGGGGGGGCCCCCGGGGTGCGGGGCTTGCCTCCGGGGCGGACTCTGCCTCCGGGGCCTGCTGGGGCTCCTCGGCCGAGGTGTCAAGAGTGGCCGGAGGGGAGGAGGTGTGCCAGGGGCCCAGGATGGCCCTGAGCTCCCTGTAAAAGGGGCAAGTGACGGGGGCGTCCCCAGATCGGCCAGCCGCATCCTGGGCCTGGGCGTAACCCTGCCGCAGCTCCTTCACTTTACTCCGGACATGATCCGGAGTGCGGGCAGGGTGACCCCGGACGGCCAGGCCCTCGGCCAGCCGAGCGAACGCATCTGCGTTCTGCCTCTTGCTCCCCATTACCTGGAGCACCTCCTCCTCGCTCCAGAGCCCCAGCAGGTCCTGAAGCTCGGCCTCCGTCCAGGAGGGGCCCCGCTGCCACTTCCCCGCCTGGCTGCTGGGCTGTGAGCCCTGGCTCCCCTTGGGGGGGGGGTCCCCTGGGGGCGCTGGGGGGCGGCCATCACAGCGCTGGGGGGTTCTTGTGGCTGCAGAGGAGCATGCAGGCTAGCCACATGTTACTGCTGCTGCCTGCATGCTCTCTCAGCTTCCTGCACAGGAAGGCAGGGGGTGGAGAGCTTTAAGGGGCCGCTCCACGCGGCCACCATTGAGCTCAGGGGCTGGAGAGAGCGTCTCTCAACGCCTCAGCTGATGGCTGCCATGGAGGACCCCGCAATTTCGATGTTGCGGGACGCGCAACGACTACACGTTCCCTACTTCGACGTTGAATGTCGAAGTAGGGCACTATTCCCATCCCCTCATGGGGTTAGCGACTTCGACGTCTCACCGCCTAACATCGATGTTAACTTCGAAGTAGCATGCACGTGTAGACGCGGCTTATGGGTATTAGAGGAGAGGAAGCACGGTCTCAGAGTTACGCATGAGATTTGAAGTCAGGAGGTTTGGGTTTTATTCCAGGCTTGGATGGAGACTTGCTACCTGACTTTTGGCAATTTACCAAACTGTCTTTGTCATTTTTTACTCAGTTTTAAAATGGGAACAATGTTGCCCACCTCACAGAGCTGTCACAAGGTTTAATTCATGGATGTCTGTAAAATGCAGAGCCGTGCCTATGATAAGATGAACTGGGGCAAACACTCTGGGCCTCTCACTTTATGGTGGGAGGGAAGACCACAGGCTGGCACAACTGGCCCATACAATCTGTCCTACAAGTGACAGATTCATCACTGCACACGTGCGTGCGAGCGCACACACACACACACACAGAGACATCCCCAGTAAATGCTTTGAGAGTTTGGATGGAAGGTGCTATAGAAAGGCAAAATATTATTACTGTGATTGTGTGAACTAAACTTTCTTTGTCTAATTATAGATACACAGCAGAGATTACAGTACTTATCTCTGCTGATACTGGGACTACATGCTGTGAAGGGGGACATGTCATTGTCCCACATGTCAACTCTGAGAAGAACTTCCAGCCCACTCTATCCCAGCTTGCTGTGCACTAAATCTCCATACAGGCAAGCCTGTAGATTTAACTCCAAATTTCCTGCCTCCCCATTTCACCTTCTTTAGAATTTTAAACCAGGCTCTTAAAAGTATTGTAATTCTTTTTCTAGGAAGTTATCTTAAAACAGATGAATGCCCATCTTTACCATGTTTCCATTCACATAACCCACACAGAACTCCCACATGACAAATCCCAGTCTTTTGGTTTAGGTGCAAGGACAAGCCACCATTTGGAACCTGACGGAGCTGCTCTATAATTAGAGAGAAGGATTGCTGTTGGATGACACTTTCCTAAAGCTTTTATTCCTGCTTGTAGTGCATTTTGCTTTTTTCAAAATACTGTATTATTACACTGAACATCATCAACAAGCTTTTTATGCCAACACCTTAGTTAAATGTTACTGATTTTAATTCAAGAGCAGTTTTAAATTTTATTAGAATATCCTCCAAATTATTTATTTTTAATTTGGCATCCACATGACACATAGCTTGATATGCTAAAGCCAAAATACCACTGATTCAGTTGAAAAGGACTGATCCACTACTGGCTTCAGCAGAACAGAACTGAGCCCTACATATCTTAATCAAATTTAAAGCAACTAGAAAGATGAAATGCTTTCTTCTAACTTCAAATCTGAACCTTTTACTGATGAATACGAAAGATGCTATTATCACAATGCTAAATCTTGATGACAAGAAAGATGAATCAAGTTTGAGAATTTATTCAGCATTGCTAATTGAACTCATTCCTGGAGGCCTGGGAAGCACCAAACCACTGGAGTGTAACAGTGAAAATTAGTGATTTGAATAGAAGATTCATGAACTTTGGAAAAGAAAACATTACCCATCGGCGGCACTCACAGAATGACTCCTTACAGAAACTAAATAAGATTAATGAAGGGAAAGTCAAGACAAACAACAGATTGTAAAGGCCCCTCTGTGCCTTATTTTCTAGAGTGCAGAAAGAAAAAAATCAAAAGGAAAAGAGTACCAACAGAAAAATGAAGCTATCTATTTAACAATGTGTTAAATAAATAATACAATCTATCCAAAAAACTCAGATATTCCTCAAATATTTAAAAAACATTGGAAATTTTGCACCTGCAATCATAGAGAAAACTTTCAGAAAGCACATATATTTGAATAAGTATGTAATAATTAGCAAATATATGACTGCACTCAAAAATTAAGTAATTAGATAGGCAAGTGCTATCATTTTGGACTCACAATTTTGTGTATGCAATCAATTGTGTGTTGGAGGGCGTCCGGTGCTAGGGCAGTGCCTATAGCTCCGGAGGGGACCACAGCCACACCGGCGGTCATGGGAGGCCCAGCCCTTGGCTCAGGGCGGCACAGCAACAAAAAGGGCTACAACACAGGCCCAGCCCTTACTTCAGGGCGGGCAGCAGTTCACAGTTTATAGTACAAGCCTGGCCCAGCCCTCCGTCCAGGGCGGGCAGCAGTCCACAGTTTATAGTACAAGCCCGGCCCAGCCCTCCGTCCCGGGCGGGCAGCAGTTCACAGTTTATAGTACAAGCCAAGCCCAGCCCTCGGTTTGGGGCAGGGGAGCAGCACAAGGGTTTGGAGAACAAGCCCAGCAAGGGTTTGCCCCGTGAGGGAGGGGGGTAGGGGGTCACAGGCCCTCCCACACCCCTGCGACCCGGCCCGGGGCCCTGGGGGTCGGTCACACACGACCATGGCGGTGGGGATCCAGACCGCAACACACCGCCATGGGTTTGGGAGCAGCGTTCCCCGGGCCACTTCCTACCTCTGCCTCCACCGGGGGAAGGTCCCAATCCATCTGGTCAGGGGGTCCCACGGGGTCGTCCCCTCCAGATCGTCTACCTTTGGGGGCTCCAGCCAATCGGTCATGTCCACATCATTGGGGTAGTCCGGCGGCGGTAGCACGGTGGGCCCGAGGCGATCCTGGGCCTGAGGGCTGCAGGGGCCCGCCAGAGCTCCGGGGCAGGCCACTCCTGGGGCCTCGTGGTCACTAGCCCTCGTTGGAATGGCAGGGCCCAGGGTTTCCTCCAAGGCAGGGGGTCTCCACCGGCGTGAGGGTCCTGGCAGGTCTGGGAAGTCCAGGTAGGTCCCCGGGGCATCTGGATCCGTGGCTGGCCTGGCCGGTCTGGGCCGCTGGGAGCTTGCTCCTCTGGACCAGTCGGGCGGCAGTGGGCCCTCGGCCCCTGGCGCCGGGGAGCCCGCGAAGGCGCTCCCTCCCTGCCTGGAGGCCCAGGCTTTAATGGGTCCCGAGCTCCGCCCTTGGCCCTTCTGGCTCTAGGCCCCGCCCCCGATGGGCAGGCCACTGGTGTTCTGGCTCCGGACCCGCCCACCAGGGCCTCTGCGCAGCCTCCTCTGCCTCTGAGTCAGCAGGAGGTCACACCAGCTCACTACATGTGTACAAAATTGCATGTGCAAAATCAGAGGCCAGCCAGTGGCCACTTTACAAATATGGGCTACACACAATGTAACTGTGAAGTGGTGTCTGATATATGCTTTCATGCAAGGGATTTATAGAAGGAACCAAGGAGGGATCATAGCAGAGTTCCACTTGCAATACACCAGTGTCTAATGAGAAACATTATGAGGGAATACAATTTCCTTAACACAGGAGTGGGACAGACCTAGTTTATACAGGATAGCACGTGCTTGGCCACTGGTGCTTTATCTATCTGTTCATTCACAGGTACAGCAGCTTGCAGCTCCTGTTGGCTGTGGGTTGCTGTTTCTGGCCACTGGGAGCTGTGGGAAGCGGTATCCCAGTCCATGCCACTTCCCACAGCTCTAAATGGCTATAAATGGCAATCTGCAACCAATGGGAGCTGCAAGTGGCAGTACCTGTGGACACGAAGGTAAATAAAGTGGCGGCGACCCACCAGGCGCTAACCCTGACAAATCACCTATCGCTTTTTGCCCACCCCTACATTAACAGGTAATTGTGCAACAGCTTCATTTTATAGAACTCAGTGTTCTACTAAGCAATCACAATAACTAGAAAGTCACAACACATAACCATAACAAATTGATGCAATGACTCAGTAAGAAATGTAAGCAGCAGTAAGGTTTCTTTCTCAGCACCATATATTTAAAATAACAAGAAAGTACAGAGAGAGAGTCCTATATTCCAGTTTGAAGCAACAAATATCAGTCACAGCCTACCATCATCTAAATTATTTCTCCTAAGCTCTCTAGAACAGCAACTGTATTTATTTTGTATTTTGTCACCAGTCGGCACATTGCTACTGCAAAATATTGCTATTTTCTTTGTAACAGAGAGGTAGCTGTGTTAGTCTGTATCCTAACAAAACAAAAAAGCAGTCATGTAGCACTTTAAAGACCAACAAAATAATTTATTAGGTGATGAGCTTTCGTGGGACAGATGCTCTTCTTCAGATCTGGAGAAAGTGATGTACTGGAAATGGCATGACAGTTTTACAACACAGAGTTACAAAAAAAATTGAAATAAAAACTGCCAAATCAGATACATAAGACAGAAGAGTAGGGGTAAAGAGGAGCAGGAGGGATAGAATTACTGACTTTAAGTGTTCTGCCTGAGATCACTACGAATATCAAAAATGGGGAAACTGTCTTTGTAATGTGTCAGGTAATTGCTATCTCTATTAAGGCCAAGTGTCAATGTATCGAATTTGGCCCACTCCATTGAAATGCTCACTCACGGGTTTATGTGTATTCAGATTCCTAATGTCTGCTTCGTGTCCCTTCATTCTTTGGTGACTGTTTGCCCAGCTTGTCCAATGTACATAGTAGAGGGGCATTGCTGGCACATATAACATTGGTTGAGGTACAGGAGGAGCTTCTGATCTTATAAATAACATGGTTAGGTTCAGTGATGGTGTCTCCAGAATAAATATGTGGACAAAGTTGGCAATTGGATTTGTTGCAGGGAAAAATTCCAGGATTAGTGTTACTGTGGAATGACCTGTGGTTTCTAGTGAGACTTCTCCTGAGGTTAGGTGATTGCCTGTATGAGAGAACAGACCTCTCACTCAGAGCATCATGGTGTGTAGCATCATGTTCCAGTATAGGTTGTAGGTTGTTGAGGATGTGCTGCAGGGATTTGAGCTGGGGCTATAGGTAATAACAAGTGGATAGGCTGTGTGTTAGCAGGACATGAGCTAGCACATTAAAAATGGCAGAGTGGATGTTGCAATAGGCTACATAAAAACAACAGTAAAGTCAGTACAATCTAAAATTTCATTCAGACAAAACCTTGTTTCTACTGCTTCATATGCCTTACGCTGAAATGTAAGTACAATATCTCTATTCCAATTCATTTCTTTGCTAACAAGATAGTAGAAAGTCAGCAAGCTCACAGCAGTAGTCTTCCCTGATTTTTGCATGTTTTTGTATGTAGTTTCTAAAGTGAGGTGTAACTTGGTGATGTGCAAAACAAATCTGACTCCTGATAAAGGTACAGTAATCTGGCAAGGTTGAATGGGAATTGTTTCAAGACCTCAGATTACTTTAGGACCATGTTTCTCAACCAGTGGCATGCATACCCCTAAGGGTATGCGAGAGAAGTCCGGGAGTACTTATAAATTGTTTTGAAAAAACTTACGTTTTAAAAAAGGTTGAGAAACACTGATTTAAATCACCAAAAAAATTGATTTAAGTCAAGTTACCAAAAAAGCTAAGACTGACTGTGTTTAAAGTGCACTTAACTTTGGGGTAAGCTCCACTGAACTCACTGGCAATCTGTTTTTTGAGAAAACAAGTATATATAGAATAGGGTATAGAAAAGCAGAGTTACGATGGAGTAAAATACAGAATAGACTTCTGGCATCACCATTATGGTCTGTGTCAAGATATTTCAAAATAAGGTGCACATATTATGTAATATAAAATAAGAAAATGGCACTCACTGGCTACTGGAAATATTAGATTTCTCATATTGTAGACTTCTGTATTGTATACTTGAGTGATAGATTCCAAACCTGGTTAACTAATTAAATAAGACATAAGGATTATTTTTCTGAACTTTTTTTCTAGCAACATCCAGTACAGGACTCAGCTATATCCACATCTTCGGCCACATAATTTTCTCCGAATAAGCAGTTTTTCTTAAGATGCTTCATTCTTGCAACTAAGCCCTGCACCTTCTTTCCGCACTGCTTACACTTGACTCATTTTACATTTTTTATCTGGGGAATTAATTTCTTCAAAATAGTCCCAGATAGGGTCTCTATTATACCCAGAAGCCACAACAGTGTTTCTGTGTCAAAAATAAGGGGAATATAGGATGATGTGAGTGTGCTGAATGTCTTCCATTTTTCTTCCCAGTCTACTCCACTGTTCCTTTCTGTGCTGCCTCCTCCCTTCCTTAAATATTATCTCTTTAAGACAATGTCATAACTATTTCCTTTACCATGCTTGGCTAAGGTCCACCACCACATAAGCACACAACAAAAAACAATCCCATCCGGCCTGTGTCTTTCTTTGCACATGCTTCTTTTTACTCTGCTGGGAAGCAAAAATTGAAGGCCCAGAACTCACAAGAAGCAAGAGTTAGTAGCTCGGCTTGGCAAACTAGAGCCATTAAATCATTTTTATGAGTCTGTAAGTATGTGTGTAGCATGTTTGTGATGAGATTTAATTGTAATTATTATTTTAAAATGAGAAATTTAATATTTTATTGATTAGTCTAAAAATTCAAAACATCCAATTTAAATCAAAATTCCATTTTTTAAAAATATTATCAATTTTTATCCACCCTGCCTGCTGGCATGAGTCTGTCATCTGGGATGGGGACTTGCACCAAACTGCAGTGAAGACATAGCCAGAGATACTAAATAACTTGCCCACAGGCCTACCCGTCATGAGACCCATCCTTCCACTCATTTGCTACTTGTCAAATACTCCTAAACTCAATGAAAGATCGCATTAATCTACCAACCACAGTTCAGAATTATTGTCCAGATTGAATACACCATTCGACAGCAGCCAATTTCAAGCCATGTCTTGAATAATGGTCTTTCCACACCTGTGCTAAATCAGAAAAATGACCAGAATGCATCCCAGTGTGACTATGCAGACTGGCAAACACATCCTTTTCCTGTCCAAATCCCTCATCTTTGCTAGCTTATTACACGGCTGAACCAGGGTTTGATATAGCTGATGACATCCTTTAAAGGACTTCAGAGTATTCAGTGGGTGAGAAATAAGAAGGCACCTTCAGCTTCTGCACCCAGACTCAATAGCACTCACATGCACATGCCTAAAACAATTAGTCTGCACTTAGAAATAAATTAATATACAAACCTAGAAATTCAGTATTTGGATCTGTCTTATCTTTAAGGACAAAATTATTATTCTAAACCTCCAGACTTATAAACCAGTGGGACTTTCATTAACAGCAAAGGATATCTCCCACAACAAGGTTGCTATTTAGAAGGGGGACCACTTTATTTATCAAATAGAAGATTTATCCAGGGTTGAATAGTGACAGAGATAGGCAATACCAAATGAGAAACAATCTCAACTGTGCTAAACGCTATGCTGTCCAAAGTCTCAAAAATAACCCAAACATTAGAATCAAACCAGCTGACAAAGGGGGTGCTGTTGTCATCATGAATAATTCAGACTACGAAAAGGAGGCAGCCAGACAACTCTCCAACACCACATTTTACAGACCTCTCTCCTTTGATCCCACTTTGGAGTGCCAAAAGAAATTACAACAACTACTTAAGGAATTCCCTGCTGCTACTCAGGACCTTATTCACTCAGACACACCATCCGAGCCCCGACCTGGATTCCTCAATTTACTTCCCAAAACACACAAACCTGGAAACCCCAGATGCCCTATCATTTCAGGTATTGGCACCCTTACTACCAGACTATCCAGTTATGTAGACTCCCTCCTCAAGCCCTATGCCACCAACACTCCCAGCTATCTCTGAGACACCACTGACTTCCTGAAGAAAGTACAAAACATCAGAAAACTTCTTGACAACACCATCCTTGCCACCAGGGATGTAGAGGCTCTCTACACTAATATTCCACATGAAGATGGAGTACAAGCGATCAGGAATATCATCCCTGATGTCACCACAGCCAATCTGGTGTATGACCTCTGTAACTTTGTTCTCACCCACAATATTTCTGGGGCCACTTTATACTCCAGATTAGTGGCACTGCAATGGGCACCCTCATGGCCCCACAATATGCTAATATATTTATGGCTGACTTGGAACAACAATTCCTCAGCTCTCATCTCCTATTATCCCTCCTTTACTTATATATCAGTGACATCTTTATCATTTGAACCCATGGTAAAGAGATTCCACAGAGACTTTAACAATCTGCACCCCACCATCAACTTATGCCTTGACCACTCCACACTCCAGGAGGTACACTTCCTGGGTACAATACAAATCAATGATGGCCTGATCAGTACCACACTCTACTGGAAACCCACTGACCGCTATACTTACCTACATGCTTCTAGCTTCCATCCTGCGCACACAACTAGATCCATCATTTACAGTCAAGCCCTTAGGTACAATCACATCTGCTCTGATCCTACTGATAGAGACCAAAACTACAAGATCTCTACCAAACATTCATAAACCTGAATTACCCACCAGGAAAAGTAAAAAAACAAATCAACAGGGCCAGATGAATACCCAAAGACCAACTACTCCAAGATAGGCCCAAAAAAGCCAATAACAGAACACCATTGGTCATTACCTACAGCCCCCCACTCAAACCACTGCAACACATCCTTAAAGACCGACAACATATCCTAAATCAGGATGCCACATTCCAGAAGGCCCTAGCTGACAGGCCTGTTCTCTCCTATAGACAACCTCCCAACCTTATGATGATTCTCACTTGCAACCACAGGCTATACCACAATAATACCAATCCTGGACCTTTTCCTTGCGACAAGCCCCCTTGCCAATTTTGTCCACATATCTATTCTGGAGATACCATCACTGGACCTAGCCATGTTATTCACAGAATCACAGACACATTCTCCTGTTCCTCGACTAACATCATATATGCCATTATGTGCCAACAATGCCCGCACACCATGTACATAGGACAAACTGCAAACACTCTTCGGCAGAGAATGAATGGACACAAAACAGACATGAAAAAACTCCTAACTCATAAGCCTGTCAGCCAGCACTTTAATGGAGTGGTCCATTCTGTTAATGATCTGTAAGTCTATGTTTTACTGAAAGGGAACTTTAACAATTGTTTAAAGAGGGAGTCCTCAGAACTGTCATTTATATTCAAATTCAACACATTAACACATGGTTTGAACTGGGACAGCAATTACCTGGCCCATTATAAGGATTCTTTTACATACTATTTTTTTATCCCTTAACTTCCCCACCCCACATCCTTTCCTGCCCACCCCTCTGCTCTTCTGATTTGTCAACCTTGATAACTATTTTTGGACCTAAGTGCATTACATATTGAGTCTGTTCTGGTATGACTACGATCTGAAGAAGTGGGTCTGTCCCATGAAAGCTCATCACCTAATAAATTATTTTGTTAGTCTTTAAAGTGCTACTGGACTGCTTTTTTTAACCCAGAGTTGTTCTTGTCCTTCAGAGCAGGGGCTGGGGGTGTATAGGAGTAATGGCAGGGGGTTGAGAGGTGTGGGGGGGGGGCTCAGGGAAGGAGTTGGGGGCACGGGAGTCACGACAGGGGGTGGAAGGCTCAGAACGGGGTGTGGGTGCAGGTGTAAAGGCAAGGGGTTGTGAGATGTGGTGGGGCTTAGGAAGGTGTGTGGGAGGCTCAGGGTAGGAGAGCGGGGAAGCCTGGGGCAATGAGAGCCACACTGCCCAGCTGCCAGTGTTGCTCTTCAGTGTCGGCCCAGGGTGGCAGGGGCTACATTGGCCAGGTGATGGCTGCTGCCCTGGGCCAGGCTAAGGCCACAAGGGACACACTGCCTAGTGGGCGGCTGCTCTAAAGCTCTCTGGGACTGTTGGGGGTCCATTTTTTGCTACCTCCTTGTGGTCCTTCTGGAGCATAGCTGTTCCCCACCCTTGCTGCCACGTGAGGTCATTCTGGAGTATAACTGTCCCTGCTACCAGACCCACCCTTTTCCGTTTGATGAGAAACAATCACATTCCACACACATCCCATTGTCTTGGCACAACCAAACCCTGACCTTGCTTTATGTTATAAGAGGAAGCTGAACACCAAATCTGGTGTTCCTAGCTCTTACTGTTTAGGAGAGGTTCTTGAACGAATGGACTCAAGATGGACAGGCAGACACACAGACAGGACTTGGCTTTTAAGGCTTAAGAAATACAAAGATTCATCAACACATAATATAAAACCCATCACCTGCATAACACAAGTATTATGGCAATCAAATCCTGTATTAGTCTGTTACATGCTCCAGTGAGGTACTGAAGCGATCCATTACCTCTGAAGACCAAGCTCTGAATTCAGCAACAAAACACCGAAATACGATCTCTGTCAGCCTTCACCTCACACTTACAAAACTAATACGCACTGCAGCATAATTGCTTTTGTTCAAAACCCATCAAATGACTGAACAAGTACAGCTATTTAATTATTCTTTAACAGCCAGCTTTCTGTGATTTGGAAATGTGGGGGAACTAAGCATAAAAACAGCACTTATAACACTGGAGCTGCCAATGCAAAATACAACAAAAAACCCAGGTGCCTGAAGACAATAAAAAAGGGCTATTTCAATTAAAACTATCTTTAAAAAATGAGATATTTTAGTTAGTGTATCTCCCTTTCTAGCTCTGTAAATTTAGTCATTTTATTTTCAATGCATTTTAACTTATATTACTACTTCCGTAGACTTTATTTCCAGTCAGAAATGTTCACTTTCCAGAATACTGGCTGAATAGTGTGAGCACTGGATTCAAAAGTAAACCATGCAGTTGAAAGGGAGGACTTGTACTAATGCAAAAGGTTACTCTGATAGTCATCCAAAATGATGGTGCAGATTCTTTTTGACAGAGGTGAGCCATATTGGCAAATTAATACAGATGCCATTATAATTTGTATTACAGACCTAGTGATGGCCAACTTAGGCTAGTGAGCAGTGACCCGTAAGATTGTTGTAACCCAGACGGTATCCGGGGCTAGGGTAGTTTTGCTAACTGAGCTCATGTACCTAGAATTTGTGAGGTGTACCAAATAATCCATAGCGGCGCTTTGACTGAATGCAGGGGGAGCACATGACCCTCACAGTCAGTAATATGTGCAATCAGCAAGCACCTCACTTCACATGCCCTTAAGAAAAAACCGACACAGACGGAAACCAGAGGAAACTGGCAATCCTGCTCAAGAGCAACAGTAAACAAAATGTCTCATGGAACACACATAGAACCCTGATGGGCCACACGTGGCCCTCAGGCTGCTGGTTGCCAACGACTGACCTAGAGGCTTCTGCTGGGATTGGACTGCATTGAACAAACATAAAGTGAGAGACAGTCTCCTACCTTAGAGCATACAATCTAAATTGACAAAATATGATCATATTAATAAAGAGCTGAAGTAGCTTACTCAGAAAGAGTGACAGAAATGAGAATAGAACCTAGCTGTCCTAACCCCAGCCTAGCACTCTCACCACTGGACAGAGGTGTTTTCACAGAACAGTTGCTCTTAGTACAACTGTGCCTGGCCCATAACTAATGGATTTGAGCAAGACAAATTGAGTATCTCCCCTCACTGGCTTCATAGGAAAGAAAACCAAAATCTGAAAACATCCAGTGATATTCCCAAGCACCATGTCTTTCGACAATTAACTACAAATTAATTAAAAGAGAAGGGCTATAAATGGAGCCCAGCAGATCCACAGATATCCACAGATATCAGCATCTGATCAGTTAGTGGGGTGGATACCTGTGTAGGGGGAAAGGTGCCAAGGCAGGTCCCTGCACTGCCAGCAGGGAAAGGATACAAGAAGTTGTGTCCCAAATCTCCCTGCAGGAGGGGCTGAGTGCCAACCCTGCCCATCCTGTCCCCGCCTCCCCGGCCTAGTAAGCACTGATCTGCAGAGCCCAAACCCAGGCCTCCAGCTACCTCCGACCCCCATTTTCTGCTTTCATGCTGCCTGCCTCTTTCCTGCACAATCCCGCCCTCTCCTTGCTCATTTGTGCTCCTTTACCCCTCTCCCTTTCAGATTTGTTGTGCAGATGCAAGTAAAATCCACATTGTAGATTATTGATCAGGTGAGGATTTGAGTCTGGTCAATGTGGATTGGATGACAATCCACATTTTTGTATTCAGCCAAGGCTCTAGCTATACATATGGCTTTGCTAAAGAGATTAGTAGCTAAAACTGCATGAAATTATTCCAGTGAACGCAGTAAAGTGGGGAGTTGTGTTTGCTTTTTCGTTTGTATGGTACACATATATTCAGGCACATTCTCAAACTTCACAAATAAAGTGGATGTTCAGACTCCATACCTGGACCATTAGATACCCATTTTGGCATCTAACTACTCATTACAGATGCCAAAATGTTAATGTAAAGGCCTATTTCTCTTGGATTTCAAATGTGGGATTTGACATCATTCTAAGGGTACATCTTCACTACGTGGAAGATTGATCCTGCTGCGGTCAATCTTCTGGAGTTTGATTTATCTTGCCTGGTGGGGATGCACTAAATTGAACTTACAGGGCGCCTGTATCGGCACCAATATGCCTGCTCCTCACTGGGAGTAAGGCAAATCAATGGGAGTGAATGTTCCTGTCGACCTCTCTTAATGGAGATGGCATAGAAGCCTGAATTGAGGTATGTCAACCCCAGCCATGTAATTAACGTAGCTGGAATTGCGTACTTTAATTTGACCTTCTGCTGTAGCATAGACCTTCCCTAAGATGTCATTTCAAAATTGGGGCTTTATAAACAAAAGATTCAGTTGATATTTGGAGATAAGGAAATAGGAAGGAAGATCAACGTAGATAGGATTGACCTAGAGAACGTAGAGAAGTTCACATATCTGGGGAGCAACAAAATGTATGATGTAGACTGTAAGAAGGAAATAGCAACTAGAATAGCAAAAGCAAGAGTGAGTTTGAAGGCGATGGATGAGATCTGGAAAAGCAAAGCAATTATCTTAGGAACAAAGCTGAGAGTCTAGAAAATGTGTGTATTCAGCAGCATGTTGTATGGTTATGAGACATGGGTGATAGCGGAAGATTCAAAGAGAAGAATATTAGTGTTTGAGAGAAGTTGTTATAGAAAGATCCTGAGAATATAATGGATGCAGAAGGTCACCAACAAGGAATTATATAGGAAGATACAACCAAAAGAGAACCTACTTCAGAAGGTTATACAATGCAAGTTAGAGCTATTTAGGCACATTTGCAGAATGAATGACAAACAAAAAATCAAGACCCTAGTATTTGGCACAATGGACAGTTTGAATAGGAGAGGCAGACCCCCAGAGACTGGGTAGATGACATAGTAGGTTGGCACAGAGATAGTCTACAGAAACTAAGCCACCCCACACTGGACAGAGAAAGATGGAAGGAAATAGTGAGAGAGGCATCAGACACCAATGGGCACTGAGCCCATGGTTGTTGACAATGATGAGTAAATCTGTACTGTTTCTAGTCTTATTAGCTCTGATTATGTGTCAGCTGTATAATACTGTTATCACATGTAGTCTTAAAAATGGGGTGCAGCAGTCTCTGTACTCAAAAGAATATAAAACTCATCAATAATAATGTGAGAAGTGGTTTTAGGGAAGTCTGATGCAGTTGTAGGCCAGCTCTACACCAGACCTTAAAGTCAATTGTAGATCTACAACTCCAGCTATGGTAACTGTGTAGCTGGAATAGATGTATCTACAGTTTACCTATTTGGCTGGCCTCACTGAGGGGGGTCGACAGCAGAAACTCTACCATAAACTTCCTTTACTCCCTGTGAGAATGAGGAGTACAGGGGTTGATTGTCAACCCCCGATTGTTCAATTTTGCTCTTCCCCACTAGTGTGTGAAATCAAACCCCAGAAGATTGACCCTGACCATGTCAGTCTCATGGGTAGTGTAGATTTATCTTGAGACTCATACAATCCAGTAACAATAACTCTAATTATTAGTAATCTAATTCTCCCAGTAATGTACTTGGTGTGCCATATACCACATAATGTCAGCGATATATCATCCCAGAAAAATTTCCCCTTCCATATCCTGCCTATTTCTATTAATTTTGCGTAAGCAAAGTGGTGCCTACATTTAGTATTTTGGCAAAAAGCACTGTATTTTGTTTTCTAGCATTCTAGTCTATGGGTATGGTTATATTACAGTGATCTAACAGAATTCACTGTCAGAAGACATTTCCCAACAAAACCTCTGTTGACAGAGTGCAGCTACACACAAAAGCCAATTGGAAGAGTAATCCACTCTGTCAGCAGACTGTCTGAACTGCCCAGCCACTCTCTCGACAAAACAGGCACCTGGAACCACAACAGTCCTGGATACCCCATCTGTCGAGAGAAGGCTCCCCAGAGCGTCTACACAGCTTTTTTTGTTGACAGAATCTGTCGAGAGCAGTGTTATGCATCAAGGCTGAGAGGCAGAACACTGCCAGAAAAAGTGCTGACTTTTGTGTGTCGATGTTCTGCCAGTTTGTCAACTAAACCAGGATTTTGTCAGCAAAACTCGCTAGTGTAACCTTAGCTTATACTTATTTTCATCAAGATTGTTTTAAAATCAACTGACCATGATGGCATTTGAAAGGGTTATTGAATTGGTGGTTACTGTAAATCTAGTTTCTGATTATATATTTATTTTTGTGCTTGTGCTCTTCAGGAGTATTTTAGAGACCAGGGATTTTTTATTTACTTTGAGAACAACGGGGACTCTCTCAATAGCTATCCTGTCATTCTTAATTTGGGATTTAAAGTCTTCAAATACTATGCAGTATTATTCTGAAGTGATATAAGGCAATAAAGTATTATATTATTATAAGGCTACACTAAGGTATTAATACTGTTGTGATGCAATTCTGTTACGCTGCTGTAAATTTGAAGTAACTGTCCTGATACAAATACAATTACTCATGATTAGACCTATGTACAATAATTTAACTGAAAATTTGGTCCATTATATACAATGATTCATTGGATAGAAAGTAGAAAGGCACAGGCAATATAACAAAGATAATTGGGTGGAAAGAGCATATTTAAAGGAGTTTATGTAATATTATTTACTAAAAGATGTTGAAGGGAGGTAAGAAGCTATTTGGTTTATTTAAATGTGATAATGAATGGCTGGTTTGTTGAATCATAATGTGGGATTTTTGGGTGAAGACTTATGTGTAATCCCTGCAGTTCTAGTAGAGTTCAGATATTGCAAAAGGTACCACAATATTAGACAGAAACTTAGATTCAGCAGTGAACTTTAGGACACAAGTTTCCTGCCTGTTTCTATTCTGATGAAAAATACCAAATTGGGTCACAGTGTTTTGATTTTGTGTATGGTAACAAATTTCTTTTCTAATCTTCCCCTTTTTTCACCGACCTTAAGCTGTTTTTGAAAAACGGAGAACACGTAAGTATGCTTCTTTTTGTTCTTTTCTTTTTGCTTTTATTACAAAGCGAAGCATGGGCATAAATTTAGCAGTTGTAAACTGAAGGATTCCTTGACAGATTCTAGCTCTTCATATTAAATGTAAAAGTTACAGCTTTTCTGAACTGTTGCACATATGTAGCTTCATGATGACATTTGTTAGGCAATATCACCAGGATCCAGGATGCTCAATAATAAAATGAGAAGAAATAAGAGCAATGGCTAACACCTGGGCTCTTGAATTATGGAAGCAAAATACTGCTTCAAAAAACTGGGATTTACTCCAAAGTAACAGTTGAAAGAAGAGTTTAATCATTAAAATATACAAATTAATTAACTAATATCTGAACAGCTCCACTATACTCCAGCTAAGATAATTTCTCAAGTTGAAGACATACTGGATTTTTTCCCATGTTTGTGTACTTATGAAGAAAATATTTCTTACCCAGCAGCACATTTATATGTCCTTGAGAAGAGCAGCAAGACAAATATAAAGTATCAATGTGCTCTTGGAATTAAATAGTAAAGGATAATAACGCTGATAATATAATGCGTAGTGAGCCAGATTCTTCTGAAATGAAATAATTTTATAAAACCCAAAAAAGCTAATAGGGCAGCCACATCATTTTATAGAAGGTTCTACTGTCTTGTGAAACTTCCACATTATACTAAACTAAATTTAACTAAACTACTACTACTGCTTTGCACTTCCATATTATCTCTTAGGCAAAAATCTTAAAGTTCACAATAGCTCTGTGACCTAAGGAAATATTCTTTTAAGATTTTATATATTACAGATAGGACAGAGAGAAATAATGTGGCTTTTCTAATTTTACAAAGGAAATCTTTGTATGCAGAGCCCATATTAGAACTTCTGATCCTTAGTCCTCTACTTTAGCTACACAACAAATGTTTTCCTCAAAAGGAGATCATTTTCTTCAAGACCACTCAGTATATCTTTTATTCAGAGAGACTCAGAATTCAAAGACAATTGTCAAATATGATTAGAGGAATGGGAAAACTCCTGTATGAGGACTGGTTGACAAGATCAGGATTATTTAATTTAGAAAGAAGATGAATAAGAGGGGGCTAAACAGAAATATATGAAATAATGAACAACACAAAGAAATCAGGCATTCTACTTTCCTTTCTATTTTTGTTTACAAGAACAAAATGATTTTGAATAAGAATGAAAGTCAAATTTAAAAGTGATATTTTTCAAAACTTTAACAGTTCAGTGCCTTAGTATGATTCAAGAGGATTAGTCAGTCACACAGACAATCAGAAATCATTATACAGGACAGTATTTTTTAAAAGAAAGATGAACTCTCATACTTTACAGCACGAACCAAACAATGACTGGAATGAGATTATCAGGAAACTTTCCCATGAGCCAATTATTCCATTACAGTTTGCTCTTATGTTCCTTGTTGCTTCCTTCTAAGCATCTGGTAATGACCATTGCTGGAGACAGCACACGAGACTAGAGGAGTCTCTGGTCTGATCTGGTATGGTAACTGGTATGGTAATTCTATGATATCACACTGCTGTTCCTCCAATCAGTAATCACCTGTAAACTTTTTAAATAGTTTTCCCTAGTAGCTTCATTTTCAAATTTAATATCAGACCTGTTGTTTTTAATTGGGAAAGGCATGACAGTGGAATGCGACAGTCTGACCTGGATGAAAAACATACCTGTAAATCGATCAAAAACAACAAGGAGTCCTGTGGCACCCTATAGACTAACAGATATTTTGGAGCATAAGCTTTCGTGGGCAAACGCCCACTTCCTCAGATGAAAGCTTATGCTCCAAAATATCTGTTAGTCTATAAGATGCCATGGGACTACTTCTTGTTTCTGAAGATACAGAATAACTCGGCTACTCCTATGATACTTATAAATAGAGCAAGCATTTAACAATGTTCCTGTAGGTTTTACAATGACTTACAAGGAGGGAAAATATTTCTAAATTATGTGCAGCCTTTCAGAATAGAATCTGCCACATGGATCCAGTTTCTTCCACTGTTTGGTGTTTTTTCACTAGGGGAAAACTAGTTGAGCACATGGTAAACAGCTGTTGACAGTTGGTTGCTCACCAGGGTTCAGTCAGCTCGGTGCTCCCAGAGCACATTTGCTAAGAGTGTGTCACTTCTGAGGCCCACCTATTTGATTTTCTTTCCCCTGGGCTTTCCTACTTTTCCTTCTGAAAATTGGCTGTTTGCTTTCAATGGGAGGGGGATGAGAGTGATGCAGTCTGGGAACATGACATCATACACCCACAACTACTTGCGGGGCATTTTTCTCCCATAATTCACTGGCAGAACCCCAGAATGCAATAGGGCTGATGGAACTGAGGAACAGGTGCCCACAATGCACTGCTGCAACAGTTGAACTTTGGCGATTTACTGGGGATGCACAAAGGCAACTTTCTGAGCAGATGTGGTCACTCAACTTTGACTTTGTAAAATCTAGTGTTACAAAGTCGACTTTAATAAATTTGACGTTATTTTCCAGTGAAGACATAACCCGAGTTTGCCAAATGTCACAGTTTAAGGTCCAAATAACAGATCATTCCTTGACAGCAAATTTCAATTCTCAACACATTCTCACCTTCTACTTCTTCTCTCACCTTCTACTTGTCTTTGCTCTGCAGTAACATGAGAAAGCCTACGACACTTCTCAAAATGATAAAAGTTTACTCCCATGTCTTTCACTCAAATGTCCTTCATTCATTATTGTACAATGGGTTTTTTGGGGAGCCAGGTGCCACTCTCCACCCCAGACATGTATATGTATTATTAGTACTCTGAAAACACTAGATTCTGGCATTAAATCCTTGCAGTGTGAAAATAATTATGACAGTAAAATTGTTTTACTTGGAAATTGGTCTGCTGGTCTAAGAGATGCAAGGCTCCACAAGAGGTAGAGAATATAAAACCAGGCCAAAAACTAATGCTAAAACTGTTTGAAAAGATTTTGTACAGTACACATTACACAAAATTCTAAAAATCTATTAACAAATGTAAATGTAGATTAGATATTAAAAGTTACATACCAACTTCTCTGTATTTGTTATACATAATATACAAAATTAGGCTAAGATTCTAAATAATTTACAAAAGTGGATTACCACTTACTAAATACTAGCTTTTCAAGTAGCAATTAAAAAAAAAAAGCTGAACTAGTCCTGATCTGCCCAAGAAAAGGGTACACAATTCTGACAGATCCCTTAGTACAGGCAGCGGGAGTAAAACATACCCATATGATAATCACATCCTTACAGAAATTGAAAACGTATGTGAAAGTCATGGTGGTCCTGAAAAACTATAAACTCATAAACGATTTCTTGATTCAGTGTCATCATTCATTTCTTTCATTTGAGAAATCAGAGTTTTAGCAGGACATACAAAGATTGATGGCTTTTTCATAAAAGGATATTTTATGAAACAGTGAAATGTAGCATATTTCTACCTGATAAATGCAGAGACCTGTAAACTTTGAACCTATATTGGCCTTTGTTGCTTGTGACCTTGTTTAAGTGATTTATTTTCTTTTAACAACTGCACTCTGCAGGAGGTTGAATATACTGTGTAGATGTTCAATTCTGTTGAAAATGAAACAGTTTAAACTCGGAGTGGCTAACATCAGAAGCTCTAATAGAGAGAAGTCATATTATTCTCCTTTCAGTATCCTTTATAGGAGCAATATTTATGGTTTGAGAAAATATGTAATATAGAAAAACAGCTTGGCAGGCTGCCCCAGGACTGTGCAACCTGAAGTTCAGGCTGCTGAACAGCAGGGCAGGCAAGCACTAGAAAACCAGGCTATGTGATGGAAATCTACCTGTTAGAGAGGAGCTTTGTTGAGATTGAACCATTGCTGCAAAATTTTTTTGATTTCTATTATTTTATTAATTTCTATTTTTTTGATTTCCACGTTTTGTTGGAAGTTTTCCACAAGGCCATCCTTACATTAAACTTACTTCGTCATCATCATCATCATCATCATCAATAACCGTGGCTCAGTGCCCGTTGGTGTCTGATGCCTCTCTTACTATTTCCTTCCATTTTTCCCTGTCCAAACTAACTTAAGTCCCATGTGCTCACTTGGCATCTCTTCTACTTATTCTATACCGGTGTACAATGGAATCTACAGGAGGGCAATTTTCATGGAGGAGGAAGAACATGTAAAATGATGTTAAATAGAGCAGTTCAATGCCTTCATTTTGTTCTGGCCCACAGATGCAGAGCTATGTGCAAATCCAATATTTTCTCCTCCTAAAGACTAGAGCAGGGGTCTCAAACTCAGTTTACCTGATGGCTTGTGTCAGTCCTCAAATCCTGGCAGGAAGCTGGGGGATGGGAGGGGTGTGTTCATGTGTCTCCCAACCCCATCTTCTGCCCCCAGGCAATTTAAACCTACCTCTGTGGACCCTGGTGCAACCACTGGTAGCACAGAGAGGTTAGAGCAGCTTCCAACTTATAGCTCTGCACTATTGCTGGCATATCACTGTGGCCTGGGGGAGGTGTGTGCAGAGCCATCTTGTCCATAGGATGGTTGGGTACAGCTGTCCCTTTGCTTTGGGGGGCCTGTGGTGACCACCCCAACTTTCTTGTGGATAGGATGTTCCTTCATACTCAGGTTAGCCTGTGGGGCCCTCAGGGGGCTGGGACCAGCAAGCAGGGGTTACCCCCCCAACACACACCACAGCAGCAGGGGCCAAGGGAAAGTAGAACTATGCATCAGCCTGTTCCGTTCTGCCACCATCTCCCAGTCTTGGGGGACGGAGCTGGAGGGAAGGAGTACAATGGGGGGAGGGGCAGAGGGTGGAGCAGGGGATGGGAAGAAGCAAGATGGATGGAGTAGTGGCAAGACTTGGGGGAAGGGTACAAACACCTCCTGCCAGGCCTGCAGGGACTTAGGTGCCATCAGCCATGTGGGGCTGGATTGTGGAACTGCTTGGGCCCTGGGACATGAGTTTGAGACCCTTAGACTAGAAGAGATTTGAATTGCCAGAGATTGTCCTAGGTCTTTTGTAAGCCATGGGGACCTGTAAGGACAAGAAAAGAGGTAAGTTTAGAGCATTACCCTTTCTTTCAGATCTGATTCTCACTAGTGTGACTCCTGTCTTTGATACTTCAAATTTAGACTACTGGAAGCTTAAGCTAGTACAGAATGCAGTCACCTGCTTATTCAAGGGAATTTTCCCAAATGACATAACAATGTGCTAGGATCTGTGCACTGGCTGCCTGTTAGTTTCCACATAGAGTTTGAGCTATAAAGCCTCAATGAGACTTTTACCCAGGAGTTTCTCTTGCTCATCTTGGAATACTGCTGCCTTTGCAATCAGTGAAGGTATTCAAGCTGGCGACCCTTGAAGTTTAAAAGGCCAGGGGGCTGGTGGGAAGTATCACCTTTAGATATGTAATGGAAAGACCCCTGACTTTGTAATTCTCTTTCCCACCATTGGTCCAAAAGGTCCTGAGTTTGCTGAGCTTCAGGGTACACGGGAAGATCTATCTATTCTCCTGGACATACGAGAAGGTTTCAGGTGTATGGTGTTCTTGGGGACTGTTCCTTTTGTATCTAATTGCTCAGCAGATTTTTTGTTATGAGAGTTGAAAATTGGATTACGATTGAGAGTATCTTAATTATACTGTATGTTTAATTATATTGTATGTTTAATTTTTAGACTATACTCAAATGCCAAGAGCTGTACGATATATAGTAAAATTGATACATACAAAAATAAAGATTACTTCTGTTTTGTGATCATTTAAATTGTTTCATTTCTTTTACAGACTGTAACTTTCTTAGGGCAGGGACGGAGTCTATGTGTGTGTTTTGTAAAACATCATATGAGTGTATGGAATTATATATAATACATATAATAAATGTTTAAAATCCCCTACATTTTAATTCATGTATCTTCATGGATTGTTATCAGAAACTAAACCTTATTAAGAAGAGAAATCATACTACAGGTTGAACCTCTCTTGGGCAGCAGCCTCAGGACCTGACTGGTGCTGTATGAGAGAATTTGCCAAACTTCAGGAGGACAATATTGTCTACTACCCTACCAACACTTCTATTGTTTACTGGGCTCTTAGAAGACATTTTGGGGTAAATTAGAGATAAATAATAGCACAAAACACTAAAAGCCAGGACTGCTGGCTATAAACAAACTTTATGGGATCACGGGAAACTTGGCCACACCCATGATAAGTGATCATCTGGGTAATTAAAATCATGCCAGATTACAGATGTTGCCAGACAAGAGATTACTGATAAGAGCAGTTCAATAGGTAGTATAGACTTTGTTCTTATTAAACATTCCTGATTTAAAGCAAGAGAGACAGCATTCACTATTGGTCTCAATTTATGAGAAACTGTTTATGATCAGCTTGGCCAACAACTGACAAAAACGTAGTAATTTTGATGTACTGAATATTATGAAACAGACATTTTAAAGAAGAGAACTCCTTTTAAGTATGTATTAACATAGAGTTCCTGAAAGTAGAGTTAGCTTGTGATACCCTTTCTCTTGTTGAATAGAACCTCACTCCCCAACTAAGCAATGGGATCAGTTGTATACGATTTAATGGCCACATCTACACTTAGGAAAAACTTTGAAATGGCCATGCTAATGGCCAAATTGAAGAATACTAATGAGGCACTGAAATGAATATTCAGCACCTCATTAGCATGCTGCCAATTGCAGCACTTCATAAGTGCCGCATTTCACTTGGCCTGTCTACACGGGGGTCCTTTTTGAAAGGACCCCGCAAACATCAGCTGATAAGAATAATGGGATTTCGATGTTTGAGGGGTCCTTTCGAAAAGGACCCGCAGGTAGACAAACTGCATGCAAGTGAAACACAGCACTTTGAAAGTGTCACGGCCAGCAGCATGCTAATGAGGTGATGAATATTCATTTCAGCGCCTCATTATTATTATTTGATTTGGCCATTAGCATGGCCATTTCAAAGTTTTTCTTCAGCGTAAACACGGCCAACATGAGTAGGGATATTAGAATCTGGCCCTCAGATATTTTGCAAAGCCAGCAGTGAGAATGGGGTACTCCACTGAATAAAACTGCTCATGTAAGTGATGGTTTAGTCCAAATTAATGGAACTTTTAGCTTCAGTAGGACTAGTTTTTTGCCCTGCAAATCTCAGGTGCTACATATTTATATGGTAAGATTCCAGTCAACTCCTATTAGCCACAAAGTAAAAATCTGACCGACCTAAGAATATGTTGTCACTTCAAAACAAATAAACATAAAAACAAACTCCAAACAACAAACTTCTCCAGTAACCCAGAATATCACTTGCATTTTTTTCTAGGATCTACCAACTTCTGTTTGTGACAAATAATTTATTTAGTTAATATGAACTTTCTTCTACAGATTCTCCAGGGCCAAACTGTGATTTTCTTTATCGTTCATAAAACATTATTTGCCAAATAATTAATGTAAATATTTTAGGCTGTTGGTTATTTATGTTTTTAAGTTTTGAGTTCGTATGTGGGGTTATATTGTATATTTCTGTTCCATGATTGGGTGAGTATAATGTTAAGAATTATGTCTGAAAAGAAAAATTTGGGGTTTAATAAATCAGTATAAACTTTCTGAAAACATATTCCATCATTCCCCTTAGATTTGCTGCTTCTGCAAAAATTCCCAAAAGAAAACTCATGGTTTGTAGATAAAGGAGGGGGGGAAAAAAAACCATAGCCAAGCAAACCTGTAGAAGCCTCTGCAAAAGTTTGTAGTATTTGCCCAGCTCTTTTTATAAATATACTAGAAACAGACTGTTCCTTATCATTTAAAAATGTGGTTGGTTGGTTGGTTGGTTGGTTGGTTGGTTTAAAAATTCCCAGTGCTAAAGGTTTCTGTTAGATCGTTTCTGAAGGTCACAGTTGAAATTTTCAACTGGAGGTTCTATTGAGATATAGTCACTGTGCTTTAGTAAGTCATTCCATTATCCATGGTTAAAATCTTCACTGACTTCAGAAGTAATTGCTTTACTAAACAAAAAGGAAGTCTGATTCTAATTTGCTATCTAGATCTACATTCTTATATTCTTTTTATAGATTTTTGAACAAGTTATCACTAGAATCTTCCTTCACTCAAACATAAGTGAAAGTTTTATCTTTCTTCAGATATCACAAAAATAATTTATTACTAAGGAAACAAAACCTTTTGTCTCACAGTATATTTCTTTGCGACAGCTGTGGTATTTCAACGAAAGCACAAAAGCTGTGATGGTCTGGACTGCAATCAACCATTTTTAATAGGAAATTTTTACAGACCTTTAATAAGATCTTCTAACATAATTTATGAGGAGAGGTTTTGAAGTGAAGAGGCATTGTTTGGCAATGTGTTCTTCCTCTAATCTCAGGAAATTTAAATAATAGAGTGCTCATTTCCTCTAAACTTTGGATTTCTCCTAAAAATGGTTAAGAAAGACACCTGCTACACAAGCTCCAAAGTAAGTGTGTCCATCATCCAAAACATACATTCTTGTAAGAGCGTTTTGGAGACAAAAAAGTCCACATCAGAGCCAACTGTTATTAATAACGTAACACTGAAGTCTACTTATTAAATTCAGAAGATATCTTATTTTTGCCATTTTAATGCAGGTAACAATTTAGTTTGAGCAATAGCTGGTAGGAAAAAATTGATGTGATTAGGATGTATTTGAAAGAAGCAGGGAAACATTGATTATTTACAGTTTAAGATAAAACCAGATAAGCATGCAAAAAAATCACATATTTGCTGAAATGATTCAGACTTCCGAAGGCTATAAAAATTGGAAACATGACAAAATGGGTTTCCTACTGAGATATTTAATGTGTCTTATAAGAACAGACTCTCAAAGGGAATTTTAGCACTTGGTCTTTCTGTCCCAGCCAGAACCAGAAAATACAGATGCACAAGAAGGCAAAAATTAATGTTTATAATAAAGTCCAAAAATTTTTGGACAACAAATACATGTTTATTTGGGATTTGTTTGAGTTTTGGGCAAAGGTTCTTGGGTCAGTTCTTACTTTATCTGAACAAATTATTATCCATAGTTCACATTTAAAGTAAAGGATTTGCTGCCTATGCTGTCCAAACTCAGGGCTGATCTTCCCCTCCTGAGGAAAAAATATAATGAGAGGAGCCTTCGGCCTGGTCTACACTAGGAGATTAGGACAAACTTAGCTGACTTACGTTGATTTTCTAAGCAATCAGTCCACGCTATAGGTTTTGTTCCACCAAATTTAAGGTCTTGTATGGTTAACTTTTGTATGCCTGCTTTTCACAAGGTGTAATGCCAAAATCAGCCTTGCATGGTCGACTTTAGGGTAGTGCGGATGGCACATTATGAAATGTTATGTGTTTGGCTTCCTGGAGGTATCCCACAGTGCCCCAATGTAACCACTCTGGCCATCGTTTTCAGCTCCGCTGCCCTCCAGGTGTGCAGGAAATGGCCTGGGAAAGACTGAATTTCATTTCCTGCTTGGTCAGCATGGAGAGCAGAGCAAGCAGCACATCGCAGTAGCACATCTGGCCATGAATTCCAAAGCTTGCAGATGAGCTCCAGCGTGGAGCACACAGGAGATCCAGGGCTTTATTGCTCACAGGGGGGTGGGAATGAAGCTGTGCTGGCAAAACTACAAAACCATAAAAGAAACACAGACATCTATACCAAGATTTCACAGGGCATGGTGGTAAAAGGACATACCAGGGATGCTCAGCAGTGCCACATGAAAAAACGAGCATAGACAGATGTACCAGAAGACAAAGGAAGGAAATGGTCATTCTGGGTCATTGTCGCAACCATGCCGCTTTTATGATCAGCTGCATAGGATTCTGGGGTGTGGGAGGGACCCAACCACTATCCCCAAACAGTCTGTGGATTCCTCAAGCAGCCTCTAGAAACACCTGCAGCTAGAGTCAACCTCCCTGCATTCACTGGCAGCAGCAGTAAGTAGAGCAACGTGGCCCCACTCTCCAACTGCCAACCACATTGCTCTGAGTGTAGAGGGCAGGCCCAGCCCTCTCCCACATGACACACCAGCAGCCAGGGAGCAGAGCTGCGTTCCTCTGCTTCCCCCACAGTTTTCAGTGAGTGTGAGGGGGCCTGTCCTGTGCTGTGGCTGTCAGGCTCCCACACTAATAACCTGGGCCACCCAGAGGCTCTGGCCCCTTGCCCTTCCCACCTGTGGCATTTGGAGGGGTTTGTGATTCCTGAGGAGACCCCAATCACACATTGCAGTGTCTGGCCAACGGAGCCCTGCATGTTCCAAATTCTGCCCACCCACTTTCCCATCCTACTGTGGAGTCATATTTGCAAGATGCTAACTAGATGGGAAGTCCTTCTTTCTTTTATGTGTAGCTGCCCAAGCATGCAACTTTGAGGGAACTATCCATGGACCACCTGAATGGCAGTTGCTGACCCCTGGTTGTCCACGGACCACAATCTGAGATCTTCTGTGCTAGATCCTTCTGAAATCATGCTGGATATTCCACGCTCCTTCTCTCTTCTGGCTCATGCTCTTTCTTGCAGGAGGTAGAGCATGTACACATTCCATTGTGAAGGTCTTTCTAATCCACTCACTCTTGTTATTATTAGTAGACTGCAGACAGCCAGTTTGTCAGGTGGTTGCATTCCACTGCAATCCTCACTATTTTTGCAGGGATGTCTGGCTGCTTCAGATGATGTTTTAACCCTATCCATGCCAGAACCTGTGTGGGGCTCATGAATTATATATTTAAATAAAACAAAAAAGCAGTCATGTAGCACTTTAAAGACTAACAAAGTAATTTATTAGGTGACGAGCTTTCATGGGGCAGACCCACTTCTTCGGATCTGGAGACAGTGCTGTACTGGAAATGGCATGATGGCTTTATAACACAGAGATCCAAAAAAACCTGACAAATCAGATACATGGCGGGGGGTGGGGGCAAAGGGTGGGGAGAAGTGGAAAGAAATATTAAATGTAAGTGTCCTGCCTGAGATCACTATGAATATCAAAGATGGGAAAACTGTCTTTGTAATACGTCAGGTAATTGCTATCTCTATTAAGGCCAAGTGTCAACATATGAAATTTGAGCATAAATTGCAGTTCAGCTGTCTCCCTTTGGAATCTGCTGTTAAGGTCTCTTTGTTGTAAAATACTTATTCTCAGGTCTTTAACAGTATGGCCCACTCCATTGAAATGCTCACTGACAGGTTTATGTGTATTCAGATTCCTAATGTCTGCTTTGTGTCCAATTTTCCTGAGGTTAGGTGGTTGTCTGTAGGAGAGAACAGGCCTCCCACCCAGATCCTCTCAGAGTATAGCATCATGTTCCAGTATACGTTGTAGTTTGTTGATGCACTGCAGGGGTTTGAGCTGGGGGCTATAGGTAATGATAATGGAAATTTCAGATATGCTCATATGAAAAGAAAACCCTTTTGGCAAGTGTAAGAAAATAAGCTTGTATAATGTAAAAACTTATTGATATATAAATGTGAATACACATATATAAAAACAGTAACATATTTGAACATTTTTATTAGATGGATCAGCCTAAGATCCAGCACTTGATCATGCTGCACTCTCCCTTATGAAATATCACGCCACCTCCCTGGGGCCTGCCCCCCACACTTTGATCACTCCTGCCTTAGGATACGTACTAACTACTTATGCTAAACCATCTGTTTGATCTTGTATTTAGCTAAGCACTTCCTACTTTCTCCAAACCTGAAGAAAAGCTCTGTGTAAACTCTTTCACCAACAGAAGTTATTCCAGTAAAAGATAAGATATCACCCACCTTGCTGCTCTAATAAGTTGCAGATTAATTTACAAAAAACAACATCATATATAGAAATGCTGCCTTTTCGATAATAAGTAAGGCACATTCTTCTACTTAACTTCCTAAGATTTGTAGGTTAAACTAAGGAAAAAACTTTAAAATCTCTTTTAAGTTTCTCAAGTTGAGCACCCAAGCTATGGAGGCATTCAAAATCATTATTTATTGAAAATTCTAGATATATTTAAATACAAAATATGGATTTTTAAAAATTATTTAACATAAATCAGATAATATTAAAATAGGATGTTTAGGAAAGTAGTTTTAGTAAAGATATCTCACTATACATTTAAATTGGGGTTGACAGTTTCAAAAAGCATTGTTAAAATCAGTAATATAACAATTTGGGTGACAAGGAACCGTAAGTAGAAGCACACTAGCACAGTTCATGGTATCACCAACTTGCAGACCTCCAAAGCAAACCAAGTTATTATTATTATTATTATTATTATTATTATTATTATTATTACTTACATTAAGCTAGTGCATAGTGATCAGTTGGGCTCAAGGAAGCATGAGGATGTGCAATTGTTGATCCAAAAAGCTCACAAATTGAGTCTGGTCAGTGCATTGTTGAAAGATCTCTAGGAGGAAAAGACTCCAGTGTTGTAGACTGCATTCTTTATGATTTATTAAAACCTTTTTATGGTCTTTAAAATGTTTCTCAAACAGTTTATTTGTAAATATGTGGAATGTACGGCAATAAATGATAGCGTGGCAAGATAGTATGCAGGTCTTACGTAAGTTGGAAAATTAGGCGTTTTCTGCATGTGTATTTACAAGTACTTCAGAAATACTTCTACGATTTCTAAAAATTGTTATAAGCTGGGACATAGTTATCTGTTGAGAACATGTCCAGGGCAAAACCATGTTATCTGTGGTTACTGCAATTCGATTAAATTGGATTATCTAAAACTCCTGAGAAGGGCATGATAGAGCTGCAGCCAGTATTCCAGCACACAGACGAGAGCAATGATTGCTGACCTCTGCCCAGCAGGCCCATAGTATTCCCACAGGCTGGAGGTGTAGACTGAAATCCCCTCAGCTTGCACAGAACTCACGATGCAAAGATCTATTAATCAGGTTTCCTGCAGGGGAGTGGAATTTCAGCCCTGGTTTATAAAGTGAGTTGAAGCCAACAAGTGTGTTTTAATGGCAATTGCGAACATTTAAGAAAAAGGAATGTCCAGAATTACAAAAGTAACACCTGCGCTTATTAAAGCACAGTAAGCTTACAGTGCCCTCCTTTAGTCCACCACTCCTGTAAACGACTAGCTTTTCCTAACCACTGCGTAAGATATCAACACACGTAACAATCAACCCTGTGGCACCTTAGAGACTAATAAATTTATTAGGTCATGAGCTTTCATGCATAAAACTTACTTCATCAGATGAAAATGAAGAAGAAAAAACAGAATCCAGGGACTGCTTGTTTTTTGTGAAGCTACAAATTAACAGCTACCCATCTGTAAATATCAACACATGGATTGAGATTTTTTTTTCTACTTAACTCAAAAAACATTAAATTATTAATCAAGGAGTCATTGTTTCTAAAAGAGTTTTAAAATTAATTCTTCAAATTAATTCACCATCCACAGGAATCTATTAACCTTCAATGCTTCTCTACTTGAAAACTGAAGCTCTGTTTGCAAAATAGAGGCTACAATCCATGATCAACCAGTATGTTTTTTGCTCAACAAACAGCATTATCACTTCAGGAAGGTATTCCAGGTACTATGAGTAAATCATATAATTTTTTTCATACTGCAGTTTGTTTAAACTGTTGAAGCATGAAGCAAATACAGTCATTGCAGACTCTACTGCACTTAAAACAATAAAATATTTACGTTGGAAATAAGAGTTTACTAAGCATTAAATCAGCAAGATGATACACACTTTCTAGTGTAAACAATACAAAATAGGGTTGCAGTAACAACCTCAAAATGCCCATTAAAAAGTAATCACCTCAGGTCCCTTTTTCCCAGAACTGCACAATTTCATTATTGTTTTTACATACAGAAATGTCTGTTTTGAATTAGCCTATGACTTACAGAAACTAAAAAAGTTCTTTACTATTTACTAACAGATACTACGGCCAAGCAACAATAAGCCAGACATCCTTCCTACAAAAAGTATTTGTTATTAAGCATAAAGACACTGGAAAGATTTCTATCCAGTTATCCACCACGAGGCCTGACAGTTGCCTATGCCTCATTGTAGCATCAGAAGTACCTTCATACTGGGTGCTTTGTTCCCTTCTGTCCCCTGGCAGCATACCACAGCTTCTACCCAGGTCTCTCCTTTGGATGCTTCCCCCAGATCCTTTCCTCTTATGTTTTGGAGAGTTCCACACAGTTTGTAGATATGATGGGGGAAATGAGGAGGAAAGCAGTTGCCCCACAGCCCTGCCCTCTCACACCTTGCAGGACTTCTGCAGGGTCAATGCAGGGGAAATTATGTCCCAGAAGCAGCATGCCTCACTTTCATGGCCAACACCACCTAACGCTGGATTCTTGCTCACTGTGTAGGCAGAGTACATACTGGAAAGCATACTCTAACTTTTCTAATGCTGTTTGTAATTCCCAGGGCTATGAAGGCCAGGGGGTGACAATGCTGTAGTGCTACTAATCTAGTGGAGGATTTTCAAAAGAAACTAAGCCCATTTCCACACTACCACCGAAGATTGACCCACTCAGGGTTGATCTTTCGTGGTTTTGTTTCATGCATGCACAAAATGGCACTCTCCAGGGTCAACGTCGACCCCAGAACACCTCGCAAGCAGCAAGTATTAAGGAAGGACGATGGGAGAAATACTCCCATTGACCTTCTTCCATGAGGACAGCCTTAGCAGTCAACAGCTGATAAATGGATTTTAGCTGCGCAATTGGTGTAGCTAAAATTTCATACCAGCGGTCGATTGCTATGTCTAGTATAGACATAGCCTAAGTAATTTAGGACCACAAGACTTTTGATGGGACTTTGGTGTTACAGTAAACGCTTTCATATCTGGCTTTCAATTATCCAGAATTCTCAGATAACCTGCATTTTAACCATAAATAAATTGTAGTTATGTTTTCGGTAAGTACAGTATAGTGAAAGTAAATACAAATAAATACAGTAGGTACCGTATAAGTTTACAGTGTACAATACTACTGGTTGTTGGTAAATAAAGTAGGCTGTATACATTTTTGTTTGTTTCTTAGTCTCTAATCATGTTATTCTTTAGTGTTATGCATTGCTAGGTATACCTCTCTATTACCCAGAATATTTGAATATCGGAAACCTCCCAGTGCTGGGGCTGCCAGATATGAAAGAGTTTACTGTGAAACATGTATGCATTTTGCCACTGTAATCCCTCATGAATATGAATAATAAAAATGATTCTGAGGCACAAGAGGAGAAGGGATGGAAAACTCTGGAGCTGTGTCTACACGAGCTCGTTCCTTTCGGAAGGGGCATGTTATAGAGCGAGTTTGAAAGATGCCAATGAGGGGCTGCATATTCATTCACCAGATAGGAAGAAGGGGCTTTTGAAGACTGGGGGTCCTTTCGAAAGGCCCCAGTCTCAATGGGTGGCATGCAATTTGAAAGCAGCACTTTCGAATCACCATGGCCGCCATTATGCTAATGAGGCTCTGCATATTCATGGCCTCCCTCATTAGCATCTTTCTAACTCCCTCATTAACATGCCCCTTCTGAAAGAAAGGGGCTCGTGTAGACACAGTTTAGTTGTTTTGCTCCCCCTGCCATACCTTTTGTTGTTGTTTTTTTTTTTTATACATGAGGAATATCAAGTCTTGTCTCCCTGGTATACAGCAGGTCTCCCCTGCACCTTTGAGAGCTATGAATTGGGAATTTCTTCACCTCTTCACGAAAGGAACACATGCCGGATACTTAACAAGACAGCTTTACTTGCACTTACTTAGAAATTTGAGTGATAATGATACAAAGAAAAAACAAACTAAATCTTTTACAGTTTGCATAAAAATTCTCTATCCTCTTCAGTTAACCAAGTTCTTTCGAAAGTACCTGTGATGTCATAAGTTTACTTGTTAATTGTACACAGAGTTTTTCCAGAAAGAAACAGAAGAGGCACACCTTTAATTTGTAATGTAAAAAAATAAAAGAGAAAAAAGCTTTTCTGAGAAAAATGTAAAAAGAAAATTATTTCAGTCTTTTATTAAACATCATAAAATGGGTACAATATTAATAGTTATAAAATACAAAAATATGCATATAACTATATATGATATATATATCATTGTAGTATCTCAAATTACATTACAGAATTAGTTAAATAGTAGCTTATTTTGTTATCACAGAGAATTTTAAAAAGAGAAAATGTATGAATATTAATAAGGTGCATAGATGTGAGGTGTCCAACTGATTTTATTCTGTGCTGAAGATTACAGCCCCATTCCTCTGATGCAGTGTCTGTCACCTGTGATTTAACTCAGTAGTCCATAACCCCCTTCTCTTCCCCAAATGAAGAGGAGACAGAGTATAAAATAAACCAAGATAAACTGCATTAAGGAATGATACAAAATCAGGGAATTTGGAGTAGAGAAGTAACATGAAGCCAATAAAACAACAAAAAATAGAGATACAATTACTTATTTAGTGGGCCTGAAGCCCAAAACCAGCTTTGTAAACCCTGGCCATGTCAGGTAAGTCAAGGTGAGGAGACCCCTTACACAAAGACCTAATCTGATCTGATCAGATGGTGACCTGACCTGATCTGATGGTGGCTTCCACTTGAAAGGTGCTCAGGACCTTCAGCCCATGGGCTCCATACAGCCTTTGGGGAGGACAGCTGAAGAGTCCCTCAGTGTCATTCAGGGAATTGCAAGATGATCCATGGATGCAGGTGAGTAGATGGCCTTTGGTGATGGCTAATGGATGTGATATCTCTTCCTTTTTCTCCTCAGAGGCACTGATGGTGATCCTCAATGTGCTAAAAAGAAGTCTTGCACGCTCGCTGCCTCCAGGGCAGTCAGCAGTGACTGGCCTCACTCACAATCTTATTTAGGCTTCTTGGCAGAAAACTTGAGGTGAATGGAGCTCTCACCAAGGTGAGAAAATGTGGTTAGAACCAGTTCCCTAACAGTCTCTGAATGTTGCAGAGGGAAAGGGCAAAGCCCATAATAAAGTCCGGGGTCAAAGGTGACCAACCCTATTTTATTTTTCATAAAGTCATTGGTTTAACATTAAAATCATGAACATACAGTGACAAACATGCAACACAAGTATATATTTCAAATTAACCACTAACAACAGATAGGAAACTGAGGCACAAACAGATCAAGTAACTTGTCAGAGGTCACAAAGGAAGTCAGTACTAAGGCTTGAATTAGACCTCAAGACACTTTTCAGTCGTGAGTTCTCAACACACTGTCTCGCTATTTATTTTTGTGGGGAATTGGGTTTAATCATTCCTGTCATTTTCTTACCACATACAGGTTGAAACTTCCTGGTCCAGCACCCTTAGAACCTCAGTGGTCCCAGACCAAGCATTTTGATGGATCAGGGGAGGTCAATGCTTCCCGGCTGGCCGCTGTCCCCTACTCCTGGGCTTTTCCCCCCTTTGTTATTGTTGTTCTTAATGTAATGATGCTTAGTTGTGTAGCTATTCGGTAGTGCCTAGTAGCAACCAATGACTTAAAAAAAATAGGCAGCAATAACAAAGAGGAAAAGCATAATTGGTTTACCAAGAGCTAGGATAAAATCCTAATTTTCTTCCCCACCCCCACCCCCACCCCCACCCCCAGAGTTCTGTCATTGACTTTTTAGCCACAATTTTAGCCCCAGAAGGATTAAATTTCAGCAGCTTACTGTACAGTTAGATTTCTTGTTTGTCACGACAAGTATCATGAGATCATCTTTCAGCTCTGTATACAGTATTCCTCCTGGACTGGTTTTATACCTATAGGCAGAAGAGTATTTTTATTAGTGACAAAAGTTTACTAAACATTAAAATTAATTTTAAAACTAAAGGAATCAAAACCACCTATACTTGAATAGGATCAGTACAAAAAGCGGGAACTATAATGGTGGCAGTAAGACAAGCAAGAAAAGAACAAAGGTTCAAAAAGCAGAGAGTCTAGAACAGAAGAACTGAAGACTGTGGGCTCTGTAGAACACCATCCTTGTGACAGATGGAAAAGCACCCTTAGGATTACAAAGTTGGCAAGAGGAAACAAGAGACACTTGAATAGGTGCACACTTTAGCACAGATCCTCAGAAATATTTAGCTGGCTAATTCCTGCTTATTTCCTACATAGCTCTGAGGATCTGTCTCTTTCCAGTAAAAGAGTACTTTTTAATCAAGATTACTTAATAGGAATAGTTTACACGGATAGCAGTTTGCTCTCTAACTTCCCCATCTAGAAATGCTCCAGGGGAGAAACTGGGAAAATAGAAAAATAATTGCAAATGTCTGTGTTATTGCAATTAGATGCATATAGAGCATGGATATTAATGAAATGTTCACAGAGCAAAAACAGTTTGCTATTTGAGAGAGTCGTGATAGTTGACAGTGCAGTCGAAACAGCAAAAATTGATTTTATAAAGCAATAAAATTCCATTTCAGCAGTCTGTAATTTATAAAGACTAGCTATGACCATCTCACAAATCTGTACCACATTATTACCCATCTCGAACCCTTAAGTAATGTTGTATACTTTACCAAAAGACCATATTTTTTAATCGATTTGAAGCCCATCAAAATGAAAGGCCCACAGCTATCTCAGACAAAAGAGGGGCCATTGAGCCCAGGAAGTAACTAATTACAGTACTTGGGTTTACAAATCAGAAACTAAGGACAGAGCAAGTATCATGACTCATAAATAGAAACAGGAGGAACTGGACAGTGCCTGGAAAGGGGCAATCCCCACTTTTCTGCAAAGGACCCGTGGAGGAACTGTGCTCAGATGCATCAATGAGCCAATGAATGTGGGAAGGCACCACAGTCACTGAGAACAGTCTCCTCCACTGATTATTGGCAACTTGGCTAATGCCAAGAGGAGCCAGTCATGTGACTGTGGGGCCTAGGGTTGCCAGATGCCAAATTTCCATGACAGCTCCCAAGTCCCACATTTATGCTAAAATGTACCACTGGACATTTTTGCATAAAGGGGGGATGCAGGACTTGTCATGAAAATTCTCTGCTGCTGGGGCTCCGTGTTTCTGTTGGCTCCTAGCTGGGGACCACCCATCTTATGACTGGGCTCTTGCAGCTGGTTTTGTGGGAGTGCAGGGGCTGTAGCAGGCAGCTCGCAGGGCTCGGGCAGCTGCCTAGCTTACAGGAATTGCAGGGCTTAGGTGGCTGGCCCCAGCATCACAGGACTTGGACAGCTCGGGCTGGTGGCTGGCCCATGCAGTGCGGGGGTTGGGTGGTTCAGCCTGGCAGCTGGCCCCAGCAGCACGGGGCTTGGGGAACTCAAGCTGGCAGGCAGACTGCTGGTGGGTGGGCGTTTGGTCCTGGCAGCGCAGGGCTCATGTGGCTGGCAGATGGCTGGCCTCAGCAGTGCAAGGCTCAGGCGTGCAGCTCTGGCAGCACAGGTCTGGGGCGGGCAGACAGCTGGTGCAGGCACCTTAGGCGGCTGGCACGGGGCTCAGGTATCCGGCCAGTTGCAGCTGCACCCACAAGGGACCCAGAAAAACTCTGCGCTTATTTTTAATTTTAAATAACATTTTCATATCACGTTTTTGAGTTTGTTTTAAGTTACGAACTGAATGTTGTGTTAAAGGGGGCTGGATGATGGTAAAGAAGTGGGGGAGCGTAGGGGACTCTCAAAAATCAAAAAGGGAAGCGGAGGTTCTCGCGGGACTCCAGGGGCTGGGGCTTTGTACAACAGCCGCAGAGCCGGAGTGAGGCCTAGCAGGCGGGAAACAGGGCCTACCACGAGCGTCGGGGCAGTGGCCGGTAGCGAAGGGAGGGGACAGATCAGCTAGTGCCCTGGAAGCGGAAGAGCGCGTTGAGCTGTCCCGGAAATGACTCTCCCTCATCCTCTTTCCGGTGCGGGCGGCGTGCTCGGGGCCAGGGAGCAGAGCTTTTGCGGCCATGAGCGTCCCGGCCTTTATCGATATCACTGAGGAGGATCAGGTTAGTGGTTCCGGGGAGCCGTGCTGGGTGTCCACGATTTCTGCCCTTCACCTGCGGGGCCTCCACCGCGTGTTCGGCCGCTTTGCAACGCCGCAGCCGGCAACGGTTTTGCGGGAGGAGTCGGCCTCCCGCACAGCCCCAGCGGGTGTCAAGCGGAGAATCGGGCCTGAGACGCTGGCGGGCTGAGTGACGCTGGGCCCTGACTGATAACAGTCGTGGGCAGGAAGTTTCAGAAGCGACTAGAAACGGGCGCCACACACACACACCATCTCCCTTTTGGAGCTTGTCGCTTTATGCGCAGACACCGCCGATTCTGTGCGCGGTTTGGAGGCTGTGCTGCCCCCAGGCCTGTCGGCAGAGGAGACCGGGGTTGGAAATCCTCGTGTCAGTGGCCCCCGATGGTCAGTTCCATGGGGGGAGTGGGTGGGTGAGGAGGTAGTCTCTCACTGAAATCGCTTTCTATTGGTAAAAAACGAGCAGTCATATAGCACCTTAAAAGACTAACCATTTATTTATTAGGTAAGGAATTACTTATTTGTTAGGTAAGGAGCTTTCTTAGGTCAGAAACTCTTCATCTTTCTGTTGGTGAGAGACAAGACCTGCAAAACTTGTAAGATGAAACAAGGCAGTTAATGAACAGTGCTCAGCAATATGAAATTCTTGAGGATATGAAACATATATATTATTGAATGTGGAAAGTTCAGTTTGATATAATTTTGCCGAAATTTAATGTTGTCGTTAATATTACATTTTAAGACTAAACAACATTTTCAAGACAAGCATACAATATTTCCTAAGACTAAATAACAAGTAACTGAATCACAGGTGAACACGTTATATATTTTTTCCTTTGAATGAATACTGGAATGTATTCCTGCTGGAGTTCTGTGGGAATAGGAAATTGCTAGAGTTCCATCAAAATGCTTGAGAGTTTCTTGGGACTGTTCAAAATACTAAATGTAACGAATTTATGTATTGTATTAGTTTTAAATACTATTTTCTTAATTACTGTCTCTTTCTCTGCCTCCCCAACCCAAATCCCATGCCTCTAATATTTTTCAATTCTCCTTCCTTGAGAGAGTACTACTTTGAGGTCAAAACCAAAAATTAACTCTGATATCTGTCTGTAGTTAAATCTTTTATTCTTTCAACTTTTTTGATATTAAAATTACTATCATATTTTTAACTATTGCTTCCATATGTTTGTGAATTCCAGCACTTGCTCAATTTCTGAAAGCTTTTTTAAAAATAAATAAATAAAAGTTCTGCAAAATAAACAAATACTGGAAATACATCAAATTTCTACATGCCCTACTGTCTGGCAATGGGTCTGTAAATACTCAATCCAAAACCTCTTTAATATGGTGTGGGGTTCTGAAATATACTTTCCAGTTATTTCTTAAGAAATGCCATATTTATTTGATTTTTCGATCCTTGACTTATAGGTTTTTTTAAAAAACATGTTTGTATTGCACCAGCACTTAAATGTTTCAGTGAGATCAGGGCCCCATGGGGCTAAGAGGGGTACAAATGTACGGCTTTAGAGAGTTTAGAGTAATTTAGTAAACTGCTGGATTGTAAAGTTAAGGTATAGACATTGTAACCAGGAAAGGGGTAGGGTCTCAGCTCAAATTAACAAATTTTAAGTAAAATCCTAGAAAAGACATTTAAGTATCAGAGGAGTGGCCATGTTAGTTTGTATCCGCAAAAATGAGAAGTCCCGTGGAACCTTATAGACTTAACAGATTTTTTGGAGCATCAGCTTTTGTGGGCACAGACCCACTTCATCAGATGTGCGCAACAGCTGATGCTCCAAAAAATCTGTTAGTCTATAAGGTGCCACAGGACTTCTTGTTGTTAAAGCAGTTTGTTTTTTCTCCCCTATAGACTGAGGGAAGTTTTTCAACTCTGGGCAGGCCTATGCTACAGGGGAAGGTCAAATTAAAGTATGCAATTTCTGCTACGTTAATCACGTAGCTAAAGTCAACGTACCTTAATTCAGGCGTCCGCACTATCTCCACTAAGGGAGGCCGACGGAAACCTGTGCACTAGTTGACTTTCCTTATGGAGGGGAAGTAGTACCATGTGTCCACACTAGGCGTGCTAAATGGAATTCCAGAAGATTGATTACAGCAAGATGGATCTTACCTGTAGTGTAGCTGTACCCTCATCTAGCTAACTCATGAGAAAAGTACACACTGTTTTGGTTTTTAGGAGGATTTTAGTTTGTGTTAACTAACAAGTTAAAAGCATACTTTTTTGTTCAAGTAAAGACAGCCAGTATGGTGTAGCTAGTAGTATGCACATTTGTATTTGTTTCTTTATTTCTTTAAAAGGCTGCAGAACTTCGAGCGTATCTGAAATCTAAAGGAGCTGAGATCTCTGAAGAGAACTCTGAAGGTGGACTTCACATTGACTTGGCTCAGATTATTGAAGCCTGTGATGTATGTCTAAAGGAGGATGATAAAGGTTTGTGTCATGAAAGCCTTGGTATGGATATTCTTGATTAGCATGTTCAAGAACTTTATGATGACTGGGCTTATGAGTCACCGTATCTTGCATAGAGCACTTGCAAGGCAGAGACCAAGAATAAGAGTACTCCTCAGATGCTCATGAAACATTAACGGTAGGATTTTCAAAGGTGTTCAGCTTTGGCCTAATGGCTCTCATTTCAAGTCAATGGTAAAATGCCTGTTGAATTAAATGGAAGCAGAGCTAGACCAGTGCTGGGAACTTTTGAAAACACTCACTCTAAATTTCCAAAAACACCTGCCTATACAAGAACATTACTTTTTGTCAGTAAGAGAAGTATCTCATTTGGGAACTTTGAAACTCTGTGTGGAGAGATTATTTACCTACAGAGAAAGGGATGTGATGCCATACTGACCCTGTCCTTGGCTGGTGTAAGTTCACAAATAGACTTGGAGGCTATGTGAGGCAGTGTTTAGTCTTTGTGGCATATGGTGTAGTGGTCTGCGGGAGTTAAACCATTCTTGCCCTCCTCTCTTTGAATCTGCATGATGCAGACACAGAGGAAGACAAAATAAATCATTTAGGCAGACACCTTCTCAGATAATTGTTGGCAAGGTTTGGAGACCTGTTCCATGGCCTTCACGACATAAAGACTCATGAACAGACTGTATTCGGCAGAAGTGTCAACCTTACTACAGTACAACAGGTTCTTATTGTTAATCCACAATAGGGCATAAATTTCCTTATTGGTGAAGAAGTGTTTCTTTCAGTGGGGACAGCTTAAACAAGATGAATTGTGCCTGTATTCATTCCTGTCTCTTGATAACATGCAGTTCCTTTTGCATAAGTGAGAAATATCTTTTGGACTGCGTCTGAGATAGGTAATTGCATACAAAATAAATTTCCATTAAAAAAAAAAGTGGTGAAATAAGATTTTTTGCTTGTTAAGAGATTCCAATTCAGCCGGGGTGGGGAGAGTCTCATTCAGTAAAGTAGCAGAATAAATTTAAGAAGAATGAAGAAATCTGACACAAGTAACTTAATGTTGGGGGCAAACTAGAAATCAGTTAACCCTGTGCTAGAAATGTAATGCTCTTTTCTGAGATCTTTCAACAGTAAGCAATACTAATTGCAGTAGAAGTTAAGTGTACTGGGGCAGACTTAACCGGGTTTCTATTTATTCTATATTCCAAATCCTTTGTATTTGGATATAGCTTTTAAGTGTGACAGAATTGATATCTGATGTGACTGTCTTGTTTGAAAGGACAAGGATTCATTTAGGGATGAATATTTATGAATAGTGATCACTTACCATCTTGCTGCTGACGTGTACTCAGTATGACCATACTTCTTAAAAATTGAAGTAGTCTTATTTGGAGAAGATTATATTCATAGTAGTCTGCCATTCTTGTCTTTTTTTTTATATTTGTTTTTCAGGGTGTACAGTTATTTCTAGAAGCTAAACATTGAGACCACAAATCTCCATTGTTACAGTCTAACAAGTCAGGTGAATTGGGATATTATAGTGATATTTCTGTTAGTCCTCGGTGCATGTCATATGTAGTTAATGTTGCCTTATCTTCTCCCTCAGGGAGTGATTGTTTTGAGTTTGTGTTGATTGGTTGTTAAAACACACATTGGCATGTCACTGTATAGATTGTTAGAGCAGACTTGCCATGGAAAATGAGCTTTATTGATGGTCCTTAGTTTCTGTGGGAGTCTGTTCTGCAGACTGGGACTGACTCCTGAGAAAGCGCTCTTGTGTTAAAGTACATTTGTGCTTGAGATACAGAGCTGTTGATCACAGTCTTCATTATGGAGTTTTAGGCAATCTTTTAGAAGTACGAACCCCAAGCCATTGAATGTTTAGAAAATAGGAGTGGAAGCCTTGAAATTTACACTGTCATCTCATAAAAGGGAGTGAAGGGAAGGACTGATGTCATGGAAACCATATTTTCTTTCCACCTCAGAGAGTTGGTCCAGGTTGAACCCCTCTTGCCAAACACCCTCTGGACCTGACCAGTGCAGAACAAGAGAATTTGCCGGACCACATGAGGTCAATGTTGTCTAGCACATTACCGATACTTCCACTACTTGCTGGGCTCTCAGAAGATATCTAGGTGTAAATTGTAGCTATATAACAGCACAGAACACTGAGAGCTAGGACTGGTGGCCGTAGACAAACTTTATGGGACCATGGGAAACTTCGCCAAACCTATAAGTAAGTGGTTGTCCAGCTACCTAAAAATCATACTGCATTACAGATGTTGCTAGACAAGAGAACTCCAAATTCGAGAGGTTCAATCTGTACCTTTAGAATAGGGTTGAGTTATGCTGGCAGAGGATTGAGAGTTAGCCTGAGTTATTGTCACCCATGTTAAAACTCCCCCCCCCCCCCCCCAAAAAAAAAGCCTTTGAGGCTGTAATTACACTTTTGCAGTAGGTCTTGCAGAAAAAAAAAAGCTGTAGTGGCAGGAACATGTCTAGTATTGATAAATTAACTGCTGTTTGTAGTGTTAAATTTATTCATATTTTCTTTATGTATAGATGTTGAAAGTGTAATGAACAGTGTAGTCTCTCTGCTTCTTATCCTGGAACCTGACAAGCAAGAAGCTTTGATTGAAAGCCTGTGTGAGAAGTTGGTAAAATTTCGGGAAGGCGAGCGTCCATCTCTGAGGTTGCAGCTGTGAGTATTCCTCATGGATTGGGGACTAACATAGTCTATAAAACCCTTCCTTCCTTTCACAGAAGACTACCCTTCTTGCTCTTGAAAGTTCTGGTTTGTTTTTAAATACAGGCCCAGGAATTGAACTGTTTCTTGCTGAAACTTTGTACATGTGTGACTTTGGGGTATTTGTCACCTTTTTGCCTCTATTCCTCATTTGTACAAATGGGAATACTTGCCTACCTCTCTAGGCTTTAATAAATTCAGCCTTGGAAATGTTTTAGAGTACTTTCCATCAGAGAATCTAAAAACACTATAAAACAGTAAGCCATATCATCCCTGTCCTAGCACTGAGATGATGATGATTAGAGCCCTGCGTGGATGCAAATTTTTTATCTGTGGAGCTGCAAGGTTGTAGTGATGGTGAATGAGACCAGTTGGTTCGCAGTCAGCTGTCCCTGGTTGCACCAGTATGCACAAGCAACATGCAGATTCCCAGACTACTGCATGGAAGGGATTCCTGTCTGCCAATGTGCAAGTCTTTCACATACACTAATGTGGTCATGGACAGCTGCTGGTGAGCCATGTGTACCTGCCATAGCAGATGAAACAGAGTAGCACAGGACAGTGGGGAGCTGCCTAGGTTGAGTGCTGGCTCCTACAAGCTGTGGCCCAACATGCTTTGCTTTTGCTGCTGTGGTTCCCGACCTGATTGCTGGTCATGGCTGTGATATTTGAGCTCGTTGTTGCCAGTGCTCTGTAGCTCCACAAATATAAAGATGATATCTGTGGTTATAAATTTTTAGCAATGCAGGGTTATAACAGTGGTTAGATTTATATTTTATATGCCATATGCGTATCAGTGGATGCATAGGCATCGATGCATATTCAGCTCATTAACTGCCGATCTTGCAAGGGTTAATTGATTTGTTCTTTTTGATTTAGACTAAGCAATCTCTTTCATGGTATGGATAAGAATACTCCTGTAAGATACACAGTCTACTGCAGCCTTATTAAAGTGGCCTCAGCATGTGGTGCCATTCAGTACATTCCTACTGAACTAGAGCAGGTAATTGATGTGTCACCAGTTATTCTCTATCTTAACAGTACGTGGTCTCTTGTTAAAGGGATATAGAGTGGCTATCTGTATTAAAAATTCTCCTGCCCTAGTGGAATAAAAAACAAATGTTTTTAATTGTGGGCTTTTTTTAATCCTTTCCAAGTCTTTGTCTCTAGGGGCCAGCCTCCAGCCCCCATACCTCTTCTGAGGACTTACATGCTACCCTCAGGCCTCAGCGGCCTAGTCTGTATCCCAGTCAGGCTGCATCATCCTTGTCAAGATCCCCCATCAGGCCGCAGTGGCCTCGTCAATAGCAACAGTCAAGTCTTAGTGGGCTTAATCAATAGTCCTATCAGGCCCCAGTGGCTTAGGCTGTAGTAACAGTCAGGCTTTGATGGCCTTGTCTGTAGCCCCTCAGTCAGGCCTCAGTGGCCTAGTCGATAACAGAAGGCCCAGCAGCCTAGTCAGGCTTTAGTGGCCTAGTCATAGAATCAGAGAATCATAGAATACTAGGACTGAAAGGGACCAAGAGGCCATCGAGTCCAGCCTTCTGCCCCAATGGCAGGACCAAGTACTGTCTAAACAATCCCTGATAGACGTCTATCTAACCTGTTCTTAAATATCTCCAGCAATGGAGATTCCACAGCCTCCCTTGGCAACTTATTCCACTGTTTGACACCCTGACAGTTAGGAACTTTTTCCTAATGTCCAACCTAAACCTCCCTTGCTGCAGTTTAAGTCCATTGCCTCTTGTTCTATGCGCAGAGGCACCCTTGTTCTATCCTCGTTATGACACCCTTTGAGATATCTGAAAACCACTATCATGTCTCCCCTCAATCTTCTCTTTTCCAAACTAAACAAGCCCAGTTCTGTCAGCCTTTCTTCATAGGTCACATTCTCTAGACCTTTAATCATTCTTGTCGCTCTTTTCTGGACCCTCTCTAATTTCGCCACATCTTTCTTGAACTGTGGTGCCCAGAACTGGACACAATACTCCAGATGAGGCCTAACCAGCGCAGAGTAGAGTGGAAGAATGACTTCTCGTGTCTTGTTCACAACACACCTGTTAATGCATCCCAGAATCATGTCTGGTTTTTTTGCAGCAGCTGTTGACTCATATTTAGCTTGTGGTCCACTATAACCCCTGGAGCCCCTTCTGCTGTAGTCATTCCTAGACAGTCTCTCCACATTCTGTGTGTGTGAAACTGATTGTTCCTTCCCAAGTGGAGCACTTCGCATTTGTCCTTATTAAACTTCATCCTGTTTACCTCAGACCATTTCTCCAATTTATCCAGATCATTTTGAATTGTGAATTAGTCAGAATCACCCCAGTCAGGCCTTAGCAGCCTAGTCAGTAATAGCAAGCCCAGGGGCCTAAGCAACTGTGGCAGATCAGTACTCGCCCTTCCTTGGGCTTACAGGGGTGGAGATGGGGGAGCCCAGGCCCTTTCTCTCCACTGGATTCCAGCCCAGGGCCCTGTCAGTGGTAGGTGTATCTCCCTAACCACCAGCTCAGTGCAGATTCCCACTGCAACATGCTGAGCTCTTGAGATGCCACCCAGGTACCTTCCCTGGGCTACTTCCTACCCTGTTCCAGATGGAATGTGCTGTGCCTTCCTGGCTCTGGCAGTGGCAGTGGCAGCTGCTGCTGCTGCTCCTAAGGTATAGCAGGCACTCGTTCTCCAACTGACTGGCCTCCCTAGCCTTTAAACTTGGGCTGCAGTTGGAGCATGCCCCGCAGGGCCATGGGGAGGGGCCTTTTCCACCTAGCAAGCCTGGTTCCCCTCCCCTGGCTAGTACGGAGTTGGTGCACCCTGTCACAGTCCCTATAATTGAAATCAAATTGCTCTTCACAGCAAACTAGAAAGTAAATATCTCTTCCTATTAAACATGTCAGAAGATTTGTCTAGGCTTTTATTGAATGTACTGGTTATGGAAAAAGTACTGTAACCAATTTTGTGCCATTTTGTTCGCTGTCCCTCACTATGGAGGCCAGGAGGTTTTTAATTCTAATGTTAACAGTCAGGCTACTCTTCAGAAAATGTTAGCTACGCTTGTTTGAATTGTTTTCTATGTAGGTTCGAAAATGGATTTCTGATTGGAATCTCAGCACAGAGAAAAAACATACCCTTCTGAGACTCCTGTATGATGCGCTGGTGGACTGCAAGAAGAGGTATGCTGAGTTAAATAAGAGAACATCGTCGTTTTAAATTAGCCTTTAGTGTGAGGTTTTGGAGAAGTAAGTTTTCATTTTTCTTTACTGTAAATCTTTTTAATCTCATCAAATACATCTAGGTAAGTTATTTTTATTACCTCCTTAGACTAATATGTTAAGAGCTCTAATTTTAAGTTAAAAAATTTTTTTTCTCTTTGAAGCAATTATAGTTAGCAGTGGGCTGATTGAAAGCTATAAGCTTACAAAAGCAAAATTTTTGCTTTCCTTCTAGAAATAGCACTTTGCCAAGTTTATTATTTAATTGAGCTTTGATGGCTTCAACCAGGGGTCTGCAATCAAAATAGTGAGAAGAGCCATTTTTTTCAAATTCAGTTACAAAATCAATACTTCAAGAGCCGAAATGCACATGAATATGAGACAGTCCTTAATAACGTTAAACTACTTTTTCTCCCCCCTATTTTAAGAACGGCACGCACGCAATGATTTGTACCAGTTAGAAAGTTGAGTGACCTCCATCCCCAGGCTTAACCCCTCTCAGCCCTGAATTTACCTGCCTCAGCCGACGAGCTCTGCAGACTGCTGCTGCTCCCCGCTGCCACCTCCTTCTCAGCATGGTTGCGCAGCTCTGTCTGGGACAGGCTCGGCTCTTGGCTGTTCCCCCCCACCCCTCTCTCCTCCAGGCTGACTTCCCCCACATGGAGCACTCAGGCGGCACCTTGCTGTGCTGGCTTCTCCCCCCCGCCACAGCTTGACTGCTCAGTAGCTTTGGAGTCTGCTGCCACTTTCTGCCACTTAAACAAAAGAATTCAATTCTGTTTTAACAGCGGGCATTATTTACGCGGCAGCAGCCTCTGGAGCCACAAGTGGAGTCCGTGACAATGGCACTTGGAGCCGTGAGTGGCTCCTTTAAGAATCACATGCAGCTTTGAAGCTGTAGGTTGGTGCCTTGGTTAAAATGTATGTAATGCTGTCTCTTGTTTAGATGGGTTTGGAGGATGTTTACTGACAAAATTTACCTCAGTTAGGATGCTATTACAAATGTTACCTTTGAGACAAAACTAATGTTAATATAACATCTGCTGAATTGTTTTAAAATAACATTGTAGAGCATAATAAGAGTCTTTGATCTAATAACTAGGCAGACCAAAGTAATTTGACATATTATTTAAATCTGTACTATGTAACTACAAATTAAATTGTGTTAGTAAATTGACAGGAACTATTGTTTGCACAGACTTCAGCATAACTGTTTACATTTACTGATAAGAAGGGATAAGAGACAGACTTTGCTTTCACAAAAGTATACTTTTTTTTCATTAAAATTTAAATAAGGAATTGTTACACCATAGTTTCAGGACTTTTGGTATTGTTTTAGCACTCATTTCTTTTTTGTAGATGGACAGCCTCCTGTGGTATCTTTATAGAGAAGTGAGCACCTTATTTTACTAAGTTTATTATCACAGCCAAACAGAATATTAAGTGCACGCTTTTGATATCTCTTCCCCTCACTTAATTCAAAAGGACTTGAGGTTATTAAAATATTTTTAATTAAAGTTTTGCAGTTTTAGGAAGACAATGTGGTTTTGATGGGTTTTGCTATTTGGCTGTTGCAAGAAGAGGGCAAAAATGTATTCAAATGAATTTTCAAGAGCAGTGATATTCCGTTTGTATGTATTCTTAGATTTCACATACAGCAGTCAGATCAGGTACACATGGGTTCCACTGGTCATGGATGTTTGGGAGTAGGGTAAAAACTAGTATGTTTGCTATCACTTGGATGATCCTGCTTTCAGTTGGAGTGAGGCTTGCAAGTGTGACTAAGCTGGTGTCAGGGATGATTTACAAAGTGGTTTCTCAAACTGGGGGTGTGTGGAAAAAATTCCAGGGAGGGTGCGAGGCAACCCACCGCATGCCCCTCCACCCCCAACTAAAGAAAGAGACAGCCTTTGTTTCCAGCTCTCAGCCCCTGCCATTTTATGTGGGTGACCCAGCACAGCTGCTGTAAAAATCAGGCAGCCAGCAAAGACCCACGTGGAGCTAGCTGCCTCCTGCAAAGGTGAGTAAGTGTGGGTTTGGGGGGTGGAGAGGAGGAGGAGGAGGATGGGGTTACATGGGGCTGGGGGTGCCTGTCTCGGGGGATGGTGTAAGATTGGGAGTTGGTGGTGCCTGGCTTTGTGGGAGGGGAGGGCTTTGGGCAGGCAGCTCTCAGGGCTTGCGGGGCTTGGGTGGGTAGCCGACTTGCAGGGCTTGGGCAGCTGGCCCCATCATCATAGTGGTTGGGCAGCACAGGGCTCAGGCTGGCAGGTGGGTGGGTCACCCTGGCAGGCGAGTGGCTGGCCCCAGCAGCATGGAGCTTGGGCTGGCAGGTGGGTGGTTGATGTTGGCAGTGTGGAGCTTGGGCAGCTTGGGATGGTGGCTGGCATTGGAAGTGCAGGGCTTGGGTGGCTCAGGCAGGCAGGCAGCTGGCCGGTCCCAGCAGCATGGTGCTTGGGCAGGTGCCTCAGGTGGCTGGCCTGTAGCAGGGGCAGGTAGCTGGTGAGTGGGCAGCCGGTCCTAGCAGCGCGCGGCTTGTGTGATCAGCGGGCGGGCAGCTGGCTGACCCCGGTGGCACGGGACTTGGGCAGGCGGCTCTGGCAGCACAGATCTCGGGCTGGCGTGGGCAGCTCTGGGGGCTGACATGGGGCTCAGGCAGCTGGCCAGCTGAGGCTACACCAGGCACCCGCAACAGGTCAAGAAAAACTATTTGTACTTATTTTTAATTTTTATTTTTAATTTTAAATAACATTTTATATCAAGTTTGTATTTATTTCAAATTACGAATTGATTTTTTTTTGTTAAAAAGGGGGCTGGATGATCGTAATGAAGAGGTGTGGGAGTGTATGAGGGTTTCTCAAAAAATTGAAAGGCAGGTGCAATGCCAAAAAGTTTGGGAACCGCTGACTTACAATGATAGTCTGTACGCCAACAAAACAAAGCAGCAGAAATGTAGCACTCTAAAGTTAAATGTTAGTCTTTAAAGTGCTACATTTCTGCTGCTTTGTTTTGTTACAATGATAGTGTAGTGGAAAATTGGCCTCAGTCTATCCAAGGAGCTGAGCCATGAGCTTCATTCAACTTCTTACTGATTCAGACATTTTCAGTAGAATACTTTTGTACTGATGAGCCCAAATAGCAGTTTTTCAGATGGTCAAAATAATATTTACACATTCTTTGAGAGCTCAGTCAAAGACCTCCTGAATTTAATGGAGAGTGCATGCTTTATCTTTGGATAGTACTGAGTTAATATTGTTACACTTGTACTCTGTTATTTCTTTCTGTTCCACCAATTGATTTCTACAGCCCTATCTTTTCCTAAAGCACAACAATAATTAGCTGACTTGCATACATTACAAATGTTATTAAAATTAGGCCAAGGTAAAAAGGATCCTCCATTTAAGTCATCCAATTCAACTAAAAGCTTTTTGCAATTGGACTAGCTTGTTTTCCCATTACTGTTTTCAAATTCCAGCTGTGAGATCTTTTGAATTGAAGAGGAAGTTAACAAAATGGCTCTATTTGCATTGTTTAAACAGTTAAGAATTTTCTAGCTTGGCTACTCATAATTTTTTCCCTGGTGTCTGGTAATGTACTGGGTATTTCACGTCTATCAAATTGTGGGGTGGGGGGGGGGAAATCTATGCTATAGAGTTAAGCATTACAAATATCTTTCACAAATTCCTGCATGCATGGATGGCCCTGTCATCTGTGTCACTGCAGAATTTTCAATCAGTAGGGCAATTTTTCAGGCACCTTACTACTCGGGGGAAGAAAAGTAAGGAATGACCTTCAACCTAGATCATTCTCCTGGATCAATGGGCACTATCTGCAATACTCTGGGAAACTCAAATCAGCATTCCAGCCTTAGAATTCAGGAATGTTACTAGATCTAACAGTATGAGAAGATGAATGTGAATGGAAAAATTAAGTGATAAGTCATATGTCAATTACTTTGTTTGTGAACAAAGGAAAAGGAGAAATAATTATGTAGGCAAACTGAAGTTTTTAACATTAATTTCTCACCAGCTGCTGTAAGATGGATTGAGATGCATAAGTAATGGGTGTTTGATAGTGTATGACTAGCATTTACAGTTCCAGTAGCTCCTGAAGGCTACTTTAAATGCAAATGTTAAGCATGTGTATTTCCATCCCACAATAATAAGTGGGAATTCACTTTATGGAGATCTCCTGCTACTTTTTGGTGGAACCTTTCTGTTTCTAATGTTCAAGAATCATCTGAGCATTCTTAAAATGAGAAGTACTGATAATTTGTTGCAGGTGACAGCGGTTGCCTTATTTCTGAGATTTTTATTGGTCGCTGAATTTTGTTGGGGAGATGCTCCCACCACCCCTTACCTTTCTCAGCTCCTTGTGCCACTTCCTGCAGAGGTACTCCAGTGGAGCTTTGGTCCTTAGTTACTGCTTCACATAGCAATTTCACTCTGCTACAGCTAGGAAAATGCTAGGCATTGCAGACTCTTCTCTCTCTCTTCTACTCTTCCAGTTTGGTAGTGCTCCAAAGGAAACACTCAGCACAGATCTTGCAAGATTATTAATTGTATCCTCACCATTTTTTTCTAATGTAGTGGTGACTTGTGGTTTCCAAATCTTGTTTAAATCAATGTGTATGCTGTTCCCCTTCTCACTTGCATTATTATTGCTGGGTTCGCCTACCTTGTTCCCAGTGTTTTGTTTTTTGTTTTTGTTTTTTTTGGCGGGTCTAGTTGGAAATCTGGTTATAGTCAGTGAAGCTGAAAGCATTTGCATGAGTCATCTTCCTGAAGAATATTAAAAATACAAGAGTGTATACATAGTGTAGGACATAAATGGTATTAATAAAGGGCTAGTCTTTAGCAGGCTGCCAGCACTTTATTTACCTGCCCTTTTGCAGTTATAGCCATTTGCAGCTTCTGTTGGCCATTGATCACCATTCCCAGCCAGTGGGAGCTGTGGGAAGGAGCTCCTCAGTGGATGGAATTGCTGATGAGACAATATTCAGATATTAATGATACAAAAATGCTCTGACACTCTGAAGGTTAGAATAATCAGTTTGAGGCAAAATAGTATCCATTGTGAAGGGAGACCCAAGTGTCATGTAGAGGGAAAAAGGAATCTTTTTCAGGAATGTATTAGATGCTTTTCAGAAAAGTACGTTAGTGTCCTCTTGACTTTGGTTTTGTTCCAAATACTGATTAGCCCCTTCAAAGCAAGTAGTAAGTTAGCTCCAGGAAAGACTCGATAGTGATTTCATGGGTAGAAAACACAAAACTGGTTAAATTCTGCTATTGGGAGTGTTGTCGTGGTCTCAGTGATGCATTCCAAAAGTTTGCATCCTTAAGGAAGAGGTCAGACCTGTCCAGGTGGAAAACCACAGGTATCTTATTTTGATGGTGTGATTATGGCTTCTGAGAGATGACTTTAGAAATATAATAATATTGGTTTATGCCGGGGTGCACAGTAAGTGGGCTTATAGGCTGGACGTGTTTTGTCAGAGTTAGTCCCTGGTGGGCCACTGGTGATTTATTTAGCTGCGCATCTGCAAGTATGGGTATTTGCAGCTTCCATTAGCTGCAGATCAACTTTCCCAGCCAATAGGAACTACAGACAGCAGTGTCCCAGTCCACGCAGCTTCCTCCAGCTCCTAGTGGCCAGGAACAGTGATCCATGACCAGTGGGAGCTGCAAGCAGTTGTACCTGCAGACATGCAAGTAAATAAAGTACTGGAAGTCCACCAGGGGCTAACCCTGGCAAACCACCTCCAGCTTATTGTCTGTCTCTGGTCTGTGCTCAGGCTTTTGTGACAACCTCAGCAATCACTGGCTTCACCACAGCTTGCAATGGTGAAATCACTAGAATAAACATCAACCACAAGTGTATTTTACTATGAACTGGCCTGATCTAGTATTTCCATTGTTGATATCATTGATAGGATATTGGTTTTTAAACTTCAGTGTAAACAAGACCCCAACTTTCCATATCGAGTGTTACTCAGTATACTTGTAAAGATTCTTTTCTAAAGGTAGGCTTAGAAAAATTCAGTTTTGGTTTGCCAAATTCCACATCACCACTAATAAAAATTCTGCAGTTGGAACTTAAATGTGAGTGAAAACGGTGGCTTACTCTGTTTTATTCACTTTGCTAGATTTACAGGAGCAAAAAGTATTAAAAAGTTAATTTTGACACAAGTCAGCTGATATCACTCTGGTCTCAGAACAGATCTGTTTGGTAAGAAGGTGCTGCTTTTACATAGTCACTTTTCTGACCATAACTGTTCTTTAAATATGCCATCTTGCATTTTGACGTAAAATTGTGCAGTGTTACTTATTCCACAATGATTAGATTCAGCTGTGCATACAAAGAGTGTTTTAGTGAATCACAAAGCAGTACCCAACTAGGAAAGCTTTCTGTAGCAATTTGGTAATATTTCAGTCTAAGAGAATGAAGGGAATGTGAAGATAAACATTTTGTAAAACCAGAATTGAATGAATACATTTAGCTAATTTGCCCTTTTCACTGCAATTAAAACTAGCCATCTACAGCCTTTCAAATACAATTTCAGATGAGCTGTAACTTCATAATGGAGCTATTTAAATCTTTGAGTAACTTGTTATAAATATTTTTCAGCATTCCTAAGGAAAGGGTTTTTTTTCTTCCTCCCCACATAGTGACTCTGCAGCCAAAGTAATGGTGGAACTGTTGGGAAGTTACACAGAGGATAATGCTTCGCAGGCTAGAGTTGATGCTCACAGGTAATACAAAACTCTTGGATTTCCTTGAGGGGGTGTTCTTTTGCAGTAATTGTATGGTTATGTGCTGAGTTCTGAAAATAATGAAAACATTGAGCAGTCAATTGCGCAATTTAGTTTTAAATGTTAAACTTCCTCAAGTATCAGAGAGGTAGTTGTGTTAGTGTGTATCTTCGAGAACAACAAGAAGTCCTGTGGCACCTTACACACTAACAGATATTTTGGAGCATAAGCTGTTGTGGGTGAAGACCCACTTCCTCATGGTTTTTACCCACAAAAGTTTATGCTCCAAAATGTCTGTTAAACTTCCTCAAGTTCCACAAAGCGTGTGCAACTCATTCCTTTGAGTTTTCCTACCTTTCAATATTCCGTTGGTCTCAGACCAAATAGGACGGTGCTGGCTTGTTGCTAGAGGCCTGAAGGATAGGAAGTGCTTGTGGGCAGCAAAGGGAATGGCACAGTTTTACAATAGTTACTTTATATGAAATATTATTTTAAGTGATGTAGTTTATATAAAAGGCAATTTTTCTGAGCCTTCATCATTTGGTCTCTGCCCCCTAAGATGCTCAGTGAGGAACTAGGAACAGGCTCACTATGGCTAGCATATTTGGAGATGACTCTCTCTACCGAGCATGTGCAAGTAGTGACTTTTCAGTCTTTTTTTTAACTCTGCCAGATCTGTATTAGTTTTCACAAGAAGAGTAGAAGTACAGCTCCCAGGCCAGAGGAGGTGGACAAAGCAGCATGAGTTTCCCCTTCTTAAAAATGGGGGTTTAAATACTTCCATATTCACAGTGATGATTCAGTCCTGTCGTTTTTGAATAATTTGGTATTTTGAGATTCTGTAGAACTATGGAAGTGCATGATACATTTTTAATTGGCAGTTCATTTATTTATTGTAACCCAAGCGTACTTTCCTTCCCTAACCAGATGTATAGTCCGAGCACTGAAGGACCCAAATACCTTTCTCTTCGACCATCTTCTTGCCTTAAAACCAGTGAAATTTTTGGAAGGAGAACTTATTCATGATGTAAGTAACTTTCTTTTTTTTAAACAAGTTATTTTTGACACCACTTGCAGTGGGCTGTTTTTAGGTTGTTGACTTAAACTGTTTTGAAGTTGACTGACTTCAGCTGCATCAGGAGCAATGATGACTTCAAGAGATGCATGAGTTTTAATCTAAGAACAAGGTGCAAATCTAATTTGAGTGTGAGACATACAGATAATCACTAAAGCAAGCGCACTTTGGTGAGGAAATCTTGTCGCCTAAGATCCAGATTTTGCTGTCAGAGTAAAAGGCACCAACTGCCCTGGAAGGCATGGCCTGGGAAAGCAAGCCCAAGATAAATTGCCTATTTTGAAGCTATTGGGAGTGGGCATTATCTAGAGCAGGGGTTAGCAACCTTTCCAAGGCGGAGTGCCAAAATTTGCCTTTTGACCTCTATGTATAGTCTTGATGCTGGTGATAATTTTTAAAGTCACTAATAGGCCTACTTACAACAGCTTTATTAATACATAAATTAAGATGCAGAGCTTTGCCATTTAGGTGCTGATTGGTAGTATTAGCTGGTCTTTCACTAATACACAGGCTTTGAGGAAGCTCCCACTGCATGGGAGAGGAGAGGTGGAGGTGAGCTCCTGCCTCATGTGCTGATGAAATCGGCATTCATGCCACTCTTGGCACCCATGCAGGGGGTTGCTGACCCATGATCTAGAGGCAGATATTGGTTCTAAATGGTTAACTTAATTTTTTTTTTCCCTAATGCAAGGTGCATTTTGTAAGTATGTTGTGAGAAATTGATTAAACTGCACCTGACCTTTTCATGTGCCTTCATTTCATGAATGCTTGGGGGGTGCCTGTTTAACTAGATTTTATTACACTCAAATTAAACTGTTTTTATATTTGAGGTTTTCCTTCTTTTTTCCTAGCTTTTGACCATTTTTGTAAGTGCTAAATTAGCCTCCTATGTCAAGTTTTATCAGAACAACAAAGATTTCATTGATTCGCTTGGTAAGTTTTAAATGATTGCATTTCAGACTTTCTAGTACTCTTTTTCCATGGCTTTGGATATGGAACTTTCAAGGATCTTCCCTGCTTATTTGGTTTCAGGTTTAATCATTTTATTATTTTAAAAGTTGCTGAGCAGTCTTTATGTTCAGTGTCTACACTTTGGCAAAAGTTGTGGAAGTGTAAAATGTGGCACACTTCCCTGTCCTGCCTATGCTGTAATTTGCAGCTTACTGGTTTATGTGTGTGGAGATATTCACAGAAGTAGATGGCTTTTGGATCTAACAGGTATCAGGTTTTAATTATAGATATTTAAAAACTTTCTCAGAGACTTGGAGATACATCATTTAATTGTCTTATTCTGAGCTAAAACAAGTTGGTATCATCAAAACAAAAAAGCAGTCCAATAGCACTTTAAAGACTAACAGAATAATTTATTAGGTGATGGGCTTTCGTGGAACAGACCCACTTCTTCAGATCATAGCCATACCGGAACAGACTCAATATTTAAGGCACAGAGAACCAAAAATAGTAATCAAGGTTGAAAAATCGGAAAAGTTATTATCAAGGTGAGCAAATCAGAGAGCGGGGGGGGCAGAAGGAGGGTGGGGAGGAGTCAAGAATTAGATAAAGCAAAGTATGTAAAAGAGCCCCTCTAAGCCGTGTCTACATGTGCAAGCTACTTCGAAGTAGCGGCACTAACTTCGAAATAGCGCCCGTCACGGCTACACGTGTTGGGCGCTATTTCGATGTTAACATCGACGTTAGGCGGCGAGACGTCGAAGCCGCTAACCCCATAAGGGGATGGGAATAGCGCCCTACTTCGACGTTCAGCGTCGAAGTAGGGACCATGTAGTCGTTGCGCGTCCCGCAACTTCGAAATTGCGGGGTCCGCCATGGCGGCCATCAGCTGAGGGGTTGAGAGACGCTCTCTCTCCAGCCCCGGCGGGGCTCTATGGTCACTGTGTGCAGCAGCCCTTAGCCCAGGGCTTCTGGCTGCTGCTGCTGCAGCTGGGGATCCATGCTGCATGCACAGGGTCTGCAACCAGTTGTTGACTCTGTGGATCTTGTGGTGTTTAGTGCAACTGTGTCTGGGAGGGGCCCTTTAAGGGAGCGGCTTGCTGTTGAGTCCGCCCTGTGACCCTGTCTGCAGCTGTGGCTGGCACCCTTGTTTCGATGTCTGCTACTTTGGCATGTAGACGTTCCCTCGCAGCGCCTATTTCGATGTGGTGCTGCGCAACGTCAATGTTGAACATCGACGTTGCCAGCCCTGGAGGACGTGTAGACGTTATTCATCGAAATAGCCTATTTCGATGTCGCCACATTGAAATAGGCTACTTCGATGCAGGCTTCACGTGTAGACATAGCCCTAATGAGCTAGAACATTGTCATCCTGGTTCAAACCAGGATGTTGATGTGTTGAATTTGAATATAAAAGAGAGTTCAGCAGCCTCTATCCAAACAGCTATAAAAGTTCCTTTTAAGTAAAACACAGACTTGGAGGTCATTAAAAGAAAGGTCCACTCCATTAAAGTGCTGGCTGACAGGCTTGTGAATCTGGAGTGTTTTTATGTCTGTTTTATGCCCATTAACTCTGTCTAAGAGAGTGTGAAGTCTGTCCAATATACAAAGCATGCGGGCATTGTTGGCACATGATGGTATATGTGATGTTAGTTGAGGAACATGACAATGTGCCCATGATTCTGTGAATAACCTGGTTAGGTCCAGTGATGGTATCTCCAGAAAAGATACGTGGACAAAGTTGGCAACGGGCCTTGTTGCAAGGAAATGTTCAATCGCATTTGTGCTGATCCTGCTGAGAGAGACCAAAAACTACAAGATCTCTACCAAATATTCATAAACCTGAATTACCCACAGGAGGAATAAAAAAACAAATTGACAGGGCCACATGAATACCCAGAGACCAGCTACTCCAAGATTGGCTTTTTTGGGCCTATAACAGAACACCATCGGTCATTACCTACAGCCCCCCACTAAAACCACTGCAGCGCATTATTAAAGACCTACAACCTATCCTTAATCAGGATGCCACACTCCAGAAGGCCCTATGTGACGGGCCTGTTCTTTCCTACAGACAACCTCCCAACCTTATGAGGATTCTCACCAACAGCCACAGACTATACCACAGGAATACCAATCCTGGAACGTTTCCTTGCAAGGCGTGTTGCCAACTATGTCCACATACCTATTCTGGAAATACCATCACTGGACCTAACCAGGTTATCACAGAATTACGGGCACATTCTCATGTTGTTCAACTAACATCATATATGCCATCATGTGCCACATGCTTTGTATATTGGACAGACTTCACACTCTCTTAGACAAAGAATTAATGGGCATAAAACAGACATAAAAACACTCCTGATTCACAAGCCTGTCAGCCAGCACGTTAATGAAGTGGGCCTTTCTGTTAATGACCTCCAAGTCAGTGTTTTACTGAAAAGGAACTTTTATAGCTGTTTGGATAGAGGCTGCTGAACTCTCTTTTATATTCAGATTTGACACATCAACACCTGGTTTCAACCAGGATGACAATTTTCTAGCTCATTAGAGGGGCTCTCTTACATACTTTGCTTGTCTAATGCTTGACTCCCCTCCGCCCCATCTCCTTCTGCCCCTCTGCTCTCTGATTTGCTCACCTTCATGATAATTTTTCTGATTTGTCAGCCTTGATTACTATTTTTGGTTCTCTGTGCCTTAAATATTGTGTGTGTTCTGGTATCTCTATGATTTGAAGAAGTGGATCTGTCCCATGGAAGCTCATCACCTCCTAAATTATTTTGTTAGTCTTTAGAGTGCTGCTGGACTGCTTTTTTGCTTTGATAATATATAGACTAGCATGGCTATCTCTCTGTTACTGTTCAACTAGTTGGTATCATCTTTCTGTTTTCCCTAGTTTTTGCTGATTGAGAAAGGAATGTAAAAGCTCAAACTCTAGTCTTGTTTGAAGACACCTCTGAAAAGTGCTTCATTTTGAGAACATGGGTACTTACGAAAATTCACCAACTTCTGCTGAGGAGTGCAAAAGATACATAATTTAAAAAATGCATTAACTTTTAAAGGTTTAAATTTTAAATCATTGAGCACATCTTTTCTGTATATTAAAATAAAAGCAGAACTTTTTTTAAGGCTTGGTCTGCTGTGGTGTTTGGAGTATCACCCGGACCCGTAGGGAATCCACTCACCAGTAAGGGATCCTGTATTATAACTATGGGTGCCTTACCACTATGCTGGGAGAGCCTTGACAGCAGAAGTCAGTCTCCAATGATCAAGTTTCATCCTGGCTTCTGAAGAGTGCTGAACATGCAAATTAAAAAAAAATGAATTAATGTTAAGTAATTTGATACATTTCATTTACACATCAGATATTATCTAGATTTTTAAATCACTGAGCATATTTTTGAGAACAAGAAGTCGAGTGGCACCTTATAGACTAACAGATATTTTGGAGCATAAGCTTTCGTGAGTAAAGACCCGCTTCGTCTGATACTTTAGCATATTTTTGTGTGTTCTGTTTTTATCTGCCCTGTTGAACTTTTGATTCAGGTAAAGGCTCTGCTGCATCCTAAAACTTTGTGTATAATTTTTTTTGGTGGGGGGTGGGAGGAATGAATTTTTCTGTAACCAAAACAATCATATCAGTAAAAGCGCTATTGTGGATGTAGTTTTACCAGTATAAAGGTGCACATATATACACAGTTTCAGTAACAACTATATCAGGGCATATAAAGTACCTCTATAGTGTTAGAGCTGCATCCACACTGCACTGCTTTACCTGTACTGGTATATCAGCTTTCTTCCCAATTGGTGTTCTGGAGAACCCTGGGGTTCTGCAAAGTGCAAGTAAGGGTTCTGTGATCAGGGGCTGGCAACCTGCAATTTTGGAGCTGCATGCAGCATAAGAGTCATTTGTGACTCTGGACTCTGCTGCTGCTGACTCCTCTGCAGCTCCTTGCCCTGCTGCCACTACTGACTCCTCTGCATCTCCTTGCCCTGCCGCCAGCAGAAGGGGAGTCAGACGGGTTGTGGGTTGGGCCCTTGGGACTAGAGTTGGAGGAGCAGGGTTAGGTTTATCTGCCATGTTGGGTGAGGTATTTGGGTGGATTTGGGGCTGAGAGGGTTAAGCTTGGTGATGGGGGGGCAGATTTGGGGCTGAGGGGGGTTAAGGGGTTACTAGGGGTTCCACAAAATTCTTTCACCTTTAAAAGGGTTCCATGGCCAAACAAAATTGGGAAACACTGTTCTAGAATAAACAAACCTTAAGACGTTCCCTAGGGTTTAAATGACAGTGAGTTAGTGGGGTTAATATGTCACTCAGAGTTGGCCCCTCATCCTGTTTAAATCCACCTAATTTAGTAGTCTTATTCCAGAATAAGAGTGCCTTTTCTGATTCAGTTTAATTCATTTTGAAAGTGGATTAAGTTTCACAGGAGCAAGGCACTCTTATTCCAAGGTAAGTGTCAAGCAAGGACTTTTATTCAGAAATAGCCATAGGACTTTGAATTCACATTACACCTTATTCCAAATTAACTTTCAAGAATAGAAATCTGTTAGTCCCCATTTTCTAGATTCAGAATTTACCAAGCAGTTTTTCACAGTTTGATGTGATTGGGCCTTGATCAGCTGACAAAATTCTAGTTTGTTGTTCATGTCAGATTTGGGGAGTATTAACAAAACTGTGAGGAAGCGTGCACCCATGTGTACCCGCATCATATCTTGAAGGACTATCAATCTTGTATTTTCATGTGCACTTGCTTATTCATAGTTCAGAAAAGATGATTCCTCTGCTTTTACTTCTAAACTTATTGCTTAAATGATTTAACTTTAACACACAGCTATATAACAAGGCTGAAGTACAATAAGATAAAGAGATGCAAATGTTTTTGCACTGCTCATGCAATAGAGTTTGGCAAACCACATTCTGTCCCAGTTAATTTGTTTCATCTCATGAAGCTATGCAATGGAATGTTAATGTCAGCACCCTCTTTATTTACACTCTGGAAAAAAGGAGAAGTAATTAACACTCTGACACTCCCCCATTGATGTGTAATTGACTGTTTCAAAGGAGCACTGGTTCATAAGCTATCGCATGCAATAAAATTACGTTTTCTATATTGCAGCTTTTAAAGATGGGTCAGTGACAATGCAGATATTGCTCAATGATGCAGATTTTTTTTATTACTACATTAAGGTTTTGACATATTGGTAATGAATAAATGTTTCCATAAAAATTATTTTTATAACTTTGATTTTGAAATGACACTTGAATACCAGCTGTCTTTATTTGAGAAAATACTTTTTTGTAAATCCAAATATGGTTTAGAGGAACATATCACCAGCATCATTGATTAAATGGATTGCAATATGATTTTTGAGAATAATTTTACCGAAAAGTTTGACAGTGGTGCCCTGTATTACAATATAAAAGCATGACAGGAAACATCACTATGCACTTCCATTTTATGGACGAAAGAAATCCTGCTGTTTTATAGTAGCCATATGTTTTGTATTGTGTATTACATAGAGCACAACTATTTTTGCATGAGTGTATTTGAAATATCTTAAAAAAACAAAAAAGCATACAAATGACTATAGAATTATTTCCGTGTGAAAGAGGTTGTCTGTGGTAAACTATCTTCATACTGTTTAACAACCTCGACAAATAAGTTGTTTGTCTGTTACCGAAAATAAATGCTGAAAATGGAGTTTTGCTGATTTTGAAATATACAACAATTTAATTTAGACGGCATAGTTTTGCATGTTATGATCATCCACCAATATGATCAGTATTATTATTGCTTCTTTTCCTATTTATGGTCATAAAATACAGTAAATCTGCCAGTGTGGAAATTTTCAGTTTGTTTAACGCATGCTCATTTTTGTAAAATTTATGTTTTTCGAATTGATATTTTTAAATGCTAAAGATATTTGCCTCCAATTTTAATAACCTTCTCACTTCTGGTGTTTGTTTGAAATGTCAGAAAATTATGTAAGTAATCTGTCTTTACCATGATTGTACACAAACATAAAAGTAGTTTTGCATTACCACGCTAACAGGATTTTCTGGTCACATTTAATGTGAAGCTTTTAAATACTGGTTGTGAGTATGGGGGCTGTTTTGAGAAGATGGAAGTTCTTTATGGAATACTTGGCTATACTTTAGCAAATAGTTCCATTTTAAACTTACTTTCCTGAAAATATTTTAATTAGCTGGTTCCTCTTGATAGGCATGATGTTTTGAAATCATAAATATTAGTGTGATTAAAAGAATAAAATTAGTTATAAGCAGTAAGTTTGGGCATCTAATAGAGTTATTTCTTCAGTTTTAATCTTGTTTTGGATTCAGTATTAATTAAAAATGAAATTGATATATAAAAGCTATTCAGTAACAGCTCCTACAGGTGGCATCAGTTTGTTAGTTTTTTGTTTATTAATGCTGACAACATAGGCCAATAGTAGCATTATCTTGCGTCAACTGAATCGCCCTAACATATCCACAGCTAATATGGCGTTACCAGCAACCTTTCTTGCTTCAAGAAGTTAATCAGCCTCCTGTTTGCATTTGTTAATTAGGGTTAATGTGCACTAATTGATTTTTTTGATGGTTGTAGATTTCCATTACACCCAGTTAGCTATTGTTGCTGGTGGTCCTCATTCATTTGAATTATGATGATCATGTTTTTGTTGCATCTGTGCCAGATTAGGAGCCTTCATCATAATTATTGCTAATTAACACAACATGATGTCGTGTAATAATGTGGTTCCTTGATCTTTTATTAGCATACAGATGTTATAAATTTCAAACTTAAATATATACTGAGCAGTGTGAATATTCATGTTGTGACACTGAGTTAGTGATTGAAGTTAATTTTTATTAAGCTTTATGCAGGTTCCAGAATATAGCCCCAAGAATGTGAGAGAGGTTGAATAAGAATATCAAGATAAAGTGAGGCAGTTAGGAAAGGTCATATATAGGTCTTGCTTGAGGAAGGAAGTATTGTTTAGTTCTTAGGGCTTGGTCTGAGATTCATGAGATCCTGGTGCAGTTACTTTGTGTGAGGGACCTTAGAAAAGTCATTTAATCTCTGTGCCTGTGCCTGTGCCTCCATCTGAAAAATGAGCCAGAGCTAGCACTTTCCTCAGTTGCAGGAGTGTGGTCAAGATAATACACTGAGGACTGAAGCCTCCTGTGTTGCGGTGGTAAGGGCAGTATATAAGTACTTGTATAGGTATGTTTTCATTTCCTTTACTATTTTTGCGTTTCTGCACATCAGTGAAAATATTGCCACTAGGTTTACCTGTTTGAGAGGAGTCCCCTGTGAAGCCTGACATTCTGCCAACAGGATGTATTTTTTTCTCTCTGACTGTCTCTACACTTGCATACCTGTTTTGAAAGAGGTACGCAAATGAGGGAAATTGAAAATGCAAATGAGGTACAGATTTGCAGATCTGCCACCTCATTTGCATATTATTTTGAAATAACTTCTTTTGAAAGAAAAACCTGGTGTAGGTGCTGCTTTTTCAGAAATAAACCCCGTCTTCAAAAGAATCCTCCTTCCCAGTTAATTATGGGAAGAAGGATTCTTTCAAAGATGAAGTTTACTTTCAAAATAGCAGCGTCTATACCATTTTTTTTCCTTTTGAAAGAAGCTGTTTTGAAATAATATGCAAATGAGGTGGCAGCTCTCCAAATCTGTACCTCATTTGCATTTTCAGTTTCCCTCATTTGCATACCTCTTTTTCAAAAGAGAAACACAAATGTAGACACAGCCTTTCCATCTCTCTGTTTCTCTCTCTCATGCTCTCTCCTTTGGAAGGAGCCACCTTCCATACTGGCACAGAACAAGAGGGATGTGAATTCAGGATATTGTAGCAATGGAAAGGGGTTGAGCAACAGTAGGGTCATTTGAGTTTCCCTGGTCCACTGCACTTCTCTTCTGTCTGGTGATACTGTTTGAACTCATCTAATCTGTCTTCAGCTCCTATCTTCATTCTGCCCCTGTGTTGGGAAACAGCTATAATTGTTTACAGCTATCTTAATTCCATTAAATCTCAAGATGTGAGCTAACTGTTCTAACTGATCATTGCCCCAAGATTCTGCTGTTTTTTTTCTGCCTTTATGTATTTTCAATACCAACAACTGGACCCAGAAGAACCACTTAAGAGCAAATTGGGTATCTTTGTAAAGCACAAAGTAGATGCAGGCATGTTGATAAAGCCAGGTAGGGAACATTTATTCAAATAATATAAAGTTAATTTGAAATTGTTCTGTGGTGTGTGCAGTGGAAAAGAAAACGTGGAGAATAGTAAAACCTTCTTATTGAATTATAATTCATGGTCATAAATTGTCAATGCTCTGTTTTGCAGGCTTGTTGCATGAGCAGAACATGGCGAAAATGAGACTACTTACTTTTATGGGAATGGCGGTGGAAAACAAAGAAATTTCATTTGACACAATGCAGCAGGAACTTCAGATTGGAGCAGATGATGTTGAAGCATTTGTCATTGATGGTAAGGAGTTAGCATGCTTATATTTTTACATAATTTTCATGAGGGCTATTTGGCTTTTTTTCTGTTGTTTATTCCTTGTTTTGAGGGCTTTTAGAACAAATGTGATGTGGGTCTTATGTAAGTGGAAATGGTTTAACACCCAGAAATTAGGTAAATACACCATTATCATAGTACAGACACTTCAGTTATCTTTAAGAGAAAGTTACATGCAGTTTGCCAAATTAGAACTTAAATAATGTAAAGGTACTTTTTGTTTTAATATAGATTTGTCTGTCAAGCCAGATGTGGTTTAAACCCACCCCCCCAATTTGTATTTCTAAATTTGTTTAAAAATTCATGTATGAAACATATTTAAAGGCTGAGCCAACTTTTCAGAAGTGTTCTCTTCTGTGACAGGAATTGTATTTCAAATAATCCTTTATAGAACCAATAAATTGTTTGCAAGTTTAATTTGTCATCTGTTTTTGCTTGCTGTCATTAAAACAGGATGTGTTTGTAGGGGAGAACAGTTCATAAAAATTGTACAGGATATTACTTTAATAGATTGGCATCAAACCATAGGAATTAATGGATAATCTTGTTACATCACTTTGCTTTCCTGTCTACCAGATGATTCACTGTTGACTGTAACATCCAGCACATTATTTGTATGCCTTTACACCAATTTGAATTTAAAGATGCTTATATCCTTGCTACGTCTTGAAAATATCATTCAAATCATTTTACTTTTTTCAGCTGTAAAGACAAAGATGGTGAACTGCAAAATTGATCAAACTCAAAGAAAAGTAGTTGTCAGGTAAGACTTAATTCATTGCAGCATATTGTGGAACAATTTAGTGTGTTCTAATTATTTCATTTAACATATCTGTTTAATATTTTAACTAGAAGCAAGGTATTTTCCGATCAGTTGCCAGTAGTTAAATAGTTGCTATTTATCATAATTTTATTAAAGCTCAGACTGAGTGTGATTAGCTTATTTAATAAAAGAGTCCTATTTTCCAGCACATTTCATTTAATGACCTAATGGTAGGAAGAATACTAATGACTTTTGCTGCTTTAAATACTTGGGGAAGGCTACAGAGTGAGCGTGGTAGTCTTTCATAGGGAGACCCCAAAAAAAAGTTTCCATTTTCAGTTTGGAATTTGAGGATTAGATTTAATTTATTTCTTGTTGAAATGTACAAAAGTAAAACAAATGTTTTCTAGAGGAGCATTGCATAACAAAAATGCCTTTTCTTAATCCCCTTTCCAATTTTGTTTTACTCTTATAGTCATAGCACACATCGGACTTTTGGAAAGCAGCAGTGGCAACAATTGTATGACACACTTAACTCCTGGAAACAAAATTTGAATCAAGTGAAAAACAGTCTCCTGAGTCTGTCTGATACCTGAATGTTGTTTTTGTTTGCCTCAAAGCAAATTCCAAAACCACAGTAAAACATTCAAAACTTCATTTTAGCAAGTTTGAAGTTTTTTGTCTTCAAAATGTGTAACTGGTTTTAAGAAATTAAAGACCCTAAACTATGAGCTATAAAAGTTTAAAAAAAAAAAAAAAAAAAAAAAAAGGGGTGGGGGGAAGACCTTGAGCTCACTAATATATTTAGTAATCATATTTGCTATGCATTAATTCTTTTCGGTTCTCTTAGTTTTAATCCTTATTCTCTTTCAGGTGATGGGAAGGGGGAGAGAAGCATAGGATGATTTGGGAAATTTTGAAGTGAGTGAAAACATGCAGTAAAAATGGAAAAGGGGAGAAATGATTATCAGCTGGATAGAAAAAATTAAATCTTTATGAAATTGCCAATATATAATCTCTGTAAATTACACATTTAATGACTTACCTTTTTAGAGGCAGTATTTATTCTAAAAATCAGGTTGTCTCTATCTGTACTTAGTACAGTATGAAAAAAGAAAATATCTTCTCTTTAAGATCTAATACATGTAAACAGCAGACTCTTACTTCTATGCCAGTTACTGAGTCATAAATTGACCATAAAGGTTTGAAGGGATCATTACATTTTGAGACTCCATATGTCACCTTTATTTGATGATTGTGCTAGTGCTCATTCTGACAGAGAAATGAGGAAGTCCTGCAACTAAGATTTTTCCAACATCTGAAGGGGTTGGACGTCACAAATTACACTTAACAGACATATATAATTAACACACTTGTTCTAACTTTAATTATTAGCAAAATTTTTTAACAACTTGCATAGATTGTAATTGCAGAAATATAGGAATCTATTTTCTTGTAATGCAATTACATCAGAATACGGGAAAGTGGAGGAATTAGTGAGTCTTTGGTCTAGTTACCCATAAAATAAAATATGCACCTCTACTTCCTATGGAACATTTCTACAAATCTTTCTATGATAGTCAGAGACTGAATTGTATTTCTGTTTTGTCCCCTGCTGCAGCTTTTTCTACACTTTCTTCATATTTCCTTTTTCTCGACGGGTGGAGTCTTTCTAAATTAAAAAACTTTACGGTATCATTCATTTGACTTTTTACGAAGAAGTTATGAGTATCACAATTCTGTTGTTCCTTGATAAGTAAACTTTCACTTGAGATTGGCGTGTCAGCTTTGGAAGTCAGAAGGGAAAGCTGGTGGCATGATGCGGTAATTCCTGCTTTGACCTAAGAGAGAAGGATTTAGAACTTAAGTGCAGTAAGACTCAGAGTCAGCTCTTTTATGTAGAGAGCCATTGCAAATTATTAAATTTTAAAGATTAGTAAGTAAGCAATCACACATGATTAACAGGATGATGCATTGCAAAACTGATTTGATTTAGGGTAACAAACACTTTAGTTTTAATTTATACTACATAATATATTAGTAAATATGCTATAAACTAATGAAGTATTAATCTGAGGTTTAAGTACATAATATTCTCTGAGAATTGGGGAGAGACTGCCAATGGTGGATTAAATCTGCAGTTTAGCAAAATATTTGCTAATTAAAAATGGCCTCATGTTGTTGAGCTCCTTTTCCTCTTCATTTAGTTTTTTTTGGATGGTTTTGTTTACCATATAGCAGATGCATACTCACAAAGATTTTGTATCTGATCAAATCAAACGGGTACAATGTTCTCTGGATCCAACATTGGTATGGTATCCAAATGGGAAAAGTGACAAAATTTGAATCTTCAGACAGTGTATGTTTTTTTTAATCTTTTCACTTCTGAGACTTTTTTTAAAACTGCAAGTTTTATGAAGTTATTTATACCTTTCAATTACGTACTCTACCTTTTTACCTAAACACAACAGTGGTAAATCCTAAGGTTAAGTTTAATGTAAGTAAAGCTGCAGTATCAATTTTTCCTTTTTGGTTTTCACTTTTGTTTTCTCCCTTCCAAGAACTGTCACTGCTAAGGAGAGGAAAATGGAATCAGCCATTAGAAACTTGGCGCTTTCCGAATATGCTGCTTGTGTTCAAAGGGCTTACTTTCGCAGTTTTAAAATGACATAGGCAGGACTCTCTTCCTGTTCTACTTTGTGGATAATTACTGGAGCAAACCAACTCTTTGTGGTGCACACATTATACACACCTACAGTTGGTTCTGGTTATGTTCACAACTCACTGACTTAATATAATGAATTAACAAATATTTCAACTACCATACGGAGTGGTAGTTTGAAATTCCATTTCCAAGAGCTGCAGTTTTGCTATGCAGGCCTTTGACGCACAGGATTTTTTAGGGAATTGGCTTGATGGTTGTATTGTCCAGCTGATTGAAGGTGCATCTAGCACTTTTGTAATATATATATTACAAAAGGGTCATTTTTAAGTAACAAGCAGTATCTCTTGAAATTGTAAGGCATTGATTCCCCACAACTTTATTAAAATAATTATGAAAAAATAAAAATATGTATCTTAGACCTCCCTCTTACATGACATTCCGTGTCATTTTCGTTTTTATAACTTCTGAAAGAAATGTATATTTCAGCTGTACATTAAAGTAAGAGTAATTTAGCGTATGAAAAAGTAGGTTTTGTTTTTTGTTTTTTTTCCTTGGCCAATTCTGCTTCACACTTCTGTTCTAGTAAGGTAACACAGCTTACAGTTCCACTGTTTGGGCTGCTAGGCCGAGATGCTTTTGTGTATGACAAAGAACAGTGAGACTATCTCATAGAGCTGGAAGGGACCCTGAGAGGTCATCAAGTCCAGGCCCCAGCACTCTCAGCAGGACCTATCACTATCCCTGACTTTTTTTTTTTTTTTTTAATTTACTTGCCTTAGATGGCACCCTCATGGAGTGAACTCATACCTATGGCTCCAGAAGGCCAATGCTCAAGCCGCTGAGCTGTTCCTCCCACTATAGCTCTCCTCTATAGGCCTTGAAAGCTGTAGGCAAACTATCTTCCTTTCCAGTGCTTTTACCAGCTAGAATTCCCATTAAGGGGTGCATGGACCCATACCCATACTTTCATATTAGACTGGGGGAGGAAAATTATTTTTGGATTTGGCATTGTTAATAAGCTTTCAATATGCAAGGCCATTTGCTAGGGTTTCACTCCAAGGCTGTCTACACTACAGCGATCCTTCAAAAGAAGTTCTTCTGAAACAGATCTTCCAAAAAAAAAAAAAATCCTTTCAAAAAGATTACATCCATGCACAAGGCGGACGGAAGAATCAGTCTGCTCTTTCATGAAAGAGCATCCACACTGCCCCTGCTCTTTCGAAAGAATAGGCTAGGGATTAAAAATCCAGCACCATGAGGACTGCTCTTTCAAAAGAAAAGCCTGCAGAGTGTCTACACATGCTTTTTTTCAAGACTTGGAAAAAGGCACTCTTTCGCACTTGGGAGAGGAAGAGGGATGCCGAAAAAAGGGCTGGATTCTTTCCATTTCAGATCAAAACCTTTTGTCAGAAAAAAATTGCTAATGTAGATGCAGCCCAGGAAAGTCCAGCATTTGATGCTGAGAGTATAAATTGCAGTATGCCAAGGAGCTCATACTTTTAATACAGATATCTTACAGTGTGTTTGGAATACTGAATAACTAAATGCCATCCACTGGGTTAAAATTTTATATCCTTTAGGTTACTAAATGTTAAGGGAACCAGAAATACTTTAAAACTGCAGATTTCTGTACCCAGGTTGATTATTCTACTGTATGTCTCGCATTGCTGTGTCAGTCTTAGTGATAAAGAGAGTAAATTCTGTTAAGCACACCAGGAACTTGTTATTGATAGAAGTGTCACATAAAGAATGTTAATGTTACACATCTAAGTATGCAGGTCAGAAAATGATTTAAGGATGCACATTTAACCTTAACTTTACATCAGTACATATGCATACTGATTGCAAGCATGGCGTGAATGCTTAATACATAGTCAAATATAACCCCTCATTCTTCTCTCCCCTACCCCCTTAGCTACATTTGTGTAATATCTTGTACAGTTTTTGGTCTTCTATATTTATTCTATTTTGCATGGCATGATGCTCCAGGTCATTCTTGACTATTTTGTGGAACATGCTTGCCTGTCTTACCCAAATATGACTTTATTCAGCAGCTGTATCTTGTACAGTTTTTTTCAGCTACTACAAATCTTTACATATACTTAGTGGGGGTCATGGGTTAGTTATGGACTATATGTATTAGCGATGAAATATCTGAAGTATCCCAGCAAATTTTCACTATTGCTGTTTATACCTAATCTGTAAAATGCTTTGTAAAAGTGGAACAATAATGCACTTGATTTCTAGTAGAAATAACTATTGAATTATGCTTAATACATACTACTACCAGCTACCACAGATGGATCTAAGGGCTAAGCTATACTAGAAGCACTACCATGCAACTGCACCACTAGTGTATCTGAAGACCTTCTATGCCAGTAGAAGAAATCTCTCCATAACCACAGTAAAGCCACTAATGTGAGAGAAGCCTGTGTCAGCAGGAGAAGCTCTTCTACTGACAATGCTATCCATGGGGGTGCTTAAGATGATGTAATTTATACTGTATGGGAGGATGTCTTACTCACAACTCCCTGACATCAAGTTACATTGACATAAGTGGCAGTGTGTACAAGCCCTAAGATTGTAGAGAAAAAAATTTCCAAAAGTCTAATTAAATTCTTGTACATGTGGGGGGCGGGGGGGGAAAGGGAGGAAGTGTTGCCTTGTATATTAAATACACATACATTTGGACTGAGGTTGAGATGGAATAGGAGACAGACTTGAAAGGTTCTGGGTAAGGATAAAAGGAGTGGGGGGGGGAACCCAAGGTTAATGTCAGGGTAGGGGGAAGAAGAGGTGAATGAAGCTTTATTAGAATAACAAAACAGAATCATCTAAAGCTCAGGATTTAGTGATGATGGAGGACTTTATCTATGCAGACATCTGTTGGGAAAGTATAGCCAGTTCAGGCTCCTGGAAGGGTCCTCCCCTTCTGGGTCACTGGGTGGCTGTCCCACTGCACTGCCATGAGTCCACCAACTCCCAAGTCACTTGTGCAGGAGAGGGGTTCCCACTTTGCCTCAGGGGGGTGAGAGGCAACAGTTCACAACCTTCCTGCCTTACCTCAGGCAGAGGCTGGGGAGAATTAGCTCTGCTTAGGGCCTACCCAAGGTCCAGGCAACAGCAAGCCCAGTCTTTAGGCAGCCCCTGGCCTTAGCTCAAGGTAGGGTGGCAAGTCCACAAAAGCCCAAGACCTGGAAAAAGGCAGGGCAAACAAATAGTCTTCAGGTGGCCCCCCTGGCCCTAGCTCAGGGCAGGGCAGTGCAGCACACATCAAAAGAAACCCAGGCCCTGGAGCAAGGCAGGGCTGACCCAGGCCTTAACACAGGGTGGGGCAACAAACAACACTGTCTATGCTGGCAGAGAGGGGAAAGACAACCATCCGGCAAGTGGGTGGCAGTGGGGGATGTAGGCCCACCCATTCCACAGTGTCCCAGCCCAGGGGCCCTGGTCACAGAAGTTCAGCCTGCTGTGCAGGTCAGCAGGGAAATCCAGACCACAATATGCTGCCCAAGGACCTTTAATGGTCTGCTCTATCTCCTTGGTCACTCCCAGTCTACCCCCCAGCATACACCTAAAGCTCCCCTGATGTCTTGGGGCTCATGGGGTATCAGGTCCAGCTGGGGTCTGGGTGGCCCAATCCAGGCATGCATGGCCTCTCAGTTCTGCTGGCTCAGAGTGCAGTATGAGGCTGGTTCTTCCACTGCCTCAGGCTGGCTCATGGTGCAGGCTAGGGTGGATACTCTGGTCAGTTCTCCAGGCCCACTGGTCTTCCAGAAAGTTGCATGGGGGGGTGGGGCATCAGGGCCACTAGGGGACAAGATGGCCCAATCCAGGCCTCAGCCTCCTTCAGCCAGTCCTCTACTGCCCAGGCTGGAAGCTCAGAGCCATCCTCTGGCTCCCCTGGTGCCTGGCAGAGTCCTCAGGCTGCCCGACGGGGAGCACAGAACCATCCTCTGAAAGCTCAGCTCCAACTGAGCCCTCAGGCTGGGCTTTTGTAAGCCTGGCCCTACCTCCTGACTTCTGGTCAGGTGACTGGGAGGGGCCAGGCTCCATACCAGATGGTTGCTGGAAGGGGTCCTCCCTTTCTGGGTAGCAGGGTGGCCATCCTGCCCCACTACAGAAAGTAACATAGCAGGACACGTTATTCAACAAGCTCTTAAAATGTATAGGAAATCATTTTTTTTAATCTCCAAAGTTGGAGAAAGCTATTGGAAGGGAAGCTGTTCTAGATTTGTTTTTAACAAATAGGGAGGAACTGTTTGAGAATTTGAAAGTGGAAGGCAGCTTGGGTGGAAATGGGAGAGTTCACGATTTTAAGGCGTAGTAGGAGAGAGAGAGAACTGCAAAATAATAGATTTCAACAAGGCAGACTTAAGCAAACTCAGCAAGTTGGTAAGTAAGGTCCCAGGGGACGCAAGACTAGAGGAAAAATAATTGAACGTGGTTGGCAGTATTTTAAAGAGATATTAAGGATGCAAAAGCAAACTTCTACAGTGAAGAAAAGATGCACAGTACAGCAAGAGAGCACCCAAACTTAACCAAGAGAGCTTGAATGAACGGTCCTACAAAAAAGTGTAAGTTAGGTCAAATTACAAAGGATGATTACTAACACAAGTATGTAGGGGCAAAATTAGAAAGGGGAACGCATAGAATGAACTCAAACTAGCTAGCGAAACAAGGGAGAGGGTGACAAGAAAACAGTATATTAGAAGCAAGAAGACCAAGGACAGAGTAGGCTCCAGACTCAAGGAAGAGGGAGAAAAGAACAGAAAATGTGAAAATGTCAAAGGTGCTAAATTACTACTTTGTTTCAGTTTTCATCAAAAAGATTTGTGGTGATAGGATGGTTGGAGAAAATGAGGTAGTTTCAGAAATTAAAATAGGAAAAAGTAAGTTAAAAATGACTTAGTTGCGTTCAGGTCACCAGGGTCTGATGTAACACATCCTAGAATACTGACGGAGAAAGCACTGATTGAGGAGGTATCTGAGCCATTCATTATCAATTTTGTGAAGTCATGGAAGATGGGAGAGATTCCAGAAGACTGGGTGAAGAGCAAATATAGTGCCCATCGATAAAAAGGGAAACAAAATAGCCCAGGAAACTACAGATCAGCCAGTTTAACTTCTGTGCCATGAGAGATAAAGGAGCAAATAATTTAGAAATCCATTTGCAAATACCTAGAAGATAATGTTACAAAGCATACCAAACTTACATAATAGCTTTATATGACAGGATAATAAGCCTTGTGGATAAGGGGGAAGCTGTAGATGTGATATACCTAGACTTTAGTAAAGCATCTGATACCATCTTGCATGAATTTTATATAAATAAACTAGCTAAATACAACCTAGATGGGGATACCATAAAGTGATTGAATAAACTTTCCCAGCCAGTACTCATCAATTGTTAACTGTCATACGGGAAAGAAGTGGGATTCTGCAGGGGTCCGTTTAGGAACTGGTCCTGTTCACGATCATCAAGGACTTAGAGAATGGCATAAAAAGTATGCTTATAAATGTTTGCGGATGATACCAATTGGGGAGGGGTAGCAAGTGCTTTGGAAGATAGGATTGTAATGCAAAATGATCTGTATAAACTGGAGAAATTATTTGAGGTAAACTGGATGAAATTCAAAAAGGACAAATGCAAAGTGCTCCACTTATGAAGGAACAGTTTCATACATACAAAATGGGAAATGACGGTCTAGGAAGGAGCACTGCAGAAAGGGATCTAGGGGGCATAGTGGACCACAACCTAAATGTGAGTCAACAGTGTGATTTTTTTTTTTTTTTTTTTTTTTTTTTTTTTGCGGGGCAGGGAGGAGGAGCGGTCCTGGTTCGTTGGGTGTTTTTGCAACAATCATTCTGGCATGCATTAAAAGGGGTGTTGTAAGCAGTGCACAAGAAGTAACTCTTCCATTCTGCTCTGTGCTGATTAGGCCTTAACTGGAGCAGTGTGGCCAGTTCTGGGGACCACATTTCAGGAAGGATGTGGGAAAACTGGAGGATGTCCAGAGAAGAGCAACAAAAATTATTCAAGGTCTAGAAACCATGACCTACGAGAGAAGACGGAAAAAAATGTGTTTGTTTAGTCTTGAAAAAAAAAAGACTGAGAAGGGACATAATAGCTTTAACGTACCTAAAAGGTTGTTAACAAAGAGGAGGGAGAAAAATTATTCTCCTTAACCTCACGTAAGACAAGAAGCAATGGAACTTAAACTGCAGCAAGGGAGGTTTAGGTTGGACATTTAGGAACAACTTCCTAATTGTCAGGGTGGTTAAATATTGAAATAAATTGCCTAGGGAGGTTGTGGATTCTCCATCATTGGAACTATTTAAGAGCAGGTTAGACATCTGTCAGGGATAATCTACGTGGTGCTTGGTCCTGCCATCAGTGCAGGGGACTGAACTCAATGGCTTCTCAAGATCCCATCCAGTTCTAGCGTTCTATGATTCTATTAAAATGCATAAATACAAAGGTCAGAAATAATTTGCTTTACCTTTGTAATTTCCTGGTTTATGACTGTTTAACTATCTGGCTCTAACAGCCTCTATTTTTTTCTGTGTTTTTATATATATATATATATATATATATATATATATATATATATATATATATATAAAAAAAGAAATTACTTTATATAACCAGAGTAACAGATTGCATGCACATTATGAGGTCTTTAGGAGAGAGCCCCTATCCTTGTAGACCTTAGCTGTGCACCTTTTCCATTCAAGATGTAGTGAATGAGACATATCTCAGAATTAATTAACTGGATCGGGAAATTCAAGAAATATTTTAGAATTAATTGGTTCAACTAACAATAACAACAAAAATAGCTTTCCTTCTTCCCCCACCCACGACTAATGGTTTTTAGTGTGTGCTAGAATTCAATTTAGCTAGTGTCATAGCATGACTAGTACAGTTGTATTCTATATGATAGGACTATAAACTGTTAGGGGTCAAGAACAACTCAACTATTTTTCATCCTCTTCATGCCCGCAAAAGTTATATGCTTGAGGAATAACTTATTACAACTGTAGTACCAAAACAAATAGAGGCAGAAGCAAAATACCAGACTGTCACTTTACAGATTCAACACTTTGAAATGTATCTGAGGTCAAAAGTCAGCAAGATCCACTGATTATGTCTCACATGTCTAATCCACAAAAGGAAGCTGCTACATTGTCCCCCAGTTGAAGCCTTTACTTGGCTTTCATGAATAGCCATAGGCTGACAACAGTTCAGTACTCTAGGTTGGAAGTGACAACAATGTGTATAAGTGCAGTTGGAAGTTTGTATGTTAAAGGAAATGATGCAAACTCTTGTATAGCTGTAGCTGACGTTGATCTACTGTTTCAGCAAAGATAATACGTGGCATTTCCAACTTTAAAAGGGGTGGATATAATCCCTGCCAGCTTATCCAAGCACCACTCCCAGCCACTCAGCAGTAACTTCAGCTCATCTCTATCTTTTAATCCCCTCTCTGTCTTGTGGCTAGTGCAAGCACAATGGGATGTGATTTAAGCAAACGAGACAGCGCTGAGTATCATGAGTATACTGATGGGCATGCAGCCCAATTCATTTTTGCAGGTGGCCTCAGGTTTGTCGAAAAAGAACAGTAATAAAATGGAAATGTTGTTTTTGGGAGGCTGAGGAGTTATTCAATACAACCCTTTGAGATTTATCTAAAAGGAAGGAAGGAGTGCTACTACCGAATACAGGAATGAATAGTATTGAAATTATGCTGAAATAATAGTGAAAGTGAGCCATTAAAAAGCAGTAGACCTATAACCTTGGTCAATCGCATGAAGATGTCGGTATAGTTACCTCTGCATAAACATGCCTGAAACCAATCAGCTGACTGCCCAGTGTCTTCCCAGTAATTATTTCTAAAATGTGTTTTAACCATCTTAGACCTTCTAAAGTTCTTACCAACATAAATAATCAGCCCTTGAAGGTATGTTTAATACTGTGCCCTAGAACTTCTTGTTTTGAGACAGAAACCAGACTCAGTGCTTTTTTTTTCAGGTTTTGCAAATTATGTTACAAATACAAAGATCTCCAAAATGCAATGCATGGCTAATTTCATTGTACATGACCAATCGACTCTAGGGAATGATAGGTTTCCTCTCAATGTCTCTGCTTACGCATACATTGATGTATGCAAATATGAATATTCTGCCTTATCAAACAAAGATTATAATGAACATATTCAAAAAGCAAACAGCAGTATGTATTTTATTGCAGCTTGGACAAACTAGCTAATGTATCTTCTGAATTATATTACTAAAATAAGTAAACAAAAGGAACATATATGCTTGTCTTTTTATATTGTAGGTGATCGTTTTTATTGAGGTACATAATGAACTACCTCACCCTCTCCTCCAAAAACAGACTGACTATGGCTAGCATCGGCTTGATTTATATGCTGTGACTTTTTCCTGCTGTTTTCTATCAACCTTAATTGTGAAAAATGGTGCCATGTTGCCCTCTTGATATTATTTTGGAGATCGACTAGGTCTTAAAGCATCCAGATGCATACAGTTGTACACATATCTGTGGAATTACCTCACCAAGGTCTGCTCTGCAATATTTTTAATTGACTTACATGTTCTGTAGGAAGAGAAGAATCATAAAAAGTCTTTGCTATTGCATTCCATTCTTCAGTGGGATCTCTCTTGGGGCCACAATGGATACTCGAAGTATTCAAAGTGTTGGCAACTCTGTTAATACTGGTAAAATCTGATTGACAAAAAGGAAATGGTAACAACTGCAATTCATTTGCTAGGCACTAATTTTAGAGTGACTAAACTTCTGGACTATCTCTGATCTTATGAACCAAGCGTTTGTTTAAAATAACTGAATTTTTCATTTTTACCTCATTTATACTTTGCTTTTCTACACTTTGATCTCATTGCCAGAAATTGTTTCAGTAAAAGAGCATCAAGAATTATTTTAATAAGAAATGTTTAATAACAAATGTTATTTTAATAACAAATTACAAAAGTCCTAGTATTAAAATGACATTTTTGGTAAATAATTGCAACGAAGAGAAAGTTACTTTGTACAGTAACTGTTAGTGATCAAGAACAACTCAACTACTGTATTTTTCATCCTCTTCATGCCCAAAAAAGTTATATTCTTGAGGAATAACATTACAACTGTAGTACCAAAACAGACAGAGGCAGAAGCAAAATACCAGACTGTGACTTTACAGATTCAACATCTCTAGGCACTCACCTGGGCATGCCTGGGTTCTTTCAGATGTGTCCCCCCTATAGGTGCTTCACTGTAGGTGCATTTGCATCCCTTCACTCATCCCTGACAGAACTTTGGTATCAGTGTCCATTCAGCCCACTCATGCCCTGTCCCCATGCTCTGCTAGGAGCCTAACAGGCATGCCCAGGCGAATGCTCCCCTCACTTCCTTCTCTAACAGAATCCTTGATAGGAACTGCAAAATAAGAGGGGAGGAAGTAGGTTGTGGAGCATCCACAGGGAGGCACATCTTAAAGAACCATCATTACAGCACATGGTGAGTAACCTCTTCTTTGAGTAGGGTATGTATTGGTGCTCCACTGTAGGTGTCTCCTGAGCAATATCCTAAATGGAAAGTTGGGACTTTGAAGTTGTCTGTTACAGCTGACAATAATGTGGCACCAAAGCAGAAAGTTGAAAGCAGATTTCCTGGTAATTGCATAGTGATCTGAGAAGGTATGCACAGACTCCCAGGTTCCTGCCATGCAGATTTCTGAGATGGGGACATTTTTGAGGAAGGCAACAGAGGAGGAAACCAACCTCATGGAAAGTGTGGATGGAGATACAATAAATTCTTTCATATCTGGCACTCTATCATCAGGAACTCTCAAATAACTGACATTTTAACCAGAAGTACGTTTTAGTTATATTTTCCGTAAGTAGAGTATAGTGAAAGTAAATACAAATAAATACAGCAAATAGAGTATGTGTACAGTAAACAATACTACTGTTGTTGCTAAACAAAGTACTCTGCATACATTTTTGTTTGTTTCTTAATATCTAATCTTGTTTTTCTTTAGTGTTATGCACTGCCTCTCCAGCCATAGCGGCTAGAAGCAGTGGCTCCTCCAGCTGCAGCAGCTCCTCCAGCCATGGCTCCGACAGCCCTAGTGAATTGCCAGCATTTATGTACTTTCTTTGGTTGGTGGGGGGATCTGGTGGATTTAGTGGACTTCGGGAACAAGGGAGGCGAGGGGGTGGCAGACATCCATTGTTCCCAAAGTCTGCTAACTCCAGGGTTTACTGTCTTCTATTTATCAATACAGTAACTTTTACAATTGGGTTGTATGTTTTGAAAATTTGTATTAACTCAGGCCCAGATAATTTCAAGGACATTTGTTGACAGAAAAACATAATACTCATTTCTTGGCACCTTACTGAGGGCTGTGATCAGAGCTGAGACCTATGCACAAGGGTTGGATAGGTCAGTCAGTGAGACCAGACAGGCTGATGGAAGGAGAGGTGGGTTTTATCATCTCCATCCACCCACATTTTTGTAGATTATATCTAAAAAAGTTGATATAGCATAAGGTCACACTAACTCTTCGAAGCTCTGTCCATATAGGAGGAAATTGTTAGGATAGTTTCAACCAGAAGGAGCACTACTAGCATAGCTTTTTTGGAGTTCTGCTGCCATGGTGCAGAGGAAGAGAAGTCTTCTGGGCCTCTAGAGCCCCCGTAACAGAAGTATAAAAGCCCCCAGAAAGAGAGCAGTGAGATTCGAAGGCGGAAGTATGGCTCATTCCATCAAGAGCTGGGAGAGGAGTACGTGAGAGAGATGGAAACCTGTCAGGGTTTCTTTAGTTCTCCTACTTTAGCTCATAGATTCTTCCATGGAAGAGCCACTCAGGCCTAAGGGAGTATTTACTGGAACAACTATTCTATTAGTCAGTAGAGGTATAGCTTACCATTACAGAAAAATTATATGCACAAACCCAGGCATGCAGAGATGTAAGAGAAATCACCAAGACGTGCATAACAAACATATGTACCCACATGAGCTCATTTTTATAAATGTAGTTACTCTTTTCCCCCCTCTTACTTCATTTTGTTAAGTGTTCTTACTTGCTGTGTTCTGTTTGTTTGAAGTCAAATTCTGTGAAGCAGTGACTAAAGATAACATTTTTCAAAAGTGCTAAGGTAACTTTTGGGGGAAGTCACTGGGACTTAAGCACCTAAATCATTTAGGTCCATTCAAAAATTTTACCCTATAGCTCTTTAGAAAAAGCACTTAGTACAATTGTGGAAGTTGTAAAAATAATACAGTGTATTTTCTTAACATATAGAAACAAAAATTACCTCTAACAATTATCTTGATAAAGGTTATTTTGAATTTAAAAACAACACTTCTCATTAAAGTAATCAAATCTAATTAGCAGATTTATTGCAAAATAAATTGTTATATATGCTTTTTCCTTTTTCACATTTTACCAGAGTAAGTTTACAAATGTTTTTAACAAAGTTCATATTTAGTATTCACCCAGCTTTTGTGTATGCATAATATCCACCAAATTGTCACAACAGAAGTTAAAAAAGCCTCAAAACCCTTCTAAGAGGCATATCTGTTTTTCTTTCCCAAAGCATCAGAGTAGAATCTTCTTTCTCATTTTTCATCATATTCTGTTTATTTTGTGTGTGAGTGTGCATCTGGGTTAATGATATACATTAATATAACCAAACAAGCTATTTCTGGTCCCAATTCTAAGAGGCATGAGGCATCCCACAACTAACATTAATTTCCATGATTGCTGAGGGCAGTGAACACTTTCCAAGAGGTGTTCATCACCTCCCACGATCACACACTAATCCCCTTCGTTGTAGTGCACATAACCTTTGTGAATGGGGTTCCTCTTGCATCAAAAACCATTAGCATGGATGCAGCTATCCACATTTGGGAATCGTGATGCTGGATTGAGGTCTAGGTCTCTGAGCCATATTGATATTGACAATGTCTGTAAGAATTAATTTTAGTTACCCTGGCACTGATTTTGTTTCATAAAAGGAGGAAAAGGATACATTTTATTTATTCAGCTAATAGGACAAACACAGAACAGGTCAATTAATTGCATCTATGTGTGTTAGTTGAGAAATCTCACATCGTAGGTTCTGTGGCACCTTATAGACTAATAGAAAAGTTTTGAGCACCTGATGCATCTGATGAAATGAGTCTGTGCTCACGAAAGCTCATGCTCAAAACTTTTCTGTTAGTCTATAAGGTGCCACAGAACCTACGATGTGAGATTTCTCAACTAACACACATAGATGCAATTAATTGACCTGTTCTGTGTTTGTCCTATTAGCTGAATAAATAAAATGTATCCTTTTCCTCCTTTTATGAAACAAAATCAGTGCCAGGGTAACTAAAATTAATTCTTACAGACATTGTCAATATCAATATGGCTCAGAGACCTAGACCTCAATCCAGCATCACGATTCCCAAATGTGGATAGCTGCATCCATGCTAATGGTTTTTGATGCAAGAGGAACCCCATTCACAAAGGTTATGTGCACTACAACGAAGGGGATTAGTGTGTGATCGTGGGAGGTGATGAACACCTCTTGGAAAGTGTTCACTGCCCTCAGCAATCATGGAAATTAATGTTAGTTGTGGGATGCCTCATGCCTCTTAGAATTGGGACCAGAAATAGCTTGTTTGGTTATATTAATGTATATCATTAACCCAGATGCACACTCACACACAAAATAAACAGAATATGATGAAAAATGAGAAAGAAGATTCTACTCTGATGCTTTGGGAAAGAAAAACAGATATGCCTCTTAGAAGGGTTTTGAGGCTTTTTTAACTTCTGTTGTGACAATTTGGTGGATATTATGCATACACAAAAGCTGGGTGAATACTAAATATGAACTTTGTGTACCCACATGAGCTGAATAAATAAAATGTATACTTTTCCTCCTTTTAAGAAACAAAATCAGTGCCAGGGTAACTAAAATTAATTCTTACAGACATTATCAATATCAATATCGCTCAGGTGCATCTGATGAAGTGAGTCTGTGCTCATGAAAGCTCATGCTCAAAACTTTTCTGTTAGTCTATAAGGTGCCACAGGGCCCTTCGTTGCTGTTACACATCCAGACTAACACAGCTACCCCTCCGATACTTGACATCTTAGGTTGTGTCTTGTCAAGAACTGTTGGCAAAAGATACACAAATTGCGCAGTCCATTTGCTTATCTCCTACCGACAGTTCTCTTGGGAGAGACTTTTCCAATTTGCCCGTCCATGTGGCGTGAAATGTTGGGAAAGCCCCCTCTGCTGAGACATCCCTTCTTCCTCATAGAAAGAGGAAGACAAGAATGTCGGCAGAACACTCCCCACGCAGCAGACTTCTGTTGAGAGACCTCTAGTCTCCTGACAGAAGCCTGAAGTTTAGACATAGAAATGGGCTGTGTCTCCATATGGTAATGAGCAGCCCAGAAGATGCTAATGAGGCATGGATGTAAGTTTTCCATGCCTCATTTGCATATGGCCATGTGATTTGGAGTCCAGAAGAAGCTTTTCCGGACTCCAAAATAGCCATGTAGACGGGTGGCCCATGGGGATTGCCTGGAAGGAAACTTTTCCGGGAGATCCCCATGGGTCATGTGAGTTTCCGAGATAATAGCTAAAATTATCAAAGGTTAACATTCTTCCTTTCTGAGACTACTTTAAAATGAATAGAGAGCTTCCATATTTATTTTTTCCTACATACTTATTCTCTGTTATATTCTTCTTATAATTTAAAATGTAAATAATTATTTCTCTTACCTAGTCCTCTTTCTGTTACGATAACATTTATGCTCAGATTTTCACTCTGTGTTTTTGAACGAATTTTTTTGTTTTCTGGTATACATAGTAATTTCTCTTTCAAATGGAAAGGCCCTTCGGAAGTTGTTTGACTTTCAACTTGATTTACTTTCAACCAAGGACTGAGATCTGAAAAACTTAAGTATGCTGGAGTTTTCTCAGGTTTTTTATCTGAAGCTGCAAGATCAAAGGATGACCTTCCACTTCTATTTACTAAATCTGCAGATGGCTGTATGAGTAAAGAACATGATTCTTCCAGGCGACCTTCAGCAATTCTCTCTCCTGGAACTGTAGTACTTAATAACTCTCTATTCTCACTCAACAACGTATTTTCTATTACGTTATCATTAATCACAAAGGACTGTCCATCCTTCATTTTGGATATCTGAAAATCATTTACTTCAACTTTTTCACAGGACATTTGTTTATCAGTGGTAATTTTGTTTATAATTCTTTGTTTATGAAAAACAGTCTGTGAAGCACATATATTTTCAGTGTTCAGAGGCAAAACAGCATCTGTGCATACATACATATTTGTATTGCTCTCTGTCTGTGCAGAAATATCCTGCTCATTTTGGTTGCTATGCTTATCATTCAGATTTATCCATTTATCTGTTTTTTCAGTACTTAAACTGAAATTCTCTAACAGAGACATATTCATGTTATTTTCTTGTGTATTGTCAGTGCTCACCATTGCATTATCACAGAAAGCAGGCAGAACTAGAGCATCACCCATTGTATCACGTGTACTGTTCAATGCACAGTTTCTGTTAGTTTTGCTTGCAGTGTCATTGTTCGGTTTCTTCTGAATTTCTGTATGAAATATATCTGATGATACATAACTGGAGCTTTGGTTTAATAGATGGAGTTGTTCTGTTTTGCTGTGTTTATCATCTAAAGTGTCATTAGACTCCTGTAAGTCACATTTTTGGAATTCTGTATGACTATTTCCTGTAACTTGAGACAGGGAGGCAAAATTAAATTCAGCCATGGTTTGGTTGCTGTCTGTAGTTCTCTCAGTTATAGAACTGTCTTTTGCGCCAATAGCCTGTCTGGATTCTTTGTTGGGCGCTTCATATATAAAGGTATCTTTGCCATTCTGTGTGGCATCTGCCTTATCATTTCCATTATAAACTAATTCATCTGAAGTATCACCAAATGAATGCTTACTGGAGTCTGTCTGTTGACTTGCATCCATACTGCAGACACCAAGTACTTCCATATTGTCAGGGAGCATCTTTCTTGTGTTTTCTGGGAGTTTTGCCAATGTACAAGACCTGTCTTGTGGCTTGAGTTCTGTGCTTGCATTGTTTATCTCTGGGAACATTTTGTCTGTTTTTCCTATATTTGCTGCCTTTTTGCACTCAGCAACACATACTTCTGTGGTCTGTCCTTGAGTAATTAAATCAATATCTGTGCAGAGGGTTTTGGCCAGAGAAGCCTCCTTTTGTTTTTCTTCACAGAGGCTAGCAGTATGAATTTCACCTTCATGCTTTTCAAGAAGTTGTAAATCTGTTACAATGAAAATATTATAATTAGGGACAAAAAATCTGAAGATTTAATTTATTTGCAAAATGCAGTTCACAATATATATTAATATTTTCTTTAATGTTCATTGTCTTCATACATGAAATAGTTTTATCTAAATATCAGAAAGTTCCTAGAGGCAAATATAGTATTAGTGTATTTTGCAAAATATTTATAATGTTCAAACAGAAAACAATAAACTTCAAATTTTACTAATTGTTTTTTAAAAAAAATGAATCTTAAGTAATATATGATTTGGGTGTAATACTAATACTGGGTAGTTGTCTGAATAGCTGATAATGGCATCTGCAATGAAACAGTTTCTTATTTTTTCATCCTTCATGTAGTTTAAATGAAGTCACCAGTTTACTAGTGTAATTTTGCTCTTAGTCCAGCTGATCTACAATTTATCAATCCTATTTAAGGGACAATGTGCATGCCATAGGAAAATGCTATTATTTATGAGTGACTAAACAATGAAGGAAACCGAAGGCATTTGATACAGAAGCTGTTCATTGTAAGTATATTCCAATACTATGGACATTATTTCTATTAGTTAGCAAGAAAAGAGAAGAGTCAAAAAAACAACATATAGGTTTGAAGGTTTTAAAGTTTTGACTTTGCGTTGCTGTCATTTTGAAGGTTAGGCTGAGATATGTCCCATTTCTTGGGCAGGTTCCAAAAAGTAGACTAAACTAATCTAAAATATAAGGATCTATATGATACATACATGTTTGTTGACATGATCTGAATAGAATAGTAATTATACTATTACATTTTGAACTAGTGCAGGCCTATCTCCTACAAAGTTATACTGATAGAAGGGAATAGTTTTCCCTCCCAATGCTGCAGTACTTGAACTGGGGACAAGCAAGTTTCTTCTAACCCATCCTCACATTGAAACGGTGACTACATTGCACAAAAAGGGGCGGTGGAGCATACAAACCGATACCCGAGTTTACTTTATACAAACTGGCACCTACTGACACCATGAATTTAATTAAAGAATTTGATTTTGGGCACTGAATCTCTCTCATTATACAGGATAATTGTAAGTATTTATACCTCTGGCAACAATGTTGTATGTCTCTGCTGTGCATCCAATTCCATTACATTGTTTGCTTTGTACTTTATCAACGTTTGAAGAGCTGCCTACAATACTCTTTATTTCAATATCATCTTCCTGTCCAGGACCAGAAATATGATCATTTTTTATTGTAGACTGTGCATTCTCATTTTCTTTCTGTCTAGTCTGTATTTCGTTGATTTTCAGCTGCTCTTGACCATTCTGGCATAAAATGTGAGAAAGCTACCTTATTAATTAGAGATAAGAAAATATATTCAGAGCTATATATCAAAAATTCAGATTAGATTTAGCAGGGAGGCTCTGTTCACTTTTTTACCCCACTGGTGTAAATCAGAGTAATTCTTTTGAATTAAATGGAGTGACGGGTATATATAACAAAGAATCAGGTCCACAAGGTATACAGAAGAGGCTAGTTATTTGACATTCCCTCTTTCTCCCACTGTTCCTCCAATCTGTTGCATCTTTTTCTTCCATTCCCAGTACAGCCAGGCTCAAATATTCAGACCCCCAATGCCATGAAAAAGATGAAATTAACTTTGGAAAAAAAAAAGAAGAGCTTTACATTCTTAGTTGTCTCTTGATTTTGGAGACTTTAGGGAGCAGTTACATCCCACTTTTAAGCTTTTATTAATTATGAAAGTGATTGATTCTTTTTTAATGAAAGGGGAGGCTACTTTCCCTGTGCAATAACTGGTGTTTTTCAAGATAGGAGTCCATGCAAGCATTCCACTTCAGGTGTGCTCATACACCATACCCCTTTAATCAGAGATTTTTGGGGGTAGTGCCTCTTCAGCTTGTGCATGTGCCTTGCTCCAAAGCTATATAGGTGAGAGCTTTCAAATCCTTTTTTACTTCATAGTCTCCCAAGGAAACTTCAAAACAAAAGATAAGGAGGACAGGCACTCTGAGGGGAACACATCTCAAAGAACTCCAGAAATCTGCTTGATTTTGTTTATTATTGTCAAATTCAGGAATTGGAGGAAGTGCATATAGCAGGCTTCTTGTCCACGGAAGGAGGAACATGTTTTCCTAAAAAGAGAGGGCCTAACTCCTTCCTTGAATGAAAGTGTTTGCATTTCTTGCCAGTAGCAGTGTCAAAGAAGTCTATTTTTGGAAACCCCAGAGTCAGAAAGATTTGATTAAAAAATCCAAGAATTCAAACCCCAAACACAGTCCTGGGAGATGTGCCTGCTGAGATTGTTGGGTATCTCATTTTGTATTCCAAGATAAGTCTACAACTGGTGACGCTCCAGTTCCAGAGCTTTACTACCTCAGCATACAGGGAGGAAGGGCTGGCCCCCTCCTCATGTGATACAGAATATATAGGTTATGTTGTCCTTCAAGACCTTTTGGACCTATTTCCAATAAACGATAGAAAGTATACAGACATTTCCTCAACGCAGACAGGTTGAGAGTTGACTGTCCTCAACCCAAATAGGCTGATGCGTAGTCAAGCCTCTTATGCTGATCATCTGCTCTGAGTTGTGTGGGTCCCCAAATCCAACCCTCACACATTAAAGGTGTATCTGTGGTGGTGACAGTATGAAGAGTTTAAACAAATGGAACTAGAGAAGGGGATTGGTGCCTGCTCTCCCTGCCCACCAAAGGGGAGCTGGGTCAAATAAGCTCCCCATACTCCAACCCCCTGCTCCAGCACTAAGCACCCTCACACACACTCTAACTCCCTCCCTGCTCCCACATCAACCCCCAGCCCTAAGCTCCTTCCTGCACCCTAAGACCCTAACTCCCTCCTAGACTCCACACCACAACCCTGAGCCTCCTACCAGACCCCACAATGCCCCAGCCCTGAGCCACCTTCTGCACCCCTAACTCTTTTCCAGGCGCTTCACCCTACCCTCTGCCCTAGCCCCGAGCCTCTCCTGCACATTAACTTGTTCCCAGAGTCTGCACCCTTCCCCTATCCTAGCCCTGTGTTCCTTCTCACACCCTAACTACCTCCGAGATACCACACTACAACTCTAAGCCCCAGACTTAAGACTGCTCCAGCACCCTAACTGTTGCCCTGCACCAGCACCCCAAACTCCTGGAGGTGAGTTTGGAGTCTATGAACTAGCACTGTATTTGGACTAATCAGAAAGGATGTAATGAGAAGCAAAAATGTGGAATAATGACTAAGTCACTGCTTTACAAATGTCTAGAATCAACATGTGTGTCAGGAAAGTTGCAGAAGATGCCTGCACTCTAGGGCTAAGTCTACACTAGAAACTGTAATGGAGTTCAGAGGTCCCCAAGCACTGCACTGTCTGCAGCCAGGAGTGCTGCTCACTCAGCAGGTAGAAAAGGAAGTTTTTAAGTCGGCAGAGACACAGTGTAGTGCAGAGGTGTCAGTACAGCAGGCAGAGACAGTCATCCCAATCCATCTTGGGGACAGGGGGCCTAGGTGGTGCCCCCATCTGGGGTCTAGCCTCTCCTCAGCACAGGCTAGTTGCCTTCCAACTCTCCCCTCCACTTCCAATTGCTGCCTCAGATTCAAACCCTGCTGGGCTCTGCTCTGCTCTCTGTTGAGGGACAGAGGTGTTACCTGGCAGTTTAGGTTACAGACAGCAGGGGGTCATCTGCAGCATGTGTGAGCTGCTCAGCCTGTCTCTCACACACACACACACACACACACATGCACCCACCACTCCATCACATCAGCATCTGTTGACATTAATGTCTGTTGACAGAGTGCATCTACACACAAAAGCAGATCAACAGAGCAAGCTGCTCTGTCAACAGAGAGTAGCCAGACTGCCCTGTCCTCTGTTGACAGAACAGCTGACCAGGAGCTCTGCAAACCTGGCTGCCTGGTGAACCAGAAGCCCTCTCTGTCGACAGAAGTGTCTACACTGCACTTCTGTCAACAGACCATTATTCCTCAAATTTTCAATGGATAACACTGTTGAGATAAATGCAGAGTTCTGTCGAGACTCTGTCACGAGAATGCTTTATGTATGTAGATGCTCCCTGAATTATGTCAACAGAAGGCCCCTTCTGTCTACAAATCTTTCTAGTGTAGACACAGCCTAGTAGAATGTGAGATGGTATTAGCCAGGTAGTAGCACAGTAAGGCTGTGTCTACTCTAGCAAGTTCTTTCAAATGATTTTTTGAAAGAAGGGGGCTCTTTCGAAAGAGCCCAGGGAGCGTCTACGCACAAAAAGCATTCTTTCAAAAGTAAATCAAAAGAATGTGGTGCTCCTTTCGAAATCACTCTTCCTTTCCCATTTCAGGAAGAGTGCCCCCTTTTGAGGGCTTCTTTCAAAAGAAAATGTGTGTACATGCTCCATAGGGCCCTTCTTTCGAAAGAACAGTCTTCATTTTCGATCCCTGGCCTGTTCTTTCGAAAGAGCAGGGATTATGTGGACGCTCTCTTTCAAAAGAGCAGATCACTCTTTTGATCCGCTTTTTTGTGTGTGGATGCACTCTTTCGAAAGAACTTCTTTCGGAAGAGATCTTCCAGAAGAGCTTCTTTCGAAAGATCTCTGTAGCATAGACATAGCCTAAATGAATAAAGAGCTCCAGGAAGAGATTCTCTGAGTGGAATGTGGTTGGCCCCTAGTTCTTTCTAACCACTTCAAGTAGTTATGCAGAGAATAGAGAAGTTACTCACCTGTAGTAACGATGGTTCTTTGAGATGTGTCCCTGTGGGTGCTCCACAATAGGCGTCGGGCTCACCCGGCGCTGCAGATCGGTATTCTTCTAGCAGTTTCTATTGGATCGCGCAAGTGCCAATGCGCGCCGCTCCCTTGAGTGCCCCCGGCCATGTGCGCGATCCGGTCCCCGCCAGTTCCTTGACCAACCGCCTCGGATGCTCCTGAAAAACACCAGACAGAGATCCGAAGCGGGGAGGATGGGCGGGTGGTGGAGCACCCACAGGGACACATCTCGAAGAACCATCATTACTACAGGTGAGTAACTTCTCTTTCTTCTTCGAGTGGTCCCCGGGGGTGCTCCACAATAGGTGACTACCCAGCAGTAACCCAAGTAAAGAGGCGGGTAATTGATTCATGTGCAGCTTGCCCCCGAGAGGACTGCTGTCGACAGACAGGTATCCTCCTCGAATACCCGATGCAGGGCATAATGCTTGGCAAAGGTGTCGTAGGATGACCAGGTCGCCGCTCTACAGACGTCTTTTAACGCGATGCCCTTGAAGAAGGCTGTTGACGCCGCCACCGCCCTGGTGGAGTGAGCCCTAGGCAGGGCCAGCAAAGCGGTCTTTCGAAGCTCGTAGCACATTTTTATACAGGACACAATGTGCTTTGAAATTCTCTGTGAAGAGAGGCCTTCCCCTTTTGACCTGGGAGCGAGAGACACCAGAAGCCTGTCCGTTTTCCGGAAGGACTTAGTTCTGTCTATGTAAAAGGCCAACGCCCTTCTCACGTCTAGGAGATGTAGGCGCACCTCCTTGCTGGAGCTGTGAGGCTTCGGGTAAAACGAGGGTAAAATTATTGGTTCGTTAAGATGGAACTATGAGGAAACTTTTGGAACGAAGGCTGGGTGTAACCGTAAGGTTACCACCTCCTTTGAGAATACTGTGCAGGGCGGTGTTGCCATCACTACCGCGAGCTCGCTCACCCTGCGGACTGACGTAATCGCAAGGAGGAAGGTTGTTTTCATCATAAGGAGTCGGAAGGGTACCATGGCTAATGGTTCGAAGGGTGGTCCCGATAGCGTGCTGAGCACCAAGTCCAAACTCCACGACGGCGGAAGCGGTTTTCAAGGGGGATACAGGTTTACCAGCCCCTTCAAGAACCTTGTGACGATAGGGTGGGCAAATACAGTGGGCCCTTCCTCTGTATGCCGAAAAGCTAATATAGCAGCGAGGTGGACCTTTAGCAAGGATAGAGAAAGCCCGTCTCGTTTGAGGTCCAATAGGTATTCTAGTATTACAGTTATAGGAACGTCAAGGGGAGCTAACTGTTTGGCAGAACACCAGGCTGTAAATCGAGTCCATTTCTGTTCATAAGTCCTCCTGGTGAAGGTCCTTCGGCTACACTCCAAGACTTGTTGTACTCCCTCCGTACACGTGCTCTCTAAGGCGCTGAGCCATGGATTAACCATGCTTGTAGGCTCAGTCCCTGAGGATGCGGGTGCACTATGGACCCCTGAGCCTGCGTGAGTAAGTCCGGCGCCACCGGTAGGGGGAGTGGTGGACAATCCGACATGCGTAGAAGCAAGGGAAACCATTGTTGCCAGTCCCAAGTTGGAACTATGAGTATCATGCGAGCTCTCTCCCTTCTGGCTTTCTGCAGAACCTTGTGGATAAGCGTTGTGGGGCGAAACGCGTAGAGTAGAGGGCCCTTCCATGAAATCATGAATGCGTCCCCCAGGGACCCCCGCCCTATTCCTGCTCTGGAGCAGTACTGGGGACACTTCTTGTTGTACTGGGTGGCAAACAAATTGACTTGGGGAAACCCCCATGTACGAAATATGCGCCGTAGCAGGTTGGAGTGGATCTGCCATTCATGCGTGAGTGCGAAGCGCCTGCTCAGCTGATCTGCCTTCACGTTGTGGGCGCCCGGCAAGTACGAGGCTTTCAACGTTATGTTGTTGGCGATGCACCAGTTCCGCAATTGGACTGCTTCTGCACATAACGCACGGGATCGTGCCCCTCCTTGTCGATTGATACAGAACATAGTGGAGGTATTGTCGGTATTGATCCCGACAACTTTGCCATGCAAGTATTCTTGAAAATGTCTGCACGTGTTGAACACTGCTCTGAGCTCCAGTATGTTTATGTGCAGTGTCTGTTCCACAGGGGACCATAGCCCTTGCGTCACCTTGCTGCCAATGTGCGCTCCCCATCCTATGTGGGAGGCGTCGGTAGTAAGAAAAATAGAAATTTGTGGTTGGTGGAAAGGCACCCCCACTAGCAGATTCTCGGGATTTTCCCACCACGCTAGGGATCTGCACACCTCCGTCGTGGGCAACACTACCCTGTGGACAGTGTGGGATGCCGGTTTGTAAACACTCGCCAGCCAATGCTGCAGGCTTCGCATGTGTAACCTGGTATTCTGTACCACAAACGTCGCTGCCACCATGTGCCCCAACAGTTGCAGACACGTTAGGACCGGCACCGTGGGGCTGTACGTCATGACTTGCACAAGGGAGCTGATGGTGCGGAAGCGGGCATCAGGCAAGTATACTCTTGCTGTGATAGAGTTTATGCGTGCCCCTATGAACTCTATATCTTGCGTGGGTTCGGTCTTTGACTTTGTGAGGTTCATAACTAGGCCCAGTGAAGTAAACGTGTTCGCGGTGACGCGTATCATACGTAGGACCTCTGCCTTTGAGGCCCCTTTCAGTAGACAGTCGTCCAGATATGGGAAAATAAACACCCCCTGTCTGTGCAGGTAGGCTGATACCACTGCCAGGGTTTTGGTAAAGACTCTGGGTGCTGAGGATAGGCCGAATGGAAGAACCCTGTACTGGAAATGTTCCCCGCCGACCGTGAAGCGGAGGAAGCGTCTGTGTGCCGGGTGGATTGTTATATGAAAATAAGCATCTTGTAAGTCGAGGGCTGCAAACCAGTCTCCATCGTCCAGTGCCGTAAGTATGGAGGCAACTGTGATCATCCGAAAGCGTTGCTTGCGCAAGTAACGGTTGAGGCCCTGTAGAACCAAAATCGGCCTCCAGCCTCCTGTTTTCTTCTCTGTTAGGAAGTAGCGTGGATAAAAACCTTTCCCTTGGAATTGTTCCGGCACTCTTTCCACCGCCCGTATGAACATGAGGTGATCTACCTCCTGCTTCAGCCTCGCCTCGTGGGCAGTGTCCCTGAGATGAGGCTGGGCGGGAGGCTTCGTCGGTGGAAGTGACTGGAAAGGGATCGTGTAATCCGTGGCTATAATTTCTAGCACCCATTTGTCTGTGGTGATCTCTTGCCATTGGGAGTGGAATGGTTTGAGGCGATGGTGGAACATGAGATGAGAATGGCATTGAGCGATGGTATTGATAGTGCAGCCCCCGACATACCCGTCAAACTTGCTGTCTCTGGGCCTGTCCCGAGCGTGTACGGCTTTGTTGAGAATGTCGCCTGGGAGCCCTGTACTGCTGCTGCTGTTGATGGTGCCCTTGGTCGTAGCCTCGCTGATATTGAGCGCGCTGTGGTTGGTAAGCATAGCGTCTTTGCTGAGGATAAAATTTCTTTTTCTTGTATGGGGGAGTATAAATACCCAAGGTCCTAAGTGTGGCCCTCGAGTCTTTGCTGGAGTGGAGGACCGAGTCGGTTGAGTCCACAAACAGCTTTTGCTTATCAAAGGGAAGATCCACGATCTTCGCCTGTAGGTCTCTGGGGATACCAGACGTCTGGAGCCAGGATTCCCTACGCATGACCACTGCTGCGGCTGTTGAACGTGCTGCTGTGTCCGCCACGTCCAGGGCAATCTGGACTCCCGTCCACGACGACGCATAGCCCTCTTGGACAATCGCCTTTAACACTGGCTTCTTGTCCTCCAGGAGTGAATCCATGAGGGGAGTGAGTCTAGAGTAATTGTCAAAGTTATGGTTTGATAGATGTGCCGCATAATTTGCCATTCTCAATAATAGGGTAGAGGAGGAATAGACCTTCCTGCCAAACAGCTCCAGCTTCTTAGCATCTTTATCTGACCCCCCCGATTTGTACTGAGATGTCTTCGACCTCTGCTGGGACGATTCGACCACCAAAGAATTGGGTTGCAGGTGACTAAAGAGGAACTCCATGCCCTTGGCTGGGACGAAGTACTTCTTATCCGCTCTCTTGTTCATAGGCAGAATAGAGGCCAGAGTCCGCCATATGTTAGTGGCTGACTCCATAATGGCTTCGTCCAGCGGGATAGCAATTTTAGATGAAGCCAGTGGTCTCAAATTTTTCAGGAGTTTATGGTGCTTCTCCTGCACCTCTGCTATTTGAATGTCCTGCATGAAAGCTACTCTTTTGAACAGCTCCTGGAATTGTTTAAGGTCATCCGGAGGGGAGACATCCCCGGGGGCCATGGCCTCATCTGGGGAGGATGAGGAGGAACCGCTGGGGTAAACCTCCCCCAAATCCTCTGGCTCCCGAGTTCAGTGATATACTTGCTCCCTGGAGGACTGTGAAGGGAAGTCTCGGGATTCTGGACCTAATTCCCCCTGGGACAACTGTGTTCCCATCCCAGAGCGAGAGTGTACACGGGAGTATTGACGAGTAGTAGGAGAGGACCTGCCCCTGGATCTAGACCTACGGTGTCTGTGTTCAGCATGATGAGGACGACCACAGCAGCATGGGCAAGGGCCCGGTGATGGAGACCTGGACCATGATTGGGGAGTGTACCCACGATGTCTGGGAGAGCGGGACCTCTGTGACGACATAGATAGTGGTGAAGCTGGTTTGTGATAGTACTCAAGGGGATCCATGCCCAAAAATGGTGAAGGTGGCCCGAGCCACGGCGAAATTGGCTGGAGGAACGGAGAGGGAGGCCCGAGATAAGCCGGTGGAGTTACAGCCCGGCGGTGCGGCGTGTGTATCTTGGGGGGGAGGTGGGGCTGGGTGATAAGGGCAGCGCGGCCCTGCCTGGAGATGGACTAAGGTGCCGAGTTTTTGCTTTTGCCTTGCCCCTCCCCTGTGGGGTGGGGGCCGCCCCCTCCCGTGCCGGGGATCTCGGCCCCATTGTTGGCGCTGCGCTCAGCACCGTCAGCGGCAGTGCCGCGCGGGTAGCTTCCTCCGGCACCAATAGGCTCCGTGCCAGGTGCCCCTGCGCCATCGGCACCGCGGAAGCCGGTGCCGCCAATTCCAGCGCTTGCCACACTGGTGCTCGCAGCGCCTTCTGTGCCGCCTGTTGTGTAATCAGAGGCTTGGCCTCTGCCACGTGCGCTGCTGCGCTGCCGCTTTCATGAGCTCGTGGCTGGGGGCTCTGTGTTCCGCTTGTCCTGCCCGCTGGGCCCGCCGGCAAGGATCGAGCTGGGGAGAGTTTCCTCCTCTTCTGCACAGAGGAGGTCAAAGAGGCTTCCTTCCTTTTACGCAACCCAGAGGGCCCTTCTGCGTGAGGCTTCTCCAGCGGTTCGGGCTGGAGAGCCTTATCAAACAAGATCATTTTGAGCCTCATCTCTCTTGTCTTTCCTGGCCCTGACTGTAAGCTTAGCACAGTGGGAACACTTCTGGGTTACGTGCAACTCTCCCAGGCAGTGAATGCATTCACTATGCCCATCAGAGGCCGGCATAGCCTCGCGGCATGACTCACACTTCTTAAACCCCCAAGAAGCCATCGCGGTGAGTCTTTACTATTAACAGGGTACTTAGCCACTAATCAGTGCTTTCTAACCCAAAATAACATTCACGGCCTTCAGGGCAGCGGATGGCTTAACAGCCTTCTTGCCTGCCCCTCTCTCCTTCGTTCCTCTTCTCTCTGCTGTCTAATATTCTCTTTCTTTCTCTTCTTTCTTTTTTTTTTTTTCAATAGTGACAAAACAAACGAACTATACATAAAAAACCACTATCTTATCTGTCTCTGGCTTTAGCCGGAGTGGATTCCGTCTGCAGCCGATGGCGACTGAGAAGGAACTGGCGGGGACCAGATCGCACACATGGCTGGGGGCGCGCAAGGGAGCGGCGCGTGTCGGTGCATGCGTGATCCAACAGAAACTGCTAGATGAATTCCGATCTGCGGTGCCAGGCGAGCCTGACACCTATTGTGGAGCACCCACGGGGACCACTCAACGAAGAACTGAAAGATTTAGTTTGTTCCAGGTAAAATGTTATTGCCCTTTTGACAACCAAGTGAAGCTTTTCCTCATCCCTATGTATATAGGATTTTGGAAGAAAATTAATAGATTTAATTGATTAACATGAAAATTAGAGACTATTTTTTAAAAATTTCAAGTGAGAGTAAACATAAACTTTATTTTTAAGAAAAAGTGTACAGGGAGGTTCTGACACTAGAGTTTTCAACTCACCCACCCTTCTGGCTGAGGTAACTGCTACTAGAAATGCCATGAACAAGTGGCAAGGGGTTTGACAGGAGGTCTCATTAATTTTGTTCAGAGTAAGTTTTGTGCTGTAAGAGGGATTGGGTCTCATACTTACAGCTACAACCTGGCCAAAACCTTTAGGAACTGGGGGGTGATGGAGTTGGAAAAAAGGGATCTATTATCCACCCAGGTATGAAAGGCTGAAATAGCTGCTCTACAGACCCTTATAGAGTGAATAGCCACTTTGTTTTAGATTTAGAAGATAGTCCAATCTGAGGTCCAGGGGTGCTCATTCTGGATATACATATTTCCTTTGCAACCAAATAGAGAAATGCTTCCATTTAGTCAGACATTTCTAGTTAAGGGTTTTCTTTTATTGCAGGCATCTTTTGTCCCAAGTCATTTTCTGGATCCAACAGAAAGAGAGAAGTGGCTTGACTAAGAGGGAAAAACCTACTATATGCTCAGTAAATTTTGGACTCTTATTTGATCATTATGTTGGAGAAATGATTAAATATAACAAAAAAGCAGTTTAAATTTCTTATATTATATGGCATTCACAGCAGGACTGCAAACATTGCCAAAGCATCTCTTCTTCACTGACATATTTACAAGAAATATGAAGTTTTGCAACCATGAAATACTCCATATTTTACCTGCAACTTTTCCTTTTGCTCAATATGTTGATCTTTCTGAGGAAGGCGGCAGCCTTGGAGATGACCATAAGCTTCTTTATGTGATACCAGCTCATGTTTAATAATATTAATTTCTCTTCTCAAGTCTTCCTCCTGTAATCATTGAAGGCTCACAGAACAAGTGAACACAGTTATCTTTTTACATATCTTTTGAATTTCCTTAATATTTAGGCAGATATAGCAACAGTATTATCAATTGAGATAAACTATAATAAAATAAAATATATCTAAAATCTCACAATGCACATGTGTCTGATGCAGTGGGTCTTTGCCACAAAAGTTTATGCTCCAATAAATCTGCTAGTCTATAAGGTGCCACAGGACTTCTCCTTGTTTTCACAAAAGACATAAATGATGGAGCAGGTGCCTCTGAATGTTATAATCAAAATCAGCCAACTTTCTTATCTCCTTCATTTAGGTCATTTCTACACTGGAATAAAAGACTCACAGCATGGTCATGGCTAGCCCAGATCAGCTGACTCAGGCTCATGAAGCTAGAAATTGCTTTGAAGATTTTTGGGCTCAGGCTGCAGCCTGGGCACTGGGACCCTCCCCTGTCACTGGATTCCACAGCTCAGGGTTCAGCCCAGGTACAGACATCTACATAGCAGCTTCACAGCCCCACAGCCTGAGCACCCCACAAATCCGAGTAAGCTGACCCAGGCCAGCCAAAGCATTTAACTGTGGTGTAGATCACATAGTCAACACGCAGCTTTAGATACATTTTCATCATCTTATATTCTCTTCTTGTGATAGGTTGGGTTTTAATCACCATAGATTTCAGTTTGTGGGACTCAGGATTGTACACAGTGGTAACCATGTCTGTTACAGTCCTTCTTTTATTCAACAATACAGTGAACAGAGTAAACAGAGTTGTTCAGTAAGGGCCATATATATTGATCAAGGGTAAGTCAAGATAGACATTACTATAAAAAAGCTCTTGACAGTTTGACATGTTTTCACAAATACTAGAAAAACATGGAACAAATTAATCTTTATACCCAAAAATATTTCATTTCCTAATTTGTACATATAATGCTAATATTTTTATAGTTCATTTGTTATTGTAAATTTACTGCAAAGTTTCTGTTACTGATGTTTGGATTTTCAGAAATCACCGAATATTTGTTTTAAAATTCATATAAAGTAGTACCATTAAAAATTAATATTGGGGGTAGGTCATTATTTAAGACAATATTGATAAAGTTCCTTTTAATTTTCATAACTTCAGTTTATAGGGGTTACAATAAATTTTATAACTGAATGTATAATAATTTATAAATGACTTTTTATGTACAGGAATACAATCTAGAAAATGCAAATATAATATTTGTAATAGTTTAAGTCGTATGACAAGGTTCTGTAATAGGAATATAATTCAGTTAACATAAATGCAAAATACATTAGTGCAGGGGTTCTCAACCAAGCATCCAGGGCCCCTTTAGGGGCCATGACTAAGTTTCAGGGGGTCCAGCAGGCAGGGTCAGCATTAGACTTACTCGGGCCCAGGGCAGAAAGCCAAAGCCCCACCACATGGGGCTGAAACCTAACGCCCTGTCACCCAGTGCTGAAGGAGAAGCCTGAGCAACTTCCCTTTGCAGGATCCTCTGTGACAGAACACCCAGATATTTGCCCTGCTTGCTACCTCCTAATGCTAGCTCTAGCTTTTATATCCAGAAAAACAAATGTAGCAGCACAGGTGAGCCTTGGAATTTTTATAGTATGTTAGGGTGGCCTGATCTAGAAAAATGTTGAGAATGCCCACATTAGTGAATTCTATGGAAACATCTGGATACCTCAAGCATAAGCAGTGGCTGACAAATTAATAATTCTGAACTATATAAAAGTGCTAAGATTAAATTAAAAAACAAACAAACAAAAAAGCCTCCATTTGGCTTCTGTAGTTTATGCATGGCCTTCTTAAATGCATAAGTCAAATGGAGTTTCAGCTAAATCTACTTATTAAAAGTACTTTTAACAAAAATTTGGAGTGTTCAGGAAGAAAATATTTTCACTTTTATATACATTATTTTTACAATATTCTCATGACTTTTAGGAATTTTATGAAATGTTTAATGATTTAAAAAACTTTAGTACACTAACATTTAATTTAATAAACTTACATCTATTTTCCAAGTTCTTAGTGCCTTCTCATGCTCATTCTGAAGATTAAGGAACTTTTCTTCATTTTCTTTTGCCTTCTCCCTTTGCAGCTCATTATCTCTTTCAAGGGTCTGCAATAAAATTAATTATCCAAAAAATAATCAATATCACATTAATGAATTTTGATGTGTTTTATGTTGCTTGGACCTTTGCTTCTAACATGCTGAAAGTGCCATACAGATCAGTAATAATGTGCTCACTCAACAATAATTTTCATAAATTAAGAGAAAGGTGCTTATAGTTTAGCTAACAGGAAACAGGGGGAGGTTATGAAAAAGAAATGGCTATAAAAGGGTATAAAAACACTTGCCATTATTCAGTTTCACTGCATAAGTTTTAATGTGCTGAAAAAGTAATATAAAGTGCAGAGCTGAGAAATATGAAATGTAGCACAATCAAATCCCAGGGTACTTAAAGAAAAAAGTGCAGTATAACCAAGGAAAATATTTGTCTTTTTGTTATCACACCTTGTAGTCAAACTTTCTTAATGATCTTTTCTATATTTTGTATTGTTTAATTTAAAATTGTAAAACACCTCTGCTGGAATGTTAAAAATGTAGGCTATGTCTACACTGGAGTATTTTGCCAACAAAACTGGCATTTTGTTGACAAAAGCCATGGATTGTCCACAATCCCAAGCCACTCTGTCGACAGTAAATTGACAGAACGTGGCACTATTGTCAGCATTCTACCATTCCCCCATGAGGCAGAATGCTTCTGTTGACAGGGATCAGTCAAGAGAAAGCCTATCTGGACATACTGGCAGGCCTCCTGTCAACAGACAGGGCTTCCAGGATACTGGGGAGCCCTGTGTGCTGTGCTTCTGGCTGGCGGTTTGTTGAGAGAGTGATCGGGCAGTCCAGCCACTATCTGTCAACAGAGTGGTTCACTCTTTCAATCCACTTTGCAGTCTGGCCACAATCTGTCAACAGAAGTTTTGTTGGATGATATCTTCCGACAGTAACTTCTGTCAACAGATCACTCTGGTGTAGACACAGCCTGTGTGTATGTCTGATTGCGCTTTAATTTATTTTATTTGTTTACTTAATTGAATGTAAGAGCTTTAAAAACAATAGCAATATGCTCTTATGCTTTTTTTAATGCGGTCGTAACTGTGCTTCTAATGTTTCTGGGTTTACAAGGTATCAATTTTACTGTCATATTGATAAATTAAAATCAAACCCATGTAAATCAATAGTAACAGTTCTCTCACATCTCTCCAATACTTCTGGACTTTATATCCTACCATATCTTTATAACACAGTGCAGAAGATAAAAGACTTAGAGTATCCATTAATTTTGATAAAGATGATACAAACACATTTGAAAATCTAAACACAGTTTTAATGCATGAAATTACACAATCAACTACATTTATAGGAGTTTGCTATGATTCTTAGAAATGACTCCTGGAAAAAATGTCAGATATAAAAGCATTCTTCAAAGGAATTCTTTTCTACTTCATTTTATAACTACAAAAATATCAAATTACTTCTTGATTTACTCACAGTAATCTTAACTTGCTTATAATCAATCCAGTTAATGTATCCACACTATAAAATATTTGGAGAATTAATATAATATACAGACAGTATTTAAAAACCAAGAGTACAGGCTGAACCTCTAGTCCAGCACCCTCGGGACCTGACTGGTGCCAGATGAGAGAATTTGCTGGACTATGGGAGGTCAATATTGTCTGGCACTATTACCAATACTTCCACAGCTTACTGGGCTCTTAGAAGACATTTAGGGGCAAATTACACCTTAAAAAAACAACACAGAACCCTGAGAGCCAGGACTGGTAGCTGTAAACAAACTTTATGGGACTGTGGGAAACTTGGCCACACCCACGATAAGTGGGTGTCTGGCTAACTAAAATTATGTAGGATTACAGATGTTGCCAGACGAGAGAGTTCCAGATTAGAGAGGTTCAACCTGTGGCTCATTACTACATGTATTGGGAAGCTTTCTTCATAAACTGTGACAAGTCTTAGAGAGGGAGTCATATTATTTTGTGTCTGCAAAAACATCAAAAAGTCCTATGGCACCTTAAAGGCTCACAAATGTATTCGGGTATAAGCTTTTGTGGGTAAACCTACTTTGTCAGATGCATCTGACCTCTGTGCATCTGAGAAAGTGGGTGCTCCACCTTTAGGTGACTACAAAGCTATGTCATTACTGGGAAGTGGGTCCTTCGGATGATGTACATCAGCTGATAACAATACAGATCTACTGAATGCAGTATAAGTCAGCAAAGCTTTGTATATCGTAATGCTGAGTGAATGTGTTAGCAGATGCCTATGTAGCTGCTCTGCAAATGCCCTTAGTGGACTCACCTCAGAGGAAGACTGTAAAGGCAGCCATTGCACTTTTGGAATGGGCACAAATGCCTGCTGGATGGGTGAAGACCAATTGGTCTTGGACAGGTGGGTTGTATTTTCGATCCAGCCTCTTTGATATGGGTGGAATATCTGCTATAAACTGCCAGATCAGGGAAATGAGGATTTCTTCAGAAAGCTAAGAGAAGCTTCCAAATCACAGGCCCTGGTTCTCAAGGTAGACTTTAATTATCCAGACATTTGTTGGGAGACCAATACAGCAGCACACAGACAATCCAGGAAGTTTTTGGAGAATATTGGGGATAACTTCCTGGTACAAGTGCTGATGGAACCAACCAGGGGCCGTGCACAATTTGACTTGCTGCTTTCAAACAGGAAAGAACTAGCAGGAGAAATAGAAGTGGGTGGCAACCTGAGCTGCAGTGATCACAAGATGGTAGATTTCAGGATCCTTACAAAAGGAAGAAAGGTGAGCAGTAATATACAGACCCTTGATTTCAAAAGAGCAGACTTCAACTCCCTGAAGGTACTGATGGGCAGAATCCCCTGGGAAACAAAGATGAAGGGGAAAGGAATTCAGGAGAACTGGCAATATTTTAAAGAAGTCTTGCTGAAGGCAATCCCGCTACATAGTAATAAATGCAAATATGGTAGGCAACCAGTTTGGCTTAACAGGGAAATCCTTGGTCAGCTTAAACTCAAAAAGGATGCATATAAGCAGTGGAAACTTGGACAAATGACTAAGGAGGAGTATAAATATATGGCTAGAAAATGATGGGCAGTAATAAGGATAAGGCACAACTGTCATTGCAGCTTGCAAGAGATGTGAAGGGTAACAAGAAGGGTTTCTACAGGCATGTTAACAATAAGAGAGCTATCAAGGAGGGTGTGGGGCCGTTACTGGATGAGAGAGGTAACCTAGTGATGTAAGAAAAGCTGAAGTATTTAATGCTTTTTTTAAGCTGAAGTACTTAATGCCCAGTATTCATGGGCATGGACAGCTCACACACTAAAGCTATGTCTACACTAGCCCCCTTCCTTTTGAAAGGGGGATGCTAATGAGACACTTCAGAATATGTTAATAAGGTCTATTTGGTTTTAGGAGTAAGGGGCTTTCAAAAACTGGGGGTTCTTTTGAAAGGCCCCCATCTACACAGGCGGCACGTGAGTTGAAAGCAGTACTTTCGAATCGCCATGACCTCCATTATGCTAATGAGGCACTGCATATTCATGGTAGTGCCTCATTAGCATATCCTGAAATGTCTCATTAGCATTCCCCTTTCAAATGATGGGGGTTAGTGTAGACATAGCCTAAGGTGTTAGACAATGCAGTATGGGAAGGTGGAGAGCTGCCCTCTGTAGGGAAGGAAAGAGTTAAGAGCTACTTAGAAAAACTAGATGTACACAAATCCATGGGTCTGGATTTAATGCAAGCCAGGGTACTGAGGGAATTGGCAGATGTCATTGCTGAGCCTTTGGCCGTTATCTTTGAAGATGCTTGGAGATTGGGAGAGAGATGCCAGATGATTGGAAAAAGGCAAACGTAGTGCCTATCTTTAAAAAAGGAAAGAAGGACAATCCACAGAACTATAGACCAGCCAGCCTGACCTTAGTACCTGGGAAAATAATGGAAGGGAGCCTCAAGGAATCCATTTTGGAGCATTTGGAAGAGGGGGGAAGTGATCAAAAGTAGTCAACATGGATTCACCAAGGGAAGTTCTGCCTAACCAAACTGATTAGCTTCTATGATGAGGTAACTGGTTCTGTGGACACGGAGAAAAGAGAAGTTACTCACCTGTGTAGTAACGATGGTTCTTCGAGATGTGTCCCCATGGGTGCTCCACAGTAGGTGTCGGGCTCGCCCCAGCGCCGCAGCTCGGAAAATCTTCAGCAGTCTCCATCAGGTCGCGCATGCGCCGATGCACGTCAGCTCTTCACGCGCTTATGGTCACGTGCGTGATCCGGTCCCCACCAGTTCCTGATCAACTGCTCCGGACGCCCCTGAAAAACACACAAACAGAGCTCCGAAGTGGGGAGGAACGAGTGGGTAGTGGAGCACCCACAGGGACACATCTTGAAGAACCATCGTTACTACACAGGTGAGTAACTTCTCTTTCTTCTTCGAGTGGTCCCCATGGGTGCTCCACAGTAGGTGACTACCCAGCAGTAACCCCCCCCGAAAAAGGAGGTGGGTACCCGATTTATGCGCAGCTTGCCCATGAAAGGACTGCTGTCGACAGGCGTGTATCCTCATCAAGCATCCTGTGCATGGCGTAGTGCTTGGTGAAGGTGTCATAGGAAGACCACATTGCCGCTCTGCAGATATCTCTCAGCGCGATGCCTTTGAAGAAGGCCGTTGACGCCGCCATCGCCCTAGTAGAGTGGGCTCTTGGCGGAACTGGCAGAGGAGTCTTGCAAATCTCGTAACACAGTCTTATGCAAGACACAATGTGATTTGAAATCCTCTGTGAAGATAGCGCTTCTCCTTTGGACCTGGATGCAATGGACACCAGGAGTCTCTCCGTTTTCCGGAAAGGTTTAGTTCTATCGATGTAGAAGGCCAGTGCCCTTCTTACGTCAAGTAAGTGCAACCGTGCCTCTTCATTTGAGTTGTGAGGCTTAGGATAGAACGAGGGCAGCACTATTGGTTCGTTGATGTGAAAGTCTGAAGAGACCTTCGGAACGAAGGCTGGGTGTAATCGTAAGACCACCGCTTCTTTTGAGAAGATCGTGCAGGGTGGTGTGGACATTATGGCCGCGAGTTCGCTCACTCTGAGAGCTGACGTGATTGCCAGGAGGAAAGTCGTTTTAATAGTAAGTAGCTGAAGGGGGACCGTAGCCAATGGTTCAAAGGGCGGTCCCGAGAGGGTGTGTAGAACTAGGTCTAAACTCCATGACGGCGGTATTGGTTTCCGAGGGGGGTACAGATTCACCAACCCCTTTAGGAAACGCGAGACAACAGGATGGGCAAATGTGGTTGATCCATCCTCTTCATGCCGAAACGCTGATATAGCCGCCAGATGCACCTTTATGGAGGATAGCGAAAGTCCGTTTTGTTTGAGATGTAGCAAATAATCCAGAATCGTAGGTATGGTGGCGTCCTGGGGTATTAGTTGCCTGGAGGAACACCATTCGGAAAAACGCAACCATTTGTGCTGATAAGTCTTTCTGGTGGAAGTTCTCTGACTACATTCAAGGACTTGTTGTACTCCCTCTGAGCATGTAGTCTCTAAGGCGCTTAGCCATGGATTAGCCATGCTTGTAGCCAAAGTCTCTTCGGGTGCAGGTGCAGTACTGACCCCCGAGCCTGAGTGAGAATGTCCGGTACTGTTGGTAGGGGAAATGGCCGATGTTGAGCCATGCGCAAGAGCAATGGGAACCACTGTTGCCAGTCCCAGGTTGGGACTATGAGTATCATGCGTGCTTTCTCCCTTCTGGCCTTCTCCAAGACCTTGTGTATAAGTGTCGTGGGAGGGAACGCATAAAGTAGAGGGCCCTTCCATGGGATCATGAAGGCATCCCCCAAAGACTCCTGTCCCATGCCCGCTCTGGAGCAGTACTAGGGACATTTCTTGTTTTCTCGGGTGGCGAACAAGTCGATTTGGTGAAAACCCCATCTGCGGAACACCTGGTGAAGTAGGTCTGAACGGATCTGCCACTCGTGAGTGAGCGCAAAGTGTCTGCTGAGTTGGTCCGCCTTGACGTTGTGGACCCCCGGTAGGCTTTCCAGAAAGCCTTTGACACGGTCCCACACCAAAGGCTTTTATGTAAATTAGGTGGTCATGGGATAGGAGGAAAGATCCTTTCATGGATCGGGAATTGGTTAAAAGACAGAAAACAAAGGGTGGGAATAAATGGTAAATTTTCACAATGGAGGAGGGTAACTAGTGGTGTTCCCCAGGGGTCAGTCCTGGGACCGATCCTGTTCAACTTGTTCATCAGTGATCTAGAAAATGAGGTAAGCAGTGAGGTGGCAAAGTTTGCAGATGACACCAAGTTGTTCAGGACAGTCAAAACCAAAACAGATTGTGAAGAACTACAAAAAGATCTCAGCAAACTGAGTGATTGGGCAGCAAAATGGCAAATGAAATTTAATGTGGGTAAGTGTAAGGTAATGCATGTTGGAAAAAATAACCCAAATTACACGTACTACATGATGGGGTCAAATTTAGCTACGACAGATCAGGAAAGGGATCTTGGAGTTATAGTGGATAGTTCTCTGAAGACATCCACGCAGTGTGCAGCGGCAGTTAGTAAAGCAAATAGGATGTTAGGAATTATTAAAAAAGGGATCGATAATAAGACAAAAGATATCATACTTCCCCTATATAAAATTATGGTATGCCCACATCTTGAGTACTGCGTGCAGATGTGGTCTCCTCACCTCAAAAAAGATATATTGGCATTAGAAAAGGTTCAGAAAAGGGCGACTAAGATGATTAGGGGCTTGGAATGGGTCCCATATGGGGAGAGGCTAGAGAGACTGGGACTTTTCAGTTTGGAAAAGAGGCGATTGAGGGGCGATATGATAGAGGTATATAAAATCATGAATGGTGTGGAGAAAGTGAATATAGAAAAATTATTTACCTTTTCCCATAATACAAGAACTAGGGGACACCAAATGAAATTGATGGGTAGTAGGTTCAAAACTAATAAAAGGAAATTTTTCTTCACACAGCGCACAGTCAACCTGTGGAACTCCTTGCCCGAGGAGGCTGTGAAGGCCAGGACTCTATTAGGGTTTAAAAAAGAGCTTGATAAATTTTTGCAGGTTAGGTCCATAAATGGCTATTAGCCAGGGATAAAGTATGGTGCCCTGGCCTTCAGAACAAGGGCAGGAGATGGATGGCAGGAGATAAATCACTTGATCATTGTCTTCTGTTCTCCTTCTCTGGGGCACCTGGCATTGGCCACCGTCGGCAGATGGGATGCTGGGCTGGATGGACCTTTGGTCTGACCCAGTATGGCCATTCTTATGTTCTTATGTTCTTAGGTATGAAGCCTTTATGATTATATTGTTGGCGATGCACCAGTTCCAGAGTTGGACTGCCTCCGCACAAAGCGTACGAGACCTGGCTCCCCCTGTCGGTTTATATAAAACATGGTGGTGGTGTTGTCGGTATTCATGCCGACTATTTTTCCGCGCAGATAATTGTGAAAACGCCTGCACGCATTGAACACTGCCCTGAGCTCTAATATGTTTATGTGCAGTGTCTTCTCTGCGGGGGACCATAATCCTTGAGTGGTTTTGTTGTCCATGTGAGCCCCCCATCCCATATGGGAGGCATCTGTTGTAATGAACACAGTAATTTGCGGTTGGCGGAAGGGCACCCCTGTTAGGAGATTCTTGGGGTTTCCCCACCATGTTAGCAAGCTTCGTGCCTCTGTTGTAAGTGACACCCTCTTGTGGACGGTGTGGATTGAGGGTTTGTATACGGTTGCCAACCAATGCTGCAATCCTCACATATGCAGCCTGGCGTTTTGCACCACAAACGTGGTGGTTGCCATATGCCCCAACAGTTGTAAGCACGTGAGAACTGGAACAGTGGGGCTGTACGGTAGTAGTTGTACGAGAGATTCGATGGCACGAAAACGAGCCTCAGGTAAATACACCCTTGACGTGACTGAGTCTATCCGAGCCCCTATAAACTCTATATTTTGCGTGGGGTCGGTCTTTGACTTTGAGAAATTGATGATGAGGCCCAGTGAGGTAAATGTTTTTGTGGTGATGTGTATCATCCGTAATACTTCCGCCCGGGAAGTTCCCTTTAGCAGGCAATCGTCCAGGTACGGGAAAATGAAAACTCCCTGTCTGTGCAGGTACGCTGACACCACCGCTAAGGTCTTGGTGAAGACTCTGGGTGCTGAAGAGAGTCTGAATGGGAGGACTCTGTACTGGAAATGATCTGTGCCCACAAGGAACTGGAGGAAACGCCTGTGGGCTGGATGAATTGCGATATGAAAATACGCATCCTGTAAGTCGAGGGCTGCAAACCAATTGCCATGGTCTAGTGCCGTGATTACTGAAGCCATCGTAGTCATTTTGAAGCGCTGTTTGCATAGGTACTGGTTCAGTGCGCGTAGATCCAGAATGGGTCTCCACCCTCCTGTCTTCTTTTCCGTCAGGAAATACCTGGAGTAGAACCCTTTGCCTTGAAATTGTTCCGGTACTCTCTCCACCGCCCCTATGACTAGGAGGTGGTCCACCTCCCGCCTTAATTCCGGTAGGTGAGAGGGGTCTCTGAGAAGGGGTGCGGTGGGAGGATTTGGTGGAGGTAAAGACTGGAAGGGGATCGTGTATCCCGTGTTTACAATCTCCAATACCCACTTGTCCGACGTGATGCTTTTCCATTGTGGGTAAAATGGCTTGAGTCGGTGATGGAACATGTACTGAGATTGGCACTGAGGTACGGTCTTGGCTTCGCGGCCCTCGACATACCCGTCAAACTTGCTGTCTTGCACTTTGCCCTGTGGAGGCATTGCCCTGCTGAGGCCGGCACCTAGGGCCCTTATAATGCGTTTGCTGATGACGTCCCTGATCATGCCCCTGTTGAAATTGGGTACGTTGCTGTTGGTAACCATAACGGCGTTGCTGAGGATAAAATTTCTTCCTTCTGAACGGTGGGGTATATATCCCCAAAGTCCGAAGTGTCGCTCTGGAATCTTTGCTCGAGTGTAGGACTGAGTCGGTCGATTCAGCAAACAATTTTATTTTGTCGAAGGGGAGGTCTGCAATTTTGACCTGTAACTCCTTTGGAATGCCAGATGTGTGAAGCCATGATTCTCTCCGCATTACCACTGCAGTGGCCACGGCGCGGGCCGCTGTGTCCGCCACATCCAGTGCAATCTGCACGCCCGCTCGAGAAGCCGCGTAGCCCTCTTGCACAATTGCCTTAAGAATTGGCCTTTTATCCTCCGGAAGAAAGTCCATGAGGGCAGTAAGCTTGGAATAGTTGTCGAAATTGTGATTCGACAAATGAGCAGCATAGTTGGCCATGCGAAGCAACAGAGTAGAGGAGGAGTAGGCTCTTCTACCCAGAAGATCCAGCTTCTTTATGTCCTTGTCCAATCCCCCAGATTTGTAGTGGGACGATTTGGACCTGTGTTGGGACGATTCAACCACTAGCGAGTTTGGCTGTGGATGACTAAATAGAAATTCCATACCTTTCACAGGGACGAAGTACTTTTTGTCCGCTCTTTTGTTGGTAGGAGGAGCAGATGCTGGAGTCTGCCATATATTAGTGGCTGCCTCCATAATTGCATCATCCAGAGGAATAGCAATTTTAGAAGAAGATGGAGGCCTGAGGTTTTTAAGGAGTCTGTGGTGTTTCTCCTGCACCTCCGCCACTTGAATATCTTGGGATTGAGCTACTCGTTTGAACAGCTCCTGGAACTGTTTCAGGTCATCTGGGGGAGAAGTGTCTCCAGGGACCACGGCCTCATCTGGCGAGGATGAGGAGGCATCACTATGGTATCTCTCCTCCAGTTCCTCTGGATCCTGGCTGTATTCATTTGATTGCCTTTGTGGAATTTCGAGGTGGGGTTCAATGCCTTTAGACCCAGCCTCTGATTGGGGAACTCGTGGTGTTCCCCCAGGTGGAAGCAGAACACTGTGGCGTTGAGGGGTGGTCGACGGGGATCCATAGTAAGACGTCAACCTCCTATGCTGACGCCCCGCATAATGATGGTGGTCGTAGCAACAGGGACAGGGGCCCGGCGATGGAGACCTGGACCATGACCCAAGGATGTAAGGGTGGTGCCTGGAATGTCGAGACCTCCGAGACGATACCAACGTACGAGGAGAGCCTCTGTGAGAAGACTCGCAGGGATCTCTGCTAGATGATGGAGAAAAGTGTGCAGACCCCTGGGATGGACTCCGAAGAAAAGGAGAAAGATGTCTGTGGCAGGCTGAAGGTGTTGCTGCCCGTCGAATCTCTGGTGGTGATCGTGGTGACAGAAGCAGCGCAATTACCTCAGGAGAGGGGCTGCGGTGCCTGGTCTTCGTTTTAGCCTTTACCCTCTCGGGTGGTCTTGTCGGTGAACTTAGTACCAGAGCAGGTGTCATGCTGATTTCCACTGCTCCTGGTGCCGTTGTCGCCGGTGCTGTTGTCGCCGGTGCCGTCGTCCTCGGTGCCGTCGTCCTCGGTGCCGTCGATCCCAGTGCTGTCGTCCTCGGTGCCGATGTCCTCGGTGCCTCTGGGGAAGTCTCGATCAGTGCCGCAGTAGCCGGTGCCGGACTGACTAGTGCCCGCACGGCTCTCGGTACTGTCTCTCCGGTAGCTGCAGGGCCTTGAGTGGTTGCATGTGCCGTGGTTTTACCAGTGGAGGAAGCCAGCGTGCGCGGGCCCTTTGTTACACTCGTCCCGCTCCCAACAGTAAGGGGCAGGGATCGAGTAGGCGAGGCTCTTCTTTTCTTCTGCGCAGAGGAGGTCAAAGAGGCAGCCTTCCTCTTGTGCGGTCCTGAAGAGCCCTCCGCATGCATTGCCTCTGATGAGGCAGGCTGAAGTGCTTTGTCAACTAACAGCATCTTCAGCCTCATTTCTCTATCTTTTCTAGCTCTATGAGTCAACTTGGAACAATGGGAGCACTTCTGGGGAACGTGCGTCTCCCCAAGGCACCGTATGCATCTGCTATGGCCCTCCGAAGCAGGCATGGGCTCCCGGCAAGATTCACACTTCTTAAAGCCGGGGGATGGCATTGTTAAAACTTAACTCTGCATCCTTAGGTGGTAATAGCACACTTAACAGTCTGTTAGGTGATGTTAATAACCGTTGGCCTTTGAAGGCCGACAAACAAAAGCAGCGGGCCCGCCCGGAGGCGGCCGCTGCGGTTTTAAGATAGTCTTTAACTTTTAACAACTTTTAACGGAGTAACTAACTATAATAACTATAGAACTGCTAACTATGAACTGTTAAAAACTATTAACACGAGAAAAAAATAAGATTTATCTGTCTCAGGCGTTGGAGCTGGAGAGGATTCCGTCTGCAGCCGTTAGCGATTGAGAAGGAACTGGCAGGGACCGGATCGCGCACGTGACCGTAAGCACGCGAAGAGCCGACGCGCATCGGCGCATGCGCGACCCAACGGAGACTGCTGAAGATTTTCCGAGCTGCGGTGCCAGGGCGAGCCCGACACCTACTGTGGAGCACCCATGGGGACCACTCGAAGAAGAATCAGTGGATATGATATACCTTGATTTCAGTAAAGCGTTTGATACAGTCTCCCACAACATTCTTGCCCTTAAGTTAAGGAAGTATGGATTGGATCCATGGACTACAAGATGGAGAGTAAGCTGGCTTGATGGTTGGGCCCTAGGGGTAATGGTGAACGACTCAATATCTGGATGACAGCTGATTTCAAGTGGAGTGCCTCAAGGCTTGGTTCTGGGGCCGGTGTTGTTCAACAACTTTATTAATGACCTGGATGAGGGACTGTATTGCACCCTCATCAAGTTTGCAGATGACACCAAGCTAGGGGGAGAGGTAGATATGTTGGAAGGTAAAGATAGGATCCAGATTGACCTGGATAAATTGGAGGATTAGGCCAAAAGAAATCTGATACTGTTCAACAAGGAGAAGTGTAGAGTCCTGCACCTGGGGCGGAAGAATCCCAAGCACTGCCATAGTCTGGGGAACGAATGGCTAAGCAGCAGTACAGCGGAAAGGGACCATACCTTATAATGGATTAAAGGCTGAATATGACTAAACGGTGTGCCCTTGTAGCCAAAGGCCAATGGCATATTGGGGTGCATAAGGAGGAGCATTTCAAGCAGATCTAGGGAGGTTGTTGTTCCCCTCTATTCAGCACTGGTGAGGCCACATCTGGAGTATTGCATCCAGTTTTGGGTTCCCCAGTGTAGAAAAGATGTGGATGTGCTGGAGCAGGTTCAGCGGAGGGCAACAAAAATGATTAAGGGGCTGGACCACATGACCTGTGAGGAGAAGATGAAGAATTTGGGCTCATTTAGTTTACAGAAGAAAAGACTGAGCGGTGATTTAATGTCAGTCTTCAGCTTCCTGAAGGGGTGCTCTAAAAGAGATGGAGAGAAACTGTTCTCAGTCATGACAGATGGCAGAAAAAGGGGTATTGGTCTGAAGTCACAGAAGGAGAGGAGTAGGTTGGATATTAGGAAAAACTACTTCACCATGAGGGTGGTGAAGCACTGGAACGCATTGCCTACGGAGGTGGTGGAATCTACATCCCTAGGGGTTTTTAAGTCCTGGCTTGACATAGTCATGGCTGGGATGACTTAGTTGGGATTGATCCTGCTTGGGGCAGGGAGCAGGACTTGATAACCTCTTGAGGTCCCTTCAAGCTCTGTGATTCTATGATTCTGTGAATGGAGGCTAGGGTGCTCCAGAGAAGCCTGGCTGCATCTAGAAGAGCTTTGTTAATTGGTATTGCCATTCTGTTCTGATTGGATGAGTGTAGGATATCAGTTAGCTTATGATGTGTATCCCTGGAGGTCAAGAGGAATATCTCGAGCTTGTCTGCAATCCTTCTGAAGAGGTCTTGGAAGGTACTGGAGTCATCACCTAAAAAGAAAGGGTGGTTGTATTGTCAAGCCTGTGGAGGAGGATCAGGGAGAGAACTGTGATGGGAGCATGGAATTTGATCGATCATCTCCCCTAAGTCCCATATTCCTCAACCTCTGAAATCTCCAACCTGTCCAGTTACTGAATACGAGGGGTCAGGCTCTGCTCATCAGTAGAGGTTGAGGTAATGGCTGGGGAAGGGGCTGGTGTCAAAAAGCTGCCCACAGATCCCAGTAAGGCCAGCTGGGTCTCATGAGTAGGGGGGACCCACTGCTGTTGCCATTGTTGTAATGCTACTGGCGTGGATGAAGATTTCCCCACTTTTCTCTACAGAGAAATTTCATTGTCTGAGTCAGAGGACCTCACTGAATCAGAAACTGGAGTGAGTGAACATGAAAGTCTTGTAAAGAGCCTTCACTAAGCAGGGGGGTGTCCAGTATAAAGGTGACAGAGAGCACCCTAGTCATGGTATACTGTGGCATAACTGCCTGTGCTGAGAGAACAGAAGCAGCTGTAGCCCCACTAAGGACTTTTGCATGCTTTGCCAGTGCTGGCTTGTCAACATAAGTAGCTGTCGGCACTGCTGTAATGTTCACAGAAGCTGGTATTTGCTTTTTGTTTGATGGCTTGTTCTGAGGTGCTGGAATGATGGCTGTGTCAAAGATCCGCACTGTCTTGTTTGAGTTGCGCTTCTGGAGAAGCACTCGAGGTTACTCCCTTAAAGGAGGAAGGGCAGCAGCACAGTGCTTGGAGCTGGTCAATTTCACTGCTGGGGAGACAGACCCCGAGGAAGTGTGAAACCTCTTCTTACCTCCAAGGGATCTCTCCTTATCTCTAGGGTTTGATCCAGTCAAAGCCAAGTCAGTAGCCTCAACCCACTGTGGGCTGTGCCTGAGGGGGGAGTCATTGCAGTCCATAGGTGTGAGAGCCTGCTCCATCTGTCAGATACAGAGCTGTTGTTGCCTCTCTCTCCTGGACCGTTTTGTCAATTTCCTACAGTGCAGGCAGCCTTCTGTGTTGTGGTGCTGACCCAGTCACCATCTGCAGAGAGAGTGGTCGTCAGAAACTGAAAAGGAGAGGCCACAAGCAGAGTACTCTTTAAAACCTGCCGAGCTGTTGAAAGCAGCTAGAACCACTTGGGAGAAGCCAAATCTACAGCTTTCCCTTGTTGTCTTCTTGTTCTTGTATTTAGTTGTTATTTAAGGTAAGTTGTTCTGATTTTGATTTTTTTCAGGTGACTGAGGGAGGGACTGCTTTTATGACTGAAGCCAGAGGTGACTGGAAAAGAACTGAGGAAACAGCTGCCTGTGCATGTGCAGTAAGTGCCACCTTTAGCAGGTATCTGAGGGCATGACACTATAAAATTAGGTCAAATTTGTTAAGGTCAATTTTCTAGCATCCAATTTTACAAAGTCGAGGGTGCAAGACCACACTGGCACATAAAATTGACAGTGTGTGTCCCCATTAGCGTTGCCAGCTTCAACTTTGTCAGCAATGCACTGTTGGTACCCATCCCATGGTTCCTGCCGTCCCGTTGCATTGTAGGTATCTGTCCTAGTGTCTGACAGGACTAAACTGTGCTGCAGGTGTTGTGGGTGCGTCATCAACATCCCATACTGTACTTCTCTCCTCACCCTCCCTTTGCAAAGCAACAGCAAACAGGTGTTTTTCGTGCCCTTTTTTCATATCCATTGCAAGACAAGCATGGAATCCATACAGTTTGTAGTGGCAAGTACTTTGATCACCTTACACATTGTGCTGTGGTATGTGCAGAACCAAAGCAGCTGTGAGAGCAATGAAGACTCTGAGGAGGACAAGGCTGTATGCAAATATGGGACCCTGGAGAGGAGGAACTGGGAGATGCTGGCTGCCCTCAATGCTTCATACACAGTGGAGTGCCAATTCTGGTGCCATGAAACAAGCTCAGACTGGAGGGACTGCATTGTTCTGCAGGTGTGGGATGATCAGCAGCAGCTACAGAACTTCTGAATGTGTAAAGGCACTTTGGTGTAACTTTGCAAATTGCTTTCCACCATCCTGAAGTGCTGTGATACCAAAATGAGATCTGCTCTGAGAGTTCAAAAGAATGAGACAATTACTCTGCTTGCAACACCAGACAGCTACCGGTCAGTGGGCAACCAATTCAGAGTGGGGAAATCTAGAGTGGGTGCTGCTGTGATCCAAGTAGCAAAGGTAATCAATACCTTCTGCTAGGAAATAGTGACTCTCTTAAATGAGCAGCGCATAATGGACAGTTTGCCACAATGAGGTTCTCTAAGTGCAGTGGGGCAATAGATGAAATGCACATCCCTTTCTGGGCACGGGACCACCTTGCCACAGAGTACATAAACCACAAGGGGTATTTCTCCATGGTGTTGCAGGTTTTAGTGGATTATAAGGACATCCGTGTAGGATGGTCAGGAAAGGTACATGATGCATGCAGCTTTGGGAACTTTGGTCCGTTTAGAAATTTGCAGAATGAGACTTTCTTCCCAGACCAGAAAGGTATGGAGGTATGGAGATGCCAACAGTGATTCTGGATGTCCCATCTTACCCCTTGCTCCCTTGGCTCATGAAGCCATATAGGCAGCCTGGAGTGAAGTAAGGAGCTGTTCAACTACAGTATGAGCAAATATCTAATGGTAGCAGAAAGTGCATTTGGCTGTTTGAAAGCCAGGTTTAAGAGCCTCCTGACTGGGTTACACCTCAGCGAAGGCAACACTCCCCTCGTGGTGGCAGCTTGCTGTGTGCTTCATAATTTATTTGAGAACAGGGAACAATTTCATGCAGAGGCAGATTATCTGGCCAGCAATTATGAACAGCTGGACATCTGGGCAATAAGAGAGATAGTTGAAGGGCACTGCTAGTCAGGGAGACTTTGAAAAACAGCTTTATGAATGACCAGACAGCTACATGACAATCATGTCTATTGCTCTTAAGGAGAAGAGTGGTTACATTGGGGCACTGTGGAACACCTCCAGAAGCCCAACAATGTCAAATTTCACAAAGCTCTATCTGCACTACCCTAAGGTCCACCATGCAAGGTCAAAGTTGGCAAATAAGTGTTGATCTGGCTCTCCTCTGTCCGTTCACACAGAACGTGGCTGCATGTTGTCCATAAATATTAGCAAATTCCTTCCCTTAATATGGAGAAGGAAAGCAAGCTAGATATATATGGAGAACTGAATCTTGGCCAGATATTATACTTTGAATCTAGAGAGCCTACGTTCTCCCACTCTGCTCCCAACCTAAGGCAGAAACATCTATAATGAAACTCAGAAAGTCAGTTGATGGGGAGCAAACAGAACTATGTGTAAGGGGAAAACTGAGGGAGGGGTCATTTGCAGGACCACTCTAAGGTCACAAGGGGAGCATTCAGATTCTACACTATCACATTCTGCAATGGTTGTAACTGGGATAAAATCACAAGTGCCTGCATGGGTGCCAGATGGACTTGTCCTAGGCCCTAAGCTACCATTTTCTGTGGTAGAGCAAGAGGAATTTTGCCTCTTAGAGCGAGGACAAGTTGATGGTGATCTGGATTTATGCTCATTAGAGGAAAGAAAAGCTGCTCCCTGCTTCCCCTGACATCAGAAGTTCTACAAGATGAAGAGGATGAATGGCTGAGGAAGTAGATTTTACCCATGAAAGCTCATGACCTAATAAATTTGTTAGTCTCTAAGGTGCCACAGGACTGCATGTTATTTGATAAGCTTCTCTGGCATCCGTGATAGTGTGCACAAGGTGAGGAGACATTTTAAGCTCCAGTCACTCCTTAGCCTCTTTGCTGAAACTTTCAACAAGGATACCAAGTTCCAGTTTTGAAAGTTGTGGGGTTTGGTTTTTTAGATATTTTTATTACCTACATTGACTGGGAGCTAGATGTGTTTTCACAGTTCAAACAGAAATGTATTATTAGTTCTTCTTCAGTGGTGTCCCTGTGAGTGCTCCAGTTCAGGTATGCCTTTGATTGGAGACTTTTTGCTACTTTAAGCCAGAAGTTAGGCAATATCTGAGCTTTTTGTTCACTGTTAAGCCCCTTTACATGTGTAAGTGATTCCAAATACTGATGGACAGCTAGATAGATGATAAATTAGATTAGATTTTCTATCTATCTCTATACAAGAGACCTTACAGCAGCGCAGCTGAACTGCTGTAAAACCAGTCATGTAGCCACTCTATGCTGACAGGAGATCTCACCTTTGGACATAGTACCACTGCTCATTGGAAGTGGGTTGGGTCAAGCTCAGAATACTCTGGCCTGCCCCTTCTCTGCTCCTAACATGTAGCCCATGCCCAGAATGGTGAAGGAAGCAGGCACCATGCCTAGGATGTCTTTATGCCAGCCTTTCTGCCCTGCTGAAATTGAGAACAGGATCTTGCCCCTTTGATTTTTCAGAGATGCAACTTTCTAAAGAAAACTCGCCACAAATTTTAAAAGACAAAAAAAACTACTGAACAATCTTGAGGGTAATTAAGGTTTATCCATCAGCAACAAACTAGTAAAAATTGGCAGCCATCTTTTTCTTTGAGGAGTTTAGGAACATGGAACCAAACCATCTGTTTCAAAGTTTGTATTTACAGGGAGCGGAGGGACCAAGCGTTAGGAGGTATAAAGTTCTAAAAAGGATTCTGATGTTTTTAACAACCCCTACACTCTTCAAAGGTAAACAGCAGGTAGTAGCAGATCATATCATTGCAAAAAATCTGACCTGATATTCTTCTTTCCGTGCATTCAATTCACTTTCCACTATGACATTTGTTTGGATCAGTCGCTGAAGCAGCTGCTGCATATGTTGTACAGAACTCACAATCTCCTTATGAAAATAAATCATAGTATATTAAATAATCTGTTTAGTTTGTGAAGTTTCAGCAATAAGATAATGGAAGTTTTACAAATACTTTATATTTTTGATTAACAGATGTTTTCTTTCCTCAGACAGTAAATTACATAACTTACATTAATATTACCTGCTTTTTTTGATATTATTGGGATCATCTGTTTTTGGATGGGGTCAGCAAAAGACGGAGCAACTAAATTTCTCTGTGCCTATTTTCTGTGAAACAGTACAATAGTAATGTCCATCTCAAGGTATTTTCTTATTATGCCACTAGGCAAACAGTTAAGTAACAGTTCTGGGTCTGTCTGAACAAGATATGTTTAAATGTGCCAAATTCAGTCTGCAGCTCACAGTTTTGGTTATCTTGAAAACTACTCTCTGTAGCTACGTCCACACATGAATGCTACATCGAAATAGCTTATTTCGATGAATAACGTCTACATGTCCTCCAGGGCTGGTGCCGTCAACGTTCAAGATCGACGTTGGGCAGCACTACATCGAAGTAGGTGCTGCAGGGGAGCGTCTACACACCAAAGCGGCCCACATCAAAATAAGGGTGCCAGGAACAGCTGCAGACAGGGTCACAGGGCGGACTCAACAGCAAGCCGCTCCCTTAAAGGGCCACTCCCAGACACACTTGCACTAAACAGCACAAGATCCACAGAGCCGACAACTTGTTGCAGACCCTGTACATGCAGCATGGATCCCCAGCTGCAGCAGCAGCAGCCAGAAGCCCTGGGCTGCTGCACACGCTGACCATAGAGCCCCGCAGGAGCTGGCGAGAGCGTCTCTCAACCCCTCAGCTGATGGCCGCCATGGCAGACCCCGCTATTTCGATGTTGTGGGACGCGGATCGGCTACACGTGCCCTACTTTGACGTTCAACGTCGAAGTAGGGTGCTATTCCCATCTCCTCATGAGGATAGCGACTTCGACGTCTTGCCGCCTTATGTCGATTTCAACTTCGAAATAGCGCTCGCCACGTGTAGACATGGTGGGCGCTATTTCAAAGTTGGCGCGGCTACATCGAAGTAGCCGGCACGTGTAGACGCAGCTTGTCTTCTGAATGTAGACTCTAGTGGGCTGAAATTTACACACAATAATGAGCTGTGTCTACAGCAGCATGGTCTTCCAAAAGCTAAATCAAAAACGGGAGGCATTTTTGAAAGAGCACACAGTGTGTTTACATACAAAACGTGCTTTTGAAAGTAAATAAAATGAACACAGCACCCCTTTCAAAAGCGCTCTTCCAATCCCAGATCAGGAAGAGCAGCCCCTATTGAAAGATTCTTTCAAAAGAAAACATGTAGATGCTCCAAGGGCCACTCTTTCGAAAGAGGAGTCCTTCATGGCACCGGCCAGCTAGCATGCAGGGCTCTATGATCTCTGCATCCAGCTGCATTTAAATCTACACAGACCCAGAAACCCTGTATCATGAAGCTGAGTGTGCACTAGCAGCAAAGACAGCACAAGCTGTGCTGAGCACACCCTCACGGCTGTCCCCACAGGCCATGCTCTGGATGGCCTGCAGCCAGCCCCCCCAGGAGCCCCAAGGCCCCCCCTCAGAGCCCTCACAGGAGTCTGTCCAGCCATCTAAAACACAGGCTCCCTCATGGACAAGGCTGGAGCTGCAGGACCTCCTAGGACTGTGGCAGGAGGAGGATGTGCTGAGGGAGATGAGCAGCAAGCACCACAATGTGGCTGCCTTTGCTTGGTTCATCACCGGACTGGCCATCTGGGGACAGCCTGCCCACACACCTGACCAAAGTAAGGAGCAAAGTAAAAGGGTTACACCCAGTCCCAGAACTCTGTCAGACACTCGGGGGCAAGTCCTGCAACCTGCCCCTACTACAGGGAGCTCCAGAGCCTCCTGGGGCCCCAGGACAGCTCACCACTATCTGCCATCCTTGACACTGTGGTGGACAAACTACAACCCAGGGACAAGGAGGAGCCATAATCTGAGGACTGCCCAACACCCAAAGTAAGAAGTGGCCACTGAGGGCTCCTCCCATTGCAGTCATCGAGACGGGTGATGGCCAGCCAGGCATCACTGGACCTCGATGAGGGACCCTTCGGTAAGTACCAGGCAGGGTGCATACCCTGGCATGCAGGGCAGGGGCACCACAGCTGTCAGTGGGCCACCCATGCACCCAGCGAACCTGCGCTAGACACAGCCCAGCTGGCTGTGGCTCCCAGCACACTTCAACAGCCGCTGGCTACACTCAGCATCCACCCCCATGGACAGCTCTGTGAATCACATGCACAGGGAGGGCATGGATGGGGCCTGACCATGGCCAGGACTGCCCTACACAGGTGGGAACCCCTGCAGCACGTGCGATACCCCATGACCACCTGCTGTTAGTGCCCACAGGAGAGTGGGGGGCATGGCCCTCATGCCAGTACCAAGGGACTGACCGTCTCTTCCTCTCCATCACTGCAGCCACACTATAGGAAGGCCGGGAAAGCCCCGACCCCTCCATGGTGTCTGACAGACAGGCAGAGGATGTGGAGCAGTCACCACCCCCACCAGCACCGTGAGAGGCCCGCAGCAGGAGGGCATAATGGTTGGATGCCAATGCTGACTCAACTCATCGCTGCCTTGGCATGGACAAGGTCCACCATGTGTGGCAGAAGGCAGCATGGGAGGATCTACTGGGCCACCCACAGGTCATAACCTCAGTCCTGTGGGAGCACTCAGGGCTCCTTGTCCACTCCCACTTACCGTGCTGCCTCCCCTGCTCCTGCCCCTTCCACTGCCTCTCAGCCAAGCCCACTCCTGCCCCTCCTCCTGCCCTCTTACCACACCCCCTCCCGAGCCCACTCTGGCCACCCTCCCATGGCCCTATCTCCCCAGGCTGCCCATCCATTCCCAGCCCCACTGTAGACCCTGGATCACAGGTGAGAGGGGCACCCAGGCTGACGGGGCTTGCAGTCGTCCACCCTGCCTGAGTAGGACCCCCTGCTCCCAGCTGAGATTCCCCCCACCAGGTTGATGTTCCCCCTGGTTGAGCCATCCCTCCTTGCCCAGGCCCCCCAATGTACGTAGTTTGCCCCTACTCCCCACTGTAGACAGTTCTGTTCAGTTGTTCACAGAAACCACAGAGTTTAATAGTTTTTGTTATAAGTTTTATTTTTGCATCATCCTTGTGTTCCATGCTCTTAGGGGGGGATGATGGGGGTGGATGTGGGGGACTTGAGGAGTGTGATGGTGAGGGGTGTATGTGTGGGGAGGCCTCCACAGGTGACTGTAGGAGGAGGCTCACTGGGGTCTGTGTGCAAAGCTCTCTGAGAGGGCCTCCCAAGTGCAGACCCCACCCAGTGAGCCTGTCGGGTTGGGGTGGGGGGCTGTCTGTTCAAAGCCAGGGCTGGACTCAGCTGACCTGGGGGAGAATGCTTCACCCTTTTCCTCCACAATGTTGTAGAGGACACAGCAGGCACCAACCACAGGAGAGACATTCTGGAGCCCGAACTTTTTGGGGTATATCTCCACTCGAGGCTACAATGATGGGCCCATTAGAATCTGAAGTAACACGTACACTTTTCAATTCTGAGATTAATTTAGGGCTAGACTGTGAATTCCTTTTTGACAGTGCAGAGCAGATACTTTTACAATTATTCCATTGACTTCACAGACCTAATCGAGGGTATCTATTCACTGCTATATAGCATAGGATTCAAATGTATTCAAATAACTCAATGTTTTAATGTTCATGATGGCGAGGGACTGGTAGCTCTCACTTAAGTTCCATGTAATATTGTGTCAATTTCTTCCCCAGCTTTGCTTATATAAACTATTGTTCTTCCAGTCTTGGGATTCTCATGAGAAGCTGACACTTACGTCAATTTGTGTGGTGTTTTTGTGTCATGTAAATACACCTGCGGCTGACCTGCCCCAGATGACTCAGGCTCCTGTGGCTGTTTAATTGTGGTGTACACATTTAGGCTCATGAACCCAGGGACCCTCCCACCGCCCAGGTCTCCTAGAACCCAGGCTATAGCCTGAGCATAAATGTCAACACCACAGTTAAACAAGATGAAACCACCAGATTAATTTATTTTTGTGGCTTAAGAAAGTTTGAGCTGCAATCTTCATAAGTGAAAGGCCAGTTCACGAATCCACTAAACTACCTTACTCCTGAAGGGCTTTTATGATCATACTACAGTCCTAGATTTTTAAAATTTCTCCTGTCCTGCAGAGACAAACTATCTTTTGCAGAAGAACTCAATGTTATTGAATTAAATGAAGTCTAAATGGCAGGAAATGCTATCAAAAATGGGTGGAATTTAAAGACTGCAGGACAATAACTTCTGAAGAATGTCCTCATCTTAAGAAAAATAAAATCTGAAAAAGACTACCCAAATAATGGGTTCTTTAAGATGTAAATGTGAGATCACTTTAGAGACTACAGATTGATTTAAAAAAAAGAATCTTCATAAAACACATGTTGACAAAGCCTCCTAGCTAACTTAGAAAGCAGATGTGATGGAGAAAATTAAAACCGTTTTACATGAAACATTTCTGAAGTGCCCAAGATAGACATGTCCTAAACAAGCAATAAATATACTCAAATCCCTACAGAATATGCTCCCAGCCAGTAGCTACTAGTAAATGATTTGCACAGATGCAATATGTGACATAATTGATTTGGGGATAGAAAATATTCTTAAATATGTTTAAATGTTGAGTGGAAGTGAAAAAAAGACTCATCAAAAACTCATACATTAATTTGTCTCTAAAGCGCTTCCAAACTGAAAGTTTTCTGGCTTATATCGTATTCTGTAAGTAAACTCTTTTTTCAGGCAAAATCAAGTAACTCAAGTTTTAAGTGCTAGCAGTTACACACACACATTTTCTGTTAGTCTATAAGGTGCCACAGGACCCTTCGTTACACACATTTAAGAGACTATATGGTGGTCCAAAAGAAAAACAGATTTGCTTCGAAAAAAGTGGGGCTTCTATTTGTATAATTATATCTAGCTCTTATAAAGAACTTTTCATCTAGGCCGTGACTACATTAGTCCCCGCCTTTTAGAAGAGGTATGCTAATGAGCTACTTCAGCAGATGCTAATGAGGCACTTCCACGAATCTGCAGTGCCTCATTAGCATAATAGCAGCTGCACACGTTTTGAAAGTGCAACTTTTGAAACATATGCTGTCCATGTAGACAGGGGCCTTTCAAAAGGACACCCTGGACTTTGAAAGCCCCTTCTTCCCAAAACCAAATCAGCAGCGCTTTTCAAATGCGCATGGCTGCCATTATGCTAATGCATATTCATGGAAGCACCTCATTAGCATCTGTCAAAGTGGCTCATTAGCATACCCCTTCCGAAAGGTGGGGGTTAGTATAGCCACAGACCAATAGTTCTCAAAGGTTACATCTACACTGGTCCCTCCCTTTTGAAAGGGGCATGCAAATGTTGTGGATCAAAAATGCAAATGAGGTGCTAACTTGCATATTCAACACTTCAATTGCATAAAGAGCTGTTTTCTAAAGGCAAAATAGCCATGAAGACAGGGTTCTTTCAAAAGGGAGCCCCACTTTTGAAAGCACCCTTCTTCCTGAAAAAAATTAGGAAGTTGGCCCCAGCTAGTCTTGCTGGTTAACAGAAGGTGCCAGTTATCCACATCTCAGATAACATTGCTTTTACTATACGTAAAAACTTGTTGTGGTTAGTTTGTGTCTTTTGTTCATTGCTCTTCAAATTCTTTTTTGGCTGGGCTAATTACAGTTTTGCTTTTACTCACTAAAGTTTACACTCCTTTCTATTTTTCAAAGTAGGATTTGACTTCCAAGTTTTAAAAAGATGTCTTTTGTCTCTAACTGCTTCTTTTATGTTTTTTTAGCCACGGTGGTATTGTTTGTTGGGTTTTGTTTGTTTGTTTGTTTGTTTGTTTGTTTTAATGGGAATACTTGACCATACTCCCAAATGATATAAACATATGCAAACACTACATGGAAAGCATCACTCCAGAAGTGTTTTTAGCACAATTTAGACCAGTGAGAGTCATTAAGTTAAACTCCAATAAGCATCCATTACCTGCTTTTTCTAGCATTATGGGCAAATATTCTTCAAAATTCAAACAAAACATCTACTGAGATGGTGGTATTGTTAGATCACCCTTCAGTGGGTGCTTAGTGGGTAATGTGGTCACTATTCTGTTTCTTTCCCTCCATAAGAACATCACTTCTTTGACATACCTGTTTTTAATGATCTATGAAGTGGGTCTTTTATGATCTAAGAAACAACTACTGTTACATGAGATATTCTACAAAACAGTGCAGTGCACTGCTATTACAGTCAATGCATGTTTGAGCATTTTATTTGCATGATTCACTCATGATCTCAATTTTAACTGGATGAACTACCAGTACAAGTAATTTGTTGGGTACCAATGTGCAGAAGGAGGGAATAAATATTCTACAATCCTTTCTTCATATCTTTACTGAATACATATTTAGAAGATTATTTTCTTGGCATATCAAGTTTCTCTTACATGAAATTAAAATAAATGAAGACTTGAAAATCTAATGTATATATTTGTCTCATTAACTAATTTCATACAAACAGTAAGATACTGTTTTATTATTAAAACTGATATTAAATCACAAGTATTATTAATTAACTTTAAATAGCAAAATTGCATGAACCGCCTACCTGTTTTTCTTGTTTAATGTGTGCATTTTCTTCACAGAGCTTTTTATTAATTTCTGTTTCCTTAACAAAAAAATAAAATGAACACTAAGTGATGTAGGAAAATATTATAAAACAACCTTTAATATTAAACAATAATACATTTCCTTTAATACAATTACCTTAAAATTATTTTTCAACCTTATCTAGAGCTATTTAATGTGGTTAGTTTCCTAGAAAATATAGTATGTATCATGACAACTCTGAGGGGTACCCACGTTAATTTGTTATCTGCAAAAACAATGAGGAATGCTGTTGCATCTTAAAGACTAACAGATTTATTCAGGCACAAGCTTTTGTGGGTAAAAAGCACTTCATCAGATGCATAGCATATTTATTATATAATTGTCACTGTGTATATTCAGTTCTCAGAAAAGTACAGGAATATTTATGCATCACTTGGAAATCATTAGAACTCTGTCTTTTAAATGAGGAATAGGAAACATTAGCCAACATATTTTAAGAACTTCTTGAATACCATTCTGACTTTTTGTTGCAGTTCTTGTAACTGCTGTTCCTTTGCTGTAAGATTGATGTTTTCTTCTCCCACCTTGTACTGACATGTGACCTTGGACCTTATCAAGTCTGTAGTTATTTTCTTCAGCTCCTTAACACAGGAAACATGCATAAATATTCACCCAGTATCAGGACTAGAGCTCAAAACAGACAAATCTTTACACTATCCCAGCTCATATCCTTTCTTTAAAAAAAGTACAGAAACAACAAAAGAAATGAAATTAAGTAATATATATTAAAGTAATAGTAATGACTATTTGTTTTAACTGTTAGATGACTTGATGCTTTTTTATACTACTCAGAGGGGTTGTATAAACATTGCTACTGCCTCTCCCTATTAGAAAAGTGCTAGAAGTACTAGAGTTACATTATAGTTGATAGTGGTAGAGAACCCCTGTGCAGAGCCATACAACAGGAGTGAAGTATGCATTGATACACAATGACAGCTTCTGCGTACTCCCAGGAAACAGCAGGAAAAAGGTTGAGCAGTGGATATCTGGTAAAAACAGGAACTGACAATAAATTTTTGAAATCTTTGCTTTCTCTGTAACATTAATCTCAACAGACTACTAAATTTAATATTAGAAATTTTACATGATTTTAATTTAAATATGCCTTTGATTTTACAGCCATTATAATATTTTAAACATCCTGCACTTATAAAACATCATTATTTGTTTTCTAACTAGTTTATCCTAAGCTACTAGTGCAGCAATAAACAGCAAATGCTTTGATCTCATTAAATTACAACTTATAGTTCCTGGACTCATAAATACTCTGCCCTTTTCTCCCCCACCCCTCCCTTTCTGGTGCAAGGTAGTCTGTTTAATATCACTCTCTCCTTGAGCGCTCTGACGTTTACTCAGACAAACAGCAGAGGTTATGAATGCTGTTCACAGATAATATCAAGAATTCTTCATGATGCCATAGTTGTGAACTAAGCATTCAGAATGGTAATAGTTTTATCTAGCAACTATGTTTGGTCTGTTTAACTTTTCTCTACAAAACTGGAATTCCACCTTATCACAGAAACAATGATTTAACTGTCCTGGACAAAATCATATAACTTTGCAAAAGAAAAATGAAGATTATCTTGCACCTATAATCCATGAATATAGAATTATATGAAATAATATTATAGATACTACTTTTATTTAATTCATTTTAATAAACTATTTTAATACTTTATAATGGTAAGTGGCTTTACAGTTCTCTAACACAAAGTATAACTGTTTAATTTGAAGACTGTGAAGAGAACAGTATTACTTTAGAAAAGTGATATTTGGTAATCTGAAAATCCAATTAGGAAATTTCATTTTTTTCATACACAAATTACTCATTATGTTAGCTATTGCTGAAAGGGACTCTACAACAAACAACGAAACATATTTTCAAATTTAATGTAAGAGGTGGTAAGAGATTTGACATATAGCCCAATGCCAAGAAAGAATAAATACTGTCTATGGCTCTGATACTGCATACTTTCTAAAACTCAGGATTTACTGCCTTGCATGGGAAAAATTCTGCAAAGTAGTCAGTCTGGTCATTAACTTGCACCACAAAAATATCCGTTATGCACATTCATATTGTGGCCTTATACTATAGGTAAAGAAGTTGGAGTTCGGACTGGGGAAGATACATATTCATGTATATTTTGTACCAACAGCCAGCCACAGATCTGGTAACCTATCTGCCCATGTGGATAGAGGAAATACTAACAATTAGACATAGACAAACCCTCTCACCAGTGGCAAGTGGAGAACTTTCTGTGGTAAACCACAGGCCTAGGCCATCATTTTATAAAGAATTTTAAGTTTTGAAATAAAAATATTAAATTTTCTCAACTTTATTTCTCAAAAGGCAACATTCCAAATATGCAAGAAACGTAGACAAATGCAGTGGTTTTATCCAACCAATCAATCTGTAAGCACCAGAGGATTAGAGGTGGTAAGAAATAGCAGCATGGCTTTGTCAAAAATAAATCATGCTGACGCAGGGGTCTGCAACCGAAATAAAGAGAAGAGCCATTTTTTTCAAATTCAATTACCAAATCTATACTTCAAGAGCTGCAATGCATGTGAATACAAGACAGTCCTTAATAAGTAATGTCAAACCATACTTTTTGTCACCCATATTTTAAGAACAGCGCACACACACAACTATTTGTATTAGTTAGAAAGGTAAGTTATTCCCATCTCCAAGCTTTACCCACCTCAACCCCTAACCCCACCCCCACACATTCCCATGGTTAACCCATTCAGCCCCAAACCGCCATCCCAGCCCCAGGCTTAATCCCTGTCAGCCCCAACCCCCTCCCCCACCACATTCCCAGGAGCTACCTGCCTCGGTTGTGAGTTCCATGTGCTGCCACTCCTCCTCCATGGCCATCGCCTCCCCACAGTTTCTCTCCCCTGCTGCCTCCTTCTTAGCACAGCTGCACTCCCCACAGTTCTTCTGCAGGCTGACTTCCCCCACATGGTGTGCACAGGCAGCCTCCTGCCCTGCTGTCTTTCTCCCCTCAGCCCTGCTGTATCTGAATGCTCAGCAGCTCTTGAGGCTGCTGCAAGTGGAGTCAGTGGTGGCAGCACTCAGAGCCGCAAGTGGCCCTTAAAGAGCTGCATACAGCTCTGAAGCTTCAAGTTGCCGTGCCCTGGGCTAGACAAACACCTGTAGGGATGTTGTCTGTATACTTGGTTCTGCTTCAGCACAACAAGCAGGACTTGACATCTCAGGATCCTTCCAGCCTTACACTTCTATGCTTCTTGAGTCTACTTATCTGAGCTACAGTGTTTCAGCTGCTTCTTCTAATTTTCTTACCATAGCAAGACACTGGTCAGTTTCAGGACCGCAGTTAAGAACATCAAAGTGAACCTAACAAATATATACTGCTGCATGGGAAAGCTACAAGATGCAACTGAGGTAATTGGACCCTTTGAACTGGCAGGTGACCCTCTCCCTAATCTTTAGTGTTGTCCTCTCCCTAGCAAATTTAGTCCTCTAGCTACAAACTTCTTTGATAAATTTTTCAAGGCTTGCTCAGTATAATTTTTAAGAGTTTGTTTCTTTCAGCTGTTATCTACATAAACTACAATTACAACCACCCTTTTCAAAAATTAAGACTTCTGTGATCAAAGTGCACCATATTGTTATATTTGTTCTGAAGAGGAAAATTATTTTACCTCCAACACACTATTGAACTTTTTCAAACATCCCCATTTTAGTTTTGTTTTTCAAAATTGCTTTTGAGAAAGTGGATTTTTATGTAATGCTGTTATCATCTATATAATGTATGTGGACTAAAAAAGCCTGTTCTAAAAGCTGTAAAACCTCCTTATGATTTGCACGCTTTTTTGGGTAATTTCACAGTGTTGTGCTTTATTGTTAAGTTCCTAAGAATGGTTTTATGACGAACAAAGTTCTGTGATCTTTGGGATCAGTCATTTTGAAACTTGGTGTTTTTCAATACTTACATTGTGCATCAAATGCAACTTTTAATATGCAACTAAAATAAATTAGATTTAATTAGTCATTTATCTTTGCTTTTATTAAAACTATAAGCACAAAATACATGCCTGCAATAGGTAGCAAGCTTGAGATTGAAAGAAACAGATGAAAAAAGGTTAATTAAGCTGTCTGTGTCTCAGGATATAATTGATTTCTTAACCAGATTTTTAAAGGCATCATACCCCACTGAACTTTAACAATGAAAAGTTGAGTGCTCCATTAAAAACTGAAAATAATACTAGGTGCAGGTAAAATTTTAAAGCAATGCTGTACTCATCAAACTCACTTTTTGGAAATGCAAGAGCCACAGGGAGTAAATATGCAATTTTGATCAACTTAAAACAAACTCTGAAATGCTAACTGAATCCCTCTCCAAGCCAACTAATTTTCCCTATTGCAAAGAGTAGTCTTAGGACTCCTGAACGGTAATTTCAGGTAGCAGCAGCAGGGACAGAGCCACAGAATCATCTGGTTGAAGATTCAGAGCAACAGCAACCCTAAGTAGACTGGAAGTACAGCAGTGAACTGGTAATCTTCTGAGCTTTCTGGGAGCCTGGTGATGAAGGCAAAAATATTACTGGACCTCCCCTCAACAAATGGAAATGGGAAGGAGGAGGCAAGAACAAGGTAGAAGTATGGATACAGCATGAAATTATATCACTACTACCATACTTCGCTTTTTTTCTGTTATCCTTTATTAATTGGCTGCTAGAACAGAAGAGAGAACTATCTGTCCCCATCAGGCATAGTGACCCTGTTAGCCTGCCTCCCTTACCTACTTAGGAAAAAAGGGAAAATTCAAAGAGATGTCTGAGGGACAGAAGGGAACTCAGTGGCAGGTTGGCCTCACTGCCCACACACCTTTGTTACACTTGTCCCAAAGCTCTCAATTTATTTCAGTGATTCTTTCAGGGGCAATGCAAAGGGAGGATAAAGGGGGTCGGTGTCCCCACAAATGCCATGGGCAGGAGGGGCAAGGCAGCCAGCAGCCAGCAGGGCCAGAGTCCCTGGGCATCTGAGGGTCCAGTGGGGAGAAGCCTGGCCCCTGCACCAAGGGTCAGTCCACCCCATATTCCCTGGCAGCAATGGGGGGAAACATAGCAACATGGTTCCAGCTCACGCTGCTCTCCTGGCCATATCACGCAGGGAAGTGGCAGGACTTCCCCCACACTCATCAGTGAGAAGTGGAGCAACATGGGCAGGGGCACAGAGCAAGCTGAGGCTGCACTGCTCCACTTCTCCCATCATTTCTGATGAGTGCGGGAGGACTAGACCCTTGCTGCTGGAGCCTGACCTCAAGCTCTGCTAGACCATGTCTACACTATGGCCCCCTTTTGAAAGGACAGCTTTTGAAACAGAACATCGAAAGCCGTTCTTTCGAAAGGGAGCATCCACACAAACAAACAGAGACTGAAGGTGTGTTCTGCTCTTTCGAAAGTCCCGGAGTGCAATTTCGAAAATGAGCGTCCACACTATGCAGGGCGCTCTTTCGAAAGTCCTGGAGTGCAATTTCGAAAATGAGCATCCACACTATGCAAGGCACCCTTTTGAAAGTACAAGCACAGGAAGTCCCGTGGGCAGGGTCACATGGCGGATGAGCCCTTCCGGGACTGCAGCCCGCCGTCCCCTTAAAGGGCCCCCCCATCCCATACGTCATCCTGCACGTCAAGGGCCAGCCACCTGTCCCCAGGCTCGCACACCGAGGAGATCAGAGGAGTCCCTCTGGGCCCCCATGGAACCCGAGCAGCCCCCATCCCCATCAAGGCCATGGCCAGTGCACTGGCTGTGGTCCTGGCCGCCACACAGCAGCGGCTACGGGCAGCCAGCCTACTAGCCACCCTCCTGGAAGTCATCCTGAGGGCGCGACGTCCCCAGCTGGTTCCCCAGGGCATCCGCCACCTGTGAGCTTCCCCACAAGCAAGCAACTGGTGTGACCAGCTGGTGCTGGAGGACTGGGGTGACGACTGGTGGCTAAACTTCTGGATGACCAAGGGGACATTCCTAGAGCTGTGCCACTGGCTCGCCCCAGCCCTCCAGCACCAGGACACCCACATAAGGCCAGCCCTCCCTCTACAGAAAAGGGTGGCCATTGCCCTCTGGAAACTGACCACTCCGGACAGTCACCGATCTGGTCAGCCATCAGTTCAGGGTGGGCAGGACCACCACTGGGGCCGTCCTCAATGAGGTAAGCCACGTGCATGCGGGGCAAACGGATGGGGGGCACTCCAGCATGGGGCACCATCGAGGACCACAGGGCAGCCCCCACCGGGGACGGGACAGGGACGGGGACAGAGGACCACCCTGCAGGGGACAGGGATGGTCGGGCACACTACACCCTACCCCATGCTCATGACTGCATCCTCTTCCCACTCCCTGCAGGTCATCCAGGCCATCAACAGGGTCCTCCTGTGGCAGCTGGTCTGTGTCAGGGACCTGGACAATGCCATCCAGGGCTTCAAGGAGATGGTTTTCCAAACTGCTTCGGGGCCCAGGACAGCACGCACATCACCATCTGGGCCCCAGAGCACAGCGGCGAGGTTTTCATAAACCATAAGGGCTACTACTCTGTGATCCTGCAGGCGCTCGTCGATGCCAACAGTTGGTTCCAGGACATCTGTGTGGGCTGGTCCAGCTGTGCCCATGATGCCAGGGTGTTCCGGAACTCGGGGCTGGGCCGCTGGATGGCCGAGGGGACCTTCATCCCCCAGCAGGAGCTACCCATTGGGGACACCACAATGCAACCCTGCATTGTGGTGGACGTGACCTACCCCCTGCAGGCCTGGCTCAGGAGGCCATACACGGGACACACACAGCCCAGCCAGGACGTTTTTAATGAGTGGCTGAACCGAGCCTGCAACACGGTACAGCAGGCATTTGGCCACTTGAAAGCGTGCTTCAGATGCCTCCTCACAAGGCTGGAGGTGGGCCTCCCAGTGTTCCGGCAGTGGCTGGGGCCTGCTGTGCCCTGCACAAACTCATGGAGGCAAAGCACAAGCCATTCGTGCACGGGTGGGCCATTGAGGCAGGGCGCAGGTATGAGCAGCACCCTGCTGCCCCATGCCGCCAGGCCCAGCAGGATGGGGTGCAGGTATGCGAGGCCCTACACCAGGCCTTTGAGCGGGGACCGCAGTAACTACCCCACCCCCACGCACGCACACCCCACCCCCATGCACAGGGAACCCAGATGGAACCACAAAATAAACACTTTACTTAACCGCTACTACTGCTTTGCCGCCTACGTACAGGGAGAGGTATCACAGAAAGGGGGGCTTGGGGGAACTATATACAGGGGATATCACAGAAAGGGGTGCTGGGGAGAACTATATACAGGGGCATTGTGGACCCAGGTGGTAACCCTCCAGGCCCTGGGAGGGCCAAAGGTAAGGGCAGAAGGCCCTATTCATTTATGGGAGTCAAGGGACAGGATCCCCATCGCCCACATCCGCCCCTTCCCCCCCCCGGGTCTGGGTGGTTCATCGTGGCTGGGCTGGGTCGGGTGCACAGGGAGGTAGGGGAGCTGCTGGGGAGGGGCCCCTACGGGCTCCCTGGGGTCAGCATGGGAGGTGTGGGGGGCGGGGAGAATGGCCTCACCCTGGCCAGCCCTGGCCATCAACATCTGGGCCAGCTGCATGAGGGCAGACAGGGGCAGGTGGGTTGGGACAACGGCAGAGAGGTCGGGCTCATAGGGGGTGGGTTTGCTGCAGGGGGTGGGGTGGGGGGGACACTGGGGGGGCAGATGTCAGGGGTGGGGAGACTGACCAGGGGAGTGGGGAGGTGGTTGAGGTCAGGGGTGGGGAGGCTGACTGGGGGACCGGGGAGGTGGGAGGGCGGCTGAGTGATGGGGGAATGAGGGATGGTGGGGTGGGGGCAGGGAAGGGAGTGGCTTGTGATGGGGCGGCAGATGGGTCTAGGTGGCCCACCACAGCCCGGGTCAGGGTGTCCATGTTTGCTGCGACCTGGTCCCAGGCCTGCTGCTCCATGGCAAGCCACTCCCGCAGCACACCAGTAAGGTCCCACAGAGCTGCGGTATGGGCAGTGTCCCCCAGCTCCTCGTCACCACCCTGGTGGCGCCAGATGGACCGGCGGCGACCCTGCGCGGTCCCTGCTCAGGATACCGGCTGCTTCCCCTCACCCTCCATGGTGGGGCTGGTCCGGCCACTGGCTGCAGGAACTGTGGAGATGGAAGAGGAGAGGGGAATGGGCCATTAGTCCCAGGTGCAGGTCCCCGTGTCCTGCCCCTCCCCCAGGGTACATGTCCCTGGGTGCTCCACAGGCATACCGGGAACGCGCCCCCCCAACACACTGTTCCCCGCTCCCTCCAAGTCTGGGCAGCCCCTGGTGCTGTCCCATCTATGTGGTGCTGAGTGCTGTGCATCATCCCCCTGAGAGCCCGGGAAGCATAGCTGTCCAGGGTCCCCATGCACCTGGACTGGTGGCCGTGTGGGATGCCTGTGGCCACCTCGGGTGGGACCTGACACTCCCTCCCTGGGCACTAGGGAGACCGGCGTGCACACCACCTACCTATGGGTCCCTCCAGGAAGGCAGGTGAGGCATGGTCGGACAGGGCCTGGCTGGACGGCCCAGATGGGAGGTCGATGACGAGGGCCCCCTCTCTTGAGCCCTCATCACTGCTGGTGGGATTGAGTCGCCATGCTGTCCACAGTCACCTGGTGCTGGCTGACGGTCCCGGGTGCTCCTCACCCTCAGGCACCATCTCTGGCTCAGTGTCACCGATGAAGATGTCGAGGAAGATGGTGGGTGGTCCGGCCTCCTTCAGCCCCAGGAGGTGGTGGAGCTCCTTGTAATAGGGGCAGCTTGTGGGGGCTGCTCCCAACTGCCCGGCTGTGTCCTGGGCTCTGCAATACCCCTGCTGCAGTTCTTTCACCTTCAACCAGACCTGGTCCAGTGTATGGGTGGGGTGGCCGTGGCCAAGCAGCCCCTTTGCCAGCTACTCAAAGGTGACCGCATTGTGGCGACGGACCCCCATTTGTTGGACGACCTCCTCATCCTGTCAGAGGGAGAGGAGGTCCTGGATCTTGGCCTCTGTCCAGGAGGGGGCTCGACACTCTGGGGCCTGGCCTGCCTCCTGAGACAACTCCCCGCTGTCTTTGGAGGGCCCCTGGGGTGGGCGGGGGTCTGGGTGGCTGGCCATGGATCCGGGTGGTGTGGAAGACTGGCTGGCCATCGCGGTGGCTGGCAAGCCAGAGAGCAGCGTGGCCTCACTGCTGGCTGAACGCGCTCTGCTTCCTGCCTGAGGGTTTCTGGGAGCCTGTGTCCTCTTAAGCGCGGCCGTACACTGGAACCATAGAGCTCCATCTGTGCTGTGAGCAGTGCCGCTGCCTGCCAGCTGATAGCCACCATGGACGACTCCCTCTTTCGAATGAGCAGGCCACGGAGCATCTACACTTGCTCTCTTTTGAAATTATTTTTCGAAGGAGGGTGCTCTTCCCATCCCAAGAATGGAGGACCAACTTCAAAAGAATGTGGGAGTTCTTTCGAAGTTATTTTCAAAAGAGTGCAGTGTGTGTGTGTGGATGCACCGCAGTTTCTTTCGAAAAAGCTCAGTCTTCCGATCCTAATTTCAAATGTACTTGCTAGTGTAGACACAGCCCTCCTTTCCCGGGCCGCACCAGTTGGGGGAAAAGGAGGGGTGAGTGCAGAGCAGGAGTGGAGCAAGGCAGGAGTTGGAGTGGAGGGTGGTTGTCACTGCCCTTTCCTGGGCTGGGGTGTGTGTGTGTGTGACATATCACCCTACACCAGATGTCTCTGTATCCAGCAATGTTGTTCCTTTCAAGCTTCTAAACTTCTTTCATAGCCATAGTTGTTCTTTTGCTCATTCCAATACACTATCTCAGTTGTTTTCAAACAGGAATGGGGGTCCACACAATATATCTAAGGGTATGTCTACACAGCAAAATTATTTTGAAATAACAGCTGCTATACCATAATCCCATCTTCTCTTAGCAGTCACTTGGTAATGAGTAGGATGTCTTCATGTCACCCTCCAATTTGTGAGTCTGCTAATGGTTGATCAGCCCAATTTTGGAGCTGCAGATCTTACCACAGAAGGGGCAGGTGTGGGTAGCTTTTGGAGGGGTTCAGAGTAATGTTCGAGGCTCTTTTCTTCTTTTCCACCTCTCCTTGTCTTCACTGTGGCAGGATGTCTCAAATTGTGCCACCCTCTCACAGATTACTGTTCTCCATTGGGGACGGTCTTGGGCAAGTGTCTCCCAAGTGTCAACACCGATGCTGCTATTTTTAATGTGTACCTTCAGCATGTTCTTACCTTGCTTTTGCTGGCCCCCAATGCTTCTCCATCCTTCCTGTTTTGAGAGGCGCTGATCAGAAATCCAAACCATGGGACCAGTGTTTGTGTGCCTTTCCTCCCAGAAGATATTTAAGGATTTTCCTGAGGCAGCACTGATGGTATAGTTCAAGTGCCTTCAAATGATGCTTGCATGTTGTCCAGGTTTCACATGCATACAGTAGTGAGGAAACAACCACAGCATGATATACAAGGAGCTTTGTCTTGGGATAGGTGTTCCAGTTCTCCAAGACCCTTTCTCTCAAGCAGGCAAAAGCAGAACTTGCACAGCTCAGAAGATATTGGATTTCCAAATCAATGTCAACTTTAGTGAACGATAACAGGAGTCCTATGGCACCTTATAGACTCACAGATATTTTGGAGCATACGCTTTCGTGGGCAAAGATCTGCTTTGTCAGATGCATGTTTAGGATTCTCCTGAGGCAGCATTAATTATATTGATGATATTGACAAAGTGGGTCTTTGCCCACAAAAGCTTATGCTCCAAAATATTGTTAGTTTAAAAGGTACCACAGGACTCTTGTTGCTTTTGAAGATACAGACTAACCTGGCTATCCCTCTGAAACTTGTCACATAGTGGAAAGATGATTTCAAAAGTATGGGAAGTGTTCCACATTTTCCAGCAGTTCTCCATTGACTTCAATAGAAGGTACATGAGATTGTCCCATCAGCAAGTCTTGGTGGAGCACCTTGGTCTTTTTGATGTTCAGCATGAAGCCAAAAGTCTCGTATGCTTCAGCAAAGGCACTTAAGAGAAAGAGCAGCAACTACGTTGTCATCCGCATACTGGAGCTCCACGAGCAAGGTCGTGGAGGTCTTGCTTTTAGCCTTCAGTCTCCTGAGATTGAAGATCTTCCTGTTCATTGTACAGACAATCTTCACACCATCTGGAAGCTTGCCTCAGTGAGATGGAGGCTATGTCTACACTAGTCAAAAACTTTGAAATGGCCACACAAATGGCCATTTTGAAGTTTACGAATGAAGTGCTGAAATACATATTCAGCGCCTCATTAGCATGCGGGCAGCTGCGGCACTTCGAAATTGATGCGGCTCGCAGCCGCGCAGCTTGTCCAGACAGGGCTCCTTTTTGAAAGGACCCTGCCTATTTCGAAGTCCCCTTATTCCTATGAGCAGATGGGAATAAGGGGACTTCGAAGTAGCCGGGGTCCTTTCGAAAAGGAACCCCGTCTGGACAAGCCGCGTGGTGGCAAGCCATGTCAATTTTAAAGTGCCACAGCTGCCCGCATGCTAATGAGGCGCTGAATATGTATTTCAGTTCTTCATTAGTAAACTTCGAAATGGCCATTTGCATAGCCATTTTGAAGTTTGGGGCTAGTGTAGACATAGCTGAAGGGTTATAGTGATGAAGATGCCAAACAGTGATGACACTATGATACAGCCATCCCGCTGCACAGTAAGAAATGCAAATATGGTAGGCCACCAGCTTGGCTTCACAGGGAAATCCTTGGTCAGCTTTAACTCAAAAAGGATGCGTATAAGAAATGGAAACGTGGACAGTTGACTAAAGAGGAGTACAAACATATGGTTGTAGAATGCTGGGGAATAAATCAGGAAAGCGAAAGCACAACTGGAACTGCACCTGGCAAGGGATGTGAAGGGTAACAAGAGGGGTTTCTACAGGCATGTCAACAATAAGCAGGTTATCAGACAAGGTGTGGGGCCATTACTGGATGAGAGAGGTAACCTAGTGACAGATGATGTAAGAAAAGCTGAAGTACTCAATGATTTTTTTGCCTCCATCTTCACAGACAAAGACAGCTCTCACACTACAGTGCTAGACAATACAGTATGGGAAGGTGGAGGGCAGCCATCTGTGGGGAAGGAACGAATTACGAACTATCTAGAAAAACTAGATGTACACAAATCCATGGGTCTGGATTTAGTGCACTCAAGGGTACTGAGGGAATTGGAAGATGTCATTGTCGAGCCTTTGGCCATTATCTTTGAAGACTCTTGGACATCGGGACAGATCCCAGATGACTGGAAAAAGGAAAATGCAGTGCCCATCCTTGAAAAAAGAAAGAAGGACAATCCAGGGAACTACAGACCAGTCAGCCTTACCTCAACCCCTGGGAAAAAAATCAAGGGGAGCCTCAAGGAATCCATTTTGGAGCATTTGGAAGAGGGGAAAGTGATCAAAAGTAGTCAACATGGATTCACCAAGGGCAAGTCCTGCCTGACTAATCTGATTAGCTTCTATGACAAGGTAACTAGCTCTGTGGACATGGGGAAGTCAGTGGATGTGATATACCTTGACTTCACTGAAGCTTTTGACACAGTCTCCCACAACGTTCTTCCCCTTAAGTTAAGGAAGTATGGATTGGATCCATGGACTATAAGATGGATAGAAAGCTGGCTTGATGGTCAGACCCAATGGGTAGTGGTCCATGGCTCAATATCTGGATGACAGTTGATTTCAAGTGGAGTGCCGCAAGGCTCGGTTCTGGGGCCGGTGCTGTTCAACATCTTTAGTAATGACCTGGATGAGGGACTGGATTGCACCCTCAGCAAGTCTGTGAATGACACCAAGCTAGGGGAAGAGGTAGATATGTTGGAGGATCCAGAGTGACCTGGATAAATTGGAGGATTCGGCCAAAAGAAATCTGATGCTGTTCAACAAAGAGAAGTGTAGAGTCCTGCACCTGGGGCGGAAGAATCCCAAGCACTGACATAGTCTGGGGAACAAATGGCTAAGCAGCAGTACAGCAGAAAGGGACTAAGGGGTTATGGTGGATGAAAGGCTGGATATGAGTAAATAGTGTGCCCTTGTAGCTTAGAAGGCTAACGGCGTATTAGGGTGCATTAGGAGGACGATTTCAAGCAGATTGAGAGAAGTGGTTGTTCCCTTCCACTCGCACTGGTGAGACCACACCTGGAGTATTGCATCCAGTTTTGGGCTCCCCAGTATAGAAAGGATCTGGATGTGCTGGGGTAGGCTCAGCGGAGGGCAGCAAAAATGATTAAGGGGCTGGACCACATAAACTATGAGGAAAGGCTGGGGATTTAGGCTTGTTTAGTTTAGAAGAAATGACTGAGGGGTGATTTAATAGCAGTCTTCAACTTCCCGAAGGAGAGTTCTAAAAAGGATGGTGAGAAACTGTTCTCAGTGGTGACAGATAGCAGAACAAGGAGCAATGGTCTGAAATTACAGAAGGAGAGGAGTAGGCTGGATATTAGGAAAACCTACTTCACCAGGAGGGTGGTGAAGCACTGGAATGCGTTGCCTAGAGAGGTGGTGGATTCTCCATCCCTAGAGGTTTTTAAGTCCTGGCTTGACAAGGTCCTGCTTAGGATGACTTATTTGGGGTTGATCTTGCTTGAAGCAGGGGGCTGGACCGGATGACCTCCTGAGGTCCCTTCCAGCCCTATGATTCTATGACTCCCATTTTAACCTCTAAGGGGTCACTTTGAGATCTGTTGTTGCTCAATACAATGGCTGTCATGTTGTCACAGAGCAGCCTCAAGATGCTAACGAATTTTTGGGGCAGCCAGTCTTTGAGAGGATGGTCCACAGGGTGCGATTATTTGACTGAGTCAAATGCTTTGGGCAAGTCAATGAAACTTATGTATAAGGCTTGGTTTTGTTCATGAAATTTTTCTTGCAGTTGCTGCATGGTGAAGATCATACCTGGTGTTCCTCAGAATGATTGGAAGCCATATTGGGATTCTGGGAAAATTTCTTGAGAGCGGCAGGAATCAGTTAGCAAGGATTTGAGCTAAGATTTTCCCTGCCGTTGCCAAGATGGAGATGCCATGATAGTTTCCACACTCCAACTTGTCATCCTTCTTGAAGAGACTGACAAATCAGTGCATTTCTGAAATCTTGCAGCATCTGCTCTCTAACCCAGATCTTGAGAATCAGGAGGTGAAGTTGTTTGTGGAGGTCTGGCCCATCTTCTTTGAATACTTCGGCGAGGATTCCATATAGTCCAGTGCCTTGTTGCACCATCTCTTTGATGGCAACTCAGACCTCACTCAGGGTAGGAAATATTGCAAAACTGTCCCTAGGGCGGTTGCTGAGGGATTTGGTCAAGGGATTCTAGAACCATGGTGGATGGGTGGTTCGAGAGCTCATTATAGTGACCCCCCCAGCCAGAAGCAATGGCTTCATTGTCTTTCAAGAACTGGGTAACATCCTTTGATCTCAAGGGATTGATTCCATGGTTTCTCAGTCCATAAACAGCTTTGGCAGTACTGAAGAAACTTGTATCGTTGATGTCTACGAGACCTGAAGTTCTTGCACCCACTCAGTTCACCACTGGTTTTTCAGAGACTTTGTTTTATGCTGGACTTCTAACTGGGCCTTGACATGAGCTTCTCTCTTTGTTGTGGAGTTAATGTTCCTTTGCCAGGCCCTAAAGGCTTTCCTTTTGCCTCAGTCAGGCATTCAGGAACTTGCTCAATGCCATGCCACCTGTGAATTAACAGAACACCAGCTAATGTTACCAACCACTACCTAAATGGCAAAGCTCTGTATTTTAATTTATTAATTAAGCTGCTGTAAGTAGGACAATTACTAGCAGCAGTAGTAGCATCCTTCAGTCTACGTAGACTATGGATCACGCCCTTCATAGTTCCGTTTGGTATCCTCATTTGCAGCGTCGGCTGTGACTCTGAAGACCCACACGAGAGTGACAGTCCTTGCTGCATATGTTGCATATGTAATGGGTGTCTGGCAGGTCCTTGCTGTGCTTTCTGTGGGCTCGCTTCTCCTTTGCTAGCTGTCTGATCCTCAACTCACCCTTCTGAAGGCCCTTGTATAGTTCCTGCCTCCATCTGCTGCGTTCGTCTGCCAGCTCCTCCCAGCCGTCTGGTTTGATGTCTACTTCCCTGAGGTCTCTCTTGCAAACATCTTTGTAGCGCAGCTGGGGTCGTCCGGGAGGTCTTTTGCCAGAGGCTAGCTCACCATACAGGATGTCTTTTGGGATCCTTCCATCATTCATCCTGTGGACGTGGCCAAGCCAGCGGAGCCGCCGCTGCCTGAGGAGGGTGTGCTTAGTTGGGATTCCAGCTTGCTCAAGGACAGTAGTGTTGGACACTCTGTCCTTCCACAATATTCCAAGGATGCACCTGAGGCAGCACAAGTGGAAGACGTTCCGCCTCTTTTCCTGGCGGGCGTACAGGGTCCAAGTCTTGCTGCCGTAAAGGAGCATGCTGAGGATGCAGGCTCTGTAGACTTCCATTTTGGTGTGAGTGTACAGCTTGTTGTTATTCCACACTCTCTCGCTGAGTCTGGACAGAGTTGTGGCTGCTTTACCGATCCTCCTATTTAGCTCAGTCTCCCAGGACAGGGTGTCGGTGATGGTGGACCCGAGGTAAACGAACTCGTGGACGACCTCTAACGTATAGTTGTCAATGCTGATTGATGGAGAAACAGCAACGTCCTGAGCAAGTACATTTGTCTTCTTTAGGCTGATGGAGAGCCCAAAGTCGTTGCATGCTTTGGAGAACCGATCCACTAGCTTCTGAAGCTGGTCTTCTGTGTGTGACACAACAGCAGCGTCAGCTGCGAACAGCATATCTCTGATGAGGACTTCCCGCACCTTAGATTTAGCTTTCAGCCTTGCAAGATTAAACAGTTTCCCGTCAGATCTTGTGTGCAAAAAGATGCCCTCTGTTGAAGATCCAAAGGTATGTTTAAGGAGGAGTAGGAAGAAGATTCCGAACAGTGTTGGAGCAAGGACGCATCCTTGTTTGACGCCGCTCCTGATGCTGAAAGCATCCAATAATGTGCCATCATATTGGACAGTTCCTCTCATGTCTTCGTGGAAAGACTGGATCATCTTGAGTAACTGTGGCGGACATCCTATCTTGTGGAGCAGTTTGAACAGTCCATCCCTGCTGACCATGTCAAAGGCATTGGTTAGGTCGATGAAGGCAATATAGAGTGGCTTCCTCTGCTCCCTGCATTTCTCCTGCAGCTGCCTCAGAGAGAAGACCATGTCGACGGTAGATCCCTCTGCGCGGAATCCGCACTGTGATTCAGGATACGCCATCTCAGCAATCTTCTGGAGTCTGCCGAGGATGACGCGAGCGAACAGTTTACCAGTGATGCTTAGGAGGGAGATTCCATGGTAATTGTTGCAGTCCCTTCTGTCTCCTTTGTTCTTATACAAGGTTATGATGTTAGCGTCACGCATGTCCTGTGGAACCTCTGCCTCTCTCCAGCACAGGCACAGTAGCTCATGTAGGGGTTCTAGGAGAGTGTCTGTGGCACACTTGATTACCTCTGGGGTATACCATCCTGGCCCGGGGCCGTCCTACTGCAATGTTGTCAATGGCTTTCTTCAGTTCATCCACAGTTGGTTCCTGGTCCAGTTCGTCCATTACTAGTAGGAGTTCGACGGCATCGAGGACTGAGTCGACCACAATGTTCTCGCGTGAGTACAGCTCGGAGTAGTGCTCGACCCAGCGCTCCATCTGTTTGGCTTTGGCAGTGATGACATCACCAGATTTGGATTTCAGAGGTGCCATCTTGTGGGTTGGGGTCCTAATGCCTTCTTGATGCCCTCGTACATTCCCCTGAGGTTACCGAAGTCAGCACTCGTCTGGATGCTGCTGCATAGCTCGAGCCCGTAGTTGCTGGCACAGTGCCTGGCCGTCTGCTGTACTGTTTTTCTGGCTGCTCTGAGCGCTTGCAGGGTATTCTGGCTCGGCAAACGTTTGTACTCCAGGAGCGCAGCATGCTTTTTTTCGATGGCTGGAATCATCTCATCGGAGTTAGCTTCGAACCAGTCATTTGTGTTTCTAGCTCTTCTTTCAAACACCGACAAGGCCATGTTGTACATTGTGTGCCTCAGATGCTGCCATCTGGATGTCACATCGGCACCCCCAGGGTTGCTGCGCAGATTCTTCTCGAGGGTCACTCTGAACTTTTCAGCTCTCTCTGAGTTAGCCGTCTTTCTGGCATCGATGCAGGGCCTTCCAGTTGGTTTAGAGCGGTACAGCTTCTTGGGAATCACCTTGAGTTTGGAGCAAACTAACGAGTGATCTGTATCGCAGTCAGCACTATGATAGCTGTGTGTCAGAAGGACGTTTTTGAGGTTATCACGTCTAGCAATGACCATGTCTAGTTGATGCCAGTGTTTTGATCGTGGGTGTCTCCATGACACTCTGTGCTGTGGCTTGGTTTGGAAAAATGTGTTTGTGATGCACAGATTGTGGTACGTGCAAAATTCGAGAAGACGCTGACCACTTTCATTCATTTTTCCCACACCGAAGTGGCCTAAGCAGGAAGGCCACGAGTCATGATCGGCTCCAACTCTCGCATTGAAGTCACCCAGAATGTACAGTTGTTCGCGAGCAGGTATTTGTGCTATGGCAGCACTAAGCATGCCATAAAACCTATCTTTTACTTCTGGTGCGGCATACAGGGTTGGGGCGTAAGCGCTGATCAGGTGGACAGGACTGGCGCGAGTTTGAAGTATGACCTGAAGGAGTCTTTCTGATCCACCCATGACTAATTCCATCATTTGTAGAAGGGTGTTTCTGATGGCGAAGCCAACACCATGCTCCCTGGGTTCTTCTCGGGCTTTACCCTGCCAGAAAAAGGTGTAGTCCTTTTCCTTTAGAGATCCCGAATCTGCGAGACGTGTCTCTTGCAGAGCAGCAATGTCAACTTGGAGCCTCTTCAGTTCCTCATCGATGACAGCGGTCTTTTGGGTGTAGCTGGTGTCCTGAAGATCTTCAGTCAGACCTGTCAGCATGGTCTGCACATTCCAGCAAGCAAGCTTAAAGCTTCGATGGTTTCATTGTCTTGTTGATTTTCTTATTGGTTTGCCTGGTGCTCAGCTTTCAGGTCACTTGTCAGGTTTGGGAACCTTAAGCCTCACGCACCCAGTGAGGCAGGCGACCTGTGGCGGGACAGTACCCTATTGGTGGGGGCTGCCCAGCTTGAGGCGGGCGGTGACTGTCCAGTGAGATGCGACGATCTCTCCCACCATCGGAGGCAACCCCTGGCACTTGTTCTCTACGCCAATCGAGCAAGAGTTATAACCGGTATCTGTTACCTCCCGTGTTGGTTCAATGCTGTTAGCGATGCTGGAGTACCTCTCCAGGCACGAGCTTGGGTAATTATTGGGACCCTGGGCTGCCCAGACGCCAGTGTTCCCCTCTCGGCTTTACTGATATAGTCCGAAGGAGAGGATGACCTCTACGTCTGGTACCAGCTCAGCTGCAAGAGTTGCCGGGTCAATGCCAGAAGTTGGCACAGAACCGCCTTAGGACTCCCCTCCGGATTTTCTGTCAGGGTTTACTCCCTTAGCCTTGCTCCTTCCCAGGATAACCCACAAGGCAGTGGGGCATGGAGAACGTGGGTATGGTCCCACTACCTCTTGCACCTCCCTGGCACCACATGTCCCCAAAGCTCCCCGGGATGACCACCTCGCCTCCCCAGGACCCTCCTCCCCACCCCTCTGCCTCTCATCAGCTACCATCACCCCCCAGATTCTCCCTCCCTGTACCCTTTTCCCCCATCCACTCCCATGTCTCCTGACTGCACCACATTGCCCCATTATCAGTTCTCGTTGCCCCCAGGTCCCCCTTCCCCTGGCCTCTCCGCACCTGGCCACACGCTGCTGCAGCCCCACGTCCTCGAGGAAGGCGCCGATCTCGCAGCCCAGCCGCACCCTGGGTCCCAGCCAAAGCCACCAACTCTTCATCTGGCTACAGCTGTCCCTGGAGCCCCACAGATCTGGTGCGGCGCATGCATGCAGGGAGTGCAGGACTGGGCCTGGAAGCCATGCAATCTGGGCCAGCACGCTGCAAGCAGCCTCCGTGACTGCTGCCATCCTCAAAGCCATACCAGATGCCCCCAAACCACTTGCCCACCACTGACATCCCTCGATCTCGCCCCCCCGCTCCTCATGCTGCAGCGGGTCCCTCACCTCCAGCCAGCAGCTGGGGATGATGCTGCCTCTTACACCTGAAGTAGTAACTAGATCCCTCTAAGCTCCCTCTCAAAACTCCCTCCTGTTAGCAAGCAGCCTGTTCGCAAGCACGCGGTCGCAGGCTCCCTGGTCGCTTGCCAGCAGGGCTTTAGAGCTCTGGCCTACCTGAGAGAGCCCCTCCCTCTGACTACCGCTCAGCCAATCGGCCCGCAGCCTGAGCACATGGCCTTTCAAACAAACAGACAGCTCAGCACTCCAAACACCAAACAAACAGACAAAAAGTAGGACAATTAGTGACTTTAAAACATATCCCTGGCACTCAGATCGCACAAAGAGGTCAAAAGGTCAAATTTCGGCACTCCATCTTGGAAAGCTTCCTGACCCCTGTATAAGGCCACTATGAAGAAAAATGCCACCATTTGCATGCCGTTATTAGTACTAAAGGTTGAACATCTCTGGTCTGACACTCTCTCATCCAGCAACATTTGTAATCTGGCATGATTTTATTCAGCTGGATGACTACTTGTCATAACCAAGTTTTCTGTGGTCCCATAAAGTTCGTTTATAGCCGTAAGTCCTGGCTCTCAGCATCCTGCACTATTATTTAGCTGTAAATGACTTCTAAGAGCTCAATCAGCAGTGGATATGTTGGTAATGTTGCTCGACAATATTGACCTCCCGTGGTCCACCAAATTCTCTCCAACACTGGTCAGGTCCTGAGGATGCCAGACTAGAGAGGTTCAACCTGCTGTAGCTCCTTAGCCAAGCACAACTAAACATCTGGAAAATACATATTGCACTTACCTCCTTTAAATTATCTATTTCAGACTCTTGTCTTGTATTCACTGAAGTCAGTTTCTTATTAAGCTGTTGTGCTTCCCGCACTTTGAAGAAAAAACAATCCTCAAAATATGTCTTTAAATTAAAACTTTCTGTGGTTATATACCTGATGATATATAAGTAATAACTTCATTAACAAATTGTGAAAAAGGAGCTAAGGTTGCAAGTGTCCCAATTATGTAATTTTACTGTAGTAAAGCCTAAAATACTTAGGTGGGAACAGGCTGATTTATCCTAGCATTGGCACAGCTCAAAACTTTAGGAGGAAGAATTTCTGTAAGAAAAGTGTAATATTGTAGATATTAGCTGGATGTCACCTTTATTAATTTTCAACCTTAGCATTTTAAACAATGATGTTTGTGCTTCTCTGCCATTTTCAATTATCATCAGAAGTTTAAATTGGATTATCTTAAGATGTCTAGAGAGGCTCACCAACTTTAAGAGACTCATTAAAATGGGGGGGCTAGTTCCCTTTCACAGAATTTAGCAAGTCTATAGGATCTGTAGGGGAAGTTATGCCAAGATAGAATATGGGAGGTTATTGGCAATAGAAGGCAATAGAGGAGACATAAAATGTACTTTCATGTGTATTGAAAATTTTACGAGTGAAATCCTGGCCCTACTAAGATCAATGAGAATATTACCATTGACTTCAATGGAACCCACATTTCACTCTAAAAGTGTTCAAAATATTACATCTAGAAAGCTTTATATTTCCCCCAGTCTCTGCATTTCTAAGTCTCCTCTATCCCATTCATGTACGTTAATATCCTGTACTTTCTCTTCATCCCTCCTTTTGTGCTCTACCTATTTCCTGCTTCCCCTTCATGCACCCTCCTTTTAGCTCTCCAAAAGTTCCCATTCCAAAATTGGATAAGGCAGATTTGTGCCATCCATCTCCTAGTCCTTTTCATTATTTTTCCAAAATTCTTCAAAATATTTTACTCAGGCATAAGATACGGTTTGTGAATTTCAGAAAGAATGTTTGAAAATTGGGCTTATAATGTGATCAGGTTTATAATACTCTCAGCAACCGTATTATAAGAGAAATTTTCAAATTAAATAGGTAATACTTCTTAAAATGTCCCAAGACAACATTCCAAAACATAAAATATAAATTAAATCAGTCCAACTGAAGTCTGTTTCACCTTACTAGTTTTAAAGCCTGATAGATTGAAACAAACTAACAATAAATAATGCCAGAGTTAAAAGCACTGGATCCCATTAGAAAGAGGGGCTTCTCTATTATACAACAAAAAAAAGCAACAAGTTACAGCTTCAACATTTTCAAAATGTACAAATTGTTTTCAAAAACACTATTTTTCATATGAGGGAAACAGTAAGTTAGAAATTACAGGTCTATTTAATACAGGTTGGACCCCCCTGATCCAGCATCCTGGGGACCAGACTGGTACCAAACAAGGGAGAGTGCTGGACCAGGTGAGGTTAGGCCTCCAGGCTGGGGGACAGGGACGCGCCAACTTCCCTGGGGGTTCCCCTCCCCAGCCACTAGGCTCTGCTGCCCCCCCAGCTGCCTCCAGCACCACAAGCTCTGTTGCCTACACTACCCCCAGCCCTGCGGGCTCTGCCAGCCCTGCTGCTGCTGACCACCACTGCTGCTGGCCCCATAGGCTCTGCTGGCCACCTCAGGCACTACCCATGTTGCTCCCGCAGGTTCCACTGCCATTAACCCCACTGGACCAACTCTGTTCCCAGTTGCTGGTGGCCACCGGCCCAGTTCTGCTCTCAGCCACTGGAACCTCTGCTGCTGGGGCTCTCTGGTCCAACAATATTCACCAGAGAAGTACAACCTGTATATGGCTTCCTTTCCCATTGACTGTACATTCATATTCAGAATTTACAAGTGATTACATGCTTAATATGGCTCTCACATATCACAGTATAAAATGACTTTTCTGTAAGAGATACACTGTAGTTTCTATGAGAAATAGTTACTTGTCTAATAGAAGTACTTATATTGCTGTTATATTTAATCTTTTCCAGGTGTTTACTTTGAAAATAATGAGAAATACCTATAGAATCATGATTTATATTACACATTTTCCACACAATGTAATTACTAAAAGCTAATGTTATTTTTCCCTAAAAATCATAAACATTGTCTGCATAGGACAGACAGTAAACAGGACTTTTCCAAAAAAAGAACAGTGTTTTTCTTTGCTGTAAATATAAAGCAAAGCTATAAATTCTTTTGCTATAAATAAAAGCACAACTGTATTTCAAAATACATAAACGTGAAGAATAATTCCTGCCAATAAAATGCCAAGAATATTCACAGAATATGCCACCAATTTACTTTTATTTAAATATAAAAAACAAGTTAGTTCAAGATTATGAAAAATTAGTTCATTCACTATGGCCACATCTACATGGCCCGTTAGCACAGCGCTGCTGCCAGCCGTGCTATGGTAATTACAATTCATGAAATTGCAAATGGAGGACCATCTGCAAACTCATGCAGCTAATTAGCATAGCAGAGGGGTGTGCCGACAATACAGAGGCCATGTGGACATGCCTCTGCCAGTTAAGCCCTGCTCTGTCACCAGTCCCTTTCAGGCACCAGTGCTTTGCTAACAGACCCTGCAGACATGGCCTATTAGGCAAGACTTTTTTGACATATAATGTTAGATTTTTTTTTTCTTTTTTAACACCAATATTTATCTTCCATATGTATATTTACATATATATAAAGACTGAATGCTCATATTAAACAGGTAAATATAGCATGCAGTGGCAGTGAATTTAGGCACAGGGTTCAGAAATTGTACTCCCTCCTTTCCGTCATAGAAACTCATCAATTCTATCTGCGCAGGGCCCTCAAATGCCATGGGGAACACATGATTAACCTCTAAATTTTCACACGCTCATCACAGAGGGGAAAATACTACAAAATAACTATTGTAGGACTACATTTATGACAGATTTACCATTCTGCTCTAATTTCTCATGAGCCTCTTTTATCATTCCAAATTGGCATGTGATAGTAGCATAGCATTTCTCAACTTCATTCAATTTCTTATGATGCTCTTCCTTTGCCATTGTGTGCATTTGTAGCTTTTGATCCTGTTGGAATCAATAATTATTTTAATAAACAATTCTAGCAATTATAAATGTGTTGCCCAAACTTTCAACTATTATCAGACAGATGAATCAAAGCATCAAACTCAATGAACAATATTCTTAATCAATTGGCACTGCAAAGAGATTTAAGATTTAATTATACACTTTAATTATCTACATAAAATAATTTAAATATATTATTTGCTAAAAACAAAAGTTCACCATTTACAACTAAATAGTAGATAGGGATTTTACAAGTTTCTGCCTTCTAAAGGAAGCATCTAAAATGTAAGTCACTTCTCAAAACAAAAGGTAGGCTTAAACAGGTTAAAAATATCAGAACATGAATGCAAATAAGTATCAGATTCATGGACAATTATGGAATAAATCATTCACAGGGAAAATTCTTCCTAACCACTGACTCTGAGTCATTGTTTTGTGCCCTGAAAGATTTGGGATTCTGTCCCTTAGATTATTTAAATTTAAAAATTTATAACTGTGGATTTTCTAATTCCTCATATCATTACATTTGTTTTGATCCCCCTAAACTCAAATGAGCCGCGTCTACACATGCTGGCTACTTTGAAGTAGCCACGCCAACTTCGAAATAGCGCCCACCACGTCTACACAGGGTGAGCGCTATTTCAAAGTTGACATCGACGTAAGGCAGTGAAACGTCGAAGTCGCTATCCCCATCAGGGGATGGGAATAGCGCCCTACTTCGACGTTGAACGTCGAAGTAGGACATGTGTAGCTGATCCGCGTCCTGCAACATCGAAATAGCGGAGTCCGCCATGGTGGCCATCAGCTGAGGGGTTGAGAGACGGTCTCTCCAGCCCCTGAGCTCTATGGTCGCTGCGTGCAGCGGCCCCCTTAAAGCTCGCCACCCCCTGCCTTCCTGTGCAGGAAGCTGAGAGCGCGTACAGGCAGCCGCAGTAATGCGGCTAGCCTGCACGCCTCCCTGCAGCCCCAAGACCCCCCCCTGCTGCGATGGCCGCCTGCCCGCCCCCCAAGCGCCCCCAGGGCACCCCCCCCAAGGGGAGCCAGGGCTCCCAGGCATCCAGCCAGCCTGGGAAAAGGCAGCGGGGACCCTCCTGGACGGAGGCCAAGATCCGGGACCTGCTGGGGCTCTGGAGCGAGGAGGAGGTGCTCTAGGTAATGGGGAGCAAGAGGCGGAACGCAGATGTGTTCGCTCAGCTGGCCGAGGGCCTGGCCGCCCGGGGTCACCCTGTCCGCACTCCTGACCACGTCAGGAGTAAGGTTAAGGAGCTGCGGCAGGGTTATGCCCGGGCCCAGGATGCGGCCAACTGATCTAGGGCCGCCCCCGCCACTTGCCTCTTTTAGAGGGAGCTCAGGTCCATCCTGGGCCCCCGGTACACCTCCTCCCCGCCGGCCACTCTTGACACCTCGGCCGACGAGCTCCAGCAGGCCCCGGAGGCGGAGTCCGCCCCGGAGGCAAGCCCCGCACCTCAGGGTTCCCAGCGACGGGGGGCTCCACATCGCGCTGCTGTCCCAGAGCTCCAGCAGGGCATCCGCCCAGAGGGTGTCCCCTGACCGTGGGAGCGGACCAGCAGGTATGTACCCCCCCGGTGCACACCCCCGGGGTTGAGGGGTGGGTTCAACAGACATGCCCAGATGACCATGGCCCCAAGGACAGCAGTGGCATGTCCCTCAGAAGAGTGCATCAGCCCCTGCCCCCGCAGCAGGACAGTGCCATGCCCCATCCCTGGGCATGGGGGGAACGGAACCTAGGGTCCCCCGCGGGGGGGGCACCCATCAGCAGCAGCAGCATCTCCCGGGGACAGGGACGGGGATGGGGAACCAGCAGTAGAGGGGTAGGGGGACAAGGGCCACAGCTCGGGGGCCACACTAACGGCTGTCTCCACTCTTCTTCCCGCCCGTGTTCCGCAGCTGCACCATTGGAGGGCCCGGAGTGCGCCGGCGAGGTGTCAGTGGTCCCGGAAAGCCCACCGGGGCCATCGCTGCAGGCCAGCCCCTCGGCGGAGCACCAACCAGCCCCAGGTCGGGGCCAATGGCGAAGCCACCACCACCTGAGGATGGCGACGGACCCCCAGCTGCTCACGACCCTCCGGCGGCAGCTGGAGGTGTCGGAGTGGCGCTTGCGGGTGGATGAGCGGCAACTGGAATTGCAGAAGCGGGCGCCAGGAGGCATGGGGGGCCTTTATGCACAATTTTGAGCGCATAGCGGACTACCTGGCCCCCCATGCTGTGCTACCCGCCCTGCTCACCGCTCCACCCGCTGCTCTGACCGCCATCCCACCGCTGTCCGCCACCCCGGGGCCTTCCACCGAGGGGGACCTGGGGCCTGCTGACACCCACCAACCATACCTGGCGGTTCACCCGGCCCCCAGCCAGCCAGCCAGGGCTGAGGCTGAGGCTGAGGCGAGGGTTGCGCCGGCCAACCCCGGGCACTGGACAGTAGGGGGTGCAGGGCCCAGGACGTGCCCCCCCCTCCCCCTTTGTACATATCCCCCATCATATAATGTTTGTGTATATAGTTTGTGTTAGACCCCTGTTCTTTTATGGTACCTGACCCCCCATGTAAATAGTTCCCCCCTTTTGTTCTTACACACTGTATATATATATATTGTTAGTATTTTAATAAAAGAGAATGCACTGTTTTGTTTTGGTTTCAAAAACAACAGGTCTATTTTTATTTGCAAGAAAAGTGGCGGGGGGGTGCTCTTGGTTGCTCTGTGGTGTGGGCGTGGGGGCAGGGAGTGTTGTGGAGGAAGGGGGGACAGTGGGGGGCCTGCCAGTGTTCACCCTGTGACCTGGTCGAAATGGGCCTGCAGGGCCTCCCAGACCCGGATCCCCTCGGGGTTCACCTGGCGACTGGGGGCAGCGGGTGGCTGCATGTCAGCCCTGCCAGCCTCCACAGACCAGCCCTGAAAGAATGCCTCCCCCTTGCTCTCGACCAGTTTGTGGAGGGCGCTGCACGCGCCCACAATATGGGGGATGTTGGTGGGGCCTGCATCCAATCGGGTGAGGAGACACCTCCAGCGCCCTTTGAGGCAGCCAAAAGTGCGCTCAACCACCTGGCGCGCATGGTTCAGGCGCGTGTTGAAGCACTTCTGGCTGGCTGAGAGATGGTCCGTGTAAGGGTGCACAAGCCAGGGCTGGAGGGGGTACGCCGCGTCTGTGACAACGCAGAGGGGCATCGAGGTGTCCCCCACAGGGATCTCCCACTGGGGGATGTAGGTCCCCGCCTTCAGCCGGCGGCACAGGCCCGAATTCCTGAACACCCAGGCGTCATGGGTGCTGCCAGGCCAGCCAACATAAATGCCCAGGAAGCAGCCCTGGCTGTCCACCAAGGCCTGGAGGACCACAAAATGGTAGCCCTTCCTGTTCAAGAAACGTCCTCCGCTGTGCTCCGGGGCATGGATGGGGATATGGGTCCCATCCAGAGCCCCAAAGCAATTTGGGAAGCCCAGGCTGGCAAACCCCGCGATGGCGGCATCTGGGTCCCCAAGCCGCACGAGTCTGTGGAGGAGCAGGGCGTTGATGGCGTGGACGACCTGCAGGGGAAGGACATGGGAGAGCACCAGTGAGGGGTGTGCAGGGTGTGTGTGGCCCTCCCCTCCCACGGCTGCCCTCCCCCCCGAGGGCTCCCTCCACCCCCAGGGCTCCCGCCCCCCGTGGGTCCTCTTACCTCCATGAGGACAGCCCCGACAGTGGCCTTGCCCACGTCAAACTGCTGCCCCACGGATCGGTAGCTGTCTGGTGTGGCCAGCTTCCAGACAGCGATGCCGACCCGTTTCTCCACACTGAGGGCACGCCACATGGCGGTGTCCTGGTGCCTCAGTGCGGGGGTGAGCCACTGGCAGAGCTCCAGGAATGTCTGCCGGCTCATGCAAAAGTTCTGGAGCCAGCGGTTGTTGTCCCACTCGCTGAGCACCAGCCGCTCCCACCAGTCGGTGCTCGTGGGGTAGCTCCACAGCCGGCGGCGTGTGCGGCGGGGGCGGGTGGAGGACAGCAGGGTCTGGAGCTGCTTCCTCCTCCCCTGGGGGCAGCTCCTCTTCTGTGACTAAAAGGTGATCAGCTGCCTCCTGCATAGCATAGAGCAGGGCAAGCACTGCTCCTGCAGGGGCAGCTGTGTGTACCTCTGGCTGCTGCTGCTGCTGCTGCTGCTGCTGGGGGTCCATACTGCTTCGCCGAAGTGTGCGTGCCTATGGCTCTGCAGACTGCGTGCTGTGCAGGCTGAGTGTGTCTGGGAGGGGCCCTTTAAGGGAACGGCTAGCTGTTGCCCCGCAAGTGCTAATCCGCCCTGTGACCCTGTCTGCAGCTGTTCCTGGCACCCTTATTTCGACGTGTGCCGCTTGGGCATGTAGATGCTCCCCTGCAGCGCCTACTTCGATGTGGTGCTGCCCAACGTCGACGTTGAATGTCGACGGCACCAGCCCTGGAGGACGTGTAGATGCTATGCATCGAAATAGCTTATTTCGATGCTGCTATGTCAAAATAAGCTATTTCGATGTAGCATACACGTGTAGACGTAGCTAGGGAGTGATATTTTGTGTCAATGAGTTTCACAGGTTGAGTGTGTGTTGTGTCAAATATATTTCATTTTTATTAGTGTTAAGGCTATTTTTTCATTGCTTGTGTTACAGGAAAGGGTAAGTAGGTGTTCAGGATTTGGCCTTTATACACTATTCATTTTAGAAAGACCTCATTTATTCATCTCCTCTGTAAAGAATAATCTTTTCAATCAACCTTCATATGAAAGTCTTTTCAGTCCTCTAATAATTTTCATCTTTTTCTTACGCAAAAAAAGGTAAGTGAAGTAATATCTTTTATTGGATCTATTTTCACTTGTGAATAAGATGAGCCTTTGAGCTTTACAGAGCTCTTCTTCACATGTTACAACTAAATACAAGGTGGAAAAAGATTGGTTAGTATAAACATTTAACACACTGAAATTGAACTTCCACAACTTTGCTAGAGGCTAAAAGTCATGGTCAACAAAGAGACTGGATATATAACTTATTACAACATTTTATAACCCAGTAGCCCCTCAATTTTTATAGTCCTATGACTGCGGAAATGTTAACAGTCCATTTCACCTTGAATTGTATCTTACAACAAGTGGTAACTACTTATGCTAAACAATCCATTCCACATTGCCTTACTTATGACACTGATGTCCTTTGCCAGACCTGAAGAGCTCTAGGTCAAAAGATTTACATTTTCACCAGCAGACGTTGGTCTAATAAAGTATATTACCTTACCCATCTTTCCCTTCTGATATCAAGAGACCAACACAGATGCAATAACATTGAAAATATCCTTCCCCACACCCCCAAAACATGGTGGACAGAAATGAACAGTATTCCTGATGACACATATCACTCCTTTATTTGAATAGTTGTAACATTAGTTTTATCCCTTTCTTTAATTTTAGTCTCTTTTCTGTTTTTTATGGTTTCTTTTATTGTGGTTTTGGGTTTTGTTTGTTGTTATTGAGTTTTTAAATAATATTTAATGAGCTCTATTTTCTTTTTAATATCATTTGAAAATACAGCATCCCTGTGCAACTCCATTAATTTACTAAGACATACAATACATTTGTTAAGCTATAAAGGAACACAGAAGTCAATAAATTTTTCACTGTTTATAACTTCAGTGGAGTTACACAGGGATGAATTTGGTCCAACTTGCTTGACTTCTGTGGTGTTCCGTTTTCGTAGGCTAACAAAGGCAATACCTGTCCAAGCATCAGAAAATAATAAAATACGGTGGTTCTGAAAAGAAATGGCCAACACAAGCAGAGCCAGTCCGAGGGAAGGAAGAGCCAGGTGGTCGCCCGGGGCAACCAATTTTAAGGGGCCACCAAAATGGACCAGCTGTTGCAGGGCCAGAGCCAGTGGGCACTTGCCGCACGGCGATGGGGAGGGGCAGGGCCGAAGCTGAGCAGTACGGTGGCCAGGGCACGCTGCAGGCAGCCAGGGTGCAGCAGGGCCCAGTGGGAAGGTGCAGACACCAGGAGGGCACAGCCACCCCCCAACCTCCCCAGGGAGGCTGCAGCAGCCAGGAGACCCCTCCTTCACCCAGTGGCCCCGTATTCCAGGACCTCCAATTAGTTAGGAGCAGCCCTGAACATAAGACCAGTAAAATATATAATATAAATACAATTTTTCATGTTGTATAAAATATGAAATTAAATATAGTACAGCACACTAAAAGTTGCAATGGAGGCACAGATAAAGAAAAACCACTAATAAAATCACTTCCAGCTTTTCAACCTATGAATTTTCATACAAGATTATGATCTCTTTTGCAAGTCTATTTACACTAGCACAGAAAAAAACATTCCAGTAACTGCAGTTAGGTAATGCTAATTATGTGAACATAACCAACAAAAATAAAAAGAGAAAGTTAATTGTGATATTTGATATTATCCTTTCCTCTGACAGTAGGACAGACATGTTTATTCTATTAGGCTATGTCTAGACTAGAACAATCTGTTGACAGAAGTTTCTGTTGGAAGATACCTTTCGACAAAACATCTGTCTACTGATTGTGGTCAGACACCAAAGTGGATTGAAAAAGCGATCTGCCCTGTCGACAGAAAGCAGCCAAACTGCCCATCCACTCTCAACGCAACAGCCCCCAGAATCCTGTCAGGGTCACATGGCCAGCAATGTCTTCTGGGAGCCCTTGCAAGGTGTGCCCTTAAAGGGCTCTCCCACCCCCTGACACATGTTCCTTGCCAATGTTGAGGCTTGCCTACCTCTGAGGGAAAAGAAAGGTTACTCACCGTAGTAACGGTGGTTCTTCGAGGTGTGTCCCCGTGGGTGCTCCACATTAGGTGTCGGGCTCGCCCGGCGCCGCAGATCAGATCTTCCAAGCAGTTTCTGCCGGACCGCGCATGTGCCGGTGCGCGCCACTCCCCCGCGCGCTCCCAGCCACGTGCGCGATCCGGTCCCCGCCAGTTCCTTGACCAACCGCCTCGGATGCTCCTGCAAAACACTAAACAGAGATCCGAAGCGGGGAGGATGGGCGGGTAGTGGAGCACCCACGGGGACACACCTCGAAGAACCACCGTTACTACGGTGAGTAACCTTTCTTTCTTCTTCGAGTGTCCCCGTGGGTGCTCCACATTAGGTGACTACCCAGCAGTAACCCAAGATAGGAGGTGGGTAATCGGAGTATGTGCAGCTTGTCCCCGAGAGGACCGCTGTCGAGAGATGGGTATCCTCTTGGAATACCCTGTGAAGGGCGTAATGTTTGGCGAAGGTGTCACAGGATGACCAGGTCGCCACTCTGCAAATGTCTTTTAGCACAACGCCCTTGAAAAAGGGGTGTTGATGCTGCCACCGCCCTAGTGGAATGAGCTCTGGGCATGGCCAGGAAAGGAGTCTTTTTGAGTTTGTAGCACTTTTTAATGCAAGATACGATGTGCTTCGAGATTCTCTGCGAAGAGAGACATTCTCCTTTTGATTTGGGAGCGATAGAGACTAGGAGTCTATCCATTCTCTGGAAGGACGTGGTCCTGTCTATATAGAAAGCTAGCGCCTCCTCACGTCCAGGAGGCATAGGCGCACCTCTTTGTCAGAGTTATGAGGCTTTGGATAAAACGAGGGTAAACAATAGGTTCGTTAGTATGAAACTCAGAAGAAACTTTAGGAACAAAGGCTGGATGCAGCCGTATGGTTACCGCCTCCTTGGAAAAAACAGCGCAGGGTGGCGTTGCCATAACTGCCGCAAGCTCGCTCACCCTGTGAGCTGACGTGATTGCGAGAAGAGAGGTCGTCTTTATCATAAGGAGGCAGAGGGAAACCGTGGCCAAAGGCTCGAACGGTGGTCCCCTTTTCGCATTAAGCACCAGGTCCAAGTTCCACGAAGGTGGAAGTGGTTTCCGAGGGGGGGGTATAGGTTTACCAGCCCTTTAAGGAACCTGGTAACCATGGGATGGGCGAACACCGTGTGCCCTGTCTCTCCGTGTCTGAATGCCAAAAAGGCGGCAAGGTGGACCTTAAACGAGGATAGCGAGAGTCCTCCTCTCTTGAGGTCCAGTAAATACTCTAATATCACAGCCATAGGCACTGAAAGGGGGGCTAGCTGTTTGGTAGAACACCATGCCGTAAAGCGAGTCCATTGCTGCTTGTAGGTCTTCCTGGTGGAAGTCCTCCTGCTACTTTCTAGGACTTGCTGCACTTCCTCCGTACATGTGTTCTCTAGGGAGCTGAGCCATGGATTAACCACGTTTGTAGTCGCAGGCCTTGGGGGTGCGGATGCACTATGGACCCGTGGACTTGCGTGAGCAGATCCGGCGCCACCGGAAGGGGCATCGGTGGCCGGTCCGACATGCGCAGGAGTAGGGGGAACCATTGCTGTCAATCCCACGTTGGGACTATCGGGATCATTCAGGCTCCTTCCCTCCTGGCTTTCTGCAACACCTTGTGGATGAGCACTGTGGGAGGGAAAGCGTAAAGCAGGGGGCCCCTCCAAGAGATCGTGAAGGCGTCCCTCAGGGACCCCTGTCCCAGTCCTGCCCTGGAGCAGAATCGTGGGCACTTCTTGTTGTGCTGAGTAGCAAACAGGTCTATCTGGGGAAAAACCCCATGCATGAAAAATCAGTTGCAGCAGATCGGGACGGATCTGCCACTCGTGCGTGAGTGCGAAAACGCCTGCTCAGCTGGTCTGTCTGCACATTGTGAGCGCCTGGGAAGTACGAGGCTTCCAGGGTTATATTGTTGGCGATGCAGCAGTTTCACGACCGGACTGCTTCTGCACATAAGGCACGGGACCGAGCTCCTCCTTGCCGATTCATATAAAACATGGTGGAGGTATTGTCTATACTGATCCCGACTACTTTGCCTTTTATATGGTCTCGAAAGTGTCTGCAGGCGTTGAACACTGCTCTGAGCTCCAGTATATTTGTGTGCAGTGACTGCTCCGTGGAGGACCACAGCCCTTGCGTCACCTCTTCGCCCATGTGTGCTCCCCACCCTATGAGGGAGGCGTCTGTAGTAAGAAAAACCAATATGTGTGGTTGGTGGAAGGGTACCCCTGTTAGCAGGTTCTCGGGGTTTACCCACCATTGCAGGGATTTGCGCACCTCTGTTGTGGGCGACGCCACCCTGTGAACAGTGTGTGCTGCCGGGTTGTATACGCTCGCCAGCCAGTGCTGCATGCTGCGCATGGGTAACCTGGCGTTCTGTTGTACGAACGCCGCTGCTGCCATGTGGCCCAGCAGCTGTAAGCACGTCAGAACCAGCACCGTAGGGCTGAAGGTGAAGACTTGCACGAGGGAGCCGACGGCCCGAAAGGGAGTCTCTGGTAGATACGCCCTCGCTGTAATAGAATTTATGCGTGCCCCTACGAACTCTATGTTCTGCGTGGGGTCTATCTTTGATTTTGTCAGATTGATAACCAGGCCAAGCGAGAGAACGTGCCTGTTGTGACGCATATTATGCGTAGTACGTCCTCCTTCGAGGCCCCTTTGAGTAGGCAGTCATCCGGATACTGGAATATAAATACCCCCTGTCTGTGCAGGTAGGCTGACACCACTGCCAAGGGCTTGGTGAAGACTCTGGGGGCCGAGGAGAGGCCAAACGGTAGGACCTTGTATTGAAAATGTTCTTTGCCTACCATGAGAAACCAGAGGAATCGTAGGTGAGCCGGATGAATAGTTATGTGAAAATACGCGTCTTATAAGTCGAGGGCTGCGAACCAATCTCCATCGTATAGTGCCGTAAGGATGGAGGCGATTGTGATCATCCGAAAGCGTTGCTTGCGCAGGTACCGGTTGAGGCCTCGAAAATCTAAGATGGACCTCCCGCCTCCTGTCTTTTTCCCCGTGAGGAAGTACCTGGAGTAGAACCCTCTCCCTTGCAGTTGCTCCGGCACTCTTTCCACTGCCCCTATGAGCATGAGATGGTCTACCTCCTGCGTGAGCCTCGCCACGTGGGAGGCCTCCTGGAGGTGGGGCCTGGGTGGAGCGACTGGAAGGGGATGGCGTACCCCGTGGCTATGATCTCCAGCACCCATTTGTCTGTGGTGATCCTTCGTCACTGGTTATAGAGTGGTCGGAGGCGATGGTGGAATAACCGCTTCGGATGACCTTGCGACGGTAGTGATGGCGCAGCCCTGGATCTGTGTGTCAAACTTGTGGCCTGTGGCCCTGCCCCGAGGACGCACGGCTGTGTTGGGAACGACGCCTGGGAGTTCTGTACTGCTGGTGCTGTTGATGTCGCCCTTGCTCGTAACCCCTGTGGTACTGGGGACACTGTTGCTGAGTCCGCAACATCCAGGGCGATCTGAACTCCCATCCTCGAGGCCGCGTATCCTTCTTGCATGATGGCCTTGAGCACTGGTTTCTTGCCCTCTGGAAGCGAGTCCATGAGGGAGGTTAACCTAATGTGGTTATCAAAATTATTGTTCGCTAGATGCGCTGCGTAATTTGCCATTCGCAACAGTAGAGTGGAGGAGGAGTAGACCTTTCTGCCCAACAGCTCTAGCTTTTTGGCATGTTTGTCTGTTCCCCCACATTGCGACGACTCCACCACCAAGGAATTTGGTTGTGGGTGGCTGAACAGGAACTCCGTGCCCTTTGTCGGCACAAAGTTTTGTTTTTTTTTTTCCGCTCTCTTGTGGACAGGCGGAATAGTCGCAGGAGTCTGCCATATCATAGTGGCAGACTCCAAGATTGCGTCATTAAGCGGTATTGCTATTTTGGAGGAGGCCGGAGGTCTCAGATTTTTGAGGAGCTTATGGTGTTTCTCTTGCACCTTATCTGTCTGGATGCCTTGCGTGAAGGCCACCCTCGTAAAACAGCTCTTGGAACTGTTTGAGATCGTCCGGAGGATGGACGTCCCCCGGGGCCGTAGCCTCATCCGGGGAGGAGAGCGAGGAACCACTGGGATACATCTCTGTGGACCCTTCCGGTTCCTGCTGGTGATGGTACACCCTCTCACTAGAGGTTTGCGAGGGAAAATCTCGGGGTTCCATAACCAGTCCCCCCTGAGATGCTTGAGTCTCTGTCCCCGGTCGCAATTGCCCTCGGGGGTACGAGATCGTTTGTGGGGATCTTTCCCTGGTAGATAGCCGATGGTGTCTATGCCCCGCGTGGTAGGGGTGACCATGGCAGTATAGGCACTGTTCTTGGGAAGGTGACCTAGACCACTCCCTTGGTGCATACCCTCTGCGTCTGGGGGAGGGCTGGAGAGAGCGATTTTGCATAATAGTCCAGCGGTTCAAACCCCAGGAAGGGTGAAGGTGGTCCCAGCCAGGGTGAGGCTGGTTGCAAACAATGGAGAAGGGGGCTCCGGGTAGGCTAGGGGGGACCCCTGCCTTCTGGTTGGAGTCTGTAACATAAGCGGAGGGCTGTGAGAAAGCAACTCCACAGCCCTGTGCGGAGAGGGGCTGCAATGCCTCCTCTTGTGTGCAGCCTTTCCCCTCCCTTGAGGAGGTAACTCTGCCCCCTGACGTACAGGGGATCCCGGCCCCGTGCGCACCGAGCTCGGCACGCTGGAGGGCGGTGCCGCAGGTGCGGTGTGCTCCGGTGCCTGCAGGCTGCGTGCCTGCGCGCTCTGCACCGCCGGTTCCCCGGGGGTCGGTGCCGCTGCCTGCGGTGCCGCCGGTACCGGCGCTTGTTTCGCCGCCGCCCTGCCTGCGGTGCCGGGCGGCTGGCTGATTATCGGAGGCTGAGCCGCTTCCACGTGGCTCTCCGTGCCGCCGCCGATCAGCTGTTGCTGCGGCTGGGGGCTGCTCGCTCCTCCCGTCCCGCTCGCTATTGTTGCCGGCAGGGATCGGGCTGGGGAGGCTTTCCTCCGTTTTTGGCAGCTTTCCTTTTATGGGCCCCGCAGGGTCCCTCCTGCTGCGGCTGCTCCGGCACGTCTGGCTGGAGGGCCTTATGAAAAGCAGTTTTAAGCCGCTGCCCTGCTTGCGGTGCGGGGCGGCTGGCTGATCATCGGAGGCTGAGCCGCTTCCACGTGGCTCTCCCTGCCGCCGCCCATCAGCTGTTGCTGCGGCTGGGGGCTGTGCGCTCCTCCCATCCCGCTCGCTGTTGCTGCCGGCAGGGATCGGGCTGGGGAGACTTTCCTCCGTTTCTGCGCTGATGGAGTGAGGGAGGCAGCTTTCCTTTTATGGGCCCCGGAGGGTCCCTCCTGCTGCGGCCGCTCCGGCATGTCTGGCTGGAGGGCCTTATCAAAAGCAGCATTTTAAGCCGCATCTCCCTGTCTCTCCTTAATCGCCTCTCAGCAGGACTCACATTTTTTAAAGCCTGAAGAGGACATTGTTGGTGAGTCTTTGAGTTTTATTAAGTGGGTACTTAGCACCTTCTTTGTGCTGTTTTCCCCGTCCGATGGCCTGCCTCAGCAGGAGGGCTGATGGCCGTAGCTCCTGGCCTCCGGCGGTTGTTACTGGGACTGGCTGAAGCTGTCCCGCTCGTAGTTTGTTTGTTGTTGTTTATTCTTTTTTTTTGCAAAATAACAACCGGCTACTCATAGTAGCCTAAGTATCTGAAAAAAACTTTGAAAGAAAAACAGATAAAGTCGTTGAATACGCTATTTGGCCTTAGCCTAGTCGGATTCCGTCTGCAGCCGACGGCGGTTAAGAGGAACTGGCAGGGACCGGATCGCGCACATGGCCGGGAGCGCGCGGGGGAGTGGCGCGCACCGGCGCATGCGCAGTCCGGCAGAAACTGCTTGGAAGATCCGATCTGCGGCGCCGGGCGAGCCCAACACCTAATGTGGAGCACCCACGGGGACACTCGAAGAAGAAGCACAGCTGCTACAGCTGCCTCAGAGCTTGCTGAGAGGCACACAGCACTTCCCTGCTATCCATGGTGCCAAAGCAGCCCCCGGGCTTGCACTTGCCCCACCCAGAGGTGCTTCAGCATCTGCTGAACATCATCATGGCCATCGTCTTCTTCTTCAGGGAAGGCAAGACTGGAACCACCTTTGAGGAGCATACTATTGCTGCCGCATGGACCCACCTGAACTTGCCCATGCAGGTCCACAGCAGATCTGGAGGCACAGCACCAGTTCTGACTGGTGGGACTGATTGATCATGCGGCAGTGGGACGACCAGCAGTGGCTCCAGAACTTCTGCATGTGAAAGGACATTTTTCTGGAGCTCTGGACGTGGCTTGCCCCTATCCCCCAGAGGCAGGAGACCCAGCTGCAGCCCACCATCCCTGTGGAGAAGCGGATCACCATTGCCCTGTGGAAGCTCACCACCCCCAATAGCTTACACTCTGTAGGGAACGAGTTTGGTGTGGGGAAGTCCATCACTGGGGTTCTCATGGAGGCAAGGCACTCTCAGGGTGCAGGCCCTGCACAGAGGGAGGGGGCTGTCCCACCCAAGGGGGACCCTCTGGGAGCAGGGTTGGGATTGTGAGGCTTGGGGCTTTGGGGAAGGAATCCCCATCCCTGGGGGACTGTGCTGTCCCACCCTTGCACAGCCCTGCTTCCAGGAGAGGCAGCCTTACAGGCGGAACACCCAGACAGCTCAGGGGCAGCGGGTGGGAGAGGGCTGGGGACTCCCTCCCTCAGTCCCTAATGTTTGTGTTCAGTCTCCTCCCTCTGCATGTCACGACTGCCATCAACATGCTCCTGCCGCAGAAGGTCATCCCTCTGGCAGACATGGATACAGTCATGGCTGGATTCACTGCCCTGGGGTTCCCCAACTGATTCAGGGCTATAGATGGGACCCATAGCCCCATCCATGCCCTGGACCACAGCACAAAAAAATACATCAACCGCAAGGGATATTTCTCCAACATGCTGCAGGCCTTGGTTGACCACTGTGGCCAGTTAATCTACGTTTATGTTGGGTGGTTGGACTGGCCACACAACACACAGGTGTTCCACAACTCCAGCCTGTGCTGTAGGATGGAGGTGGTCACCTTTGTCCCCCATTAAGAGCTGGTGGTCAGGAATGTGCACATGCCACTGTGTATTGTGGGGAATGCAGCCTACCCCCTCATGCCCTGGCTTATGAAGCCCCACACCAGGAAGCTGGAGCCCAGCCAGGAAAATTTAATGCCCTACTCAACCAGGCCTGCATGCAGGCCAAGTGCATCTTTGGCTGCCTGAAGGCATGCTTTCGGTGCCTTCTCACCCACCTGGATGTTGGGGAGCACAGCATATCCCAAGCTGTGACTGCATATTGTGTTCTGCACAACACAAGAGAAGGGGGAGGCCTTCTTCCCAGGGTTGGGGGCAGAAGCTATCCATGGGTACAAGCAGCTGTGCGCAGTTCCAATCTATCAGGCCCATTGGGGTGGGCTGCGGATCCAAAATGCCCTGAGAGAGAGCTTCTCCTGGGAGCCCAGTGACCACTCCCCAGGATACCCCCAGTGGGAGCCCTAAGCCCACAGCCCTACCCCACGCCCACCATGACCCTTCCCTACGCCCACCATCCTACCCCAGTCCCTGCACAATAACCATGGATGCAGTCATGGTGGTCAAATAACTTTTTTACTTCAACAAAGAGAAACATTTTGAAAATAAAAGGTGTAAGAACAAACTTTGTAAAAACAACTAACTATATACAGTGGCACGGTGGGATGAGATGAGTTGCAGGGGCCTCAGTCTATGGAGGAGGTGGGGGCCACAACCCTGTTGGGAGCACAACCCTGAGCAGCATCAGCCTTGGGATCCTCTCTCACCACAGGTTCGGAGTCCCTTTCAGGGCTAGGCTGAGGTCGGGAGCACAGGGCGGTATGGAGGAGGTGGGGCTGCAGCAGGGTCAGGGTCAGCAGGGCGAGCGGGGGGCCTGGGAATGGGGGGCAGGCATGGGAGGGGCAGACATGGTCCTCAGCCACTGTGAAAACTCCAGTAAGCTTGGGGGATGGTAGGTGGGGGCAGGGCAGCAGGGGCAGTGGCAGCAGCCACAGGCGGCTGGGCCGACAGGTTCCACCAGATGCTGGCAGTGGCTTTGAAGCATGATATCAGGTGACCCTAGGACGATGACTGCCACTCCCAGTCATCCTGCACCCAGTGCTCCAAGAGGTCAGTTAGCCTCCAGAGGGCAGCAGTGTGGGCCCTCTGGAGGTTGTTGTTTGCCTGGTGATGGCCCCTCTGGCCAAGGGCCCACCCTCTTGGTGGCGGAGGGTGCTGCCTCACCCTGGTGCTGCCTCGGGGCTGGCTCACTTTGGTCCTGGGGTGCGGCTGACTTGGCCCTAGCTTGGTGAGGGTCCAACTGTAAGGGAGACAAGGAGGAGAGATGGTGAGTCATTCACCCAACACAGCCCCTAAAAGCCTCTGCCTCACCCCTACTCTGAGCAGCAACCAACATCTCCCAGGCCACATGACGGGGATGTCCCAGGAGCATGGGCATGCACACGGGGACTCCACAATGCCTCAGGGACTGGGCTCACCACTGTGCCCCTCTCCCCACCTCTTGACAAGCTAGCAGCCAAGGGGGAATGTCGGCCACAGAGGAGTCCCCACATGGGTGGTGGGTGAGTCAGGCACAGCCTGGTCATCCCCTGGACCCCCTTACACATGTTGCTCACAGCTCTGTCTGTGGGAACGGGTGCTGACTTGCCTGCAGACATGCCTGCATGCAGGGCGCCTCCTCAGTGTGGCTGGGGTCAGGCTGGTGCTCATGTGGCTGGCCCATTTTCAGCCATGGCAGGGGCTGGCAGGGCCTGCTGAGACTTGCCTGGCCTCCTGTGAAGCTGGCAGCAGGCTGGCACACATGCCCAAGGGCTGTCTGCTGGGTCTGTATGGGTCATGCAACCTTGCATGTGATTCTATGTGCCAGGACTTCAATGCAAGGTCCTGGCTAAGCCAGACTGATGAAACTCACAGCATGGCCCATCTGCGCCCACCTCCCACACTGTGTGGTGGTGCAGCGTGTGGAGTACTTATCACAGGGATCCTTGCCCAGCTCTGGGAATGCTCTGGGGGTAGCCTGGCTGGAGGGGTCTGACTCCAGGGTGATGACGAGGGTGCTTCCACTCACCTTGGACTCCATGTCCACCTCTAGCTGAAGTGGGGGTTGGGTCCTGGGGTGCTGCTCTTCCTTCTTGGGCTCCAGCTGTGGGGTGAAAGGGGGCCTCCTCCAGTCTTTGTCGACAGGGGCAGGCAGAGGGGACATATCCATCTCCAGGAGGTGGTACTGCTCCCTGTGGTAGGGTAGGTCATCGGGAGTGCATTTTTTTATTTCAGAAGGTGGAAAAAGCTAGTAGGGGAGATCTGATTTCAACAAATAGGGAGGAACTGGTTGAGAATATGAAAATGAAAGACAGCCTGGGAGAAAGTGACCATGAAATCATAGAGTTCATGATTCTAAGGAGTGGTAGAAGGGAGAACAGCAAAATAGAGACAATGAATTTCAGGAAGGCAGATTTTGGTAAACTCAGAGAGGTTGTAGGTAAGATCCCATGGGAAGCAAGACTCAGAGGAAAAACAACTGAAGAGAGTTAGTTATTTTTCAAAGGGACGTTATTAAAGACACAAAAGCAAGCTATTCTGCTGTGTAAGAATGATAGAATGTATGGCAAAAGACTGCCTTTGCTTAACCAGAAGATCTTGGATGATCTCAAAAACAAAAAGGAGTCCTACAAAAAGTGGAAACTAGGATAAATTACAAAGGATGAATATAAAAAACAATACAGATATGCAGGTGCAAGAAAAGAAAGGCAAAGGCACAAAATGAGCTTAAACTAGCTAGAGATACAAAGGGTAATAAGAAGACATTTTATAAACATATTAGAAGCAGGAGGAAAACCAAGGACAGGGTAGGCCCACTGTTCAGTGAGGAGGGAGAAACGGTATCAGAAAACTTGGAAATGGCAGAGGTGCTTAATGACTTGTTTCAGTCTTCACCAAGAAGTAAGATGAAGAAATGTCTAACACAGTGAATGCTAGTGGGAAGGGGCTAGGCTGAGAAGATAAAGTGAAAAAACAAACAAGCTAAAAATTACTTAGAGAAGTTAGATGTCTGCACGTCACCAAGGCCTGATGAAATGCGTCCTAGAAAACTCAAGTTGATAGAGGAAGGAGCTGAGCCTTTAGCTATCATCTTTGAAAGTCATGGAAGTCTGGTGAAATTCCAGAACACTGGAAAAGAGCAAATATAGTGCCTGTCTATAAAAAGAGGAATAAGAGCAATCCAGAGAATTTCAGACCAGTCGGTTTAACTTCTGTGCAAGGAAAGATAATGGAGCAAGTGATTAAGGCATTAATCTGCAAACACCTGGAAGAAAATAAGGTGATAGATAAGAGCCAGCATGGATTTGTAAAAAAACAAATCATGACAATAGCACTGGAACACGGAAGCATTCGCCTGGCTGGCCAAGGACCTGACCACCTGGGGTCACCCTGACTGCACTCCTGACCATGTCAGGAGTAAAGTCAAGGAGTTGTGGCTGGGTTACGCCTGGGTGCGAGACTCGGCCAGCTGGTCTGGGGCTGCCCCGGCCACTTGCCCCTATTACCAGGAGCTCAGGGACATCCTGGGCCCCCAGGACACCATCTCCCAGCCGGCCGGCCTTGACACCTAGGCCAAGGAGCCCCACCAGAACATAGAGCTGGAGTCAGGGCCGGAGGCCAGATCGGCACCTCCAGGGCCAGAGTTGGGACCATCCTCCCCACCAACTGAGTGGTCCAGCGAGGAGGGGGAGCTGGTGATGGATGTCCCCTCCCATAGCTCCAGCCAGGCATCCACCCGACAGTCCTCCCCAGACCATGGCAGTGGACTGTCAGGGTACGTACCCCCAGGGCATGGGGAGGGGATACCATACACGAACAGGGGCGCCCCATACCTCCAGCAGACCCCAGCCCTCCAAGGCCTGGGCAGAGAACAGCCCAGGGACCCTGCCACAGCTGCCAGTGCCTGTCAGCACCCGCACCCATGGACAGTGCAGCGCCCAACCCTCAGGAGGAGGAGTGGGGGTGTGGACCACACGAAAGGGCCACACACAGGGACACTGCACACACTGACAGGGGATGGGGACCATATGCCCACAGGGGGACGGGGGGCATGGGCCACAGGGCAGGGCTCAGTACTCATGGCCTCCCTCTCCCTTCCCGTTACTGCAGTCGCACCATGCAAGGGCCAAGACAGCACAGCATCATCTGTGGTCCTGGACGGCCCCCCTGGATCCCCGGACCATGACCGCCTGGGGGCACGACCGGCACCGGGATGGGCCCATCCCTGCCAGGGCCAGAGGCACACCTCCCTGGACCATGAGGTGGCCACTGCCCTCTGGCGCCAGGCAGACATCATGGAGTGGAGGCTCCGCTTCGAGGAGCAAGAGGCCACCTGGCACCAGGAGGCCTGGCAGGACTTTATGGCCAACTTTAACTGGGTGGCCACCTCCTTTAAGAAGCTCATGGCCCGGCTTCCCCCACCACCGCCCTCCCTGCTGCGCCACCTACTGTCCTGCCTGCTGCCCCACCTGCCAGCCCTGGAGGGCAGGAGCCTGCTGGGGCCAACAACCGGGCTGAGAACCCACCCCAGCCATACTACCCCATCCTTCTGGCCCCCAACCGGCCTCACCAGGGACCCTGGACATGGGCCGGGGCAGCGACCCAGACATGGTGGGGGTCGCATCTGTCCACCTCCGCCCCAAAGGGATGGGCCAATGGCTGGCCCATCCATGCGCTCTCACTCATTTATTACAGTTATTCCTCCCCCATGTATATAGTTATCCCCCACCATGTACATAGTTATGTTATTTGTTTATTATTCCAAAATGATAGGCAAGCATTTTGATTATTATTTAACAAGAATTCAGTTTTATTTTTCCCAAACCCCCATGCTTTTGGTGGGGTAGTGTGTAGGTGGTGGGAGTGGTGTGCAGGTGGTGGAGGCGGTGTGCAGGAGGTCCACCAGGGATGGTCTGGGTAGTGCTCACTGGGTCCCCCAATCAAAGTATTCCTGCAGGACCTCCCAGACCCTGACCCCCCTCCTGGTGGGCCTGGTGGCTAGGGGCAGCGGCTGGCTGGGGATAGCCCATTCCAGCCTCAACCGCCCACCCCTGCACAAAGGTCTCCCCCTTGCTTTCCACCAGATTGTGGAGTATGCAGCAGGCAGCCACAACTTGGGGGATGTTTACGAGGCCCACATCCAGGCAGGCCAGGAGGCAGCACCACTGGTCCTTTAGGCACCCAAAGGCCCACTCGACCACCTGCTGGGCATGGTTCTGCTGGGCATTGTAGCGCTCCTGGCTGGCATTGAGCTGGTCCATGTAGGGGTGCATTAGTCAGGCCTGGAGGGGATAGGCCATAACAGGAACCCCATGGCAGCAAATCCCAAGACAGCCGTGTCCCGGGTCCCTGACTCAGATGACCCTCTGGAGCAGCAGGGCGTTGAGTGCATGTGCCACCTGAGGAAAGGGGACATGGGCACCCATGAGGGTGTGCAGAATGCGCCTTGCCCCGCCAGCCCCGGATCCCTTCCTGGCCCCCCAACCCTCAGTGAGTGCACGCCCAGGCCTCCTTACTGCGATCATGATGGCCGTGACTGTGACCTTGCCTACGCCAAACTGATGACCCACAGAGCAGTAGCTTCCAGACAGCAATCACAACCCTCTTCTCGATGGTGAGGGCCCGCTGCATCCGGGTGTCCTGGTGCCTCAGGGCACGGTTGAGCCACTGGCAGAGCTCCATGAAGATCTGACATTGCACGCGGAAGTTCTGCTGCCACTGGCCATCATCCCATTCTCCCATGACCAGGTACTCCCACCACTTGGAGCTTGTGGGGTAGCTCCAGAGCCAGCGGAGCACCCGGCAGGGAGGAAGGGAGCAAGAGGACCTGATGGTCAGGGGCATCCCCTTCTGCCCCCAGGGCGGGCTGCCCTGCCAGAAGCTGCTGGGTGGCTGCTCATGAAGCGTCTAGCAGGGCGCCTGCCCCATGGGAGACAGCTTGGAGGGCTTCCAGCTGCTGCTGGCTGTCCATAGCTGCGGGCTCAAGGTCTGCGAGGCTTGTGTCACCAACACATGGCTTGTGCTGTGCAGGCTGAGTGCATTTGGGAGGGGCCCTTTAAAGGGGCAGCTTGCTGTTGCCCCAGAAGGGCTATTCCACCTTGTGACCCCATCTGTGGGCTTTCCTGGCCCCTTATTTCAAAAAGGGCTGCTTGTGTGTATGAATGCTCCCTTTACGCATCCAGGGAGGTCCCTCTCAATGTAGCACATCACTACTTCAATGCTGAACGTCAACAGCACCAGGCCCAGAGGGTGTGTAGATGCTATGCATCAAAGTAGCTTATTTCAATGTTGCTGCTTCAAAATACACTACTTAGCCATAGCACTCTAGTGTAAACATAGCCATACAGAATGGGAAGAGACGGTCTAGAAAGGAGTACTGCAGAAAGGGATCAAGGGGTCACAGTGGACCATAAGCTAAATATGAGTCAACAGTGCTGTTGCAAAAAAAGCAAACATGATTCTGCAATGCATTAACAGGAATGTTGCAAGCAAGACACCAAAAGTCATTCTGCTCTACTCCACACTCTGCTCTACTGTGCACAATGGGAGTACTGTGTCCAGTTTGGGGCACCACATTTCAAGAGGGATGTGGAAAAACTGGAGAAGGTCCAGAGAAAAGCAACAAGAATGACTGAATGTCTAGAGAATGAGAGCTATGAGGAAAGACTGAAAGAATGGGGCTTGTTTAGTTTAGAAAAGAGAAGACTGAGAGGGAACATAATAGAGGCTTACAAGTACCAAAATGAGTGTTACAAGGAGGAGGCAGAAAAATTATTGTTCTTACCCTCTGAGGTTAGGACAAGAAGCAATGGGCTCAAACTGCAGCACGGGTGGTTTAGATTAATCATTAGGAGAAACTTCCTAACTAGCAGGGTGGTTAAACATTGGAATAAATTGCCTAGGGAGATTGTAGAATCTCCATCACTGGAGATATTTAAGAGCAGGTTAGACAGACATCTAAGAGGGATGGGCTAGATATGGTACTTGGTCCTGCTGTGAGGGCAGGGGACTGAAATTGATGACCTCTCAAGGTCCCATCCAATTCTAGTGTTCTATGATTCTATGATCTTTGCCTCTTGCAGGCCCAGGTGTAGCCCTGGTAGAGTTCCTTCACCTTTGCGCACACATGCTTTATGATGCGGATGGGATGGCCCCATACCACCAGGGAGGTGGCCAGCTGGGCATATGTGAGGGCATTCCTCTGCTTCACTTGGGGATCAAGGAGGGCCCAACAGAGCCTGGACATCAGCCCCTGTCCAGGAGGGGGCCTGATGCTTCGTGCCCCAGGGTGGCTCCTGTGACCCCCCAGGCTGCTCCCTTGAAGGGCCAGGGAGGGCACAAGGGGCCTGGCTCTCTGCCATCTCTGCAAGGCCTGGCAAATACAGTAGGCCTGAGATCGTGGGGATGAGCAGAGTACTGCTGGGCTGCTTCCATGCCCTCAGCCTCCTGCCACAGGGTTTCTGGGGCTCCCTGAACCCTTGAGAATGGCCACAGGAAGGGACCACAGAGCACTGCTTGCTGTGGACAGGGCATCCCCCTGTCACCAGAAGGCTTCCTGGAACATCCAGACTGGCTTTCTTTTGTCAGATCTCAGTTGAGAGAAGCATTCTGCCTCGTGCATGGTAGAACACGGTTGACAGAACTGCCAAGTTCTGTCGATTTACTGTCAACAGAATGCCTTGGGAATGTGGATGCTTCATGAGTTTTACCCTCCAGTGTAGATGTAGACTTAGAGACTTACACCTGAGGTGCAAATTTTTCTCCTGGTCTAGAGAGATGATAGTAGAAGGAGGCAAACATAAGCCGACTGCCATGTAAGTTAGACATTCCTTGCTGATGAAGTATGATTGAAGGAAATAGTTGGATTAGGTAATATGCAATTTTAGCTGTACATAAAACCGAATATACTATATTGGTTCATAACTGGAACACGGCAAATCAGTCCCATGAATGGATGGAACCACTAAGGCCAGTCCAGAAATGCCCACCATGTCTTTCCATGGCATCAAACAACTCAGAGATCTCAGGAAAGGTGGAATTACCCATATCCATGAGGGATTTCTTCTTGAGTTTTAGGTTTGGTTCAACTAGTTCAGTTACTTATTCAATAAATCTGTGACATGTATAACCACCAGCTCATTTCCTAGGCTTTGTTTCCTTATTTGTGGCCTGGCATTAAGTAATTCATGCTTATCTTTCTTTCTTGCCTCTAGCTCTTGTGCTCTGAAGTAGTCAGGCACAGCATGATAAGCTAAGAGCCATGCCAGTTTGAACTGAATTTCTTTTCTGTTATCTCTGTGTGTCAAAACCTTAAATAGACCTATATATAAACTTGTACATGGGTATGTTCTCCTCCCAATGCAGGTAACTTCCATTAATCTTAAAGGTTTAATTGATTTTCATCTTAATGAGATATGCTGTAGGGCAATTTGACCCTACACTACAGGAATTATTTTTAACCCTCTTATCTTACTTTAGCAATAATGCACTACAATACATGCCTCATATTTAAAATACTACCAAATTGTGTCCATCTTAAGAATCACAAGCTTTGACAACATCATGCTCTGAAGAATTATGGCAAAATCTACAGGAGGTTTCTCATAATCATCTGATTTCCCTCCCAACTTCAGCAAATTTTATTTATTTATTTATTTATTTTTACTTGGGAACACTTATCTCAGTGTTTTGCCAACTTTATTCCCAACACAAGGTGAATATTCCAATTCTACTATACCCTTTTGATTACAGAAATTGGATGTCACTGCCTTCATGTATTGGACAAATATTCAGCTAAGAAGAACATGCTGATTTACTATTTTCCAATGGTCTTTCCAAGGAAGAAACAGCTGGCCTGCTACTACTTCAAAGGCTATTCTTGGACTGAGAGTGGAAAAACCTTAAAACATTCGTCCAGACCCTCAGCTATAATTAAGGATCACGCAGTGTAGGCTGGGGAAGAGGCACAAAGATGATAAAAAGTTTATCCTGAATCTATTCTGTGTCAGTCCAGCACCAAATCACTATGGCCGTTTCTACACAGGAAGTGGCATGCTAATACATGGATTGAAAGATGCTAATGAGGCGCGGATGCAAATTCCCCGCACCTCATTAGCAAAACATCACACGATTTGGAGTCCGGAAGCCCGTTCTTCCGGACTCCAAAATGCCATGTAGAAGCACAGCCCCCGGGCGGGGGACTTCCAGAAGGAAGTCCTTCTTCCGGAGTCCCCTTCTTCCTGAAAATTTTTGGGAAGAAGGGGCCTCTGGAAGAAGCACGTCCTTCCATAAGCCCCCCAGAGGCCACGCTTCTACACGGTGTTTTGGAGTCTGAAAGAATGGTCTTTCGGACTCCAAATCATGTGACATTATGCTAATGAGGCATGGGGAATTTGTATCTGTGTCTCACTAGCACCTGTTGCTCCGTGTATTAGCATGCCACTTCCAAAGGAAGTGGCCTGTGTAGAAACGGCCTAAGGCCGTGTCTACATAAGAGTTGTGTCGACAAAAGTGGCCTTCTGTCAACTTAACCCAGGGAGCATCTATACACTTAAAGCATTCTGTCAAGAGTCTCGATAGAACTCTGCATTTGCCTTGACAATATTATCCCTCAAAAACTGAAGCATAACAATCTGTCGACAGAGAGGGTTTCTGGTTGATGGGCAGCCTTCTTTGCAGGGCTGCCATTCCTCTTTCTGGCACCAGAGGGCAGTGCAGTCTAGCAGTTCTCTGTCGACAGATGCTTCTAGTGCAGACATAGCCTATAAGTAACCGCCAAGTGACTGACAATGGCAGCTAAGGATCAGCAAGGTTAAGGGGAAATTTACAATCATGTTCTCTTGGGTCTATGTCAGCTACAGGAACAAGGCTTACACAAACCCTATATAATAAACTCTTTTAATCTTTTATTTTCTTTCTTTTTCTTTCACTCCCAGGGCTGCCTGATATGAAAGAGTTTACTGTACTACCACCCACTACCCTGAGCTGATTCTCCCACAAACTAGACTCTGCAGTTAAAGACAAGTCACACTGCAAGGGGAATCTAGGCACCTGTTTTTTACTGAAACAGGAGGAAATGAAAAAGGAGGGAACTTTTTTCCTATTTGGCTTTCTAAAATCCTTCAAAATACAAAACAAAAATATTCTATTGTTCAAAAATTTAGTGTAATTTATACTACAGTATCATATGAATGGATAAACTTGATTCCCGCACCAAGCTTGATTGTACAACTTGACTAAGTATGGTGAGAACAAAATACGTGAGCACTGCATTTTTGTAGGTTAAGAGAATGTACAAGTCCAAGATGGCACATCCAGTTCCAGCAGAAGCAAATGCCACTATCCTGGTTGGCAGATTTCATAAGGTGTATAATATGAATTAGGCATTGCATCTACTCGTTTTTAATTAACTAATCAGTGCACAAGTTGACCCTTCTTTAACACAAACATGAAAACCAAAATATTTTAAGGTATAAATGAGCAAATAGTTAATGTCTTAGAATTTCTAAGACCTCTATTTCTATTTTATTTAAAAATATTTCTCCATTTTCCACATCATAATCTCAAAGTCCCTAAACTGGCCACTATCACTCACAATGGGTACAACTCTACCATCTTTATTCTCTAAAAATGAGAGTTACAGAAAATAAGAACATGTCTCAAGAAAGGGTTTATTAATGTTGGTTTTCCATATATTTCTAGGAAATTATTAAGAGTAACTATTTTTTCATCCAGGTTCTTACAGTGTATCAGCACTGTGGTGTTTGGTTTCCAAGGCATCTGAAGACAATTATTTTCTGATTATGAGTTTAAAAATGTGTATATATATATATATACACACACACACACACAAAAAAAACCACATAAAATACAGTGAAATATAAACAAACAATATTTCCTTAAGAAGGCATGTATACATGTCTAGTTTGCAGACAAAAGATGCTGTAATATAAATATTATTCTATTTCATATGGAAAAAAAATAAGTGTTCCTGAAGCATCTTAGAACACCAGTTGTTTTTTTTGTGACGTTACAGACTAACGTGCCTATGCCTCTGAGACTATTTCATATGGAAGACAGAGCATGGGAGTTTATTAAAAGGCAGTTCTTGAAGTGATAGAAATACAAATTCAACAATTTTGTGTGTATTAACATTTTTCGGATAAAAAGTACTTGTTAAATAACAAATGCAAGTTAAAAGTGAAAATAATCCAAAACACATCTCATGTTGCCTTTGATCTTTAACTTGTAGCCTTATCTCCCAGGTCAAAGGACACATTATTCAATTTCACCACATTTTGTGTAAAACCACTGTAGCGTTGAAGATGACTTTCAGTACAAATGTCATGGTACTTAAAGCTAAACTGGACTCTAGTTTTTGAGCTTCTTAATTAAAATCACAGTTTATAATGGTCTGACAATATTATCTTTATTCTTTCCAGTTGAGCAGCAGCAGAATTTTCACAGCTTCTATTCAATCAAGCTTAGCAATGTTTCTGCAGCTTGCTCTTTCACTTACTAAAACACACAAGATTCAGCGTGACTGACCTGTCACTCTGTATGAATTTATATTCATTATATGAGGGAGTATATTGTTTTCCCCCTAATTTTTGTCTCCTTAGATCAAATCTAAACTGTACTGGGGTATTAATATTGAAAATAATTCTAAACATGCCCCCAACGTCATACTCTTTTTGCTAAAATATTAACTTGAGATAAATCGTTGTCCCTGACTATCCCATCATATTGCAGCAAACTGCAGGCCATGCCTTGTAATTCTAAGGATAATGTAACACTGCTATTTTGTCTATATTCTGTACAAACAATCTACACTGGCTTTAATAAGCAAAAGTTCATAAAATAATTATATTAAAGATTTTTATAAACAGTTCTGCAGTTGTCACAATATACTAAATAAAACACTGAAGCATTTGACGTACAAAGTGGAGATATGACTTCTTTCTTTTAGTTAGATCTAAACAAATAATTATTTTTCATTCCTTATTTCTAAAATTCTCTCAGTAATTTCATTACAGCCCTCCCAATTTGTAATCATTTTGTCATTTAAAAAATTGATGGCCTCTTTCTTCTCTAATCATCTACAGTGTTTGCAGTTTCTTACCATTTCATTCAATTTCTTCTGTAAATTGTATTTTGAAATCTGTAAAAACACAAAAAGCAACATAATTAATTTTATAGTATCATCTTTCTTTACCAGTCTTTTTTCAAGAAGGCTTATATATTAAACATTTTATTTGTGTTGGGTGGATGGGTGAACTGGAGTACCTCATATCAAAGGAGGAAGTTGACATAATAGGCATCTCAGAAACATGGTGGAATGAGGACAATCAGTGGGACACTATCATACCGGGATATAAATTATATCGGAAAGACAGAACAGGTCGTGCGGGTGGCGGAGTGGTACTATATGTGAAGGATAATATAGAATCAAATGAAGTAAAAATCCTAAAGGAATCAAAATGTTCCATAGAATCATTATGGATAACAATTCATTCCTCTAATATGAATATGGCATTAGGAATATATTACCGACCACCTAACCAGGACAGTGATAGTGATGCTGAAATGATGAGGGAGATTAGAGAGGCTATCAAAATAAAAAACACAGTAATAATAGGAGATTTCAATTATCCCCATATTGATTGGGTGCATGTCACCTCAGGACGGGATTCAGAGATTAAATTTCTTGATGCCTTAAATGACTGCTTCTTGGAGCAGCTAGTACAGGAACCCACAAGGGGAGAGTCGATTCTCGATCTAGTCTTGACTGGAACGCAGGATCTGGTCCAAGAGGTAACTGTTACTGGACCGCTTGGAAATAGTGACCACAATATAATAACTTTTAATATTCCTGTGTTGGGAAGAACACCGCAGCGGTCAAACACTCTGGCATTTAATTTCAAAAAGGGGAATTACACTAAAATGAGAAAGCTAGTTAAACAGAAACTAAAAGGTAGAGTAATTAAACTAAAATCCCTGGAAGCTGCATGGAAACTGTTTAAAGACACCATACTAGAGGCCCAACTTAAATGTATACCCCAAATAAAAAAACACAGCAAGAGACCTAACAAAGAACCCCCATGGCTAAACAGCCATGTTAAAAAGGCAGTGAGAGAGAAAAGGGCAGCTTTTAAAAAGTGGAAGTCAAATCCTAGTGAGGAAAATAGAAAGGAACATAAACACTCCCAAATTAACTGTCATAATGTAGTAAGAAAAGCCAAAAAAGAGTTTGAGGAACAGCTAGCCAAAAATTCAAAAAACAATAGCAAAATGTTTTTTAAATACATTAGAAGCAGGAAGCCTGCTAAAAAAGCAGTGGGGCCCTTGGATGATAAAGATATAAAAGGAGCGATCAAGGAAGACAGTGCCATTGCGGAGCGATTAAATGATTTCTTTGCTTCAGTCTTCACGGCTGAAGATGTTACAGAGGTTCCTAAATCTGAGCCAGCCTTTTTAGGCAACAAATCTGAGGAACTCACTCAGATTGAAGTGACATTAGAGGAGGTTTTGGAATTAATTGATAAACTGAATAGTAACAAGTCTCCAGGACCAGATGGCATTCACCCAAGGGTTCTGAAAGAACTCAAATGTGAAATTGCGGAGTTATTAACAGTGGTTTGTAACCTATCCTTTAAATCCACTTTGGTACCAAATGACTGGAAGACGGCCAATATAACACCAATATTTAAAAGAGGCTCTAGAGGAGATCCTGGCAATTATAGACCGATAAGTTTAACATCAGTACCAGGTAAATTAGTAGAAACACTAGTAAAGAGTAAAATTGCAAGGCACATAGAAGAGCACGAATTGTTGGGCAAAAGTCAGCATGGTTTCTGCAGAGGGAAGTCGTGTCTGTCTAATCTATTAGAATTCTTTGAAGGGGTTAATAAACATGCGGACAAGGGGCACCCAGTGGACATAATATACCTAGATTTCCAGAAAGCCTTTGACACGGTCCCACACCAAAGGCTTTTATGTAAATTAGGTGGTCATGGGATAGGAGGAAAGGTCCTTTCATGGATCGGGAATTGGTTAAAAGACAGAAAACAAAGGGTTGGAATAAATGGTAAATTTTCACAATGGAGGGGGGTAACTAGTGGTGTTCCCCAGGGCTCAGTCCTGGGACCGATCCTGTTCAACTTGTTCATCAATGATCTAGAAAATGAGGTAAGCAGTGAGGTGGCCAAGTTTGCAGATGACACCAAGTTGTTCAGGACAGTCAAAAGCAAAAGGGATTGTGAAGAACTACAAAAAGATCTCAGCAAACTGAGTGATTGGGCAGTAAAATGGCAAATGAAATTTAATGTGGGTAAGTGTAAGGTAATGCATGTTGGAAAAAATAACCCAAATTACACGTACTACATGATGGGGTCAAATCTAGCTACGACAGATCAGGAAAGGGATCTTGGAGTTATAGTGGATAGTTCTCTGAAGACATCCACGCAGTGTGCAGCGGCAGTTAGTAAGGCAAATAGGATGTTAGGAATTATTAAAAAAGGGATCGATAATAAGACAAAAGATATCATACTTCCCCTATATAAAACTATGGTACGCCCACATCTCGAGTACTGCGTGCAGATGTGGTCTCCTCACCTCAAAAAAGATATATTGGCATTAGAAAAGGTTCAGAAAAGGGCGACTAAGATGATTAGGGGCTTGGAAAGGGTCCCATATGGGGAGAGGCTAGAGAGACTGGGACTTTTCAGTTTGGAAAAAAGGCGATTGAGGGGCGATATGATAGAGGTATATAAAATCATGAATGGTGTGGAGAAAGTGAATATAGAAAAATTATTTACCTTTTCCCATAATACAAGAACTAGGGGACACCAAATGAAATTGATGGGTAGTAGGTTCAAAACTAATAAAAGGAAATTTTTCTTCACACAGCGCACAGTCAACCTGTGGAACTCCTTGCCCGAGGAGGCTGTGAAGGCCAGGACTCTATTAGGGTTTAAAAAAGAGCTTGATAAATTTTTGCAGGTCAGGTCCATAAATGGCTATTAGCCAGGGATAAAGTATGGTGCCCTAGCCTTCATAACAAGGGCAGGAGATGGATGGCAGGAGATAAATCACTTGTCTTCTGTTCTCCTTCTCTGGGGCACCTGGCATTGGCCACCGTCGGCAGATGGGATGCTGGGCTTGATGGACCTTTGGTCTGACCCAGTATGGCCATTCTTATGTTCTTATGTTTTTATGTGTTTTCAGTGTAATTATTGAAGATTTTTTTTAACGCCAATGAAACAGTACGCTCTTTTTGGTTCAATTATTGTAATAGCTCTTTTATTTTAAGACTGATTATATCTTTGTACTTACTGAAATACCTAAAGACTGCAAAAGAAATCTGTGAAATACTAATGCAAATTAATATAGGATAGCATACATGTATTTTATTATATACACACTATTTTAATAATATTTAACATAGTATAAATCAAGACAACATTTTATTAGTAATTTTTATATGTTTTCCTGAATAAATTACCAGATTTAGTGACCAAATGTGAAAATATCACCTACTAAAGCCTGTGAAAATTTCTAATGACTTGTTTCTACTTTAATATGCTTGTCTAAGACCATATATTATTATAAATAAATGAGATGTCAGTCCAATTTTCAATTAAAGCAACAGCAAAATTCCTATTAACATCAAAAGAAGTAGGAGAAAATCTTCACTATTAAATTAAAACAAATGTATCCAAGTTTACATTCTATACACCACAATGTATTCGTAAGTCAACAGGCAGTAGGCATGCTAAAAAGTGATGTACATTTCTACCCCCTCACCAGCATACTCCTAGCAGACACTTTGAAGGGAGCTATAACCAACCTTCACTAGAGAAAAAAATCAACTTCAAGTAGGGCCTGTGCAAGAAATGGGGGGAGAAAGAATAAGTAGAAATTGGAGTAATCTCTGAGTCTTCAGAGCAACATAGACCCTGTTCTGTGCTGTAGAACAAAATGAAAAATAGCTTTTATAAATGCCTGAAAAATAAAGACATCTTTGTACAACTCATGAATTTCTTATTAAAGAAAATCTCTCATCTGAAGTCACTAACATACTACTTTCCACTCTAGTAATATCCACTGTAGAATGCAGAAGTGATCTGATGTTGATATGTACTGCTACTATCCTGAATCTTTGAATATATGAATATGCAATTCAAAAAATTAAGTACTGTTTTTGGATATACACCAAAATTCTACCAACTAACTGTAATCTCAAAGACTATCATCCATAAAATTAACAATTGGAATGTTAGTTGCAATTCTTGAATCTATCAACTTTGGTAACATAAATAGAGGCCTTCACTAGCATTTATGTAGTTAAGAGAATTATGTTGTTTCAATTTTAATTCATATTATGAGAGGTTTATCACTTGATTAGAAAAACTTGCTTTGCACTAAAATTTAGCATGCAAGTTTCAGTTCAGCTGATAGTATTCTGTAATTTATCTTGCTTAGATACTTATCACCTTGGTATGATGACAAGCCTGTGAAAAAGATCAGTATTAAATATCCAAAATCTCCATCTGATAATGTTGCAAAGGAAATAAGTTCACACTGTAGAGAAAGCAACACCTAATTTCATTCAACAACTATCCTCATAGCCAATAAAGATAGTCAACATGTGCAGAATTTTGGTGGCCACTAAAACATGCAGTCTCCAGTCATGGTTGCAAATAAGAGGTGACCGTCAAATGTAATCAGGGATACAGAGGATGATGAAAGAAATAACACAATAGCCAAGAGTCTTGTATATGAAAATCTTGTGCAAAAATGTGATCTTTCCAGAAGGAAGCTGAGAGAACAATTGATCAATTTAATATGGAATTCTGACAATTTAAGAAAGTCATTTAAAAACTAAAGAGTGTAAAATTATAATCTTGAGTAGAAATTTTACTTTAAAGAAAAAAATGCAGTCCAGGATCAACCAGTCCAATAACAACTCCATCCTACTGGGAGGGGATGATCTGGAAGATGTTGAGCAGTTCACCTACATGGGCAGTATTATGGGCAGAGATGGAGGAAAAGACAAGGATATCTTTGGTAGATTAGAGAAAGCAACAACTGCATTAAAGACTCTTTGTCCCATATGCCTTTCACACACAACATCCACGAAAACATAACTGCAGATCTTCAACACAAGTGTGAAGAATATGTTCTTGTATGGATGTGAGACAGGGCATACTAAAAAGTCTTCAAATCACAAGCTACAAACATTCATAAACAGATGCCTGAGGTACATCCTTCAAAATCAAGTGGCATGACTTGGTCACAAATGAAGAGCTTGGGAACAGAGCAGGACAAGAACCACTTGACGTTCAAATCAAGAGAAGGAAGTTGGGAAGGCTAGGCCATACTTTCGGAAAACCATCATTCATCATAGTCTGTCAAGCTCTCAAATGGAACCCACAAGGAAATCACAAAAGAGGAAGACCTTGGACAACATGGAGAAGACCTACAGAGACTGAAGAACAACAAATGGGGTACTCCCAGGGTCAGCTGAAAGTTTTGTCCTGAGACAAAGTGAAGTGGAAGAGACTTGTAGATGACCTATGCTTTACCTGGAGTACAAGGGTTTAAAACTCTAGAAAACAAAAAACAAAACAAAACAAAACAACCTGAGGGTCCCACAGCTAACTTTGGAAACTCCTTCCCCATTATTTCTCTTTGATTTCCAAACGCATTCTTCCTCTTGCTTTCACTCTTTGCCCTTTTGTTCCTTACTATCCTGTTCCTTCCCTCCCCCTTTCCACATCTTTCTGTTTCATTCTCCATCATCTTCACATACTGCATTCTATCTTCCTTTCTTTCCCCTCTTCTTCTTTAGACCTTCTTTAATTCCTGAATCTGCTTGTGTGCAGCTGAGGCTGCTTTAACTCATGCCAGGGGCTGAAATGGGCCCAAAACAGAGGCATCAAAAAGATTGTTTATAGACACAGTTGTGACCTCCTGTTCCCTTGAGTCCTGAATGCTTCAGAACTTGCTAAATGCAGAGACTAAACCCTATAATCACTGTTATATCTAGGTATAATAAACTGGTTTAAGGAGGTTCAGCTTCTACTCTGATTATACTTGCACTGATAAATTTAAATAATTTTTAAAATACTATAAAATATCTTTATTTCAGTTTATCTTACTTAAAAGCCAGGAGAACAATTGTTACACTTGCTATCCATGTTTCATGGTGAGCAGACTATGAACTACATTATACACCACTTGTTCTCTGTCATGGTTTGAACAAGACAAACAAATCTTTATGATCTTAGCACAGAAGGCCAGCCATGTGGAAAAAATTATTTTATTTTAAAATATTTTCAACGTTAAGTAGATGAATTAATATGTACATTATGACACTCAAAGATACCACTCTGTACAATACAATTAACAAGGACAGAAAATGTCATACCATGGCTACGTCTACCCTTGCCCCCTTCTTCCAAGGGGAAACGGTAATCAGGCTGATGGGAGATTACTAATGAAGTGCAGTGATGCATGCGCAGCATTTCATTAGGAATCTATCATCAGCCTGATTACGATGCCCCATCTTTGAAGGGGGCAAGTGCAGAAGTAGCCCATATCAGTAACCTTAAATCTAATTACTCATCACTGGAAAAGAAATTCTAACATAAACAATGTAAAGCTATTGAGAAACAGTAATAAGTTACTAATGTATAACATATTACTTTTATGATAATGCAAGAAATTCTGTTTAAACTTTGGGATGAAACATGAAAACATCTACAACAATTATAAATTACTGTTTCCCCAATTATATCATTAAAAAATATCTCTACTCACAATTTAGATCAATGTCATTTGATCAGGCTCCCCTTCTTTGTGTCTGTATTCATTTACTACCCTCACCAAGTACATATTACTTTTCACAACAGACTAAGTACCCAGTTGACTTCTCTGATGCTGCTGCACCCCAGGGTTGACAGCCAGAGCCTCACCATGTCCAGGTGAAGGATTGTGGGTGGAATAAAGACTGTGCCAGGGCTGTCTCCCGGTGAGAGAATAAAGGGGGTGAAGGGAAGAGAGCCTGAGTCTATGCTGACCTTGGGTGAGGAACTGGTAGGGGAAGGAAAGCCCATATTAGAGGGCACCAGCTGTTCACTTTATCCCTGCTTCCCCTCTGTCATGAACCCCAGCTCCTTGGAGCTGACATCCAGAGCAATTTAAAAGAAAAACGAAAAAATAAATGCATACAGCTCACACCTCCCTTGATGCATTCCTATACGTCCATTAGGAGGCCTGCTCCATAGTTTGAAAATTGCTAATCTAGAGTAATTTTTTCTTCATCACATGCTTAAGTGAATTGCTGAATCAGGTCCAGATAGACAGAAGCAAGAAAAAATATCATTCTGTAATTTAGACTTTTCCTTCCTCCTTTAAGACTTAATTGATAAGAATTAAATTATCTTCTTTCCCTCCAAAAGAACAGTATGAAATGAGCCAGATGATTGAAGGGAGTATTTGGAATCCGATCTGGAGTTTCATTTAGATCCAGAAATTTAACCACATTTTAGCAAATTGATTTTAGTTAAATAGAAAACACATACAATTCCGAGGGCAAATCACCCCACCAACTGAAATAATCTAAAAACCCATTCTCAAAAAACACTATAAATACTTGCAAATGTGAGAATCTTTTAGAAAAAGGAAAACCTAAAACTAAGGCTATAACAGGGCTTTTCTTCCATCAGAACACTGCAGAACTGCATTCTGTCACCTCTTCCTCCTGCCACTGCTCTTTTTAAAAGGCGGTGGGGCAGCTCTGAGCCATACATGGCTCTTTAAGGAACCATTTGTGGCTCCCTGCCTGCTCCCCATCTTCCCCTGCTGCCAGTCCTGGCCTTGCTCAGGTAGGTGGTCAGGCTGGGGCGAGTGGGGGCTGGTGGGTGCCAGAGCTGGGAGGTGAGAAGCAAGGGGTGGCTTGGGCCCCATGTGCACGGGGGGAGTGGCCAGCTTGGGTCATGTGCGGGGGGGGAAGCTGGTGACTCAGGTCCCACATACGAGGGGCGGGACTCGGGCCCTGCACAAGGGGGGGTGACTTGGGCCCCAGTGGAGGGATTGGGGAAGCAGCTCAGGCCCTGAACAGGGCAGTTAAGACGCTAGAGGTGGATTGGGCCCCTCAAGGGGGGTGCAGCTCAGGCCCTGTGTGGGGGATGGCTCAATCCCTGCCAGACGATGGCTAAAGCCCCATGCTGGGGGAAATTAAGCTGCCTGGGGCGGTTGGGCCCTCCGGGATGCGGCTTGGGCCCCACCAGGCAACAGTTAAGCCAATTTGAGCCCCACACGGGAGAGGGCTTGGACCCTGCGTGGGACAGCTAAGCCAACTGGGGATGGTTTGGGCCCCACTGGAGGGGGCAGTTAAGCTTCCAGGGTGGTTTGGACCCCTGTGGGTAGGGGAGTTGGGCTTCAGGGCCGGGGGGGCTGCTTTGGGGCTTGAGTTCCACCACCTTTTTTTTTCCCCCCAAGAAAAAAGCACTGGGCTATAAACTAGCACATTTCTTGGTAAAACTTTTGTCAATCGAGGGCGTGAAAAAGCACCTCCTTGACTGACATGTTTCACCAACAAAAGTGCAGGTGCAGACAATGCTATGTTAGCAAGAGACATTCTCCCAGCAGCACAGCTACCATTGCTTGTTGGGCTTGATTTAACTATGACAACAGGAAAGCTCCCATCGACACAGGATGGCTACCTGAGACACCTTGCAGCAGCACAGTTGCAGTACTACAGCCATAACACTGTAAGATCTGTACACTGTTGCGTATACACAGCCAAAGCCACAGTAACTAGCTAAAAAAAATCTGTGTACCCAACCTTCAATGATATAATTCCATTTTTGGGAATATCATGAATTGTTGCACTTATCGTAAAGTTGAGCTATAATACCAATAATCTGGCTGTCTATCTATAAAGAATACAGATTGAACTTCTCTAGTCTGGCACCCTTGTGACCTGAAGGGTGCCGAACAAGAGAATTTGTTGGCCCATAGGAGGTCAATATTGTCTAGCAGCATTACCAACACTTCCACTGCTAACTGGGCTCTTAGAAGGGATAAATCTTTTAGAGATAAATTACAGCTAAATAACAGCACAGAACACTGAGAGCCAGGACTGATGGTTGTAAACCAGCTTTATGTGACTACAGGAAACTTGCTTACACCCACGATAAGTGGTTATGTGGCTAACTCAAATAATGTTGGATTACAGATGTTGCCGGATGAGAGAGTGCCAGATTAGAGAGGTTCAACATGTACCATTTATGCTGCCGGCACTAGTCTGAATGTGTTAAACCACTTACATGATGGGATGTTACTTATGCTTATGTAGCAGCATCCTCTGGAGGGATGTCAGCCATGCTCAAAGCCTTGATGTTAGCATATGAGTTCTATTGTCACTGTCTAAAAATTCATTTGACAATATTAGTTCATGCCAACATCAATGCAATGATTACTCTTCATAATACCTTCTGATTTACAAAACAGGTCACCAAATGAAGTTTAGATCCTCTCTTCAATTTTTTAAAAATAGATCCAAAGCTCAACTTATTATGATGCCATAGTAATCATAGAAGGAGATTTTCAGAAGGTGAAAAACAGGAAGCAGCACTATCATCAATCTTTCAAAAATCTGTAACAAATTTGTAAATTATTTCATAGCTCCAAAGCCCAGAAGGGACTATTGTGATAATCTATTGAAGGAGCTCAGACAACACAAGCCAAAGAACTTGCCTAAAATAATTCCAAGAACATATCTTTTAGAAAAATATCTGATTAATTTAAAACTTGTCAGTGATGGATTATCCCCTGTGACTCTTGTTTATTTAATCCAACGGTTAACTATTCTTATTGTTAAAAAATTATGTCTTACTTCCATCTTGAATTTGTCTAGCTTCAACGTCCAATCATAGAATCATGTTATACCTTTCTCTGCTAGATTTAAGTCTCCTACCAAATACTTGGTCCCCATGTAAGTACTGATACACTTTCATCAAATCACCATTTAACATTCTCTTTGTTAAAATAAACAGACTGAGCAACTTGAGTCTATCACTACAAAGCATGTTTTATAATCCTTCAGTTATTCTCATGGCTCTTCTCTGAACCCTTTCCAATTAATAAAAATGTTAACTACCATAGGGACAAGAACTGATCCCTGCAAGACCCCACTCAAAAGACACCCTTTTAATGATGATTCACCATTTACAATTACATTTTGAGAACTATCAGTTAGCCAGCTTTTAATACATTTAATTTGTGCCATGTTAATTTTAAATCATTCTATCTTTTTAATCAAAATGTTACGCAGCACCAAAAAAAAGCCTACAGAAATACATTAAATCAATACTATTACTTTTATCAACCAAATCTGTAATCTCATAAAAAGATCTCAATTAAATTTGACACCATCCATTTTCCATAAATCCAAGTTGATTGACATCAATTATATTACCCACCTTTAATATTTTTTAATTGAGTACCATAAAAAATTGGAGCAAGAGCCTGATGCTGGCAGTACTGTTGCAGCTGACTTGTGACAATCACTTTAGAAATGTTAAAATCTCAGGCTTCACAGAAGATATTCTAGCATAATTAGTTAAATGTTGCCTGTCTTATTGAATTTTTTCCAGTTAATATGCAATTGCATGTGAAATTTGCAGAGAATGTGATATATAACTATTATCTTGTCCAAAGCGGAATACATGATTTGCCTACTCAGCCAAAACTTGAAAAATAATTAAGAGTTGGCAAAACCTGAAACTTGGTAACACATTGCACTGTCAGAAATTCTTTCCTTCCTTAAACTAAAAATTCCCGGCTCCTACTTTCTAAGTAAATCCATCTCAAAATGTATCTAATTTTCTTTGTCTTTAAGAACAAGGCTATCACTAACTACCTTCCAATACATATATTTCAGAAAGCCTTGCCAATACTGGACATTGCCCTTATTCCACCAATTGTGACCACCGCCACCGCCACCTCCACAGTTGCACCTATATAAAGCTTTGTATAGATAAAATAAAATGCTTCAACTAACATCTAACATCTTGAAACATGTAACAACATTTTTTTCAGTGGTAATTTCAATCAGTGCAAATAGTGACCTTGTCAGGTGGGGGTCAGCGTTTGAATTTGTTACATGTGAAGATGATTAAAGAGAAAGAGGAAGGCTGTGTCTCAGAGGCCACGTCTACACAACCAAGTTCTTTTGAAAAAGCAGGCACTGTTTCCAAAGAACACATGGAGCATCTACTCACAAAATCCACTTTTTCCTTCCTTCTTTCCGGAAGCTCTCTTTCTTCCCAGACCAGAAAGAGAGCCTTCTTTTGAGAGACTTTCAAAAGAAGGCATATGTAGACCCCCACAAAGGTGGTGGCACAACCCTGCACACACCACTGAGGGGTGCACCCCCAGCCATGCACATGTGGGCATGCCCACAGGCGGTGGTCAGAACCAGCTCCTGCAGACAGTGCTGCAAGCTGCAGCCATGTGGTGGAGAGGGCCCGAGAAGGGCAAGGCTGCATCCAGCTCGCACGCCACTTGTGCAGGGACCCATGTGTGCCTGGACTCCCTGTCCTTGCTCGCTAGCCCATTCTGTGGAGGGGGCAAGGGGACCTGCAACGGTGACCCCCATCCCCAAGGCAGCATAGGATCCATATGCAGATATGGCCCACTTTGAAGGGCACACACGCTCCCAGGCCGCAGGAGTGACGGACCATCTCTCTCCCACTTTCCATCCTTAGAGTAGCATGTCAGGCTGGCAAACCAGGAGCAGTGGCCATGGAGAGGGCTGAGACACACCCACCACCAGCAGCCAGCCAGGCCCTCATCTGGCAATCACAATGCCGCCCATGGGATGATCAAACCGCCACCAGCACAGCTGTCCTGCACCTCCAGGACCAGCTCGCATAGCAGCAACTGTGGCTGAATGAATCTTACCAGGCCTGATGGCAGGAGGTCTGTGCCAAGCTGCTGGGGACTCTGCAGTCCATCTGCAAGACCATCGCAGGGCTGACGGGCCAGCCTCACGACCCCACTGGCCCCCCAGCCACTCCCCCAACTGCTCTACCTGCTCCCTCCCCTCCCACCTCTCCCTCTGACCTCACTGCCCTGCTGCTGCCACCTGACCTCCTCCATGCTGCCTTATGGGTCCTCAGCCATTGGCTCCTGGCCACAATGGGCCCCACTGAGCCAGTTCCCCCACCCCCTAGCCTCCCCTGCTCCCCTTGATGAGCCTGATGCCCCAGTCCCATGCCCTTACCTCCCCATGGTCATGGTCCCCGTCCCAGCCCCAACAGAAGCCCCAGCCCCATGGTGGGAGGGGTGGGTGTGGGTGCCATGGCTTGTGGCTCCCACCCCTTCTGAGGGGATGAGGGCTACTACCCCCGTTCCATGCCTTCCTGATCAAATTCAGGTGCCTCCACCCCTATCCCAGGCTACCCAATGTATTTAGTTTCCCCCCCGTAAATAGTTGTGCTTATGTTTGTGATTGCAAAGGTCTGAGTTGGTTTTGTAACGTGGTTTATTCTTTCAACACCCCCTATTTCCCTCATTACTGGTAGGACAGTGGGTGGGGCAGATGGGCAGGAAGGGTTTTGGCAGGGGGACAGGGTGAGACACCAGGCCAGAGGGGCCTGCTGAGCTGCTGAGGGGATGTCACCATGGCCCATGGGTGACACCCTCCCGAAGGGCCTCCCATATCCAGGGCTCATCACGGTGGGCCTGCTGGTTGGGCCTATGGCAGGCTGGTCCTATCCTCAGCCATCCACCCTGTGGGGACAGTCCCATTCCTAGCCTCCACAAGGTTGTGCAGGGCACAGCGCACCCCCACCACCTGGGGGATGTTGTCCACACTGATGTCTAGGCACGTGGGGAGGTGCTTGAACTGTGCCCTCGAGCAGCTGATGGTGCACTCAACAGGGTAGTGCACCTGGCCATGACAGCTGTCGAACGGCTCCTACGTGGGGTCTGGGTGACCTGTGTATGGCTACATGGGTTAGGGCTGCTGGACATAGGCCTGCGTCCCATTCCATGCACAAGGGCATGGTGGCGTCCCCAAGCATGAGCTCCCACTGGGGGCTGTTGGTCCCCTCCTGGCCCCCACCTCCACCTCAAGCCCCTAGTCCCCCCAGTGGGCTGCCCCTCAGGCAGCAGGCCTGTGTCAAGGTGGGGTGTAACACACTCCCATGGCTACACCTCAACACCCCGCCCCCTTGCACATCTTCCCCTGGCCCGTGAGGGTCCCCCTTTCCCAACAGCCCCTCTCCATGCCGGGCCTTCAAGCTGAGTGTGCCTTACCTTGAGGATGACAGTCCTGACAGTCAACTTGCCCATCCTGACCTGGTTCCCCATGGAGTGGTAGCTGGCCGGGGTGGCCAGCTTTCAAATGGCAATGGCCAGGTGCTCTCCAGGATCGGGGTAAGCTGCATGCAGGTGTCCTGGTGACAGAATTGGACCGAGCCAGCTGCGGAGCTCTGGGAATGTTTCCCTCTGCATGCAGCCACCATTCTTCAACCACCGCATGTCATTCCATGCACCCAGAACCAGCCAGTCCCACCTGTTGGAGCTGGTTGGGTAGCTCCAGAGGTGCCGGATGGCCTGTGGGGGCCTCATGGCTGGGGCTTTGGATATCGGCCACCAGAGGGAGTGGAGAGCAGCCACAATGATGGTGGCCAGCAGTCGAGCCAGGATAGGCATGCGGGTCTGGGGCTCCCGTCAGTCCATGGCTCTTGGATGTGGGCTTCAGGACCATGGATGGACTCTACTGTGCTTCATGAAGCGAGGGAGGCCTCAGCAGCATGTGCAGGGAGGGGGTGATTGGGAGGAGCCCTGTAAGTGAGTGCCTCGCTGGAGCTTCCAGACGGGTTGCCAGCCATGCCACCCCGTCCATGGTGTTTCCAGCCCTGGTCTTACAAAAGAGCACCTGGGACTGTGCGGACACGCTCTTTCAAAAGAACAGATCACTCTTTCGATCCAGTTTTTATGGGGTGGACATGATCCTTTGAAAGACAATCTTCCAGGAGATCTCTTCTGGAAGATCTTCATTTGAAAGACTGCTCTAGTGTAGATGGGACCAGAGAGAGCACAGGACAGTATTTTATACTTCATTAGGACTTTTTTACTTCCCCAGAACTCCTCCTAGAAAGAACGAACTAAATTAAAAGCCATGACAAAGAAAGACACACTGTGAACTAGTGAGAGAAACTTAGGCAGCAGATGCATCTAGCTGCTCGGAGGTAAGGAATACCTGCACATGGAAAAAGCAAGTAAGAGCTCCTAAAAGGAGATATTTATTCTTTAAAAACAAAGACTAATGAAAATTTTTCCACTTACCAACAAATACAGTTATATGAGTACTGCATTTAACAATAAAAGTTAATTTACCTGTAATGTTTTTAATGTTTTCTTCAGTCCATCAATTTCTTTTTCTTTTATTTCTACAGCAAGCTGATATGTACCCTTTAAATCAGAAGTCTTATTTTAGCATTTGGAAACAAACTAACATGTTATGATAAAAACTTGTCAACCACAAATATAAAGAAGATAAGGCACTATTCTACTGTGATAGATTCTTAACCATGGAAAACAATCTGCTTTTAAAACAACTGTAAAACAATCTTGTACCATTTAGCTATTCAGTATCTGGAGCATTTAAAAATCTGCTAAAAATGGACTAAAATTGAAAGCACAAAGGTAAATTTTTCCCATTTACAAGTAGTTAGGGAACTTTGGACTATAAATGGATTATTTCCTTTATGGCAGAGAAATGCAAGGCATAAACACAGTATTAATGAATAATCCCAGGTTTGATCCAAGATATTAAATTAAAACAGCAAAATGAAGATTCATTTACCAGTAAATTGGACCAAGGTCTTCTCAGAAATATCTTTTTCTGTTTTCTTCGGTTGTGTCTACACTAGAGTATAAAGTCAATTTTAAAGGACTTATCTCGATTTTATAACATGACTGTCTTGACTGCAAATATCACTAGGTTGACTTTAAGGGGTGCTAAAGTCACATTTTGTGCCCCACTGTTCTCCAGAGGAGTAACCCCAAGTTTGAATTTAAAAGTCAAATTAATGCTAGTGTGGAAACAGCATTATTTTAAATTGATTTTATTGGCCTCCAGAGGCGTCCCGCAATGCCTCCAATATGTTCATTCTGGCCACTTTCATTACCGTTGCTCTCCAGCTGTGCAGAAAGTAGGCAACAGGAAGCCCAGAAATGTGAATTCATTTTCCTTCTGACCAGCATGGCCAGCACACCTCAGGAGCAATTGCATTTGGCCATGAGTTCTCAGAGTTCTCAATGTCACAGAAGAGCCGCTGCATAGAGCCTTCAGTAGATCCAGGGTTTGTGCGTGGGGATGAATCTGTGCTGAGTAAACTGAGAACCAGCATAAGGAATGTGGACATTTATGGGAAAATTTCCCAGGGCATGCTGGAGAAAGTTTCACCAGGGATGCTCAGCAGTCCCGGGTGAAAATCAAGGAACTTAAGATGGCATATCAGAAAGTAAGAGAAGCCAACGGGTGGTCTGGATCATCTCCCAAAACATGCCACTTTTATAAGCAGCTTGATGTGATTCTGGGGAAGGACCCAACCACAGTCTCCAAGAACTGCATGGACGCCTCAAGAGACACTTCTTGGCTGTCCTGCGAGAACAGCACGGATGAGGAGATGGAGGCTGATGAAGAGGACGACGACGCTGTGCAAGCCAGTCAGCCGATGTCTTATGAAGCTTATCCCACCAGCAGCCAGGAATTCTTCATCACCCTGGAGGCAGACCCCTCATCGCAGGATGCTCCAGAGTTGAGCAATGCTGGAGAGGGCTCTTCTGGTGAGTTTTAAACTGATACAATTGGGCTGCAGCTGGATTGAGGTAGAGGTTTTTTCTGTTCATCATATATTTTAAAATGCTGCAACTGGGTTGCATCAGTGGTGTGGTAGAGCCATGCATCTGCAGCCCAGGTCCCCTAGAACAGCTTGTTAATATTTCTGGAGTTGGAGTGCTTATCCTTCTTGGAGATCTCCATAAAGGTGTCAGACAGATACTCTTTTATTTTTCTCATGAAGTTTTTGGGAAGGCCTGATTTATTCCGGCTTCCATGATAGCATACCTTGCATTCCATCTATCGCCCTACCGCAGTCAGGATACCTTATGGCAGCATAGCCATCCAATAGGTCCTGCATATTTCCCAGAGTCAAAGACTTTCACAGCAGAAGGGCATTAATTGCCTTGGCTACCTGAATGACCAAAGCCCCCCCCCGTAGATCTGCTCACCCCAAATTGATTTCCCACTGACCGGTAGCTGTTGGGCATTGCAAACTTCCACAAAGCAACTGCCACTCCATTATCAAAGCAAGTCTTTTTTTGGTATCACAACATTGCAGGGCAGGGGACAGCAAATTAAAAAGTTCCATGAAAGTGGCATGCGGAAGCTCGTCATCCCAGACATCCAAAATGATACAGTCCCACCAGTGTGTGTTGGTTTCACAGCTCCAGAACTGGTGCACCTCTGAATGCAATGCATCCAGTGCAGCCAGCAGCTGTGCATTCCTGATTTCCAGTCCTTCATGCTCCAAATCAAGGTCCACACCCTCCTCATCCTCCTGCTCGCTATGTCTAATAAAATACTGCAAGACACTTCTTAAAGTGGCCATAACATACTGTGTAACAGCTCTAAGCTGCTCAAGAGCCATGCTAGCACTGTGTAGTGGCATGAGGTGGGGCAGGATTTGGAAAAATCGTGCAAAAATTCCTTTGGGTGTTTGCTTTTAATGGCGGGGGACTGAGGACAATGCACTCTAGGATGCTGACACCAGACACCCACAACCACTTCCAGTGCATTTTTTTCTCCATAACACACTGGCACAAAAAACTCAGAATGCCACAGAGCTGCAGGCAGTGTGGGATAGTTACCCACACTGCACTGCTGTCACAGTCAAACCTAGGAAAGGCAATGCAGACTCACTACGTCAACTTTCTGGATATGTGTGGATACTCACCATCAACTAATAAATTTGACTTTATTTCACAGTGTAGACACAGCCTCAATCAGCAAAACATTAAGTTATTGTCTCATCTCAAATATCCTGTGTAATCCTAAAAATGCTTCCATGGAGTTACTCCAGACTTGACAGCAGAATCAAACCAAGACTTTGGCACAGATCAGAGGTATTTAGACTCCCAGCTTCCATTGAAATCAATTGTAATCAGGAGGCCAAATACCTTTTTATGAGATCATAAAAAGGACTTCTGTCCCTGGAATAGCATGTTCAATTTTAGTCTGTTCTTTCTGTTAGTTTCCAGAATGGTCTTAGTTAAATTAAATGCTGACCAATATCTTGTGCAGTCTCCCAGAAATCACCCATATGAGTAAAATTACTTCAGTTGAATGCAAACAATATTAGTGCAGAATTTGTCTTTGTGTTAAAACCCTGGCTCAATTTATTCATTCAATGACATCAGTACAAATGAAAGTGGTTATTGAGTTTGATGTTATTGAAAATGGTATAAATCAGTGCAAAATTTGACTCCACACCAAAAGCTGTCAAAGACAATTGGAACACACCAGTCAGGCTGATACCCGGAAGTATGTTAATCATAGATTACGGTTGGAAGAGAACTCTGGAGGTCATCTAGTTAACACTCTGCTCCAAGTGGAGATGCTGTAAAACCTAAAAAGAGCTCCATTCCCCCTCGAGTGGATGCTGTTAACATTAGGTTTGAAGGCACTCCTTGCCTTACACTCAGAATATTTTTAAACTGATAAAGGAAAAGTGGTGCAAGTTTTTGTACAGACATTCTTATTTCAGCTGAAGAATTAATTATGATTTTACTTCATCATATTTTTTAAAAAAATGAAGTTATAGTCAAATAAAGGTGCCCACATACAAATTCATACAATTATAAATTATACAACAGAAGCTACAGCTATTCAGGCATATCTGCAAAGTGTATGGCAAGCCAAAAGTCAAGACCCTGATATTTGGCATAATGGACAGCTCAGATAGGAGAGGCAGACCCCAGAAAGCAGTTCTGGACCTGGAATTTTGCTGGACCAGGGAAGTCAATTCTGCCCCCCTGCTGGGCTCAGCGCCACTCCTGGACTCCTCTCCCCACAGTCAACTGGGACTTCGCTCCCCACATCTTCTCCCCTTCTCCACAGTCTCCCCAGCTGGTGGCTCCTTGCCCCAGCCACCCTTTCCAGTTGCAGCTTCCCTGGGCCACAGATTGCTGCCCACTCTCCAGCTGCAGCTTCTTGGGGCCGCGGCTTTCTGCCCGACACAGGCTGCAGCTTCCTGGGGCCATGGCTTCTCACTCAGCCTGGTCACAGCTTGCTGGGGCCTCAGCTTCCTGCCCAGCCCTGGGGATGAGCTGCTACAAGCTGCTGCTCCCTGGCCTGGGGCTTCCTAGGGCCACGGCTTCCTGCATGGCCCCATCAATAAGCTACTGCACCCCAGCCTGGGCTGTCAGTCTTACCTACCCTAGCCACTGCTCCCTTCTGCTGCTCACCCCTTCCCCTTGCCGCCAGAGCAGATTTGACTGCCCTGCCCTGGGCTCCTGCCACCGGTCTAGCTGGCCCTTCCTCCTCCCAGCCCCAGGACTCTCTGGTCCTGGAAGATTCACAGACCTTCTGGACCACAGATGCTGCTGGATGAGAGAATGCTGGATTTGGATTAACCTATATTCCTTTAGTTAAACAAATATAAGTTTGTGTGTAAATAAGACACGAGATATAATGCCTCCAAGATCTTCTGCTCAGGTGGCACACCTATTTTGTTTTAAGGTGGGACACAATCAAGCCCCATATATATTGTATTTTAAGTGCAACCAGTCTTCAAAAATCCAATATAATATGTAACACGTATACTCCTATTATTAAATATTTTAGCCACAAGCCAAAGTATGTAAGTACAGGGTGCACCTCCCAAAACCAGAAATCTCTGTCTGTCAACATCTGTCGTCCTCCTGGACAAGACAGTCCCATAAACAGCATAAGTTTTACCTGAGGGAGGAATAAACCACCAACTTCCAGAAGTGTATAATTTCCATTGTGCGCATTGTGTGCCATAGCACTCAGCTATTTATAAGAAGGTGAAAACTACATATTGTATAGGGATCATTATTGATCATTAATATGCAGTCACCTTTGGGGTGTCATATTCAGCAACCATTTAAAAGAGTGCACATCAACAATTATTTAAGATTAGAAATGAAAAACACCTTATCCAGCTGAAACAAGAGAAATTTTAGGCAAGCATAATTACTTAAATCAAAATTTATCCAGATAAACCTTACGAAAGCCATCAGTATTTTTCATTCTGTGCCTAATTTAATATTTATTTTGTGCATTTTAACTAATATACTAAATGCATCATTATTCAATATTAGTATATGTTAACTATGAATTTGTATTGCAGGTAGCATACTGGTATAGCCGAAGGGCCTCTATGCACTACTGCTATAAAATAATTAACAGTTTATCATAACTACTACATTATCTTTTATTATTTATACTCAAAAACATGTAATGTACATTTTACATTTTTATAACACACATTACATAGTTGTTACACTGAATGATAAATTATAGGAATAATACAAATTACACACAATACCTTTTCTTCTTCCATGGTAAATGTCCTTGCTTGTAACTTCATTGACAATAGTGAACAAAATTTAAAATGGCATGTTAAAAAAACATATACTATATTTTAGCTTCTTCAAGATTATTTATTCCAACACTTTGACAATAGAACATAGTAGGAATAATTTTATAATTAGAGCAGTAGGATAAATTTTATTCATATACTCTGACAATAGAATATAGTGAATAGTACACAAAACAATGTAAATGCTTTACTTTTATCACAATGTTACAACAGCAGCAAATGTATGAACCAAAAATTAACTTTTCCCCATACATTTGGAAATGAATTTTTTTCCACCTGCTAATTTATTTTTTTCTGAGCTAGCATGTTGGTTAATTCAATACTAGTAGATAAAATCCTTCAGTGGCATGAGCAGTGGCAATCTCAATTCCCATGACACTCCAGAAATTTTTTCAGGCCTTGTTGATAATCCAATACATATAATCAGTGAAAACATATAAAACAATTTTGATGAAAAACCAAACTGCAAGTACAAAAATTAGGAGTTATTTACTGTAACTGTAATTCTTTGAGCTATGATGCAGATATGTATACATCTAGTGCACTGGAGCTAGAAAATTTTGCCTGGAACTATCCCTAGCGGGAATAGCACCCCCGCCTCATAGCCATAGCCCCTCTCCTGGTTTGATTAGGTAGTGCTGTCACAATTCCCATCAGTTTCTTCATGCAGTATGTCAGAAGTATGAACTCTAAAACAGAGGGGATGAAAGGTGGGTTGCAGAATTCACGTTTGTATCATATCTCAAAAAGGAGGTTGCTTACTGTAACTAGAGGCAGAATGTAGAGCGAGTTATAAGTCACTGGTGGGGGAACTTTGAAATCTTTTAGTACTACAGTATTTGAACAGCATATCCACTTAGAGCTCCTTTGTGAAGATATGGCTTGGCCCCTTGATCTCGACATCAAGGCAACAAAGAGTCTCACAGAATTTCTAAAACTCTATCTCTTTGTAAGTAGAATGCCCAGGCCAGTCCGATATCAAGTGTGAATAGTTTCTTGTTGCCAGAAAAGGCATGTGATTTGGAGAAAAAATACTGGTAAGAATTGGTTGAGATGGAATTCAGACACAACCATGGGAAGAAATTGGGAAGAACCGTCTTTGTAACCACAGATTACAGTGAAACCTTCCCTTGGTGGATAATGATGTCTGGTAAGTCTGACATCATGGTTGCTAATTCACTGACCTATCTGGCGATGAAGACGATATATGAATCAGTGCCATAGACTCTTTGTCATCTAGTTTTTCTATGTCTGTGCCCTCCTCTGGATCCATCACAGAAACAGTGATTGACAGACTTGGAGATACCTGTGACCTTGCAGTCTGTGGTGGCTGCTGAGGAGGTTGAGGGTGCTGGAACCCACAGGTCCCCACAGAGCAAATTAGGTGTCATAGGAATAAGTTGGTTGTAGCCACTGAGAGAGCTGCCAAGCTGCAAGGGGTTGGTATGTGTGTATTGGTCTATGGATATGATAAGTGGCATGGTGTATGTGTCCCTTGAGAGATTCCCTCTTCCTCATTGCTAGATATCATGGGGGCTGAGCCAGCAGAGGTTAAAGGCAGGCTGAGCTGAGACATCGTTGGGGTACTGTTGGTACCGAAAAGAGGGGTACCGGACATGGAGGTTACTGTTAGATCTGCCTGAGTGACATAATGTTGTGATGCTGGGAAGGCTGGTACCAGTGTTGGCACCAGGGGATCAGAAGGTAAGTATGCCTGTGCCAGAGGTGCTGATGACCTGCCTCCAAGTCCTGGAACAGGAGGTGGCAGCATTATGCTGGTCAGTCCTGTATCAATGCACAGCTTTTCCAGTGCCAGCAGCTCCAACTTCATTTTATGCTGGGTGCCTGCTGTAGAGCTCACCCATACCAGGTGTTTAGCACCTCAAGTCATCTCAGTGCCTGACCTACCTGATGCCTCTCAGTCCAGGACCTTCAGCGTTGCCAGTAAGGGGGTTGGTTTTTTGATGGGAAATCACCCTCTGAAGAAGAGTGGGAATATTTCCCAGGGACTACGACTGAGGGAGGGTCCCTTGAGGTTGACCCTAAGGGAGCTGCTCTCTCTGATGCTGTTGCTAGAGAGTGTTGTCTTGGTGGACTCTTATGCTCTGGATTAGAAGCCAGACAAAGAGACTGCTACATAAGGAGCACCTTAAGTTGAGACTCTCTAGCCTTCCCAGTTCTGGCTGTGAGCTTTTTGCAATGAGAGCACTTTGAGGGCTACGTGCCTCCCCCAGACAAAGTGATGCGCAATGTGTCCATTGGAGACTAATAATGACAGTCTACATATCAGGCACCTTTTAAAGCCTGATGAGCCAGACATGACCAGGGTTCAGAGTAAGTCAGGTGCCTAAAGGAATATTTTTTTCTAAATGAAAAAAATAGATTTGTCTTGTTACAATGTTTTTTTAGGAAGTGTAGTTTAACAATCTAAGGAGATGAGCTGCTGTTCTGACCAATGGCAAAGGTGGTAGAGAAGGAACTGAGGGGATGGTTGGCTGTGCATGCAGGCTAGCTGCTCCAAATGGTGTGTGCCAGCTGCCCTGTGCATGCATCCTATCAAGGCCACTGCTACAGTAAGTCTCTGACTAGAGGCGCAGAGGTACCCACACACCTCAAGTGGACCATCCAGAGACACTCTTCAAAGGAGAGCCTTGCTACCAAGGCATTCAAAAATAATGACCTCCCATTGCAGCTAGGTGGACTTTCAACAAACTAAATGAAAGAGCTAAAGACTGAAGATGCAGCAAGATGTCCTGAATCCCAATCAACACTGGATAAACCCCGAAAGCCAATGACCACAGTGAAAAATGCTCCCATTTGGCAACACAGACCAATCTGGTGGAGAGCTACTGACTATTACGTAAAACTGTCCCACAGCTTCCAGTCTTTTTTTCTGTCTCTTATTTAGCCATGGAGGAACAAAACAGTGAGATATAGACACACCTCACAGCAATATGCAAGCTCTGACCTTGTCATACATGGTTCTGTACTATCCACAACTGTAAGGAGTAGAAGATCAGCAAAGGTACCCAGACCAATGTGTAATGGGTTGGACACTAAGCTGTCCTCAGCCACATTTGGAGAGAACAAAGATGCAACCTGACAAATTGGACCAACTGCTTGCATGCAATCATGTTACACAAGTCTTAGTCATACAAACTGTCGTTCAAAGCTAAGAGTGCAGCTCCAGACACAGATGACAAATTACACAAAAACAGATCTGCTGCCATGGCAACAACAGTGACAAGGAATTATCAGTCTTCTATTTCAGAACTGGCACCAATCTCAGCTCTGCATTCTATGGAAGAGGGAGATCAGGTTGTGTTGCTGACAGTCACTGTGATTCTGTAACATGTGCAAATGGTGCCAGTGAGGTTGTGAATGACCTGAGTGGGGAGTCTGGAAGTAACAGGCAGAGAAGATCCAAGGTTGCCTGGTATACTGGTGGCATGGAGACATCTTGTGTCAGCACAGATGTCACTGGTCCAGACTAAATGGATGTTCTAGGGTTGGAACCACAGTACCTAATATGGATCCTGTTTATCTCTAAGGAGGGCTTTGAAGGACTGTTCCATCCCACATGCCAGCAGTACCACAGCATACATCTGTACTCTCTTTAGACCAAGAGAAGCCATCACAAGACCAGAGTGATCCCAAATGGTTTCATAAGACTTCATACTTGGCACACTAAAAGATAGGAATGCCTTCTCCACCTCTAAGGGGAGTTGCCTATCTTAGCGGCAGTATCTACCAAGCCTGAAGGTGCCCAATGACCCAATGCAAGCCTTGTTACTGAAAAAGGTCTCACGGCTTGCTCAAGGAGGTTCTGCTTTTAGAAGAAGATCTCAAGCCACCTGAGCCCTCTTAATGAATGATTTACAAATCAAACATTGCTACTTGGTATGAGCAAGTCTCTCATGTGGGGATCACCACTGGGATCACCCATACCCTCAGTGGTGGACATAGTGAGGGCATCAAACAGGGCAAACAACAATACTAACTTAAAAACACTAAGTAGGGTACTAACTATATACAGAGAACACTCTGGCACTGAGAGGGGTATGTGAGGTGAAACCAGGCAGAGCTCCAATTCCAGCCACAACTGCTGAGAAGAAACTGAGGGTAGGAACTTGAGCAAACTGACTTTTTCTTCCCGATCATCAAAATTTAGATTTCCCAGGTTCTAAACTTTATAAAAGTTCTGTGAAAAAAAATTTCTCTCTCTCTCAGCTGTAGGAAGTCTTAATATGTGTGTATTTTGTGTGTCTGAAAGCAAAAAAGGATAACACTTTCTTGTGGGAATGTACACTAACATTTTATAAACAACATTACAAAGTTTTTAATGCTACTTGAAAATCTGGTTTTATTACCACCATATGTAAAAGTACTATTAGCAGAGTTAAAGCGTATCAGTTTCCTACCTGTTTTTTAAAAGCTGCCATGGCTTCTTTGCATTGCTTGTTTAATGTTTCTGTCTCATGCTGCAGAGTTTCCTGCTCAAAGAAAAGAAAAGGTTACTTATCTTCCCCAACAACTGTTTTTTGAGATGTGTTGTGTCCATTCCAATTAGTTGTGTGCACGTGCATGCACAGCTGTCAGAAGATTTTTCCACTGGCGGCATCTGGTCGTCCTGCTGCCCCCTGGAGTAGTACCTTCATGGTGCTCAGTATAGAACCCTGCCAAACTTCCACCCCGCTCAGTTCCTTTTTGTGGATGGGTATTGGAATAGACATGAACAATACGGCTACATCTACACTAGCACACTATGTCGAAGTAAGAACATTAAAATAGGCTACTTCGATGCGTATCGTCTACACGTCCTCCAGGGCTGGTGCCGTCGACGTTCAACATCGAAGTAGCAACGAGAAATGTTGAAAGGAGCCGCCCCGGAAGGAAATGCGGAGCGTCCACACACACAAGTACTCCCTGTCAAAATAACGGGCCAGGAAAGCCCACGGACTGGGTCACAGGCTGGACTAGCCCTTCTGGGTCAACAGCAAGCCGCTCCTCTAAAGGGCCCCTCCCAGACACACCCAGCCCGCACAGCACAAGATCTGCAGAGCAGTAGCCACTGTCTCGCAGACCAAGTCACAGCAGATACAGACACGCAGCAGCAGCAGCAGCAGCAGGAAGAGAGGCCCTCCAGGTAGTCATCCAGGGGGCAAGCGCCCTGCTAGGTGCTGCCCGGGAGGCCGCCCAGTGGTTCCTGCCAGAGCAACCCTCCCCGGAGGCAGACGGGGATGCCCCCGACCACCGGGCTCCCCTCTTCCTCCCCCGCCGGCTGCTCCCCCGCCTCTGGAGCTACCCCACCACCTCCAAGTGGTGGGAGCAGCTCGTCATACAGGAGTGGGACGACAACATGTGGCTGAGGCACTTCCGTATGCGCCGGCAGACCTTCCTCGAGCTCTGCCAGTGGCTCACCCCTGCACTGAGGCACCACAACACCCAGATGCAGCATGCCCTCCCCATCGAGAGGAGGGTCGCAATAGCCATCTGGAAGCTGGGCACTCCAGACAGCTATCGCTCCGTGGGACACCAGTTTGGAGTGGGAAAGGCCACGGTCGGGGCCGTCGTCAAGAGGCCCGGGCACACACCCACTGGGGGGTGGGGGGGCCGGGGGTGTGCCTGGGGAGGGAGGGGTGCTGGGGAGGGAGGGGCTGGGCAGGGGGGTACCCGGGGAGGTGCCCGGGAGGGGGGGCCTGGGGAAAGGGCCCTGGGACACCCTGCACAGCCTCATGGGCACCTGTGTTCCCTCCCCACAGGTGGTCCATGCGCTTAACGCCATGCTGCTCCAGAGGGTCATCCAACTGGGGGACCTGGACACAGCAATAGTCGGATTCGCCGCCGTGGGGTTCCCGAGCTGCTTCGGGGCCCTGGATGGGACCCACATCCCCATCCACGCCCCAGACCACAGCGGAGGAAGATACATAAACCACAGGGGCTACCACTCCGTGATCCTGCAGGCCATGGTGGACTGTCAGGGACGCTTCTAGGACATTTACGTGAGCTGGCCTGGCTGCACACACGACGCCTGTGTTTTTAGGAACTTGGGCCTGTGCTGTCGGCTGGAGGCAGGGACCTACATCCCCCAGAGGGAAATCCCTCTGGGGGACACCACCGTGCCCCTCTGCCTCGTGGCAGACGCAGCCTGCCCCCTCCAGCCCTGGCTCATGCACCTGTACACCAGCCACCTCAACGCCAGCCACGAGCGGTTCAACGCCCGTTTGAACCGCGCCCGCCTGGTGATGGAGAGGGCATTGAGCCATCTGAAGGGCCGCTGGTGGTGCCTCCTTGCCCGACTTGTCAGCCTCCAAAACATCCCCCAGGTTGTGGGCGCACGCTGCACACTCCACAACATCGTCGAGAGCAAGAGGGAGGTTTTTGTCCAGGAGTGGGTGGTTGACGCTGGCACGGGCTTCCCCCAGCCAGCCGCCAGGCCCATCATGAGGGGGTACAGGTCCGCGAGGCCCTGTGGTCCCACTTTGATCAGGGAGACCCCTGAACATCTCCCTGGCCTTCCCCGGAAGACCCCTCACACACACAGCCCGCACTGCCTGCACACACCCCCCAACACCCGCACGCCACCCCCCGCAACAAGCACACGCCTCCAGCTTTTTTGAAAATAAAACCTTTTTTTTCTGAAAACTGCTAACTTGTTTTGTGCACAACAGAAACCGCAACCAGTATACAAAAAGCGGGACAACTATATACACGGGGGCCCGGCGGACGGCTCAGCTGTTGGCCCATCAGTCTGGGGTGGGCGAGGAGGGGTGCAACCCTCAGCAGGGTACGGCTAGCAACCCAGCCCCCCCGTGTCCGCGGTCCCCGGCATGGCCGGCTGAGGGCTGGAAGGACCGGCAAGTACAGCCAGGATGCCTCCACTGGCCAGTCTTCAGCCCCAGAGGGCTCTGTGGAGCTTGCAGGAGGCGAGGTGGGTGGGGTGGGAGGCGGGGCCTCGGGCGGAGCGGCAGGGAGGGCGGCCTGGGGGACAGCGGGGGGCGGGAGGCAGGAAACGGCCTCCTGAATCAACCTGGCTATGTCCCAGAACACCCCCATGAAGTCCTCCCATGCCGCCCAGCACCGGGTGGACTCCTCCCTGTCAAAGCGGAGTCTCTCCTTCGCCACCTCCGTCTGCCACCAGAGAGCTGCCAGGAGCTGCGGGTCCACAGGGGCCATCCCCAGGGTCCGGCAGTGGCGGGACCGTCCCGCTGCCCTTGGGGGTGTCTCCGGGTGCTGGCAGTAGCTGACCTCCAGCGGGCTGTCAGGGACGATGGAGGGTGCCTGGCTGCCTGGGGCGTCGGATGCTGCAGCTGCAGAGAGGGAGAGAGAGAGGGGAAGGCTGTTAGTACAGTGCCCTGGCCCGTGACCCGTTTCCCCGCCCCCCTTGGGTCCTGGGTCTCCATCCCCGTCAGTGGGTGTGATGTCCCTGTTGGCTGTCCCCATAGCATTGTCCCCCCACCCCGGGGTTAAGGCACAGTGCTGTCCATGGGTGCAGGTGCTGATGGGCACTGATGGCCATGCCACCATCCTGGGACCGTGCTGTGGCTGGGCGGTTGCAGGCTGGGGTCCGCTGGGGGTGTGTGAGGCTCCCAGTCATGTCTGGTGCCCCCACCCCATGGTCCATGGTTGTGTGCTCTGTGGGGAACGTACCTGACCATCCATTGCCGCGGTCAAGGGAAGCCTGGCTGGTGCTCCAGGAGGGGAGGTCGATGAGGAGCCCCCCCTCCTCACTGCTGGGCCCCTCCTCTGCTGTCCCGAGGGGAGGCTCCTCAGGTGGGCCCTGGGGTGCAGGGCTGGCCTCCGGGATGGACTACGGCTCCGAGGCCTACTGGGGCTCGTCAGCCGTGGTGTCAAGAGTGGCTGGAGGGGAGGTGGTGTCCCAGGGGCCCAGGATGGCTCTGAGCTCCCTGTAATAGGGGCAAGCAGCGGGGGCGGCCCCAGACCGTCTGGCCGAGTCCCGGGCCCGGGCGTACCCTTGCCACAACTCCTTCACCCTACTCCGGACGTGATCCAGAGTGTGGGCAGGGTGACCCCAGGCAGCCAGGTCCTCGGCCAGTTGCGCGCATGCTCTGCATTCCACCGCTTGCTCCCCAACATGTGGAGCACCTCCTCTTCACCCCAGAAGGTCTTGGAGCTCGGCCTCCAACCAGGAGGAGCCCCGCCTCTTTTTGGCCCCCCGCTTGGCTGCTGGGGGTGCCTGGGTCCCCTCAGGAGGGGAGCCCTGGGTGTGCTCGGGGGACTGGCTCAAGGCCATGGGTGGTGGGTAGATCGGTCAGGGCCTCTGGAAAGCGTGCAGGGCTAGCACATGCGTGTGCTGCTGCCTGCACGCTCTCAGCTTCCTGCCACAGGAAATCCGGGTCCGTGGTGCTTTAAAGGCTGCTGCGCGCGGGCACCATAGAGCCCCACAGCAGTTGGACAGAGCGTCTCAACCCCTCAGCTGATGGCCGCCATGGAGGACCTCGCTATTTTTAAGTAGCGGGACGCGGATCGCCTACACACACCCTACTTCAACGTTCAGCGTTGAAGTAGGGCACTATTCCCATCTTTGGATGGGAACAGCGATTTCGACATCTCACCGCCTAACGTCGATTTCAACGTCGAAATAGCACAAAGTGGCGGTGTCTACACGAGCCAAAAACTTCAAAATGGCCACGCAAATGGCCATTTCGAAGTTTACTAATGAATTGCTGAAATACATATTCAGCACCTCATTAGCATGGGGGCAGCCGCAGCACTTCGAAATTGACATGGCTCACCACCACGCGGCTTGTCCACACAGAGCTCCTTTTCTAAAGGAACCCAGCTACTTCAAAGTCCCCTTATTCCTATCTGCTCATGGGAATAAGGGGACTTGGAAGTAGCTGGGGTCCTTTCAAAAAGGAGCCCCGTCTGGACAAGCCGCGCGGCGGCGAGGCGCAGCATGTCAATTTCAAAGTGCCGCGGCCGCCTGCACGCAAATGAGGTGCTGAATATGTATTTCAGCGCTTCATTAGTAAACTTCGAAATGGCCATTTGCATGGCCATTTTGAAGTTTTTGGCTCATGTAGACACGGGCAGTGCATGTAGACATGATGGGTGCTATCTCAATGTTGTGCTGGCTACTTCGAAGTAGCCGGCTAGTGTAGATGCACCCTACATCTCAAAGAACAACAGTTACAAGAAGGTGAATAACTATTATTTTCTTAAAGTGCTTGTTATGTAAATTCCGAATTATTTCATTCCCAAACCCAAAAAGTTCCAGAGGCAGTGTTGGAGTTCAGATGTCCACTGACTGGAGCACTCTTCTACCAAAGGATGTGTCATCTCTGATCTGTTGCAATGTAAAAGTATGCTTGAGGACCTGTTGCCAATCTGCATACTTCCTGGGTGGAATGTGCAGCAGGTACACAGCTGGAGAAGCCTGCATCCTTGTGCTGCGTGCTCTAAGTAGAAGGGCAGGAACTTTTGCCAGGTGGTAGCACTCACATGCAGGATGTGGTCCACAATGAAATTTGTTGAGAAAAGACTGGAAGACCTTTCATCCTATCAGCCACAGCCACAAATCATTGAACAGACATCCAGAATGGTTTCATTCTTTCAATGTAAAAGGCCATGGAAGGACCTGCTGAGATGACCCACCAACTCATTCTGTACTCAAGGAAGGTGCAACGCTTTCAGATGTATCAAATGAGCTTCACCTAAGTCCTACAGCATGAGGGCTTCCTGACACAGGGGAGAAGAGCATGCACTCCTTGTTCATTGACATAAAACACTGCTGTGGCGCTGTCTGAGAAATATGTTCCTGCCAAGTGGGATTGGAAATTCTGGCATGCTAGGTGGATCACTCTCAACTCTCTAGCATTCATGTGGAGAGTGAGTTCTTCCAGAGACCAGAGGCTTTGTGTCCTAAGGTCTCCCAGATGTGCTCACCAGTCCAAGGCTTAGATGTCTGTCACTAACAAGAGGGATGGCTGAGGACTGGTGAAGGGGATCCCTGCATCCAATACCTGTAGGTTGAGCCAGCACAGGAGGGAGTTGAGGACTGTGTGAGGCAGAGTCACAACCTTGTCCAAACTGTTCTGAACCAGCTGGTACACTGAGGCAAGCCATGAAGCTCCTGAAGCCTGAGCCTAGTGTGCTGTGCCACATAGGTAAAAGCAGCCATGTTTCCCAGGAGTTTCAGGCTGTTCCTTGCTGTGGTAGTGAGGAACTGCCTGAGATTTCAAATAATGTTGCCTGGGCCCTGGAACCTCAATTCCAGAAGGTATGCCCTGGACCTGTGCATAGTCCAGTACCATATCAATTTTACCCCCTGGACTGGGTATAGTATGGATTTCCCCACTTTCAGGAGAAGGCCTAGATCACTGAATGTTATTTTTATAAAGTCAACTTGTGCCTCCACTTGAGTAGTAAAGGGACTTTGAAGTACCCCAGACACTTCGAAGTACTGGTGGGTGAGCTGTGCTAGATGCAAGCCAGGACTTCGAAGTTAACACTTCAAAGTTGCTGCCGGGGAGGGGGTGGGAATTTGCTTAATGAAGTGCTGCATATGCACTGCAGCATTTCATTAATAAACTCCCAACACCCTACTTACCATCCTCCCTTCGAAGTAGGGAGGTAGAGTAGACACAGCCAAAGAGAAATGGAGTGGAAGGACAGGAGGGCTGAAAATTGTAAGACATATTCCCTCTCTACCATGCAGAATATTCAACAGTCCAATGTGATACAGGCCCACACAGAGCAGAAAATGATAGGTGGGATGAAAACATAAGGTGAGATGGATCCAGTTGTGGCACTAGTGTGTCATCTCTGAGCACATCTTCTAAAGGCCTGCTTCTGGCCCAAAGACAGCTTGGTTCGGCCAGAGTTCTGCAGCAGGTAGAACCACAGGGGAGGCTGTGGCCAGAGAACCTTCCACTTAGTTGCAGGAATATGTAGACCCATAGACTTGAAGGTAGCCCTTGAGTCCTTTAAATGGTGGAGCCTTTTGTCTGTTTTCTCTGAAAAGAGGGCCAAACCCTTGAAGAGAAGGTCCTACAATGTCTGCTGGACCCCGTAATGGAAACCACAGATCTTCAACCAGGAGCTTCTCCTCATTACCACCCTGGGCGTCTTTGCACATGTATGTCCTGTCCCACGCCACAGGTGTTATACGAGTATCTGCTTATGATGGCTTGCTTGTTTGATATGTGGAGCTGTAGCCCCTGCAATTGAATAGGCTTTCCTCCCAAACAGGTCTGTTTTTTTAGCCTCCCAATTTTTAGGTGAAAGCCCATGGTAGTCCTGATATTCATGCTGACTGACTGCCTCCACTACTAGGAAATCAAAGGGTGGGTGAGTGTAAAAAAGTGCTCATATTCTCTTGAGGGAACCAAGTACTGCCTTCCATTCCTCTTGGTCATACAGTCTGCCACAAGGTCTTTGTGACCACACAGATAGTCTTAATCAGTGGCAGGGCAATGAAGGTGGGGCCCAAAGGATGAGGATGTTCACCATGGGGTCAGCATCCTCTGTCACCTTCTCTGCTCAAATTCTGGACCATGCACTGAAGCAGCTGTTGTAAAACCCTGCAGTTATCCAAAGCTGGAACCACTTATGTCCCCACAACAGCCTCAACTGGAGAAGATGGCAAGAATAAAACCCCTGGCAATGGCCTTGCTCATTGCCCTCAGCAGCGAGGGGGTCACGCGGTGCCCAGAATTGCTCTGTCAACACCTCCACAGTCTTTGGTACCAAGGTTGCTGGTACCGCCACTGTAGTCAGTGCTGCAATCTCTAGCCCTGACTCTGGTGGTCAGCCCAGGTGTCCAGCAGGGCCAATAAGTCAGAGGTTGCACTGAGGCAGCCCTGGCACCAGATAAAATTGTAAATCATGAAAGGACCTGGACCTTCTGTAGCTGGCTTTGATCCTATCAAAGCATTAGGATTCCACCTCCAACACCAAGGCTTCTGAAAACAAGGACCATAAAGGAGCAGTGCTCTGTGAGCAGCCAGTGAGCAATGCCAGGGATTGGTTCCCTCACATGGGTGGACCAGGCCAGGAAGAGATGTGCCAGAGATGGATATTGGCACGTCATCATTGCTGGCTTGCCTCCTGATGGAATTGCGGGGGCGAGGGCAGAAGTCACCAACATTTGTCCCTCTTCTCTTGGGAGGACAGTACTGTGAGGCATTTCAGGTCCTGAGCTGCCTTGGACATCTACAGCATAGAAAGTCAGTCCAGAAAGCAGTAAGGGCCCAAATTTGACCAGACCAAAGGGGGCAGGAGTTGATCACACCCTGAGAGGAGGCATAGCTGACACAACTTGGGTCTCTTTCCCACTCACTCCTTGGACTTGGAAATGGGGCAACTAGCACTCTCTGACCTTTTCTTCTTCTGGGGTACCAGGAATTGGTACCAACGCCTCACAGAAGACTGTCTCCGGGTAGAGCCGAGTCTTTCTGGAGTCCTTCCTTGGTGCCACCTCATGCATCATCAGTGCTGGCATACTCCATGCAGATGAGGAGGTCCTGGGGGGTGGGCTCCCTTGACCCAGTGTCAGATTGTGGCTTGAGTACAGCCTCTATGAGGAGGATCTTGAGTCTTGGCTCACAGTCTTTTAAGGCCCTAAGGCAAAACCCCGTACAGATCCTGCACCCCTCCTTCTGGTGTCTCTCCCTAAAACACTTTAAAAGAGAAGTGTGTGGGCTGTTCTTGGGCATAAATTTCCCACAATCCTCAGATTTAAACCCCAGGAATTGAGGCATATCAAGGTACTGGGGAAGCACTGGGGAGGTATGCCTGAAAGGAAACTTATGAACTATTAACAACTACTACTACTACCAAACTAACTATATATACTGAAAGTGGACACTGCCAAAAAAGTGCCTGTAAAGGGAAGAGCAACGAGATATTCCATCTAGCCATCACTGGCAGTAAGAAAGAACTGAGAATGGCAGGTCAGTGGCGACTCTGGGGCATCCTGGCTGACCAGATGGATGTTGCTGGGGAATAGATCTTTCAGCTCCTATGTATCCACACACCTAACTGGAACTGAATATTTTAAATTAGGTTCAATTATAATGTTTTAAACAAAAATAATAAGAAATCCTGTGGTACCTTATAGACTAACAGATATATTGGAACAAACTTTTGTGGGCAAAGACCCACTTCACCAGACCACCCTCTAAAATCTGCAAGGCTGCTAGGTGGAGAAATCCATTCACATTTGTTAAGTATTATGCACTCTAACTGGCTGGTAGATCTGATATCAGAGCGGAAGAGCACTCTTACAATCTCTATTCAGATACTGGAACTGACACTACTTCCCACCATCATGGAGACAATACTTGGATTCTGTTGTATTACCTTCCTCCAATAGTTCTGTAAAGGCACCTGATGTGTGACATGTAATAATGTTATTTTAAGTTCTACATCTCTCTTAGCACCAAATTCCAATCACAGCACATTTTGTGACAGCTTTAACCAAATTTCACACTTGCAGAATTCTAATGACAGCTACCATTTTGCCAAAAACATTATGAGCAGTATAAAAGATTGCTGTCAGATCCAGTTCCCCGCATGCTTTAATACTGGTGTAATTTTAAGTTTAAAAGATTAACATTGAATAGTATTTCATTACAAACACTATTAAGATACTGTTAAAATGAAATTCTAACAGCTAAATAAAAAACTACCTGGCTTATTGAAAAAATTACTAACCTTCTGCCACTCAAGTTCTTGTTTCTCCATAATAATTTTATTAATTTGATCTTCATAATTAATTTCAGCAGCCTAGTTTGAAAAATATAAAAGCAATTATCCATAATTTTAAACACATAAGAACTATTAGTAAAGATGAGTTACATACCATCATGACTAGTGCAGTCTTGTTCTTCTGCTTTTCAACTACAGTTCAATATACAGAGTAATTTGTTTCTACCCACCAAAAAACAAGGATGTCAAAATACCATTAAACTAAAATCATATATACATACATATGGTATAAACAGCAAACATAGACATTGTTTTTGATCAGAAAAATCATAGCACAAATGAAATAAGTAAAGGTTGATAGGAAGAGATGAAAGATTGGGAAAAAGGAAATCAATTAATTTAATACATAGTAATATTCTCCTTGTCATACCTATCCTCTTCCACAAACCAAGACTCACAGGTTACATCTACACTAGTCCCCTTCTTCGAAGGGGGCATGGAAATCAGCCTGCGTGGAGAATACTAATGAAGTGATGTGGTGAACATGAAGCACTGCATTAGGATAATTCTCCCTGCAGCAACTTCAGAATTGCAAACTTCAAAGCGCCGGCATGCTGTGTACTTGCAGGCACTGCCAAGTACCCACACAACTTCAAAGTACCCTTACTCCCAAAAATTCATTAGATATTTGCCTACTTTTACGACAGGTCACATAAAAAGCACTAGCAAAGTGGTAGAAACTAAAATTTCATTCAGACAAAATGAAAATAAGAATTTTTTTAAGTAACAGTAATAATGCACTGTGATACTTCTGTATTTTTATGACTGACTTTAAGCTAATAGTTTTTAAGTGAGGTAAAACTTGGCAAATGGAAGACAAATCAGTCTCTTGAAAGGAATACAGTAGTCTGGAAAGCTTGAACTGCCGTGCTAGAGACAAACGCCGATGCATGGTCAATGTTCCACCTAATCTTCTTCATCCTTGTGCGGATTCTTTTCCATCCATGTACAAACTAAATTTTTATATGCACAAATCATTTGTGTGAATGTGCACCACCAATAGAAACATAAAACCTACCTGTGGGCGCTGTAATACTCAGTTGGGTGGCACATGAATTTCTCCTGAGCAGCCATACAAGCGCACTACCTACAGGGAACACTGTGCACCACATAACTTGAGGTGCCCAGGGTAACCCTCCCTGGAAATGCCAAAGTAAGCCCAGGTTCAAAAAGGATATCAGATACTCCCAGGACTCATGGATAACACTAAAGTTAAACTCCCCAACCAGTTACAAAATGTGCTTTTGATTCCTAACTTGATTATCAGGAAACAAAAAAGAAATCACACAACCCAATCACACAACTGAATTCCAGTTCTAGCTTTTTGCATTTCTAGGCAGCATTTCTTCGCTCTTCAACAACCCAGTCAACTTGATTTATGCTTCTAGAGCAGGGGTCGGCAACAACCAGCCCACAAGATGGATGTGGTTTAGCAGGTTAGCTACTGGTGGGCCACCAGACACCTCATTTACCTGTATGTCCACAGGTATACCTGTTCTCAGCTCCCCTTTGGCTGAGGTGTGGTGTTTCTCAGCCAAAGGGAGCTGTGGGAAATGGCAGCCTGGCCTGTGGCACTTCTTGCAGACCCCAGCGGCTGGGAATGGCAGAGTGGCCAATGGGAGCTGCAAGCAGCTGTACATGTGGATGCACAGCTAAATAAAACATTTGACAACCTGCATTCAGCCCCTGGGCTGCTTGTTGCCCACCCCTCTACCAGAGGTCACTTGTTAACAATTGTCTGAATGTAGCCAATGCTCTTTAGTTTTATTTTATAAAAGTATGTATTTTGTAGACTATTCTTAATCCAACACACACTCAATTTCAATTTGTTTAATCTCAAGGGCCATTTCTAAACATAAACGGCCCAAAATATGCTTATGAGCCGTGGATGCAAATTCCCCATGCCTCATTAGCATAAGGTCACGTGATTTGGAGTCTGGAAAATGTTCTTCCGGACTCCAAAACGCCGTTTAGAAGCACAGCCCCTGGGTGGGGGGCGGGTCTTCCAGAAGGAAGTCCTTCTTCCGGAGGCCACTTCTTCCTGAAAATTTTTGGGAAGAAGTGGCCTCCAGAAGAAGGACTTCCTTCCAGAAGACCTCCTGGGGGCCACACTGCTAAACGGTGTTTTGGCATCTGGAAGAACATCCTCCAGACTCCAAATCACGTGACTTTATGCTAATGAGGCATGGGGAATTTGCATATTTTGGGCCGTTTATTAGTATGCCACTTTCGGTAGAAACGGCCAAAATGAACATGTGAACAAAAGTTTGAAATGTGAATAAGGGTATGAGCAAACAAAGAGCTACATTTTAGTATATATTTTGGTTTAAAATGTTAGGACTCCTCAGAAAAATGTACTATTACTGAGACTAATTAAAAATCTTAATATGTATCTATTTTGCTAATATTAATCATTATAAATTTAACTAAATAAACACAGACCATTAAACACAGGATTGAAAATTAGGTTAAAAAAATCTTTGATATATTCATGACCTCAAAAAATGCCAGCAATGAAAAATGTTGAACCAATAGGGTTTTTTAATTCCCTCCCAAATCTACACAAACGTCATCTTGATTTCTGCCCTAGATGTTACAAAAAAGAATTTGGAAACTATCAAAAATGCCAGTACATAAAATGACTAATGGTGGAAAGACATCAGCATATGAACTTGTCAGAAAGAGTAACAACTATCTAATAGAGATGTACTTATGTGAAATTGCTAACAATTAAATACGTTAGCTAACGTTAATGCTTTCACTTCCTTTATAGCATTTCTATCTTTTACTCATTGTATACTGAAAGTTTTTAAAAGTTGTCCTCCCATTTTAAAAAGTCCCTCAGGCTGTTTTAAAAGACAACTTTGCTATATTTAGGAAGAAAATACTGTATGCAACTTTAATAAGGTATCAAAAGACCACAAAACCTTAAAAAATGTTTATTTTTTATTAGCTGCCTTAGGACTACAAGGATTTAAGTGTTTTTACAAAACACTACCATAACAATAAAAGAGGAGTAATTTGATGGTTTATTTACTTGTTATAACCTTTAGAAAAAGTGTCAAGCCTATTTTAAAGTGTTTGCTTCAGGCTGCAGTTTTACAAGATGGGTTGTGGATTTGTCAGGCCCTCTCAGTTCTTGACCCTGAACAGATTTAGGAACAGAGGACAGCTGGGCTGATGTCCAAGCAGCCAAAACTGCTGTTAGGTACTTTAACTATCTTTTTCAAACTCATAATCCAACTCCTACGAAACTGCACATGCAATTTCTCATACTGCTCACTGCTTGATCAAATAGTATATACTTTTCTGTTTCCTAGTCTGCTCAGGATTCTTTACTTGAGCTCAATACCAAAATAAACTTATAAAAGGCCATCTGCATATTTCTTCAATTAATATTCTCTGCCTTTAACATTTATTTGGAGGACTAAGAGTTAGAACAGTATTACACTGAATTTGCTGACAATTTCCAATATTCTTGATAGGACCTCATTGGACATTCAAAGATATGATTTTTTTAAAGCCCATTAATAATCAAACATTGGATGTACTGTCAAAGACATTCTTTGTTCAGACGCACTGTCAACTAAATGTCTATATATACCTGGGATAAATAACACACTGGCTGAACAACTACTTTCCCCTTTGAAAGGTCTTTTTTCACTCTTCTCTCCTTGATCCCAAGACAGCCTTGTACTCTTCTGACTCTTCTCCACAGTTATTTGGGCTGATACATATGATGTTCTTTGCCTTTAACCAACCAATTCCCTGTCAAAAATCCCATTATTTTCCACACCAGTAGCTGTGGACTCACTAATTGCTTAATATCTTAAAACATTGCTGCATGGCCTGATCTCAATATCCATTAGGAGATCTGGAAACCTCATCAGTGACTTTACAGTTTCTTATATTCCCTTATCTAACATAAGTCAGCAAGACTGGTCCACAGCATGATTTCCACAGAGCAGTCTATATAAGCCACTGAATACCAACCTTCATTCTTAATATGCCATTATTGGCTACTAAGTCTAAATTTCTACTCTTCCTTTATTTCCTCAGTAATTTTTACTCATTCTTATATACCAAGAACCTTCTTTATTTTCTAACTCATAATCCACCTCCCACAAAATTGCATCCACTCTTCAGATCTTCTTCTACCTACCTTTTCTCAAATCAGATGTAAGGAGTCTGCTGGCTTCATTTTATCATTGTGTTCTATTTCACACCATTTAGATTATAAAAATTTCATGTTAGGGACCAGATACTGGAGGAAATCTCTGGGGAGGGCAGCCTCATATTTAGTAGGTAAGAGTACCAAGATTGTCTTGACCAGTTTGGAGTTATCAGTATTGTTCTCACTCTGTCCTACTTTATTTTGATGATAATACAAAGTATGACAGATAATGGTGGTAATGCATACATGAGGGGAGCAGTCCATGGAACTGAGAACGCGCTCCCCCAGAGGGTGAGGTCCCAGGCCCACTGCTGAGCAGTAAAATGGCATTTGGCATTGTTGCTGTAAACAAACAAGTGTATGCTGGGGCATCCCCATCATTTGAATACTGGTTTCAGGAAGCTGGGATTGATTTCCCGTTTATAGGTGTTGATGAAGGGTCTGCTGAGATCACCTGCAATGGTAAGTAGCAATAAGGGCTATGTTGTGTGGGATGAACCATTCCTACAATCAAATTGTCTCCATGCACAGTGGATATGATTGGGCACTGTTTATATAAAACACTGTGGTAATCTTGTCTGTTAATATTTGTACTACTTTATTCACAATCAGGTATAAGAATTGTCGGCATGCCCAGAGGGTTGATATGAAACCTGGATTCCTTGAGAGACCACAGGTCTTAGGCGGTGTGTCCTTCAAGGTGAGCACCCCACCCAGCAAAAATTACACGAGTTGTCACTGTTACCACCGACGGTTTTCAGAATGGTATTCTTCTGAGTAAGTTGTCTGGTATCGTCCACCATGAGAACAAGTATTTGATCTTGAGTGGCACATAGAGCATCTTGGCTATGTTGTGAAAGTGACGTCTGTATACAGTGTGAAACCACATTTGGAATGGTCTCATACATAAATATGCATAAGGGACACAAATATTGCCTCCGACATGTGTCCAAGCAATTTCAGGAATGTCTTTGCTGTTGTCTGGTGGCTGTTTTGAACTAATCATAGCAGGTCAACGATTGCCTTTGCCCTTTGAAGTGGAGTACTTCTGTAGGTGCTGTGCAATCCATGAAGGCTCTTCTAAACTCCAACGTCTGGGATGGGGTTATTGAACATTTTGAAGGTTGAGCTGGAGCCCCAGCTCTGTGAAGAGAGCCCTGGATACCACAGCTGCCTCCTTTGTAACTGTGAAAGAGGGCCCTTTCAGAAGGCATTCTAGGTATAGGAAGATGGTTTTTCCCTTCCTGCGTGAGCTGTTAGCACCACAAGAACCCTGGAGAATACACAAGGAGCTGTCGACAGGCCACATGGCAATACAATGTATTGGTAATACCGGTTGAGAATTGCAAAATATAGGAATTGCCTGTAAGCTGAGTGTATGGTGACATGGAATTGGCATCTTGGAGGTAGAGGATACCTAACCCATCTCTCTTCTCCAGAAAAGCTTAGTGCTGGAATTTCCAAAATGTTGAGTTTCACTTTGCCCCTTTGTGTTCTTTTAATGTGTAAACTTTTCTAAATATGGAGAGTAAAAACATTACTTTTGTGATACATTTGAGAAATGTAGATAAGGTACATAAATTTATCTTTAAAGATATTCACATTAGAATATGAGCATCACAAATAAATACATCACAACTGTAAAATGAAGAAGATAAAAAACACAAAATGTAGTTCTCACAAAACTAAAAGTTTTAAGACGAAAGAAATCAGGAGATATGAATGATATAAATGCCACAATATTGTACATACTTCACAAGGACCTTGGTGTGAGGGACAGGGCAAGACTGAAAGGTGGCTTATGTTTTCCCCAAGAAACTAAAATTCCTTTTTCTTCCTCCCATTCCTTCCCAAAATTAGATTTTTCTTTATTTTACTCTTTGTAGCCAAATTCTAAAATCCAGTCACTAGCTTCAAGAAAGAAAATGCCCCTAGAACAGGCTCCTCCAACTACCACCTTTTTGATTAATAACCAAATTAATTTGTCTTTTCCTACATGGATACAAATCAGTTATAATGAAAAAAAATCAGCACTAAAATTCCTTTTAGTACTCAGTGAGTCACTATTTCTATTACTATAACTGCTGACAAACTACCCCCTATCTCCTACATCAATAGTTCTCAAGTTGTGGGTCAGGACCACAAAGGCCGTTTCTATGCAGGCAAGATCTTCCAGAAGAACGGTGCCTTCTTCCAGAAGATCTGAGGAGCTTCTACACATGTAAGATGCTCTTTCGGATTTCTTCCGGAAGAAGGTGCCCCCTCTTCCAGATTCTGTATTCCTTTCCAGAATCAGGAAGAGGACCTTCTTCCAGAAGATTCTTCTGGAAGAAGGCACGTGTAGATGTTCCTGGACTGCTTCTTCTGGAAGAAGCAGTCCTCCATGGTGGCAGCCTGCTGGAGAGCAGGGCTGCTCTGGGCACCCCCAGCGAGCCTCTATGGTCCCCAGGTCCTTGTAGCCTTTAAAGCTGCAAGGACCCAGAGACCCTGTGGCAGGAAGCTGAGAGTGCAAGACAGGCAGCACGTGCAGGGCTGCCTGCCACACTCTCCCGAGGCCCCGCAGCACCCAGCAAGTCCCGACCCACAGGGATGGCTAGCCACCCAGTACCCCGCACCGCCCAGGGGAGCCCCAGAAACCCGGACAAGGGGAGCCAGGATCCCAAATGGGCTCAAAAACAAAGGGCCCCCTCCTGGACTGAACCAGAGCTCCAGGACCTCCTGGGGCTCTGGCGTGATGAGGATGTCTTCCAGGACACCAGTGGGCACCGGAGGAACGCCCCAGTCTTTGCCCACCTAGCCCAGCGCCTGGCTGCCTGTGGCCACCCCTCCCGGACACCAGAACAAGTGCGGTGCAAAGTGAAGGAGCTGCAGCAGGGGTACATGTGGGCCCAGGACAGTGCCTGCAGATATGGCCGCGCCCCGCCAGCTGCCCCTTCTACCGGGAGCTGCGGGACCTCCTGGCTGCAGATGATGCCTCTCCACCCCGCGTCACTGTGGAGACAGCTGCAACTGAGCCCCCTGCCACACTGGAGGAGGGGCACAAGGGACCTGCCATCGTAGACGTCCCATCTGATGGGGAGTCCACAGACGGGTCCCTCATCATTGCGGTGCCCTCCACTGCCAGCAGCCAGGTCTCCTACAGTCAGGCATCACCTGACATATACGAGGCCACCTCAGGTAAGTGTGCACAATGGAAAAGCACAGTGGGGGGAGGGGGGCACCTGGGCCCCAGCCCTGGGCTCTGAAGCCCTAAAGCCCGTCCCCGGTCGGGACCCAGGGCACACCCATGCCTGTGAGCAGCACCCGGCTCCCTCTCCCATGGAGTGCTCCCTGAGCATGCTGAGGCCCCCTCCAGGCAGCAGAGCTGCATCTGGAACCCCCCATGGCTGAGCTCCCCCCAGCCCACAAGTCCATTGCTAGGGTGGGCCACCATGGATAGCACCCCCGCTCTGGCATCATGCCCCAGTGGCCGCCGTGATGAGTGCACGCAAGCCCGCACGGCGGCCTCCCCTTACACACGCCCATCCCATGGGTCTGTGCAGGGGGTAACCAGCTGGGGAGACTGGGGCCATGCCACCCAGGTCCCAGATGTGGTACTGACTTCCCCCTCTACCCCCACCCTCTCTCTCTCAACAGCAGTACCATCTGAGGGCCAGGGCAGCCGGACGAGGAGCCCGGGGCCTGCCAGCCCCATCCAGGCCAGAGGCCCCAGCCCACTAGTTGGGCCCGCACCAGCCCCAGCTCTGTGGCAGTCACCGGTGGGCCAGATCCGATGCAGCCGCTGTGAGGAAGAGGTCGTGGCCTACATGGCGGCCCTCAACCAGCAGAACGCCCTCACCGAAAGACGGCTGGCCCTCGATGAGGCCGAGCTCCAGTGGAGGCAGGGCCTTTATGCACAAAATGCATTCTTGTAAAGTAAATCGAAAGAATGCAGTGCTTCTTTCACAGGAACTCTTCTGGTGCTGGATCAGGAAGAGTGCTGTCTTTCGAAAGAGTCTTTTGAAGGGAAACGTATGTAGATGCTCCCTGTGCCCCTCTTTCAAAAGATGGGTTCTCGATGGTGCTGGCCTGCAGGGGTGCGGAGACACCCTGGCTAGTACATTCACATCTCTATGGTCCCTGTGTCCAGCTGTCTCAAAAGGCGTCAGGAGCCATGGAGCCCCCGTGCAAGAAGCTGAAAGCGTGGTGGCAGTAAGGTGACAAATCTGACAGCCCCATGCCTTCCCACCCACGCCTTCAACATAGAATCCGACCAAGGCAGCCAGCCATGCACCCGGGAGGTGGCCAAGGGGTTACAGGAGCCCTCCCTGGGCCACCAGGAAAAAGGTCCCTTCATGGACTGAGCCAGAGCTCCACAACCTCCTTGGATTATGGCAGGATGAGGCGGTCCTCCAGGAGACATCTGGCAAGCAGCAGAACACCTCTGCCTTTGCCCCACTGGCCGCCCGGGAATGACCTGCCTGGAGCAAGTGCACTTGAAGGTTAAGGAGCTCAGGCTGGGCTATTCCCGGGCCTGGGACACAGCCAGGTATTCAGAAAAAGAATCCACCAACTGTCCCTTCCTACCAGGAGCTATGCAGCCTCATTGGGCCTCAGGACACCCCCTGCCTCCATGGCCCTTGATGTCACAGCAGACGAGCCGAACCCTGAGGCATAGGAGCAGCCAGCACCCTCCAGCTGGACCACCCTACCAGGAACGGAGCCAGAACCACTCTCAGAGAATTTGAGCAATGGGGACCTCACCATCGCCATGCCCTCACAGTCATCCAGCTGAGAAACATCCAGCAGGCCATCATCGGATCTTGGTGACAGTACTCTGGTAAGTACCTGGCAGGGCACACAACCCAGGGCATGGGGAGGTGGTGCCCACCTCTGCCACAACTGGAAGTGGGCCAGGCACATGGTCACCAGCCTCAGTCCAGTCACATCCCGGAAGGCCGTGCCTCCTGGCTGATGGAAACGGCCACAGGAGACACTCAGTGCCTGCTCACATGGACAACGCTGCAAGCTGCCTGTGTAGGAGGGGAAGCCCAGACTACACCTGCTGCATGCCCCACCCATGCAGGGACCCCTCAGTGCGTGGGATACCCCAGAGCCGCCAGACCATCTAACAGTGGGGTGGGGGGCTACTCCCCATGGGGGGTGGTGGGCATGGCCCTTGGTGCTGGGCTACAGGACTGACCCTCTCTCCTCTTCCATCCATACAGCTGAGCCATCCAAGGGCCAGATGAGCCCCGTTGAGCCTGTGGAGAGGGGAGCCTGCCAGCAGTGGAGGAGAGGGCCAAGGAACCCACACCACTGGTGGGCCCACCACTGGTGGACCTGCAGCTTGAGGGCTCATCACTGTGGGTGGGACAATGAGGCCGCCGCCTACACGTCCTCCCTCCACTGGATAGAATGCCCTACTGGAGGTGTGGCTGGCTCTGGAGCGAGTCAACCTGGCCTGGTGGCGGGAGGCCTGGGGCGAGATAGCAGAGGCCATCACTGACCAAATGGCCCAGCCTCCTGCCCCCCTCAGTTGCCTCCCCAACCAAGACCATTAAACCCCTCCCGCGCCCCTACCTCCCCTTGCTCCCAGAATCATCTCAGCTCCAATGTGCACCCCAGAACCAGGGCAGTAGGACCTCCTGCAGCCACCACAGCTTGCCCCCCACCCTGTTCCATGCCCCCCCAAGTTGAGATGCCCCCACCCCATCCCACATCGCCCAAGCTGAGATGCCCCTTCCCCTTGGCCCCCAAGTTTATATGCCCTGCCCCGTCCCATGCCCCCCACTGTATATAGTTACCCCACATTCCCCACTGTATATAGTTACTTGCAAAGTTTATATTTTTCCTGAAGTTCACATATTTTGTTAAACAGTTTATTTTTTCACCAGCCCCATGTCCCTTGTTATTGGTGGGAGTGTGGTGAGGGGTGGATGGGCAGGAGGGACCTGCTGAGGGTGCCTGAGGGAAGGTCACTGGGGGTCACAAGTGAAGCTCTCGCGGAAGGCCTCCCTGATCCGCATGCCATCCCTGTGGGGCTGGAGGCTTGGGACAGCGGCTAGCAGCTCATAGTCAGGGCCGGCCTCAGCTGCCCACCCCTGGACAAATGCCTTGCCTTTACCCTCCACCATGTTGTGGAGGGCACAGCACTCCCTCCACCACCTGGGAGACATTATGCAGCCCAACCTCCAAGCACATAAGAAGGCATCTGAAACAGCCCTTCAGGCGCCTGAATGCACACTCTACCAGGTAGCGTGCCTGTTTGAGCTGTGGTCTGGGGCATGGATTGCAATGCATGTGCCATCCAGGGCGCTGACACAGTGGGGAAATCCAAGATCAGTGAACCTGGTGATGGCCATGTCCAGGTCCCCAGTGGTGATGACCCTCCAAAAAAGCATCATGTTGATGACTTTGATGACCTGCACAGGAAGGAGAGTGGATGCACACAAGTGTGTGATGGGGTGCACCCTGGCCCCAGCAGGCTCCCTTACCCCTCCTGGGCCCCTCTTCCCCTGACCTCAGCCCCCTGCTCCCCAGCAAGGCCTGTGGGGGAGTGGGGAAGCAGAGTCACCGGGGGATGGGCCTCCCTGCCCCTGCTGTCCTGCCCCCAGCCCCAAGGGCCCCCCTTGCCCAGGAGCCTCCTCCCCCATTCCCATGGTAGACATAGGACCACAGCATGCCTTACCTCCATGAGGACAGCCCCAATGATCTCCTTGCCCACCCCAAACTGGCATTCCATGGACAGTAGCTGTCCAGGGTGGCCCGCTTCCACACCACAATGGTGACTCACTTCTTGAGGAGGAAAGCGGGCTACATGCAGATGTCCAGGTGTTGGAGGGCAGGGATGAGCCAGTTGCAGAGTTCCAGGAAGGTCTGTTTGGTCATCCTAAAGTTCATGAGCCAGTGATTGTCATCCCACTCACCCATCACGAGTCGGTCCCACCACTTTGAGCTGCTGGGATGGCTCCAGAGGCACCAGAGCACCCCGAGGGGGTGCAGCCAGGGCTCAAGGAAGAAGGCCTGCATGACCGCAGCAGAGGGGTTGCCCACCGAAGGAGGAGTAGGAGGACAGCCATGAGTGCCATGGCCAGCAGACCAGCCACAGCGCTGATGGAGTCCATGTTGGGGAGCTGCTAGGGATACATTTGCCTCTGCAATGGGCTTCTGGTCCATGCACCGGGTCTGCTCTACTGTGATCAGCTCAGTAGACCTCGGCAACATGTGCAGGAACGTGGTGTTTGGGAGGGGCCCTTTAAGGGAGTGCATGTCCGGGACTCCTGAAAAGGCTTGCTGGCCATGCAACCCCATCCACAATATTTTCTGGACTGTTCTTTCGAAAGAGCGGCCAGAGCTGTGTGGTCACTCTTTCAAAAGAGGAGACAGATCTTTTGAAAGAGCTGATCCACTTTTTGTGTGTGGACACAATCTTTCAGAACAAGATCTCCAAAAGGGATCTTCCAAAAGATCTTCTTTCAAAGGGTCACTGTACTGTAGCAATAGCCCTTCTGTCCTAGACTAAATCCAGAGTTCACAGTAATTAAGATATAGTAAATTTATGACAATTGCAACTACACCAAGGGCCTAGAGATATTTGATTTATCTACTGTGTAGTAATCAGTATAGATATAGTGCTTACATTGTAGTGCCATTTAACTTCCAAAATAGATAAAAACAAAGATAAATGTTATCAATGCAGACTTTTTTCTGTAATTTCTACAATATACTTTTGGTCAAAGATATCAAATAAGTAAAGTATAATTCTGTGAAAGGTAGAAACAATATTTTTCAGCAAATCAAAAAGAAAAGTACTACCAAATGTTAACTAGAATCTTTCACAAAATAACAGAAAAACAAAATAGATGTTACTCATCATCATCAACCATGGGCTCAGCGCCCATTCGTGTCCAATGCCTCCCTCACTATTTTCTTCTATCTTTCCCTGTCCAGTACAGAGTGGCTTAGTTTCTGTAGACTAGCTCTGCAACAACCTACTACAACATCTACCCATTCTCTTCAGGGATTGCCTCTTCTATGCAACCTATCCATTATGCTGACCACCAAGATCTTGACTTTTTGTTCGTCGTTCATTCTGCAGATAGTCCTAAATAGCTGTAACTTCTCCACATTCTCTAGTTCAATCCTGTCTACACTGATCTTCCTTTCTATTTCCTTATCTCCAAACACCATTGTTTTCATTTTATCAATGTTCACAATCAGTCCATACTGTTTCCATTCCTCATTTAGCACCTATACTGTTCTCGCTAGCTTCTCTTCATCTTCTTCTATGATAACTATATCATATGCAAATCTCAAGTTGTTAATTCTCATCCTGTGCACTGATAACCCTTCTACCTCTTCCTTGATCCTGTTCATCATTCTCCCTAGGTGCGTGGTGAAGATACTTGGTGATATTGGATCCTCTTATACCTCTACTCGTTCTAAACCAACTTCTCAACCCTCTGCATGATCTCATTGCTGCCTCTGCATTGTCACTGATATCCTTCAACAACCGTATCAGTCTGCTGTCCACTCCGTATAACTCCAACACTGCCCAAGTCACTTTCTGGTCTATCCTGTCAAGCGCCCTCTGAAAATCAACAAAGCTATTGTAGATGTTCTTGTTCTTTTATCAAGCTTTCTCTGCTATCAATCTTAGTGCCAATATCTACTGTATGTTACTTCTATGTTTCCTGAATCTTGCTTACTCATCCGCTAGATTGTTCTTCTGTCTGTGATCTCAGTCCCTCTGTCAGCATCACCATCAGCACTTTGCCTAGATGACTCATTAGGGCAATCGTTCTGTAGTTCTTACACTTCAATGCACTTCCTTTCTTGTATATTGTCTCTAGCACAGATCTTGTCCATTCTTTATGTGCCTTCCCTTCTTTCCATGCTATATTACGTAGTCAGTGCATTTCTTCAATCATACTTTCCCCACTGTATTTGATCGTCTCTCCCATGATTTTATCATTTCTGGGGCTCTTGCTGTTCTTCAGTTGTTCACTGCTCTCTCTACTTCCTCCTTCGAAATATTGGTCTCGCTCTCAATGCTCAGAGGAGATAACTCTTTTATTTTTTCGATCAGTCTCTCTGACACACTTGGGTCCAACTGTGCTTTGTAGAAAACAATCCAATAGCTCATCCATTGCTACACAACCTTCTCCCTGCTCATGAGTACCTCGTTCTCATCTTTGATCACCATCTGCTTCGGCTGTCACTTCCTATTAATATTCCTAATCATTTTACATTCTTCCCTGGTCTTACACTCACCATAATACCTCTCTATATCTTCACACTGGTCCTCTAACCATTTTGCCTTATCCATTCTGGTCGCTTTCTTTACCTCACTGCTTTTCATTCTGTATTGCTGTTCTGCCCCCTCAGAAACATCCCTTCTGATCATCAATGCTCTCTTCTCTTGGTGACCAACTTCAAGGTCTTCTGCATAATCCATTTCTTATTGCTCTTCTCTTCTTCTGGAACTGTCTGCTGAATCGCCTCTTCTGTCGCTGTGGCTATCCCTTCAACTTTCATATATAGGTCTTTCTCTGTGCCCACATTCCTGATCTTCTCTTTGAGTGCTGCTCTGTATGCATTCCCTATTTCGTCCTTGCCTAGCCTTGCCACATCTCATCATTTCTTACACTGTGCCTGATACATTCTCTTGAGTTTCATCCTGATGTTTACGATCACTAGAATGTGGTCTGAGTCTTTATCCGCTCCTTGGAAAGTTCAGCACTGCTATACTGATGTTACTCATCTTCTTCTTATCAAGATCATGTCTATCATGTTTTTGGACTTCCCGTCATTCGATTGCCATGTTCACTCCCTACAATCCTTCTCTTGGAATATCATGTTGCAGATTGCCATCTTGTGCTCTGTAGCAAACTCAAGTAGTTTCTCATCTCGTTTGTTTCCTTCTCCACATCCAAACCTTCCCATGACTCTCGGCCAAACTTTGTTGTCTGTTCCAACCTTCATGTTCCAATCTCCTCTGATTATCAACAAATCTCTCTTCAGTATCTCCTCCAGCATCTTGTTGAGTATTTATAGAATAGCTCCATCTCTTCCTCCATACTGTCTGATGTGGGTGCATACATAACTGAGACATTGAATGGTTTCGCTTCAAATCTCACTACCATCATTCTTGCACTCACCAGCTTGTATCCTCACAATGCTCCTCTAGCTCTCTTACTAAGAAGGAATCAGACTCCTGCCTCATGCTTTGTTTCGCTCCCTGATCAAATGACTTTGCAACCACATAGCTCTCGCAATGCTGTCCAACACATCTCCGCCAGTCCCAGTATATCACATCCGTATTTCTCCATCTCCATTTGAAGCAGCTCTAACATTCTAGTCACCCACAGCGTTCAGACGTTCCACGTTCCAATTGACAGTATAGCTGTGTCTACACGTGCACGCTACTTCGAAGTAGCGGCACTAACTTCGAAATAGCACCCGTCGCGGCTACACGCGTCGGGCGCTATTTCGAAGTTAACTTCGACATTAGGCGGCGAGACGTCGAAGTCGCTAACCTCATGAAGAGATAGGAATAGCGCCCTACTTCGACGTTCAACGTCCAAGTAGGGACAGTGTAGACGAGCCGCGTCCCGCAACGTCGAAATTGCTGGGTCCTCCATGGCAGCCATCAGCTGGGGGGTTGAAAGACGCTCTCTCCAGCCCCTCAGCTCACTGGTGGCCGCGTGGAGCGGCCCCTTAAAGGTCCCCTCCCCCTCCCTGACTCTGCAGGAAGCTGAGGCAACGTGCAGGCTGCAGCCTGCACACGCGGCGAGCCTGCACAGCCCTCAGCCACCCAGCCAGCGGCGATGGCAAGCCAGCAGCCCCCCCAGCGCCCCCAGGGGACCCCCCCCCAAGGGGAGCCAGGGCAGCCAGCCCAGCCAAAGGGCCAGCCAGTCTGGGAAGCGGCAGCGGGGCCCCTCCTGGACGGAGGCCGAGCTGCGGGACCTGCTGGGGCTCTGGAGCGAGGAGGAGGTGCTCCAGGTAATGGGGAGCAAGAGGCGGAACGCGGATGCGTTCGCTCGGCTGGCCGACGGCCTGGCTGCCCGGGGTCACCCTGCCCGCACTCCGGATCATGTGAGGAGTAAGGTGAAGGAGCTGCGGCAGGGTTATGCCCGGGCCCGGGATGCAGCCAGCCGATCTGGGGCCGCCCCCGTCACTTGCCCCTTTTACAGGGAGCTCAGGGACATCCTGGGCTCCCGGCACACCTCCTCCTCTCCGGCCACCCTTGACACCTCGGCTGACGAGGCCCAGCAGGCCCTGCAGCCGGAGTCCGCCCCGGAGGCAAGCCCCGCACCCCGGGGGCCCCCCCCGGAGGCCATCCCCGGGACATTGCGGCAGGAGGACGAGGAGGAGGAAGAGGAGGGGGGCTCCTCCTCCGCAGAATCCAGGCTGAAGATCCTCCTCCTGCCTTCCCGGAGCAGCAGCAGGGCCTCCGACCCCCGGGGATCTCCGGACCGTGGGAGCGGACCCACAGGTAGGTACCCCTCTCTGGTGGACACCCCTGGGCTTGAGGGGGCGGGGGTAACAGAGATGTGTCCAGGGCCCCCCACACGCTCACATGGCCATGGCCCCAAGGACACCAGGGCCATGGCCCTCACAGCACTGCAGCCATCAGCCCCTGCCCCCCCCCACCCTGCATGACAGTGCCATGCCCCATCCCCGGGCCAGGGGGGAGCGGAACCTAGAGGGGCCCCCGGGCAGAGGGGGTGGGACACCCCGCAGCAGCAGCATGTGATGGAGTGGGGGGAGTGCCAAAGGGAGACTCAGGCTACATATGAGCCACAAGAGCCGAAGAGCTCCCAGGGCCAAAGGAGGATCCTGGCGCTACAGCTGGCAGGTGACACCTCTGCCCTGAACAAACAGGAGGGAGGAGCCAAGCTGGCTTGGAATTGGGGGGCGAGGGCAGGGGCCACAGGTAGAGGCTAGGGGAAGGGAGAGCTGGAAGGCAGCCAGCCAGAGGAGGGGGAAAGCTGCATCCCAGAGGGGCCCCCCTTGGGGTCTTCTCCCCACGACGGGTTGGAAGGACTGTCTCTTCCGACAGCTGGTGCTGTCACTCCTGCCAGAAACTGGCCATCTGTGGGCTAAGAAAGCTCTCCCGCTCTCAGACCCTGCGGGGTGAAGTGAGAGTCGCTCCCACCAGGGGACGGGGTGCAGTGCAGGGGGACCCCTGAACCCCATCCATCACAGCAGCATCTCCCGGGGACGGGGATGGGGAACCTGCAGCACAGGGCGGGGGGGGACAGAGGCCACGGCTCGGGGCCCACACTAACGCCTGTCTCCAATCTTTTTTCCCCCCTCCTCTCCTGTGTCCTGCTCCTGCACCTGCACCATCCGAAGGACTGGAAGAGAGCGCCGGCAAGGCCTCAGTTGTCCCGGAGAGCCCTCCGGGACCATCGCTCCAGGGCAGCCCCTCGGCCGAGAAACGACCGGCCCCGCGGAGGGCTAGACGGCGGACCCCGCGCCTACTACTGGCAACGGCGACGGACCCCCAGCTGCTGGCCATCCTCCGCCGGCAGCTGGAGGTCTCGGAGCAGCACCTCCCGCTGCAGGAGCGGGCGCTGGCCTGGCGCTAGGAGGCATGGGGGGCCTATATGCAGACATTCAACCGGCTTGTCGACTACCTGGCCCCCCATGCCGCGCCGGCCGACCCATCGCCCGCCCTGCCCGCTCCTGCAGCCCCACCACCAGCTGCTGCGGCCGTCGCCGGGCCGTCCGCCGTCGCCCCACCACCCACCCGCGAGGGCCAGAGCGCCGAGGGACCCCTGGAGCCACCTGAGACTCGCCGGAACCGATACCTTCCGGTCCAGCCCGCTCCCACCCAGCCGCGGACCAGACTGCAGGCATGGCGGGGCTCCCGGCCGGGCACGCCCAGTGCTGGGCCATAGGGGCGAGGGGCCCGGGAAGTGCCCCCCCCCTTGTTGTATATAGTTGGACTCTTTTTTTTTGGTGCCCCCGTTTGCCCCGTCCCCCCCATGTAAATAGTTCTCCCCATTCTCCTCCCTGGTTTTCTTTTTTGATGGCGCACAGTTGTTTGCTTTGTTGTATTGTTTTACTTGTGCACATATTGCTTTTCTGGAACGTTTGTCCCTACTTTTTGGTTTGTGTTTGACATATTTATTGACCAAAAAAAAAAAGTTTCTGAAAGACAAAAAATAAGTTTACGTTCAGCCACAAGTTCATGCTGTCATTTGTCCAGGACAAGTGGGGGGGGGGGCGGTGGGGTGCTCCATGGTGTGGGCGTTGGGGCAGGAGTGTGGGGGAGGAAGGGGCGGGCAGTAGGGGGCCTGGGCAGAGTTCACCCCGCGGCCTGTTGGTCGAAGTGGGCCCGCAGGGCCTCCCGGACCCGGGTCCCCTCGGGGTCCACCTGCCAACTGGGGGCAGCAGGTGGCTGCACGTGTGCCCTGCCGGCCTCCGTGGCCCAGCCCTGAAGAAAGGTCTCCCCCTTGCTCTCCATGAGGTTGTGCAGGGCGCAGCAGGCACCCACAATCTGGGGGATGTTGTTGGGGCCCGCATCCAGGCGGGTCAGGAGACATCGCCAGCGTCCCTTGAGGCAGCCAAATGAGCGCTCCACCACCTGGCGCGCACGGTTCAGGCGCTCGTTGAAGCGCTCCTGGCTAGCGGAGAGATGGCCCGTGTAGGGGTGCATGAGCCACGGCCGGAGGGGGTAGGCCGCATCTGCGATGACGAAGAAGGGCATGGTGGTGTCCCCCAGAGGGATCTCCCGCTGGGGGATGTAGGTCCCCGCCTCCAGCCGGCGGCACAGGCCCGAGTTCCGAAAAACCCGGGCGTCGTGGGTGCTGCCAGGCCAGCCCACGTAAATGTCCTGGAAACGTCCCCGGCTGTCCACCAAGGCCTGCAGGACGACAGAATGGTAGCCCTTCTGATTGAGGTATCGTCCTCCACTGTGCTGTGGGGCGCGGATGGGGATGTGAGTCCCATCCAGAGCCCCGAAGCAGTTGGGGAAGCCCAGGGTGGCAAAGGCGGCGACAGTGGCATGTGGGTCCCCCAGCCTCACGAGCCTGTGCAGGAGCATGGCGTTGATGGCACGCACGACCTGCAGAGAAAGCACATGGGACAGCCCCAATGAGGGGTGAGCAGGGTGTGCGTGGCCCTGCCCTGCCCTGCCCTGCCCTGGCCTGCCCTGGCCCCCCTGGCCTGCCCTGGCCCCCCCCGTGGGTTCTCTTACCTCCATGAAGACAGCCCCGACGGTGGCCTTTCCGACACCAAACTGCTGCCCCACGGATCGGTAGCTGTCCGGAGTGGCCAGCTTCCAGACAGCGATGCCGACCCGTTTCTCCACAGGGAGGGCACGCCGCATGGCAGTGTCCCGGTGCCTGAGTGCGGGGGTGAGCCACTGGCACAGCTCCAGGAATGTCTGCCGGGTCATCCTGAAGTTCCTGAGCCAGTGGTCGTCGTCCCACTCCCCAAGCACCAGCCGCTCCCACCAGTCGGTGCTGGTGGGGTAGCTCCACAGCCGCCGGCGTGTGAGGCGGGGGGTGGAGCGGGGTGCTGCAGGGGTAGGGGTTGAGCCCTGCTGCCCTGGGGGCATCTCCTCCCCTGGGGCAAGGAGGTACTCAGCTGCCTCCCACATGGCACGGGCCAGGGCAAGCCCTGCTCCTGCCGGGAGGGCTGGGTGGACCTCTAGGTGCTGCTGCTGCTGCTGCTGCTGCTGCTGCTGCTGCTGCTGGGGGTCCATGACTGCGGCGCCCGGGGTCTGTGTGCCTATGGCTCCTCAGACCGCGTGCTGTGCAGGCTGAGTGTATGTGGGAGGGGCCCTTTAAGGGAGCGGCTAGCTGTTGCCCCGGAAGCGCTAGTCCGCCCGTTGACCCTGTCTGCAGCTGTGCCTGGCATCCCTATTTCGATGTGTGCTACTTTGACGTGTAGACGTTCCCTCGCTGCGCCTATTTCGACGTTGGGCTGAGCAACGTCGAAGTTGAACATCGACGTTGCCGGCCCTGGAGGACGTGTAGACGTTATTCATCGAAATAGCCTATTTCGATGTCGCAACATCGAAATAAGCTATTTCGATGTAGGCTTCACGTGTAGACGTAGCCTATATGTGTTAGTTGTAATTTTCTTTTGGTAGCTAACTTATTAACCCAACACCAATCACTCGATTGGTAGCGTGGACCTTGTTTATCCAGGCAACATCTGAGCTGGCATCTTTTACCAGTTAGTCACAGTGGCTTCAGATTTCATTCATATTATTGTTTTACAATCAGTACATCATCACTCATCTGATCAACTCTCTTCCTTCATCCAGGCTTGGGACTGGCATGGAACCCCTAGAGGCTTCAACGCGGAGTTAGGGGTTATTATTGGCCTTTACTTATAAAGAAATAATTGTGATGCTTAAAATAACAATGAATCACCATCTATTTCTTTACGTTAAATTAAGAAATACTCCTAGCTTACCATGACAGCAATCATGAGGTCGCTAAACTAATAGTTTGACTTTGTCCTTTACTGACTGTTTAGAACCAATGAGATGGTTGAATAAAATCTACCTGCATATGTCAAAGATTCTATCCATCTCTTTTTTTCTGTTTTGGGAAAGCAATGATATACTGCCTGAAAAGCAGGTCAAAGCTATTCCTTTGCTGGTAAATGGTAAGTCAATCTGCTAATGAACAAAGGCTGAGACAGACTCAGTTGTGGGTCTATGTCTACATGTCTGTTTATTTTCTGCATCACGAGTGATTCTTGAAAAGGGTTTTGATACGGAAAGATATGATAAAATAACAATGAAAAAATAAAAGTTAACTATAGACATTTCCTGCATTATTAATTTTCTAAACAACTGTATTATTTTGATAGATAAATGTGACAGTTGTATTCATTGTTCCAACTTACCCATAAGAACTAAGCTGTCCAAATCTTACATGTGATCCAAATCACACACACTACAAACGTCCGTGACATTTATGATACAAAATCCTGGCAGATAAAATGCTTTTATAAAAGTTGATTGTTTCCTCATTTACGAGAGTTGGAATTTGTACAGTTAGTAATGAACAATTGGAAATAACACAAAGAATTCGAAGCTTAAAATAATGTTAGCACACATACCCTTTTTACACGCAACTCTTCTACTGCCTCTAGTAAACTTGTTTTAAAATCCAACAGCCGAACAGAAAGCAATGAGTCTGAAGAACTTTGAAAAGTATAAGCAGGTGTCGTTGCTTTAAAGTTTCTATCCATATTTAAATTCTTTATCTGCAAGACACAAAAAAATCTATTCAGATTTAATCTTTAAAGACTTTCACTTTCTGAAACCTTGTAAGTGTTGAAAATAATAGCTATCATAATTGAGCTATTTAAACAACCGTTTGCAACCTGTGAAATCAGGCAGTAATATTTGACAATAATTAAATGCCTTTGTCTATTGCTTAGAGTTAATATATTAAATTGAAATTTCTTATTTGTTCTTGTAGTAGGTACATGATATAACTTGAGACCTTGCTAACTTATTCTTTCTTTTATATCTGTTTCTAAATACTTACCAAAAAAGTTAGAGATATATTGAATTGGTTTTAAAATATAAAACCATTAATGAGTACACCATATTTATTTTAAAAGGCTGTATTATGATTGCAAAGTACAAAATATGTTTTGACTCACCATGGCCGTGTCTACACGTGCCCCAAACTTCGAAATGGCCACGCAAATGGCCATTTCGAAGTTTACCAATGAAGCGCTGAAATGCATATTCAGCGCTTCATTAGCATGCGGGCGGCAGCGGCGCTTCGAAATTGACGCTCCTCGCCGCCGCGCGTCGCGTCCAGACGGGGCTCCTTTTCAAAAGGACGCCACCTACTTCGAAGTCCCCTTATTCCCATCAGCTCGTGGGAATAAGGGGACTTCGAAGTAGGCAGGGTCCTTTTGAAAAGGAGCCCCGTCTGGACGCGCCGCGCGGCAGCGAGGAGCATCAATTTCGAAGCGCCGCTGCCGCCCGCATACTAATGAAGCGCTGAATATGCATTTCAGCGCTTCATTAGTAAACTTCGAAATGGCCATTTGCGTGGCCATTTCGAAGTTTGGGGCACGTGTAGACGTAGCCCATATCCCATATTTTTTCCTCTTATCCTTTGAATTTCAATAAAAAGTAAAATTTAAAAATTGCATTCAAAATCAAATAGGGGAGGGACATGGGATCAAAGTTGATGTAGATCTGCAGGTTCAAACAGTGTACAGCAATATATGAAAAAAGATACAGCACTGCAAACACCAACTATTAAAAAATCATGACTCAAGCCTGAAATCATCTCAACACTGGCTTAAAAATAATAATTTTATACCTCTTTAACCTATATCTATAAAGAAAGAGGTAGACAGAGAGATACACACACACACTGGGGCTTTTTCCCCCACAATCATGATGCCAATCAACTTGTTTTTTAAAGAAAAATTGAGGTTTTCTAATGGTCATATAACTATAAGAAAAGGGGCTTTAAGTAAAACATTAAATATTATATAAAATTCTGACTAAAATTGCAAAAGTTGGCAACACAGTTCAATGATGCAGGGTCTGCAATATAACATTGCTTCTGCTACTAATTTTGCAGTGGATTTCATCTCCTCAACTATTGTCCTCCCTTAAACACAAGAAATTGTTTGCAGAGCTGGTATCACACACAAATACAGATGCACATTATTGCCACTGCTGGGGCAGCCTGTTTGGGATGGGGATGATGATGAGTGATAGTACTTTCCTCAGATTAGCCAGCATTTTTGCATTATTTATGGAACAGGAGTAATTGAAGATACATTGGATGCACATCTAAAAAATGCCTTCTTTTTGAAACATATTTTTATATCAGCAGCCCAAAATAGATACAATTTAGAATGCCCTAGCAATACTTCCCCCTAATTGTATCAATTAATCCCAGGACCTCAATTAGCACTTCTTTGTGGCTCCCAACACTTTAATTGCAAAGTAAAAAAAACACACAAAAAATAACCCCCGCAAACCCTCCTGGTTATTTTTGACAAATGGTGAACATCTACAAGCCCAACAATGAACAACTCACATCTAAATAGCAAGCAATGTGTGATCCTGAAACACTGGATAACTCTCCCTTTAATATGTGCAGTGCATTGTGGGACTGATACTGTATCTGTGTTTTGGTCATGATGCTAATAGAGTCTTAATTTTGAAAAGGAAAAGGAAGCTTTTGGCATTCCTGCTGTACAGGGCAACACACATTTTAAGACAAAACAAATTAAATATGAAGTAAAATTGGCATAATTAAAGTGGGGCTGGAATGGCTTCAAAAAAGAGGAAAACTGAAGATGAAAACAGAATTTCAAACTGAATGGACCCAATCCTTCACATTTATATCGAGCTTGGCTGGTCTCCCTTTATGTCTCATTTGAAATGAGAAACTCACCAACAATTAAAAATGCAACCTCGAGGAGCATTTACTCAAAAAACACACTACCTTGCTGAAGAGTATCCAGCTGGAGATGCGAGAAAAAAAGCCATGGAGGAGCTACTACACAAAGCAGAGCAAAGCAAGAACATGTTTGCTAAATGGGTGAAATCACCAAGTAGCACAACTGTGGCTAGTTTTGTGGCAGCTCATGAGATCATGAAAAAAGGATGGTGAATATATAAAAGAGCAGTTTATCAAAGTATTAGACCAGCTGTAAAGTGATTTCAAAAATAAAAACAAAAAATTGTTCAGAAAATTAGAGCTCTGTTGTCTCCAAAAATGGTGAGAGATAGCACTCTACATATGACCACAGATATCACCAGCCAGAAGATTAAGGACATTAGTACAACCCTGGGCTTCTCTCTTGCTTATGAGGAGTTGAGTGATGTCAATGACATTACGCAAGTTGCGCCTGTCGACAGGTATGTGAATTCTGAAGGACCCCATGAGGAGTTTATTAAGTTGCTGCTATTCAAAGGCCAAACAAGGACAGAACATATTTTTTCAGCAGTTGTTGACTGTCTAAAAATGAAAGAAATAAACACCAGCCACATCATCTCAGGCATGACTGATGGGGCACCAAACCACAGGTTTGTTTCTCTTTTGCAGAAAATGTTGGATCATAATTTGATATCGTTTCACTGCATAATTCATCAAGAAGCACTCTGCGTACAAACTTTTCCACCTGAGATCACAGAAGTGATGCAGATCATCAGCAAAATAATGGCAAAAGACTTGAACCAGTTCTGTGCACTTTTTTAGAAGAACATATAGCAGACAAGGAAACAGGGTTCAGAAAAGACAGAAGTACCATACAGCAGATATTGGCACTAAGACTGATAGTGGAGAAAGCTTGATGAAAGAACAAAAATGTATACACTTGCTTCATCGATCTTCAAAATGCACTTGACAGTACAGATCAGAAAGTGACTTGGGTGGTGTCGGAGTCATATGGAGTGGATAGCAGACTAATACGGTTGTTGAAAGATATCAATGATAATGCGGAGGCAGCGGTGAGAACATGCAGGGAGTCGGGAAGTTGGTTTAAAACAAGTAGAGGTACAAGGAGATCCAATATCACCAAGTATCTTCATCGCACATCTGGAGAGGGCGATGGACAAGATCAAAGAAGAGGCAGAAGGGATATCTGTGCACAGGAAAAGAATTAACAACTTGAGGTTCGCGGATGATATAGTTATCATTGAGAAAGATGAGGAGAAGCTAGCAAAAACGGTGCAGGTGTTAAACAAAGAAGAGAAGCACTACGGACTGATTATGAACATCGATAAAATAAAAACAATGGTATTTGGAGATAAGGAAATAGAAAGGAAAATCAGTGTGGATGGTATTGAACTAGAAAATGTAGAGAAGTTCACATATATGGGCAGCAACATAACATATGATCTAGACTGTAAGAAGGAAATAGCAACTAGAATACCGAAAACAAGAGCAAGTTTGAAGTTGATGGATAAGATCTGGAAAAGTAAAGCAATTAGCTTAAGAACGAAGCTGGGAGTCTTGAAAATGTGTATTCAGCAGCATGTTGTACGGATGTGAGACATAGGTGATAACGAAAGATTCAAAAAGAAGAATATTGGCGTTCGAAAGGAGTTGTTATGGAAAGATTCTGAGAGTAGGATGGATGCAGAAGGTCACCAATGAGGAACTACATAGAAAGATACAGCTGAAAGACAACTTGCTGCAAAAGGTTATAAAATGGCAGCTACAACTATTTAGACATATTTGCAGAATGAATGACGAATGAAAAATCAAGACTCTAGTATTCGACATAATGGATGGTTCGAATAGGAGAGGCAGACCCCACAGAGAATGGATAGATGATGTAGTAGATTGGTGCGGAGCTAGTCTACAGAAACTAAGCCACTCTGCACTGGATAGGGAAAGATGGAAGGAAATAGTGAGAGAGGCATCAGACACCAACGGGTGCTGAGCCCACGGTTGTTGATGATGATGATGATGATGATGTGCACTTTTTGAAGAGGTCAACAGTCAATATTCTGACCTTCTCCAGTATAACAAGGTAGGGTAGCTTTCCAGGGGAAACATGCTTGCACATTTTTCAGCCTGTCTGGAAGAAGTGAAGGTGTTCATGAAGGAAAAGAGCTAAGAATATGCAGAGCTGGCAGATCCTATGTGGCTAAAAAAATTTCACTTCATGGTGTTGGACATCACCTCAAATTTAAATGGCTTTAACAGAAAGCTACAAAGAAAGGGGAACACAAGGCTTTTGCTTTTAGACGAGATGCTATAATTTGAGTGAAAACTAACATTGTTTGCAAGAGACATTGAGACATGTTCACTGGTTCATTTCCCATCACTGAAGAAATTCAAAGAGGGAACAGAATATTAGCTTACCCTTTCAAACCTAAAAAATGTGACAATGAAAATGAAAGAAGCCTTTGCGGGGTAATTTCAGGAATTTAAAAGGAAAAGGCAACTTCGTCATTTGTGTTAAAACCCCTTCAAGGTGATACCTGTGCTATCAACTTTTCAACATTTACAGGAGTGGCCTGAGAAGAACTGGAACTGGCTGATTTGCAGGACAAGAACATGTGAACTTCAAAATTCAGACGCTTGGTGATTGAACTTGAAGATCTAGAAAGGCAGAAATCTATCCTGGCATTTCAGTACAGATGGATAGAAATGCTTGATCTTAAAAACAAGACCAAACTGTGTTTGAAGACTGGAATTCTTTAGTAGTAGTAGTAGTAGTAGGCATCCTTCAGTCTACGTAGACTATGGATCGCGCCCTTCGTAGTTCCATTTGGGATCATCATTTGCAGTGTTGACTGTGACTGTGAAGGCCCACACGAGAGTGACAGTCCTTGCTGTATCTGTTGCATGTGTAATGGGTGTCTGGCAGGTCCTTACTGTGCTTTCTGTGGGCTCCCTTCTCCTCTGCTAGCTGTCTGATCCCCATCTCACCCTTCTGAAGGCCCTTGTGTAGTTCCTGCCTTCATCTTCTGCAATCGTCTGCCAGCTCCTCCCAGCTGTCCGGCTCGATGTCTACCTCCCTGAGGTCCCTCATGCAAACATCTCTGTAGCGCAACTGGGGGCGTCCAGGAGGTCTTTTGCCAGAGGCTAGCTCGCCATACAGGATGTCTTTTGAGATCCTTCCATCATTCATCCTGTGGACGTGGCCAAGCCAGTGGAGCCGCCACTGCCTGAGGAGGGTGTGCATGGTTGGGATTCCAGCTTGCTCAAGGACAGTGGTGTTGGACACGCTGTCCTTCCACGATATTCCAAGGATGCGCCTGAGGCAGCACAAGTGGAAGACGTTCAGCCTCTTTTCCTGGTGGGCGTACGGAGTCCAAGACTTACTGCCGTAAAGGAGGGTGCTGAGGATGCAGGCTCTGTAGAGTTGCATTTTGGTGTGGGTGTACAACTTGATGTTATTGCACACTCTCTTGCTGAGTCTGGACAGAGTTGTGGCTGCTTTTCCGATCCTCCTATTTAGCTCAGTCTCCAATGGCAGGGTGTCAGTTATGGTAGGCCCGACATAAACAAACTCGTGGACGACCTCTAATGTATAGTTGTCAATGCTGATTGATGGAGAATCAGCAACATCCTGAGCAAGTACATTTGTCTTCTTTAGGCTGATGGAAAGCCCAAAGTCCTTGCATGCTTTGGAGAACTGATCCAGCAGTTTCTGAAGCTGGTCTTCTGTGTGTGACACTACAACAGCGTCATCTGAGAACAACATATCTCTGATGAGGACTTCCCGCACCTTAGGAATTCTTTACTGGATGCCTATAGTAACACTTCACAGCTCCTGTCAGGGGCAGCAGCCTGACTCTCAGCTGCCACCACTGACAGAAGCAGCTGCCACCCCTGACAGGAGCAGGGAAGCTGCTCCTGTCAGGAATGGCAGCCCGACTCTCACTGTCCCTGACACGAGTGGTTTCCCCACTCCTGTCAGGGGCAGCGAGAGTCAGGATGCCACACCTGACAAGAGAGATTTCACAGCTCCTTCATAGGTGGCAACCTGACTTTTGGTTCCACCACTGACAGGAGTTTGGAAACTGACCAGCACAGTTTCCCAGCTCCCTTGAGTGGCGGGCACCACTCCCCACCACTCAGAGTTGCATTAACCCAAGATTCACACAAATTGAGTCCACTATCTCGGAATTCTACTGTAGTTCAAAATCTTCCATTTAATTGTTTCAGTATTTTTAAATGTGAATGACAATTTTTTTATTTTATTTCATCCCTACAGACTCTTATCATTTCCTATGTTTTAACAAAAAAGGGCTATAGTTTATTTGGTTATCAACAATTTTTTTTTCTGGTTTTCAATCCTTCCACATGGATTTAGCTGTACCAAAACAGAGCACTACTACAAATTTCTCCATTTTTCTTCTTTTCTGTAAGGTTTGTTGTGAAGCAATCCTTGAGTCAAAAATAGGATGAACCTGCTAATCTTTGTTCAGTCCCTTTTAACATTCACTCAGTCATGTCAATTTTATGACCTGTACTTTATTTGGTGATTCTGCCTCTTTTCTGTTTGGTTTTATGAGAAGCAATCTTATTCCAGGTACATGTCATTTTCTTAGCACAATCAAACCCTTACTTTGCTTTAACTTATGGTAACAGAAGCTGAATACTACCAAATTTGGTGGCCCTACCTCTTATCATGTAGGAGCAGTTCTTGATCAGACAGACAAACAGACTGACAAAGTCTCTAAAATATATAGTAGACAAGACCTGAGTTGCTTAGGGAAGAGCTTGTAGGTGTGATTACTTTCTCAATTACATATCACTATAAACCAGGAGTAACTCTAATGAACTCAATGAAGTTACATTACTGCAAAAAGAGAATCAGGCTCAGCATTGTCTTCTGTCTTATATAGCATCAAGAATAGTCAGTGTCTAATAATAAATTATCAACAATAAAATGAAAAAGTACTTAAGTTTCCACACCCTTAACAAAATATACATTTTAGAATTAATTTAATTTAGAATTAAAGAACTAAATTTTCAAGAATAGAAGCTGTAATCTGCCTGCAAAATCAGTGTGGAAAAATGTACCAACATTAAGCAACATCAAATGGTTGTTGGAATGTACAAACTATTATTGTACAATTAACCAAACCATATACTCGCATTTATACAGTCACACATTCAGTTTTGCAAATAGAACACAGGCTTAGTTATTTTAATTTAAAAACTAGCACAATACTTCAGAACATACAGACCAATCCTTATTTAGCCAAAACTACTGAATTCAAAACCACACAATCAGCCTCCCAGTAACTGATGCAAATAACTTCTTTCTTTCCTTCATTATTTGAAATGACTTGAGATTTCAGAGGTACGCCACAAATACATAAATCATTACAAGGAATACAATCTTCTAGCCTAGTGTTAGGGAAATTATCAACAGTTACATAACTAATAAAGACCCACCCCCATTCTCACGTCACAGTAAATAGAAAACTATTGAGTGCATCTTTAATCATGCTATCTCCTGATTTAAACAAGAATTTGTGACTAAAGTAAAATGAGGAAAACTGGTAATGTTCCAGTTCCAATATCACACTCACATAGGACTAATTCTTTGAGCTAGATCCACAAAGGTATTTAGGTGCTTAATGACTTCTTCACGTACCTGTCTACTGACTCTCAAAACCACAGCTTAGTTGCCACCTAACCTGAAGATGCCTAAGTATTTCCCATAGGCATGTGAAAAAGTGATCTAAATCCTGGTGCCCCTCCCAGCTTAACAAAATGCTTGGAAGATGGAGCCCAAGGTCACTTTTAGGTCCCTAGTGGATTTTTGAACTAGGCACTTCACCCATTGCCTCAGCCATATTTGACCCACAAACCATTCTCAAAGCATGACTACTAGACCAAGCCTCCTACGAGGGGAATTTTATGTATGCATGTCCACATCTCCAAAATGCTCAACAGCCTAGAGCAGTGGTGTCCAATAGGAATTCAAAGATCGCCACATTTGTGGTTGTCATTTTTCCATACTCATCACATTATACAAAACTTTATTAAATATTATAAGAATATTAGTAGGCATTTCATACTAAATAATACAAATAACAAAATTTCAAAAATGATCCATTTATTAAAATTATTAAAAATCAGTGTGACATTTTGCAGCCTTTAGCTTTCGCTAAGGCCCTGAAACCACACAAATATTCCACACTGTCTGAGCAGCTCAACTCTGCCTCCAGGTTTTTATCCAATATCTGTGACCTATATTTCGATTTTACAAAAGTTACTGCAGAAAAGTTGGATTCGCAGACCCACATAGTTCCAAAGATTGATAACAGCTTTGCAAAAGCTGAGCAGAGAATCCAAGCTGTGTTGAAGCTAGACAAAGTAACAAGCTCAGAAGTTGAAAGAAATTGTTTTTAAAAAATGCTGCTGCTCATCAAATTTCAACTTTAGATGAATGATTTCGTTAACTCTATTTTGACCTCCAAAAGGAAACTTCCTATCAAATCCAGAGTGTATGGTTTTAAAATGCTTTTTAAAACTGTCCAACTTGTTTTCATTAATTTTACACAGTATACACACTGACTTTTCATTTACTTCTATGACAGCAAATTGCAACTGCCAGTTATCATGGAATTCATGACAAATCTTTTTTCCAATCTCTCTTTTTCTTTGTTATTCCTGTTGAAGTATTGGCTTCCTCACTGCTAAGTGGCTTGGCAGCAGCACTTATATGTTGCCATTTCTGAATAACAAAATTATCCATGTCTGAAACAAGGGTAGCGTATATATAACGTAGGTATATTATGTAACATCGCTAATTACATAATTATTTTCTATATATGCATGGAAGAAGAAAAGTAGTTAGAAAAATATATACCTTCTGGCCTTCACATTTGCATGAAACTGTGAGATGATGTAATAATCACAGACACAAGCACAGCAACATGACTGGTTGCTTGTAGCTACAAACAACAACTGATAGTGTCACAACTCATGTCAGTTGCAATGTCGCACTTCTGAGTTGCAACACCCACCACACTGCACCTGGGTTAATCATCTTGGTACTCCCTGCCTGCCCCCCACCAACTGTATGCCCTCCCCTTCCCCCAGAGCCAGGCACCCCCAGCCCCTCCTCCATTCTAAATCAATGCTGACAACTCACCAGAGCTGCTGTAGCCACCACCAACAGTGCCGCTGCCGCCGCACACTTCTCCCACCAAGCATTGGGGAGCATAGGTGGAGTGGGCAGAGAGCACTCCCTATGTGCACCTGGGAGAGGAGCCACATTTAAAGGCTCCAAGAGCCACATGCAGCTCCGGAGATGGGTTCACCACGTCACTGTGTCCTGTTTGCCACAAGTTTGTGCAAGGGCCTAGAAGTTAGGGCATTTATATGCAATGGGATATTACAGACTCAAAATCCTACTTTGCCTGATGTGACACAGGGATTTGAATCCAGATTTCCCCATACCTTAGGAGAGTGCTCCAGTCTCCTGGGAGGTGAAGACCTTGGTTCAAAACTATTCGCTATTTTAGAGTGGATCTCTCTCAATCTCCCCTGTCGAAGCCATTCTACTGTGTTTAAATAATTAAATATGCATCAGGCAAGATGGACAGACTGACTTTACAGCATGGTGATTCAGATATTTCCTAACTCCTCCAAAAAAACAGACAGAGGTCCATCGGGGTATACCCCACAGCCTGCTGGGTAGGGCACGTTCTTGGGTGATGAGGAGACTATACAAGGTTGAGAATTCCTTGGAAAGGCACAAAGAAGCTCAAATCAATGGAAGTTAGCCACCTAAGTATCTTTATTAATCTAAACCCTAAATACCACTGCTTTCCCCTGCATTTTTCTCCCGGCTAGCTAAGACTGCTCCTTTTTCAACCTCCTCTCCTCTGAGGAAACCTATTTTAGAGGCATTAACTGCCCCCCATGCATTAGGCAGCAAGATGGCTTAAGCAATGAAATATGAGTGTGGCAACTAAAGCAACTAGATGTCTCAATTTTATGAAGGCAGTAATGATATTTGGTGCTTTTTCTTACTTAGGCACTTGTTACACCCCTACCCTGTCCCAGTTTTTCACACTATCGGCTCACCTGGTTGCAACATCTAAGTCCTTTTGTAGACCTAGCTCTTTGAACTTTGGTATTCCAATAGCTGCACACACAAAGATGCTAATTCAAAGAGGAGAATCTGTTTGTGGTATGTTTAGAGAAAAATTAATTCTTCTGCAAAGCAAAAATTCAGTATGCAAAGCAAATGACTGACTAATTTAGGGCCCAAACCTGCAAAGGCTGATACATGTAAGGAACTTTAATAATGGAAGTACTTTCACTGAAGTCAATGGGCAAGATCATGTGTGTTAGTCTATGGAGGACAAAGTCCAATTCCTTCTTCATCAAAAACCAATTTTGGAAATGATTTTCTCGGTGATTTTTTAAAAATCAATATTACCATTGGAAGAATGATGGACCTGAAGCATCCATGGGCTTTCCCTCACCCACACAATCCCATCAAGGAAATCTGACAAGCAAAGCTTCACATCCTGAAAGCAATAGGTCAGGATAAAAGTTTTGCTTGGTGGAAGCTCAGAGATTTCACGCATCCCTTCACAGTGAATTACCAATTTCTTATATACAATTTGCACTCATTCTGCGACAGAGATGTCAGGCAAGCCTCTTCAGAGTGCCACAAAATGCCCCATAACAAACCACTAAAAGCTGCAAAGGTGTGATGCATGCTAAACCACACTCCCCACCTCCTTCTACAAGTTTAGTGAGATACTTCTGTGATCCTCCCCACCTGTCACAGGAATAAGAGAACTTTGCCATTTTCTCTATAATTTGTTTGAACAGATGCTATGCAGGAAAAAGAAAAAACATGCAGATATATTGTCAGAAAATACCTGATGTATTTTAAATTGTTTTAATAATTTAAGAAGATATTAAATTAGGTTTTTAAAGATTTAAAAATGTAAGATGTGTATTGGAATAACAAATTATATGCCTACTATAAACATAACTAATTAATGCAACTATTTAGAAGGCATAAAAACTCAAAATAAATACTATTGCATAATATTGTTTGGTATGATAATGAATATGGATATTGTTTCTTATGCAAAAAAAAATCCAAGGTAACATATGTTTTTTCTGTTCTTAGACACAAACATGTTTGTCACAGAGTTGGTGTAAAAAAACCTGTTTAAGCACTTTACAAAATATACAAAATATTTAAATCCCCACTTTGAAGCTTTTACTATACTTGGTTTAATATTAAATGATTTATGTTTAGTAAATACAACATGGTGTTTTAAAACACATGTGATTATATTTGTTTATTAGCACACTTTTAAGTTACATCTTTCAATAATATTTATTAAAAATTATACCTTAAATACCTACACTAGAAAGTAAGTTAGCCTATGAGCCTGATAGGGGTCAGGGTAATAACACAGAATGGACAAATTACACTGTCATTCCACTTAAATTATTTAAGTTATTTAATTTGACCTGTGGATAGTCTCTTGTCTTCTCATCATGCCTGACTTTTAAGTGGGAGGTCTTCATTCATGATGATCCTTTAATGGAAGCAAAGCTTTCTCCATTTAACCCATAGTGTTATCAATCATGTACAGGGATAAATGAGCCTGTAAGATTCTGCCAGTATCACAAATGACACTGTGACCGGAGGCCAACATCTTTATTTGCTTCTCCAGTGATTCACTTCAGTAGATATTAACCAATTTTATAATCCATGAAAGGCAAAATTAAAGGACACCATCCATAAAACAGAATAATTCCTATCAGCAACAAAGTGATGTCTGTATTATCTTATAAATTATATGGCCATACAGTGTGGTAATGTAATGAAGTAAAGATCGTAATAATCAAATGCCTAGGGCAAACGCTAATATGCATTTAATCACACAGCATGAAGCAATTTATCACTACAGTTGAATGCATGTGTACATAAAATACATGAGTCACATCCTTATTGTTATAGTATAACAGCATTAATTTCACACTATCGTTTTACCACAACAACAACTGGTAGGTTTTGATATTAGATAAAACTTCTGAATGCTACCATTGATCAAAGTTATCTTATAATAGAAATAATAATTTAAAAGCACATTTTTTTCTCTTTAAACTCGACAGATGTCTGAAAAACTGTAAAATTTTTGTTTTCTCATGGAAAATAAAATAAATGCCATATCATTTTGTCAATTTTTAATAAAAATTTTTAGTTGAGATCAGCTGAAATTCTGCTTAAAAAGATGTGAGCATAATATGTTTTTTTCTAATAAGTTTAAGTTTAATATAGGTACAGTGACATTAATTCATCACTCCGGAAGCAGAAAAAGCTAGATCTAACAGATAATTAAAATAAAAATAATCTACTGCAAATATAACTTAAAACACCAAGGAAATGTATATAGTTTTAAAAGAGATCTATTCGGTGCTTTTACTGGCGGGAAATCAAGACAGATTCAACTTTAATCCTTTTCTACTTTCATTCAGAATGAATGGGGATCCATTTTTAGGGTACATCTCCACAGAAGCCTTATTTCAAAATAAGCTATTCCAAAAATAAATAGTCAGAAATATTTCCAAAGGAATATCACCATTACTTGTGTACTCCATAATTAATTGCATTTTATAAGTGTACTTTTCCATTTTTTTCTATTGTATCAAGTTTTTAATGAACAAATATAAAACAGACTCTAAACCATGTGCTGCACGATTTGTATGCTATGGGCTGTGTCCACACTAGCAAGTTTTTTCAAAAGCTTTTTGAAAGAAGGGGGCTCTTTTGAAAGAACCCACGGAGCGTCTACACACAAAAAGCATTCTTTTGAAAGTAAATTGAAGGAATGTGGCACTCCTTTTGAAATCACTCTCCCTTTACCATATCAGGAAGAGCACCCACTTTCAAAAGCTTTTTTCGAAAGAAAACATGCGTAGACACTCCACAGGCCCGTCTTTCAAAAAGAACAGTCTTCATTTTTGATCACTGGCCCATTCTTTCAAAAGAGCGGAGGCTGTGTGGATGCTCTCTTTCAAAAGAGCAGCTCGTTCTTTTGACCTGCTTTTTTGTGTGTGGATGCACTCTTTTGAAATAAGTTCTGGAAGAGCTTCTTTCGAAAGATCTCTGTAGTGTAGATGTAGCCACTAACACTGCTACCCACAAAATAACATTTAGCTATTTTTAAATACAGCATCTACACAAATAGAGCCTATTACAAAATAGAGCCATTGGATACACTATGGCCGTGTCTACACGAGCCCCAAACTTCGAAATGGCCACGCAAATGGCCATTTCGAAGTTTACTAATGAAGCGCTGAAATGCATATTCAGCGCTTCATTAGCATGCGGGCGGCCGCGGCGCTTCAAAATTGACGCGGCTTGCCGCCGCGCGTCTCATCCAGACGGGGCTCCTTTTCGAAAGGACCCCACCTACTTTGAAGTCCCCTTATTCCCATCATGGGCTATGGCTATGAGCCTATGGCTCATTTCAAAATAGGCTCTCTTCTCTGTCTAAATAGCACCTATTTCCAAATAGCTATTTTGAAACAGGCACCATTCCTGGTAGAATAAGGTTTACCAATTTCGAAATAAGCCAACTGCTATGTCAAAATTATTTTGCAATAGTGGTTGCGTTGGATAGACACTAGTATAGTTACCGTAAACTCTCGATTTTGCAGGCCCTGATTTATCAGACTTTAGGAACAATGGACAACTCTGTTGTTCACAAAGTCTGCTGGAGTCCGTAAAATCCTAACCATTCCACTCCCCCTCAAAAAAAGTTAAGGGACTTACTGCTGCCGCATAGAGGAGTCACCACCTCCTCCACCAGAGCCACACCCGGCTGAAGCTGCCTCACCACACATGGCTGGATGTGCCCCTCCACACACGGCTGGAGGGACTTCGTCACATGCAGCTGAAGGGATCTCGCCATGCAATGCTGGAGGAGCCACCACGTGTATGTGCTCCACCTCTGGGGAGAGGAGTCTGTGGCAACTCTGGCATCAACAGCAGCTCCTCCAGCCATGCGCAGCAAGGTCCCTTCAGCCACACATGGAAGGGCATTTCCAGCCATTCAGCAAGCCCCAGCAGTTCCAGCTCCAGCAACTGCAGTCTGGTGAGTCACCAGCACTTTTTGTAGGGGAAGGAAGGGGGCTGGATCTGGGGAGCTTAGCGAATGGCGGGTAGGTTGTAAGCCCTCAGATTTAATCGACTTTCAGGATTAATAGACAACGCTCCCTGCCATTAGTCCATTAAATCTATCCACCTGCCTGCACTGAGAGATTCACCTGTAGCCCTTGTTCACTAGTTTAAGGTCCATTTTTACTGCTTATGCTATGCAGCCCGGTCTTAGGAGACCAAAGAATTTTATCTGGTTTCTTCTTGAACACCTCCAGTATCTAAAGTCAAATAGCTATTCTCTCATGATCCTATCCAATTATACTCCACTAAGGATACACTTCATGGGTACGGTCACTGTGTTATACTAGGACATTAAATTACTGATGAAAACACTTCCAAGCAACAAGTCCAATTTAACTAGTATTGAAAACACTTAGAAGTGCTTGTGCAAACCAAAGGAAACTATTGCCACACAATGATTAAATCCTATCAAGCCCAATATTATATGTTTACTTCAGTGATTTTAGCTTTTGAAAATAGGTGGAACAGCCAATACAAGATAGCAAAAGCACCTAACTTCTACCCACATTTTATAGAACAAGAAACATCTACTGAGGTCATTTTACAGAAATCACATCTACTTGTTTTTGGACTACAGAGTGATTCTGAAGCTTTTACTAACAGAGAGAAAGCCATGCTAGTCTATATACTATCAAAACAAAAAAGCAGTAAAGTAGCACTTTAAAGACTGATAAAATAATTTATTAGGTGAGGTTTGGTGGTACAGACCCACTCAAGCTTTTAATGTTTGTTTTCATGCACTACACTGCCACCTAGTAGACACCAGAATAAACAACTGTCTTTTGGGGAAAAAAAAACTGACTTTTAGGAAACAACTATGGAGTCAGAAAAAAATGTGAGGGTGACCTCACAGACTTTCCAGCTGGATTTTGAAGGTTTAGTAACAGCAAAGGAATACCAACTGCACATTTACAGACATGAAGGGATCTTTTGTCATTTGGGTAAGTTTGGGGCCTGACTCGCATCTTGTGCAGTTATTTACATTTGTGCAAAATGAGTGCATTTTACATACATTCAATGAATACACTTTAGGACAATATAAATGAGAGTAAAATAGTGGATAATCAGACTTACAGTTTCTATTTTCACTAAGAATCCAAATCTCAAAATTGTTAAATCCCAAAAACCCAATTTGAGAAATTTTCCCAGGTGGCCAGCAGCCTTCTTACTATTTGTTTGCTGATGATTTTGCATCACTGACCAGTCCATATGCCTGTGGCTCAAATTTTCAGTGCTGGCTATCCAACAGCATGCAATCAATCAAAAAGATCTTAATTTGGTTATCGTGTTCCTACCAGTGGATGCTTTAACCTCTGCCACTGCCTCCAGTCAGAAGCCAGCAAAGCTCTTCAACCCATATTGCAGGCAACCTTAAAACTTGGCACAGCACACAAAGCTAGAGGCTATTCCTGACTTAATTCTATGTTATACATAGGACTTAGAATAATGAATAACTGTGATTCAGCCAGTAAACAACAATAATCGTAATTACATTTTATATTCCCATGAAAAGACATCCTAACACAGTCTAACATTACCATTAATTTTTGAAAAGTACAGCAACTCAAGAAGGCCATAAAGGGGATTGAACTAAATTATCTCCTGAGATATCTTCCAGCCCTACTCTTCTTTGATTCCATGATTAAAGTAAAAAGTTAGATAATTAAAATCCTTAGACTCAGCACGATATTTTTCAAAAATGCAGCTCCAGCCCAAATTAGGCCACAAGAAAGGACTATAACCTATAACAAGTAATCAACAAATTGAGATTAGGAAGACTTTGAATTTTGGAAAAAAATTAGCTCAAAGCAGAGAAACAAAGCAGTGAGATTTTCATAAATGGTATCAGGCTTTTATATGAGTATCTAGGCACATTAATAAGTGGCTAACTTTCAAGAGTCCTGATCACCTAGCAGCTTCAACAGACTTGAAATCAATTCATACCTACTCACTCAGGAATGAAGAGAGGTAAACTGTAATGAACATGTTACAGCTCTCATACTGTAAGAGTGGAACTGTGCCACCATGAGTTCTGACTCAAACTAGCAGTGTGGAAGAGCTATTCTAAGAGAGGCAGGTATGCAAAGTAGATTCTGGTTGATATTCTCAAGCCCTAAAATAATAGACTCCAAACACTAAAGAATTTTTCACACTGGAAATAAATGTTCAAAACAGTGCACTGATAGTTACAAACAACTGAAATTATTAAAAACTTAACCTGTTTTTAACTTTTGACACATCCCTTAACATATATCCTTAGTCTTATTAATCAGAGGAAGCAGCATTTGCTAGTGAAGCATCACTCTTTTTTAGCCTCTAACACAGTGACAGGCAACCACAAACAACGAATGGGTTGCAGCCCACTAGATTCCACCTGCAGCCCACACACCCCTTTTGTCCTCCTTCACAATTTGTCTTTCACACACTGGGTCACTGGAGCCCTGCACTTCCCACTCCACCCTCTGTCTCCCAGAACATTCTGAGCACCTCAAATCTACTGATTTGCACTGCATTCCCCATCCCCTCTCTGAGCATGAACAGCCAGGAACAGCTGATTCATGGTGTTCCCACTCTGAGAAAGAGTGGGAGAAGCAGGGATGGAGCTCAAATTAGGCAATTTATGGCACTCCAAAAGAGGTGGGGGGGGGATAGCAGTAGGAAGTGCAGGGCTCCAGCGCCCCATTGCACATGAGGAGCATGGGGGAAGCCAGACAGGTGGTGCATGGGCAGCAGGCAGAGCCCCAGTGAGGTTCTTAAATGCCAATCTTATTACAGACACAAAACCTAAATTTGCCTTTGTTACCAGTTACTACAAACTCTGCAGCTGTTCAGTATTTTGGAAGGGGGAAATAAAATTTTTAAACGATTCACTTTTCAGCAACGGAAAGGAACCCACAAAAATATCATTTTAACTTTCTTTAAAGCTTTGTAAAATAGCCAAACCCTGGGGCACAGTGTTTTTTTCTTTGTAATTCAAAAGATATTTCATGTTATAAGAAACTGTGATCCTCTTACCAAACTAATACATATGCTTGCATTGTGTTTCAATAGCTTTGTTTTGTTGGAATCCCCTGTCATGTTAAAAAGCAACAATGTACTGTACATCACCTACTGATGCAACAGAAGGTAGATTTCCTGTGTCACATCACCATAAACTTTACTACTGTCTGCACTCCATTCTCCCAGCTCAGGCAACCATTAATGTGGTCACTGGAATATATAACCAGTTTCAGAGTTATGGTGGAAATCAAAAGCCAATGCAAACAAGTCACTCTGTTTGCCACTGTACTTGAATCAGAAATGCTATTAATAGTATGGTTCCTCTAGGCTGGAATGTACAAGTTTATATATGGCAAGGAAATTATTACAGTAGTATTTAAGGGATTAAGTGAAGGACTAGATAGAAGAATGAACTACAGAAACAGGAAAAGAAGGGAGGCGGAGAGGAAAGTTTCTCATTCTGCCAAGATCCAAATATGGGAGACTGATATTTACATAAAGCATAAAGACAGGAAGCAAAGGCATGAATGGACTTTCACATATTTGCTAGTTGTGGTTCAATTATTGCTTTCTGGATATGCTAAGAGGCTATTAGCACGTTCGAAATTTAAATATTCTAAACTTTATGTGCATAAATCCACTCACAAAATGGTACAGGAAACTGTACAGAAAACTGGAAATCAGTGAAATTCTTTGAAGCTCCTTAACAACCATTATCTTGTCCCCTTCAATTTTCCATTTCTCTGCCAGACTGGGAAGAGAGGCAATGACATATCTGGGTCATACGCAGGCTCGCCAGCCCTGGCGGCGCTGGGTGGGTTTGCTAAAAGCTCGAGGTCGTAACGAAGCTGAAGCCTTAAGAGCCCTTTCATGGCCGTGATGCAAAAGGGCCGGGTTTACAACGCTCACGGGAAGGTGGGGGGATTTTGAAGCATTCACTCTCTCCAGCGGCTATTTAAAGAGTTAGACCAAGAGAGCATCAGGCTCCTGCATCATGCACAGACTCGCTGCCCACCAGAAGGGCCCTCCGAAATCTCCACACACCTGGCAGCCTGCAGGGACCGCCGCCGAAGAGTCCCAGCCCACTGACCCCGCTAACAACGCCAGCATGGGAGAGCTGGGAAGGGGTGCGGGTCGGGCAGACACCACCAGCGTTTGACGCGCCCTGTCACGCAGGGAACGAGCTCGAAGGATGCCCGTCACCACGAGGTCATCGAGCTGAGCGGAGCCCGCACCCACCCGGCCGCCGCCTGCAGGCTCTTCGCTTGGCGCTCCCTCCCTCCTCCAATAAGCGAGGCGCTCGCACTGAGGCTCTGAAGAGACCCACCCTTGCTCAGCCCCAGCACGGCGTAACGGAAGGGAGGAGAGCGGTGAAGAGAAGGACCGAGGTCGGCGTGAGTTGTCCTCTCCTCAGTTTACCCGCACGCGTCCCGGAGCCGCCGTCACCACTGCGCAGCCGCTGCTTTCCCGCCAATTCCAACCGTCCGGTCCCCGCCGCCTCGCCTGAGAGAGGCCGAGCGGGGTTGCTGGGCGCGAGTCCGGGCTGAGAGCTGGCAGAGCTTCTGCGCAGCCGTCTCCTGAGGCTGCTTGTGCCTGGGGCGATGGTCGCTCTTACCCGTTCCGTGTCTCGGCGCCTCCGTGTGTCAGTTTGTGAAATTATTAGAAATAAAACATGCCGCAAGGAAAGAGCCGGCCAGGGAGATGCTGGCAGCACCCGCAAATTGTATCAGCTGCCCTTCAGTTTTCGCCCCAGTCCCAAACAGCTGTGCTGGTTGCACTAGAACCGTCACTGGCTTCTCACTACAATCAGGGGTGGTGAGGGGAATTAATGTGAGGAGCAGTGATGCCAACTGGGGAGAATATTCCCTCCCAGAGGGAATTTTGGCTGTATTTTCAGGATCTGAGGGAAAAGGGGAATATTTGTGTGGGGAGGGAAGATGAGAGGCATAATAAAGATATAGACTAATTTTAGTGATTTTAAAAGGAGTTCAGATTTTTTCATGAGCATTACCTACAATGCACCATACAAGTCAAACAGGAAGCACTGAATCATAGGGCGTGGGCAGGGCTAGACTTATGTTTCATGGGCTACGTCTACACGTGCACCCAACTTCGAAATAGCTTATTTCGATGTTGCAACATCGAAATAGGCTATTTCGATGAATAACGTCTACACGTCCTCCAGGGCTGGCAACGTCGATGTTCAACTTCGACGTTGCTCAGCCCAACATCGAAATAGGCACAGCGAGGGAACGTCTACACGGCAAAGTAGCACACATCGAAATAAGGGAGCCAGGCACAGCTGCAGACAGGGTCACGGGGCGGACTCAACAGCAAGCCGCTCCCTTAAAGGGCCCCTCCCAGACACACTTTCATTAAACAGTGCAAGATACACAGAGCCAACAACTAGTTGCAGACCCTGTATATGCAGCACGGACCCCCAGCTGCAGCAGCAGCAGCCAGAAGCCCTGGGCTAAGGGCTGCTGCCCACGGTGACCACAGAGCCCCGCAAGGGCTGGAGAGAGAGTATCTCTCAACCCCCCAGCTGATGGCCGCCATGGAGGACCCCGCTATTTCGACGTTGCGGGACGCGGATCGTCTACACGTCCCTACTTCGATGTTGAACGTCGAAGTAGAGCGCTATTCCCATCCGCTCATGGGGTTAGCGACTTCGACGTCTCGCCGCCTAACGTCGATTTCAACTTCGAAATAGCGCCCAACACGTGTAGACGTGACGGGCGCTATTTCGAAGTTACTGCCGCTACTTCGAAGTAGCGTGCACGTGTAGACGCAGCCATGGGAATCACTAGGGCTAGGACTACAATAGAAGTAGCTGTCTACCGAAGTTACGGTCAGAAGAGATGTTTAGAAAAAACTTCGGGTCTACACATAAAAGCGGATTGATCTTTTGATCTGCTCTGTCGACAAAAAGCACCCCCGCCCAGCATCTACACAGCTTTTTTGTCAACAGTTTGTCAACAAAATTCACACAATCAAAACGTGGCACTTTCAAAGTGCTGTGGCCGGCAGCATGGTAACGAGGTGCTGAATATTCATTTTAGCACCTCATTAGTATCCTCTGATTTGGCCATTAGTATGGCCATTTTGAAGTTTTGCCCAAGTGTGGCTGCAGACTATGAGTTTTGTCAACAAAACTCTCTAGTGCAGACATATTCTTGTTGAAGATATGCTATAGCTGCCTTTCCAATCCATTATCATTTATATTTGTGGCAAGTTAATGACGTACAAACTGAAACTACTGTCTAATGTTACTATAAGTCACTGTATAGATCTGAAATCCTGCAGAAGTACATAAAGCACCACCAAATGAAATGCAAAATGTAAGTAGACCTGTAAATGAAGTTTCAATTTATTCTTGTTAAATACAAGGTGGTATATAGAGCCTAGCATGCAATGTTTTTAGACATACTATAAAATAAAAATAATTCAGGCTGAGCCAAAAATCACTTTCATTAATTAAATATATGCAGTTTTCAGTGCCTTGTGACCACGTTCAATCTAAAACAAACCAATCACTGAATTGACCTAATTTCCACCTAGCCTCCAAAATCCAGAAGGAAGAAAGGATCTTCAAACGAAGTGTAAGTAGGCCTGTTAATGCAAATTCATGCATAGGCAAGTCAGGCTCTTTTTTTAAATATATGTACATAGCAGTTCATATGCATCCATATACAAATAGTGCTATATTGTATAGGCATAAACACATGTAGATGCACATTTAGGTGCATGCATATGATACATGAATTTTGGCCTATCTGTAAGCCTCATGTGTTGGAGCAGCAAAAGAAATGGTCCATATGATAGGCATAAGATTTTAAGAGGTGTGCCATAACTAGGTCTATTTTGTATTTAAAGCATGCACATGTACACAATAGTCTTTATACTTTCCTGAGTGTTGGAGGTGTGTTATTTGCAAAGGTTATGCATTTCCCCTAATTTTATTCACAAGTTTACAGAGCTCAACATGGATGAGACATTCAAGTTGATCCCAGCACTGAAGGGAGCAGTGCAACTCATCAAGCATCCAAGCAGATGACAACAAACAATCAAAGTGATTTGAAGAAGACATCTCCCTCAAGCATCATAAAAATGTGTATTGTCAGAGTTGGAAGGTGAGGCACCCATGGGCCAGAAGTGTTGAAGGAAATGTTGAGCTTGCCATTTGCAAATTCTGGGCAGTTAACCTGAAAGCAGGTCTCAGTGAACCTGACAAACATAGTTTTACTATTAAATTTAAAAATTGTGTCTACTGCTGGTTCAGCACCAAATATAGCAAATCTAATGAAGTTTAACTTCTGTGCCAGGAAAGATAATGGAACAAGTAATTAAGGAAATTATCTGCAAACATTTGGAAGGTGGTAAGCAGATAGGGAACAGCCAGCATGGATTTGTAAAGAACAAATCATGTCAAACCAATCTGATAGCTTTCTTTGATAGGATAATGAGCCTTGTGGATAAGGGAGAAGCAGTGGATGTGGTATACCTAGATTTTAGTAAGGCATTTGATATGGTCTCGCATGATATTCTTATCAATAAATTAGGCAAATACAACTTAGATGGGCTACTATAAAGTGGGGGCAAAACTGGCTGGATAACCATACTCAGAGAGTAGTTATTAATGGCTCTCAATCCTGCTGGAAAGGTATAACAAGTGGGGTTCCACAGGGGTCTGTACTGGGACCAGTTCTGTTCAGTATCTTCATCAACGATTTAGATATTGGCATAGACAGTATGCTGATTAAGTTTGCAGATGATACCAAGCTAGGAGGGGTTGCAACTGCTTTGGAGTATAGGGTCAAAATTCAAAATGATCTGGACAAATTGGAGAAATGGTCTGAAGTAAACAGGATGAAATTTAATAAAGACAAATGCAAAGTGCTCTACTTGGGAAGGAACAATCAGTTTCACACATACAGAATGGGAAGCGACTGTCTAGGAAGGAGTATGGCAGAAAGGGATTTAGGGGTTATAGTGGATCACAAGCTAAATATGAGTCAACAGTGTGATGCTGTTGCAAAAAAAGCAAACATGATTCTGGGATGCATAAACAGGTATGTTGTGAACAAGACACAAGAAGTCATTCTTCCACTCTACTCTGTGCTGGTTAGGCCCCAGTTGAAGTATTGGCTACGTCTACACGTGCCCCAAACTTCGAAATGGCCATGCAAATGTCCATTTCGAAGTTTACTAATGAAGTGCTGAAATGCATATTCAGCGCTTCATTAGCATGCGGGCGGCAGCAGCGCTTCGAAATTGATGCGCCTTGCCGCCGCGCGGCGCATCCAGACAGGGCTCCTTTTCGAAAGGGCCCCGCCTATTTCGAAGTCCCCTTATTCCCATGAGCTCATGGGAATAAGGGGACTTCGAAGTAGGTGGCTTCCTTTCGAAAAGGAGCCCCGTCTGGACGCGCCACGCGGCGGCAAGGCGCATCAATTTCGAAGCGCTGCTGCCGCCCGCATGCTAATGAAGCACTGAATATGCATTTCAGCACTTCATTAGTAAACTTCGAAATGGACATTTGCATGGCCATTTCGAAGTTTGGGGCACGTGTAGACTCGGCCATTGTGTCCAGTTCTGGGTGCCTCATTTCAAGAACGATGTGGAGAAATTGGAAAGGGTCCAGAAAAGAGCAACAAAAATGATCAAAGGTCTCGAGAACATGACTTAGGAAGAAAGGCTGAAAGAACTGGGCTTATTTCGTTTGGGAAAAAAAGAAGATTAAGGGGGGACATGATAGCGGTTTACAGGTATCTAAAAGGGTGTCATAAGGAGGAGGGAGAAAACTTGTTCTTCTTGGCCTCTGAGGATAGAACAAGAAGCAATAGGCTTAAACTGCAGCAAGGGAGGTTTAGATTGGACATAAGAAAAAGGTTCCTAACTGTCAGGGTGGTCAAACACTGGAATAAATTGCCTAGAGAGGTTGTGGAATCTCCATCTCTGGAGATATTTAAGAACAGGTTAGATAAGTGTCTGTCAGGGATGATTTAGACAGTACTTGGTCCTGCCATGAGGGCAGGGGGCTGGACACGATGACCTCTCAAGGTCCCTTCCAGTCCTAGCATTCTATGAGCATATGGTCACCGATTCAGAGTCCAGAAGAAACTCTTCCATGTAGAAGCATGGCCCCCGAGGATCTCCCAGAAGGAAATCCTCCTTCCGGAAGACCCATAAGAATAGCTTACTTCAAAATGGGGCTTCCGGAAGGAGGATTTCCTTCCAGGAGATCCCAGGGGGCCATGCTTCTACATGGCTATTTTGGAGTTTGGAAGAGCTTCTTTTAGACTCCGAATCACCTGCCAGAAATTTACGTCCACACCTCATCAGCATTTTCTGGGCTCTTCATTAGCATGCCGCTTTCGGAACAGTGGCATATGTGGAAATGTCCTTAGTGTCTACACAAAGCAACCACTATTTCAAAATAATTTCAACATAGCAGTTGGCTTATTTCAAAATAGGTAAACCTCATTGGCCGTGTCTACACTAGAATCTGCTCATAGGAATAAGGGGACTTCAAAGTAGCTGGGGTCCTTTCGAAAAGAAGGCCCGTCTGGACAAGCTGCGCAGCGGTGAGCCACATCAATTTCGAAGTGCTGCGGCCACCCATATTCTTATGAGGCGCTGAATATGTATTTCAGCGCTTCATTAGTAAACTTCAAAATGGCCATTTGCATGGCCATTTTGAAGTTTTTGGCTAGTGTAGACGTAGCCATTCTATGAAGACTAGCGCCTATTTTGAAATAGGTGCTGTTAAGACAGGGAATAAAGCCTATTTTGAAATAAGCCATAGCGTGTCCAAATATGAACTGTGTATGTAGATGCCAAGTGCTATTTAAAAATATATTTTTGTATGTAGCATCATTATTTTGAAATAAACTATTCTGGAATAGCTCGTCCAGAATAGTTTATTTCGAAATAAAGCTGCTGTGTATACATACCCCAGTTTCCAGCTGTTTACAATGTTAAGGCAGCACATAAGGGATTCTCCAGGTGGTATAAACCTAACATAGCTTTATTCCATGCAGCTTGGCACAGAGCCGTCTACAGGTCCAGTCCATTAAATTTACAGAAGCTCTGGCAACTGGTAGGATTCATGATTTTTAATCTGACAGTGTTAGCCATATAGAAGATAAACCATAATATTTTACACAAAGTTTTATATGATTGAGAAAAATGTACCCACTAATCTACTCCCTAGATTATACAACAGGGGAGACTAAAGAAAACATGGCTGATATTTTAGAAAGGGTGCCATCCATCTCCTTTCTGTGGGCTCCATCCCAGGGCACGTCTGTTCTCATAATGACATTGTTCAATTTTTTGAAAAACAATTGATGGTAGTCACACCAGTTTAAGGAGTACTTGCCTTGGTATGAAATTAGAGATGAAACAATCATTGATGTAAAAATTAAAAGACCCTCTGCATCATCCAGGGAAAATATTTCAGGGTCCACTACAGAATTGAGAAGGATTTTTTTATATTTACATCACTGCAATGTATAGATGGCAGATAGCACTCTTAGATTTGAACTTAAATTGCTTCATCTATTCATGCAGGCAAAGTGACCACTATGATTTATTTTTCCCTTTCTATTCAAAAATATTCCAACTCAGTTCTAGTAATGTATTAACACAGTGTAGCCAGAGAGTTAATAAAGTTTTAAAATTAGTGTGCTTAAGGAAATGGCAGATATTTACTCTTGAAAGGAGTATAAACTTTTAAGAGAAGGTTACAAAAGAAATTCCTCCAAATCTAATTGAGAAATGTCACATCCTAAACTGGAAACGGAATTTATAAGCATTTCCCTGTATTTGCTATTGAAGACCTTCTAAAAAGAAGAAAAATCTGATTTCTTGAGTCTATTACTTTAACCCAGGAGTACTGTACTTCAGGACCTCTGTATATGGCTCACCTAACCTTAATCTGAATTTGACACCCCCCTCAACACTGTACAGTTTAACACCAATCTGATAATTGATTCACGCTGACTCAAAGGAAAGTGTGCCACCTGCTGAACCTACCCATCACTTTCTGCTGCCGGCTTTCCCAGCGAAGTACTAACCAAGCTTGAGCTTCAGCTTGAGATCAGATGTCACTGCTATTTTGATTGGGAAGCAGAACATTTTTAAATTATCTTTGATAATAACATACTGTAGAACTGCAAGATCAACAGACGTAGAAAACCTGTTGGGAAATTTGACTGAGATTTACTCCTAAATAATTTTCGATCAAAAGCTTGAAAAAAGATAACCAATGAAAAAGGATCTATGAAGTTACAGAGGGTGGATCACTGAGTTGGTCACTCTTTGATGTTACCTACCAAACACAGAACAGTGGCATGAAGAGTCTATTTGCCCTTTTCCTGGTAGGTGTAAAGTACTAAAGGAGATGGTAGATTAGAAAATGCACAGGGGGGAAACATCAAAGAAGTCAGAAGTAAAATCATCTGAGATTTCTATTATGGATAAACTCAGGATAGGGTTTACTGAAACACATTCTAAACTAAATAATATGTTAGATATGTCTCAGAAATACAGACTTACATTATGTTTCAATATTCCTGGTAAACCCTTCCATCCATTCATATGAATGGCTATTGTCTTTCAAAATTGTTGCCCAGAAATCTGTAAAATAAAACAGTATAAAGGAGTAGGAAAAGGTTATTTTAATCATGTGGGAAGTTTGCTTAATACTTAAAATGAGATCATGAAGTTAATACCACATGTGATCTGCAAACTAAAAAAGGTGTCCTTTTTGCTTTGTGGCAATGTATAAAGGAAGCATCAAAGTCTATTTGTTCATTTTTAATGGGGATTTTTCTACTTTATCTTCAGAAATAGCAGATTCTTTCCAGCCCATTTTTTCTGGAGCACTATATGGAAATTGGAGAACCAGTGAGACTATGAAATATTGGACTGGAGACTGAAAGGAAGTGTTTTATTCAATCTTTAAGACACTATCAACCTAAAGTTTTTTGAAAATAAATTTAATTCAGTCATAAGGCTTGGGGGTTATACATGGCTCTTTAACATATTTCCTGCATCTCCGTTCAATACATTATATTAAAACTGTGCGATTTTAATTAGTAACCAACTAAGATTATTTTGCTAGCTTACTAACAAAATATAGAATACTTGATCAGTCATTTTGCTGTGAGAATGACACACACACACACACACACACTCTCTCTCTCTCTCTCTCTGGCCCTTTGGGGTAATCCTGGATACTAATGTGGCTCCTGAGCTACTGAGGTCTAAGTATCACTGATTTAGTTAAACTGACACAAATTCTGTATGGGCATACATTACGTAAATCCATTTTACAATTGAGTTACATCAAAACATTTGAAGTAAGCTAAACTATACAAGTGTATTGTCAATTCATGTAACAAGGAAGTTTCCATCGGTTTAATTAACTTGATTTAAAAACTGATTTTAATTAAACTGATATAAAATTTTTGAGAACTGCACGATAGCCATTGGTGCTTTCATTTCCAATCTTAAGAAAGAGAAAAAAGATTGAATAGGTGTACAGAATAAATAAACTTATGACCTCTCAAAATAGTCCCTTTAAAATTAGATTGGATACACATGTGCAGCGCACTGTGGGGAGCTTGTATCACCTTTGCTTCAGTGGTACCTGTGGATAAATAAGACTTCCTGTATAAGGACTGACAATCCATGAGATATAAGCATTACCATTTAAAATTATTTGAACATCTGCAAGTGTAATTTGTTCAAAAAACTAAATTTTCCAAGTATGGTGTGCAAACTACACAAAATGTATTTCATGATAATAATACCAATATGTAAAAAAAACAATAAACAAATGCATGTCTGTGAACACAGAAGACAGAAAGGCAGTCAGAGGAAAGGACAGTAAAATGCTCCCTCTAGTGTGGAAAAGAAAAGCTAGCAGTTTAAACAGGGGAAGAGATTGTTGAAAGAAACTACATGGCATTTACAGGAAAAAAATATAATCAAAGTACAAGGAGAAAGAAGTAGCTACTCCAAAGCACACAGAGAGAAAGTTGAGACAAAAACCAGCCTCTTATTTTCAAAAAAGATAAGTGTACTAAAAGATCAGCCTAAATAAACGCAAAGAAAACACTTCAATTTTCAGTTCTTGTCAAACTTGCATTAATGAAGAGAAAATGTAGGCTGAATATCAAGTTAAAACTTCCCACAGATCTACTGGTTTCTGAAAATCTCCCAAAGGAGACTATTTAAACTGGAAAAAATTATTAAAAAATATGCTTTAGGGAATGTTGCTGTACCTGCATGAAGATAGATTCAAATCAAAGTTATGGCTGTGTGTTGTGCCCTGCACAACATTGTGGAAGGGAAGTGGGACACCTTCCTCCCAGTGGGGGGTAGGGGGGGCAGACGCCAGCCTTAGGTATGAGCAGCCAGGTACAGCTCCAATCCACCAGGCCCATCAGGACAGGCTGTGGATCCATGAGGCCCTAAAGGAGAGCTTCTCCCATGGCCCCCATTATCCTCCCCAGGGCCTCCCCAGCAGGGGCCTTGAGCCTACAGCCCTATCTCATCCCCATCACAACCCCTCCTGTTGCCCCCACTCCTCTTCCCAACCCATATCTAAGAAAGAGGGATGCAGGAATGGTGCTCAAAGAACTATTTTACTGACATAAAATCCAATGCAAAACAGAAATGGTGCAATAAAGAACTATTTACATCAAAAGCAAGTGCAAAAACAATGAACTATGTACAGTGGAGGGGTTTTCAATGGGGGTGGGCAGCTTCAGAACTCATGGGGGCTTGGGACAGGGTTCGGGGAGCCTCAGTCCATGGAGGGGGAAGGGGGACATGAACCTGAGGGGGAGCAGGACCCCAAATGGCATCAGCCTCAGTATCCCCTCCTGCCATGGCTTCAGAGTCTCCATTGGGGCTTGGTTGGGGCCAGGAACAAGTGGAGGTATGGAGGCAGTGGGGCTGCAGCAAGGTCTGGGTTAGCAGGAGGAGTTGGGGCAGGGCCTGAAGAGCAGGGGGGCCTGATGAGCAGGCAGGGGGTGGGCATGGTCTTCAGCCATTGCCAGAGGCCAATGATGCCCTGTGGGATGGCCAGCGATGGCAGGGCAGTGGGGGCATTGATGAAGCTCTGGAGATGGCTTGGCTGGCGGGGACTGACTCCAGCACAATGAAGAAGCTGTACCTGTCCTCCAACACCATATCTGGCCCCAGCTCCAGTGGGAGGTTGGGGCTTGGAGGCCTCCTCCTGATGATTGTGTTCCAGCTGCAGTGGGGGGCACAGGCTCGCTGTGGCTTTAAGAACAGCTGGAGGCAGGCACCATAGAGCACTGCTTGCTGTCAACAGGGTGTCCCCTGGGGCACCTACGCAGTGCCCTGGAGCTCTTTCTGTCAACAGAAGCCGCGCCCCCCCAATGTCCAGACCCACATTTTGTCAACAGAACAAAAAAGCAGTCAAGTAGCACTTTAACGACTAACAAAATAATTTATTAGGTGAGCTCTGGTGTGACAGATCCACTTCTTCAGACCATTAGCCATACCAGATCTCTGTCGACAGAGGTGTTCTTCCTTGTGGGGAGAAGCATACAGCTGTTGACAAAAGTGCTGAGCTCTGTCAACTTACTGTTGACAGAATGCGCTTGGGAATCTGGATGCTGCACAGGTTTTGTCAACTGTGGACAAAACCTTTTAGTGCAGACATAGCCTAAATTTCCTATCCTAATGGGAAAGAAAAGCTTAAAAACACATAACTCCAAAACCAGAAGACAAATAAGACCTCAAAATTCTGATTTAAAAAAGAAACATGATTTTTAAGCCACTGTCATTACTCTTTGGGCCATACTCAGGATTTTTTAATTTGAGGGGCTGGTAAACCCACTCACATTTTACAAGGTTTTTGACGGTTAACAAGAAAGTTAACCAGAGCACAGCCTGTTCTTTCTGCATTGTTGTTACTGCTAAGGTAAACTAGATCATTAAACATTCCTTTCCTTTTACAAATCCTCCATCCTACTACTGTGGCATCTATCTAAAACACCAACTGTCAGAAATTCCCATTTCAGACACAACTCCATTCCGATCAAAACTGCAACTCTCTCTCATGACTCCACTTATAACCTGCTCAGGTAACTGGGACTAGCCAGCTCAATAAAATATATATATATATTTAATCTTGGGGTAGATGTAATTATCTTGCCAAGTGGGGAACAGGCAGTGGAAGGTGTGAGAGTGCACAGATTGCTACAAGCATATACACTGTACTACAGTATGGAATCAGGAAATCCTACTGCAGTTAAAATAAGTGGAAATGGAGGTCAGCTTGGGAAGTGAGTTCACTGCAAAGCTTCCTAAAAACTGAGTTGAATTTATTTTCTTCTGTGTTCATTTTCAACAGGACAGTCTCACGTTTTAAAAAATAAAGTGTGCATAAAAGTGAAGATGTTGCTAAATGGTTGCTGGGATCACGATCACAAAGCATGGGGTGCCCATACTCAGTCTTTCTCTTTTTATCCCTATTCTGACTGTTCCATGGGCTCCCACATCAAGCTATTCCAGCCTGGTAAGTCTTCCCTAAAGTGAATCTTTTAACTTAAAAGTGAAAATCCTGCTTGCCAGACCTATTAGCATAACATTGAACCTGTGAAAGAGCCATGAAGTGGTATTCATCATCATCATCATCATCAACAACAACAACCATGGACTCAGCGCCTGTTGGTATCTGATACCTCTCATTATTTCCTTCCATTTTTCCCTGTCCAGTGCAGAGCAGCTTAGTTTCTGTAGACTAGCTCTGCACCAATCTACTGTAACAACTACCCATTCTTTGGGGGGTGTGCCTTTTCTATTCAAACTGTCCATTATGCTGAATACCAGGGTCTTGACTTTTCATTTGTCTGTTATGCAAATTTTGGCCAAGCCAGAATACCCTGCAAACGCTCAGAGCAGCCAGAAAAACAGTACAGCAGACGGCCAGGCACTGTGCCAACAACTACTGGGTTGAGCTATGCAGCAGCATCCAGACGAGTGCTGACTTCGGTAACCTCAGGGGAATGTACGAGAGCATCAAGAAGGCATTAGGACCCACCCAGAACAAGATGGCACCTCTGAAATCCAAATCTGGTGATGTCATCAGTGACAAAGCCAAACAGATGGAGCACTGGGTCGAGCACTACTCCGAGCTGTATTCAGGCGAGAACATTGTGGTCGACTCAGCCCTCGATGCCGTTGAACTCCTACCAGTAATGGACGAACTGGATCAGGAACCAACTGTGGATGAACTGAAGAAAGCCATTGACAACATTGCAGTAGGAAAGGCCCCGGGCCAGGATGGTATACCACCAGAGGTAATCAAGTGTGCCACAGACACTCTCCTGGAACCCCTACATGAGCTACTGTGCCTGTGCTGGAGAGAGGGAGAGGTTCCACAGGACATGCGTGATGCTAACATCACAACCTTGTATAAGAACAAAGGAGACAGAAGGGACTGCAACAATTACCATGGAATCTCCCTCCTAAGCATCACTGGTAAACTGTTCGCTCGCGTCATCCTCGGCAGACTCCAGAAGATTGCTGAGAGGGTGTATCCTGAATCACAGGGCGGATTCCGCGCAGAGAGATCTACCGTCGACATGGTCTTCTCTCTGAGGCAGCTGCAGGAGAAATGCAGGGAGCAGAGGAAGCCACTCTATATTGCCTTCATTGACCTAACCAAGGCCTTCGACTTGGTCAGCAGGGATGGACTGTCAAACTGCTCCACAAGATAGGTTGTCCGCCACGGTTACTCAAGATGATCCAGTCTTTCCACGAAGACATGAGAGGAACTGTCCAATACGATGGCACATTATCGGATGCTTTCAGCATCAGGAGCGCCGTCAAACAAGGATGCGTCCTTGCTCCGACATTGTTCGGGATCTTCTTTGCACTCCTCCTTAAACATGCCTTTGGTCTTCAACAGAGGGCATCTTTTTGCACACAAGATCTGACGGGAAACTGTTTAATCTTGCAAGGCTGAAAGCTAAATCTAAGGTGCGGGAAGTCCTCATCAGAGATATGCTGTTTGCAGATGACGCTTCTGTCGTGTCACACACAGACGACTAGCTTCAGAAGCTGCTGGATCGGTTCTCCAAAGCATGCAACAACTTTGGGCTCTCCATCAGCCTAAAGAAGACAAATGTACTTGCTCGGGACATTGCTGATTCTCCATCAATCAGCATTGACAACTATACATTAGAGGTAGTCCATGAGTTCGTTTACCTCGGATCCACCATCACTGACACCCTGTCCTTGGAGACTGAGCTAAATAGAAGGATCGGTAAAGCAGCCACAACTCTGTCCAGACTCAGCGAGAGAGTGTGGAATAACAACAAAATGCAAGTCTACAGAGCCTGCATCCTCAGCACCCTCCTTTACGGCAGCGAGACTTGGACCCTGTACGCCCTCCAGGAAAAGAGGCTGAACGTCTTCCACTTGCGCTGTCTCAGGCGCATCCTTGGAATATTGTAGAAGAACTGTCCTTGAGCAAGCTGGAATCCCAACTATACACACCCTCCTCAGGCAGCGGCGGCTCCGCTGGCTTGGCCACGTCCACAGGATGAATGATGGAAGGATCCCAAAAGACATCCTGTATGGTGAGCTAGCCTCTGGCAAAAGACCTCCCGGATGCCCCCAGCTGCGCTACAAAGATGTTTGCAAGAGAGACCTCAGGGAAGCAGACATCAAGCCAGACAGCTGGGAGGAGCTGGCAAACAGTCGCAGCAGATGGAAGCAGGAACTATACAAGGGCCTTCAGAAGGGTGAGCTGAGGATCAGACAGCCAGCAAAGAAGAAGCGAGCCCACAGAAAGCACAACAAGGACCTGCCAGACACCCATTACATATGCAACAGATGCAGCAAGGACTGTCACTCTCGTGTGGGTCTTCAGAGTCACAGCCAACACTGCAAATGAGAATGCCAAACAGAACTACGAAGGGCACGATCCATAGTCTACGTAGACTGAAAGATGCTACTATTATGCAAATATGCCCAAATAGCTGTAACTTTCGTTGTATAATCTTCTGCAGTAGGTTCTTTCAAATTTAGTTCTTTTAATTAGGTACCTTCTGCATATCCAGTCTTCACAATCTGCAGTGGAAAACATGCTCCATTGTTTTTAGAAAAAAATTTAGAAGTGTGTTTTTTTCAAATGTCATTTGCTACATTTAGGTTCAGGAATTTGGCTGGAGGGGGTGAGAAGGGAGAGGGAAGGAAGAGAAGGGGGAGACAGTGGGGAGGAAGCAGGACCTGGGCAAAGTGGGGATGGGGCCTGGGTGGAGCAGGGGTGAAGGATGTCCTTGCCTCCCTAGAGAAGCAGCCCACATCCCTTTGAACCCTTTGCTCATATCCCAAAGAGAGAAGTTCTCTGTTCAGTTTGCAACATGGTTTCCCAAATTGGGGGATGTGCCCCCCTGGGGGGACATGCAGAAATTTCAGGGGGGTGTGAGGTGACCCAGCCCCCACCCCCCCGTCATTCCCCTTACCCAAAGAAAAAGCTGGCCTTTGCTTCTGGCTCTCAGCCCCTGCCATTTTTCATGGGCAACCCGACAGCTGCTCTAAAAGCAGGAAGCTGGCGAAGACCCACGTGTAGCTAGCTGCCACCTGCAAAGGTGAGTGGGTGTGGGCTGGGGAAGGGAGGGGGAGAAGGAGGATAGGGTTAAATGAGGAGGCTGCGGGTGCCTGGCTTGGGGGAGGGGGGTGGGGTGTAAGTTGGGTGGGCTGGTGGTGCCTGGCTTTGAGGGAGGGGAGGGGAGGGCTTCGGGCAGTGGTGCTGGTGGGCCTTGGGTGGCCAGCTTGCGAGGCTCATGGGGCTTGATAGTTGGCCCCAGCAACACAGGGCTCAGGAGGCTGGTGGGCAGGCAGCTGTCCCCAGCAGCATGGGGCTCAGGCGACTCAGGCTGGCAGGCAGGTGGCTGGGGCTGGCAGCTGGGCAGCTGGCCCCAGAAGCGCAGGTCATGGGAGGGCAGCTTGGGCAGCTGGCCCACAGCTGGGGTGGCTGGCAGATGAGCAGCTGGCCCTGGCAGCACAGGGTCCTGGCAGCTGGTGGGCAGAGCCAGCAGCACAGGGCTCAGCCAGCTGGCTCTTGCAGCTTAGGGCTCAGGTGGTGGGCAGTTCTGGCGGCTGGCATGGGGCTCACGTAGCTGGCCAACTGGAGCTGCAACAGGCTCCTGCAAGGGGCCAAGAGCCGTGTCTACACGTGCACGCTACTTCGAAGTAGCGGCACTAACTTCGAAATAGCACTCATCACGGCTACACGCGTCGGGCGCTATTTCGAAGTTAACTTCGACGTTAGGCGGCGAGACGTCGAAGTCGCAAACCCCATGAGGGGATAGGAATAGCGCCCTACTTCGACGTTCAACGTCGAAGTAGGGACCGTGTAGTTGTTGCGCGTCCCGCAACGTCGAAATTGCAGGGTCCTCCATGGCGGCCATCAGCTGAGGGGTTGAGAGATGCTCTCTCCAGCCCCTCAGCTCAATGGTGGCCGCATGGAGCGGCCCCTTAAAGGTCCCCTCCCCCTCCCTTCCTGTGCAGGAAGCTGAGGGAACGTGCAGGTGGCAGCCCAGACGCGGCCAGCCTGCACGTCCCTCAGCCATCCAAACCAGCCACCCCACCTGCGATGGCTGCCTGGCAGCCCCCCCAGTGCCCCCAGGGGACCCCCCCAAGGGGAGCCAGGGCAGCCAGCCCAGCCAGGCGGGCAGCCAGGCTGGCAAGCGGCAGCGGGGCCCCTCCTGGACGGAAGCCGAGCTGCGGGACCTGCTGGGGCTCTGGAGCGAGGAGGAGGTGCTCCAGGTAATGGGGAGCAAGAGGCGGAACGCGGATGCGTTCACTCGGCTGGCCGACAGCCTGGCTGCCCGGGGTCACCCTGCCCGCACTCCTGATCACGTCAGGAGTAAGGTGAAGGAGCTGCGGCAGGGTTACTCCCGGGCCCAGGATGCGGCCAGCCGATCTGGGGCCGCCCCCGTCACTTGCCCCTTTTACAGGGAGCTCAGGGACATCCTGGGCCCCTGGCACACCTCCTCCCCTCCGGCCACCCTTGATACTTCGGCCGACGAGCCCCAGCAGGCCCTGCAGCTGGAGTGCACCCCGGAGGTAAGCCCCGCACCCCGGGGGCCCCCCCAGAGCCCACCCCCAGGACATCGCGGCAGGAGGAGGAGGAGGGAGATGGGGGCTCCTCCTCTGCAGAATCCAGGCTGCAGATCCTCCTCCTGCCATCCCGGAGCAGCAGCCGGGCCTCCGCCCCCCAGGGATCTCCAGACCGTGGGAGTAGACCGACAGGTATGTACCCCCCTCTGGTGTACACCCCTGGGCTTGAGGGGTGGGGGGTAATAGATATGTGTCCAGGGCCCCCCACATGCTCACATGGCCATGGCCCCAAGGACAGCAGGGCCATGTCCCTCACAGCAGTGCATCAGCCCCTGCCCCCGCCACCCCGCACGACAGTGCCATGCCCCATCCCCTGGGCAGGGGGGAGCGGAACCTCGAGGGGCCCCCGGGAGGAGGGAGTGGGACACCCCGCAGCAGCAGCAGCAGCAGCAGCAACAGCAGCAGCAGCATGTGATGGAGTGGGGGGAGTGCAAAAGGGAGACTCAGGCTAGATATGAGCAACAAGAGCCGAATAGCTCCCAGGGGCAAAGGATGATCCTGGGGCTACGGCTGGCAGGTGACACCTCTGCCCTGAACAAAGAGGAGGGAGGAGCCGAGCTGGCTTGGAATTTGGGGGGGAGGGCAGGGGCCACAGGTAGAGGCTAGGGGAAGGGAGAGCTGGAAGGCAGCCAGCCTGAGGAGGGGGAAAGCTGCATCCCAGAGGGGCACCCCTTGGGGTCTTCTCCCCAGGATGGGTTGGAAGGACTGTCTCTTCCGACAGCTGGTGCTGTCACTTCTGGGAGAAACTGGGCATCTGTGGCCTAAGAAACCTCTCCTGCTGTCAGACCCTGCGGAGTGAAGTGAGAGTCGCTCCCACCAGGGGACGGGGTGCAGGGCAGGGGGACCCCTGAACCCCATCCATCACAGCAGCATCTCCCGGGGACGGGGATGGGGAACCTGCAGCACAGGGCTAGGGGGACAAAGGCCACAGCTCGGGGCCCACACTAACGCCTGTCTCCATTCTTCTTCCTCCCCTCCTCTCCTGTGTCCCGCACCTGCACCATCAGAAGGACCAGAAGAGAGCGCCGGAGAGCCCTCCGGGACCATCGCTCCAGGCCAGCCCCTCGGCCGAGGACCGACCGGCCCCACGGCGGGCTAGATGGCGGACCCCGCGCCACCACCAGCCGACGGCGACGGACCCCCAGCTGCTGGCCATCCACCGTCGGCAGCTGGAGGTCGCGGAGCAGCACCTGCAGCTGCAGGAGCGGGCGCTGGCCTGGCGCCAAGAGGCATGGGGGGCCTACATGGAGACTTTCAACCACCTGGTGGACTACCTGGCCCCCCATGCCGCGCCGGCCGCCGCAGCGCCCGACGTGCCTGCTCCACCCGCTGCACCACCAGCTGCTCCGCCCGTCGCTGTCCCGTCCGCCGTCGCCCCGCCACCCACTGCCGAGGGCCGGAGCGCCGAGGGACCCCTGGAGCCAGCTGAGACTCGCTGGGCATATCTTCCAGTCCGGCCCGCCCCCAGCTAGCCCCGGACAGGGCTGTGGCCGCGGCGGGGCTCCTGGCCGCCCATGCCCAGTGCCGGACTTTAGGGGCGAGGGGCCCAGGACGTGGGCCCCCCCCTTGTATATAGTTGGAACTTATTATTTTGTGCCCCCCGTTTGCCCCATCCCCCCCATGTAAATAGTTCTCCTCTTTATGCTCCCTGGTTTTCTTTTTATTACTGAGCACACTTTTTTCTTACTATTGTTTTATTTGTACATATTACTTTGGTTCCACACGTTGTATATAGTTTGTTCTTGTTTTATATATTTATAGTTAAAAAAAAAAGTTCTCAAAGAAAAAGCTGTGTAAGTTCAGCCACAAGTGCGTGCTGTCATTTGTCCAGGAAAAGGGAGCGGGGTGCGGTTGGGTGCTCCATGGTGTGGGCGTTGGGGCAGGAGTGTTGTGGAGGAAGGGGCGGGCAGTGGGGGGCCTGGCAGAGTTCACCCCACGGCCTCATCATCGAAGTGGGCCCGCAGGGCCTCCCGGACCCGGGTCCCTTCGGGGTCCACCTGCCAACTGGGGGCAGCGGGTGGCTGCACGTCAGCCCTGCCGGCCTCCACAGCCCAGCCCTGGAAAAAGGCCTCCTCCTTGCTCTCCACCAAATTGTGCAGGGCGCAGCAGGCACCCACAATCAGGGGGATGTGGTTGGGGCCCGCATCCAGGCGGGTCAGGAGACATCTCCAGCGTCCTTTCACGCGGCCAAATGAGCGCTCCACCACCTGGCGCGCGTGGTTCAGGCGCTGGTTGAAGCGCTCCTGGCTAGCGGAGAGATGGCCCGTGTACGGGTGCATGAGCCAGGGCCGGAGGGGGTATGCTGCATCTGCGATGACGCAGAGGGGCATGGTGGTGTCCCCCAGAGGGATCTCCCGCTGGGGGATGTAGGTCCCCGCCTCCAGCCGGCGGCACAGGCCCAAGTTCCGGAAAACCCAAGCGTCATGGGTGCTGCCAGGCCAGCCCACATAAATGTCCTGGAAACGTCCCTGGCTGTCCACCAAGGCCTGGAGGACCACAGAATGGTAGCCCTTGCGATTCATGTATCGTCCTCCACTGTGATGCGGGGCGCGGATGGGGATGTGAGTCCCATCCAGAGCCCCGAAGCAGTTGGGGAAGCCCAGGGTGGCAAAGGCCGCGATGGTGGCATGTGGGTCCCCCAGCCTCACGAGCCTGTGCAGGAGCATGGCGTTGATGGCACGCACAACCTGCAGGGAAAGCACATGGGACAGCACCAATGAGGGGTAAGCAGGGTGTGCGTGGCCCTGCCCTGCCCTCCCCTCCTCTGCCCTGCCCTGCCCTCCTCTGCCTGGGCCCCCCTCCCCTGCCCTGCCCTCCTCTGCCCTGCCCTGCCCTGCCTTGCCCTGCCCTCCTCTGCCCACCCCTGCCCTCCCCCCGTGGGTTCTCTTACCTCCATGAGGACAGCCCTGATGGTGGCCTTGCCGACACCAAACTGCTGGCCCACGGATCGGTAGCTGTCGGGAGTGGCCAGCTTCCAGACAGCGATGCCGACCCGTTTCTCCAGTGTGAGGGCACGCCGCATGGTGGTGTCCTGGTGCCTGAGTGCGGGGGTGAGCCACTGGCACAGCTCCATAAATGTCTGCCGGCTCATCCTGAAGTTCCTGAGCCAGCGGTCGTCGTCCCACTCCCCAAGCACCAGCCGCTCCCACCAGTCGGTGCTGGTGGGGTAGGTCCACAGCCGCCGGCGTGTGAGGCGGGGGTGGGGGCGTGGTGCTGCAGGGTTGGGGGTTGAGCCCTACTGCCCTGGGGGCAGCTCCTCCTCCGGTGTAGCAAGGAGGTGCTCAGCTGCCTCCCGCATGGCATGGAGCAGGGCAAGCCCTGCTCCTGCCGGGAGGGCTGGGTGGACCTCTGGCTGCTGCTGCTGCTGCTGCTGCTGCTGCTGCTGCTGCTGCTGCTGCTGCTGGGGGTCCATGACTGCGTCGCCCGGGGTCTGTGTGCCTATGGCTCCTCAGACCGAGTGCTGTGCAGGCTGAGTGTGTCTGGGAGGGGCCTTTAAGGGAGCGGCTAGCTGTTGCCCCGGAAGCGCTAGTCCGCCCTGTGACCCTGTCTGCAGCTGTGCCTGGCATCCCTATTTCAATGTGTGCTACTTTGGCGTGTAGACGTTCCCTCGCTGCGCCTATTTCGATGTTGGGCTGCGCAACGTCGAAGTTGAACATCGACGTTGCCAGCCCTGGAGGACGTGTAGACGTTATTCATCGAAATAGCCTATTTCGATGTCGCGACATCGAAATAAGCTATTTCGATGTAGGCTTCACGTGTAGACGTAGCCAAGAAAAGCTATTTGTACTTATTTTTAATTGTAAATTACATTTTTATGTCAAGCTTTTGTGTTTATTTTAAATTACAAATTTAATTTTTTGTTAAAAGTGGGAGTTGGATGACGGTAGAGAAGAGGGAGGGCATGAGGGTTTCTCAGAAATCAAAAGGGGGGCATGATGCCAAAAAATTTGGAAACCGCTGGTTTACAGGATGGCTACAGCATGAGCAGTGACACTGCAGCTTCCCCTGCCACTGATGTTCCTCAGTTAGGAACCTGAACAAACCAGCTCTGGGATAACAACAGGGGTGTCTCTGAAGATAATTTAGCACTGTCCTTTCTGATGAATAGCTATCAAGAATGCCAACTGAAACCAAATGTGATGGTGCGTTTTGTGATTTTGATTCCAATCCACTCGGAATTGAGACCCTCCAAACTTTGTTTTTTATACATGCAGTGAGATATTTATTTCTATCACGAATTTCTGGATCCATATAAACAAAAGGACTTTGTGCTCATCCCAAAAGAGAAACAGGTGTAAGCATGCTACTTTAGGACATCTATTAGCACTCGTGTCTAGTGCAGAAAAGGGGCCATGAGGAGTGTCAGCTCAATATATTTAACTCAGCCTATCTGTTCAGCATTTTTATAGTGCATTCAATCAATGACTTTTGAACAAAAGATGATTTTTTCACGATAGGATATATTCCACAATGTCTAAATTGTTTGGTGTGAACACCTAATTCAGAGTGTCTGTGCTTTTGTGGATTTAAATGTGAATCCAAGTATTATTTTAATCATTTTCTTTTTGTACAGTCTGAAAATCTTAATATATCATATCATGATCTAAGCTGGACAGACCAAACTTTTTATGTTGGGCCCCACTTTTCATCCCTGCAGTTAGCAGGGCTCCCCCCAACCTGTCTAATGTAATTGAAATGGATGGAAGTTTCAGTCATGTTGATATGAAAAAAACCCTTCTGACATGTTTAAGAAAATAAGTATATAGAACATAAAAACTTTATTAATCAGTATATAAATGTGAATACACATGCATAAAAATGAGAACATATTTCAACATTTCTGATGAGACAGATGAGCCTGAGACCCAGCAGCTGATCGTGTTGCACCCTCCTTATGAAATTTCATGCCCTCTCCCCAAGGGGGTCCGCCCCCGCACTTTGCGCAACCCTGCTCTAAGCCAGTCATATTTAGTTGCATTAACTGTCTGTTGCTACAGTGGTAATGGAAATGCAAACAACTGAAATGCAGAGATCTGTGTGATGCTTCCCCATGGTGCCTCAGGTTGTAAGGTACTACACCAGCACTTCACTGTGAATCAATCTTGTCTTTGCACGTTGTGCATCTGCTTCCTGAAACCACCCATCTCTGGGAGCACAAGCTGTGCTTTCCAGGCCCATGCAGACCTTGCGTTCTCTCCACAGGTAGCAAATAGGCACATACCAACCACCAGAATCTCAGAGCATTCCCTGTAGTGGGCAGCCGTGTATCCACTGAATACTAAACTATAGTAAACTCTTTCATATCTGGCATTCTATCATCTGGAAATGTCATATAACCAGCATTTTAACCATAAGTACATTTTAGTTATATTTTCTATAAGTACGGTATAGTGAAAGCAAATACAGTATAAGTTACAGCGTACAGCACTACTGTTGTTGGCAAATAAAGTACTCTGCATACATTTTTGTTTGTTTCTTAATATCTGATCTTGTTTTTCCTTTAGTGTTATGCATTGCTAGTTATACCTCTCTACTATGCAGAGTATTTGAATATCCGGCAACCTCCCAGTCCTGGCGCTGCTGAATCTGAGAGAGTTTTCTGTAATAGATTAAACTCCTGTCCAATGTTCTCTATAAGCTGAGTGCTTGGGCAGCTGTCCAGGATAGATCCAGGTGTCCCCCAGCTGATTAGCAGAATGCCCAAAGCCATCCATAGTGGGTACCCTGTGTTCCTATTGGTGTTGCACATGTGTACATTCTTTGTTGCATGTAACAAAATGTATTCTGTCTATAGATAGAAAAAATTAAAGGGAACATTTGCTCCTGTCTAAAGTTTATATCATCCTAAATTATCTTCAGCATTTTCAATAAGCCTGTATTAGAGCTCTATTTCATTAAGCAAAATCACTATCCTTTTTCTTCCTCAGTGAAAGATACCCAGGCATCCTTTTTTTTCCCCTGGAACTATACTCAAGCAAACCTTTGGTCTGTACCACCCAATATGGTTCTCTCTCCTTCCCCTTTTTCTCCTCTTTTTACTTTCTTTCTGAAGTCCCCACAATCATTCAGTTGCATTTGGTTCAGACTAGTTATGGGAGACCTGTTGTGAGTGAGACAATACACAATTTACATATAAACAGACAGATGGATAAACAGAAACCTGTTTTGCATCATTGCTGTTGGCCAACTTTACAGACAGAGACTTTAAGAACATACATTGGTTATATGTACACAGCTCCTTACACAACACCTGTCCATGAATTTTGCAATGACCTTGATAGCCACTGTGACACCGGCTTTTATGTGAGACCTTGCATGATATTCTTTGGGGAACTTGAATTTACACACCAGACTCATGAGGTTCTTGTAACCCCTCTGCCTTCCCTTGCCAGTTGGCATTAAGCCTAGGTCTACAATAGCGGTGGAAGAGCGAACACTTAGGTTCGATCTTCCAGGGCGCTGTTTCACGCATGCATGAAAACCTGTGTTCTGGGATCAATGTCAAGCCCAGAATTTCTTGTGAGCCATAAGAATTCAGGAATGTCATTGGAAGGAGTGCTTCTGTCAACTTTCTGCAGTGAAGACAGGGACCAATGTCAACATCTGCAAAATTGATTTTAGGTACACAATAGGCATACCTAAAATTGCATAGCAGCCATCGACATTTCCAGTTAGTGTAGATGTAGCCTAAGAGGTTCTTGGGTCACAATCAGGACAGCTTCACTTCAGATATAAGGCTCTTCCCCACCCCCTGCCGACATATACCCTTCAAAAATGACATATTCAGTAAGTATCTCTTCCATGCAGGCTATGCATGTGAAAATGTAAATACCATATGTAATTAATGTTATCTTTCCTTCAAACTGTACTCTTACACTAGAGTTTATCTTTTCTTCCATATATGCATAACCCACCAACACAGTATTTAGTAAATAATAAGTAATATCCACACACAACAGGCAAAACTATTAGCATAATTATGAAACATGAATCACTTGTAGTTCCTGACCAGCATGGACAAAGATTTCTTTCTGAGAATTCTGCTAGTCAATTCATTATGTATTATATATCAATTATTCTCAAACTTTTTTTTTTATTTGCAATCTTCAAAATTCCGCCAAATCCTAACATGATCTTTCTCTCACCATGCTGGGAAAGCAACGATGCTCTGGTTGTGCTACATGAGAGAGCTTGTGGAATCAAGATGCCTCTTTCTTCCCTTTTCTTCAAAAGGTTGTGAATTCAGTTCCATGGTTCTTTTAAACACTTCTCCTGCCTGAAAGATAAGTGCTGTGTGGGGAGGCAGTTGCCCCACTGCCTTGTGGGTTATCCTGGGAAGGAGCAAGGCTAAGGGAGTAAACCCTGACAGAAAATCCGGAGCGGAGTCCTAAGGCGGTTCTGTGCCAAGTTCTGGCATTGACCTGGCAACTCCTGCAGCTGAGCTGGTACCAGACGTAGAGGTTATCCTCTTCTTCGGACTATATCAGTAAAGCTGAGAGGGGGACACTGGCGTCTGGGCAGTCCAGGGTCCCAAAAAAATTGCCCAGGCTCACGCCTGGAGAGGTACTCCAGCATCGCTTAACAGGGGAGGCAGTCTGACAAAATGTTCTGAGTTTATGTGGTGAGCAGCAGTCCTTAAGGACCTAATTTTTGCTTTCCTTCCCCTGGGCCCTGGGAAGCAATAAAAGCTGTATTAAGTTGTGTTCCAGCCAGACATTCAGCCCCCTACACTGGGAAGGGAACACTAGGAGTAGGCATAGGGAAAGTCTCAGTGTACTTGCAAAGGGGCTCCAAACCACTGGGGGGAAGGGACGAATCACAAGACCACCTTTCCCCCCCAAAAATACCCCAACCCAGAGTCAGAAAGGCTATGGCTACACTATTGTTGCTATTGCTGATACAAATGTATCCCAAAATAGCAACTCCGGGGCTAAACACTGAGCTCAAAATACTGCACTCAACGTGAGAGAGGTCATGGAAACCTCTAAACAGCCCCTTATTTCAAACTTCGGTGCTGTTTGGATGGCACCAAATTTGAAATAAGATAACTCAAAATAACTTATGCAAATTACGTAGGTTATCTCAAGTTATGGCTACAGTGTAGCCGTAGCTAAAGGGTACATTGTAGGAGATGCATGCTGTGGTGGGAGCCAATGGGCTGGAGCAGGGCCAACACCCAGGGGCAGGAGGCAGTGCAGGGTGAGGTAGGGTGAGCTCTCTTTTCCTTTTTTATCTCCCTTTCTTATTTCAAAATGTAAATCTTTTTACTTTTTATCAATGGTTAAGCGGGTCTTTGCCCAAGAAACCTTATGCTCCAAAATATCTGCCAGTCTATAAGGTGCCACAGGACTTCTTGTGGGTTTTGAAAGGGTTTGCAGAATCCCAAATATTTCAGCTCGGAAACATATTTTCCTTTTTTCTCCTACCCCTATTTTCCAGTACTTTTATTATCAGGTACTAGATGGATTAAGATCCTGGACTGTTTAGTGAAACCCCTAAGACTTTGGTGTGGCTCCTTCTAAATTTCACAAATAAATCACAGTTCCCTTGCTTCATCCTTCCAATAAGGGCAGCATCCCCCACCCCCGAGGGAAGGGGAAAGAAAAGATTAAAACACGTATCCGAAATTCTGGCTGGGAACAGCTGGGGGGAGGGGAAAAATGGATATGGGACAGAAGGAAGACGATACCTGCTCCTGGTGGGGCTGAGAGGCTCAGCTCGGAGGGGGAGCCACTCGGAGGTCGCTAAGGGCCCCTCCCCTTGTGTCAGGTTGGGGGACCTGCTTGCGGGGGCTCAGTGCTCCGGACAATACCGCCACCTCCCCGCCCGGCCAGAACAGGTGCCGCTGGGGCGGCTCCGGATGAACCAGCGGCTGGGCCATGTGATCCCGGCCGCTCCCAGTCCAGGAAGCGCCGCACAGAAGAGGAAGCCGGACCCGGGGCCGCGGAGCTGTAGATCGCGGGCGGTGTTTCTTTCCGACTCCTCAGCCTGGCGTCTGGGCGCTGCACCTCGAAGGGAGCGGGTAGGTCAGTACCCGGGCTGCGGCGCGGAGCGGCAGGCGACAGACAGTGGCCGGCCCGGGCGGGGGATTCCTCCCCGCTCGATCTCCCCTGCAGGGAGGGTCGCGTGAGACTTGTTACTTTTACTCCTCTTCGCCCTTTCCCGTCGGGCCAATCGGGAGGAGAAGCTCGTTCCCGAAATCAAACCTGAGGGTAGCCGGGATCTCAGCAGCCACCAAGTCTTGGCCAGCGCTCTGCTTGCACAGAGGTCAGGTGGTCTGGTCCCATCTGACTTGAACGTGCCTGCGGAGAGTGGAATGAGGTGACAGAGTGCTGAACGTTTGTCCCGGGCTAGGTTATGGTCAAGAGCCTGGGTTAGTTAATCCCACTTTCCATAATTAGTCATGTGAGCGCAAAAATAAGCCTCTGTAATGGGATCCCTGCACGGGCGCCTGATTCCGTCGGAGAACAAAGAGGGCGCGGCCAGGTTCAGTTTTCTTGGAGGGATAAATGGTTGTTGCTTAAATTCCGTCGACGGACCTTATATAGGGCTCTGTCTGCTAGCAACAAACTAGCATGGCAGGAGGCAGATGCCTTCCATGCAGACAAGGTCAGCTCCCTCAGTGTTTCGGCCTTAAAAAAGAAAACAATGGTTTTCAACAGGCTCTACTGGAGGGGAAATTGTTTTTTAATTAATTATTTCTTAGAGCCACACTGTCACATCTTAGAGTCTTTCCTTTACTTAGAAAAGCATTTGAGATGCATCTTGAAAAGATTTAAATAGAGAATCCGAACTGTCTTATGTTCTGGAACAATTTAAACTGTAACTAATTGGAGATATGCACACATCTCATAGAACTGGAAGGGACCTTAGGAGGTCACTGAGTCCAGTCCCCTGCCCTCTTGGCAGGACCAAACATCATCCCTGATGGATATATATATATATATATATATATATATATATATTTTAAATCTATTTGCCCCAGATCTCTAAATGGCCTCCTCAAAGATTGAATTTACAACCCTGGGTTTAGCAGGCCAATGCTCAAACCACTGAGCAGTGGTTCCCAATCTTTTCCACTACTGTTAGGGCAACCATAACACCCTGTCTCAAATACGGGCCAGGGAGATATGAGGGGGAGGGGCAGCTCCTCCAAGTTCCAGGGAGCTGGGAAGGAAGTGGCAGCTGCTGGCGCTCCCCAGGAGCCCTGGGGAAGCAGCAAGTGCCCATGCTCCCCCTGCTTCCCTGAGGCTGGGGGTGTGGCAAATATGGGACAATGAGTCCCTTTTAAAAAAAAAGTCAGGACTTCCTTTTGGCATCCCAAATACAGGACTGTCCTGCCCAATACAGGATGGATGGTCACCTTAATTAGTGTGGACTGCCAATCACACCACCGCATAACTATTTGCATTCCCCCATCAAAGCCAATTCTATTTTCTATGATCATTTTCATCTTTCTTTATTTCCCCCATGGATCCCATACAATACTTTCATGGACCCCAGGCTGGGAACCATTGGGATAGAATATTGCAAACTCTGCCATAAAATGTCAAGTAGCTAGCCGTTATCTGATAAAAATCGCTGCTCTCTACCCATGTGATGTCTGTACTTCATCTGTGGGCAAAGTGATTCTTTCCTTTACAATCAGTCACGCTTTCACTTGCTTTGTTTGGCTGTAGGGTCATCAATATTAAAATCTTCCAAGTGCAATTGCCAGAAACACTACTGCACTCTGTCAACAGAAGATACTGTCGGGAGAAACTTCCCAACAAAAATTCTGCTGACATTGCAGCTACACACGGAAGCCAATCAGAAGAGCTCTCTGCGCTGTCGACAGAGTGACTGGACTGCCTGGCTGCTCTCCCGACAAAACAGGCACCCCAAAGCACAGTGGACAGGGCTGCCCATTGTTGTGCGTGCCCTGTCTATCATGAGAGGCCCCATGGGGGCATTTACACAGATTTGTTGTTAACAGAATCTGTTGACAGCAGCATTATGCGTCAAAGCTTTGAGGCAGAACGCTGCTGGTAGAAGTCCAATGGTTTGTCAAGATACTGTTGACAAATTCCATTTTGTATGTGCATGCGCCACAAGTTTTGTTGACAAAACCGGGATTTGGCTGGTAAAAGTCAATAGTATAACCGTAGCCAGAATGTCTGGTATCAACCTTTGATAATGGCCTGTACTACTTCTGCCTGCTAATATAGTTACTCCAGCTCAAGTGGTAGAATACTATGCTTTCTTAATTCAAAATGTGACAACTATCAACGTGGAGGTCATTATGCAATTATTAAATACATATGGGACTGGTTTGGGTAGGTGTACTGCCTACAGGGAAAAAATACAGTAATCCAAGTTGCATGTAGGGACTTGTGTCTGACAAGTACATAGAGAAGATTCATTAAGACACATTAAAAACATCTGGGAGTTTTTAAACTAATACATACTTTATTTTTACAAATATTAGATTATGTCTGTGGTTTTGGTACTGCTGTGTCAGCTATCAATAATGTTTGCATTTCCGCATTGCTCAAGAAGATTAAAGGATTCAACACGTACAAGGAAAGAAGGTAACATTCTTCTAAAATGAAGCTGTACTTTCTGAAGCAACACTGCATTTTATAGTTGTCCTGTTGTTTCTTCAATCTTTTGTTAACAGCTAACATTGTGCAATAAGTTGTGATAGTTAATTAACATTAGAAGCAATGGGATTTAAATAGGTTTAAAGGTTATATTCTTCTCCCACAGTTTTAAAGTAGTTGAATATTTTTGATGAAATGATCACCAGAGAGACTGTCATTGGGGTTCCAGAAAAAAAAACACCCGAGTGAGATGAACAAGATGATAATAAGGTGCTCTTATAATTCAGAGAAGATCAGATTTTTTTAAAGGGAAACTACATATCTTGTCTTGATCTGGCCCACAGTGGCATGTGCTGGTATTGGTGCTCCAGCCCTGCAGTCCCATTGTGGCTGGAGCAACACTACCAGCTCCCTTCTAGGGGCAAGAAGCAGTTCTGTGTGCTGCTGTTCCCCCTTCCCAAGGCTGGAAGAATGACAGCACGGAAAACCACTCACCTAGAGACTTCTCCCCCACTGCTCCCATTGGCTGGAATCACAGCCAATGGGAACAGCTGGGAGCAGTGAAGGGCACGGATCAGAATTCAGATACCAGAATGTGTGAAAAGGCCTGTATGCTGGGGATTCTTACTGGAACCTATCAAAGATGGTAATCCGTAGGGTTTTTCAAAATGTAGTTACTGAATCTTTTTCAGTCCAGGTCTGCTTAGAAGTCCATCCAGATCTGAAGAAGCAGGTCTGGCCCATGAAAGCTCATCACCTAGTTAATTATTTTGTTAGTCTTCAAAGTGCTACATGACTGCTTTTTTGTTTTTGTGAATATTACAAGGTACCTTTGAATTCTCAGGGACTCCCACACTTAAGCAGGGTGACAATATCACAGCTGTGGTGACAATCATTTCAGACAACTGGCATGAGGGACAAATTCCAAAAAGTAGCTATGAGAAAATCTGAAACTATTGACATGGGAGAGAGAATACTTGAATTTCAATGTGATACAGATAGAAAGAGAACAGTTGTATTAGCAGCAAAGAAAATGATTAAGGAAGAGACCTTAAAGTCTCCTCTTATATCAGGTGAAACTTAGGAGACACACAAGAGAGACATTTTATTTTGGGTTAAAGAGATGCAGAGTTTTTGTAAAACTATCCTCCAGAACTATCCTCCTAATTTAACTATTTAAAATTAATTTTTGTTAGTGTTTATATCGGCGAAAGGAGCCAATTTGTTCATTGGACGACATCTTATGTATAACAGATTTGACTTTGAAGCATTTACCCCTGGTAATCTAGAAAGAGAATGCTATGAGGAGCCATGCAATTATGAAGAAGCAAGAGAAATTTTTGAAGACCCTGATAAAACGGTAAGTGTGTTGATTTAGTTTAAAATACTAAGTAGCCATCAGTATGCGATTATTATGAGCTACTGCAGTCCTTCAGGAAAGGCTACTTAAAATAGGTCTGCTACTATGGTATTACTGTAGACCAGAAATCCCAATGACAGGGATTGTGTTAGGAAAGCAATGAACGCACACAAATATGCCGTAAGTGCCCCAAAGAGCTTATGGGCAAAAGCAGCGGTAATGTGAATACTTACAAACATCAGTGGACTTTAGTAGGACTATTTAGAAAAGTAAAGCCAGGCACATGCATAAGTATCTTCAGAACTGGGAACTTCTCGAGGGCAAACAAGTGACCTGAGAAGGAGAAAATGTCACACACCTAAATATGTGTATTTTATGCTTTTTAAAAAACTATGTGTCAGCTATTTCCATCTGCCCTTACTCGTTAATTAGATGATTTAATATACAAGTTACAGCAAAAGGGAATCTTGAAGAGGGCGTGGGTGACCTTGTGGATCAGATAAGGGTGAGTGTTCCATGGCTAAGGAGCAATTTGGAAGATACTGTACAATGAAAGAAACTTTTGTCAGCAGAGGGACAAGCCTTCTGCCCCCCTCCCAGGAAGCCATCCTGTGCAATCAAAAAGTGCACCATCTCCCAGGAGGATGGATCTGCCACTGGCGTTTGCATTCCCTAGGAGTCTCCCTGGAGGAATTTTACGTGACTACATCATCATTTCCTGGAGACTTCTGCACAGTGGCTTCTTACTCCTGCTATACTCTTCCGTTCCCTCCTCCCCGCCCCACGATCCCCAGGCTTTTCCAGTATGGGTTATGGATTACCCTTAATCTTAACTATAGGATTAAATTTAACATAGTGTGTTATTGTCTTCAGTCATAAAATACTGTTATATGCATCATATTATTAACCTATGGAACTCACTGTTGCAGGATATTATTGAGGCAAGTAGCTTTGTGGAATCAGGCACTTGAATGAATAGCATTGGAAATTATTCTACTAGGGGCACATCTTCATTTCCAGGACGATTGACCTGCTCAGGGTCGATCTTCTGGAGTTCGATTTCACACATCTGGTAGACACATGCAAAATTGATCTGTCTGGGATTAGCAGTCCACCCCTGTACCCCTCACAATAGCGAGGAGCAAGGAAGGTCAATGGAAGAAATGTTTCCATCTCCCATCAACCTCCTCAGTGAACATAGTCTGGTAAGTTGATTTCAGATATGTCAATTTTAGCTATTTGATTGCTGTAACTAGAATTGTGTATCTGAAATCAACTTATTCCGCTAGTGTAGACCTGGCCTAGGTGTAAATTAAGCACCATCAATCTTTATTGTCAGCATGTAAGCTAATTACTAAGTGATATCATGAAGAAATTCTCTGTATAGTACAGTACTGCAGTGTAAATGAAAAAGGCACAAACCACAAACACATGTAAACAGCTGACAGTTCTTTATATTGATTTAAGTGGACCACTGGTTTGTTGTAGTTTGGCAGTTTTTATGACATAATACAAGTGGATTTTCAGCCCTGGAGTAAATAAGTGCATTTTTTGACTTCAGTGTAAGTTGTGCCCATTTTTGCCATGCCTGAATTCTGTTCACAATCTTATATAATAGTTATACTTTACATATATGCTTAAACTTAAAAAAATATTTTCCCAGATGAATTTTTGGAAAGAATATTCCATTAAGGGACCCGACACAAAAACTGGTAAGTCAAAATCAGAGTTTCTCATTTCTTTCCCAATTATTTTGCAGATATTGTACCGCTCCCCCTTCTAACCATGTTGCAATTTATGTTGTCACTTGGTCATAACTAAGTATTCAGCTGGAAAAATTATAACTCTTGCTTTTACAGTCTTTTTATATTTGTGTATTTTCTTATTACAATTTATACACTGAAGTGTATATTTATATAGTATAATATCTAATACATTTGTGAAGCACCGGTAGTTGGAAGACTTAAATAATTTACTATTGCATATTAAAATATGCATTCTCCTCTCCATTTCCTTGTTTTTTTTAGACTGTATAGAAACTTTCTAACCATTTTTCTGGTGCTGCCTATTTCTGTTTGTATTTTATATTGCAATAGTTCAGAGAGGTCCCAGTTAGGATCAGGACCCTGTGGTAGATTCTGTACAAACAGAGTAAAATAAAAGTCAGTATCTGTTCTAAAGGACTTAAACTGATGAAAGATGCAACACATATGTGAAAGAACAATTGGTGGGGATGGAGTGGTGGAGAATCTCAATAATCTGCATATATAAATGATCTAGGAGATGAATATTTGTTGACCTTTGCTTTTGGTTGGGGTGGCATTAATATCTTTGGGTAATGCTGGATTGAGGTGAGGTTTGTCACGTAAGAAGACTAATAGGAAGGAATTACTATTGTTAATGTAACTATAAAATTGCTCTCAAATTTTCAAAAAGAGAAGGCCACCACTGAAGAAGCATTTTTAATAACGCTGTGGTGTTAGTCAACTGAAAATAATTACTCATTTCTGTTCAGGTGGTGAAGCTGTACAGAAAATTGATGTTACAGTACTTCTGATTGGCCTAGTTGCAACTGGAGTTTTGTTGGTTATAACTGGATTACTTATTTATTATTTTTGCAAAAACAGATGCAAATCAAGACAACAAACAAGGTAAGAAATTGAGTCTTTATAATTCATTTTCCTTTCATAGAAGAAACGGTGACTAAGGTGCAACTTTCAAAATCAGTCTGCTTCCATTGAACTGAATGGACTTCTACTGTCAACTCCAGTGGAGACAGAGTAGGTCACTACTAAATGTTTTTGAAAATAACACTCTCAGGATTAAGGGCATATAAAAGATATAACTATAAATCACAAGAAATTATATAAACCAACTTTTCATGGGTGACATATTCTCATTAAACAATATTTGCTAGGTCACAAAATCTTTACCAAGAAAAATGTTCTCTGCATGCAGGGGCCCTGAGCTAAATCTGGTGTTTGAAAACTGCAGTGGAGGAGGATGGACAGATTTTAAGAATAGTTTTAGGTATTAGCATTTGTAACTGCTGGAGAGTGTAAACTGTTCTCAATCTTAGTGGATTTAGCAGTAATCTTAGTGGACTTTTTCCAAGAATAAACTTGCTGAGGATTCACAGTCTCCTAAAGACAGAATTTTAAACCTAAAATTATCAAATACAAGAAGGCATTGCTCGGGTCTTTCAGAGATGAAAGTGTGGGGAGTGCAGGAGACAGGGTTGCGGGGTGAGGGATCGCAGGAGGCAGAGCATGGGGTTGGGAGGTGAGGAAGGACTCAGAACAAGGGATGGGGGTCCCAATGCTTCTCCCTGGGGTAATGGGGACTGCACAGCCTGCCAACTGGCTGCTCACTGAGTCTGGAGGATTCCAGCCTATCCTTGTCCCTGTGAATTTCTGCAGCATCTAACTGTGCTCTTCAACTAAGGTTCTGGGGATGCCTCTTTGGCCCATGCTGTTTAAGATTATTAATATAATGTACTTGTGTCATTCATAAGACTTTTAACTCTATTTAGGTACTTGGCAAGTGTAAGACATAGAAGACATTCATCAATCTTCAGAAGACATGAAGAGGTTTCTTTAAGTCCATTCCCTCAGAGAACAGATGAGACAGGCCTGCCAACTTACGAAGAAGCAGTGATATTAGGTGGAAAATGTGATGCCCCCCCACCACCATATCCGGGGCCTGCAAAAGGGTTTAAGGTGCTTAAAAAGTCTATGTCACTTCCTGCTCCATAGTCCCAAACTGACTTTGGCAGAGTGGGGAATTTAATCTTCACTGAAAGATGTACATTTGAAAAGGTATACTACCTTAGAGGACATTTTTCACAAATGTGAAAGAGCTACAGGTCTTCAATACAGCTAGGAGCAAGTGAATTCTTTCATACTGGAAAGGAAGCAACTGTATTACAAACGTCTATTGTATGAAACTTGTTTATACAGGTTTTTGGTGCTAGAACTGAACCATGTAGAAAGGTACAAATCTTTATGAGTTCCCAAGCATTCTGAGCCAAGTAATAACTATTGATATTCCATTACTAGTTTTTACTGTTTATTCAGAAGGAAAAATACTTTTACTGTTAAAACTGGACTTGATGACACTAATCACCTTTCTATTAAAAACTGAAACCACTGTGACTATATTATGCAATGAATAACAAAAGTAGATACCTCATTTGGTTGCTGGATGGTTTTTTTTTTACTGGTTCTAGAACTAATGATAGGCTGTATTGATGAAAGCTAGTTAATCTTTTAAGCTTGTATAGCATTATGTTTTCTTCTGAATTAATTTACCTAGTTGGTAGTGATAGGCTTATTTCTCTTCTTCCATATACCACCTTAATATTACATGGTGTACATTTTCAAAGTGTTTTGTGGGGAAACAACTTCCTCTTGAACACAACTTCCATTGATTACTTTAGTCTTGGAGGCTTTAGTATGCTGAAATGTGAATTCAAAAGCTGCTCCTGCATGCTTTTGCAGATCATTTACATTGCTCTGCTGGAATGACATTTCTTAGTCTGATATTTTAGGAATCTCTCATCAACAGAATGTCCAGTAATCAAAAGAAACTGGACAAGATTTTCAATAGTGACTAATGACTTTGGGTACCTTCATTTCTGGGGCTGCAACAAGAGACACCTTTAAAGTTGGGAGTCTGTAAGGTGTCACTAGTTAGTTGGACTGTCAGAAGCCGAGTAACTTTTGAAAATCTTGGCCCATTGTTCAAGAACAGCAAATTAATTTTTCATCTAAATAATTAATTTGTATTCAGTCACTGTTTAAATTTAAAAGTTGAATGTATACTTGTAACGTGATTATTTTTTGATGGAAGCTCAGTGAGAAACTATTATATAATGACTCCATATCACTGTTCTTAAATCTAAAAATCTCTTGAGCTAAAGAGAAATCTCTGGACATGGGGTGCTACGTAAGGCCAGTCTTTTCTGTAAGTAACAGGCATTGGTTTACGTGGAAAGGAATTATTTTCTTATTCCTGATTAACAGGATTGAGAGTCAGTTGGTTTCTCTTCTGTCTCAGTCAGACTTGCTCTTGGCAAGTCACTAAACATTTGTTCCTTACTTTTCAATCTGGAAAATGGGTATAATACCTACTTCAGGGTGATGGGATGTTTACTTCACTGAGATTCTTGGTTAAAGGGTGACATAAATCATTCACTGCTGAATCTTCAAAGACTGCATCTCAAATTGTGTGGTAGAGCAACTGATACATGAAGTGCTGATCTAAGAGTTTCATGGCTTAATAATAATAAGATTAGAAACCCAACATTGTCCATGAGAAGTGCTTGATCATTGAATTATCTTGAGACCTGGTTCCCTGACATATCATGATCCAGATGGGAGATGGCAGAGTGGAAGAAACTGAGGATAGATAGCTCCGCTTTCCGCAGCTCCTGCCATGAGCCTCATGGGGCCCCACAAAGTGAAGGGCCTAAGGCAGCTACCATGAACCATGCTATGGACAGGACAGTTCTGGCTTCAGTATAAGTGCCTTTTGTAAATCCATCCTTTTCCAATTATTAAACTAAAGATGGATGGAGCATGAGAAGTTTTCATTTGGAAAAAGAAAATTAATACAAGGAAGATGACGCTTGGTGTGATAAATCTGTCCTGAATACAAAGCAGAATTGGTGCAACAGAAATTGCAGAGTTATAAAATACCGCCTCAAACTTTGGTATCAAGCTTCATATGATGGCATTATTAATGAAGTCACTTCAACAGTAGGAAGTGAGAAGTTCAACTTATACAGGTAAACAGGCCTAAAATGATCTAGTTATAAGTTTTAAGGTCTGCACCACGTTGCTAAACAAAGTTTCTCTAAACTCTGTAATGCCAAGCTTTTTAAAGAATTGATCATTTACATAATTAACAGGTTCCTTTTTCAGAATAAAATACTTAGGCTAGCATTAGCTTGTTTAAAATATTTTACAAATTATTTTGGATGAAGTAGCAGCTTATGTAATTTTACAGTTCAAAGGATCTACACTTACTTGGATTATGAAATATGAAGGCATTACTTACTAATGATAATTTTAATTAGTAGATATTCCAATTGATAGCTGTTGATCTTCCACATATAATTTGTCAGTTTACAAAACTAAAATAGTCTGCTTCTTTAAATGTTTGCATAGTTGGAGACAATATGATCAAACTGTTTCAAATTAAAGTATGAAGTGGAAAAATTCCTGTAAAAAGGAAGAATTTTTCAAAAGTTGAGTTTTCCAGGCCTTCTTTACGTTCATCCCAATGCACCCCGATCTTCTGTTTAGGGATGCTTTTTAAACATGGGTATTATGGGGAAAAATTTTAAACAAAACAGATACACATTCATGTATCCAAAACTGCCACCACATTTGCAATTTTACCAGCTCTGCTCTTTAGAAGTACAATTATTACCAGATGGTGATAGAAACTACATTTATATAGGAGGACATTTTTTGATTTTTTTTTGAGTATGACAAATAAAATATCAATGACACATTTTAAACATATCTGACTTTTATCGTTTTGAAGAAGATTGCATGGGGCAGGGAGTGATATATTTTAAAAAAGTGAACAGGGTAAGAGTTTGTTAGCAGAGCTATAAAATCATGTCCTTACTTCCTACATTAAATTGTATTTGTTGATACTGTCCTTTTACTTCTGTTTTCACAGAACAGGTCTAAAATAGCAATGGTACATCACTTCTGTACCCATTGCTTTTAATTTCTCTTTAATGTTTCCTTCCAATTGTAAGGTTATAAATTGACCCAACTTCAAAACCCTTCACCCATCCCTTGAGAGTGATTTATAAAATTGTATTGCTAGGCTATAAGGAATATTGGTTGGAACAAGTTCTCTTAGTTCAGGGCAGGAATATCTATGTTCCCTTTTTGTGATCCTTCACTGGCACCTGCTCTAGGCTCTTCAGCCGTTATGTGTCTTGTGAGAGAAACATGCCTCTACTCTTGTTACTTGCTTTTCTTCCCCAAGCTGCTTACATTCTAATACTCCCAGAAAGCCAGACTGCCAAAACATGTCACTGTTTGAGTTTTACTTTCTCTTTGAAAGCTAGGAACAGCCAGCCACATAGCTCTTTATGTAAGTTCACATGCGTACTTTAACCTTAAAAGCATTACTGAGAATAAGCTTATCAGAGGTCTCCCATTAATCATATGGCAGCTTTAGAAGGTCAAATTCTTCCAACCCTTCCCTAAAGACTAGGATCCCCATCTCTTGGATAGAAGTTCTGTATGTTTGCTGGATCAGAAAGAAGGTCTTGAGTTAGTTTAACCTCAGACCACCCAGAAGCCCTTCCTTTGTCTTTGGTCTCCAGAGAAAGACCTGGTTTGATTTAATAATGTAGAGGACTGGATCTGATGACCTCTAGAGGTCCCTTCCAGTTCTAGTATTCTATGTGAGCCTCACCAGGAGGGGATATCTCCTTGAGGTACAGGCTGTACCTCCCTGGTCTGGCACTCGAGCGATCCCAAATGAGGGAATTTGCTGGACCAGGTGAGATCAGGCCTTGAGGCTGCCCCTCCTGGCCGTCCCCAGCTCCCCACCCATAGGCTGCCTGAGGGCTCCTCTCATGACAGGGCTCCCCATCACTGCATCACTGCCAGAAGAAATCCTGGTCCTCAGTCAGGATCTTTGCCACAGGGCTGCTAGAGGGGATCCCCAACCTGGCTCAACTTCCTACTACCAGGCTGCCGCCAGGGATCCCCTGCCCTGGTGCAGCTCCCCACTGTTATGGGGCTGCTAGCAGGGCTCTCCAGCCCTGGCTGCTCTCCATGAAGGGCTTCTAGGCCAGCTGGGCTCCCCCCAGTGCAACTCCCTGCCAACAGTGGGAGGAGCCTGCCAGCCAGACCTACTCTGGGCAGCTGGAGCTCTTTAGTCCAGGCATTCTCTGGTCCAGTAACATTTGCTTCAACTTGTGATTACAAACTGGCTTATTCACCTTAATCACCACCTGCTGTTTTTCAATTCCTGGATGAGCTCTGGTAGCCCTCCCACTTGGAATAACATAATCATACATAAACCATTTATGTAAAACAGTGGATCCCAAAGATCCTGCATGATGATATAATATTTATTACACCTTCCCCATAAAGAAGCTACCTACAATCCAAGCCCACAGTAATGCATTAATTTAATACTTTCAGGTCTTCAAAAGATACTTCCAGATATTGCTGTATCTGTCAAACTAATGACTAGATACCAGCATTTTTAGGTTCTGTTTCCACTTCTGCCAATTGAATAAGCTTGGGCAACTCCCTTGACTGCTCTGTAATTAGGTAAAGTAAGGATCTCTACCTTTTCATAATGCATTTTGAGATCAAAGGAGAGATTTAAAAATTTTAAAATCACATTTTTAGTGGCATAGTTAAAGAGCAAAACCTTAAGTACTGTGTGAAAAGTGAGTCAGAGAAATATCTCCAGGCTTATGTGGGGCTTGAGGGGTTATACCCTACTCCCATTGAAGTCAATGGGAAGTTTCTGACTTCAAGAACAGTGGTCTTGGATGCAAAGACTGTGGTCACACTAGCCCCTCCTTTCAGAGGAGCTATGGTAATGAGGCACTTTGGCAGATGCTAATGAGGCCTCATTAGCATAATGGCAGCCACGCACTTCAAAAGTGCCTGTTTCAAAATGCACACCACCCATGTAACTGGGGGCTTTTTGCAATGACCCCTGATTTTGAAAGCCTCTTCTTCCCATTTGGTTTTGGGAAGAAGGAGCTTTCAAAATCAGGGGAATTGTTTCCAAAGGCCCCCAGCTACACAGATGGTGTGTGTTTCGAAACTGTGACTTTCTAAAAACACATGGCCATCATGTTAATGAGGTGCTGCATATTCATAGCAGTGCCTCATTAGTATCTGCCAAAGTGCTTCATTACACAGCCCCTCCGAAAGGAGGAGCTAGTGTAGTCACAGCCAAATTAAATGACTGATCAAAATCTACTGGCAACTTTGTATATGCTTACAACCGTACTGCTGTCAAATTTACTTATGGAAGACTGCTTAATAATGGCATGTAAATTTAACTAGAGTTTGTTTGAATGTTTTTTGCTTTACTTCTTTCCTGAAATAAAGCTCAGCCCCTGCTAGTGCAACATAAAAGAATTTTACTTTTGGTTAGATTGGTACTACAAGTCTTGGGGGAGTTGGTCAGAGGGAATAGTTGTGAAGAGATAGGCTGTGTCTACACTAGAGAGTTTTGTTGACAGAAGGCCCAAATCTGTAGTACCAGCAGAAATGTGATGTGCCGCTTCTGTCGACAGAGAAGACTTCTGTTTGCTGGGTGGTTCTCTTTGCAGAGCTGCCATTCTGCTTTCTGTCACCAGACGGCAGTGCAGTCTGGCAGTTCTCTGTTGAAGAGCGAGTTGTGTGGAGCAGCAGTCTGTCAACAGATGCTTCTAGTTTAGACATAGCCATAATGAAATCACTTGGCTATGAGTATCAGAGAGGTAGCCGTGTTAGTCTGTGTCTTTGAGAACAAGAAGAAGTCCTGTGGCACCTTATAGACTAACAGATATTTTGGAGCGTAAGCTTTCGTGGGCAAAGACCTGCTTCATCTGACTTCACCTGTTAGTCTATAAGGTGCCATTTGGCTATGGTTACAGCACAGTGCTCTGTAGACGGAAGTCACTATTGGAAGAGATTTCCCGACAAAACTTCTGTTGACAGAGTGCAGCCACACACAAAAGCCAATAGGGAGAGCACTGCAGTCTGTCAACAGAGCAGCTGGACTGCCTAGCAGCTCTCTCAACAAAACAGGCACCCGAAAGCACAGCAGACAGGGCTGCCCATTGTTCTGGATGTCCTGTCTGTAGAGAGAAGGCCCCCAGAGCGCCCACATAGCATTTTTGTCAAAAGAATCTGTCCACAGCAGCGTTATGCCTCAGAATGCTGTGTTTTGTTGAGATACTGTTGACAAATCCCATTTTGTGTGTGCATGCTCCACGAGTTTTGTCGACCAAAACCAGGGTTTTGCTAGTAAAGCTTACTATTGTAACCATAGCCCTTGATTATTGTGATGAATGGTTCTTTTAAAACCATAATTTTCAACCTTTTTCTTATTGTGACCCCATGTTACAAGAGAGAAGTTTTGGGGCCCAGCTATCAAGGCATAAAAAAGGGAGAGGTGTGTTATGAACCCAACTTTGAGAACTTATGCTTTAAAACACACTCTGCCTTCATCTGAACTTATTTCTGTACTCATGTCTGTAATGCTTATCAGCTATACAATTCTCAAATCAAGAAAAGTCCACTTGTTAACCTTCAGAACCTACACACATTCCCAAAATGTTCTGGCTGTTCTATTTGTAATTTTAACAGTAACTTCTGACTGCTTTAAGTAACTTTCTGACCGCTTTGTAATATTTGTAAATGTTTCCAAAACAGGGCTACTTTAATATGTTTTTACTGCCTAATCTCACTAGAGAACTTCACTCTTCCTGCAAGTCCTCTGCGATAATAGGAAACTGTATAGCATAGTTGAGTGCTTTACCATTTTTCCCTCATGTAATGCTGAAGATGTGCCAATCTCCATATTAATGTGAAAAGTAGTACCTCAAAGTAAATGCTTTCAAAAACCAACCACAGCAGAAAGGAGAAGTACTCATTCACTCTGCAAAAGAAACTTAACACACAACTAAAAACAAATACACAAATTGTTGCTTGAAGTGTTCTAGTGTATTGACTACCTAATCTCTTGACACATGGGATTATCCTGTGAATTGCCTAATACAGTAGCTCTCTCTTGAGGGTGAGCTGCAAAAAGCTGGTAGGTCACAGGTTGCAAGTTCTGTTTCCTCATGTCAAAAAGTTCATGTAGTCAGGTTTTTCATCACAAAAGAGCCTTGCTTCCTCCAGAAGGAATTAGTTGTTGCACCAATGAAGGGAAGGAACAGGAAGACAGGGACTGCTGGCAGGAGCTATCAGAGATGGGAGCCCAAAGCAGCAGAGAAATGTCTATAGATGAGAACTAGGTAGCACATTTGAGAGAAAACAAAGCAGTTGTGGTAACACACAGGCTGTGTCTACACATGCCACTTTTTCTGGAAGTGGCATGGTAATGAGCCATCCAGAAGATGCTAATGGGGCATGGATATAAATTTTCCATGCCTCATTAGCATATGGATACATGATTCAGAATCTGGAAGAAGCTCTTCCAGACTCCAAAATACACATGCAGACACGCAGCCCACGGGGATCTTCTGGAAGGAAACCCTCCGTCCGGAAGCCCCCTCTTCCCCAAAATTTATATCTGAGCCTCATCACCACCTTCCAGACAGCTCATTACCATGCCACTTCCAGAAGAAGTGGCACATGTAGACACAGCCATAGAGAAGAAAGAAAAGGATGTCCAGGAGCAAATGTAACAGAACGGGTCAGCGACCCCTCAGGCCTGGGTGCCACAAGTGGCACATGAGGCGGGAGCTCAGCCCACCATTCCTGCTCCATGCAGCCAAGAGCTTGCTCAAAGCCATGCCACCTGGGGATTAATAAAAGGCCAGCTAAAGCTACCAACCTAAATGGTAAAGCTCTGCATCCTAGTTTATTTATTAATCAAGTTGTTGTGAGTAGGACTATTAGTGACTTTAAAAAGTATCACTGGCACTCAGACCGTACATAGAGCTCAAAAGGTCAAATTTCGGCACTCTGCCTCAAAAAGGTTGCTAACCCCTGAAATAGAAAAGAAGCCAAGACATTAGCATTTTATGGCAGTGGGGTGTAGGCAGCCTGAGAAACTGAGACCATCAGGTGGAAATTTTAATGAAGATGGAGGAGAAAACTTATTTCCTTTATGTCACAATGAATTTTTCACCATATTTATGCAGCATCTACACTACATTCCTTTGAAAGGGGAATGCAAATGAGGGAGATCAAAAATACAAATGAAGTGCTGATTTACAAATCTCATGTTTCATTTGCATAATCTCATGTGACCATGTTTTTGGAAGAGACTTTTTGAAACCAAAAATAGCCATGTGGACAGGGTTCTTTTGAAAATAAACCCCGATTTCAAAAGAACCCTTCTTCCTACGTTGCTTTCAAAAACTCTTTTCCGAAAACGTGATTGCATGAGATTATGCAAATGAATCAGATTTGTAAATCAGTGCTTCATTTGCATTCCCCTTTCGAAAGGGGAATGCAGTGTACACACCAGCCTTATTCTGAAATAAACTATTCCAAAATAGTTTATTTCAAAATAACACTGCTACACACAAAAATGCATTTTGAAATGGCACGTAGCTATTTTGAAATACATTGTCTGCACACATACACAGACCCTATTTTGAAATAGAGTTATTAGATGCACTATGTCTTATTTCGAAATAGGCGCTATTCCTGGTACATGAGGTTTGCCAATTTCGTAATAAGTCAACTACTGTTTCAAATTTATTTCAAAATAGCGGTTGCATAATGTAGATGCTAAGATAGTTATTTCGAAATAATGGCTGTTATTTCAAAATAACTTTGCTTTGAGGACCTACCCTTAGAGCCTTTTCTTCTCCTATTACAGGAAGCATGTTTAATTTAGCTGGGTTCAGCTATTTGTATCCCTGCCCTCTAACCTGAAAGTTACTGTTAGAGCCATGAAAAATCCACTTTTCATGTAGTTTGTCAATTCTTTTCACTTGGTTACTATACAACCTTCAATAGTCACAGTGTTTCAAGTTCAACCAAATCAGAAAACAGACTGAAACCCCACAGAATTTGACACATTTTGCTTTATTTTGGGTTACAACCATAAGAAACCTGAATGTTCTGCATGGTTTTGAACAAAACCACAAATTTCTTCCTAGAATTAAGCCACTCTTTGCTTTTGTCTTCTGAAGGATTGCAGCATTTTGGTTTTATAACTAGAAAAGTTTAATCAGCTTTATTCCAAAGGTTTTGTCCAGCTGTTGTTGTTTTTAAAGTCCTAGATCTGTTTGAGACATTGCACAGTAACATACTGACCTGTTCTTTGCACTTGATAATGAACAAAAGAATTTAAACAATAATATATTCAGTATATATATTTTTGCTACCTGCATGAATGGGTGCATCTTCATTTATTTGAAATGAATTGATCAACATTCTACAGATGAATAATGACCTCAGAGTTAGAAAACCAAGTGCAGAATTTGTGGCACATAAGATTGTATTAATGTAACTAATGCCAGAATTTGGCTTGCAGAAATAAGCCAGTTTAATTTTGAAATCCCAGGCATAGGGTTTAAGGCTGCTAGTGCGTGGAAAAATTAATAGTAAAGGGAGCAGAAAAGATATGGAATCTCAGAGACAATAAACAAGTAATGTAATATTAAAGCCTTTGCTATTGTCTACATTTTATGACAAAATCCTATCCTGCATTGGGCAATACTATAACTTAGTACAACCCTCTCATCTGCATGAATTAAAACTAGAAGCCAGAACTCACATCAATGTACTTTCCATTCAATTCATACCTTCTGTGCTCGTTCTTTACAAAACCAATATAGTTTAGTTCAAATTACAAATACAGTTTTATAGTCTTTGCTATCTTGAAGTGAACTAGCCTGAACAATTTGACAAAAATGAAAGGTTAACGTTAAGATGAATTTCCATCCTGGAAACTGCAGCAGTTGAGGTAACATGTAGAGGAAAAAGGAAAGAATGTCCAGGAGCAAAAGGCAACAGAAGATAAGCCAGTACACTAGCAATAACAACAATGGACCCAATCTTTTTCTCATTGAAGTGAACAGGATTTTCACTATTGACCATGGGTAAGTTGGCCCACGTAATTTAGATCAAAACATAACATAGGTATTCTAAAATATTTGCATTGTGTGTTGCATTGAGTATATCTTTATGTACCACCTACCCTTTCTTTTACAGTCATGCTAACTACACCAATGGCTTACACGAAAAAGCAAAAGAGAAAAAATATGTAATGTATTTTAATAACCTTTAATACAAGGCTTGTACATTCTGAAGAATTAATTGCAGTTTATTGTTGCTCTTTATTTCAGCTTTCCTCCCCATGTACTTATTTTCTTTCCTTTCCTTATGGTTCTGCCCATGCTCTGTTACCTTGCTCCCTTTTCTTCCTCTCACCTTCCCTGCTGGTTGGTCAGAACCATTATTGAACATGCTTCCCTCTAGCTTTATCCCATTCTTTCCTAAATATGCAGTTCTCACCAGGTACTCTCCCCCCTGCACTAGGGGCACATATTTTCTGCTAGTGGCTGCAGTCCCACAGCTGACTTTGGTCCTGAAAGAAGCTAAACCTAGAAAAGAGAGCTAAAGTATTTTTTCCTTTGTTTTCAGCTACTTTAATAGGATTCCAGACTCCTCTTTGTGTGGCATCTATTGCAGAAGCAGCTTAAATGAGAAAGAGTCAGCACTATGTAACCAGCCAGCTGTTTACAGCCCATGACTTGGAAACCACTAGAAAACAATTTTACAGGCAACAAAGATGTAAAAAACAATCAGGAAAAGTATTTTCTTCTGGCTATCCGTCTATTTCAATGACAGCTTAAAAATGGAATCATAGAAACACGAGGTCCCAAATTTTTGGTACAGTATCTCCCAACTTCATTTTGACAGTAAGTAACAACTAATTTGGTAATAAAATCCTTCCTAGCACATCTTGTCTAAAAGCCCTAGAGATCTATAAACCTTACTTTTAAATAGGTATGTGTTACATATCTAGTATTTGCACATTATACAAAATAACAGCTGATAAATTTAAGAATAAACATTTCCCTTCTAAACAATGAGCCAACTACTTTTAGAGACATGACAAATGTCAGCAATTGTGTATAACCCTTCGCTGTGATGACCAGAGTTGCTAACTTGATAGTATCCAGAAGGCCCTACCTAATCTGTTTTGGGAGTAAGGACACTTTGAAGTTGCACGGGTAGTTCAAATGCCCACAGCTACACAGCTTGCCAGAGCTTCGAAGTTAACAACTTCGAAGTTGGTGCAGCGAAATTAGGCTAATGAGGTGCTGCATATGCTTTGCGAATTTCCTAATAGAAAAAAAAAATCTCTTTTATTTAACTTATCTCAACAGTCAAAGTCTGCATTGGCACACATCTCAGAAAAATACCTTTTGTAACATTAAATACTTGGAGCATGATTTCAGAGACAATAGCTCCTACAACCTTCAGTTTGAGTTTTCAAGTGTTCAACTGCTTTGAAACTCTGCCCCCATTATATAAAGCCTACTGAAGCTCAGCTCATGAAAGGAAGGTAATTGCTATATTTGAAGTTAAAGTTTTACATGCTAACAAAACAAGCACTAAAATCTAAATACTTTCACACTAGTGCTTATGGCTTTAAATTATATATCCACACTCTAATTTAAATCTAAACACATAATCCTTGTCTTTATATGTACACTTCTCTGTATACATATTTAAATAAACTTAAGTACTGAACATCAAATACAGATTAGGACAATCAAAGAATCGTTAGAGAGATCATTGAAAGACCTTTCAGTGAAACCCTGAGAGATAAAATATCAGATTGGACGCTATAAAGAGCTGATTGTTTCTAAGTCTGATCCTTTCTGAGCCCATTTGCATTAAAAGATTGAAAAATATTCTTCAACTCAAACAATAACCAAGCACAAAAAAGTAAAACATTGACATGACAATTCAATCTGGATTTCCCTTCCATAGAACAGAGTCAAACAACTGAACTTAGTGTACTAAAAAGTTGCAAAGGTTCAGAGCTTGCCATTAGAGCAGATGGATTTATACTATGTACATACAAGTGCAAAGCATTAGATAAACTGACTTTATTTTCCACTTGTGGACCTCAAGGTACACCATGTTAATTCATAACTCTCAGTTGCAACCACTTAAAAGAAACAAATCACAAGCTATCACTCAACTTCACTTAGAACATACTTGACCAATCTCAGCAATATTTTGTTGCAGCCTTAATTTTAATTAATGTAGGAAACTGGTATATGTGTTGAAATGTTTTTCTTACTTGTAAAGGCATGTGGTCTTATTTACATCTCATTTACCGTAATTTTACATGGACAGTCACACATCATAATACCGACATGAACATTTTCCCTTTAATGCCTGTTTTCTAATCAATATAGTATAAACAAAATATACAGTGCAGTAGTATACTATAGCTACTATTGTAATTTATTTGGACTGACCTCCACAATTCACTGGTAGGTCTGCCAATTATTAGCATGTTGTTGATCTACACTTGTGGCAATAAAACTTATATGGAAGCCCTGCATTAGCATAGTCTCTTGACAGGAAACACTGAAAGTTGGCAAAGCATTGTGTGTGATATGGGTGTCTATAATTCTTCCTCCTCACCCCCACATACTTTGGGAGGACACAATGTATTGTAACTGTAATATTGTAATGGAGATTACTTTAGATCCTGCAGGGAAATCAAGACTATGTAAATCCTTTCCTGCTGGAAATGCTACTTTTAATAGCCTCAAGTGTATATTTACTTGAACATTAGCATAAAACTGAGTCACTTCTTGTCATGACATTTAATTCATATGTAAATGGCAACCTACATCTTCTTCAATGGGTGAACCACCATCTCATCCATTCCCTTGAAGGGTGGCTGCAGCAGTACAGGTGCTATCATGTGGAAGAACACGGAAAACTCAAGTCTTTTCAGCCCCCTCTTTCCTCCTCCGCACACTTAGGTGACTTTATGAATTCTCAAGATTTCTTATTACCCCTGTACTGATAATTCTCACATCTACTTCTCCACCTATGTATAAGCCCTAATTTCTTCCTTTCTCCTCCTGGAAGATGCTGCTTCCTTAAACTGACCATGGCAAATACTGAACTCCCAGCTTATGCTCCTAACTCTCTAGTCATCTCCCTTTCATCATTTATAATGACCAGTGTACTGTTTTTGTTTTATTTTGGAATTGATCACTTACATTCACAGACTTGGTTAATCCTTTACTCTCTTCCAACCAAACCTTTTCCTTTCCTGCTTCTATACAGACTCTAGCCCAATTTTGTTTCTTCTGTCCTGACTTTCCCTCTTCCTCTACTTATTTAAATAATCTTCTGTTTCTTCTTTTTTGACCATTCAGTCCTTTCAATTCATTTTCTCTGAAGTTAAAATTCCTCATTTTCACTTTTAAGGCTCTGCACCAACAAACGTCTCATGTCTCTACTCATTGTCATCGCATCTGATAAAGTAGGTCTTTGCCCATGAAAGCTTATGCTCCAAAATATGTTAGTCTACAAGGTGCCGCAGGACTTCTCGTTTTTGTAGATATAGGCTAAAATGACTACCCCCAATACTCCTCATTGTATGGACTACACTCTTCTCACCTTGTTTTTCCTTTTCTCTTTCCTCTCTAGCCTTTTACATGCTATTTCCAAAATCTGAAACACCGCTCTATGGCTATATCCACACTAGAGAGTTTTGTTGACAAAACCTGGGGAGCGTCCAGATTCTGAAGGTGTTCTATCAACAGTAAATCATCAGAACACAGCACTTTTGTTGACAGTCTTATCGTGCTCCCTGTGAGGCTCAATGCATCTGTCAACAGAAAGCCAGTCGGGAGTGAGGGGGGAGGCAGGGGGCGCCTCTGTCAACAGCCCTGCCTGCTATGCTTCTGGTTGGCCATTTTGTCAACAGAGTTGCCAGGCAGTCCAGCTGCTCTCTGTTGACAGAGTGGGTGAAAGAGTGATCTGCTTTGCAGTCTAGACTCAATCTGTCGACGGAAGATATGTTGGAAGACGTACTCAGACAAAACTTTCTGTGGACAAATCGCTGTAATCTAGACACAGCCTATCAGATCAACAACCATCTTCAAACAGTGCCACCAACTCTCTTCTCACAACTCCTCTTCTTTTGCCTTATCACACATAGTAGAGTCCTTCCTCTCCCCTTTCCCTAACCACCTTCCTGTGTCTATATCTCTGTTCTAGGTTTATGTAGGCCTCAATCCTGCAATGACATCCATGACAGGATCTCTGTGGCTGCACAGACTTCCCAGTGAGGCTCTCCACTAGCTAAGGTATCCTAGATTTTACAATCTTTGTAGTAAGAATCATGTTTTTCTGAATCTCAAAAAAACTCCATGCAAAGTAACATTTTAAGTTCATCATGAAATAATGTGTTGTGGTGACAAAAAATACTTGTGGATGAGGAAATACCTCTAAGGCAAAAATATATTAATTTTATCTTGAGAGGAAAGGGATCATATTTTAAAGGAAAATATAAAAACAAAGGAGAAATGTGAAAATCAATAACTATTTTTGTACTTAAGTTAAACATATATTGATTATTACTGCAGAATATTTATGTCTACACCTTGAAAGCCAATGTGGAACAAAATCTGTCAGCGTGTTTGATTTTGTTTCAATTACACGTCTGTTTCTCTGAATATTTTACATTTATGTTGTCTACTGCATGGAAGGGGCTGATTTTTATTATGCCTTCTTTTGAAGGACCAATACAAACAATTTCTAAAACTGCCTGCAACAGAGCTGTTTTCAAACTGAGGGAAATTTCACAAACTCTGAGTGAGACTGTAATTTCAGCAACTCACAACAAACCCTTTCCTCACGAATGGGAGAAAAAATTGTTTCACTGCTTGTAAATGAATCCCCAAGAGGTAATCTCCCTAGGGAGGGCTGCAGTAGTGTAGTAATGACAGCTGGGTGGGATGGTAGGTAGGGAAGGGAAGTTCAGAGATTACCAGCAACTCCTTGATGGTTGAAATGTGCTCTTGAATGTAAAACTTCGGAGTGGGGCATCTAGCTTATCTCCTTCCAGCCATAGGAGAGAAGTCACCACATTCCCCAGAAGGGAAAATTTGTCAACGTCTGTGGGAGGGGTGATAGGTGGGGGGGAAGCTTGTATGGAGGTTTCAGGAGGAAATGCAAGTGTTAGGGACATGTTCCCTCCTTCTCCAGGGGAGCGATCACTGCCACTTATGGTTAAAAATAACCACCACCTCCTCCCCACCCCCGCGAGCTGACAAGCTGTGGGGCAAACGATCTGCTGGGGCTGGAAAAGGCGCGGGCCGGAGCGCCACAGAACGCACTTTCTCCTCTATAACGCGGGCAGCCAGAGCGAGCAGGCTGGAGGGCACGGGGCGTGGCAACGCGCTTTACCTGCCACTGCTCCGGACCCAGAAGGAACATTACATTACGGCCTTGCCTGAGGCTCACTGGGCCGACCCCAGGGACTCCCCCCTGCACCCCAGTCTAGATTAACACCCACCCCTGAGCACGCCTCTCCCACACAGAGACTTGGTTTTGTAGCCCTCCAACCACCGGCGGAACGTCCCATCCTTCGCTTGTGGGGGCGGCACGGAAGCTCCCCCTGCGGGGCTGGTTACACGCCCCCGCTCCGGAGTACATCTGAGACGAGTTTCGACTCACCCCCGTGGCTAAGCTGCGGCCGACTTTCAGCCTGGATTAAGGCCACCCCCTTTCTCCGAGGCTAGACTGCAGGCACCGCTGCCCCGGCCCATCCCCCGCTGGCCCAAGGTGTTTGCCCCGCTAGGCCACTCTCCCCCTAGCCTCGGGAGCCGAAGCCCATCAGCCCCAGTGAGCGGCGGAGGGGGAGGTGCATCCTGGGAAGGAGCAGCCCGACATGGGTCTCCGCCTGGGCGGCTCGCAGCCCCTGCCACCCTCTCCTCCGTGTGCAGCTCCCCCGCGCCACCCGCCCGCTGCCCGGAGCTGAGCGGAGCGCGTGTGTGTGGCGGGGTGGGCGCTCAGCGGCCTGGCCCGGAGCGGCCGGGGGGGGGGGGACGCGGCGCTGCCCGCCCCGCATGAGGGAAGGGGGGCCGCTCCCACCCGCCCTCCTTGGTCCCCGCTGCCGCCGCCCCGCACACAGGGCCCGAGCGCAGCCCCCGCGCCTCGGGCCCGCTCGCTGCCCCCATGATGGACAGGAACTACCCGCCGACTCCCAGCTTCGCCGACCCGCTGGCTCCAGCCACCGCCGCGCAGCCACCCGCCGCCACCGCCGCCTGGGCCTACGAGCGAGGCGCCAGCAGCCTCAAGCCCAGGTACGGAGGGTCCGCCGGGGGGCTGTGCTAGGAAAGGCCGGGGACTGAGATGGGGCCTTCCCCGCATAGGGGTGTGTGGGTCCCCCGCCGCCCCTCTGGGGGTCCCCTCCCCCGCGCGGCGCGAGCCAAGCAGGGCGGAGAAGAGCTCTGGCTGGTGGGGAGGGCCTGAGGGGCGTCCCCCGGGGCTGGGCCCGCCAGGGAGCTGCAGGGCATGGAGCCGGCCTTTGGGGCACAGCCGGGGCCCGGCGCTCAGCAGCAAGGCCCGAGGCACTAATCGGGCCACGGCGCGCTGCTGGCGCGGGCGGACAGCGGCGTCCTGGCGCGGGCGGGGGAGAGCTGGAATCCGGGCTGGCGTCCCAGCGGCCCGGCACACGCACGTCCGCAATGGCCAGGGCAGCTTCTCTTTCTCTCCCGCAGCAGCGGCGGGCCCCGGAAGGTGGGCGCGGGCTGGCAGCAGGCGCCTTTTCTCTCCTCTAAGATCCCCGCGCCGGATTTTGTACCCGGTTCCGAACAGTCAGTGGGGGAGGCTAACCTGAGCAGGGAAAGTTCTCCAAATCTGCAGCTAGGGTTCAAGAGTTCATGTTTTCCTCCTGCGATTCTTAGGGAAGCCCAGCACAGCGAACGTGTTGTGCGAGCTGTACAAAGGAGAGCCACCCTCCCAGAGCATTAAACTGCAAAACGGCAACATTAACAGGGGTCCAGTGGAAGGCGTGGGCCAGTTTATTAACGGCGTGGACTAATGTGCAGTGCGGAGTCAAGAACAATACCGTGTCTTTTAAGTGCAGTCCCTGAATTGGCAGCGTAAATTCTGGGGCATTGGGAGCTTTTGGTGACCTCATCCTACATCCTCAGAGGGAAGATCCCGTGTTTATGCTCTCACCAGAGCACAGCTTTGTTTCATCCTTTATTTTGGATTATAGCATTTTACTACTCTGGTGTTGTTCAGGGTTGCCTTTTCCTTATAAATCAGTTTTTCAGAAATATAGTACTCTCTCTGTGCAGAAGCTTGTCCAAGAGGATTCAGGCCTTTTTAAAAAAGTTGAGAGAGAATTTAAAATCTTTTGTAAATAATTTTTCTAGGGTCTCAATTGCTTTACTGTTGTGTAACTCAGATTAACTGTCAGTCTGAAAATTCAAATCCTAAAATTTTTCAAGTGTTTGGTCTCTATTTTTTGGCTTCTAATTAATTATATTGTCTAGCTGTCTTTGATATAGGTGTAATTCAAAATTACTGTTGTACAGAAAGGCAAAATATTGTGTCAGGGCAGGAGTCAGCCACCAAAATAGCAAGAAGAACCATCTTTTACAATTCAGTAACAAACTCAGTAATTCAAGAGATGCAAAGCATATGATTACGAGATGGTCCTTAGTAAATAATGTCAAACCATGCTTTTTGTAGACGCTATTTTAGGAACAGCACACACACAATGATTTGTAACCTGATATATGTTTACTGCAAGACATCCACATACTTTTATATACTTGATTTCCTCACACTTTATGTGTGTTTGTACCACTACCTTCCTGACTTCACTCCTGAACCTTTACTGTCTCTGGGTAGGTAGGCATCCTTCAGTCTGCATAGACTATGGATCGCGCCCTTCGTAACTCCATTTAAGATCGTCATTTGCAGCGTTGACTGTGATTGTGGAGGCCCACACGAGAGTGACAGTGCTTGCTACATCTGCTGCATATGTAGATTACTGTCTCTGGAGAATGGTAGTTCTGAACAATTTCATTTTTGTGTTTGAATTCACTGTTTAGCTGCTTTGATAAAGCACTCTTTTATAAATTTGCCACCCGTGAATGGCTTTCCTCGTTTCACAGTCTCTTGAGTTTTCACAAAACTAGCCACAGTTACGTTACTTGGTGATTTCACCCATTTAGCAAACATGTTCTTCCTTTGCTCTGCTTCATATAGTAGCTCCTCCACAGCTTTTTTTCTGGCCTCTCCAGGAGGACACTGGTCTGCAAAAGTAATGTGTTTCAGAAAATGCCTCTTGAGGTTGCATTTTTCATTGTTGGCGAATTTCTCAATACATATGAGACATAAACGGAACCCAACCAAACTTGATATAAATGTGTGGGATTACGTCCATTCAATTTGAAATTCTCTGTTTTCATCTTCAATTTTCCTCTTTTTTTAAAGCCATTCCAGCCCCACTTTAATTATGCCAATTTTACTTCACATTTAATTTCTGTTTTCTGTCTTAAAATGTGTGTTGCCTTTCACAGCATGAATGCTGCAAGCTTCCATTTCCTTTTCAAAATCAAGACTTTATTAGCAACACAATCAAAACACAGATACAGTTTCATATCCCACAATGCACTGCACATGTCAAAGGGAGAGTTATCCAGTATTTTGTGATCACATATCGTTTGCTATTTAGATATGAGTTGTTCATTGTTAAGCTTTTAGATATTCACTGTTTATCAAAAATACTTTGCAATTATAGCGTCGGGGGCCAAAAAGAAGTCCTTAAAGAGCCACAGCTTGCAGACCCCTGTGGTAGAGTATGCATAACATCAGAATGGATTCTGCTGTTGCTATGCTAGTATTTGGCCATGGACACTTGAATCCCCTTTTCCCTCTCCTTTTCCTTCTGCTGTAATGGAATGGGTTCTGAAAGACATCAAAATGACTAGATCTTCCCAGGTATTAGGGCTCCTAAAATGTCCAGCCGTCAGTTCCCAAAAGATTCACCTGTGGGTTTGTCTAGGAAAAAAAAAAAGGCCAGGTTTTGTGAAACATTTTAACTAGCATGTTTTAAAATTCTGTCATAGACAAAGCAAGTCCACAGCATCATAGGCTACTGAATACTACAGTACCAGAACTGGAAGACACCAAGTCTAGTTCTCTGCACTCATGGCAGGACCAAGTACAATCTAAACCAGGAGTCAGCAGCCCCCAGCATGAGTGCCATGAGTGACACACAAGCCAATTTCATGAACCCATGAAGCAGGAGCTCAGCCCTGACCCTCCCCCATGCCGCTGGGAGATTGCTCAAAGCCATGCCACTTCTGGATTAACAAAAGACTAGCTAATGCTACCAGCCCACACCTAAATGGTAAAGCTCTGCATATTTATTTATTAATGAATCTGTTGTCAGTTGGACCATCAGTAACTTTAAAAAGTATCTCTGGTACTCAGGCTGCCACACTGACTGTCCATAGAAGTCAAAAGGTCAAATTTCAGCACTCAGCCTCGAAAAGGTTGCTGACCCCTGATTTAGACTCTCTCTCACAGGTGTTTGTCTACCTGCTCTTAAATTGTCTCCAACGATGGAGACTCTATAGCTTCCAAAGGCAATTTATTCCAGTGCTTAACCATCCTTACTAGACATTAGGAAAAAATTCTCATCTAAACTTCCCTTGCTACATACAGTGTAAGCCCATTGCTTCTTGTCCTGTCTTTGGAGGATAAGAGAATATTTTTTCCTTCCTGCTTTTAACAACCTTTTAGGTATTTGAAAGTTGATAACATTCCCCTCTCTTAGTCTTCTTTTTTTCAGAATAAGCAAAGCCTGTTCTTTTAATCTTTGTTCATAGGTTGTGTTTGCTAGACCTTTAATCATTTTTGTTGTTCTTCTCTGGACATCCTCCAGTTTACCCACATCTTTTTCTGAATTGGCATCTAGAACTGCACACAGTACTCCAGTTGAGGACTAATCAGCTCAGAATAGAGTGGAAGAGTTACTTCTCATGTCTTGCTTACAACATTCCTGCTAATACATCCCAGAATGATGATAGGTTTTTATTTACAACAATGTCACACTGTTAACTCATATTTAGCTTGTGGCCAGTATGACGTCTAGATCCCTTTCAGCAGTACTCCTTCCTGGACAGACTTTTCCCATTTTGTATGTGTGAATCTGCGTTTTCCTACCTAAATGAGTATTTTGCATTTGTCCTTATTAAATTTAATGTCTTTTGGCTGAGACCATTTCTCTAGTTTGTCCAGATCATTTTGGCCGTGTCTACACTAGCCCCAAACTTCGAAATGGCCACGCAAATGGCCATTTCGAAGTTCACTAATGAAGCGCTGAAATGCATATTCAGCGCTTCATTAGCATGCGGGCGGCCGCGGCACTTCGAAATTGACACGCCTCGCCGCCGTGCGGCTCGTCCCGACAGGGCTGCTTTTCGAAAGGACCCCGCCTACTTCGAAGTCCCCTTATTCCCATGAGCAGATGGGAATAAGGGGACTTCGAAGTAGGCGGGGTCCTTTCGAAAAGGGGTCCCGTCGGGATGAGCCGCGCGGCGGCGAGGCACGTCAATTTCGAAGTGCCGCGGCCGCCCGCATGCTAATGAAGCGCTGAATATGCATTTCAGCGCTTCATTAGTGAACTTCGAAATGGCCATTTGCATGGCCATTTCGAAGTTTGGGGCTAGTGTAGACGTAGCCTTTGAATTATAATCCTATCCTCCAAAGCCTTTTCAACGGCTCCCTGCTTGGTATCATCTGTATACTTTAAGGTAGGCCATTACCTGAATTGTTGATGAAGATACTGAACAGAACTGGTCCCTGCAGAACACCACTTATTACGCCCTTCCAGCGTGACTGTGAACCATTGATATTTACTCTCTGGAATGGTTTTCCAACCAGTTATGCACCCAATTTATAGCGGCCCTGGCTAGGTTGTATTTCCCTAATTTATATATTTTATAAGATGGTCATGCAAGACTCTATCGAATGTTTTACTAAAGTCTACGTATACCACATCTATCATTTCCCAATTATTGCTTGTTATCCTATTAAAGAAAGTTGTCAAGTTGGTTTGACATCATTTGTTGTTTAGAAATCCTTGCTGACTGTTATTTATCACCTTATCTTCTTGATGGTTGCAAATGGACTGCTTAATTATGTGCTCCACAATCTTTCCTGGCAGAGAAGTTAATCTGATTGGCTTGTAATATCCTGGGTTGTTTTATATTTCCTTTTTATAGATGGGCACTATATGTGCACTTTTCCAGTCTTCTGGAATACTTCCTATCTTCCATGACTTTTCACAGATGGTAGCTAATGGCTCAGATACCTCTTTAGTCAGCTCCTTGAGTAGCCTAAGATGCATTTCATCATGCCTTTGTGACTTGAAGACATCTCCAGCATTCACTATGCCCGCGGTGTCCAATATACTGTCCGCTTGCCACATGTGGCAAACTGGACACCAAGGTGTGGTGAAGCAGATGGAGCACTTTCCGTGCACATCCCCACTGCTTGGTGGGACAAGTGCATGGTGGCAGCTGCAAAGGCAGCTCCTCCTGCAGCTTGCTCATGCTGGTGTGGCTTGGGGCAACATGGCTCCAGTGAGTCACCAGCAGTTTGTGTGGGGAGGTTAGGGAGGAGTAGGGTGTCTGGCTTGGGGGGCGGTGCCTGGCTGAGGGGGTGGGCGCTTGGCTGGAGGGCATAGGGGGGCACTGTGACAATTGTTTTGGACATCATTGCACTATCTTACGTATCCTGCACTACTAACCTCTGTGAAAACTGAAACAAAGAAGTAATTAAGCCCTTCTGCCATTCCACATTTTCTTTTAGTTTTTTCCTCTTCATTGAGTAAGGGGCCTACCCTGTTTTGGTCTTTTTCTTACTTCTAATGCATTAGGAGAGTATTTTCTTGTTACCCTTTATGCCTCTAGCTAAGTTGAGCTCATTTTGTGCCCTTGCCTTTTAATTTTGTCCCTGCTTACTTGTGTTATTTGTTTATATTCAGCCTTTGTGATATGGCCTACTTTCAACTGTTTGTAGGACTCCTATTTGGTTTTTAGGTCATTCAAGATCTTCTGGTTAAGTCAAGGTGGTCTCTTGCCATACTGCCATACCGTTCCACGCAGTGGAATAGTTTGTTCTTGCACCTTTAATAATGTCTCTTTGAAAAACTGCCATCTGTGTTCAGTTGTGTTTTCTCTGAGTCTTGTTTCCCATGGTACCTACCAACTCCGAGTTTGCTGATGCCCACCCTCTGGAAATCTACTGTACTTATTTTGGTGTTCTCCCTCCTACCATTCCTTAAAATCACGAACTCTGCCATTTCAAGAACACTTTCACCCAAGCTGCCTTCCACTTACAAACTGTCAAACAGTTCCTCCTTATTTGTTAAAATCAAATTGGAGATACACATCTCCTAGAACTGGAAGGCACCTTGGGAGGTCATCTAGTCCAGTCCCGTGCCCTCTCAGCAAGACCAAGCACTATCCCTGATATCTGAAAGAGGAATGCAGTGTAGATGTTGCCTAAGGAGAGTGATGTACTTCATTGTGCCCTACTGATTCCTGAATTGCAGGGAGAGCTTCTAAATGTGAAAGCTAAACGTGAGAAAATAATGCAGTCTATGTATATAGTGCACAGTAGTAGCAATGCTGCTGTAAGGTATGCTGAGAAGCTGCTCTTTTTGGGGTCTCTCCTGCCAACAAAATAAACCCACCCCCAACAGGTAACGGCAGCTTTGTTGGTAGCAGGGCATCTCCCACCAACAAAGCATTGTCCACACCAGTGCTTTTTTATGGGCAAAATATTTGTTGGTCCTGAGGAATGTTTTATTTTTCACACCCTTGACCAATGAAGGTGCAGTGTCGGCATAGCCTCAGTTTGGTCCTTGACCTCTTTTCAGAATAACTACGAAGTTACTCTACTCTGGCTCTCCCCTTGACTGAGACTCCCTCTTTGTACCCTCCTCTTAAACGCTCCCCGCCCCCATTAATCTGATGAAGTGGGTCTTTGCCTACAAAAGCTTATGCTCCAGATTATCTGTTAGTCTGTAAGGTGCCACAGGACTTCTTGTTGTTCTTGAAGATACAGACTAACATGGCTACCTCTCTGATACGAAGTTTTGCTAATTTTGATCATTTTTATTTTGGACGTGGCCTTTGTCCATAAGAACACGAACACTTCAGATAGGCCACTGAAGAGATTCCTGTACAAATGATTCTCTTAGGGCTCATCTGCACTAGCCCCTCTTTCAAAGGGGGCATGTAAACAAGTTTGATTGGTGAATAGCAATGAGGTGCTGCACTGTATACGCAGGACTTCATGCTGCGGGAATTATGTTAATGAACTTTGAAGTTGCTAACTTAGAAGCGCCAATAAGCAGTCTGGCCGTTGGCACTTTGAAGTACTTGTGCAACTTTGAAGTTCCCTTACTCCCAAAATGCTATTCACCAATCATTACTATTCACCTATTGGGCTTGTTTACATGCCCCTTTCAAAGGAGGGGGCTACTGTAAATGAGCCCTTGGAGGAGACAGGCTACCAGGGCAAAAATACATTCGGTTCTATAAATTTTTCTGAATTTTTTTTCTTCCTGCCTGCTGCTTTGAAAGATTAATCCTTCTCTGCATTATAGACCATTACAGCAGCCCTTTCACACTTTTTGTTTCTTGTCCTTTTTTTGCCTAGCTTTTGTTTGTATTGGAACATTTGATGAAGGTAGCAGGATGAGCTATTAGGAAGAATTCAGAAAGGTTTAGAGCATTGGTCAGCTACCCCTCTGATATCTGAATTTTTGAGGGTATTGTAAAACAACTAACAAAATCATGGAATATGTGTGTCTTTTTTTCTATTGAAATTGGAAATTTTTGACTAGTTTCACTGATAATTTGAATGTATGTTTAAAAAAACATTAACAACAAAAAGGCATCGAGACCTGCCTTTATCTATCATAAAGAAGCCAATAAGGAAAAAAATTCAGGCTCCTAATACTCAAGATTAAAATTAGTCTTATGGATATAAATTATTTTCAGATATATCGTTCAAAATGTATTTGAACTAATTTCATGCAATTGTAATTGTCTTTACTGTTAAGAATTCCTTGGGTGTGTTTTTTTTTTAATGTAAGCAGGCAAGCCAGCACTTGCATTCAAGTAATAAAATACTTAGTGTCTGTAAGAATGCCTTGGCCTTCAGTTAGCATGCACTTTTTTCAAGGGCTTAAGTCAAAGAATTCAGCTCTAAAAAATAAAATAAAAGTTTGTTTCCTTTTAGCTTTGAAATTGTTGTTTTGCTTTTTAAAATTCAATATTTATTCACTATAAACTAAAATAACCCCACATAAATTATGGACTTTGGCTCTGTATTCAGCCAATCTATGTTAGCTGTACCACAAAAGTCTTCATTGGAAGTGTCGCATCTGAATAAATGAGATCCAGGAAATGGTGAAGCTTTTGCACCAATGTCTTGATCAGTATACCATCTGCCTCGCAGGCATCTCAAACACGTTCTCAGTAGTCACACATGATTATTGAAAGTGGGGACTATCTGGGGTCATAACATAGTCCTGGCTAATAAACTCAAAGGCTGAAAGCAGAGGTTTATTCATCAGTGAGACAACGATTATGATTTGTTTTAATAGTCATTGAATGCATAAAAAAACAAGAGGACAAAAATGCTAACATGGCTCAGACAGAAGAGATGGTGTGAGACAAAAAGACATCCTTTAAAATTTGGAAGTCTGATCCTACTGAAGAAAATAGAAAGGAACATAAGCTCTTGCAAGTCAAGTGTAAAAATATAATTAGTCCACAGAAGTCACAAAACCCGTCAACTATGTGTGGACTTTTTTATATTTAAAAAAAAGATTGCCAAACAATCATTTGGGTCGCCAAACAATCAAGCTTCAGAAGGAGCATTCAGACAAAGCCACAGTGGAGGAGCTAGTGCAGTGGTAGTTAAACTTCCATGCTTTAGGTACCATTAGCAATTAGAATTACCCTAAAGGGCCACAGTAGTGTGACTCCATTGATGACTTTCACTAATGCTAACAGCGAAATGATTGACCAAGCATTCTACGTTTTGTTAATAAGATAGCAAAAGCACCTTGATTGGCTAATAATTAAATCACACAGGCTACATCTACACTTAGAAAAAACTTCAAAATGACCATGCTAATGGCCAAATCCAATAATACTAATGAGGTGCTGAAATGAATATTCAGTGCCTCATTGGCGTGCCGTATTTTGCTCGCGTGCGGCTCAACCACACGGGAGTCCTTTTTGAAAGGACCCTGTAAACATCAAAATCAGCTGATAGGAATAAGGGGATTTCGGTATTTGCAGGGTCCTTTTGAAAAGGACCCCTGTGTGGATGAGCTGCATGCGAGCAAAATGCATTTTCAAAATGCCGCAGCCGGCAGCATGCTAATCAGGTACTGAATATTCATTTCAGCACCTCATTAATATTCTTTGATTTGGCCACTGGCATGGCCATTTCGAAGTTTTTTCTAAGTGTAGACCTGGCCACAATATTTGAATATCATGTGCTGCAAATGGCAAGAGGAGACGCATTAAAGAGCCACTTACAACTTTTGAGCATTGGTCAGTATCACTGAGCTAAATGAATTCTTTGCATTTGTTGTCTCTGTAGAGGATGTATTGCGGGGGGGTGGGAGATTCCCCATTAAGGATATAAAATTCTATTTAATTAGTTAACTGGTTAAACAGCTAGAGGGGGAGCTGTCAGAGGGGCGCTTCAGCCCAGGTAGGCCAAAGTGCCTTCTCTGTCTTCTGTCACAAACAGGGGCTGCTTTAGTGGGGCTGGAGCACCCACTGCATATGGAGCTCGTGAGGCCACCATAGAAGGGGACTGCTCCAGGTGGGCGGGGAGAGTCCCTTCTGTGCTATGTTACTGTGGCTGCTCTGAATCAGGGCTGCTCTGGTCGGTCTGGAGTGCCCCCTCTGCCCTCTTCCCCCTTCCCAGGCCTGCTGCAGACTGGGGCTGTTCCAGCAAGAGAATTTGCCAGAACAGAATTAGCAGCACTACCAACACTTCCACTGCTTATTGTGCTCTTGAAAGACATTTGGGGTAAGTTACAGCTAAATAACAGCACAGAATACTGAGAGCCAGGACTGGTGGCTGGAAACAAAAGTTTGTTTGACCATGGGAAACTAGGCCACACCTATGATATGTGGTCATCCAGCTAACTAATATCATGCCAGATTATGGATGTTGCCAGACAAGTGTGTGCTGGATTAGAGAGGTTCAACCTGAAATTAATACAAACTTGAGCTGAAATTATATGCATCTAGATTAACCTAAAGGCAGATAGATTGGCAGAAAAATATAATGGTAAAGTATACCTCAGTTTACAAATAATTTACTGGCATATCTGGTATAAATTAGAGAGGAAATTATTTCTAGTTAGATTAGTCAGAATCACGTATCCCAGTATTTTCCTAGCGATTGAGAGGCTTTAGTAATTTTTGTCTGTCATCCTGCATCTAATTGCTATCCAGAAGAGAGTCTATTCTGGAATCCCTTTGTTTCTCAGGGAAGATGATAAAGGCAGCTGTGATCCAGGGACACAGGTGGTTCCAGGTAGTAAAGGACCCCTGAGAACATGAATTTAGGTAGAGATTCCCAGGTCAGTTGTATGCGAAATATGCCACTGAAATGTGACATGAGATTTCAACTGAGAGTTAGTAGCTCACTGGTAGCCATAACCATTGTACAATATAGCTATTCTAAATGTTATGCTCTTTAAGGTTTTGAAAGTTAGGCAGTGATACATGTCAAAAATATTCCTTTCAGAGAGGAGGCAGCAAACATATATCTGCTGTTTGGCCATTTGTACGTTGTTTATTGTATACCTAGCTGGCTGCTGATCCAGGTGCAAATTAAAAGAATGTGAAATCTACAGTAAAGGAAATCTCCAAAAGAAATGAACAATGGTCATGTCCTGTTTATGAATAGAAACTAAAGATTGTATTTTGAAGTGCAAAGGAGCACGTGGAGTCCTTCACCTAGGAAGCATAATTACACTTTGCTTGTCTCATGAAAGGAGGGTCACAAGGCAGCGTGTCTATAAAGAGCTACAAGGATTTGGGGTAAGCAGTATTCTAAAAGACATGAGAGTATAATGTTAATTAGGTCTTGGTTCTAGAATGCCTGCTTTGATTTTATTTTATATGTACCCATTTGTCTTGAATACTTCAGTTACCTACTACTTGAATCTCTGTGCTTTGTCAAATATTTTTTTCTGTAGACATGCATAGAGCCTGGGAAAAATAAAATCAATTTTCTGCTTGTGTCCAGGTAGAGACATAGAATCATAGATTACTAGAACAGGGAGGGACCTTCAGACGTCATTAAGTCGAATCCCCTGCACTCACAACAGTAACAAGCACCTTCTAGATCATCCCCTACAGATGTCTATTCAACCTGCTCTTAAATATCTCCAGTGAAGGAGCTTCTACAACCTCCCTAGGCAATTTATTTCAGTGTTTAACCACCCTGGCTATTAGGAAATTTTTTCTAATGTCCAACCTAAATCTCCCATGCTACAACTTAAGCCCATTGCTTCTTGTCTTGTCATCAGAGGCTAAGGAGAATATTTTTTTCTCTGTCTTCCTTGGAATACCCTTTTAAGCGCTTGAAGCCTGCTATCAAGTTCCCTCTGTCTTCTCTTTTCCAGATAAACAAACCCAGCTCTTTTAGTCTTCCCTCATAGGTCATGTTTTCTAGACCTTTAATAATTTTTGTTGCTCTTCTCTGGACCTGCTCCAGTTTGTCCACATCTTTTCTGAAATGTGGCATCCAGAACTGGACATGGTACTCCAGTTGAGGCCTAATCAGCTCAGAATAGAGCAGAAGAATCACTTCTCATGTCTTCCTTACAGCATTCCTGTTAATACGTCCGAGAATCATGTTTTCGTTTTATTTGCAACAATGTCACATTTTTGACTCATAGTTAGCTTGTGGCCCACTATGACCTCTAGATCCCTTTCTGCAGTACTCCTTCTTAGACTGTCATTTACCATTTTGTACATGTGAAACTGATTATTCCTCATTACTTCCTAAGTGGAGTACTTTACGTTTGTCCTTATTAAAGTTCATCCTATTTTCTGAGACAATTTCTCCAGTTTGTTGAGATCATTTTGAATTATGGCCCTACCTTCCAAAGCTTGGTATCATCTGCAAACTTTATAAGCATACTCTCTAAATCACTGTTGATGTTGTTGACCAGAATCAGCATTAGAAGTTTTAGTTTGAGGGCTTGTGTGTACTAAGTGGAAGATCAGCTTGTTCAGGGTTGATCTTCCAAAGTTGGATTTTGCACATCTGGTGAAGATGTGGCAAAAGTGGTGTCTTTGGGATCAGTCGACCCCTGTACTCCATGCTATCATATGGAATAAGTGGGGGTTGACGCACAAGTATAGAGGCTAGGTCTTCAGATATGTCAATTCTAGCTATGCGAATGCCGTAGCTAGAATTGGTGTCTGAAATCTACCTATTTCCCTAGTACAGATGCAGTTTTAGTGGGTTAGGTCTACAAGAGTTTCCGGTGTTGTTATTTAGGCTGATAGGATATAGTTTTCCATTTTCCAGCTTTTGAAAATTTCTGTTGATTGATTTAAAGGATTTAATTTTTCTGTTTAACTGTATCAGGAGCAATGAGACCAGTTTGCTGGACCCACAAAAGGCTCTTTTGCTTTCTAAAAGTCCTGAAAGCTACTTTCTTAATCTTAGCACGCCTACAGTTTGATCTGTAGTTCAGTTACTTAGCAATTTTTTGAAGCTTGCTTAAGAACTGCTAAATTCTCTGGATGTTGAAAGCACAATAGGTATTGTCCTCCCTCCATGTGCTGGCTCTCTCTTTAACACCCTTTGAAGGTAATCCCTAAAAACTTGTCAAAAATAAGATACAAAAATATTTTTTGCTTGTGTCCATCGCAGCCCCCCTCACGGAGCTGTGTAAGAAGGGAAAGCCTGACAAGGTGGTCTGGACCGAGCAGTGCCAAGAGGCCCTCTGTGAGCTGAAGGAGGCTCTGGTCAGGGCCCCAGTGCGGGCAAATCCAGACTTCAGCAAACCCTTCCTGGTGTTCACCGATGCCTCAGACGTGGGGCTGAGGGCTGTGCTAATGCAGGTGAACGACAAGGGGGAGAAACACCCCATTGTGTACCTGAGCAAGAAGCTGCTGCCCCGGGAGCAGAACTACGCAGCCATAGAGAAGGAATGTCTGGCCATGGTGTGGGCGCTGGGGAAGCTGCAGCCGTACCTGTTTGGACGGCGTTTCACCATGTACACCCATCACTCACCCCTGACCTGGCTGCATCACATGAAAGGGGCCAACGCCAAGCTCCTGCGGTGGAGTCTGCTCCTGCAGGACTATGACATGGAGGTGGTCCATGTGAAGGGGAACAACAACACCATAGCCAATGCCCTGTCATGCAGGGAGGGCCCCGAACTTCCCCAGGTCACTGACTAAGTGACCCCGCTCAGTTCGGTTTGGAAGGGGGGAGAGATGTGATGGAGTGGGGGAAGTGCCGGTGTGAGACTCAGGCTGGATGTGAGAGACAAGCAGAGCAGCTCCCAGTGGCTAAGGATGACCCTGGGGCTACAACCTAGGCTGGCAGGTAACACCTCAGCCCTGAACAAAGAGGAGGGAGGAGCCGAGCTGGTTTTTGAATCGGGGGCAGGAGTTAGAGACTAGGTGGAGAGGGACCTGGAAGGCAGCCAGCCTGGGGAGGGGGAAGCTACACCCCAGAGGGGCACCCCTCGGTCTCTTCTCCCCAGGACGGGTTGGAATGACTGTCTCTGACTGCTGTACTGATGCTTCTGTGAGAAACTGGGCATCTGTTGCCTAATAAACCTCCTGTTGTACCTGCTGAGTGAGAGTCACTCCTGCCAGCAGACGGGGTGCAGTGCATGGGGACCCCTGAACCCCATCACACTATCTTTGCTGTATGAATTGTAAGGAAGTAGTGTTTCTTGAGGCAGGAGGAAATAAAAATGTCTTGTAAGTATAAACATTGTTTAAACAGAGAACAACATTTTGTTGCAATAAGGTCCCCTGCACTTGCACCTGAAATTAGGAGACATACAAAACCTGCCACAAACAAACTTTAGGCAGTTCTGGAGGGATGGCTAGTATGATTTAATTTGCTGGCTTTTACTGCTGGAGACTAGATTCATCCAAGACACAGAGGTAATAGAGTGAATGCTATGAGTACTTCTTAAGTACTATGTAAATGCCTTTAAATCAGTGGCAGGCAAGAGCTCACAGGCTAGATCTGGCCCAACAAGCCTTTTAATCTGGCCTGCAGCCGGCCCTTATAGTTGTGAAGCAGGGAGTGCTTTGCGTGCTACCTCTGCCCCTGCAAAATCTGTCAGCCCCCATTGGCTGATTTCATGTGCTACTCCCAGTTCCAGGAAAATCACTCAGCTCCCATTGGCTGGTTTCTGGGCAGTGAGTGATACCAGTCAGTGGGAGACGAGAGATTTTGCTGGAGAAAGAGGGAATCTGCTTAGGTAAGCACCTCCTAGACAGAGTCTACCTCTGGCACCGCACCCCAACTCCCTCCCAGACCATGCACCTGCTCCTACAGCTCTCCCCGAGGCCAGAATTGTCCCCAGCACCCATACCCCCTCCTGGGCCCTGAACCCCAATTCTCGGCCCTATGTCACAACCCAAACCCACTGCACCCTCCTCACCCCAATCTCAGGTCACACTTCTCTGACCCTGCACCTGTTCTCATATCCCTCCTCCAGGCTCAGATCCTCTCCTGCACCGATCTCCTTCCCACATCCTGTATCCCAGGCCCCTACCCTGAGCTCCCTTCTGCATCCAACCTCCATCCCAGATCCCTCACCACCTCCATAGAAAAGTGCATCCTTTGACCACTTACCAAAATCTTTGCATGCCCCTGCATCAAAATTATTGTCCACCCTTGCTTTAAATACTAGGGGATTTGATTTATTTTAGCAATGTAATTTTTTTCTTGTAAATTAGGTGAATCCTTTCAGTTTGGGATAGTTAGCATTCTTGATGCAAAAGAGGCTCAACATACAACAACATGATTGGTTGTTGTACACCAGAACTGAGGTAGCATAGTGAGGTTAAGTACATGAATTTCACTTTCATTAGTGCTCAGGAGTCTTTGCTGTTAGCATTGCTGCGACAATAAAAAGTTAATAGTACTCAAGATGAAGTCTCTGGAAGAAGCTTCTTTTCTTTTTTTGTTTTCTTTTCTCTCTAAAGTCTATATCAGTGCTTTTTTTTTTTTTGTAAGAAAAGAGGAGCCTGTACACAGCTGGCTCCCTGTCCTCATTCCCAGGGTTCCTGTGGCTGGGGCTGCTGGTGGGGTTCTGTGCCCCTGATGGCTGCCTGCTGCAGGGGTGCCAGAGACCCTGCTCTCTCTGGCTGGTCCCCAGGGCTGGAGCTGCTGATGAGGCTTCCAGGCCCAGGACTGCCAGGGTTTCCCCTAGCCCCAGGCAGGTCCCAGGGCTGGAGCTGCTGGCAGGACTCTATGCTCCCACTGGCTCCCAGTCCTGGGGCATCCAGGGTCCCCCGCCAGATCCCCAGGCCTGGGGCTGCTGGCTGGGCTCCTAGCCCTAGGGCTGCCAGGATTCCCCCTCTTTGGTCGGGTCCCTGTGGTTGGAAATGCCGATAGGGCTCTGCACCCTGGCCGGCTCCCAGCCTGGGGGTTGCTGGGATTCCGTGCCCTGGTCCATTTGCCTGGGGTTGTTGGTGGGGCTTTGCACCCTAGCTGGCTTCCAGCCGCAGGGCTGCTGGAGTTCCCCAGTGGGGTCCCCAGGCCTGGGGCTGCTGGTGGGTCTCTGGGTCCTAGCTGGCTCCCCACTGCAGAGCTGCCAGGGATCCCTGCCCCTAGCTGGGATTCCTGTGGATGGGGCTGACAGTGGGGCACTGCACCCCAGCCATCTCCAAGCCATGTGGCAGTGGGGTCTCCTCTGCCACCCAGCTGGGGATCCTGAGGCTGAGCCTACGAAGGTGTCAGTACAGAGTACCAGCATGTACCAGGCAAAAAAAAATCAACAGCAACCCTCTGGTCCATATAGAGTTTTCAACATCTATCAGAATTGCACATGGGGACATTGCTATCCTTTTATTTGTTCAGGCCTCCAAGAGCCCTAAGTGATCAAACTGAGTGTACAATGAACTAGATGTCCATGGTATTATCCTTCAGTCCTTGATGTTTACAACTTTGCTGTGTATATTAAATTCATTATGAATTCATGTGCTTACAGCTGTAAGATACCCAAGGTCATAATCTTGTTTCAAAGTGTTTAAATTCAGGCACAGTAGATGCGTTACATAATATGCAGGGATATGTGGTTTTCTGAGATAAGAATCTACACTGTTAACAATTTATTGCACGATAATTGCTAATTATTTTTGTTAAATACAATTTTTATGTTGAAAGACAAATTCATTGTTGAGCTTGAGGCTGCATTAACTCCTGATGTGGGTGGTTGAGAAAGCAGAACAGAAATGTTGGACTCTTCAAAAACCTTCCTTGAAGTACATAAACATTAAAGTTATATTTACTATTCTTAGAATTTTGACATTTTAATAATAAAGCATTTTAGATAATGGATACAGTTAAGAGAGTGGTTAATTTTTGCTGTGCTCTTTGTTATGAAGTATGCCATTTTGGGATAGTTTGTCATTATACCTCCAATTCAAGTAGTTTTTGTCATCCAGAGACTTCTACCTCACCAGTTAACATAGGAGGTTGTCTTACTGAATTTGGATGTATTGGGATGGATAAGATACTGTATTGCATCTTGTAAAAATAGCCTGTACCAAAGGACCAGAATAACCAAATATTGTTTAAACACTTCTTATTCCAACAAGTCATTTTGAAAAGAAAATTTGTCCACTATGCAATTGCAGATTTTTCACTGTGAAGGAGTTGTCTGTTGGGTAGGAAAAACATATGAGGCAGTATGCCCCAAAACCATTCCAGGGCTTGCAATGCTTGTAGTAAGCTAGGTTGAAATAGGTTGCAGATTCAGGACATAACGCTCTTAAAAGGCAAACCTGATGGGAAACACCCTTTGATTGGCTCTTTCCTCACTTACCTGCCTTTTGGGGAAAAGCAGCCAATCATGGATGCAGCAAGAAGGAGGCAGAGCTATCTTCTTCCTTTTTGCTCAGCAAGGTGACATTATTCTCCCAAGAGGCAAGGGAAGAGGAGGGAGCAGAAGGACCAAAGCATTTTGAAGTGTATCCTTTTCATCTTCCCTTTTCCCTTCTATGAGCAACACATCAGTCTGAGTTCTGACCCATCTCCTTCCTTCTCCCTGGCTTGGGACAAGGAAGAGGGGATCTTCGCTGCAGCCCCCCCAAAGCCTGGGATGATGGGGAAAAATCATAGGACTAGTAGAGGTGATGCAGGGCAGGGGGGCAGAATTGTTGGAGGTTAAGTGGGGTGGAATAGTGATTGGGACAGAATGCGTAGGGGCCTAAAGGGATCAGGACTGACTTGAGGATACAGTTCCATGCTGAAGGAGACAGGGGCAAAGGTAGTGATTTGATCTTAGAAACCCCCACTTTTTTCAAACTATGTTAAACATTGTGCCCAAGGCCTTCTTGGGAAGAATGTCTGCCATGCAGTAAGGATCATTTTGGTACAGAGTGTGTCTGCAAAACCAGCATACACCTGCTTCTTGTAAAGTCTAATAGAGGAAAAACAAACTATTCTGCAGTAAATATACGTATTTATATACAGTATATTTTAGTACAGTTTAGCAGTAATTTATTTACTGAAAATTTGTAGCTTGACTTTCAAAACTAAGAAAAAGAATAATTATATGTTTTATGGATGTTACTGAAAATTGTACTTGAAGTAACCAGTTAACAATTCTGTCTGTAAATCAGATTTCATAGGGTTAGAATATATATCACTGAATATAATTCTTGCTAATAGTGCCTTTGAAACTTGAATTGATGATCAGTGTAGAACTGCACTTTTCAGTACAATCCAGGTTTGCTATATACATTTAAAAGTTACACGTACATTTACACTGATTTTGTGTGTATTATAAAATTCTCTGTTGGACTAGAAATATAACTATTTTTAGAACAAGAGAACAGAATAGAACTTCAGCCACAACAAAGTATAGTTATGCCTACCAACTGTTCTTAACAAAGCTACAAATGAGTAAAAATTACTTGTCACAGAGCACAAGAGCCTAACTCAAGTGATTGTTAGTGTTGTCACAGCCTAAACATGGAGCTGTAAAGAGGCATTCTCAAATCGTTTTTCAACCTCAATATTTTTTCTTCAATGTTTATGATAGGCTGCTGGGGTGAAATTTTGTATGTTGCTGAAAGAAATGTTGCCAAAGTAGTCAAGCAGAGCAATTGATGCATGCTTACCAATGAGCTATAAATATAAAGAAATTTTCACAGTGCTCGTCAGTGTCAAGAAATCTCTATGCCTATGCCAGATTGAGTATTGGTGAATAGGGTAAAATAATCATCATCTGCACAGAGGTAATGACATACTATATAGTGAGACCAAACGATATACACAGTAGGTGTTTTTAGGATTTTCTGTTACTCTTTTTGTATGCAGTGTAGCTCTCTTGTTCCCAGGCTATTAGGAAACAATTTGGGCAAGGTAGTATATTTTATTTGACCAGCTTCTGTTGATGAGAGAGGCAAACCTTTGAACTTACACAACACAGAGCTCTTCTTCAGGTCTGGGAAATATATTCAGTGTGTCACAACTAATGAAAAGATGGAACAAATTGTTTAACATATGTAATTAACACACATTTCACCTTGAAGGGTTACTTGAAATATGTGTTGAAATCCAGAGTTCCTGTTGCTCCTGCAGAACTGAGCCTCTAGAAGCTTAAAAGTAATTTTCCCCTACCAATTATCTGCTTTTCTAATTGTCAAATATTAGCATTTTTGTCCTGTGTTTCTAATGGAGTTTATTAATTTTGCTTTTCTAAGTTTATTTTATTCCTGGGCATTACTGATACTGGCAAAGATCTACACAGAACGTATTTTACATTTACTTACACACATTTGCTATCAATAGACTTGATAAACCTGAAGATTCAAATGACTTATTATAAAGTTTAAACAGTGTCTACAGTGTAAGTGTTAGGGTGTAATGGGTCACAACTAGGCAATTGGCAACTGATGCAGATAGCAAAGCAGTAAATTGCAAAAACGGTATGCTAGGTCCTTCACATCACTAAACTAAGTAAACAGCACTTTTTTCTTAAGTTAACTTAAGAGAATTTTTGTGGTTGTGAAACCAAGTTTTTTTTCTGGCCAGCTGGTTCATTTAGTACCATTTTTTAGTTACTTTACACTTTTAAGTCCTTGTTCAAACTGAAATTTCAAACCTTAGTGGTTTTCCTTTCTACAACTTTTTGGCGTCTTGTCAGAGTTTCATCTATTTGTTTCTTTGGTTGTGTGTTTTGTTTCCCACATTTAATTTCTTCCTTTAGCTTAAGCTATGGAGGAGGACATCCATCACTCTCGGAAACAGATCTTCTTCACAGGCAGACATACGCAGCTTCTCATCAGCTTCCAGGATATGCTACCACCCACCATCCTACTGGTAAATGTCTTTTGAACAAAAAAAAATCAATTTAAACAACTGCTGTGTGAAATATAGCATCTTTAATCTGATTAATTATATAGGCCTCAGGAGCAAACGTAAGGCAAGAAGTGACAAAAGCTATTTCAGGAGTGAATTTACTATTTCAGCCATTTACTAATGGTTTTCAGCCATGTGTGTGTTGTGTGTTCACAATGAGGAAGGTCACTGGAAAGTGCCTTGCTTCATAATCTGGTTTACTAGTTCTACGAGGTTTGTTGTTTTGTTTTTCTTTAAAGACCTGAGTTTTTTCTTTCAGATATTGAGCATCAAATTTTCGATGACTGTAAAGCCAAATAAGTATCTAACTGTTAATCTGTTCTGCACACATAAGAGTAAGAGATTCAGTTGGTCTACAAAGCCAACTGCTGAAATTGTGCCAGTAATTTTTATGCAAGTCAGATACTCGGAAGCCTAATTCATGTCAGTTTGGAGACAAAATTGCTTACTAATTTGAGCAAACTTACAGTGTGATATTAAAGGTTTGCAAAAAATGTACCTTAAAGTACAGTAATAATAGAGAATGCATTATAAGCAAATGATGCAACCTAATGGTTCATCGCTTCATAAACATTTGTCTGTTCTGCGATCCAGATATTGACTTGTATTGCATATGAAAGAAGACTTCACAAGAATATCTGTGATACAAAACCTGATGGAGAGAGGAAAGGCATATCAAAACTTAAAACTGATAGCTTTGCTTCCTAATAACATAGATTGCATTATAGTATAGGACTTTAATATATGGCTGACCATATTGAATTCACAATGCAACTCGTAAGCAAATTAAAATTGTGTGCAAATTTATTTTTAGTTTTTAACAGCAAGTTAAAATTTCATACACAAATGTTTTTGAAACAAGATGAAAGGGTTTGTGTTCTTTAAGTAGCAGCACAGCTCTGACTGTGGATTGTTAAGATTTGTATATTTGTTTCTTCCGAGGTCTTTCTGGAATATTTGATACCAGTATGCACACTACAGGAAGTAACACTAAAGATACTTCAGTAATGAACTTTCTCTCTGCAATTGAATCTCGCACTGCTCAATCTGCTTCTTCAGGAGCTACCCTTTTACCACAATTCAGAGCTCCATCATGGCAGACAGGTGATACTTCAATTTTTAACACACTTGTAAATTTTCATATACTTAAATATGTATTTAAGAGTTGTGGTGATGTAATAAATAAGACTGAGATGGGAATTCTTTCTTAAACTCTTCATTATTGTTAACTTTGTGAAGAAATTTCCTCTTGAAACAAACTTTATCATGTTGGTGGTAGTCCAGTGTTGAATATTCTTGAGAGTTTAAAAAAAACTTCAGTCATTTTTGAATTTTCCAGTTATGAAAAAGGTACACATCTTCTGCATCCATTTTATTTCACCTAATAAAATGGATGCGGAAGTTTATAACCCAAGCCAAGCTTTTCATTCACATTTTCAAAATGTGGCAAAAAAAAATATGATCAGACCAATGGTCCATCTTGTCCAGTATCCAATCGTCTGCCCATGGCCAGCTCCAGATGCTTCAGAAGGAATGAACAGAACAGGGCACTTTTGAGTGATACATTCCCTGTTGTCCATTCCCAGATTCTGTCAGTTGGAGATTGAGGAATACCTGAATTGTGGGGTTCATCCATGACCATTTTGGCTAATAGCCATTGATAGCCCATATCTGTGAATTTATCTAGTTCTTTTTAAAATACAGTTCATACTTGTGTTCTTCAAAATTTGCCCTCACAAGAAGTTCCACAGGAATGAAGAAGGCAGCTGCAGCCTACTAATTTTAGTGGGTGGCACACTGGTTTTCGTGTTATGTGAAGCGTCAGTAACACTTCCCTGCTCACTTTGACTGAACCACTCATACCTCCCTTTGATCATCTCTTTTCTAAACAGAGCAGTCCCAGTCTTTTTAATTTCTTCTTATGTGAAATGTCCCTAATTATTTTTGTTGCTGTTCTTTGTATCTTTTCAATACTAATGTCTGTTTTGAGATGGGGCGCCCAAGAACGAGATGCAATGTTAAAGGTATTTGCATACCATGAGTTTATATAGTGACATGAAGGTGGTATTTTCTCTTTCTTTTCCTAATGGTTCGTGGCATTCTGTTAGCTCTTTTGACTGCCATTGCACTCTGAAAGGATCTTTTCAGAGAATCTCACCATGGTGACCCCAAGATCCCTTTCTTAAATGGTTACAACTAATTTAGATACCATCATTTTGTATGTATGGTTGGGATTATGTTTGCCAGAGTGCGCTATTTTCCACTATTCAGCCCTGAATTTCATCTGACATTTTCACTGCCTTTTGTAAATTCCCTTTTTTTACTCTTTTCAGTCAGCTTTGAACTTTAACTATCTTATGTAATTATATATCCTTTGCAAATTTTGCATCCTTTCCTCTTTTTCCAGATAATTTGTGAATATGTTGAACAGCAGTGGTCCTTGGGGGGACTCACTATTTACCCCTCTCCAGCATGAAATCTGACCATTTATTCCTACTCTTCTTCTCTTCATCTTTTAACCAGCTAATGATCCATTAGGGCAGTGTTTCCCAAAATGTGGTACGTGTACCACTGGTGCTACTCAAAAGGATTTCAAGGGGTATGCAGCACCAGCAGAAAATAAACTACTGAAAATCAGGAGATCAAGTACTGGGATGGCACTGGGAGAGGGGTTACACGGATAAGGCCAAAGTTCTGAAGGGAATATGCGAATGTTCCAAGTATGGGAACACTTCATTAGGTGACCTTCCCTTTTATCCCATGGATATTTATTTGTCAGAGAGTCTTTGGTGAGGTACTTGTCCAAGTACATTATATCCGTTGTAGATGTCCTTGTCCATGTGGTTGTTGACCCCTTTAAAGAACTATAAAAGTTTGGTGAGACATGATTTCCTTTTACAAATGCCATGTAGATGCTTCCTCAACATATTGTGTCCACCTCTGTCTGCTGATTCTGTTTTGTACTATAGTTTTAACCAGTTTTCCTATGTGACGGAATTTGAGGGTATGCTCCTCCTGGTCATCCTTGGGATGCGCTCTGAAAGGGCAAAAGAAACTCCTGCACATTGAAGACCAGAAACCTCATTCATCCATTCTTGTAATAGACCTATAAACTCTGTGGAAGTTACTGAAGTCTGCAAATCATGATTTAAAGACTACATGTTACAGGAAATCCACTATTTACACTAGCTTAAAGTTGCAAGTTGCCTATGAATCGTGATCTCCTGATCCAAGGTTGGGGAAAGACCAAGCATCCCATCTGGTCTCATTCCACTAAGGCTTGGGTTTTTGGATGGGGTCAGAAACAGAATGCTCAAGTTCAGCCCCTGTTCAGGTGATCCTTAAATAGAATAGAGAAGAGTCAGCTGGAATCAGTTTTGGGTCAAACTGAGATGCTTTACAGCCTAAGCACAATGGTGACGACATTCCTCAGAAACTGTAAGCATTCTATGTATTCTAGACGATCTCCTATTCCTAAAGACTTCTGTTTGTCTTTTTATTTTTAATGTTTTTTTCTCTATTAGTTCACTACAAGTGTGCCGTGTAGTAATCAATATCTTTCTGTTCTGGTGGAAGGATGGTCTATTTTTACTCACTCAGCTAGAGTATGACTCATGAAAGGCCTGACCAGCACCTTTCCTCCCATACTTAAAGCTACCTCTCAATGGGCTGTAACTTTGTCCTGTCCAAGTTCACTAGTGCTACTTTTGAACCTGTGCTGACTTGTATGCAGTGGGGGCTGTCTGACCCCACAAATGGGGAGTGTCTGACTTCAGCCTGATCCCGCAAGCTCAGAATAGCCCACTTGTCCATGAAGGTGGCACTCTCAATACCTGTCACTTTTGCTAGAAGGATCAGTGAGTTGAGTGCCATTCCAGACCCTGCTTATACAGTGCTTCTCAAAGAAAGGGTTTCTCTTTGACTACACCCCAAGTCTGTTTGAGTTCCACATTGATCAGACTTACCTGCAGTGTTCCCTGTAAGTTGAGTTCTTGGGTGTCTGTCCTGGAGAGAGTTGGGTGCAAACCAGCTGATTAGTACAGTGCTCACAGCTGGCAGCCTGCATTTCTACTGGTGGTTCACATCCACAAAAGCCTCGGTGCAAATAACAGAATTTATTCCACCAGTAGATGGAAGAAGTAAGAGGGAACTCTGCTTATCTGTATTTTTCCTGAAGCCCCATGCTTTCACAAAAGACAAGAGACTTCTCTCTTGTTGTCTGTCATGAGTCAAACCCTTTAGAAATCTCAGAGGATCTTTATGGCCATAGCAGAGAGGATGCGTGAATAAGTCGTATCTTCTCAGAGGATTTCTAAGTGAGTCTCTGGATGTATGTTAAAGAACCACATGTGAACATTACTCCCCCTGAAGGTGTCACAGATCGCTTCATGCAAACCCAAGCTTTTTCCACAGTATTCATATCAGAAGTTCTATTGCAGCACATCAGTAGAGTGGCCACCTGGACTTCAGTTTACAGTTTAGCGATGCACTATGCCTTAGTCTGTGTCTTGGGTGTGGATGAAATAATGGTATTGGCACACATGTAAGTGTCTTTGCTGCCAGCTTCCTCACTTACCTTCAGTCTGAACACTGCTTAGTAATCATCCATATGTGCTGTACACATAGGGACTGTTGCTCAAAGAAGAAGGGGAGGTCACTTACTGTACCTGGAGGTTCTTCAAGCTCATCCTATCATCTCTCTGCTTCAGATCCTATTGAATTTGTGGTGAGATGAGGAACTGGAGAGGAATTCCCCCAACTACGTCTTACACCCTTGGTTGGGAGCATGAGGGAGGCAGTAGCGAACAAATGGATGCTACTTAGAAGAATTCCCTCACTCAGGTCCATGGCATGTATTCATACCTAAGTATGGTAATATGGATAATGATCTCACATCTCAGAGAACCTCCCATTACAGTAAGTAACCTCCACGGGGATGCTCACCAGCCACTTCCTCAGCCCGGGACCCCTGACCTTGCAGGGATGGCTATTTGACTGGCAACTAGGGATGTGAGATTCCGTTTAATTGGTTAACTGGTTAAACGATAGTTTTAACTGGTTACCCAATTAAAGAGGGGAGCAGCTGAGGAGGCCATGGACAGGGCTGCTCCTGCCAATCTGGGGTGCCCATGGTGCACGGGGGTCCAGGGCTGCTGCAGTCAAGCAGAGCAGCCCCTGTCCCTGGTGCACCACAGGCAGGGGTGCTCCAGCTGCTCCCACAGGCCATTGTAGGTGGGGACTGCTTCAGCCGAAGTGACCCTATAGGGGTGGAGCAACCTTCTCCCTGTGGTGGGCAGGGGGCTGTTCCTTCCCCTATTGGTTAACTGGTCAGGCATTAACATCTGTACGGACATCTTGGGACCAGCCACCTACCCCAGAACTCATGGGACCAGGCTACATACATCTCTCCCACTGCAGGCAAAACTCTTTGGTTACATCTACATGAGAAGCCTCTGTTGACAGAAGTCACTGTTGGAAGGGATTTCTTGGCAAAACTTCTGTCAACATATTGTGTCTACACATGAAAGCAGATCAAAGGAGCAATCCACTTTCTCGACAGACAGCAGCCAGACTGCATGGCCCTCTCTCAGCAGAACGGCTGACTGGAAGGTCTGCAATCAGCACAGCCCAGTGGACTGGAAGCCCTGTCTGTCAACAAAAGGGCCTTGGAGTGTCTACCTGGCTGTTTTGTTTACAGAACATTGTCAAGAGAGGCTTTATACCTGGACAGGGAGAGGTATAATGCTGCCGGAGGATGTGCCAAGTTTTGATGACAAACTGTCGACAAAGTGCATTTTGCGTGTAGACTCGCCATGTGTTTTTTTCCTGACAAAAGCCTCTCATGTAGATGTAGCCTAAGAGTTCCTGTGATGGGAAGTGCTGTAGAAGTGAAAGGCATCATTAAATAATTTCATTGTACCTATATTTAAATGTAATGAGAGAATATGTATAATTCTTGTATTATAATTCAAGTTATATGGAATTTGTATTCCAGTGATAAATATTTTAATCAATTAAGGATGGTGCAGCAAAGCAAGATTGCAAATAGAAAATAGCAGCCCTTTTGATATGATATGCGGATTGTGGATGCCATGGATGTTTTACTCCATTTCATACATACGGATGTAGTATAAATGTGTTTCTTCTCTACCCTCAAAGCAAAGCTTTCTTTTAAAAGTATACATGCAGCAAAATAAATGCATTTTCTCGGAAAATAAGTTATAAAAACTGTTGGTAAAATTCGCACTCTATGCATCGTGGCAGGGTGCCTCCCCCCCTTAGCCCAGGACCCTTGCCTCTTCCCCAACAGATCTGTTGTCCTGGCTTGGGGAGGGAGCCCACCACTCCTCCCACCCTAACCCTGCTGTTGGCACTCTCCTCCTCCTGTTGTGCTCTTGCTACTTTTTGCTTCGCTCACAGTGTCTCTCAAGAACAACAAGAAGTCTTGTGGGCACCTTATAGACTAACAGATATTTTGGAGCATAAGCTTTCGTGGGAAAAGACCCGTTTCATCAGATGAATGCATGCATCTGGTGAAGCGGGTCTTTGCCCACGAAAGCTTATGCTCCAAAATATCTGTTAGTCTATAAAGTGCCCCAAGACTTCTTGTTGTTCTCGAAGCTACAGACTAACACAACTACCTCTCTAAGTGTCTCAAGTGTCTCTCACACTCCTCTCCCTTCTCTCCTCCCCTTGCTCTCTGTCTCCCTGCCTTAAGCCTCCCAGCAGTTAGCTCAGCTGGACCTTGCTAACTGATTATCCATACCACATCCTATTGCTTACACCTGGAAGCTTAATTAACTCCTTCTATCTTTTCCCTAGCCCAGGCAGGGTTCTGGGCTGCCTTCCACCCGGGGTCTGCTGCCCTGATCCTGTTACAGCATGTTTCAATATAGGTTTGTAAACTTAACATCTCTTAGGAGTGCAATGTAAATTTTATTCACAGTAATGAGCATTATGTTCCTTGTGGCCCAGGCATTTGTGAGTGTTGATCACTACAGCTTAAGGAGATTTGTACATAACTGAAAAAAGCAGCTTTCTTAAGAAATTGTATTATTTTATCTGATGATTATTTGAAGTGTGTTACAGTGGAGAGTGAAGAAGTAAGTAAAGTGCTGCTGCTTTGAATGAACTATGGTTTGTAATGCTTATGGTGTGTTTATATTAAGAGTTGTGGATGTGTGGTTTCATATAGTTTAAAATACGAACAACTAAACAGATAAAAATAAAGGTGTCTGAGGATTCAGATAGCGCTCTTTTTGTAGCACATATTGCATCAGCAATACACAACTTCAGTTTGCTCTTTTTCTTGCTAATTAAGTGCATTGGGGAATCCATTATGCTTTCATAATGGAGACCTAGTTTGCAAATTAGACCCAGAATATGAGTCTTTGTATAGTCACAGGTGTGTAAGTAAACATTTTATGATATATTTGTGTTTCAGTCTAAAGTTAACATTCCTTATGTCCCTCACAGCATTGTTGAGCTGAAATTACACTTGTAAAGGACTTTAAGGTTGGAAGTACAAAATATTGTTACTTACACAATTTCCGTAAACCTTTTTTGCAGGTATGCATTCCTCAGCAGCAACAGAACTATTTGTTACTGGAGCACTGCCAACCTCTGGAACATTTCCACCAACATCTGCTTTATCAGCTTATCAGCATCCCAACTCTTTCAGCAGTAGAAACTTTGCTACTACTCCATCTCTGACACTTCAAGATACAACATTCAGTGCTGCATCAAATGGTCTTTTAACAGCTCATGACCCTTTACTGCAAATCAAGACATCACAAGGCACAATTCCAACTGCTTTGACATTGGAACGCCTAGGCAGCTCTGTTTTAAGTACCAGCATACCACCTCAGTCATCAACATACCGTTCTGCTCAAGAGTCTGCACCCCATCTCTTGCAACCTCAGTTTAGCTTGTTGCCTTCAACACTTGGAGGAGCTCAGCAGACTTCTCAGGCATACAGCACATCTGTCTTTTCCGCTTCCACTGCCTCCATTGATAGAGCACTTCAGAGAGAATGTAGTGTCATTAAACACCACCAGCGGCCTTCAAGTACACAGTCTGTTCAGGCACAACTAACTGGTTCACAGCATTCCTTACACAGTTATTTATCAAGTACAAGTGTAGTTAATTTTCAGGATACATCCAGGCAGTCAGGACTATCTTGTAGTCCAGTTGGAGATGCTACTGAGGTGAGCAATGGAGGATCACAACAGAAGATCTCTCAAGTCTCAGTGGAACTTGCTCAGTCTTATACATCTGCAGTTCCATCACCTGGTTTCCCCTCAACTTCTACAGGAAAATCAAAAAACTGTTCTGCAAAGCAACCATCAAGGTCAACAAAGACCCCTAAACCTCTAAATGTAGCCTCTCCTGTACAAACACAAAGCTATTCCAAAGCTGCACAAAACCAGAGTTCTGTAATAGCAGGCCAAGCACAAATCTATTCTACAGCACAGTTACCAAGTCTGTTGTCAGTCAGTCAATCCCAAAACTATGTTTCCACACAGTCACAGAATATGCCATCTGTCAGTCATTCACAAGTTTTCTCATCCAGCAAGGTTGAGAAGTTGCCCTCATATAAAACTCTGACTTTTTCTGGGCAATCACAAGCTATAACTTCTGATAGTCCGGGAACGCTAAGTTATTCTACAGATCAGCAGGTATTAACTTCAGTTCCAAATGAGAACTACTCTGGACAAACAAGGGATCTTTCTTCAGTTAGCCAATCTCAGAGTTATTCTTCTAATCATTCTCGGGGTTTATCTCCTGTTAGCCAATCACCGGTTAGTTATTCATCTCAATCACAGGTTTTATCAGCTGTTAGTCCTTCAGAAAGTTATACTTCAGGGCAATCCTTAACACTAACATCACCTTCTCTTCCATTTTCTTCCTCCCCTCGTGTTCAAAATTTATCAGCCTCAAGCCCAAACCAGAACTATATTTCTCTACAGTCTTCTCAGAATTCTCAGACACAAGAATCATCTTCTCCACAGTCTCAGAAGTTTTTGACAGCTCCTACATTTGCATCTCCAGCTCATTCACAAACACTGCAGAATAATAGATCTTCCTCAAATACAAAAATGTACATCAAAAGGAAATCTGACTCTAACCTATATGCGTCATCAAAACAAGAAGATGAATTGTCAATGCAAGATTTACAGGCACTGCAGCAGCAAACCTCTCTTGAATCCTCTACCCAAAGGCTAACAGATCATGAAATTAATGCTCAGGATGCTGCCTATAGGGTGTCAAAGGCAGATGACAGATATTCTCAAAGTGTAATCAGAAGTAATGCTCGTCTTGATGATCACATTGTTGGGCTTACTCTTCAAGGATCAAAAAAAGATGAGAGGATGGTTATTGGTTCTGTGGCACAGCTTACTCAACAGATTGGCCATATCACTAATGTAGCAAGCCATGATGTTAAAAAGGCAGCTAATTTAATGCAGACAGCACAAGTAAGTGTAAATGCTAAGGAAATAAACCAGCAGCATTCTCTTATGCATAAGGTACATGAAACTAAGGCCCAAGAAGAGCAGGGCCAAGTGATTAGCACATCATCACAGATTCAAGCTCATACCTTGAGGCATGGCAGTCAACTGTGTTTGCCTAATGCACAGGTACTTCTGGAATCTACCTGTGACTTACAAATTCTTCAGCAGTCAATACTACAGTCGGGGTTAGTACAAGCAAAGGCATCTCCACATGTGCAACGAATACAGAGTCCTCACCAGGTAGCACAACAGTACCTTCAAATGGATAGTCACATCATTCAAAGCAATGGGGGGCATTCTCAGCAACAGCTTCGTCCTCAAAATGCAGAAGTTATTAAAATGGACATTGCAGAGTCCTCAAAACCACTACAGCAACATATAACAACAAAAGACCATTTTACTCAACCAAATCAGCATGAATCAAAGAATCAGTTTGTTTCTTTTGGTTCAATATGTTTCCCAGAATCTATGCTTCTTAGCGACGAGAGGAATATCTTGTCTAATGTGGATGACATCTTAGCAGCAACAGCAGCAGCATGTGGAGTCACACCTTCAGAATTTGCCAAATCAACAGCTAATGAAGAAGAAATCCAGTCTGTTGAAAATGGTGATAATTCCAAATCTCAGTTCCAGTCAGTAGATGTTAGACATGTATCTCCTAGTTTCAGCTCCTCACCCACTGTAGTTGGGAAACCACACAGCATAAATAATATTTCTCTGAATGGAAGCCAAATTACCATAAACCTTGCAACAGTGTCTTCAATACAGTCAAAACATGCAGTCCTTGAACAACATATGGAGACTGCTGATCAAAACATGTCCACTAGAATGACTTCTTCAGCCCTTGGGCTTAGTCAGGAGGAGCAAGAACAAGGGTCTGGCAAAATTAAGAAACAGTCTAGCATTAGTCATGAATCTGAAGAAGATAATGATGTTTCCATTGATGGTACACTGAATGCTAGAGACTCGGAATTTGTTTCAAGTGGTCGGAGTCTAAGTGAAGAGAGTGTTACATCAGATAATGATTTTAATATGAGTGGTGATGATGGCATTGTAGTAGGTAACAAGATTAAAGGTCCATTGCAACCAATATCTGTGCTTCAAACAGGAGATGGAAGTCGTAGCAAAACTGAAGAAGAGAACCAAGATTTAAGTCAAGGAAACCTTCAAAAGAAAAAAAGTAAAGGAAAAAGCCAAATTAAAAATGCTACAGAAGATGACAGTGCAAGCCAGAAGCAACTAAAACGAAGTGGACAGTGCAAACGTCAGAATACCAGAGGAACTGACATTTGCTTAACGTATTCTTCTCCTGTTTCTGAAAGTTATGATACTTATCAACATCAAGAAAAAATGAGGCAAAAAATTAAAGAAGTGGAAGAAAAGCAGCCAGAAGTCAAAACAGGATTCCTTGCATCTTTTTTAGACTTTCTAAAATCTGGGCCCAGGCAACAGTTTTCAGCGCCTCCTGTACGAATGCCTAACAGGACTAGGCGGCCAGTTACCCAGATGGTCCGTGCCCCAGGTCCCCCGCCATTTTCAAAGTCACAGCAGGCAGTAGCTCCTTTGTCTGCTGAGGTTGGTTGTGAAAGTCCAACTAAAAAAGTTGATGATGAACTTAAGAAAAATTTGGAAACATTGCCTTCATTTTCTTCTGATGAAGATGATTCTGTAGGGAGTAACCACGATCTTCAGAAGAGCATCTCTACAGCATTATCAGCTTTGGATGATACTTCGGACAAAAAAAACAAATCAGGTAAATAGTTCTTTGCTTTCAAAGACATAATTCTGGACGTTTTCCATATACTTTACTTTTCAATTTCCAATATCTTTAGTTTTAAATAAACCATGTCTTTCAAAATAACTTCTGAGGTCACAATAAAGTTTAGAAGTAATGTTCAAATTATTGAACTGAGATTAAACTACATTAGTGGTTTCCACAGTAGTGGAAGTTATGTGGCTAAATCCTTGCATGCTGTTTTGAAAATGATTCCTTAAATGTTTCTCTTTTGAGTATAAAAGATGATTTTGGTATGGAATGGAGAAACTTGTGTTTTAGAAAACTGAAGTCAGCTCTGTTATTTTCTAACTCAAAATGGTAGATGAGGTTTTCCTTGGAAAACTCAGTAGTTCAGTACCAAATGTTCTTATCTCATGGTGTGACAGGATTGCCTAGGCCCTGAAGTCTTCTGCCTAGAGGCTTTGTGGTTCTGCCACACCCCACTCCTGAAACAAGGCAGGGCCTCCAAGCAGGCTAGAGTGGGAAAGCAGCCAGTTAGGGGCCAGGAAGGATGTATAAAAGATGCTGCAGAACAGAGCAGTAATTAGTTGCTGTGTGGAGCTCAAGGAGTGAAGACTGGCTAGCTGGAGGAGGTAAAAGTGCCCTGGACAGGTCCATATGGAGTGCTTATGGCAAATGAGACAGAGTGCTGAGGTAAGGGCAAAGATGGCACAGTTTCCCAGGCCCCCTATGCAGTGAGGAGCTGGGAACCAAGCCTCAGCCTGGTTCCTGGCTGCCCTGCACTGGCGGGAATTGGGAAACTGACCAGCTGGCACAGGGCACGGAGCTGGTCAGTTTCCCAGCTCCTGCAAGCCCAGGGGAGCTGGGAACCAGGCTGCAGCCTGGTTTCTGTCTCCTCTCTGACTTGTGTGAAAATTTGAGTTACATGTGTGCTTCAGGAATGCAACCCTCCCTTAACTTGAGGGTTTACTGTATTATGTACATATTAAATAAGATACGGTGATGCCATACTGTTTACATTAACTATAATTGTGGCTGTCCAGATACAACTTTACAGAACTCCCAAGCCAATCCATTATTTGGTGGCAACTATCCATAGGTGGCTCACAGACCTTTGGGAAAAGAATGCATCAAGTTGTCTTACAGCAGCATCTCTAGCCAAGTCAAGAATAATAGTATATATTATTTACAAAGGAACCTTATCCAGACCCTCTTTAAGAAAAGAATATCCAGATCATGAATCTTTGGTTTCAGAAGAAATAAGAGATCCATTATGTTTGTAAATTATTAGGTACTGCTTAAGAGACCTAATTCTCCTAAAAATGTATGCTGCTCACAAACAGTTTTGCTGCCTGGAGTTCAGTGCCACTTTGTCTCTTACAGCAAATTTTATATATAGAACATGCCTAGGATATTTGATCACTGGTTTGTATAGAAAGGTATTGACATTTGAAATGTATAGCAATAGAACAGGTGCTAGCTTCGAGCACCATGCTAAACATATATCCATAAAGATCCCTTTCTTGCTAAAAGAATGTGGGCCAGGGTATTATTTGTTGCTGCTCATATAAAGCTACCTTCATATCTCAGATACAGTGTATTTGGAATGCACCTCTTAGGAATTTCATGTAGCTAGTCTTGGGAGTCATAGAAACATAGTTTAGGAGGGACCCCAATGACCATGCAATCTAAATCCCTGCTAAAGTTCCAGTTTTGTTGTGTCTTGACTATGAAAGACAGATGGCTAGTCAGCCTCCTTTTGACAACCTCTCTAGGCAGTCTGTTCAGTCATCCTACTGTTTTTACAGTTAGAAAGTTTTTCCTGGGGTTGAATCTGCTGTAATGCAGTTTGAATCTATTGCCTTTTTTTCTTGCTTTCTCTGGCAAGAGAGTACAATTTATTTCTGCATCTTTTTATGGCACCTTTTCAGGTATTTGAAAATCATTATTACGATCCCTCGTAATCTTCTCTTTTCCTTATCATGCATACTGAGTTCTTTCAACCTTTGCTTTTATGGCTTGCATTCCATCCTTTTGATCATTTTTATTGCTTGTCTCCAGATTCTTGATGCTTTCCATTTTCTCTACATCCTTTCTATACATTGGTGACCAAAATTAGACACTATTCCAGTTGAGGCCTAATAAACGCTAAGTAGAGCGTAGGGATGTATTAGATTATCTGGTTACATGACTAACCGGTAAGCATCTGCTTATTGGTTAGTGCGATTAGGTTACTCTCAACCCACCTAAGTAAATAGGTAGTGGCTGGCTCAGCCCCTATTCCAGTTTTACCCTGGGATCAGGCAGTTTCCTCTTCTGCTGCTTTGCATTTAAAGGGCTAAGCCAGCACGCAGGTTGGCTTAGCTTCTGTTCCCCCTTCCTATCCCTGGTGTTGCATTTAAAAGGCTGATCCAACACAGGCTGGTTCAGTTTCTGTTCCTGTCATGAGTATCTGGCTCTTCCCTCCACCCCCACCCAGATGGGAGGACAGAAGCTGAGCCAGCCTGTGAGCTAGGTCAGTCTTTTAAATGCAGAATAGCAGGGTGGGGAGGGAGGTGATTAACCACGTAAATGACAGAAATGTTGGTGGTTACTCAGTTACCAGCTTACTCACTCTTTAACATCCCTACTAAAGTGATATTTTTACCTTCTGTGATTTATATGCTATGCCTCTGTTAATGCACTCTAAAGGTGCATTTGCTTTTTCTTTTTTTCTTGCAGTAGCATCACACTGCTGAAGTATGTTGTGGTTGTCACTTGTACAACTCCCAGATTCTTCTCAGCAGTACTGCTGCCAAACCAATTATTCCCCATTCTGTATTTGTGCATTTGTTATTTTCCCCTAAATATAGCACCTTACATTTCTTTGCTGAATTTCATTTTGTTTCTATAGCCCAGCTCTCAGAGCTCCCTCTGAATTTAAGCACTATGTTCCAAAGTGTTGAAAACACTTTGAGCGGTATTCAGTCCTTCTCCCTGGCTCCTTTATTCTTTTGCTTTGTAATGTTATGACAGGTTTTATTAATCTCACACTGACAGCAAAGGCCAAGGGAGACTGTGTGCGCACAGGTAGCTGCACCCCTAGTCCTACCAATAGGATCCATAGTCTACACAGACTGAAGGATGCCTAGGACTAGGACTAGTCCTACCAGTAATGTATGGTAGAGAAGAGGGCTTTAAAAGGAGGAAAGTGAATGAGCAGGTAACAAACAGCTGGAATGGTACTGAGGCAGCAAGAAGAACCCCCCATGTGAGAAACCATGCCAGCTCTTTGATGAGTTCAGCAAACTCCAGGGGCAAGCCTGCCATGGAGAGAATGACTCAGTCACCTGGCCGTAAGAAACCTGATAAAGCTGCTACTCAAGCATTCCTGAAGTAACATAGTGCTGCTGACCTTTTAACTTTGTTATCCTAGACAGCACTTGCTCTTTATTAAGTTTGGACATTTGCTTTTCTTCTGCAATCACAGTACACAGGACTACGGTGTGGGGCCCACTGCAAGGACTAAGGGTGTGTATACACAGCAAAGAAAAGCCTGTGACTCGTCTGTACCAGCCAGCTTGAGCTTGCAGAGCTCTGGCTGCGGAGCAGTTTCGTTGCTGGGTCGGCATCTGGGCACAGGAGCTCTGTGATCCTAATACCCTGCAAGGTCCTAGCTTGGAAGTCTACACAGCAGTGAAACAGGTTTTAGCCAAACCCATTGAACTCAAGGCTGTCTTAGGCCAGCCATGGGTTTTTGTTTGAAATGTAGACATACCCTTAGAGAAAAGAGCCTATCTATACCTGGGCTGACCTAATCATGGTAAACCTATGTGGCAGAGGAGCTTCACCTATCAAAGTTGGTACTCCAGACAGAGACGGTTATAAATACCATCCATCTTTCTTTTCCAGCCATTTAAAATTATTTTATGACTTTAAAGCAATCTGCTCCAATCTTCATATTTATCAAAAGTAATCATGTTGAAGATGTACATATATCATGAACGCTTTCATATCCAGCAGCCCGAGGACCAGGAGGTTGCTGGATATTCAAATATTCTGGATAACAACGAGGTATACCTAACAGTGCATAACACTAAAGAAAAACAAGATTAGATATTAAGAAACAAACAAAAATGTATGCAGAGCACTTTATTTACCCACGAGATTATTATTGTACACTGTAAACTTATACTGTATCTGCTATATTTATTTGTATTTACTTTCACTATAGTGTATTTATGGAAAACTTCACTAAAATTTACTTATGGTTAAAATGCCAGTTATTTGAGAGTTCTGGGTAATAGAATGTCAGTTAAGACAGAGTTTACTATATACTTGGTAAAAACATTTCTGTATGCAAATTTACATGTGTATGAACTCAAACCAGTGCCAATATATTGATTTAATTCTTTCACTATGAATAATTCATGTTCTTTTCTGAAATAAGTGTAAAAAGATTAGCTGTAACTAATGTGACCTAAAAATATATTTTTAACTTAAAATAATAATTTCACATATGTTACAGAAGGATGATAGCCGTGTTAGCCTATATTCTATCAAAACAAAAAAGCAGTCCAGTAGCATTTTAACAAAATAATTTATTAGGGATAGGCCCATGAAAGCTCACCACCTCATAAATTATTTTGTTAAAGTGCTACTGGACTGCTTTTTTGTTTTGATACTAAAGGATTTATTCTACTGTATATTCAGTAGTAAGGAAACTGTTTTGGTTGAATAATGGTTACGTTTGCTTTAGTGGGTATATTTAATTAAACTGGTTCCTTTATAACTTCCATTTTTGAGCCAAGGAAAGAGATGTGTCTTAAAATAAATCTTTATCTGTTTCTCTCAGTGTGAAATTCTGAATTTTAAAATGTTAAAAATAGTTAATATTTTTTCTGTATTTTTTCTGTTGGACATTCAGAATATTGTTCTGAGCAAAGTAGGTGAAGCTTTATTTTGTTTTTCTCTTCAGACTTTATTCTGTAAATATGGCTGTACCTTCGTTGACCTATTTGTATAAAGATATGCTACAAAAGTATTCCACCAAATCTCACTTCTGTTATACAGAGGACTATTTGCACCTCGTAATAGTAATTGACATTCTGCAACATGCTGGTCATGCAGAGTCAGTGCTGATTCTCTTATACATGTGTAATTGTACATCTGTTCATTTTTTAGACTCACCAATATAAAAATGTAAATATATTCAAAATTTTTATATATATATAATATAATCTCTTCTATTTTGGTAACTATTGTTCTGGGGAACTTCTAGATACACTTGGAAAACAATTGCATACCAACTTTTATATTATATAAAAATGTTGCAGCTTTCACTAGAGCAATGGATTTACCATACTTGCAGTCTGACTTGAAATATTTTATTCTGTATGCATTGTAACATATTTTCATGTACATTATTCAAATTTGGCAAAAGGGATTTTTAAAATCTTCCTATTTCCAGATATGTACATGTTTGTAATAGAGGGGAAATAAATGTCCAATTACCTTGTTTCTAGATTATTTTATAATGATGATTTATATGGACTGTTCTTTTTTTCTGTATCTCATTGTTTGAAATTTACCACCTGAAACAATACATTTAAGTTTTGTGCTATTTTAAAAGGCTATGTCCAAACCTAAGTATGATATTAGCAATGAAATTGTGGCTTGTGTTTTTAGTAAGATTAGTAAGTACAGCAACTATATCTTGAAAACAGATAACAATACAATATCTAAAGAAGTTTTCTTTCTTGAGGGACAAAGGGAATAATTTTGGGGACCTGGAAATATCCACTGTCTAAGCACAGCATACAGAAGTGGAATGCTTTACATTCCTTCAGTTTGTACCGTTAATTCTTGGTGCACAGCACTACTCTGTATAAATTGTATTATAGACTTGTAAAGAGTGTTAAAGATCTAACCTGAAACCATCTGTTAATGTATTAGGAGATGCAAAATGAGAATTCCCCAGAAATGCTAATAGATAATACATTTTTCATATTTGATTTGTTTTGTGTCTGTCTTGTTAGCCATTTTCCTTTTTCTTTATTTAATGAAAATAATTATGTAGTTGCACATCTGCATAGGGGAGGCCAACAAGATCCAAATAGTGCTTTGTTGGAGTCTGCCATTTGCTTTGTTCCACAGAGCAAAACAGTATTTTCCTGGTGGTTCTCTCTGCAATAATAATGTGTTGTTCTACAGCACATATAGCAATAGTGTTTATGTGCTATAGCTGTAACAAAATCAATTTCCTGCAAATATACAGACTTAATACTAATTATTTTAATTTATAGGTATAGGTTTAACTTAGGGCTAGCTATCTTTGCTATTTTAATTTATAGAATGGGTGATTTTTATGTATTATTTAGGAAAGCAAAGAAAATAAATATAATTTCCGTCTTATGTTGCTGATCCTTGATAATTCATATAACCAATGCTTGCTTGTTTTTCACTTCAGAAACTGAAAAAATGGCAGTTGCTTCTACTGCCAACACCATTGCTGTTGTAAAGCAGGAATCTCCAAACACTACTGCTCCTGTGGTAAATGTTCAGGAGAAAACAAGTTCTGCAGAACCCCTAAAGATAGCTGACCAGGATGGTGTGTCTTCAGACCAGTTAGCAAAAATACAGGCAGCTGTTGCAATAGAAGGATGTACTGATGAGGAGAATACGGACAGTGGAGGAGAGGGCATGTACAGAGAACGTGATGAATTTGTAGTGAAGATTGAAGATATAGATGTGCTAAAGGTAATCCAAATATTTGTTCTGAGTAATTACCCCCACACACCATGAAGCAGGTATCAAAAATCAAAGTGTTAAAGGGCAGAAGCTTAATATTCTAAGTTTTCTGTAGATATACATACTTCCACATTTGGCTGTATGTGCTTTAACCTTTTCCAAAAGAGCTAAAGTTTCCAAGGATTCTTGATCACAACAGAATACATCCTTACTGAAGACTTTGATAAGCTTACAGGAGTATGCTGTTGAAGAATTATGTCTTGGGTTACAGCTCCACTACAGTTTATGGTGACACAATTTATGTTGCTCAGGACTGTGAATACACCACTGCTCCAAGCAACGTAAGTGCTTGAGTGCACAGTGTTATGTGGTGGGAGAGCTTTTTCCACCGACATAGCTTCTGCTCCTTTTAGAGGTGGTTTTATTAGGCCAAAAAAAGGACAGAGCAGAGCATCTTCACCAGATGCACTGATCGGTACACCTGCACTGCTATAGCATGTTCATGTAGACATGCTCTTAGTTTTTTTTGTTTGGGGATTTTTTTTTTTTTAATTAATTTTGTGGAAGCTATGTTTGATCCTCTAACCCTTCAAAAGGTCTTCAGAGTTTAAGGAAACCTTACTGTTTTCTCCGTTTCTTATTCTTCTTCTGTGTTGTCTTTCTCTTCTCCACTCCTTTGCTACTGCTATAGCTTATTCATCAGATTATTACTTTTGTATGTCACTTTAAAAATCATTCCTAGATATCTTTATACTTTGCCTTCTTATGGATCTTTTTAATGCAAGTTTTAAAATAACAGTGCTGTCAATAATGTGCTTGGTTTGTCAGGTATGTTAAGGAAAAACTACTTTTAAATTATTCTCATTTTATAAGGTTGGGTCTTAATTGTATAGGGTTTTTCATTTTTTTTATAACCATTTAAAAATACACTTTGTTTTTTCTATACGCACCGTAAAATATGAGACTGTATAGATTAGTATTTTAAAGGATTTCTCATGGTTTGTCAGTGTTAATTATTACAAATATGTTTAAAATATTTGAAATACAAATATTTTAAGAGAATAATCTATTTGGGCTAATTGCTGTTGAACTAAAAGTTGAATTACAAATGTAATCTTTGTCCAGTTCACTAGTTACTACTGAACTTTTTGTTTTCAACTTGTTTGTAACTGTAATTATCATGATGTAAGGTTAGGTACTCTGGGAAATCTGCTGCCACAGAGAGCTAGCCCTAGGAACTATGCAGAATCATATGTCTGCTATTTGGTGGTATTCTTCAGTTTTCTTTCTAAAAAACATTTTCAAATTACCAAAAGCATCATGGGAAAAGAAACTTTGAAAAAAGTGACAAATTGATGAAATTAAAGGTCAGATTTTGATGGTTGAATTGTATTGTTTAGTAGCAGTGGCATCATAGCATAGATAGAGCTGGCTGTGTCAGCTTCAAGGATCTTGAAGAAATAAATTTTAATGCTTTGTCTATTGATGGTACTGTGTTGAATATAATTAATATTGTGGTGTAATCAGCACACAAGAATGGTGTAGCTGGAATCTGGAAAATTTAATTCAGTTTCTCTGTAAAGAAAAATATGGATAAACCTTGGAAGGACAATGAGCACAATTCTTAGCTAATAAGTTTTTGGTTCTTATAGCTTGCTTTACAAATGGGAAAAGAGCCTCCAGCTATCTGGAAAGTACAAAAGGCTTTGTTACAAAAGTTTGTTCCTGAAGTTCGAGATGGACATAGAGAGTTTGCTGCTACTAATAGTGTAAGTATGAAGGTTCCTTTTCAAACCACAGTGACTTCTGGTTTGGGCCCCTATTCACATAGGGCTTGTCTACACAACCACCTTCATTCGAAGGAGGGACGGTAACTAGGGTGTTGGGAGTTTACTAATGAAGTGCTGCAGTGCATACGCAGCACTTCATTAAGCAAATTCTGTCCCCACAGCAACTTCGAAGTACCAGCACACGTCAAGCCATGGCTCACCCGCTGGTACTTCAAAGTGCCAGAGCAACTTTGAAATCCCTTTTCTCCTGAGGAGGCCCTCCTGAGGAGTAATCTTTTTAAGTTTAAAACTTCGAAGTTGCCACGGGGGGGGGGGCGGAATTTGCTTAATGAAGTGTTGCCTGTGCACTGCAGCACTTCATTAGTAAACTCTCAACACCCTGATTACCACCCTTCCTTCAAAGGAAGGTGGTAGTGTAGACAAGCCCATAAAGAAAGTGTCTGAGCCTGGAGCCTTGAAGGAAGATGGCATTACTGTTTATTCTTTTCTGCAAAGACCTTCATAACTCTAGAGCTAGAAATGGATGATTAGTGGGTCCCTCTGTTACTTTTAGGCAAATTACATGAAGAGTTGCTGTTATTGTATGTTGAAGACCAGTTCTCACTTTCACTCTAGTGTTTTTTGTACCATTGAGGTCATGCAAAGGAACCACATTCTCATCTCAAGTGCACAGTTTATCATTCCCCCAGCAATGAGGGGTTCTCAGCTGGAAAAAAGCTGGCAGAGCTGGCTCCTGTGCCTTTTTCCTATACTTGAATCCTGGCAGTGTTTATGGGACAGAGAGAGAAAGCGGATTAGGTGGACTGGAGCTCCACTTTGACGATCACCTAGTGTATGACCCCTTATGGGTCATATATTGACAGTAGAAAGTATGATATCCCCCCAGTTGCTCTTCCATGTAAGTGTAGGTGCAGACAAGCCCAGTAACTAGCTCACTGAGGGTGTCTGTCATCCTATGCCTTGCAGAGCTCAGATGCAGGGAAAAAACAAACCCAGTGTCTATATTGTCATATTTTCCTCATTTATATATTTAAAATCCAAAGGCAATTCCATCCTAAATTTCAGCAGTTTTAGTTTTGATCATTTTTGTACCCAAGTAGAAGAGCTGTACATAAAGTACAATAGTATCTTTAAGTATTTGCACATGTAAATGTTAAATAACTCCACTGAGCATGTAACTTTAATAGTGAAATCTATATTTATACTATTTTTGTTTTGCTTTTCACAGTATCTTGGGTATTTTGGGGATGCAAAAATGAAATACAAACGGGTGTATGTGAAGTTCATTGAAAATGCAAACAAAAAGGAGTATGTCAGAGTCTGTTCAAAAAAACCACGAAGTAAACCTGTACAGTCTGCAAGGTATTTACTTTCAGGTCACTTTTTTTTTTTATTGTATTGGTTTGGCATGAGCCATGTACGTGGTCTAATACTTCAGAATATCTTATTGTTAAAATGACATTAATGCAGCATGACATGGAAACTTTCCATAACTTGCTTTGAACAATGACTTAATGTTTCTACAGCAACTGTTAACTCTTCCCCTTGGCTTTTATGGATTACAGTAGTTTTCTATTACAGCTGTGAAAGGTTAGAAATACGACGACTCAGTTGTCTATCGTGCTTTACTTCTTACTCAACATGGATGGAGGCCAGGTGAAATAATTTCTAAACACTTGATGATAATATATATGTATGCTGCTGGTACACAATTATATATCTCTTCCCTTGCCAGTTTTACAAGTTAAGCCTGTGCTTCCCATTGCATGAATAACAATTCTGTCTGGATGCCTCAGAAGTGGCATACATCATTCTAAACTCTGGGAAGACAAAATCTTTTATCTCAAATGGTAGAGATGGTTGTCAGAAAGATGGTTTCCTTCTTTTTCTGTCACTGCTCAGAGAGTGGGCTTGTTTGGCAGTAAAAAGTAAACTAAAGAATTTTGTCAACAGTTAAAATCATCTTCATACCTCTGACAGTATGTCATTTGTACACATTCACAGACTTCACCCTTATGTATCACATGCCAGCCTTTCAACAGCAATACATCTCCTAATGTCAAGAAGTTCAATTATTGTATTTCCATGCTAGTAAGACTATACAGTATTACTCATTGTTTTGTAACATGTTATGAATACAGTTGTATGTTTGCTTACTGAATTGAGTAATCCTAGTTACATTATGCTTTTACTTTACATTATTCTTTAGAATGGTTGACAGTAAAGTGAGCACCCTATTGGTGGGTAGATCCTTTATATCATGTAGATATTGGTTATATTTAAGGCACAATTGTAAATCCTGAAAATAACAAGTGCAATTATGGCTCATATCAGGAGTGCTTTAATAATTGAACATCAAAAGGTAATTCTCTAAAAAGTGGCAACAGGGATAGAGTATTAAGGATGAAGAACAAGAGAAGGATGAAGGAAAATATAGGTCGCCTCCTTAGCGGGGGAGAAGAGGTGATAATGGATGACAAGAAGAATGCTAAGTTATTTAATGCCTGTTTTACTTCAGTATTCTCTAAAAATGTAATTGTGGATAAATACTTACATTTAATATTATCAACAAAGGGGAAGGGAAATGCAAGCCAAAATGGGGAAAGAACAGGTTAAAAAATATTTAGATATGTTAAAGTCAACAGGACCTAAAGAATTCCCCTTAGTATACTTTATAGAAATAGCAGAGGCACTCCCAGAATCCTTTGTGATTATCTTTAAGACCTAAGAGAGGACTGCTGAGGTCACAGAGCGCTGGGAAATGGCAAATGTAGTACTCTTTTAAGAAGAGGAACAAAGACAACATGAAAAACTGTAGGCTAGTCTGCCTAACTTTGATACCTAGAAACCAGCTGGATTCGCTAAGAACAAATCATGCCAAACCAAAATATCTTTACTAACCTACTGAATAGGGAAGAAGTGGTGGTCATGACATCTATTGATTTTAGTAAGGCTTTTGACATTATTCCCTCATGATATTCTGATAAGAAAATTAGAGAAATATGGTCTAGATTAAATTACTATAAGGTGAGTGCAAAACTGGTTGAATGTACTCGAAGACTTATCAAAGGTTTGCTATCTAATGGAGAGTTTATCTAGTGAAGTTCTACAGGAGTCTGTCCTGCGTCTGATGTTTAATATTTCTAATAATGGCTCAAATAATGGAGTGGTGAATATGTTTATAAAATTTATGGACTATGCCAATAAGGGAGGATTGCAAATGTTTGGAAGACAGAATTTGATTTCAAAAAACCTTGATAAATTCTAGAATTAATCTGAAATTAACAAGATGAAATTCAATAAAGACAAGTGCAAAGTGCTACACTTAAAAAGGAAATCTCAAATGCACAAATATACAATGGGGAATGACTGACTCAGTGGTGATACTGCTGTTAGCAATCTGGGGGTTATAGTGCATCACAAACAGGAGTCAACAATTCAATACAGTTGTGAAAAATCAAATTCATTCTGGAGTGTATTAAAAGATACAGAAAGTAATTATTCCTCTTTGTTCAGCACTGGTGAAGCCTCAGTGGAGTATTGTGTCCACTTTAAGATGTGTACAAATTGGAGAGAGTCCAAAGGAGAGCCACACAAGTGATAAAAGGTTTAGAAAACCAGACCTGTAAGGAAAAATTTAAACTGGGCTTGTTTAGTCTTGAGAAGAGAAGACTGACGGGGGACCTGACAGCTGTCTTCAAATATGTTACGGGCTGGTACAAAGAGGACAGTGTCAGATTGTTGTTCACATACAGTGATGGTAGGAAAAGAAGTATAATGGGCTCTTTCTGGAGCAAGAGAAATGTAGGTTGGATATTTGGAAAAGCATCTTAACTATGAGTTTAGTTAAGCTCTGAAATAGGCTTAAAGTTTGTAGAGTAATATCAGGCTAATAGCTGCACAGCTGGGGGAAGGCAGAGAGAAGGTGCTCTTAGCTTGCCTAGCTGCCTGCAGCTGCAGTAGCTAGGCAGGCTGACAGCTTCAGAGCAGCTTCAAGTTTTGCTTAATTCGCGTTAAAGTAGTTACGCGCAACTAGAAGCTACGTATTTCAGGGGTTTCCTGTATTCTACTGTGAGCCAAGCAAATTACTGAGGTCATAGTGAGAGGGCAAAAAATAAAAATCTCATTCATTACATTTAACCTTACATAGTATTTATGCAAGAATATTAAATGCCACACATTCATATATCATCGTGAAAAGTAAAGCACAATTAATTTGTATTGTATTTTTTCCACAAACTGTTGATTTATAGTCTGCCAAATGAGTTATCAAATTTCCATCAGATATTAAAGATTAGCAAGATCATCAATATCTTAGTAAAATAGTGATTGGAATACACCTGTAACTCTTAAACACTTACATGACTCACCAAATAACCTTGGACAAGAGAGTTTTTACTTTGTGCAAAAGGAGAATACTGCTATCTAATTACCAGCTGTTACGGATTCATTAATATGTAACATCACTTCAAAGATGTAAAACTAAGTGCAAAGTTTTAATTAAAGTGATCTTACTAGAATGCAATGGAATAAACTTTCTGATTGTCAAAGTACCTTGATTCCTTCTATTGAAATTACATCTTGTGTGAGTTTATTTAGATGACTTATAAAACTATTTGTGATAATATTGCAGAACCATTCATTGCAAACCAAGTAATTGCACCAGTAAAGCTCCTGATCCTCCAGCACCAAAAACAACAACAAAAGTCTCTTCTGTGAAACCCAAAGTTAAACAGCCAAAGATAAAGGCTGAACCACCACCAAAGAAACGGAAGAAATGGAAGGAAGAGTTTTCATCTTCCCAGTCAGATTCTTCCCCTGAAGCCCAGAGTGATGAGGATGGTGAGTGATTCTGTTATCAGTCTTAATATTTGTTTTCAACTGAATTTTAGCAGAATTCATAAATATAACACATAGTCTACAATTGCTGTGTGACCTTGCCGTATTCCCTGAGAAGACAGCTATGTAAAATTGTCATGAAAATTTAACACCTGCCATATAAAGTTTATTTTTCCAGCCCTTTACATTATTAATAGTCTGATATTATCATTCTTCCTTTGGGAGCAGACAGATTTTGCAAAGTTGCTTCGGAATGCAGTTCCACTTCAGAGAGTGATAATGTAAGAATGACACATCTTAACTGTACCAGATCTGTTCCTTGTATGTATTCAGAGTCCTATTTGCTTAGTGGAATGCAAGAAATACATTTTTAATACTCAACTCCTTTTAGTCCACAGAGCAAGTGCATCTATTGCAGAAAAAATTGACTTTGGATCATACCTTCTTAACAGAATTGCTTAACAATTTCCTATTAGAGAGACTTATGTTCTCCACCATATCGGTGATGCTCACTTTCTGCACTGTCAGGTTTTTAGAGTAAAGGCTACTCAGGTGGTGACAGTCACCCTTGATAACTTGGAAACCTGACAGACTGGAGCAATCTCGCTACCTAGTTTGTTGCAAATTCTAACTTTGCCTTCTAGAGCCAGTAAAGTGCCCCAAGAAGCTGAGCAAATACTAAATCTGGACGTGTTAATGACTTCTGTAAAACACATGCAAAGTTTAATATTATTTCTGTTAAAACATAATCAGCTGTCTCAGGGAGCTGCCACTAGAGGTCGCTTGTGTTTACTAATGAAAGCCTTTACTTTCAAAATAGGAACATATGCTAATATACACACATTTTCAGGCTATTGAAGAAAGAAAATATTAATTGTATTCCAATTACTTTTCAGAACTTATACCTCCATCTCCTTATTTTGCTCGCTTTTTGAACACAAGAGCTATGAAGGAGACCTTTAAGAGTTACATGGAGCTGCTTGTTAGCATTGCCTTAGATCCAGATACAATGCAAGCCTTGGAAAAGAGTAATGGTATGGTGTGTTTTACGCGAATTCCTTTGTGCTCGGGTTTGTTTTGCCCCATGATGATTTTTTTTATTTTAAGGTGTTCTTACTTTTTTAATTAAGGAAGCAAATGTGAAAACTCTTCTTGTTTCACAGCAATATAGTAGACCTCTGAGTTCTATGAGGGTTGTGCTCCTGCACTGGTCAGTTTCCAGCACTGGTCAGTTTCCTGGCTTCTGCCAGTGGCAGGGAGCGAAGCGCAGCTTCTCCCCAGCTTCCTCCAGCTGGGGGGAGCCAGACAGTCAGACAGCTCCCTCAGCTGGGGGAAGCCGGGGAGAAGCCACAGCAGCATGGCTGTCTGTCTGCCGGGCTTCCTGCAGCTGGGGGACTGAGGCGGGCTGACTGCTGCAGCAGAGCAGCTTCTCCCTGGCTTCCACCAGAAGGGGGATCCAGGGGCTGGAGTGGGGAGCTGGTGGAGAAGCTGCTGTCCCGTCAGTCCCCAGCCCCTGGGAATCCCAGGATTTCAACTTGCGCTTAACTCACATTAATGCAAGTTAAGCGCAAGTCAAAATCACACATATCAGAGGTTGACTGTACCTTAACTTACACTTGATGATAAACGTAATGTACTATGTGTCATTTGCATTGGTTTCAGGTTGCCCCAGATTTCTGTTTTCCTGCATTCAGTATACTGTGGTATCGCATCAGGCAGTGTTTTGAGTTTGTACTTGCCCTGTATCTGAAAGTTCTAAACAGGGAGATGGCCAATATAATGGTATTGCCACAATAGCATATTTGACCACTGTGGTCCAAATTCCAGTTTCAATACATTATGTCTGTATTTGCCTGGGGAGAGGGGGGCCAGGGAATCATGACCTGTGGCTCAGGAGCAGGGAGCCACAGCCTGTGGCAGCCAGGGGAACCAGAGAGCCATGGCAGGGGCCAGCAGCACTCAGCTGGGGAGCAGGGGCCAGGAAAGCTGAGGCTGGTGACCAGAAAGTGGTTGGCAGCTGGGAGAGGATCTTGGGAGCAGGGCCAGAGGCCAGCAGGGGACTGACCTCCTGAGTCCAGCAAAATCCCTGGTCTGAGACTGCTCAGGTCCTATGGGTGGCAGACCAGCGAGGTGGAACCTGCATCACCAATGAACCTCAATTTTTTTATTTTATCAAGCTCACTATCACCAAACCATTTAAAACGTGTGCCTGCTTTCTCACACAACAACATGCTCATTATTACTTTATGACATTCTGATTTCTGAGCTGTGCAGTAACTGGAATTTGGGTTTAGGCTTAAGATTGGTGTTTGAACACAAGTATGTCCAGATAGTCCTGAAAAGAACTATTGTTGGAGGGGCGTGTCATTTCAACATTAACATTTTAGAACTATGTGCTGTAGTGGGCTGTAGCATGCAAACATCATCAGTTCTGTCTCTGGTAAATTTAATACAGAGGAAGCATGAGACTGGAGACACTGATGGAAAGCATGGATTTCATGTAGTGTACAGCTGCTGCAACATCAGGCTCTATGCTGCTAATCTCAGTTTATCTATATTTCAAAATCTACTTCATGTTTCAGATTCTTCTCTTTGTCTCTGTACATCAAGGACACAGTCCTGCAGCTATGTTAGTAGTCCCAGTGAAGGCAAGGGGTCTGCTGATCCGAGTAGGAGCTGCAGGATTGAGGCACGAATTAGCAGCTAATGAACAGTCTTTTCAAGCACCTGTGGCCACCTAGCCTGCTACCTAGGTTTTAACACCTCTTGTGCAATTATATAACTATATGTATGTATAATGGTACATGTCTGGCAATCTTACTTACATGTAGTGTTACTACCTCCACTTATTGTAAATCCAAGCTGTGCCATGTATGTATGTAATATATGACAGCCAGTTGAAACACATACAGTAAACCCTCGAGATATGCACAATCAAATTGGGTGTGTTTCAGGTTAAGGCGATTGCCGCCCCTGACAGGATCCGCTACCTGCTCCTGTTGGCGGGGGGCAGCTGCTCCTGTCGGGGGCGGTGGCTGTGAGTCAGGCTGCTGTCCCTGACAGGAGCGGTTTTTCCTCAGGGAGCCAGGAAACTGACCAACAATGTGTTGATCAGTTTCCTGGCTTTTACAAGCCCAGGAGAGCTGGTAACCAGGCTACAGCCTGGTTCCTTTCTCCCCTCAACTTGCATGAAAATTCGAGTTACACAGGAGTTGCAGAAATGCAACCCTTGCATAACTTGAAGGCTTACTGTACGCTCTTCAGCTACAAGGAACCTGTCTCTGAACTGAACGTTGCCTGGCATGACAGGAAGAGATTTGGAGAGCAATTTTACGTTTCGTGTTCATTCTATTTTTTGAGTCTTGCCTCGCAAAGTTAAAAACAGAAAAACAGGTTGCATTTAGCTGTTGAGCTGGATATTATAGTGTATGAACCATTATTTGTTAAGTTTTAGAGCAGTGGTGGGGAATGTTGGCTAGTGAATGGCTGCATAAGTGCCCTCTTTAGCTCAGTGGGCCACAAGATTGTCATAGCTAAGATGGTCTCCTGGGATGGGGCAGTTTTTTAGGGTGTACTGGTTGAACACAGAGCTTTGCCTGGCTGCAGGGGGAGCACCTGGCTTTCATAGTCACCGTTGGGTGCAGTCAGTACACACCTCACTTCATGTGTCCTTGCTTTACATACGTGTCACTTTAGTAATACTAGTAGAGAGAAAATAAACCATATGGAGGGAATTTTACAGTACTGTGCATGGACAGTGGTAAACAAAACACACACAGAACCCTAATGGGCCACTAGTTGCCCACCACTCTTAGGCCATTTCTACACAGGCCACTTCCGAAATGCTAATACACGGAGCGAAAGATGCTAATGAGGCGTGGATGCAAATTCCCCGTGCCCTCTTAGCATAATGTCACGTGATTTGGAGTCTGGAAGGAAGTCCTTCTTCCAGAAGCCCCTTCTTCCCGAAAACTTTTGGGAAGAAGGGGCCTCTAGAAGAAGCATGTCCTTCCAGAAGCCCCGCTGGGGGCCGCACTTCTACACGGCGTTTTGGAGTCCGGAAGACCGTTCTTCCGGACTCCAAATCACGTGACGTTATTCCAATGAGGTGCGGGGAATTTGCATCCATGCCTCATTAGCATCTTTCACTCCGTGTATTAGCATGCTACTTCCGAAGGAAGTGGCCTGTGTAGAAACGGTCTTAGAGTCAAATATTGAGTTCTGTATCTTAGCATATAATCTTAATAACTACTTTTCCTTTCTTATTTAAAGGTAAAATATAGTAGCAAAATATACTATTTTGGGCTTTGATTATTTTATGCTAATAAATAGGATAAAGTGGCCCATCTGGAGTTAAGGGTTATATACAAATAATAACCTTACATCTGTACTTAACTATTATGTATCTTTTTCATGTCTTTCAGATGAGCTACTTTTGCCTCATATGAGAAAAATTGATGGCCTGCTGAATGACAACAGGAAAAGACTGCTTTCCAAATTGCGTTTGGAGCATATGTTCAAGGTATTTCCTTTTAAAATTTCAGATTATTTAAAACAAAGTCTTAAACACGTCTGTAACTATATGCATGTGTACAATGAGAATGCAAAATTTTTGACAGGAATGGAATATGGTGTTTGAGGTATTTTGAATAAGAGTTAAAGTATTCCACTTTGCATACATTTTGTGGTATAGACTTTTCTACCACAGAGCTTAAAAGTTCAATTTTGCTACCCAAGCTTGAATATTTATTTAAAGCCTTTTCTCTTCTAAACTTCTCAAGTGCTCTTAAGTTCCTCATCGGAAAATCAAACTCGTGTCCCATTGGAGCCTTTTTAAATAATGATGCTTACATTTCTGTTCCATGGTTCATCCCAGCCTTGCAGCTGTGGTGAGGAGGAGAAAGCAGCACTCAGGCTCCCTAGAGCCAGAGATGAGGGATCAGAGCCGATGAAACAGTCAACCACCTTTCACACTCAGAATCCCAAGTTAAGGGATGGGAGCAGCATGGAGCAGCCAATCACAGTGGGTCTCACCCTTCCAAAGGGTGAATAAATAAATTATTGTGGCCTGGGTGAGGAACAAACAAGAAACACCAGCACCACTCCATACATTCTCTATTGATAGGCAAGCAGGGGTGTATTATCCCCCACTCTTTCCCCTGTCCCAGCAGCTTTGCATTGCCCAACCTAAAGAGGCAGAAGGGAGGAGGTAGGGTGTAAAGGAGGGGCAAAGAGAAAAGAGGCTAATTTACTGCTACTGGCTACTCAAGATCTGATGTCCTGATTATTTATAAGCAGGGTTGTCCCAGTGCTGCTGCTTTTTTCTGCCAAAACAGACCCTTGAAACACTGTGTAAGGCATAGGAAGTAGGTGTGTCTTTTCTCTCTCTCTCTCTCTCTCTCCTTTCCGAGCCCAGTCACAACAGGTGTTTAAAATGGAACTATTAAAGACACGGTCTCACTCTCTCTGTCTTGCACTTCGTGATTCCGCAGAACAAAGTGAAATCTGGTGATCTGCATTATGGATGGGATAAGACTAAATAATAACAACAATCTCTTCTGGCCTCAAAATCTCTCTCTTTTTTTCTTTTTAAAAAAAAAAGCACTGTAGTATCCACCTCTGCATACAGCAGAGAAAGTCACATAAGGATAAAATCTTGAACAGGCAGTTTCCAACATCAGTAAAATTGGCTTTAGCTCTCCTGCCCTACATTCTTGAATCTACTCCTTCCTGCGGGACTGAAGCACCTTTTTGGAGACTTTTGTTCAATCCTTACCACCTGCCTGTCTCTGGCAGCAAGTACACACGTCTGTGTAAGGAAGAGGGCAAAGATTAAACACTAGTGTCATTTCTGGCTCTTTATGTTAAAAACGATAAAAGGGATGTTTATTTACTTAACGATTCCCTGCCTGTCTTGTGGGTGGCATCATGCCTTTCTGATCCAGGGATGAAGGTGTTGTTTTGTATTAGCAGTTTTCAGTCATTTTCCTAAAGACAGGTTAATTCGCATTGATAGGTAACTGTTAAAACATGTTGATTTACAACTGTGCTTTTTTTTTGGGCTAACTAGGAGGATCCACCGTATCTGCATTTTTATTTAATCTGCTATATGGCTTCACATATGTATATTTAGATTCTTAATTTTTCACTTTTTATTGTGGTAGAATGGTGCATTTCTTATTTGCTAGGTGATGGGGGTGTATTTATTAACTCTTGATTTTGCCATGCTTTATTTGGAAAAATTAGGTTTTTTTTCAAATGCACAAATTTACCATTTAATATTGTTTTTATTAGTTAAAATAATTTAATCACCATAAAATATGGTTTCTCAAACTATGTCTGTAATAGGTGGAAAATTAAAAGTGATTTATAAAAAATACCATTATCTGCAATTGGTGAATTGAACTAAGTGTTTCTGGTCACCATGTCCGTCAAGACTTGAGAACAAAGAAATCTTGTACTCTCTCATCCAGTTCTATTCATCAGTTGGAAAACAAGTTTTTCAGCTATTTAATCTCCCAGTCTGTTTCTAACTTTGAAAGAACAGTTCTGGAACAGAACTAGTTAAATAAGCCAAAAATAAGTAAATACACACTCTGTGTGTGCAGAAAAAGCTACTGCTGACAAACACTGGTTTGGCACTTCATCAAACTTTGGTTCTAGTGCTTAGCCAGTGACTTCCTCTTGTTAGAGGTTTGACGCTCTTTAAAACTATCCCAAAAACATATCTTGCTTAATGTTCCTTTTTTTAAGTTTAATTTAAATTAATTTAATAGATTCTAGTATATATAAAGTACCAGAGGGGTAGCCATGTTAGTCTGTATCCGCAAAAGCAATGAGAAATCCTGTGGCACCTCCAGATCAGCTGCTGGAAGTGGGGCCACATCCCCCCTGACTGAACTGACCTCGTCAACTCTAGCCACCTTCTTGATTGGTATTTCCTTCTTTTCATAAACCTAGATATTTAGACCTGCCTCTGAAATCTCCACTACGTGCACCTGATGAAGCAGGTCTTTGCCCATGAAAGCGTCTGCTACAAAAAAGCTATTAGTCGATATGGTGTCTCAGGACTTCTCTCTCTCGCTCTCTCTTTTTTTTTTTTTTTTTTTTTTTAAGTAAATATAAACCTAAACATGGGCCAGTGATGGGCAGCCTACATTAGTGAATGGGCTGCATGAGTGACTCTCCCTCATTTCAGTGGGCAATAAAATTGTCATAACTGAGATGTTCTCCTGGGATGGGCAGTTTTGCTAACTGTGCTTGCATACATACAGTTTTCAGGGTGTGCCAATTGAATTGCAGTAGAGGGAGCATATGGCTCCCACAGTCACTGTTGTGTGCAATCAGCACATACCTCACTTCATGTGCATGTTACGTTAGTAATGCCAGTAAGAAAAAAACACATGGATGGAAACTAGCAGAATTTACAAAAACAACAGAAAGTCCTGTGTCACCTTATAGATTAACATATATTTTGGAGTGGATATTTGCACATGAAAGCTTTAGGCTCCAAAATATTTGTTAGTCTGTAAGGTGCCACAGGACTTCTTGTTGTTTTGGCAGATATGAACTAACATAGCTACCATTCTGATACTAGCAGAATTTGGGAAACCTGTGTAAAAACATCCCACAGGCCACACTCAGAACCCAGGTTGCCCACCACTGATATAAACTCATAATTTCAACTTTAAGTAAAATGGATTTATATTTAAAAATAGAAATGTATAAATATCTCTAATAGTCTTCATAATAAATACAAACTCTGCTTAGCTGATGCCGACCCTCCACTTTTACTGTAGTTTTTACAGTGAGAGTTAAGCACATCACAAAAATTGATTCCTGCTGTGCAGGCCTCCTGACAATGGGGGAAGGGGACAATTGCATAAGGGCCCAGTGAACTTGAGGGGGCCTGGGTCTACTGCTGCCACCATAGCTGTTGTAGCCCGGCTGGTCCCAGGTCCTTTTAAACAGTGCTGTTGTAGCAGCACAGTAGGACTGCAGGGAATCCTGGGAAATTCAGATCTGTGAAGCTGCAGTTTGGAAGGGGTCCTGGAGGTTGTAACCATGTGAGTGAGCAGGGAGGGGAGAGCTGGATTGGGAACGGATGGGGGTGGGCAGTCTGAGAAGAGGAGGCAGGACTGAGCTGTGTGGTAGATCTGGGCATGGCACTTCAGGGAGCAAGGGCTGGGGTTGGAGAGATGGACCAGGCTGGGAAGGGAAAAGAGCAAAGGGATGGGGGCAGAGGTAGTCAGTGATGTCTGGGGAAAAAGGAGCTCAGCTGGGCACAGAACCTCTGGGGGCAGAGCTGGGAAGTGGTGACGACAGTGGCAAAGAATGAAAAGAGTGGGAGTTGCATCTCCAGGCAGGAGGGGATGGGGCTACGACCAACGAGTGGATCCTCTGGTTGTGGGGCAGTGCTTTAGGTTTCCCTGGGAGGGGAATGTGTGGCTGGCTTATGGGCTCTGTCTGAGGGAGGGGGAGGGGGGCCCATTGACTCTGCTGCCCTGTGTCCCACCATTCCTGTCCGTGGACCTGCTGCTATGCTGATGCTTCTGTAGCTGATCATTACACCCAATTAGAAGAAAATCATTCTTAGCATACAGAAGATTGCTGCCATTACATATAATTATATCCACTTACTTATTATAACGTTACAAATATTAACTATATCAAGAAGCTTTTGCTTTCTGCTCACCAAATAAAAGAAAATAAATTATGTCTCTTGAATCAGGGAATGTAAGCCCAAGCCTGTAGTCCGGTCTGCATGGGAGTAAATGAGGGCAAGCCCAAGGATCTGCCCACATGGATCAGATTGTAGGATCAGAACATATGTTTGTAAAATGGTTGATTATGTTAATATGTCTGTATTCCTAGTACAGAAGCAGAAATCAATTTCATGTTTGTATTAGAAATTTTGTAAGAATGAAAGGTTAATTTCCTACCATGAACATCTGTACTGGTTTGAAATCAAACAGGTTACATGCTATTATCTATTATTTAGAACAAGAGAGCCTGATTCTGTAATAATACTGATAAAAATGAGTAATTCAGGTGTTAGAGATTCAGACCAGGCAACCAACTAGTAAAAGATGAAACTACTTTGATTACTCATTAACATCATTCATTTGCTGAATACTTTTTCGTACTTTGTAGCGATAACTGTGTATAGTAATTATAAATTATATTCACTATAAAATTGAAATGGGCAACATGGGATATTTCAGTATAGAGTCACAAAACAAATCACACAGTAAAATCACCAGTCACTGATCCAATGAGCAGCTTTGTCTATGCGCTTTTCTGCATAATTCGAACAGCTATAAAATCCTACACTCTCTGGTTATTGTCTTATTTCAGCAAACAAAATTAAACTATTCTTTTTCAGAAGGATAGCCAATTGCTGGACTTTCAGTAAAAACAAAGAGGAATTCTGTGTCACCTTAAACACTAACAAATTTGGGCATAAGCTTTTGTGGGCTAGAGCCAGGCTCCAGTTCTCACTTACATACGCCCCTCAAATTGAAGCAAGTACTCTTCACCAACTATACACCACACAACAGAAACACTAAAGCAGGCCCCCAGCTGTGGAGCAAACATTGTTGCCAATTCTATCCACCTATCTACTCTAGTGATGCTATCATAGGACCTAACCACATCAGACATATCATCAGGGATCATTCACCTGCGCATCTACTAATATGATGTATGCCATCATATGTAACAATGCCCCCCTTCTGTGTACATTTGCCAAAACAGACTGTCTGTGCAACAGAATAACTAGACACAAATCAGACCTCAAGAACAGTACCTTCAGAAACAAGTAGGATAGCACTTGAACCTTCCTGAACACTCAGTAAGAGACTTCAAAGTTGCCATACTTGAGCAAAAAACTTTCAGAAACAAACTACAGGGTGAAAATGCTGAGCTGAAATTCATATACAAACTTGACACTACAAGACTGGATCTGAACAGAGGCTGGAAATGGATAGCTTGCTGCAAAAAGTAATTTTCTCTCTTTTGGTATTCTCACCTTCTCTTCAGTTATTTGGAGTGGGCCACATCCACCTTGATAGAATTAGCCTCCTTGACACGGATTCTCTGCATAGTAATGTAACTCTCCCATGTTTGCATATTGCTGCCAAACTTGTGGTTTCCACTTTATGCATCTGACAAAGTGGACTCCAGCGCATGAAAACTTATTCCCAAATAAATGTTTTTAGTCTTTTAGTTGCCACAGGAGTCTTCGTTATTCTTTCTGTGTTAGTTTCATCTCTTTAAATTAACTCTGTCTTTTAGATGCAATTTACCAGTGTACATAAATGGAAAGAGATTAGACTTATTAATGTTGATCAGAATAGCATTGTTAGTTAACATCAATTGTGCTTCATTTCTTGGCAGTTTCATTTTCTGTAAAGTACTCACCATTCAAAGTTGTGTGGCTCTCTCCAGAGTAAGTCTGATTTATAGCTTGTCTTCTTGACCCACCAGAACTTGGAAATGATTAGTATTTTCCTCCTCCTCTTTCCAATTCAAAACAATTCCTGTTTTGGGTGAGTGCTCCTGTTTGAAGTCTGTTCTACGCCATAAGAATAAGACAATAACATTGAGCCAGTGACGGATGAGGCAGAACTTCTTGGCAAAAGACAGAAACTCTCAGAGTGCAGTGAAACACTACAGAGAACCCTATCAGGTAGAAAAGTAAATTCATGGAGGAAAAAGCAATCTGCTAGATTAATTTTTCATAACTTGAAGACTGCTGCTATGACTAGTCTACATGTTGGTGTCTTAAGATGACTAATACCAAAATACAATTCTCTCTTTTGCAAATGCATTTTTAGTTTCTTCCTGAGATAGTTACTAATGGGAAAAGAACTAAGCTGTATAAAACGCTAATTAAGCACATTGTGTTTTCAGGGACACAGAGCCAGGTGCCTGGAAACTGTAGGAGTTGGATAAGGGAGTCCTTGAATTCTGTTACTGTTTATTTAAAAGTTCATCTTATCATCTGTAGACTATATAGGGCACAATTTAGTTTTAATTTGAATATTTTAACCCCTTAATTTCTTGCAGCAGCAAATCCAGTTAATTTGCTCCATTCTTTCCTGAAATTTGTTATAGTTAAATTTCCCTGAATGAAGTTGTATTTCTTCACTTGAATAAATTGCTATCGGTTAAACTAGTACATATTCTCTGCGGATGAATGTAATATATTACAGAACACAATGGAACCTTGAAAAATAATTGTTTTTGCAATAATGTGTTATTCATTTAACACACTGCAAAACTGGAGTTAGTAAAAGTAAAATACACCACCGTTTAGTTGATGTGTGTGTCAGAAATAACCTCACGCTTTGCCAGAGATCTGTAGCTATGTCCTTAGCAAAATTATGGCATCTAACACAATTTTTTGCAAATGTAGTGACAGCCCATCTTTCATGTGAAATTCTACTATGCATGCAATGACTTTTCTGACTATGAACTGGAACTGCTCTTTCCCTGTGTAATTAGTTAATTAACATAGTGGTGTGAAAATATAATACCTCTTTGGTGTGTCATAGATATGCTTGCAAAACTGGTGTAGATCCACCTGTGACAGCAGAAAAAGACTTCTTTTGGCATAGCTACAGTCACTCAGGGACATAAGGTAGCTATATGCCAGATGAACTCCTTTTGTTGGTTTATACAGTGTCCCCACTGGAGGTTCTGCTGCAATATCGCTATACCAGAAAGTGATCTAGAAAAATGAGTACTAGGTTGGGAGCTGGGATCTCTGAATTCTGATCATGTCTCTCCCACTTACTGAATATTCTTGGCCTTAGTTTTTCATATATACATATTAACATATATTAATATATACATATTAATATACATATTAACACCTCTCCTTTTGGGCCTTAAGGCTCACTTCAATCAAAATAAGTATCTGCATTGGGGGTACACCAATTTAATTATAAATATTTTACAAACTAGAGAAGCCTTAAGAGTTAATTTAGCACTGTAGTGCTTCTATCTTGTAGATGAAGCTTCTGTTTAAGTTAGTTGTTTCAGGAATCCAAAGCATGCTGTATGCATTCCAGTCACATGCTCCAACTAAAGCAGCAGCAACATTTTGGGAAGGGAGCTTGCATTTTTTTTAATCCAGGCAGTTTTGCCAGAAGTCACGATTTCAACGTAAGTCTTGTGATTTCTTTTATTTTTCTTAAAGCTCCAGATATTGGATTTGTGTGATGCTTTAATTTAAAGAAAAAAAAGTTCCTTTCCCTTATGTCTTCAGAGGAAAGATTGAAAACGTGAATCATAGAATAATAGGGCTGGAAGGGACCTCAGGAGGTCTTCTAATCCAGCTCCTTGCTTCAAGCATGATTAACCTCCAACTAAGTCATCCCAGCCAGGACCCTGTCAAGCTGGGACTTAAAAACCTCTAGGGATGGAGAATCCACTCCCTCTCTAGGCAGTGCATTCCACTTCTTCACCACCGTCCTGGGGAGGTTGTTTTTCCTAACATCCAACCTACTCCTCTCCTTCTGTAATTTCAGACCATTGCTGCTTGTTTTGTCATCAGTCACCACTGAGAACAGTTTCTCTCCATCCTCTTTAGAGCTCCACTTCAGGAAGTTGAAGGCTGCTATTAAATCACCCCTCAGTCTTCTCTTCTGTAAACTAAATAATCCTAAATCCTGAATCCTAAAACATGTCAGAAGGCAACTAAAGTAAGTGAAAAGATATTTTTAAAAAAGTGTGAAATTTTATGCCAATTTCATGTAGCTTGGGGGCCTCACTTGTGGTATTGGCAGTACTACCACAGGGGCCTGAAGGACACTTGCAAATGCGTTCTTAATTAAGGAAATCCTGTGTAGCTAAAGAGAAATTACTATGTTTCACTGTAGTTTTGTTCCAGAGCTCCAATACCTGAACTTAAGGACAGCTGGGTGTTTCTTCCAAGTTATGAGAACTAATTGTAGGACTTTTGTTTGTTTTTGTTCTCCTGATTGTTTTTGGAATTGGATGAGAGAGACTCCCTAAAGCATTGTACAAAAAAAGGAACTGAAAAGCTGACCAGAAATCTGCTACATGTAAATTCCCATTCTCTTCCAATTAGTAGACTGACTAACTCCGACCAAGAATGCCCAAAAGTGTCTTGCAGCTTTTGGTGCCCCTCTGTCAAATGGGGAATCCAGGTCCTCAGTTTTTAAAAAAAAAAGTATCAAAACAGAACAGCATACAACAATACATTATTTCTGTGCTCTGTAGAATGTTGATTTTTTTTTCTGATGGGTGTCACTTCCGACTTCATCTGGAAATCAAATTTTATGAATAATAAAATCTGTCTGAAGAAATATGAGATCTACAGAATTAGTTGGGTATCAGAAATTAGGGTTACTTCAGATGCTGCTAATTGACTTTGGCAGGAGGGGAAAGAAGAAGTTGTCTCTCAATTAGGCTTTTTGGGAAAGAGGCTGTTCTCTTTTGTATACCCTTTGATCAAGGAAAGGACGGGGTGGTTTGACATTTTGCAGGAGTGGGAAACTGCGCCCCATGGTCTGGATCTGGACCACAAGGTTCGGGCCCCTCTCCACAGCATCTGGCTGTGGTGGGGGTGAGGAGTGCAGAACTCTAAGCTTCGCAGCTGGGTCAGGCAAGCCAGGACTGGATCCAGCTCACAGGCGCTGGTAGGGGAAAGGCCAGGAAGCCTCTCCATGTGGTGCCACTGCTGTTGCTCTAGCCAGAGAAAGAGGAGTCAAACTGGAAGTGCTATCTGGACTCTTCATCCTGCCGCTGTCACTTATCAGAATTCTGCCAATCAGGGCAGCAGAAGGCAGTTCCTGGGAGTGGTGGCAGGAGGGTGCAAAGCCATGTGCGTTATGAGGTTTCTGCCCTGGTAAGCTGCTCCCTGGTCACTCAGACCGCAGGCCCACAGACAGCTCCTGCACCTCCTCCTGTTCAGACCCCCGTCTCATCTCCTTCCTGTTCCCTGTCTCTCCCTGACTCCACACCCTGTTCCTGCCATCTGCCTCCCAGATGCCTCAACCTGACCCCTCCCTTCAAGACTCTGCACCCCAAACCCTCCTGTACCTTTCCTGCCACCCAGACCCTGCACTCCTAGCCTGCCCCTGCATGCTTCTCCCACCTAGACTCCTACCCCTCTCCTGCACCCCCTTCCTCGTCAGCCTCTTACCCCACTCCTGCACCCTCCCTTCCACCCAGACTCCATACTCTAAGCCCACTTCCTGGCAGCCCTCTCTCACAGTGAACCCCTCATTTTTGGCCCCACCCCAGAGCCTAGAAGGGCCGACAAAAAGTACTAGCTCTGGCCCCACTAGGCTCTGGGGCTGGTATGTGAGGGGAATGAGGGAAGTGTCTCCTCAGGTGGGGACCACATTAGTGGAGGTTTCGTTGGTTGGTTGGTGTTTGGTTTGGCTTTTTTTTTTCCCAGGGGGATTATTTTGTTTTTGCTTCTCGCTTTTGTGGCCCCTGACTGATTTTATCTGTGAGTCAGTGGCCCCTACAAAAAAAAAAAATTCCCCACCCCTGCTAAAGAGGACACATCAGACTCCTTTGGCTGTCTAACTACTGCCATATCCTTCTTTAATCTTATAAATTTTAAGGGCGTACTGTTTACTACCCTCTCTACCATTTGAGATTTCTATTAACATCAAGTGCTTTGTCTTTGTTTCCCTCTGTGACTTATTTTTCATTTACGTGTGCCCTCTGATTAACTAGTGTATTCATTTAAAACTTTCTTAATTGTAAGTGCTCAAAATCATATTAAATTTTTGAACTGATATAAAAGTTCAGATTTTTGTGTGCTTTTGGTGGGGGGTTAAACAAAGACAGCCCTTGAAGAGGATTTCAATTTAAAATAAATAGAGTTGCCACATCTTTAAACATTTCCATTATTCAATCTGTTCTTTCAGTGAGATTAAATTCTATCAGTAGATTACTTTGTGTCTTGGGGACAAATGAGAATTTAACTTTGTTAATTCAAAGTACTTACTACAAAGCAGTATTGTTAACTGCCATGCACATTTATCCTCCAGTAATGGTATACACTGTTGTCTATAGCAGAAAAGTTTATTTTTTAAGTACTCTTGACAATTGTTAATTTTTTGCTGAGATTGGGTGCATTTTCTGGAGCAGTGCAGAGAAAATAATAGTTCGATATCTAAAGTGCAAGGCATCAGTCAGCGGACTGGGTTTTATTCTTTGCTTTTATGACTGGCTGTGTTGCTGCAAAACTTACCTGTGTTTCAGTTACCCCATCTGTAAAAATTAAGATGTCCCTACCTTATAGGTGTCGTGAGGCCTAAATCATTGATACTTCTAAAATGGATATAGATTTCTTGGATGGAAGGAGTAGTGGAATATAAATTAAAATAAAAATTGTAAGCAATCAGAATTGCCTGCTCGATTCCTGGGTGGTTTTGGTTTTTAGTGAAGGAACCAAAGATGACAGTTGAGCTATGTGAAAGGCCCTGATTCTTTTGCAATGTTAAATCTAGAGCCAAACAAAAAAGTCACTTCTATGAGTGTGTGTGTCTGAGGGTGTTCCTGTCTTGCTGTCTCATAACTGATTGACTGAGGCTTTGTTACACTGGTAATTGAGCGACAAAGCTGTTGTGGTTCACAGGTGCTTAAGGCCCTGTCCCTTTCATTCCTTCCCTTAGAACGACAGAAATAAGTACAAGTCCATGGGTCAGCAACCCTTCTGAGGCGGAGTGCTGAAATTTGACCATTTGACCTCTTTGTGTGGTCCGGGTGCCAGTGATACTTTTTAAAGTCCCTAATAGTCCTACTTACAACAGCTTCATTAATAAATATATTAAGATGCAGAGCTTTACCATTTAGGTGATGGTTGGTAGCATTAGCTGGTCTTTTGTTAATGCACAGGCAGTGTGGTCTCACTTGCCAATGAAAATTGGCTTGTGTGACACTCTTGGCTTGCATGCTGGGGGTTGCTGACCCCTGTAGTCTAAATGGTGCCATGTCTGCCGGACTGCTCAGGTGTTGGAAGTTTTTGTCAGCAAAAGTGCTGACAGTGTGATTCAGGTCAGGTAGACATAGACATGTTGCGCTTTTAGAATTGTGTGTAAAATACTTTATAACTGGTTGCTTTCAATATTTTAATTTTTCTGATTGATTAAAAGGTTCTCTTTTGATAGAATTTTTGGATAATTCATAATCTTTTCTTTTATGCTATGTTTAAGAGTGCTTTGGAAAACTTTCCTGAACTGACGGTAATCACTCGCGATTCTAAAACAAAAGGTGGAGGAGCTACTCTTTCGAAAATCAAACTGAATGGCAAAGCTTACAACAAAAAAACCCTGAGGGCTTCTAAATCAACCACTAAATTAGCACAGGTAAGTGTTCTGAAGGTTGATTGTTGGTGCCATCTTATTTCTAATATAATGGAAAAACTAAACAAAAAATTGTGTTTTGTTGGTAATTAGATTTTCTTCAAAATGACCAAGAAATTAAAATTTTAAAAGTACTTAAATAATTTTGAAAATAATGATTTTTTGAAACCTACAGCTTGTTAACTCTTTTATCTTTGAGGTCTTTTTCTATTCTTTCTTAAACCATTATAGGTATAGGTTTGCTAGGTGTCCAGTTTTCAACCAAACACATGATTGAAAAAGAATTGTAAGGGGCCCAGTCAGCACTGCTGACCAGGCGTTGAAAGTCTGGTTGGTGCAGGGGCAGCAAGTTCCCTTCCCATCTCTGTGTGGCTCCGAGGAAGCTACTGGCATGTCCTTCCAGCTCTTACATGTAGGGGCATCCATGGGGGCTTTGTACACTGCCCATTCCCTTCAACACCAGCTCCCATTTCTCAGGAGCCATGGCCAGTGGGAGCAGCAGGAATGGTGCAGACAGGATCAGCTGGAGTGGTGCAAACGGGAGCAGCATGGACCTCAATGGCCTCACCTCTGCCTAGGAGCCAGAGGGATATATCACAGCTTGCCTGGGGCAAGCACCACTCAGAGCCCGTGTCCTGAATGCCCTCCCACACTCCCCACCCCAGCAAAGAGCCTCCTCATATGCCCCAGTCGCACCATAGAAGCTGCATCCCCAGCCCATTCCTCATCCAGTCCTGTACTCAGCCCCTGTACCAGCCCAGAGCTTCCTTCCACTCCCCTCATTTCTGACTTCCCCCTGGAGTCCACACCTTCCAATCTCGAGCCCTCACATCTGCTGACATCCCTACTTCCTGCAGCTTCCTCCCACACTCTGAACCCCTCAGCCCCTGCATAGATCCCCCTCCTGCATCGCAATCCCTCTACCCCACTCCCACCCACACACAACCTGAATCCCTAATTTCTGGCCCCATCCCAGAGCCTCAGCCACCATCTGGAGATTTGACTCCCTCTCACATCTCAACTCCCAGCATGGTGAAAATGAGAGCATGAGTAGGAGAGAGTGAGTGACTGAGAGTGGGGCTGGAGCATTGGAGACGGTATAAGGGGCGGAGCAAAGGTTTTCATTTTTCAGCAATTAGAAAGTTGGAAACTCTTTATAAATAGTTATCCCTAATAGGTAAGCAAAAATATGGAATGTTCACTAAAGTAATATTGCACACAACATTCTTGAATAGAATCATGTGCCTATGTAAATAATGTGTTAGGGCCACCTTGGGTACATACACAGGAATAAAAAGAACTGCTGTTGGCTCTGGTCAGCTGACACAGGCTTCTCAGGGCTTAGCTTTGGGGCTGAAAAATTTCGGTGTAGGTGTTCAGGCTTTGGCTGAAGCCTGAGCTCTGGGAGTCTGCAATTTTTAGCTACTCAGCTTAAGTCCCACATGTCCAAGTCAGCTGACCAAGGCCAACAGCAGCCATGCCACCGGTCCTTTATTGCTGTGAAGACATACCCATCATTGATCTGTTCTGTATGCCAAAGCAAGGAGTTAATGAGATACAAGAAAATCTCTTACCCCCTGTGCCAGGAGAATATAGTCTTCTTGAAGGTTGCTTCCTTCTTGCACAGGCAGCAGTGATGTGCCAGCAAGCACGTCACACCAGATCTAGGACTGGTTCAAGGTACATTCCCACTCCCCTCATCCCTCTCTGACTAGACCCTACGGGGGAATACAGAGCAATCTGTGGGAGAGCACAATGATGTTTTGCCCCTACATGGGGCTTGTGGTAGTATAGCCTTTAATATTTACATTTACTTAAATTTGCTGTAGATTACTTCAGAAAGCAGTTTAATAGATTTACATGGAAAAATAAATCTTTTAATTGCAGACATTTTAATTTAAACATAAGGTACATCTTAGGCTATGCATATAAACAAATTCTTTGTTGTAACATCTCATTTATCTCCAGTGACAGAACTTGTTTCCTGTATTATTGTTAAAAATATTGAAAAGAAATATTGGAGAATACATACACCTCATTCGTGTTCTTTTCAGGACAGCCTTAACTAGATTTTAAAAGATACTGGCAGTCTTGATGCCATTTCAGACATGATGTTATTTACCTTTTATTTCTGCATTGGTAAAATTGACTTGATCCATTTGGTAATAAGAAGCCTATCTTGGAACAAATAGAATTAATGTGCTTAAAAATAACTATTTCCTCTGCAGGAGTTTACTGTAGATCCAGAAAAAATACAGTTGTATTCTTTGTATCATTCACTCCATCATTACAAATACCACATATATCTGGCCTGTAAAGAGGAGGTGAGTACTTATTCTGTTTCATGCATCTGGCATTATTTTAAGAATAAGAAGTGGTGCAGAAAGCTATATTACCTGTACATAACATCATTGTTAGAACATCAACATAGAGCAACTAAATGTTTTTGATTTTAACCCAATCAAAATAATGATTCCTTTGGAATGCTTAAGAAATATATTTTCCAACTAATTCAATGTAATCAACAGTTGCTGTTAGTGGGTGATCATTTTCTATTCTGCATCATGCAATATGTTAAGAGAGGGAATATTTGCAAGTTGGAAATGATTTCCACAGTTAAACCTGTATTGGGCATTACTGTATAACTTGATTAAAATTTTCTTTCATATTTTAGTAATTGAAATTAATCCCTGTATTTGGGACAGTAACTCTTCTTAAGACATCTGGATCTTCGATGTACCTTTTTAAGTAAAATTATTAATGTTAATAGAAGAAACGTTTAAAAAAAACTAATTTAAAAAAAACTGTTTTTCTCCCACTTCTTGAAATCCTCTGACAAAACGCTTACAGTACAGGTTGTACCTCAGTAGTCTGGCACCCTTGGGACCTAAATGACCCCAATGAGGGATTTTGCCAGACTAGGGGAGGTTAATGCCCCCCAATCCCACTCTCTGGCTGAAGTTTGCTTGCTGCTTGGCAATCCAATACTGGCCCCATGCAGCTGCCTGGGGAGGTCAGATGCGAATGCTGCAGCCCAGGTCTCCCCTGTGGCTGCCAGGAGACAGTGGCGCTCTGGCCCCCTGTGGAAATGCTGGCTGTGACCCCCTCTGAGGCCGTGGAGGGGATGCTGGCCCTGGCTCCTGCTGTCCTTCCCCAGCTCTCTGATCCAGGAGCATCATTGGTCCTCATGGACTAGGGATGTTTCCAGATCAGAAAGTGTCAGTTTCAGGAGGTGCAACCTGTAGCCTCAGACTCAGAATTTCTCCCTCTCTGTGTCTTGTCAACATACACACTTTTCATACACACATTCTGATAACATTTTGGACATAGGTTTTTTTATTTAAACACACATGCTTATGGATCTAATTGAGTTTCACCAAGATTAATTGACAAAACTACGCAGACCAGCCACTGTTTCTGATTTAGGATATGATTCACCAACTGTGCTCTGTACAAATCCTTGATGAGGCAGGCTAGGTAGCCAGAGGCATGTGGGTTTCGCTCTGTGGGGGTGAGGAACCTTTAGAGATCCAAGAGGTTAGAATAGGTGTGCTGGAGGAAAGACTGAATGGGACTTTGGGAGACATGGGGTGTTTTAGCAGATGTGAGGGATCTGCAGGAAAGAGTCTTTTAGATAGCGGAAGGAGAGCCTGAGAGTGGGGCGACTGGCTCTGCAGAAGATCAGGGATAAGGAGTAACCCATTGCCTCTGCGTAAGGCATTGGCATATCACGGTTTCCCTCTGATATTTCTTCCTTCGTGAACAGAGGCCACAACTACCAGCAGAGCTCTTAGGCTCCAGTGCCTGGAAGCAAATTCACTGAGTTCTTTACGCACAAACTCACACATGTCCAGACCACATACAGCTTTGGCTCCACTTCAAAACACCCTAATAATGCACCACTCAGTTCTCAAAGCCCACTATGCAGCAGCAGTGTGGGGAACTCTGAGAGTAGCTGCCTAAATGCCCATAGTATTTCTATCTTGTAACAAGGTGAAAGGAAGAGGGAAGGAAGCACAGTGTGAAGGGAGCATGAAAGCAAGTGGGGTTTTCACTAGATTGGGTGTGCCATGGGAGGAATGGAGCTCAGTTTGATGGTTCTGAAACTTGGGCAATAAGATTGCAAGGGTGAGGAGTGAGGACTTAACTGCTTCTTTTATAGATGTCTTGATACTAAGTACACTGAGCATTTTAAACTGGTTTTTAACAAATTTTGAGTGAATATATAATAGTTTAGATTTAAAATTAAAAAAGTGTATTTGTGTATTCATTATGATTCATTTGCTTTTAAGTTCATTTTTCATAATAAATAAAATATTGTTGCCTTTTAATTGGGCATATTTGTAAATATTTTATACAATATCTTAGCATTTATTTATATTATTGGATCTTGTATTTAAGAGTGCTGAGTTGACACACATTTGTTCACATATATGGCATTTCTTGTGACCAGTTCCATACCTACATTTCTTAAGATACCAGGAGTGGAGGAGGATTAGCACCTTGAAAAATCATATCCTAGATTGATATGTTTAACTTGGTCACTTCAGTAATGAATAATAAACTTGGACCTTAGGGCGTCATGTCTGCAGAAGAAATGGCCCAGGACTACTAAAATTTGGTTAAGAATTTCTACCACTTGCAGACATCAGCAAATGAACCAAGGAAGTGTGTAAAAGCTGCATGCTACATTTTAAATGAGTAACAGAGGCGGACTAATGTAGTATTGTTTCTCTCTTAAATAGATTTCTTCTGTTCAGAAAAAGAGCACAGATCTAGGACATGAGGAGATCGTTCAGCTGTGCATGAAAAATATAAAATGGGTGGAAGATCTTTTTGAAAAGTTTGGTGAACTTTTGAATCATGTACAGCAGAAGTGTTCATAAGACTTTTTTTGGAATCTCACATTTTTCTACGGCACTAACCTGATGGAAAAGAAAGCTCAGAGAAAAGCTCTGATTACCCATACAATACCTGACTACATTCTTATTCATAGGCATTTTATTTCTGTTATGGAACTTTATACTTTGGCTTCTGCTAAGGAAAAGTGATGCTGCCAAGGAACTCAATCTTTTAGTGATGGAACTAAATATAAACATCACCACATTTTTAACCTGAATAATGATTTTTCTATTTTGTAAACTAATGGGTAACTTAGTTTTATTTTCAGAAATGTTTTTGACAAATGATAAAGCATGCACTAAGTATAATTTTTTTTCTTTATTGCTATAGAGATGATAACACTTAAAATACGATGGCTATGCGTGACTCTCTTGAACAGCAGAAAGAGTCAGGGCTGGGGTAAACTAAAATTTGCAGTTCTGTCTGACCATGAAATTTAGAGTATTATGCATTTTATAAACAGAGCTGGTGTGACATCAAATTCTGTATACAAATATTGCCATCATAAAATTCAAAAATGTCATATGCTTTATGGACTCCTTTTACTATTATCATGTTCAGGAGACTGAACATGGAGTTGGTGCAATCCTATGACTGCTTTTTGTGTCAAATTATATTGTAATGAAAGACAATGACCTTAACTATTTTCCCTGTTTTTAAGAAAAATATTTTCCTTTATACTGTGTTGGTTTTTTTTGTTTTGTTTTTTCTTTTGGAAGAAAAATCCAATTGTACATTTTATCTCACTCATAGTTGTATTTTTCATGGAGAAAATATTGTGGTTAAAGTTGTTTCATGTATCTTTGTAATACACTTTACATTGTTTTCAGTAAATCTTATTCATTTATATGTTGATTTCATATTGTAAACTATATATCTTGAAGTAACCCTTTTTGTTTATACAGGTTTGCTTCAGTGTTAACCATAATAATGCATAATAGACTAGTTGTGTTTTACGTGTAGTTGTGTTAGACACTGCAGTTATTTTCTCATACATGAAAATAAATTTCTTACTAAACTAGCACTTGATTAACTGAGAGTTTAAATGAAAGGTTATCTTACCTTATCTTCTGGACAACAGAGATTTATGATTGAATAGACTATATGCAGTGTTAAACACAGCTTACATAGTATTTTTTTTAGAACTGGGAGTGGCAGAGCTGTTCTCTTTTGGTGCCTTTCAGATCATCAGACATACTTTTGTGGCATCCTTCCCAGCCAGTTTCTTAACAGTCAGTAGTGCCACTAGTCCCACTCAGACAATGAATGTAATAGCTCAAAATAGTAGAATAATTTTCCTTGCCAATGGAATGCCTTACTTTCAGTCACTCAAACTCTGTGTGCATGTGTGTGTGCGTGTGTGTGCATTACCCTGCTGGGTCTCAAAAAAAAAAAAATAGACATGTCATTCTTTCCTCAGATAATTAAAAAAAAAAAAATTCTTGTATCCTTTAAACTGCCAGTTAGTGCCTTAATTTCAGCCAAGAAAGCAGGGTGCACCATTCATTGGCCAAAAAGGACATGCTTGTATACAGTGTTGTTTGTTTTCCAGTTTTCTGTTTTGATCCTATTTAGCTGCTAATATATTTGTTAGACCACAGAATTGTAAAGAATATAATGACGAGATGTGAAAATGCAATTATATCATCTTGAATAATCAAATCAGGGTTTTGAAAAATCAAAATGTATGTTGTTTTACTGATTGAGTTAGATCCTTATTAAGTTGGATGTTTGCCATGTTTCCAGAGGTTTTCATCTTGTTAAATGCAATAATTCTCCTTTAAGGTTTGTGCCCACATTACTGTGGACAGACTGACTCAACAATGAAAGTTGTAAATGGCTTTGTTTAATTTAAACTTCTTCATATTGTACCTGCTTTTTAAAGGCCATTTATTACCATGACAGAAGCTGCATTGTGTTCCTGCTGTGCATATCATCATGAAGGGAAGCAGTGTGGATTTTGACTTAGGAAGAGTAGAGTGTTAGAATCATTGTACAGGTAATTTTCTCTTTCATTGAAAAGGAGGGAGTTGAGGTATGATAGGGTAGGAGAGCTGCTGCAGTTCTCTCTGGCAGGACTGAATCTTGGATGAACTACATCATGTCTGAATCAGGAGTGAAGTGTCATCTCTCCCCCTGATTTTGTACTTAAACTAATGTTGTGGTACCAGTCAGTAAAGTTACAAGCATTACGAGTTTGCATTTAAAATCTGCTAATTTAAATATGAACACTAAAGTATATAGACATTTACCTAGAATATTCATTAATCTATCATTTAAAATCAAAAGCATGATGACATAGATTGAGCAAACAATATGGTTGGCTCTTTGGTTAGACAGGAAAGTACTAGTCAGAACTTCTAAGCTGCAGGTGCCTTCCTAATACACCCATGAAAAAACAAATGGAAGACATTTCTACATTTTTAATATCATGTTTCTACTTTATGCTTTCTGTAGGAGCCCGAATGGACGGTTTAAGAACCCAGTTATTTCAGACTATGCCCTCAGACTATTGGAAGCTAAGCAGTGGCTTATGGAGAAGCTGGTCTTTTCATAAAAGCAGGTACATTTAAAAAAAAATAGATGGCCAGTTATTAGCAGTGCTCTGCATTGCTATGGGAGGAAACTTTTTGCTTCTTTCCAGCTGTGTTTCATTGCCAAGGCCAATAGACGGAGCACTCTGCCTGTGGAAGATAGGACTCAAAAGTGACCACACCAGACTATTAAAGAGCAATATAGAGGAGCCTCATAGCACCCTAGAAAGATGGTGGTTGTGTTGCTAGGACATCAGATGAGGGTAGATTGAAAATATGGGAATCTTAAGGATGTGAAGGACTGTTCAAATGGAATAAAAGTTAGTCAGTGGTAATTGAGGGATTTTTATGCCGAAGCATATTTAGAAGAAATTGCAATGTACAAATTATTTTTGCACAAATATCCAGCTTTGTTTTGTTGTGTTGTAATTTCAGATAAGTGATGGGTAAGAGTTAATTATGCACCCACACCCAGGGTTCTTTCCTCCTTGATCCTGCAGTGGAGTCCATGTTCTTTAACCTCTGTTGCCAATGGTAATTCAAGCATTAACTTGGCTGAAGCACAAAGTAGGGGGTGGGGGGAAGATGCACTAGAAAGAAACAAACCCCTGTAAGATATTTCATTAGTTCTCAAATAGAGAAACTAAGGAAATCAAATGTGCAGTAAATTAGTCAGGCTTTAATTGTTCCCATTCCTCCCCCAAGCAGAACAGCATCCTTCTCTCTCTTGTTTCTGTTTTAATTGAAGCATAGTATGTCTGTGAAAACAGATTGCTCTCCAAGCTGCTACTTCCAAAGTTTTGCTAGTAAAAATCAGTGAAACTACTGGGTTGAAAAACTGTCTCTGTCTCTGAAAATCTCTGAAGACTTTAGGGCTTCTGGAGTATTATCATTTGTGTCAAATTAATGTATTGTTTAATTGATAGACATTTCGAAAAAGAAAATCTTCCAATCTGTCTTCCAGTGAATGCTTTCTGTAGGGAAAATATATTTTAAATAATAAATATTTAAAGTAAATTTTAAAATAAGCTAAAAGTATCACAAAATGTCAGTGTGCAATCACTTCTGATTTTTCTTGGTAGCGCTTGACATTTGGTTTCATACCGTATCACTCATCTGTGCATTATTACACAATGCACACCTTACCATATCTTATTGTTTAAGTTAATGTTAACATGTCATTGTTAATAAATGCATGTTTCTGTATATCTCCTCTACATATAGCAAAAAATAGGTTAGGACTAATACACCTTATGAAATTTTAGTCCAGATTTTCAGGTGGTCCATAATACAATGTATGGAAATGTGAATAAGGACACAATTTTGTACCGTTCATTTGATGTTATTAACTAAATCCATTAAAATGAAAACACTTTTTAAACAAAAGCTCATAATGTTCAGTGATTTATTATTAAAACACGAACAGCTAGACTACTGAAAAAATTGGCATATTTGAGACAAAATTATTGCTCATCTCTCACTTAAGATGAAATCTTTAATTGATCTAGTGTGTTTCATCATACTCTTTTAGTTCAGACACATGCTGTCCAGTTTAATGCTGTCTGTAATTTTGTTTAATATAAATGTGTATGTCTGCTTTCCAAATGTTTTAAATCAACTTTCACTAAACAACTGCCAGCAAGGCAGTCCATGAATAGATGTAAAACCAGGAGATAAAAGATTTTGGACCTTGGTAAAATAGGAAGAATATGTCCTCTTTGTACAGACTGGATAATTGTCCAAAGTTTTACAAATACATCATGCCTGCAAAAATATCTTGCTAGGGATTTGCTTGTCTAGTAATGGTGACACCTCATGTTTTAAACCCGAATCATCTCCCTTACATATTATTTCCATACAGGGGGACTGGAAGGCTCACAAGTTTTGATTCTTTGGTCAGGAACCATGATCTGCCTTTCTCCCAACTCATTGGCCATTTCTACACAGGCCACTTCCTTCGGCAGTGGCATGCTAATACACGGAGCGAAAGATGCTAATGAGGAGCAGATGCAAATTCCCTGTGCCTTATTAACATAACATCACCTGATTTGGAGTTGGGAAGAAGGGGCCTCCAGAAGAAGGACTTCCTTCCGGAAGCCCCCCCGGGGGCTGCACTTCTGCACGGCATTTTGGAGTCCGGAAGAACAGTCTTCTGGACTCCAAATCACGTGACATTATGCAAATGAGGCATGGAGAATTTGCATCCGCGCCTCATTAGCATCATTATCTCCATGTATTAGCATGCCACTTCTGAAGGAAGTGGCCTGTGTAGGAATGGCCATTGTGAGCATAAATGGGTGACTCAAGAGATCTACTGGAGGCCTGGGACATCTTTGTGAAGGCTGTATGCATCTGCAATTCTTCCCAACCCCTGTGCAGCGCAAGTCCTGGAAGAACCGCACTTCCAAACTCCTTTGGCGAGGCAGTGGGTGAGGGGGGCTTCGTACTGTAAAGGAGGGATGCAGTTATTTAGTGTTTGCATTCTAATATAATGGAAGCTATATTTTACAATGGAACATTCTAAGAATGAAGGTGTAAGGATCCAAACATGTACTAACTTTAGGAAAAGAACATCAGGGATGAAGTTATCAGTATGAATAGCTGGGAATGAATCAAGCTTTCGAAGAACTTATTTTCCACCAGGAATTCCCGCTCACTTGTGTATCATAACAGATCTTTTATTCCTTTGTGGAGCACAGAAGAGCAGAACAAAGTTTTCTTAAGGCATCTTATTGTAGTTTGATTTCTGGTAAATGATGAATACAGAGAGCAAGTAACTAAAAGAAGAAAAATAAAAGGTAAGTCAGAAGAGATAGTAGTATACACAGACTTCGCATAGGCATTAAAAATCCTAAGGAAAAATCTAAATAAAGGATGTAAAATTCCATTTAACAGGTTAACCAGTTAAATGCTAGGTTTAACTGGTTAACCAATTAAAGGGGGAGGGTGGCTGGGGAGGCTGCTCCAACCCATCTGGACTGGAGCAGCTCCTCTGCTGCGGACACAGGCTGCTCCAGCCTGTCTGGAGCAGCCCCCATCCATGACAGCCCAGCCCAGGAGCACTGGGGGCAGAGGTGATCCAGCTCAGCTGGAGCAGCCCCTGTAAACGGCAGGGAAACTGCTCCAGCCCTACTAATGAACTAATTAAACATTAACATCATTAATCTAAATCATAAAACTTTTAAATAACCTACTCTAAACAAGCAGGATGTTTTTTTTAATGTGGATATAAAGGTGTGTTGGGGCTTTTAATACATGTCAGTTGAGGATTTATTGGTTTTCAAGTGTGAGTTGCAAGAATTCTAGGAGAATGCAGTGTAAATGGATGAGTCTAAGAAAATATGGCATTTAAAAACCAACTTCATAATAAATTTCAACACATTTGAAAAACAGGAAAATTAACTCTTCCATATCAGTCTGATGGTGGAGGTTAGTGTGAAATGGAGATCAAATCATAGCTGTAGTTGCTGATCTTCACCTAGGGATGATGCAAGGTAATTGTTTGTGCTTATTTAATTCAGTCCATCAGCAAATTATGACCATAAATGTAGTGCTGACTTTCCTGCATGATCAAGTAGTTGTAGGACATTGACAATTAAGGACCTTCTCCTCTTCTCCTTACTCCCCATTTTTATCCCTTTAGTGTTCCACAATGAGCTTCCAGATAAAATGAAAGGATACTCATTAGATTTACTTTTGTTTGATGTGTGTTTATTTTTTTGGATTTTTATTCAGTCCTAAAAATTTAATTGCCAACATTTTTTTCAGAGAGAAACAAAAGTCATTCAATAGTACTCTTTGTAGGTAGTTTAAATAGGTATATATCATTTTATGTACTAGAGATGCTGGCCCCCATTCTGGCTGCCTCGTGGTGTTGCAGGGAGTGCATAGCTTATCTATTTACCTGCGAACTCCCCTTGTATAAGCTGAATCCCTGTGTGCATTTTCTACCTGTGCAGTGTGCTCTACTTTATACATATCGTACTGCAAGCAGTAGAACAGGGGTTCTCAAACTTCACCGCACAGCGACCCTCTTCTGACAGCACAAATTACTGCATGACGCCACAAAATAGTGTTGCCAGACATCCCGCAATGTGCGGGACACTCCTGCATTTCAATCAGAAGTTCCACATTCCAGATTTACCCACAGATGTCCCACAAGAGAATTATTGAATTGTGGTATAATGTTTGGTATCTATGGAACACCTGTATGAATAATTTTGGTGAGTTAATTGTGATGAAACGTTTTTTCTTTTAAATATTTTAAATGTGCCATGTAACCATTCTGAAAATCTGGCAACCCTGCCACCGAGGGGATCAAAGCCTGAGCCTGTTCAAGCCTTGCCACCTCAGGCATGGAGGCCAAAGCCCAAAGTCTTCATGCCTAGACCCTGCAGGTGGTGGCAGAAGAGGGTGTGCATATAAGCTAAGCCCTGCCACCTGGTCCTGAAGCCTTTGGGCTTCAGGTTGGCCCAGGTTGGTGGGGCTTGAGTTTCAGCTTTTGCCAGCAAGTCTAAAGCCATCCTCAGTGACTCTGTTAAAATGGGGCTGTGACCCACTTTGGGGTCGCAGCTGACCCAGGTTTTAGAACCTCTGCACAAGAGTAAGATCGCTAAAGATCTTGTGGCTAAACTTAAAGGCCTGCTTTACAGTCTCTTCCTCAGCCTTTATTTTACCCATAATATAGTTGATCACACTGGGTGTGTCTACATGGGCACAAATCTTCAAAATAGCCATGCTAATGCCTATTTGGAAGATTACTAATGAGGCACTGAATTGAATAGTCATCGCCTCATTAGCATTAGGATGCTTCCGGCCACGGCGCTTCGAAAGTGCCACTTTCAAAAGTTCATGGCTACACGGGGGTCCTTTTTGAAAGGACCCCACACCTTTCGAAATCCCCTTATCCTGCTCACTGATCGGAAAGGTGCTCACTGATTTCGAAAGGTGTGGGACCCCGTGTAGCCATGCGGAGCTGCGTGCTTTCGAAGCGTCCTAATGCTAATGAGGCGCTGAATATTCAATTCAGTGCCTCATTGGTAATCTTCAAAATATGGCTATTTCGAAGATTTGTGCCCATGTAGACACAGCCATAATGAATGATCCTTCCTCCATTTGGCTGCCAGGCATCCATATTATTATCCCACTTTTGTTTTTCACTCATTGTTCCCTTCCTTACTGTCTGTTTCTGCATGCTGAAGCTCTACTTGCCAAAAAGTGAATTCCCCCTTTTTCTCATGAGACCCTTCCCTGTTCCATGCCCCTTCCAAAGCTTAAGCTCATGACTGTATCATGCAACTGCTCTACCCTTAATTTTTTAGAGCCAGTTTTATCTCTAAATCCTGTCAGTTCTTCTTAGGTATATCTCCAAAATCTATCCCATTTTGTGTCCAGCTCTGCCCATTACTTTGTCCGTGCTTCATGTGCTACCTTATGGTTGATAAGTTGTGGTAAATATTCCCATGCTGTTGGGTTATGCACAGAAATAAGACAGAATTCCTGTTCTAAAGCCTTACCATCTAAAAACCTTGATTCTAGTCTCTCTTTCACCTCACTTCCCTCTAGGCTAAGTAGTGTTCGTATGTATCTCCTCTTCCTCTCCTCCTTATATAACTGTACCATTGCTTTCTAAAGTCTCTACCCTTCCTTCCCAACTCCTTGTGTAACCAAGGCAAACTTGACCTCACCTTTTCTAGGAAATTTCTGTTCAACAAGCTCACCTTTTTCACAGCTGGACTTTGACCAGCCCAAAAGTCAATGTGGCTCTATCTGAAAACTTCTGAAAACTTAGTCTGGTTGTCTCCTTAGTTAATTTAAAAAAAAAATCTGTCCTTTCTCAGAGTGTCTGTGGATAGGTGGATTTTTATCAGTTCAGCATTTACATTTCACCCCAGATTTCCACTGAGTGGTCCAGTAAAAGCTTACTATATCAGTACAATGTGGTATAACATAGTTTGATTTTTCTTTGTGGAGCAAGGACCAAACAGTGTTATCAACCCATGTTACAAAACCATGTTTTTGCCTTGTGAAAATTAGAACAAGGATCTGACTGAGGCAACTAAGTTCACAAATGATGAAGTCATTTTATAAAAATGTTTTAAAAATGCACCTAAGTCATATACTCCAGATATGTGGATGTGACTATATCTGGTAAACTATGCATTGAAATTGCATGGTTACACATGCAATTAAAATTATGAATTTTACAAAAAAATTTACACATTCAGTTAAATGTACGTCTTAGAATTAACAGTTCTTTGTGTTTGAATTATGCTGGTAAAGTTAGATTTCAAATACAAAGGGTTCAGCCATTCATGCAATTAAAATGTTCATCATACAACACTGAAATTAACTTAAAAAACATAACAGGTTATTTTTTTAAATAATTCTTGGGGTAGGTCCTCAGCTGCAATCAATTGTCATAGCGTACCTGAAGGCAATGAAGTAAATTGTATTTTCCAAAGCGAAGTGCTTGCTGGATTTGTGTGAATGTAAAAAACAACAGAATTTAGCCATTTCTCTTTCTTCAGTGCTCTCCATGTGTAAGTGTAATGTTTATTAATATTATCTGCCTTTACTCTCATCCAGGGAACAATGAAGGCCTTTAATATTCAATGCAATGCCTTACTAGAAAAGAGCTCTTTGTTTTCTGCACCACAAGTTGCCTTTGTTATATACAAAGAATTCCCAAAGAAATCAATGAGCGTTCTGCATGTGTAACATTGATAGGCTAATTGAAGGTCTGGTTTGTTAGTTCATAGCTAAATGGTCTTGGCATTGGGATTTACATATCCAGAGCCATTGAAACCTTGTAATCATGCATACTAGGCTCAACTCTTCAACTTTGGAAGCTGAATATGTGTGGTAGTTCCAGTCCTGTGCCCACTGTATTCAGTGGGGATCTTTCACTGGTTAGCCTCATTGTATGCAAGCTTTTGGAGTGAGAATTTACAAATGGGGACCCAGCCTGTTCTGCATAAATATTAAAGATCCTATTACACTTTTTCATGAGACAAAACATGCCTGTTTGTACTCAAGCAACATTTCTCCTCCTTTGTGTTCTGTATATCATATCACTTGGTTGCAAGAATGGTTGTATATTGGTGATGCTGCTGTTATTTAGGCCCCAATCCTTTAAACCGATCTGCATGTTTAAACCTGAAACGCATAGTCCAAAGGTCAGTGGGGATATGTGGCAGCACAAAGGTCTGAATCTACTTGGAGAACAAGGACTATTCTTTGAAAAGTATTTTGAGAGCTCCCTTAATGAAAGGTGCTGTATAAGTGTAAGTGTAGCTTTCATTGTTTTATTTTGCCTTATGATTTGACTGGCTTGCTGCAGCTCTAGGCACCTTCACAAATTGCAGCGTACACCAAGTAAACTGAAATAAATATGCCAAATTCTGAGGCAGGATTTTCCCTTCCTATGGTAATTTTATACAATCATAAGGTAACAAACATGTTTCATGTTCTAGAAATAAAAATAACTGACACTGTCCTCCATGTAATATATTATTACAGAATAAGATTTTACCTTGTATGTTTTATGAATTTAATCCATTTTTTTCTTGTTCTTTTAACTGTGTAACTGATCCATTTTTTGGTAATTGTTTTCTGTTCAGTTTGTTGATCTAATGACACTTTTGCTCAAGCTGGCCATAGCTTATAGAAAAAATACAATGTCTGCTTTCTGAAAACAATGTACAATATGGATCATTCTAGAAGGCTTTTCCTATATAATCCAATGAGGGGATGGACGGGTTGCACATGGGGACAATGCAGTGCCTGCCAGTCTTTACAGTTGTTATCCTGCTTGTAGAATACTTAAAATTTCACTGTAAGGACAGGTATAAAACCCCAGTCCTCTTGCTCCGAAAACATAGCTTCCTGTCACTTGAACTTAAGGAGTATCTCTTTTAGCAGCATAGGGCCTGTGACAGACAGGTCTGATTTGTCCAGTACACGGCAGTAGTCCATGTATGCTCCCTAGTTCTTTTCAGTGCCATGTATAAGGGGCCCGATTCTGTACTGGGAGTATATACAGTAATCGGGAGCATGCTTTTAGCCAACTCGCGTATCCCATCTTATCTGACAGAATGGGTGTGTCTTCACGGAGCAGTGCACTTGAATTATAACTCAGGTGTTACCCCTAACTAGGCTTCAGTCCATTTACAAAAGTCTCTAGATGGAGTTAAGTGGTGCTTTAAACTTAATGTATAAAATTTGGCTGATAGTTGCTGGGGAAAAGAGAGAGAGCTGAAACTGGAGAGCAGATGATGCTCAATGTAGCCATTCAGTGGGGATATTGCAACTCTAGTTACAAAAATTTATCAACAAGTAATCCAGTCACTCTATGCTGCTAAGCCAGTTGTGCTTTGTTCCTGCAATGTTGTTTTGAAGTATGGTTGTTCTTCCTCAAGATAGCTTGAGTACAGTAAAGTAGTAGTTATTACCTTATGGTAACTGGAGCTTCTTCAGGATATGTGGCTCCTACTGTATTCCACTGTGCATGTGCACACGTATTCCTGTGTGCCCAGAGTCAGAATTCTTGCAAGCTGTGTCTCTTACTCCACATGAGCCTTGCTTCCCTTGTGCTGTCAAATGAAGGAATAAAGGGTAGAGTGGACCGATCACTTCATTTTCTTCTCTGCTGTGTATCTATTAAAGATGCAAATCAGAAGAAGATGAGGCTAGTGGAATACAGATTGGGACCACACATGTCAAAGAACCTCCAGTTATTTTAAAGTGAGTCACCATCTTTTTGAGTATTGGTCATAATAAGAATTCAGTTGTAAAAAGCCGATAAGCAGTGCACAAGTAGGAGCAGGGGACAATGATGGAGATTATCCCTCTAGTGTATTTACAGGGCACAAATACCAAGAAGGGAGAGGAGTTATTAAAGTCAAGCACCAATGTTAAACTGGCCATTACCAAATGAAGGCTTGAAATTAGATGACTATTTCGAGCCATTAGAGGAGCGATGTCCTGTAACAGTCTTCCAAGGAAAGGAGTGGGGGCAAAGAAACAAACTGGTTTCAAAACTGAGCTTGAGAGGCTTATGGAGGGTATCGTATGAAACTGCCTACAATGACGTGGTACATCTGTGAATGCTAGTAGCAAAGATCCCCAAAAGCCAGAGATGATACATTAGATGGCAAGGGCTCTGAGTTAATAGAGAAAATTCTTTCCCACATGTCTGGCTGATGGGTCTTGCTGACATGCTCAGGGTCCATCTGATTGGCATATTTGAGGTCAGGAAGGAAATTTTGTCCCAGTCAGATTGGCTGAGACTAGGATTTTTTTCATCTTCCTCTGCAGCCTGGGTTTCTTGCTGGTGTAAATCTTATTAAGTGGTGAAGTTTTTGAAACTTTGTCTTTAAATCATGATTTGAGGACTTCAGTAACACAACCAGAGGTTATGGGTCTGTTACAGGACAGGACGGCTGAAGTTCTGTGGCCTGCAATATGCAGGAAGTTCGACTCAATGTGTGAGTCAATGAGATGGCACAGCCTTTTTGAGAATTGCTATCCTACTGGATCCCTCAGCAGGGGAGTTTTTGCATAACAAGTGGATGGAATTCCACATTTACAAATGTCAAGTAAGAATATTTCTTGGAGCAGTGCCACTAAAAGTTGTTTGTGCTTTGTGCTCCTGTACAATGAGCTCTCACCCTGTGAGGGGGAGAAAGGTGCAGCCATTGGTGACGGCAGGATACAGCTCAAAAGCCTCTGGGAGAATACAGTTTGACCTTGGGCTCATTCTGCGTATGTCATTGATGAGCCCTTGGCCATTATCTTTGAAAAGTCGTGGAGATCAGGAGAGATCCTGGATGATTGGAAAAGGGCAAATGTAGTACCCATCTTTAAAAAATGAAATAAGGATGATCCAGGGAACTATAGGCTGGTCAGTCTTACATCAGTCCCTGGAAAAATCATGGAGGGGGTCCTCAAGGAAGTCATTTTGAGGCACGTGGAGGAGGGGAGAGTGATCAGGAATAGTCAGCATGGATTCATGAAGGGCAAGTCATGCCTGACCAATCTGATTAGTTTCTACGATGAGATAACTGGCTCTGTGCATAGGGCAAAATCGCTGGATGTGATTTATCTTGACTTTAGCAAAGCTTTTGGTATGGTCTTCCACAATATTCTTGTCAGCAAGGGAAAGGAATGTGGATTGGATAAATGGACAGTAAGATTGATAGAAAGCTGGCTAGAAGGTCAGTCCCAGTGGATGGTAATCAATGGCTTGATGTCAGGATGGTGGTCAGTTTCTAGTGGAGTGCCCCAAGGTTCAGTTCTGGGTCCTGTTCTGTTCAGCGTATTAATCAATGACCTGGATGGGGGGTTGGATTGCACCCTCAGCAAGTTTGTGGATGACACTAAGCTAGGGGGAGAGGTAGACACGCTGGAGGGTAGAGATAGGGTCCAGAGTGACTTAGACAAATTGGAAGACAGGGTCACAAGAAATCTGATGAGGTTCAATAAGGACAAGTGCAGAGTCGTGCACTTGGGCCGGAAAAATCCCAAACATTGTTACAGGCTGGGTCTGACTGGCTTAGTAGTAGTTCTGCAGAAAAGGACCTGGGAGTTGTAGTAAATGAGAAGCTGGACATGAGTCAACAGTGTGCCATTGTAGCCAAGAAGGCTAATGGCATACTAGGTTGCATCAAGAGGAGGGTTGCCAATAGATCCAGGGAAGTGATTATTCCTCTTTATTCAGCTTTGGTGAGGCTGCATCTGGAGTACCGTGTCCAGTTCTGGGCCCCCAATTATAGGAGGGATGTGGACACACTGGAGAGGGTCCAGCGGAGGGCGACCAAAATAATTAGGGAGCTGGAGCATGGGACCTATGAAGAAAGATTGAGGGAATTGAGTCTGTTTAGTCTGCAGAAGAGAAGACTGAGGGGGGATTTGATAACAGCCTTCAACTTACTGAAGGGAAGTTGCAAAGAGGCTGGAGAGAGGCTGTTCACAGTGGTCACAGATGGCAGAACACAGAGCAAGGGTCTCAAGTTGCAGTTGGGAAGGTCCAGGTTAAAAATTAGGAAAAACTTTTTCACTAGGAGGGTGGTGAAGCATTGGAATGGTCTACCTAGGGAAGTAGTGGAGTCTCCATCCCTGGAGGTGTTTAAGTCTTCGCTTGACAAAGCCCTGGCTGGGCTGATCTGATGGGGTTTGGTCCTGCCTTAGACAGGGGGCTGGACTTGATGGCTTCTTAGCTCTCTTCCAGTTCTACTGTTCTATGATTCTAAGGAAGGAGGTCTATATGAGCCTGTTCCTTACAGAGCATGTCATAAATCAAGGCAGTGATGTCTCCTCCCTCTTCTTATGCATCTGGTTTCAGGAAAAACACAGATGAGTGGATTGACTGATACATATGAAACTCCAGTACAGCTCTGAGGTTAGATTTTAGACATGGCTGTGAAGAGACTTTGTCTTTCCATAATATAGTGTATGGAGAATCCACCATGAAAACTCTCAACTCACTCATTCTTCTGGCTGAGATGGTGGCCACAAGGAGTACAATTGTCATTGATAAGAGGCATAGAACATGTAATTAATGGTTCAAAGGGAGGCTTAATGAATGACAGAAGTATGATGTTTAAATCCCAGTGAACATAAGAAGGGACATGCTTTGTTAGACCAGTGGTCCATTTAGCCCACTATCCTGTCTTCAGACAGTGGCCAATGCCAAGTGACCCAGAAGGAACAAACAGAATAAATAATCATCAAGTGAGCCATACCCTGTAACCCATTCCCAGATTCTGGCAAATGGCGGTTAGGGACACTATCCTTCCCATCCTGACTAATAGCCATGGATGGACTGATAGTTCATGAAATTTATCTAAATCTTTTTTTTTTTTTTTAAACGTGTTAAAGTCTTGAGCTTTACAACATTCTCTGGCAAGGAGTTCCATAGGTTGATTGTGCAGGTGCAAAAAAGTACTTCCCTTTGTATGTTTTAAACCTGTTGCCTATTAATTTCCTTTGACCACCTCCCTAGCTCTTACAGAAAGGAGTAAATAACTGTCTTACTGTCTCTTCTTTTCCTAATGTTTGCTTTTTTGGCTGCTGCTGCACATTGAGCAGATGTTTTCAGAAAGCTATCCACAATGACTCCAAGAGCTCTTTGACTGTGTCTAGACTAAAGGGTTTTGTTGATAAAACCCATGGAGCCTTCAGATTCCCAAGACATTCTGTTGATGGCACTATTTACAACAGCTGTATGCTGCTCCCCACAAGAAATAATACCTCTGTCCACAGAGATCTGTTGGCAGCTGGTCTGAAAGTTCTGTGGGGCCCGCTGTTGACAGGGCTTCTGGGACACTGGGCAGCCCTGTCTGCTCTGCTTCCAGTTGGCTGTTTTGTTGAGAGAGCAGCCAGCTTCACAGTCTGGCCAAAATCTGTCGACAGAAGTTTTGTCAGAAGTTCTCTTGATGGAAGGGAGAAGTATTCAATTTGTTGACAGAAAGGCCAAGTGACTTGCCCAAAGCTGTTTGGAAAACCAGTGGCAGAACCAGGATAAGGAACCATATATTGCTGGTTCCATTTCACATGATTTTTCAAGTTATCTACTTTTTGCTGGTCAATATAATTGCATTTGAATGTATTGTTACTGATGTCTAAAACCCCTTTTGAAAGAGGAATGCAAATGAGGGAAATTGAAAATGCAAATAAAGGGCTGATTTACAAATCTTGCTCTTCATTTGCATAATCTCATCTGATTGCTTTTTCAGAAGAGATTTAAAAAAAAACATAGATGGGATTCTTTTGAAAAAAATTTGTTTTTGACAGAACCCTTATTCCTGAAAAAAATGAGGTTTACAGGGTTCTTTCTGACTTTAAACATGCCTTTTCCAGTTGCAGGTACTCACTGAGGTTTGCCACTTGCCACTCATCCTCAACTCTGCAGCATTTCAACAGGTTTACTGGGGTGATTGTGCTTTCTGCAAGCAGGGCTCCTAGGATAATTTTACGAGTCTGAAATATTAGTCAGGCTAAGCACCATGTGATTGTTTGTATTAATTACATCATCTCATTGCATTGCAGTGATGTACACAGAAGAACTTCATACATATTTAGTAAACAAAAAGACTTTATGTACAGCAGGACTGATTCTCTGCCCTGTAACACTGGCTTTATACCATTATAACTTCTGGAATAACCAGTTACGCTGGTGTATAGCTGGTATCTCAAGAAATCTAGTTAAGAGGGTCAAATTCAATCTTTCAGTTACTCCAGGGAAACTGCAGGCATATTTTGTGCGCTTTTTACTCTTTTTCAGCAGTAAGTCTTAACATTTTAATTTGAAGAACCATTCTGGACATTTTAAGTGAGCACCTAGAAATGTAAAGGCTGCTGCACCACACCCTCCCAGCCCAATGAGCCACAGTTTGTTCTTTTCTGTCTCACCTGAGCCCTCCTCCTTTTCTGGGTTGGTGTGTGTTTTTGTAGCAATCAATAACATTAAAGTTGTCTGTGTTTTTGCATGTGCCTCTCATTTGCATCCATGGGGTGGCAGGGGCAACTGCATCCCTTCCATCCTATAACAGCATTGTTTGTTGTTGTGTTTCTAAAACTTGTGGCTCAAGGAATAGTTCAGTGGTTTGAGCACTGGCCTGCGAAAGCCAGGGTTGTAAATTTAATCCTTGAGGGCCCATTTAGGGATCTGGTGTAAATAAATTTAAAAAAAAGGAGGGTTCTTGGATCTGCCAAGAGGGCAGGAGAATGGACTTGATGATCTCCTGAGGTCCTTTCCAGTTCCAGGAGATGTGTATCTCCATATATTATTAACTTGTGGCTTTGAGGGAAAAAAAATCATATGTAAAATGGGTACTAATAGAAGTGACTAGTATGCATCAAGAGAAGTTCAGGATGGAATAGTTCAGAGATTCTCACCCAGAGATCCTCTGGAGGGATACAAGCAGGTTTCAGGGAGTCCTCCAGAATAAACCAGAGGGGAAGCCCAGCATTAGACTCCCTGGGGCCCAAGACAGAAAGCCAAAGCCAGAGCTGAAACCAAAACGAGTTTCATGGAGCCCCATGTGACTTGGAGTTCCAGGCAGTTGCCCTGTATCCTAACACCAGCCCAGTCTTTTAATCTACTGAATATGCAGAAGAAAGTTGCTGTGGCACAGTTGGACTGTGGAGTTTTTATAGTGTGTTGGGAGTCCTTAAGAAAGAAAAAGGTTGAGAACCCCAGTTTAGAATAGAGTACTGGAGAGGTTGCAATTTAGAGCAGGAAGGTTGTATTCAACCAGTGTGGGTAACAATTTCATGTAGGAATGTGTGCAGGGGCAAATATGTTGCCTAACAAACTCTAGGGACAGTAGAGGGCATGGAAGGGATGGGGCAGCATATTTGCCCTTGTGCAGACTCTGCTCTCTTTTGATTCTTTGGGCAGCATAACCACTCCTCGCATGCTCTCTTGCCTCTATTGGCCATCAGGTCAATTAGCTGCACCTCCTCATCCTTCTCAGCCTACTACTTGTGGTCCCCATTAGGTAGCAGAACCTCCCCCAGAGCCATTTCATCTATAGGACAAGGTGGGATGGCCATCCCATGTCCCAGGGCAGCAGCCCCACTTATCCTGTGGATGGGAAAGGTGGGGGTTACCTGAAATAGGATGGGGGCAGCAGAAAAGGGTTCCTCCCCTCCCCCGCCCCCCTCCCTTCCTCCACACTCACCCTATGTGGCATGAGCAGCAGCCTGCTCCACTCTACTGCAACCTCCCAGCCTGCTGAGTCCTGCTGCTTCACAGCAGCAAGAAGCAACCTCCACTGCCAGTCATCCATGGAGAAGTGGGACTCAGTGGGCAGGGAGGGTGTGGTAGAGTGGGGCACACTGCTGCTCCTGCCACGTGATTAGTGCGGAGGCAGGGAGGCAAACCCCCGTTGCCAGGCTGGTCGGGGAAAGAGGCAGGGGTAGGGTCATTGCCCTGGGCCTTGCTACCCCCTTGGACAGCCCTGGATGCTGCTGCTCACTCTCCACACTCTGCTGCCCTAGGGGCCCCTAGCTGACATACCCATCCCTTCCCACATACCCTGTTCCCTTACTGGCCCATAAGAAGCATGGCAGCCATTCCCCACCTTCTTCTTCCCATAGGGGCTCTTCAGCAGCATGGCCAGGTGTGCCTTCTCCCTCCCTCTGCAGCCCTGTTGGCCCTGTGGCAGTACAGTGGCACCTAGCCTTGCTGTCTGCTGCTGCTAGTGGCTGAGGAGAAGCAGAGCTGCCCCGGCCCATGCCCTCTGCTGCCCCAGGGCCAGCTGGATGCTCCTCCGACACTTTCCTACACTCTCCGTTTCCCCAAGTGACTGAAAGACAGCTTTATTAAATCACTCTATTAAATAGGAATGGTAAGTGTTACACCCAGCTTCATGTTTTAAGGTTTTGTTTTCTTTTGTCACCATTTGTTTTCTTTATTTTCTCTGGTGTCAAGTTTAATTATTATTCTTTTCTAAGTACATCAAAGTTTGTTTTACTGTAAGTGCTCGGAAGCATTATGCACTTTTCAGGAGTGGAGGTTTAAGATATATCTAGTAAACTAATAAACCTGAGTGACTGGTGGTGTCAGGGAACTGACTCAAAGCCAGGAACAAACCATTCCCCGAACCCCAATGAAAAATTAACAGTCAAGAGTGTGGCTTGTGATAATATCAGTGTCTTTGGCTCTGTGCAGAACAGTCCTTTTTAATTCCAGTATGTTAAGTAAGATTTTGCACCTGTAGTCAGTTTTTTAAAGTGAAGGATGGGTGGGGTGGAAATCAGAGAAATAAGACGGGAAGAGGTTTTCAGGCTGTGAGGGGGCACTTTCAGTACAGAGGAAAATCACATGTATTGCATTTCATAATATCATACAGTGAAATAGTGAGGACTTGACAGTTTTATCATCTTTACAGTTTAAAGGGAATAAAATAGGAAATTTCTCCAGCTCAAGTTGCTATTTTCCACAATACCTTTATGTGAGCATATAAACTATATATTGAAATGTCATTTGTCTCATATCCAAATGGTACAAAATCATACAAGCAGCTATTTAAAATGTATGCCTTTCACCTCCTTCAGTACTGCAATGAATAGACACATTGTTAGTATAGTTAATTAGGTTAAAGAGAATGGAGTGGCTGTTCTAAATAACTGGAATAACTTTGCATTTTTATGATAAATATGATAAGTTCTTCAACAGCAACAGAACCATAGAAATTGGGTCCAGTAGGTCCTTAGGATGACATCACTGAAACTTACACCAGTATTTAGAGAAATTAAAGCTTTATTTGTGGGTGTACACTTTATTTTTACGCTTTCATTTTGTTGTAGTAGAAATACATTTTATTAAAATCTAGGGGAATAGTCCTAGTGTAGCTAAGTCCTAAGTTGTGGTTATGAGCTATTGCAGTTGCATGTTCAATTTCTGTGATTTCCTGTGCTTAGCAAGGTTAGTGTATAAAGTGTGCTATCTAAGCACTGGTCAGCTCCTCAGTGAGATGAAATTGTGTATACTTGGTTGAACTTTTGGTTTATTTGTTTTAAATGGGGGGGGATTGGTTTTTATATAAAAGTAGTTTTTGCATCAAAATGGAAACCTCTGGGGGAAATATCTTTCTCTGCCTATGTTTTTCAGTTTTTTTATTGCAAATCCATAACCCATTTTTTCCCCACTTTTTGGTAATCAAAAGCTGAAGACAATGTGGATTTTTGCCAAAATTTTCTGATTTTAAGCCCAAAAAATGGTTTCTGAATCTTGTATTTTATAAGAAAACCTCATAAAACTGTGAAGAAAACATAAAAATTGATTTGGTTTTGTCAAAAAAAATTGTAGGAACAAAAACCATTTCCTTATCATTTCATTACCTGTCTTGGTTGAGGAGAGGCATCTTCATTGTTTCTAATAATACACTATCTGATTAGCCAGCGTTTAAGAGAACAAGGTCGCAGCATTGGGTTTGCAGCATTGCCCTCTGTCTACCAATGTGGTTTAGAAACGTGTTGTCATTATCCTGTGCCATACAGCTCCATCTCCACCAGGTAACAGCTGTCTTCACCTGGCACATGGGGCTACAGAAACATGTCTGTAGTTCTATGAAAATTTTAGTCTGCTCTGTGCTCAGCTCAAACTAAAACTGCACTCGAAGTACTTAGGTCCTTAGTCTTCACTCAGTCCAAATTCGAGAAATTCAATGGGAGTAGAATGAATAAGGTCTTCAGAATTCAGGGCTTGCTGGTGGTCCCAGGTCTAGGAAAGGTAGTCAGTGTCCCAGCTAAATGTTAGGGGGAACAGATTGTTTAGCTTACCCACTTAACACAGGGTAACAAACTTCCTTGGGAGAATCAGAATGACCAGAGGAGTCATTACCTTTTCCTTCAAAAAATATTAATTCTGACTGTAGAACCGGAGCATTCTAATACCAATTTCTACTTCAACAACATTTATCTCAACTGTTGGTTATTCTTGATACAAATTATACATGCAAATTGATGGAGTCTAAATTAGCTGTTACCACTCAAACTGATCTTGGAGTCATTGTGGATAATTCTCTGAAAACATCCACTCAGTGTGCTGCAGCAGCAGCATTCAATAAAAAGCAAAAAGAATGTTGTGAATCATTAGGAAGAGAAGATAAAACAGAAATTATATTGCCTCTATATAATGCGTGGCATACCCACATCTTGAACAGTGTGTGCAGATCTGATTACATCATCCTAAAAAAAAGACATATTGGCACTGAGAAAGGTACATAGAAATGATGAGGAATATGGGACAGGTTCCATATGACGAGATATTAATAAAATTGGGACTTTTCAGCTTGGAAAAGAGATGTTTAAAGTGGGAGGAGGATATGACTGAAGTCTTGAAAATCATGATTGATGTGGAGCAAGTGAATAAGGAAGAGTTATTTACTCCTTCCCATAACCCTAGAAGTAGGGGCCACTAAATGAAATTAATAGGTAGCAGATTTTAAATTAACAAAAGGCAGTACTTCACACAGTGCACAGTCAACCTATGGAACTCCTTGCCAGATCATATTATGGTCAAGAGTATAACTGGGGTCATAAAAGAGCTAGATAAAACCATGGAGGAGAAGTTAATCAATGGCTATTAGCCAGGATGGACAGGGAAGGTAGCCCAACTCTGTCAGAAGCTGGAAAGGGGTGACGGAATGTATCACGATTTTTTTATTCTGTTAATTCCCTCTAGGGCACCTGGCATTGGACACTATGAGAAGACAGGATCCTGGGCCAGATGGACCTTTGGCCTGACCCCATATGGCCATTTTTATGTTCTTATATTTTCTCTATTTGGTAAAATAAACTTAAAAAGCTCAACCGTCTCAGGAACAGTTCACCATGTGCTAGTACTAGTTCATTATCTTCTGACACAGAGTTCTTACAACTTGTTCTCTGATACAAGTTGTACTGTACTTGTTATTACGGTGCAATATCTGGTTCCTGAAAATATTTTCTGTAGATCTTAACTCTGTGAGGCTTAAAACTGAGGTTTCTGAACATTCCAGGCCATTGTAATATCACCTTATTTTAGCAATGTACTGAAAATAAAATTACAAAAAGTCTAGTAGGTATTGGGACCCTGGCTGCTTTTCACTTTAATTTTGGGGATAAACTTTAATCTTTAGGTCCAATTTTAGACTTTTAAAGGACAACAGTAGCCAAATTGGACACATTTAAATTGAGTCTCCTGATCCAAGCCATTCATTTCTATGTTGTTTTATTCTTAACTGCTAAGGACACTGTCAGCTCTGACGCAGAACTACAGATTGAGCCTCTCTAATCCGGCACCCTCAGGACCTGACTAGTGCTGAACAAGAGCATTTCCTGGACCACAGGAGATCAAGATTATCTCTAGCAGCATTACCAACACTTTACTGCTTACTGGGATCTTACAAAACATTAGCTGCATCTACACTTGCATTCCTCTTTTGAAAGAGGCATGCAAGTGACAAAATCAAAAATTCAAATGAGAAAGACTTACATCTGGCACCTCATTTGCATATTCTTTCAAAAGAAGAAAGGGAGGAGTGTAGACACTGCTCTTTTGGAAGTACACCCCATCTTTGAAAGAATCCTTCTTCCCATGCTTATGTAAATCTGCACCTCATTTGCATTTTTGATTTCCCTCATTTGCACACCTCTTTTGAAAGAGGAATGGAAGTGTAGACACAGCCATTTTGAGGTAAATTACAGCTAAATAACCCCACAAAACACTGTGAGCGAGTACTTGGGGCTGTAAACAAGCTCTGTGGAACCACAGGAAACTTGGCTACCCTTGTGAGTGGTCATCCAGCTAAGTAAAACCATGCCAGACTATGTATGTTGCCAGACTAGAGAAGTTCAACCTGTATTTTTAGTACTGAGATCATTTTATAAGCTTGTCCAGAGTGAGACACTTATCTTATTTTTTATATTTTAATAGCTATTTTCCTCTTCAAAATAGAGCTGTTGCAGAAGAGAATAATTAACTAATTTCAACCTACATTTTATTTTGTTTTAAAGATAAATGTGTTTTGAGTGAGCCCATTTGTTTTTTATACCTGTTGTTTAAAAGACATTATAAGGCTGTTATAACACTGTAAGTTACTCCTGAGTGTCTGTCTGTCTTGATAAAGCACAATTCTTTTTAAAAAAAAAAAAAAAAAAAAAAAAAACTCTGATAAGAAATTAATACAGAGATTGCAGTTTTCAAAGAAGTTTAAGGCACCCACTGCAACTGGAATTTAAAGGGAGCTGGATGGCTAATTTCCTTAGTCCCCCTTTGAAATTCCCAGCTTTAAACTACAGCTATTGTTTATACAAGTGCATGTAAGGAAATCTATTCTGCTGTCTATACTGCTGCACCTCACTGACATATCCATGTATAAATTAAAGGTATCTTGAAGTTTTACATGCCAGCATCTAGAGGTTTGCCCAAGTTCTTCAAGGCTCTACAGGGCAGATAAAAATCTCCACAGAGAGCTGCCAGCCAGGAGCAAATTGCAGGATCAAGTTAAATAAAATTTTGCATTTGTGTAAGCTTTTGCAGGATTGGGTCAAATATTTTTAATAATCTAAAATTTTAAGTTTAATAGTTTTTTTTTCCCCACCTCTAATATCTATATTACAGGGATTTTTGTTTCTAAACTAAATTTAGCATAGTCTTCCTGTGCATATGTTGTTAAAAACACAATTTAAGACTCAGCATCTGTGCCTACTTAAATAAATAGCAGAAGTTCTATTGAATGAGAATGCAGGAGGGGAGCTAATACACCCTATTAACAAGTTGTTAGACAAGATATTCAATAACCTCACTATCTCTACCAAAAGGAAAGCTAAACTCTAACCATTTGCCATTTACACATCCACCGTAGTGACACATCACAGGGCCTGCTCATATCATACATACCACCCAAGGCTCATTCACTTACACATCTAGTAGTGTGATATATGCCATTTTGTGCGAGCAATGCCCCTCTGCCATATACATTGGACAAATCAGACTCTCTATGCACTTTACTTATGAATACTTGCTAAAACAAGGGACACGCATACCTACCTTTGCTCACTAGATGACTGAACTCCCCACAGCTCCAACACACTGTAGCCTGAACTCCTGCTGGTCCTGCAAGTCCAGCTCACGGCAGCCTGACCTCTCCACTAGCTCTGCAGCCTCAACCAACCACAGCCTGACTGCCCCCTGCCGGCTCCACAGCCCCAGCCCTCCATGGCCCCAACCTGCCACAGCCAGACCCACTGCAGTCTGAGCCCCCTGCTGGCGCCCACCTGCCACAGCCTGACCACCCTGCTGGCTCTGTAGCCCCAACCAACTACAGCCTTACTGCCCTACCCACCATAGACCAATCTGCCACCAGGTTTTCACCCTTCCTCCTGCTCATGGCCCCAAACTGCCCCCAGCCTTTAACACTTTCCAATCCCCCCTCCCAACCCAAGGTTCACTTAGCTTTCAAAAGCAGTGCCACGTGCTGACTCTCCTTTGCTGAATTAGGAGCACTTGGAACCAATCAGAGTCTTTTATGTGTATTTTAATGGTAATTCAGTGTTCCTCTTATGAGTTTTTGCCTTGGAGCAGAAAGTTGGGAACCAATTGTGCTGGTGTAGTGAGGGATGAGTGTACACCCTGATTGAATTAGTCCGATGTAACACTCCCGTCTCTGTATCTCTTTCTTTCCCTTCATGGATATGATGAAGTGAGTTGTACCTCAGGAAAGCTTATGCAATAATATAATTAATAAGTAAGGTGCTACTGGACTGCTTATGGTTCATGCCCCATCCAAAGCTTGTTGAAGTAAGCAGAGCTTTCCTTGCAGCCCTAAAGGTCAGCAAACTATGGTTTGTTCATGTCAACCGGAAATGATCACAAAAATTAAAAGGTTTCTGTAAGCTACATCAGTGATATGTGACTGACACACAATTTTGGGTGGACTGGTGAATAGTTGGTGTCCCAAGTTTAAAAAAATGCTCTTCTGTTTTCTGTATTAATCTAAAATCACTTGCAAGATTTTCTTGAGTTTGCTTTCTTGTTAAGGTTAGCTAGTTTGGACTTGTGCGCAACCTTGATTGTATCCTTTATTGTTTTATTAATCTAAAATTTTACACAGTAAAGGGGCCAATTTGATTATGCTGTGCTTTGACAAAGTTATGTTTTCTCTTATTAGGAGTATAAGATGAAGTTTTTATTGCTAGTGAGAGGCATTTGAAATATTACAATTCTACACCGGGCTTTTAAAACGGATTCCAATTTTATCCAGCTAATATGTAATTAAGCAAACACCATTTTTTCAAAATCACGAGAAATAGTGGAAGAAGCAGAAATGCTAAGCACATAACTGTCAGTATTCCCCTTTCTTGCTGATGTTCCCAATACTACTTACAGGAACGGAAACTCAGACAAGAGCCAATAGTTAAGCATTATATGTTTTTAAAATACTGACAGAGGCGGGACAAATCGCTCTGGAGCACTTTTGTATTTTTGCAAACTCTCTTACTGTAACTGCTCGGGTTTCTTTTTCTCCAGGATCCCCTTCTTCAACAGAAACTCGACTGCAACCTTGAGACAAGTTCGGGTGTCTAAATCAGGCGCTAAAAGTCCTTTCAGCGGCAGGGCGGGGAACCCCTTCCCTGACCGTCCGGTTTTGATTGTAACTATTCCGTTTTAAGTTGTTTGCCCCTATGCTCTTGCTGGGCCAGGCGAGGGGAGACGGTGAATCTGGCCTGGGGAACGGCAGTAAAAGCGAGGCGGGCTGTGGGGTGGACTCTTTCTTCCCGGGACTGGGGAGCGGGCCCCACGTGCCAGCCGAGTGTGGAATGCAGCGCGGCTGCATTGAAGACAGCGAGAGGCCCAGCTGAGCCAATAGGGTGGGCGCTGCTCTGGGGGGCTCCGCCCACTGGTGCGGGTAGGTCCGCGCTGGGCTGGCGGCTGCGGGCGCACTTTGCCTGTGGCTCTAGGAGCGGCTCGCTATGGCTGGCGTGCGGGAGAAGGCGGCAGCTTTGAATCTCTGCGCCGTGTACAGCCCGGCTAACAAGCCCCCGGGTAGGGGGGCGCGGTAACTAGGCGGGAGAGGAGCAAGCGGGAAACGCGGAGCAGGGGAGAACGGGGTGTCTGCTTGGGGCTGCTTCGCTCGCCGGCCTCTTCCCCGCACGCACCCGCGCCAGGCTTCTGGGAGCGGAGATGCGCCTTGGCGCCTGTGGCGTGTGGCTGCTAGGGCCGCCTCCTTACCCAGGTTCTGGCGCCTCAGACTTAGTTGGGTTGAGGGGCTTTCCCCATCGCAAGGGTGGGGCTCAGGCAGGTGTGAGTCTTCGGGCCTCCAAACCACCTCTGGCAGCAGTGGTTCTGGGAGTTGGGAGGCCTCCTCCCGGGTTTGGGGCCAGGGAGATGCAGAGGTGCTGGGAGCGGAGAAGTTATCCCCTTCCTTCTGCCTAGACCCTGGCATTGTGAGGGGACATGAGAGGGCTCCAGTGCGGGTCTGAGCAGGTGACATTCCTGTCCCTGTCAACCCCATCATATCTGTGGAGATAAGAGCCTTCAGCTGCTATGGGGATCCCAAGGTCATGGGAAAAATGGTTCTACGTAGGCAGTGTCTGTAGTAACTTGTATAGATACGTAGCTACTTACAGACTGCAAGTAAGTCATCCCTTAACTTGCTCTTTGTTAAGCTAAACTGGTTTAATTCCTTGAGTTGGGGGTCACTAATATAAGATTGTCACTCCTTTAGTTGTTTTTCTCTGACTCATCTCCAGTTGCACCCTTCTTGAATTGTTTAGCTAATAGGTGTTCATTACCTTGTTTGAGATAAATTGGTGATCTTGGACAAGTGCTTAATGGACAAATGTCCAGAAATCACATGCTCCTGCGTTTTAGTTTGTTTTGGAGGGCTTGTTTAAATGTGCATAGAGGATGGGTGGAAGGGATTTGGCATTCAGTTGGCAGCCAAAGCTGAGAAGCCAGGGAGTTCTAAATGTACAACTGCTGGGAACACTGGGTCCTTAGTTTTTAAACGTGATGGTGGTTTTAAATTTTGGGGAAGGTAAATATCTGTGGCAGTGGGTTTTTTCCTCCTCTCACCCCCTTTTCCCTCAATCTTGGCTGTCAGTGGTGTCTTGAACAAGATGCTGAAAGTGGAGAAATTCCAGGACTCTACCAGTTAAGCTACAGGAGAACTTCTAACTGTGGCTAGGTAGCAGGCTGAGGTGCTGAGGGATAGTACATGCATGAAACCAGCATAGGAAGACACTTTATTTTTCCTTGTCTGAGTGAAGAGTATATATAATTCTGAAAAACAGCACAGTGAAGTGTCAGCATGTCACGGTAAATGCAGTCATTAATTGCTTTTCCTGTTCATTCATCATTAGGTTTCAGCTTAGCACAAAAACCATTTGGGGCAACATACGTGTGGAGTAGTATCATCAATGCACTGCAGACTCAAGTGGAAGTGAAAAAGCGGCGACAGAACCTGAAATGTTATAATAACTGTTTTATTGGCTCTGATGCAGTGGATGTCATCTTTGCTCACCTTCTCCAGAACAAGTATTTTGGGGATGTAGACATTTCCCGTGCTAAAGTGGTGCGAGTGTGTCAAGCACTGATGGATTACAAAGTATTTGAGGCAGTTTCAACTAGAGTCTTTGGAAGAGACAAAAGATCTGTGTTTGAAGATAGCAGCTGCAGCCTCTATAGATTGACAAATTTACCTAACTCAGAAGATTCTCCATTTGAGAAAGAATATGGGAATTGTGCCCATCACAGGTTAGTACTCAATGGTACGTAAAGATAAGATGCTGTGTAATGGAAATGCTATTTTTGTGAGTTGTGTATGTGGGTTTTCTAGAGTGATATCCCACTCTAGGTATGCCTTCCATCCACAAACCAGTACGGCAAGAGTGACTATTTGTTACCTGTCAGGATCACATCTTGAAATGTGAAAATAAGTCAGTTTTCATGTCAGTTCAGCTCCGGCCTTCTCTAGCCAAGCAGGCACGAGGACTGAAGTCGAGCTAGTTATGGGGAGGAGGAGATGTGAAACTTATCTACTAAAGTAGATTTAGGTTGTCAAGTTTTTCTAATGGAGGCAGCTGATCACCTGTAATAACATTCAGTCACTGCAAATCTGGTGTGCATTTAGGCTAGTAAATCAGATTTTTTTTTTCTCATTACCAATTGACTGCACCATGCAGGATTGATCTTACTTTGAAAGGGGATTGGACTTGATGAGCTCTTGAGGTCTCTTTCAACCCCATGATTCTATTCAGTCCGCAAGGAAAATTGCTAAATTATTAGTCTTTCCACTTTTGGAAGTCCCTAACTGTTAAAAGGACTTGTGTAGATTAGGTCCCAAAATTACTTTTTTTAAAAACACCTAAAATATGTTTTCACAAACTGGGGGGAAGTGCCCCCCCCCCAGGTGGGTGTTAAGAAATTCCAGGGGAGGGCGTGAGGTGACCATATCGTGTGTCCCGTTTCATCTGACCCAGTAAAGCCATTTATTAAACAAGATCTTGTTCAGACACACATTCACCTTATTTATTCCAAGACCATTCTTTTCCTACTGATATAATCTGAATATTGATATATTTTTAGGGAGTTGGAGCAAGAGCAGAAAAAGATCTAGTGTACATACAATTAGAGGAATGACCTACATAGGCTGTTATACAAAAACGTGTACGTTGAAGCTGGGAAAAGTTCTTAGGCTGAATTGAATTGACAGTGTAAAATGGTGAAGCTGTAGATAATAGGATTGAAATGACTTGCTATTCCTAACTGCTTAAAGCAGAAAGGATCGGCCAGTTGGAGTTGCTATGGTATTTCTCTCAGGGCCTGGCAGATAACTGCATTCTAAGAGGTTATGACTGGAATGAAATAAAACATGGAAGCAGGGGGAGGTGGAGCAGGGAATAGAAGGGCAAACAGCCTACAGGTGTTTGTGTGCATGTTTAAGTTAGTCTTACAGCCTGGCTTCGTACTGCCTTGGCAAAGATGTGTTGCCAGTGAGTGGCGACTTTTTCTTTATTGCTTCACAATCTATGCTTTATCCTGAACAAATCCTTCACCGGGGCATGTGCTGTGTCCTAATCTACTGCCTATTTCTCCCACTTTTCAGGGGTCTTTTTAGAAGATAATTCTGTGCTGCTTCAGTGTGACCTGCCAATTCCAGGGGTGACCCAGTACCTGTGTTGGTGGCTCTTAGACACAGCCACTTATAAGGACTCAGCTGTGGGCATGTCTACACTAGAGGAGAGCGTCAACCTAATGTACGCAACTCCAGCTATGAGAATAAGGTAGCTGGAGTCGATGTACCTTAGATTGACCTCCAGCTGTGAAGACAGGAAGTCTTCAGTCAACTTCCCTTACTCCTTGTGACTGCAAGGAGTACTGGGTCATGAGGGTTCATACCAGATTCGCTAAATTAAACCCTGCAAGATCAAACTCTGTCATGTTGACTTGGTGCCAAGTGCTGAAAAACCAAATATGTTCTGCCTGTGGACGCTGGGGCTGGGAAGGCAGAAAAGCTTTCCACACAGTGAAGTGCTTTCATGCTCCCTGATCCATGTAGCCTCGGAGGGAGAGTAAACAGAGTGAGCGAGGGATATTGGCAACTTGCTTTCTTCCCTCCTCTCTAACAATCTGTGCTGCTTTGTCACTTTGTGCTGCTTAGAACAAGTAGTAAAGGAAGTGAAACAAATCGGTCTCCCCTGTGTTTTTCAAACTGGAGTAGAGCAGTGAGAGCAAAGGGGATTTTAACAAGCTCATAGTCATGTACATTTGCTCTACTTTCATCAGTCTCTAGGAGTCTTGTGCTCTTCCACTCTCTCTCCTTTCCTGCATTGTACAGAAGTATTCTGGGGTCTTTATTAATTGGCATTAGGGATAGTGACTCTTGTGTTAGATAGATTTGATGGTTTTAATAAGTAAATGGGCCCATCCTTTTGAAGCCCTGATGTGGGTTCCCCCTTTCTTTGTTTCAGACATGAGAAAATGGCATTTAATTCTACTCCAGTCAAATCAGAAAGCTTAGAAGACCTCTGGGAAAATTTGAGTTTAAAACCAGCTAATGCTCGTGGAGTAAATATCTCTGCAAGCTTGCCTCGTCAAGGTAAGCCAAGTAAGATGTCACAACTATTTCTTCACCCCACAAGCAGGTAACATTGGTAGGACAGGCATGTACCTTTCCAGTCTTAAATTGGAGTAAAGATGTTAAACTTTACTCTCTTCAGTGTTTGTTTATAATGTTCAAAACACAAAGAGAACATTACGTACAGGAGTTTTGTTTTAGTTCAGATTGTTAGAGACCTGTTACCTTGAGGTTAAACAACATATCAGTGTAGAAACTTCTGAGGAAGAGCACACTACTGTCATAAGCTGATGTATGTATTCAAACTGGAGTCAGAAATCCTTCCTCTTTGTCAATGAACATTTTAAGGTACACACACCTGACTTTGTCATAGGCCTAGCTTGTTGGTTGATATCCTCTTCCGAGCCCTCAAAATGTGCATATGCTTTATCCAGTTTCCAGCCTTCCCCCAAATGGCTTTATATGAGAGAACTTAAAATTTGTGGCTGACCATCCATGTTTTCTTGCTCAATTTAAATTGTTTATAAAATCCAAAATTCTAATTTTACAGATAAATGTTTGACTATCGGGAAATGCAGTAGACAAATCTTTTAGTTTTCAGTTATGCAAGCCCTACACGTGGTAGCAATCTACAGCTGAGAGTCACTGTTGGAGTTCTAGAATCTTTGAAAACCCATTCTTCAGAAGCCCATAGGAGTATAGATTACTTGACTTAGCTCCTTATCTATGATAAAGATTGCTTTCAAGTTAGAGTACAAAGGATGTAAAACACTTCAAACTTTCTAACAACTAACTAAACAAATTCTTTCCTCTAGCTGTGATAAAATGGACGTAATTTGATAAGGAACCCCGTGTTATGAGAGCACTAAAGTTTGTTGGAAGAATATTGTAACTTGTATAATTGTTCTAGACTCTTCTTCACTAGCTGGATCTCACTGCTTGTCTTTATATCCTCCAACCCCTCCCAGTTATTAATGAAGTATGGCAAGAACAAACAATTGCTCGTCTGCTGCAGCTTGTGGACCTTCCACTTCTTGACTCTTTACTGGAACATCAAAGGGTCAGGTCCACACTTCCCCAACCCAAGAAGGAGGCTGGTTACATCATCACAAGCAATTACATAGACCGAGAAATTCTCAAGGCTTTCAGTGACTCTCAGTAAGTAGAAACTTACTTGATTGTGAAGATAGAACAGTCCAGAAAGACTTTGTTTCTAAATCGCATGAAACTTGAGCACAATGTGTTTGTTCTTGATTTAGCCATAGGCACAGCTGTAATACACATGCTAAAATCAGACTACCTAGAAATGGGCACGGTATCTGTCTATTAGGTTTGACTTGGTTGAACATAGTGATATAATTTGCTAAACCAGTATCAAATCCCAGAGAGACCATTACTGCTGAACCCTGGAAGGCCTCTGAAAGAACTGATGCTTGTGTGGGGGCAGGAGGGAGTGCTTAAATGCCTTAAAATTTTAAAGGGGAGTAAAATACTTTTTTTAATTTGACTAAGCAAAGTAGTGAATTCTCCACCAACAGCTACTTTATTGCATGTGGATGCTAGTGTTAACTTATTTTGAACTTTCCAACACTTGCATTGCATCTTGCTCACAATCTATAACACTGTAAAGTTGTCACACAGACATGGGCCAGTCTATGTAACACAAGAACTGGGTATAATGATTTCTGCTTCAGAGAAGTAAGCTTTTCTATCAGTTGTTGCCTTCAGGGTGTGATCTATTTTTAAGTAAAGGGGTCTATATGTATGGTGAACTGACTGACTTTGCCAATCATTCTTTTAGTCTGAGGTGGTAGGAACTCTGGTTTGATAGACATTTGAGTTGTCTATGGCTGTGCCATAGGGCCTGGACCATAGGGCAAGGAGTAATGTTTGGAGGGCTCAATATGGGGCCTGGACCAGCCTACCAAGTGGTGGGAAGGATTCCTTGGCTGGCTTGGTCCCCACCCCAAGAGCCTCTGCTGAGCTAACTGTGTAGTAATGGTGGCAGAGTGCAGACAAATTCCATTACTAGTAAAGGGGGGTGCAACAGGAAAAGTTTGGGCACCACAGGTCTATGGAGAGCTATAACTCATTCTTGTCAGTTGAATATTCCTAGTGTGGTTTCAATGGAATGACAGCATATAGCGGAAGATCAGCTGGAAAAGGAGTAAGCACACTCACCATCTTTTACCGTTTAAAGTTTTAACAGTGTAATCTTGTAATGTAGTTTATTTTTAACTAAGGGCTTGGTAGTAATTGTGTGTTACTGCTGTGTCAACTCCCTGAGATGCCAAAGTTAGCATTGTTGAGCATGGAATTAAACTCGCCTTGCAGCTGAAATGTGCAAATACTGCATACCTCAGCATGTGTTTTGTAAGCCAATAGCTACTGCCTTGAAAGTATTTATTAATTGTAGATATTAAGGGTCGGCACTTCTAATCAAAATAAGTGATGATAAAATCTTTCAGGGGGGGCAAAATTAGGAAAAAAGTGCTTAATTGGAGGGGATAACTATCCTTACTTAAGCTGTTAACATAAAATGTTTTAACTATACTGTACAATAAAAAAAAATCTAAAACTAAGTTACCATGGCGGTATCATTCTCTTATAAATCAACCATGAGTGAACAGAATAAAAATCTCTTCAGTATACTTCAGATATTTCAAATTCTTAATCATTAGCTTTAAAAAAGGCTTAGCTTGAAAATGTATACAGTCTTACTAAAAATACAGATTGAAACCTGGTCTTTATCTGCCAAGGTCAGATCAAAGTTTGGGAATCTCTGACCATGGTAATTACACCATGAAGGCCTAACAGAATGTCACTTTGACTTTAAATATTTTTGTAATCTTATTTGTCTGAACAAACAGAATCCTAAATTCTAATCTTGAAAAACAAATAATGGAGGAGCAGACTTTTAAACTCTTTACGGTAAATTGATCCTAACTCACTCAAGGTTCTTTGGCTTTGACCATTATTCTATCTGAGCACCTAAACATATTTTGTTCACTGGCTTTGATATTTAAATAGACATATTTGCAAAGAGTCTGTCCCCTGAAGATAAAATTCAGCTGGCTGATTATTTCATGTCTGTATCTTCATAAAATTGTTTCTTGGTCTTTGGATAATGACCTGTCTTTGTAGGACTGACGAATGGCTCTCTGCAGCAATAGATTGCTTGGAGTATCTTCCGGATCAAATGGTGGTGGATATAAGCAGAAATTTGCCTAGTCGACCTGAAAAAGCAGACACATGGAAACTACTGCTCTTTGATACTATTGGTAGATACTACAGCCAAAAGGCACCACTGTTAAGCCATGCGCCTGACATCCACACAGGAATTGCAGAGCTATTGGGTAAGTGAAATGAAATGTAGCTGAGATCCCAGGCTCATCTTGTGAGTGAACAGCAGGACTGGCATTTAGCTCTGTCAGCCCTTCAGGTTTGACTGCTATGCAGTTTAGGCTCTAGTCCTTTAATAATAATAATAATAATAATAATAACAATAATAATAATAATGCCTATGTTTATAATACAGACATCAGCAAAACTTGTATTTTTCAGGGATGTGATTATTCCATACACATCCTTCAGTGATGTAAGTTACACACTGATACAAGCATGTTTGTGCACAGCGCTGTGTTGGCAGGGTCATGTCTCCTGCTGACATATGCTCTTTCTAAAAGTGGAGGTTTTTATGCCAATAGCAGAGCTGTCTCCTGTCAACATAGAGCATCTTCGTGACATGCGGTGCAGCTGTGGCCTAAATTTTGAGTAAAATCTCCAATTTAGGAGCCTCCAGGCCAAACTGTCTGCATCTTTTTTACTTGGCATATTCACAGCTGTGCAAGTGGATGTGAAACACTAACATTCTGATCTGATTGTAATTTATATCTACATTACACAGGTTTCAGTGACTACACAAGATGTAAGTCAGGCCTAAAGTTATCATATCTACTTCCATACAACTTCATTTTGGTATATCTGTGTTGGTCAATTAGAATTTACTGGGTGTTCTTCTAAGCCAAGTTTCGGTTTTCTTTAGGTAAATGTGTAGAGCTCACCAATAGCTCCCCTTCATCCTATGTTGTAGCTATTTAATTTAAAAATACCTTCCGAGGTGAATAATCTAATATGACTCTCTTGAAATATTTATTTAAATCCGAGGGTCTGGGTACCCTAAAATGTAGTTGTAGTAGTAGTAAATAATAATAATAATAATAATAATCAGTTCCATAAAAACTGAGCCAACCAGTCACCTGCTCCTATCATCTAGGACAGTGGATTCAACCTTATTTCATTTGTAGACCACTACAACTTCAAATGGTGCCGCGGACTCATTTGCAAAGTCAATGGGTTGTCTGAACTCCTAACAAAACTTAGACTGAAAATAATTAAATTCTAAATGTTGCATGTGCTGGACATGACATTACCAGAGAAGCCCACAGTTTAATATTCTCTCTCATGCTACAACAAAATGCCAAGACTTAAGTTTTTTAACCTGTGGGTAGGGATAGTCACATACAGAAAATGCTGTTTTTGGGGAGCTAAAACTTTATTTTCATAGTCACTTTTTGTGGACCTCAGAGGTCTGTGGGCCCCCCTTCCCTTCCCCCCCCCATTGAAAGAAACCTATCTAGGAAGCACCCCCTCAGCCTTCTCCAGAAACCTTATCAAACAGATGACATTTTCATTATGCTAGGAAAGTCACCAAATTTGAGTTATTAGCTCAAGGAGGGGAGAGTGAGTTCCAAAGTCTTAGTGGTCTTTGTGTGGGCGCTGTACCAGCCTCTTTCAGAAGAAGAGATCCCAGTTGGGTGCCTTGCTTGACTGTAAGTATGGTATGGGAACAGATTATTTTCCCCCACTTTGCCCCAGGTAGGCTGGTCCTAGGTCAATTAGAACTCTAAAGCGATAACCAACATATTAAACTCCCATACTGAGACCAATGAACAGCCGGAGAAGATCTTGGAGTGCTGGTGACATTAGTTCCCAGGGAGATACTCTGCTCAGTTAGCAATGCTGCTGCATTGTACCCTAGCTTTAGCCTCCAAAGGGATTTAAGGAGCAGACCCTGGTGGAACACATTACAGTACTCTAATATTGAAGTGACAGAAGCATGGATAGCACTGGCAAAGTCCCCATCTGAAAAGACGGGCAACAGTCTAGGCAGAGACAGAAAGTAAAAGTCCAACTGGGATGTTACTGTAATCTTGTCAAACAGCAGCTATTGGTCTAAAAATAGCCGTTGCAAACCAGTGTAATCAAAGGGACAGATTCTCTGTCATCTCCTCCAGCTGCTTCCACCATCACTGCCTCACTCTTTTCTATGTTTAGCTTGAGCCGCTCTCTCCTACATGCCCCAAGCTTGACTATACCTTACCTGAAGCACCTCATCTTAATGAGACAAAATAGAGGCATACAGCTGGAAGTCATTGGCATTCTGAAAATGCATAGCCCTACACTGTCCCTCTTCTGAAGTGTGCTATTCACTGTTCAGAGTGATGCTGGAGGAGACTACCTTTAGGCCTGTGTAAAGATACTTCTAAATATTGGTGCCAGTAAGAATTTTAGGTGTAGATTCTCCAAAGTGAATTAAGTTCATTGCATTGTGTACAGCTGGAGATCCCACCCATATCTTAGGCTATGTCTTCACAGTAGCATTATTTTGAAATAAGGTATTCCAGGAGAGAGATTTTGGAATAGCTTATTTCAAAACAAGTCTGCTACACACACAATGCTTTTTGAAATAGGGTCTGTTGTGCTATCTTAAAATAGAGCCATTGGATGCACTATGGCTTATTTAGAGAGAGGCTCTATTTCCTGTCTTCACAGCCTCTATTTCAAAATTGGGGCAATTTCTTGTGGAATGAAGTTTACCTATTTTGAAATAAGGCATCTGCTATTTCAAAATAATTTTGAAATAGCGCTTGCATTGTGTAGACACTAGCAAAGTTATTTTGAATAAACCTACCCTTAGCTATTTTTGTAAAGCTGCCAGATTCCACAAGTTATTTTTTGTGGAATGTGAACTGCTAATTGAATTAGACGGAGCTCTTTTAAATATGAGTGTAAAGAGCCTGGGTAGGGGGTGGCAATCCTAAACTGTCCTGTCACTAGACTTGTCAAAACTGATTATTGTACAGATGGAAAACACCTGGGAATGCAGATGTGACTTGTACAGTGTAGCTCTCATTGATGTAACTTAGTCACAGTGCAGACTTAACTCCACTTCCATGGGAGTATAGCGCTTAGATCAGCGTTTCTCAAACTGTGGGTCAGGGCCCTAGAGTAGATTATGCACCATTTTTGAATGGCATTGTTAGGGCTAAGCTCATGCTTGCTGGAGCTTAGGGTTTTGGCAGTGGGTCTCAGGTTACAGGCCCTCTGTCTGGGGCTGGGGCCTTTGAGCATTGCTGGGAACCCACCAGCCCAGAGCAGTGGGGCTTAAACTTTGGTCCCACATCACCCAGGTCAGTGGTGCTTGGGAAGGTTCATCCTCATTTCCCCCACTCTTGGAGTCATGAAGTAATTTTTGTTGTCAGAAGGGGATTGCCATGCAATGAAGTTGGAGAAACCCTGATTTAGATCAGTTAAGTCAATGCGCGGTCAAAGTAGACACTGTTGCTTGCATATATTGTTGTTGCCTTTCAGAAGCTGGCCCACAAGGCCCCACACTGACAATTAAATCAGTGCAAATGCTTCTGCCGAGGACATATGCTGTTAAAAGGATTGTAGTGTGGACATACAAAAATGATTTAAGTACTGTAATCACTGTCATTGTAACTTAGAGCAAGTCAACCCTACCAAATGAAGTTGACCTTAGTTTCCATTTGGATATATCTGTAAGGGGTAACGGGGTGGTGGGTTTTTGGGGTGGGGGGAATTCATCTACTAAAAATTAATGTTTCTGGACTTTGATCTTTCAAAAAATATAACAGGAGCATGAACCTGCTCAACTTTCTTTTGTCTCAGTAAATGGAAAGACAGAACAGGCTTTAGAAGCAATTCAACTCTACTTGAAGCTTTTGGATAGTCAAACGAGAGAGGAGTTTAGGAGACTGTTGTACTTCATGGCAATTGCAGCACATCATTCTGAGCTCAAGCTGCAAAAAGAGGTAAATTTAACATCCATGATTTATAGCACTCTTATAAACTGCCCAGCAGAGAGACTGCGTACTCAAAAATAGGCTAACGTGAATCTGGTGACGCTTTCTTAAACATATGTAGTAAGTTGGAAAAGTATAGTGTTACCCTGACTATTCCCTGTTGCTATATTTTGTAGAGTGACAACAGGATGGTTGTAAAGCGAACATTCTCTAAAGCTATTGTCAACAATAAAACTTTATCTAAAGGAAAAACTGATCTCCTAATTTTGTTTTTGGTGGACCAGCAAAAAGATGTTTTAAAGGTAAGAACAAGAAAGCAGTAGAGATGTAGATTAGATCTTTGAATGAAATTATCATTCAAACTAAACTAGTTTGAATTAAACTATCATTAACCATTGAAAATTCTATTTTCTACTCTTATTCAAGATTCCAGGAACATTACATAAAATGGTTAGTGATAAGTTGATGGCTATACAACAAGGACAAGATCCTAGTAAGAATACAGGTTAGTGGTTTCTAAATTACCTTTTAGACTATAAATAATCGGATTTAATTTAGTCCGACTGCATCAGAAGATCCTTTTTTGAAACTGGATGTGTCGGGAAAGATTCAGAACCAATTTAACGTAAAGGCAAATGTCTGTAAAATCTACAGCGTGGCTAACTGTCCTATTGCTTGTAAATTTATCTTTCATGTGTTTTTTAGGTTACACCTTCTGCCAGAAACTTGATCAAAGTGAATATCACTACAGTATACAGAAGACCACAAAAGCTGAGCTGTTATCTTTGCTAAAAACTATTGATGAAGATACAAAAATCTCTGCCAAGGAGAGAGAGAAATTGCTAGGTCAATTTCATAGTAGTAATCCAACCATTTTCATGCAGTATTTTGGTGATAAGAGTTCATAATGTGTGCATAACTTAAAATTAAAGAAATGTAATCTGTACAGTAGTTTTCAAATTGCTAACATGTCTTTTTAAAGTTTTTGTATTCATCACAATAAAATTGTTTTGAAGCTGAGTGGAATTTACAAGTAATCAAATTCAGCTACAGTACAAGCCCCTTTTCTCCCTCCCCTCCAAAAGCTGGGTAGGCAAATGTGCCTGGTGTCCAGGTACCAGATAACCAGGCTTTTGTTATAATATGGGGCTTCAGTTGCTTTTTATAAAGAAACATATATGTTTATGGAACAGTTTGAGTCCATGTCTTTAGATTTTTGTTGCCATGGTGAGAGCCTTTCCGATGGCAGTGAAACCTGAAGCCCAAAATCCTGGACTCCAATATTATTTTTCATATTACTTTCTTCAGACATTGACAAAGTCCTGGGACAATGGAAAGCTAGCCACTTAGCAGAAATATTTGCTTCTGGCTCTCTAGAACTGGTTTGGGTCTTTTGAGACTTCTCCCCCCGGTAATGTTTTTGGCCTTGAATCGTAGTTTAATCCAGGCATACCTGTCCTACAGTAACTCTAGATTGAATTGCAATATTGCTGTCAGTCTTTATTAGTGTGGAACAGTATAACTGAGAAACTGTCTATCATTTAATACCACAGAGTAAGGATGGTGAAAGCAAATTTAATTAGATACCTACTTTAAAGACAGATTGAACTAACAGCTGTAAATGATAGAATTCATCACATACCATGTTTAAAATACAGTAAACCCTCAAAATGTGGCTTCAAGTTGCGTGAAACTCATTTTTTATGTGGGTTAAGCACAACTTGAGGCGGCTCTGTAGCCTCTTCCACCAGTAGTGTGGCTGTCAGGCTGACAGCCATGTGGTTGGGGGAAGGCAGAGAGAAAGGGCTTTTGGCTTGCCTGGTCACTCACAGCTGCAGGCACATAGGCAAGCTTTTCCTCCCTGCCTTCCCCTCCAGTTTGGCTGTCAGGCTGACAACTGCACCACTGGAAGAAGGCAGGGAGAAGCAGGAAACTGACCAGCCCTGGTAGCAAGCGGAGGGGAGCTGGGAACCAAGTGGCAGCCTGGTTCCTGGCTGTTCTGTGCTGGCACAACCAAGAAACTGACTAGCTATGAGCTGGCTACCTTTCTGGGCCCTGTAAGCAGTGGGGAGCCAGGACCCAGGCTGCCCCCTGGTTCCTACAAGCCCAGGGGAGCCAGGAAACAGGCTGAAGCCTAGTCTCCCTACCCTCCTACCCCCGGCCAACTTGTGAAAATTGAAGTTACCTGGAGGTTGCAAGAATGCAACCCCGTGTAACTCAAGGGTTTACTATACGGTAGTTCATTGAACTGGTCCTTGTAATGGCTGAAAATCAGATTATTATGAAAGGGATCATTCAGCTGCCTGGTTTTGAAGAGGCCCATAAAATGCCTTATTTTGAAGAGTGGAAGTATACCCTTATTCTCAAATGCGCATTGCTATGTTTACTGGAATACTAAATAAGGAGCACCTATGACACCTCTATGCAAACATTACATAATCTTTTCTGTAATACGACTGTTGCTTTCTCCTTCTCCAGAATTACATATACAATGGAAATCAGGATAAGCATTGTGCATAGGCAGTGATCCCCACTAATTCCATATAGCTTTGTATGCAAGGAATGGCTATTTCATACTTATCTGCATTTTCCATGCAGGTGTGCTTTGGTTTGGTGGGGTAGGGGTCAGGTGAATTGAGTACTGAAGCCACCTTACTGAATTCTGACAAAAACAAACTGTACATGTGAAGTAGTAGGGTCCAAGACTCCCTACCCTTCCTCCCACAACCCCTTTAAGTTTTCTAATCTTTGGAATCAAACCTATTTGAGAAAAAGGAATGTTGGTTTTCCCTTTTTAAAGGGTGACATAAAAAGGAAAAGTTACAAAGAGGTAAATGTTAATTTTGAAAAAGCTTTGATAGGAAGTTGACAAGGCTCACTTTGTTCAAGCAATATTAATATTGTGCAATTTTTCTTCAAGTGTTTGTTCATGTTGGGTGCATGTGGCAAACATACACCCTGTCCCATAAGCTTTTTCCCTTGGCAGTATTTATAAGGCACTAGCTCTGCTACCCCTGGAGTGGCACCTTTATGGCAAAGTATAAGGGGCACTGCTAGCTCCCCTCACCCTCAGTTCCTTCTTACCCAAAACTCTGACAGTGAAGAAGTGGGGTGAGTTGTGGAATGCACATGAGCAACACATCTCAAAGAATACCAGTTACAGAAGAAGTAACTGTGTTTTCTTTGAGTGGCAGATTGATCCCAGAACAGTCCTAGATGGAGTTCCATTCAACTACCTGCACCCATCAGCGTCACTGATATCTGATGCCTTGGACCTCAGTTGGGGGCACATCTTGGCATCCTGCGGTTACAAGGTACATGGTCTCCAGAGCTGGCATTGCACATAAATGTCAGAGTTCACCTAGCATGCAGTGTTCTTCCTGCAGTTGGCTGGCTGGGTGGTTTGAACATTTTCAGGTAACATGGACTCAATGCTTTACATCAACAAGTAAACAGCAGTGCGCTCATCAGATCTCTTGTCAAGAGGCACCACATCCCCAGGAGTTCTGCATCCACCATGTGGTCCTCCTGGGGTCCTTTCTCTTCCCCCAGCATAAAAATAACACTAGCATATTGCCTTATCAAATCCTTTTCTTACTCTGGAGGGGTCACTCCACCTTGAGGTGGCTCATATGCTTTCCTAGAGGTAGAGAACTGCCCAACTGGACCTGCTCTCCATGAGGCAGAACTGGAAATACCATTAGTTTTGCTCCCTGCTGGGTGTTTACAATGGTACTCTTGTAGGTGCTTTTCTCCTATCCTGGTCATGCTTGATGTACACATTCCAACCCATCCCATTCCACTTGCCAGCAGAGTCCAGTCAAAATTCAAGCAAGAAAAGTCTCAAGTCACCTTGATGTGGGCACAATGGAGTGGTCACTACGACCCGCGGGGGCTGCGCAGACGTCCAACGTCACAGTAGCACCTTAGTTGGTACTGCTGAGTCCTTCTGTTGCTGGTCCATGGTTGCTTCCTGCACCCCATCATTGCATCCCTCCAACCATGCAACATCTATGCCTGGAAGTGAACCCAGGAAGGTGCAATAGGTGCTAACTCCTGTCCACCTCTATTGAGACTGCCTGGGAGTCATCTGATGTGGAATGGGTGTGAGCAAGTACTTGAAGAAAGAAAAAAACACTTACCTGTTTCATAACTGTTTTTCTTCCAGATGTGGTGTTGGAATAGGAGAAAAGTGAGCTGAAAAGTCAAGCTCTTGGAGGACATGTTAGTGTCTTTTTATATTTTTCAGTTGGGATTTGTTAGGGAATGCTGGGGTGGAGCCTGGCTAAGCCCTGTCAAGAAAGAAATGTGGATCTTGAGAGGCTGTGGTACCTGAGAAGAATACAGGTACACATTGGCCCTAGAAAGGGGTTGTAGGAACACTGCTGTCCGACTGAGGTAGCAAAAAGTCCGGGGAGGTAACGGGCAGGTCTGAATCAACAGCCCTTGCCTGATAAATAAGGGGTCCCTGGACTAGAGGAGTTCTGCCTACATTTCCCTACCCCGCTGCAAGGGAACATGGTTGGAAGACCTCTGCTATAAGGGGATAGGCACTCATGAAAGCTGTAAGGAACCATGGACTCTAGAGTCAGATAATGACAATCTGATTTTATGATGCTGGATTCTTGTTTGTTGGACTCTTGTTATCCCACCGTGAAGGGTGGGGACTGCTACAATGACCTCACTGCAGGGCCATTTCTGGAGAAGAGGAAGACCAGTGTGGGGTGGCAGCATGAGATGAGGAGAGCCTGCTATGCCAAGGCCACATATCCACAAGGGACTAGACAGCGGTAAGTCTTCTGTGTCCACACCTCACAAAGCTTTATAATTTGAATGCTGTAATAAGTCTAACTTTCTCACTGCTACAATTCTTTTCTACCCTAATCCTATGTTTCCAGGCAAACCTTTGTTAGGCATGGAGTAGGGTGGGATATAGGTAAAAAAGAGAACCTACCCTGAAACCATCAGGGTTTTAATGTTTATTGTAAGGCCTCTCCACAATCAAATAATCTGTAGTCAATCTATCATGGAAATTATGCCCTTAGACCAGGAAGAGATCAGTTTTTAACAGAGGAAATAGAGGGGCATTGGTTAGGTTGCTTGGAAGGGAGCCTGCTCCCACCGGCTGCAAACACAGGCTCCTTCTGTTTTGCTGGCTGGACGCCTGCAAGCAGAGGTGCCTTGACGAGGGGAGAATGCCGGTGTGATGCGAGGGGAGGGAAAGCGGCGGGTGTGGTGATGCTTACAACAGACACAGGTGTACGGGCAAAACCAGCGCAGGCCCGGGGACGTTGTGGGGTGGGGGGTCTCTGCTCCTGCCCGGCTTGTCACCCCTCCTGCAGGAACTGAGGCGATTGGGCGGGGGGGGCAGACCCCTACCGACTTCTGACACGTGCTCTCTGGGGGCTCGGCGGGGCTCCGGGCTGCCGCTGAGGAAGCGGCCGGGGGCTGCGGCCGGCCCGTGGGGCGGAGGCTCGGCTCACCCCACCCCGGGCTGAAGCTGGCGGGAGAGGAGGGGGTCACGTCCCCACGCCAGCAGATGGGGCTGCGGGCCGGGCGGCCGACTGACCCGCGCTCCCCTCCTCGGCTGGCTGCGCCCTCCCGCGAGAGCCGCCACGGCGGCGGCGCAGCTGCCTTGGCCCCGGTTTGCCGGCGCGCAGACGCAGCGGCGCTCGGACGTCTGCGCAGCCCCCGCGGGTCGTAGCCCGGAGGGAGCAGCGGACCCGGCTTTGCGGCGAGGGAGCCGGGGCCGCTCCCGGGGAGTCAGTGTGGCGGCTGGTGCCAAGGCGCTCCCAGCCCGCCGCCTCCCAGGTAAGCGAGGGGCTGGAGCGACTCCCGGCCGGGTCACAGGCTGGAGCCGCCTGCCGGTGTGTGTCAGGCGGTAGGGGGAACCGGGGCCAGGTCTGTCTCGCCTCCCTGCTGCTGGGGCTGCCTCCATGGAAAGCCCCGGCGGGGTTTGTGGCTGCCCGGCTGCGCTCCAGGTCTGCAGAAAGGCCCCCGAGCCCCTCCCCGCGAGGAGCAACTGTGGTCGCTGCCGCAGTGCTGAGTCAGCCCAAGGGGTAGGCCCAGCTTCCTCCAGCCTTCCCTTCTTTCGCTTGGGCCGCACAGGTGGTGGGGTAAAAGCGTGTGGTGTGAGAGCTGAGCAGCAGGGCTGTGGCTCAAGCCTCGGATTCTTGCCATCCTGCTGCGTGTCTTGATTTGCCTCCCTCATTCCGAAATCCTGTCGTCCAACGGGGCTGATAAGGAACCATTAGCAAAATGGTAGTAGTAGTAGTGTGGACAGATTACCCCAGGGTATGTCTTAATATGTTAGGTGAACTCCAACAGCATAGCCAAATAACAGCACACAACACTGTGAGCCAGCACTGGTGGCAGTAAACAAATTTTATGGGGCCATGGGAAACTTGGCCATACTCAAGACAAAAAAGCAGTCAAGTAGCACTTTAAAGATGAACAGAATAATTTATTAGGTGAGCTTTGGTGGGACACACCCACTTCTTCAGACCTGTCCCACCAAAGCTCACCTAATAAATTATTTTGTTAGTCTTTAAAGTGCTACTTGACTTCCTTTTTGTTTTGATAGGATATAGACTAACATGGCTCCTTCTCTGTTACTATTCACCCACGATAAGTGGATATCTGGCTAGCTAAAATCATGCTGGATGTTGCCTGATGAGAGTGCCAGATTAGAGAGCTTCAACCTGTAGAGAGCACTACTGTTGACTTTATTTAAGAAGCCAGGGAACTACAGGCACTAGCCTGCTAAGGCAAAATAGGCATATAGAAGACATTAACATTTACCTTATTTTATTAGTTCTTCCACCCAGTTCCATAATATGATGTCCTGAGTTGACCTGGGATGGAGGATGGGTGTAGAAGGGAACTGAGGAGGGTGGAAACCAGACCTTGAACCTCCTTCTTTCATACCATAGAAGACTGCACCTACAAATTCTTGGAGTGGTTCCCCCATCAAAAATTATTGCCCACCCCGGTATCTGTCTAGGTGAGAAGTCAAGATGCTCGGCCTAGATGGTGTCTTGATTCATGATTTTCATACTGAAGTCTCCATGAGCTATACGTGAACAAATCCCAGAGCTCACATGGGATCTAAATATATGTGATTTAGTACCCCCATTTATAAAAACTGGAAATAATATCTTGTAGGAGTTTAGCAATGCTTACTGAATATTGTTAATATTTTTGGGACAGTTTGAGGTGGTTGGATAAAATGAGCCATGTCTGTGCAAAATACTGTTCTTAAGAAATTTAATGTTTAAAAATTATATTTCTATTTTTGCTCAAAAGGTGAGGAAAAGTCCAATGAAACAAGCTCCCCTCATTTAATTGAACAAATTAATTAATTTACAAAAAAATGCATCTAGCTTATTCAGAAGAGGCATTGTTTAGCTTATTTGACCAGTGCAAATAGGAGTTGTTCTAGATACAGTCAAATAGACAATGGTAACAATCTAGTGAAAATAGGTTAGTGTCTAATTTGTAATGGTCTGACAAGTACTGTTTCAAAGGACAAAATGGCTCTGGTTACACTGCAGCAATCTATTGACAGAAGTCACTCTCAGAAGAGATTTCCCAGCAAAACTTCTGTCAGCAGAGTGTGGCTGCACACAAAAGCCAGTCGGAAAAGCACCGACAGAGCGGCTGGACTGCCTGGCTGCTCTCTCCAACAGGCGCCTGGAAGCACAGCAGACAGGGCTGCCCTTTGTTCTGGATGCCCTGCCTGTCAAGAGAAGGTCCCCCAGAGCATCCACACAGCCTTTTTTGTTGACAAAATCTGTCGATAGCAGTGTTATGCCTCATGGCTGAGAGACAGAATGCTGCTGGCAAAAGTGCTTTTGGCACATGTAATTTCAAGACCAGACTCCAAAGAGAAATTGCTGAGCTATAATTCATCTGCAAATTCGACACCCTCAGCTCAGGATTAAACAAAGACCGTGAATGGCTGGCTAAATACAAAAGCAGCTTCCCCTCCCTTGGTGTTCAGACCTCCAGATCAACTGCTGGTAGTAAGCCTCATCCTTCCTGACTGAGCTAACCTTGTTATTCCCATCCTTGATCTGGCTTATTTATATCTGTCCCTGCAGATTTCCATGACCAGCATCTGATGAAGTGAGTCTTTGCTCACGAAAGCTCATGCTCAAAACTTTTCTGTTAGTCTGTAAGGTGCCATAGGACCCTTTGTTGCTGTAAGAAAATAAGTTTGTAGAAAGTAAAATCATTATTAATAGGTATATAAATGTGAATACACAGTAACATTTCAACATTTTTAATGAGATGGATGAGCCTGAGACACAGTAGTCAATAGTGTTGCATCCGCCTTACGAAATTTCTCGCCTCCCCACTTGGCTTGCATCTGTTCTACTAAGTTGGGCTATAGAGTAGGATTTGGCAGTGATCTGCTGTGTAGAGTTGAGTAAGTCACTGAATCCATTCTGTGCCTCATTTTCTCTATCATAACATAAAAATAATATTTCTCGCCTTCTCAGGGGCTGAGAGGTTTAAATTCATTAATGACTGTGATGCATGAATATATTGTAGTGATGCTATTTAAAAAATGGATTTTAATACAGCCATGCTTGCCCTTCAGGTTCAGAATTTCTGGGGAATCCATTTTTCAAAGGAAGCAGCTGGGTGGGATTGCAGGGAAAACTACATTATATGGATGGGTGGATACAAACAATCCAATCTGTTTAATGTTTGGGGAAATTTTGTGTTGGCACTGTTTTCCAATAAAAGTAAATTGAAATTGGTTTCATTTTTTTCCCTTCCATTTGTTTTTACAAAATCTACCTTATCCAACTTGGGTTTTTGTACAGCATCCATCACTGTACGCCTCTTCTAGATCTTTTTGGTCCTCAGACTTTCCCTCCTAATTGCTTCATCATTCAGTGTAACCTGCTGCTGTACTGTTGGAAAGAGCTTAGTTTATCCCTTGCATGCTATGGGGCAAGGAGTTTGGCTGCAGGTCCCATACAGATTACAGGAACATGTTCTTTGGCTGGGACATATGACTTGCCTAGTTGAGTATTAGATTGATTCTGGGACATCATGATGTGGCTTCTGCTCACTGGTATGTTTGCCCTGGATGGAGTCTTGTATGTGGAGGGTGTATGGCTGTAATGATGAGATTTGTGATGCAGAGAGAGTCCGCAATTTAGGGAAAAACTTAGATTGGGGCTTGCCTGGTTTTCTCTCTCGAAGACTGTGTCTACACTACGAGATAATACAGATTTTAAGGCACTTAGCCTAATTTTACAAAGTGCCTGTCTTCCCTGTAACTTCCATTAGCTTGATTTATGGAGCACTAAAATGGACATAATATCAATATCATAATATTGCGGAACCTGACGGGTATAGCGTTCAGGTTGAACCTAAAATTCCGAATGAGGATGGTGAGGAAGCACCACGTCTTTAAATCGAATTCATTAGCCTCCAGAGATGTACCGTGCGTGCCCCACAGTTCTCCATTCTGGCCTCTTCCATCTGCGCTGCTCTCAGCGTGCAGGAATTTGGGAACAGGAAGGCTGTTTCAATTCGGCACTTGGAATTCTGTGGCTCTACAGTAGACTCTTCATTTAATGGACTAATGGCGGGAGGGGGTGTCTGTTAAACACAAACATCCATTAAATCTGAGGGTTTACTTCCCACCCACCCCTGTCAGGCTTCCCCAGTCCTCTCCTTGCCCCCAAAATGCCGGCCACTTACCTCTGCTGGAGCTGAAACCACTGCTGCTGATGGAGGAGCTGCCGGAGCCTGCCATTGTGGCTGGAGCCTCTGCCGCAGCTGGGGCTGCTGGACTCGTGGCTGGGGCCCTGCAGTGGCTGAAGACTTTGCCCCGGCCACCGAAGCTGTGGCTGGAGACTCCAGCTTGGCCACTGGAGGCAGTTGGAGCCCCTGCTGTGGCTGGAGCCTTCATCGCAGCTTGGAGGAGCTACTGCCAGAGCTGCCATGTGCCCGCTCTGCGTAAGTCCCTAACATACGTTTTTGCGGGGTGGGGCAGAGTTAGTATTTTATGGGCCCTGATTAAGCAGACTTCAGGAACAACAGGGATGGGGGCAACAGACGTGCATAGTTCCCAAAGCCCACTAAGTTGGGGTCCGTGAAATCAAAGGTTTACCGTAACGTCTTGTTTGTGTGAGAGGCTGAAAAATCTTTTTCTTTCTTTGCTAGTAGCGTGGCTGTGGGTTCTGTGTCTACCTCTGCTAGCTGTCCTTTTTTTCTGTGCTGCCTGGCACCAGCCGCTGGCCCCTCTTCCCACTCCACCTCCCCTGGCACCACGTGGGTGGTAGGCTGTAGGTGGGGGTTGCGCTTGTATGATAGGATGAGAAACTGCTTTTCAGCTATTTACATTTTGTCCTTCCCCTCCCCCATTCCCTCCCTGAGAGGTGCCATGCAGTCTGGAACTCTCCTGCACCCAGCTGCATCCCATTGCTTGATCCCCAACTAATAAAAGGAAGTGCTGAACATGCTGCCAGGCAGCTTGCACGCAGTGAAGGTCCTGGAGCCACCCAGGAATAGTCTCCCTCAGCACCTACGATTTCCAGGGTCAGGCAGCTGCCCACGTAAAGTCTCTGGTGGCTGAGATATTTTGAGGTCTTGCAACCGCCCCGGGGAAGTCTCCAACCGGTGAGATATCCCGGCATTGGCAGCTACTGGGGGAAGTCTTCCTTGGTGCCTAATACTCGGTGCCTGGCTAAAGACCATCAGGTGCTGAGAGGCAGGGGCTGGGACCAGCCTTGCCCTCCAGTGGATCCTTGTTAGAGGATTTAAAGTGTACTCAGTCCAAAGTGGTAGCTGTTTCTCAGGCTCACTCTCCGTAATTAACCCCTGGTTCCCTGTTACCTGTAGGTACAGGAAGTGCCATCAGAAGTCGATAGGACAGACATTGAGCATAACGCCGTGTGTACTTAGATGTACGCTTCTAGGTTATGGATTAGGTACAAAGGTGCAAATTATTGCTCTGAGGATCTTCTTTGCCAGGAGATCTAAATATAACTTTTCTCGGGGCCTACTGGGCATAAGGGCAGGTAGTGGGTCCTGCCACAGGGTTGCCTGGGCTCCCAGTGGCTTTAAGAAGGGCCAGAGGCAGGCACCATAGAGCACTGATTACTGTGGACACTGTGTCCCCTGGGGCATCTGGAGGTCTTTTTGGTCAACAGAAGAAAAAGCTTTGTCCCTAGAGTGACTGTCCTTTGAGACCAAATTTTTGTGTGGGTTTGATCCAAAGCCCATTACAGGCAATGTAGTAGCTCTACAGTTACCACAGTTCTCCAAGCAAGGCTTGCAGTAACCAACAGAGCCATAACTAATTTGAAGATCCGTTGCACTTTCAGGCTACGTCTACATGTGAAGCCAACATCGAATTTCGATGTAGCAACATCGAAATAGGCTACTTCGATGAATAACGTCTACACGTCCTCCAGGACTGGCAACGTCGATGTTCAACTTTGACGTTGCGCGGCACCACATCGAAATAGGCACTGCAAGGGAACGTCTACACGCCAAAGTAGCACACATCGAAATAAGGGTGCCAGGCACAGCTGCAGACAGGGTCACAGGGCAGACTCAACAGCAAGCCGCTCCCTTAAAGGGCCCCTCCCAGACACAGTTGCACTAAACAACACAAGATACACAGAGCCTACAACTGGTTGCAGACCCTGTGCCTGCAGCATGGATCCCCAGCTGCCGCAGAAGCCCTGGGCTAAGGGCTGCTGCCCACGGTGACCATAGAGCCGCGCAGGGGCTGGAGAGAGAGCATCTCTCAACCCCTCAGCTGATGGCCGCCATGGCGGACCCCGCTATTTCGAAGTTGCGGGACATGCAACGACTACACGGTCCCTACTTCGACGTTGAACGTCGAAGTAGGGCGCTATTCCTATCCCCTCATGGGGTTAGCGACTTCAACGTCTCACCGCCTAACGTTGAAGTTAACTTCAAAATAGCGCCCGGCGCGTGTAGCCGTGACGGGCGCTATTTCGAAGTTAGTGCCGCTACTTAGAAGTAGCGTGCACGTGTAGACACGGCTCCAGTGTAATACCCGTGTCTACTACTCACACATACACTTCCAGATTTTGGAGTGGGTGCAAGGATTAATATTCTTGTTCTGAGGATCTCCTTGGCCAGAAGTTCTAAACCCAGGTCCAGGTGGTGGGTCCTGCCCCGTAGTGTCAGGCACAGAATCCTGGGCCCAGATGTAGCCCTGCTGGAGCTCCTTCACCTTCTCCTGGACCTCCTCCATGCTGCAGCAGGGGGTGGCCTTGTTCCACCAGGGTGGTGACCATCCAGTGTAGGCTTGGGCGTTACGGCACTGCACTTTGGAGTCTTGGAGTAGCTCCTTCTTGCCACACAGGTCCAGGAGGATCTGTACCTTGGGCCCAGTCCAGGAGGGACCTGCCTCCTTGTGCACTGGGGTGGCTCCATCCTGAGACCCCTCCAGATGATTCCTTGAGGGCCCAGGGAGTCTCGGGCTCCCTCCTGGTGTGCCATGTGGAACACTGGCTGGAAAGGAGTGAGTGCAGGGTGTTTTCACAGAAGCTTGTAGCTCTGCTGTTCACGCACACTCACTAGAGTGGCTGGCCTTTGAGACAAAATTCTTGATCTGAGGATCTTCTTTGCTAGGAGGTCTAAATCCAGATCCAAGCCTTTCCCCTGAGCCCGCACTGGCTTTTGGCCCTGCTGATGTTAGGAGTCCCCTCAGTTCATATGATCGATCCTTCCCACTTAAGATCAAGCATGTGCTCCAGTGCTTTTGCATCCCATTTTGAAAACCTGTTGGTTGGGAAGCCAGAAATCTTATTTCTAACCTTTCTATTAGCTTTACTACCCCTCCTTTCCCTCACTTATAAAAAGCACATCTCTCATACAGGCAAGCCGGATTCCACCTGGAAAAAGGGATGTTTGGTTAACATGGCAGGGGTATGAGGAAAATTAAATGTAGGCAGATATTGTCAGATGCCCACAGCCACTTGTGAGGCATTTTTTTTTCCATGCTGTGCAGGTGAAAATATACAGAATGCTATGGGACTCAGGGAACTGTGGGATAGGTTCCCACAGTACACTGCTGCAGCAGTTGATTTTGGTGACTTGTGTGTGGCAGCAGTAAGTCGATTTTGTGGGGAGCTTGTGGGAAGGTGAGGATGTTCAAAATCAAATTTATAAAGCCCAGTGTTTAAAAACGATTTAAGTAAAGTCAATTTTAGCTCGTAGTATAGACTCAGCCTAAGACTTCACTGGAACATGGGTGAGTTGGGTTCAAGTTACTGGTTCTGCCATAGGCTTCTTGTGTGGTCTTGCACAAGTTAACCTTTCTGTGCTTCATTTTCCCATTTGTAAAATGGGAATAATAATACAATGCTTTGTTTGTCATGGCAGTTTAGATTGTAAGCTCTTTGGGGCAGGGGACTGTCTTTTCCTACATGATTGTGTATACCTTGCATAATGGGGTGCTTTACTATTAACAAAATATTTCATGAACTCATTGAGTTTTCCTGTTCCTACCTCTCACATGAACGAAGTAGGATGCACCAGGTTCGGTCTTGTAATTGTTGTATAAAAACTCAGAGAAGCTTCTTGTGTTCCCTGTTTCTTCCTCCTACATTCTCATCCACACAGGCCTGTGCTCCAGTTTGCCTTTAATAGCATTGAGATGCTCCTGAGATGGTTTCTGTTGTTGGCAGTCTGACTTTCATCTGTGGCAGCCTGTGGTCCAGGGATATTAAGTGAAAAAAGTAAGTTTTCTCTAGTTTTATGCAGAGCCTATTCTGTGAAATGGAAGGTTGGGGAGAATGTGGGCCTTTGATTTCTGAGCAATGAAGTGATATATATTTTAAAAATATTTTTAGCTTTTTCCATTTAACTGGTAGGTGTTAGTTATTTCCTGAAGCCATAACCAGTGAACAATGACTTAATGTATAGCAGATTCTTTAAAATGAGGACATGCAAATTGCATCGTTCAGAGAAGGGTGTGTGTGTGAGAGAGAGAGAGAGCGAAATAGTTCAAGTAAAGTTATTGAATTGAGCAAAATATTTTACAAATGCCATTTTTGCACCATAACAAGGCAATATTCTAAAGTGTATGTGATGTGATGTGCTGCAAAATCCAGCCTTGTAATCTCCACAGTTACTGGATGGTGGTTAAATCAGTGGGGTTTTGATATTTAATCCTTCTAACTTTCTTATGTGGGTAAAGCATGCCTATTTCATGAAATTAAAATTTGGGATCTCATTCTGTCTTGATTTTACCTCACTATCTACAGATGGATCCCATTGTCTTCAGGTGTATTGTGTTGGGTTCTGATAATAAGTCAACGTGGCATTTGGCTACAGTTCTGGAAAATACGGGCAAAACACTTCATTAAACTCCTTAGTAGGGATAATATGAAAAATAATAGGTTTAAAATGTGCTTTTCTTTTATTTCATTTCAAAATCCAACTAGCTTATGTACATATAACTGTTTCAAAGGTCTCTCTTCTCTTAATATATATTTTAAAATTCAATTACTCTTTAGCAACTTTAAAAGAACAAAACAGATTTTTTTCCATCGTATACATCATAGGATGGAAGCCAGTGAGTAAATAATAACTGCATTGAAGTGATTTCCTTGTTCTGAACATTTGAAAAATCAGGAAAGAGAGCATCTCTGATTTATCTGTAACTGTATAGGGAATTCTGCTTTTTTTTTTTTTCCCCCAAGCATGGGAAGAGTGTATCCATTCAGTTCTGTTCTATGTGTGTGTGTTTGTTTTTTTTTCTTTCCTTAAAAAAGAAAAAGGGATTGAAAATGTCTCAGGATTCTGGTATTCCACATACAAGTGGAGAAGAATCAAGTGATTCTGAGGATACCCAAGAGGACAGCTTGAATAACCTGGATAAGTCCATGAGAAAAAGGATACGACAAAGTGCCTCAAGTCCACACAGATACAACACAACTCAATGTAAGCAAATCTGTTTAAAACAAAAGTGTAGGCAATAGTAAGAGAATAAAAACCAGAGATGTATTTCTTCCCCAAAATAGGATGGTGATGCATTCCGGTTAGTTATAGGAAGTAACTTCCAGAAGTGAAAGTGATCACTGGAAGAGGTCTTCTACTTCCGTTATCAACTCATACTTTTACTGCTCTGGATTATTTAGACCCTGATCCTTAAACTAGTGCCTGCTATCCTTATTAAAGTCAATGTGAGCAGAAGGGGCTCAGCAGCCTTGGGGTATTGCCACCCTGTCTGGCTTTCCTTCCATCATAAAATCACCACCCCCAGCTTCTAGAGAAGTTATTCCTTTTTATTTGTTGGGCCAAATCCTTATGGTAGCAAAACTCTCATTTAAATGGAATTTCTCATGAGTAAGGGCTTAAAAATTTGGCCGTTTGTCATTTTCTAAATAATAGCTTCCGTATGAGGCTGATTTTTGCAAAGTACAGGGATCCAAACTTAGGTCCCAAACTAGCAGGGTCTCTGAGGTACACTATGCATCTAATTAGCCTCTTTGTGGTAGGGAAAAGAGCTCGGTGTGTCCTCCTTTAGCAGTTCCTGTTGCCCGCAAGGAGCAGCATTCAGGTTACTTGCAATCATTCTGGTGCTGTGTTTTTGTTGGGGAGCGTGTTAGTGCTTTTGTAGTTAGATAGAGGCTCCTGTGAACTTTTGAAATAGTCTCATTTATCTCCTCTACTACGTGAAATCTACATCTACTTTAACCACTACTGCAATGGGAAGTCCAGTGGTACATTAGAGACTAACAGATTTTTGGGGACATAAGCTTTTGTGGGCAAAGACCCACTTCGTCTTTGCCCCTGAAAGCTTATGCTCCAAAAAATCTGTTCGTCTGTAAGGTGCCATAGGACTTCTCATTGTTTTTGTGGATGCAAAGTAACACAGCTGTCCCTTTGATGCTTTAACTGCTATTGCTGCCAAAAGTGCACAGGCAAATATGGATGGAAATCCTGTGGTCATAAGGTCTGCTTGTGCCTAAATGCCCATAAGGGAGAGGGGAAGGAAGTCACAGAAAATAAATTTCAGCCCTTTGCGCCTGCCATTGGTGTGAGCCAGAATCAGTACAGTGGCACATTCCATGTATGTATCATGTGCATGCATGTATCGCCTGTCCTACTTATGCAGCTTAGTAACTTCAGTCATCTGACTTCAGTGGAAATAGTTTGCACCTTCCTGATCCAGCATGGTTGGGACCAGACAGGTCCCAAACAAGAGAATTTGCTGGAACAGGGAAAGTCCCTTTCTTTGGACACAGACACATGCAGCCCCACGGCAGCCCAGCAGGAACCCTGCCTCCTCCCTGAAAGAGGTCAGATGTAGGTGTGTATCAGCTTAAGGTTCATCCAGTCTGCAAAGCATATCTGAAGTCTGAAAATTAATGAGCTTTAAATGGTGCTTGAAGCATTTTTCAGTGGTGATGTTCTAGGACAGTGGCAAACATTCTTGCTGGGCCATCATGTTGTGTTGAAAGTTATTGCCAGAATATGACCTTTCCAGTTTGATGCTGTTTTTAATGTAGGATCTAGTTATGACTGCCAGGTCTGATAGGACTAGCAAACCTCTATAAGTAAAACAAATGAAAAAAGCAAATGGGAATTGTCCTGGGTTTATGTTCTGATGATGGCTAAAAAGCAGAAGTGGCCCGGATAGTATTTTTGAAAGCTTGGCAACCGTTATGACTTGAGGCATTGAATACAATCAATTTTCTTATGAGTTTTTGGTTACTGGTGTGTGTGGGGCTTTGTCAAGGAGAGGAGACGTTCTTTATGGGATTTGTGCTGGAAGCACTGATATTCCAAGATGCCCTGCAGAAAGTCCATCATGTTCCTGCAGTGGATATGAGAAAAATCACAAATCAAGAATTGTCGCAGCATTGAGCGGTAACAAGTCATGAGTGCTGGGAGGAGAAGGTACTAAGGTCAGGAATATGTGTACCTGAAGAGATGAGCTTAAGAGCATTCTTTAGCTGTGGGCTTCCTTCTTATTCCCGCCTAACAGCAGAAGTAAAAACTAATTTGGGAATCAGGCAAAAGCACTTTGATCTAAATGCAGGCTCTGTGCAATGCCTGTCTACCCATCAGCTGAGACCTTCCACTACTGCCCACAGGCATTGGGCAGGATCAAACCATAGACAGTAATATGCAAGTGTATAGAGTGCTGGGTGAACTGAAGAGGTGTTCATTACAAAGTGACACAGGTAATTCTTTATTAAATAAATGACACTTCTGTATAGCACCTAATTGGGGAAGGGCTTCTTTATGAGAGGTCTGTTTCACGTAGTAGGTTGCTGCCAGCATAAACCCAATCTCATAAACCTGTTAGTCTAAAAAAACTTCAGTGTGTAATTAGTATGGATAAGGAGGTATTATTTTTATTATGGGAAGTCTGTGTCAGTGTGTTTAATATGTATAATATGTTTGCCAAGATTGTGAAAATTCTGTCATTTTGGTTCCAATCACAGGGTGACAGGGCAACCGATCCTTGCTTTCAGTATTTTTTAATCTTCCCCGTTTTTCTTCCTGGGCAGCTGGCTAGATCTGTCTTCATCTTATGGCACTAAAGCTCTGGTCCAGTCTCATAGATGACTGGACCAGAGAAGAGCTCTCTTCTTCTCACTTTTTGGAAAGTGAATGTTTTATTACTCAGAATAGATTTTTGCAGGCTTCCTTTGTCTCTCTGTTGCTAGCACTGACATCATCAATACTACAAGTGCCATTTAAGGGAATCCTGTTCCTAAGGACAACAGAAAAACTCCATTTGATTTCAGTGGGTTCAGCATTACTCCCTAAATAGTTGCTGATTGTATCATCATCACTACACTTACTGCTACATGCTGCTAATGCAGAGGCCCATTCTTTATCACAGCAGTGTCAGCCCTGGCCTACTGGTATGTTAAGCCCTATTTCAGGACAAATTGGAGCACCAGTTCCCAGTATGTGTGGGGAACTGGTGCTCTTCTCAAGGCTTGGCTTTACCCCCACTGACCATCCACCTCTCAGCTTTCTATAACTAGTATCCTCCTTCCTTTACTTACCTAATAAAAGCTGAGCCTACTTGGCATGTGGTGTCCTGCTATACTGCTCCCTCTTCTTCATGTGTGCACTTTCCAGTGCATAGTGATGCTCATGCCACTCCAAATCCAAGCCTTGCTGTGCTCTGAGACACGGAGCAACGGGTATACCATTGAGTATACAGAGGTGAATGGAAAGTGAAGATCTGTGGCATTAGCACACTGGTTAGATCTTTAAATCATTAGCAAGTTGGGAACAGCAAGATCCTGGTTTCAGGAGAGGAGGACAAGGAGGTTGCTGCTTCCACTGGAAGTAGAGAAGGGATAACTAGCTGTTCTCTTGCAGAGTGTTGATGGTGTTATAAGACCTTTACGGATATTTTGGAATATGAGATCCTTCCATGCCTTGAAAAATGTATACTCCAGTTGTACATGATTAATGTAGTGGAAATCTCCAGAACTGAATGGTGAGGTTGTGTATGCAGCTTGATGGCCCCACAATATTTTTTGTATATTTTGTAGAAGTGATTTTTCCCTATCGGTATGGGTAGAATTTGATGCTATAACCCTAAAAGAAGAGGTGTGTGTTTTAGGAGGGATTTAATACAGGAAACAGCTTGATAAACCTTAGCTTGACTTGTCTGTTGGCTCTGCATTCCTTTTATGTTGGCTGATGTGTGGTAAGGGCCCAGAAGGGTGGAGAGGGATCTTATTTTCAGCTTTTGAAGGAATACTCGGATACTGATATTACAGATAGTCCCCCTTGCCATGTGTCGATAGAAGAACTGATGGAAACAGCAAAAGGAGTTTCCAATATGGCATTGGCGCATGAAATTGTAGTCAATGGAAGCTTCCAGATTAAACCATCTGAATTACCAGAAGGCAGGTAAGATGGTTTCTGATAGAAATAAATAGCCATTAATGTCCGTTGTCTTCATGTAAAGAATAAAATGTGCAGATCATTTTGGGGGCATTTGCATGAAATCATTTTAATGGGCTTCTTAGCTTTTTACGCTTCATTCCAGCACCACTATTTTATTCTTCTAGATTCTTTAACATCCTCTTCATTTGTAACTCTCTAAGGTTGGCTCTTAGGCCTCTTCTATGCTAGAAAATTTAGCAAATTAATTATGTTGGTTGGGTGTGTGATAAATCCTCATCTCTGAGGCAATGTAAGTCCCTGTGTAAATAGTGCTAGGCTAATGGAAGAATTCTTCTGTCAACCTAGCTGCTGATTCTCCGGGAGGTGGATTGCTTTTACACCTGTGGCAGAACCCCTTCTGTTGGCATGGTTAGTGTCTAGACTGAAACACTGCTGCCATAGATTGTGGGTATACATTTAGGCTCCTTTTAGAGCAAATGGTTGCCTCACTGCCGTTACAATCTGCTTTCAAATTTTGCGCTATGGGTCTGCACCGTTTCTAGGAAGTTACATGCTTAGGTATTGCTAAGAAACAGTGATGGTGTTCATGTGACCATTGAATAAATTATGATTTTGTGATTTGTCCTCTATTTATAGATTACTTTGCTTTTAGAAGTATCACTCCCTGGATGTTTTTAAGGGCCTTTTGTTTTGTTTCAGCCTAGAGAAAACTGTAAAAGAGATTGTGCATAAAGCTTTTTGGGATTGTCTGGAAGCCCAGTTAAGTGAAGATCCACCAACATATGATCATTCAATTAAACTTGTGGGGGAGATTAAAGAGGTAAGAATATGGGACATCAGAAGTAATTTACAGAAATCACACACATGAATACACAACTATATGCACACAGTTGTTGTACAGCCATGGCAGAATACCATACTTGGTGAGTGGAGCAGAGCAGGAAACAAAGTCATGTGATATGAGGATACTAGCAAAGTGTGAGGGAGGGAGGATTATTTTGCAGGGGAAAACAGTTATGTGGAGGGACCAGGAAGGACTCTGAAGAGTTAGGGAGGGCAGATGTTTTATTAGGTAAATGTTGTCACGAGAGAGCCTCAGTTGGGGCCAGCAGCCCCCATAAAGAATGCTGGCTCAAAGACAGACATACAGATAATCAATGGAAGAGGGTAATAAAGAAGCTCCAGGTCCCATCAACAATCAGGACACTGGGCTCACCAGGAGGCTAGCCTCAGGAAAGCCTGTGTACCAGCTCAGCCTCTTAATGCAGAGCAGAGGGGAAGGGAGGTAGTTAACTGAGTAACAGAGAAATTTTGGTTACTTGGCTACCAGATTACTCACTCTGTAACATCCCTGGTGTGTGCGTCCTCTTTTCCACCACCAGGAAAAAATATCTCCGCCCCGAAGAATTTACAATCTAAATAACGTCAGTATTGCGTAGATTGTTGGAAAACAGATTTTAAAAGACAGTGTAATTTTTGTGGCCTTTGGTTTTGAAAAACTATAAGATGTCATCTGTCACTGAAGTGCATTACAGAGGTGTTTGTTAATTCAGACCATTATTCAGTTCCTTTGTGAGATGGTAAATTAATATTTGATGTGAAAAACTAATACAATGAAAACTGTTTTCTTTCAGGCTCTTCTGTCTTTCCTATTGCCTGGTCATACTAGATTAAGAAACCAGATTACAGAAGTTCTAGATCTGGATCTGATAAAGCAGGAGGCAGAGAATGGTGCCCTGGACATTTCTAAGCTGGCAGAATTTGTCATTGGAATGATGGGGACCCTTTGTGCTCCAGCTAGAGATGAGGAAATTAAAAAACTGAAAGACATTCATGAAATAGTCCCGCTATTCAGGTACTGAAAGGACAGTGACAAATTTCAAGGAATCACTGTGGTTCACTTAATTTCAGGTTTGCTTGTAGGCCCTTGTTAACAGTCTGAATTTTACTTGTGCAGGTATGTGGCATATACAGTCTGCTAGCTAAAATTTCTATCTACAAATATATAAAGCAAGCAGACTAGGGGAGGGAGGGGAAAAAAATTCCAGCAGCTATTAGCAAAGATCCTCTTGGTTCTGGTGGACTTCTTGAAAACCCATGAAATAACACGTATCAATAAGTGAAACTTTCTCTGGATGTTGGGGGAGTGATTTAGGAAAAAGTGTGACTTTTTTCACTTTTGTTTTCTGCTGGTATTTTTAATTTAGAAAATAAGTGTTCCTCCAGCCAATTCCTCCCTCTACTTCTCTTTCTCGTTTCTCATGCGTAATAAAATAATACATTACGGGTGTCATAAGTGAGAAGCGTATAGAGACTGGATATATTTGATGTCATTTTCTGTTTTGTTACTGTCTGACTTAAATTTTTGCAGTCTCTCAACAGTTTTTTTCTTAATGGTCATCAGTAGAATATTGAGTCAATTAAAGCATTTCCTGACTTTGTAGTCTCCAATAGTAAGGATCTTCTTAGAGGAGAATACCTTTCTAGAGAATGGAAATGTTGCTTATGTGTAATTAGACACTAAAAGTTATTTCTTCCATGGTCCTTTCACTCAGTTAGCTCTGTTTCAGAGAATAAATGCACAGCTTGACAGAGGACACAGTAAATACATGTATGGTGATACGCCTCATATTAACCTGATGACTCAAGTCTTTCTTAAATTGAGCATGTGATGGCCTATGTTCTAAGAGAACTGATTGGCGAAAAGGCCTCTTCTGCATTCTCCATTTTTTTTACAGGGGAATAAGCCTCATTACCACGTCTTTTTTTCCCAGACTTCAAGCTCTGTGTAAATAATTAGCATGCATGTTTAGTGTTCTTAATAGCTCATTCCTTTGGACAATTTGTGCTAAGTAAGTCATTGCAAAGTGTACATTTTAAATGTGTGCAGCCCTGCTTGAAAAACTAACGTCACCTTTTTTCTTTTTCAGAGCAATTTTCTCTGTATTAGACTTAATGAAAATGGACATGGCTAACTTTGCTGTCAGTAGCATTAGGCCACATTTAATGCAACAATCTGTTGAATATGAAAGAGAGAAGTTTCAGAAGATTTTTGAGAAACAGCCAAGTATGACTTTTTCTTCCTCTGAATTGCATATTGAGATCACACATACAAAATAACCTACTAAAATCCATATTGAAATCAGTAGTTCTGTTATATTGCTCCATAATTAATATAGTGATACTTCTTTCCGGTCCTAGATTTATTTAAAAAAAAAAAAAGACTGGAACAATTCTGCATTAAAAGACAAAAACCAGACTCAGATCCAGGATATCAATATGAGATATGACACTATAAATCAGCTTCAACATACTAGCTCATAGTATTGCCAGTGTAACTTGTGGTTTCTCTTCAGGAGGTTCCTGTGTTCAATCTGTTTTGGTATCCTCCAGAATTTCTGAATCATAAAGTAAATGAAATGCATTGTGGTACCTAGTTCCGTGGGTATTAAGAGAGTATGCTCGTGGTATTTGAAAATTATTCAGGGGATGGGGGGCAGATTCTTACCAAAACACTCTCCCTCAGATTCTCTAGACTTTGTCACCGAGTGGCTGCAAGAAGCATTAGATGACCTTGCCAAATTGAGGTGTAAAAATCCACCTTCATCCCCTGGGGTTGGAGCTGCTTCTAGTGTAGTTCCTGTATTGTGTCCTGCTGCTGTACAGAGTCGTGCATACCTTAAGCTGCTTAAGTGGGATCATGTGCACAGGCCTTTCCCAGAAGTAAGTATTTAAGAGAAGACTTAACTTATATTTCATTTTTCGATATTGATTTTGGTGATTTGTAGCAGAAATCATTTGGATTGATAACTAGTGATGACATCATGACTCCCAGCGGGAGCAGCAGCTGTACTGTCTGGATGTGGGGCAGGTACTTTGCCTTCTGTATTGACTACACCAAGCCCTTCCGCAAGACCTCGCAGCTCTTTGTGGCCATTGCCGATCACATGAAGTGGTTTCCAGTTTCGTTGCAGCGCATCCTTCCTGGATCACATCCTGTATATGGACGTGCTATGACATTGCTAAGGTTACCTTCTTATGGCGTACTCTGTGTGAGCTCAGGCCGCCTCAACTTCCTTCTTGGTGCATGTGCCTGTCCAGAAAATCTGTCGAGCTGCGACATGGTCCTCTGTACACATTTACATCTCACTGTGCTATTGTGTGGCAGTCTAGACAGGACGCATCCTTTGGGGCTGCTGTTCTTGAGTCAGACACGTTTTGACTCTGACCCCTCCTCCTGGGTTTGGTTTGGGAATCACCTAACTCAAATAGATACGAGCAAGCACTTGAAGAGGAAAATATGGTTACTTGGTATTATAACTGTTTTTCTTTGAGATGGGTTGCTCACATCTATTCAAACCCTATCCTCCTTCCCAGAGTGGCCAGCAAGAAAGAACTGAGGGGGAGTTGGGTCAGAAGGGTCATATATTGGTTCCACAAAGGCGCCACAGTAGGGGGCTCTCCAGCTGACCCCACTGGTAGTTGCTAGGGAAAAGCTTTCCAACAGGCATGCATGTGCACACACCTAACTCAAATAGATGAGAGCAACCCATCTTGGAAAAATAGATACAACGGTGAGTAACTTTTTTGCTCTTTTGGGTTCCAAGCACTCTGCTTGTGACACACCCCTTATTGGATTCTGGATGTGAATTTGGTACCACTGGTCCATCCTTCAAACAATGGAATACAGGTTGAACCTTTCTAATCTGGAACACTCTCATCTGGCAAACTCCATAATCTGGCATGATTTTAGTTAGCCATACCACCACTTATCATGTATGTGGTCGAATTTCCTGTGGTCCCATAAAGTTTGTTTACAGCCACCAGTCCTGCTGTCAGTGTTCTGTGCAGCTGCTTAGACCTCAAATGTCTAAGAGCCTAGAAGGCAGTGGAAGTGTTTTGTAATGTGCTAGAAAATATTCACCTCCTATCATCTGGCAAATTCTCTCGTCCAACACAGGTCAGATCCTGAGGGTTTTGGATGAGAGAAGTTCAACCTGTACTGTTACTATTTTGAAGTCAGTGTACTACAGAAATCCAGTTTTCAGAACCATCTTTGTTACTGGGCTTCACAACTTCATTTTTGCTGTACTTTGTTAGACCAGCAATTTAATTTTGCTCTCTTTTGCAGACGTTGTTAATGGACCAGACTCGCTTTCAGGAAATGCAGCTGGAGCTAGAACAGCTCATCTTGATTGGTGCAATCCTCCTGGTCACTTTCAATGTAGCAGGTGCAGCACTTTCCAATCTGCCAGAGTTTGCTGGCAAAATCAAAACCATTATAAAGGTGTTGTTGGTGGGAATGCACCTCCCGTGAGTATCTGACTCTTATCAAGTAGTTTTCAGCTCTACTGTGTTCAACATTGTAAGTGGTGCACGGTAGCTTAATTTTGTTGTGATCCTTGTGAGTATTGATTGCATGGCCTTCTATTGTCTCTTACCTTCAAGAAACTAAAAGGACCAAGCGATTAGAATTCTTTCACCCATGGAAGAATTCAAGTCTAGCTGTTTTTTCTTCAAGAATTTAAACACCTTATTCCTTTCTTCACTCCTGTATCCTGTGCCAAACATTCCTTTTGTTGTCATTGTTGTTTTTCATGTGAAGACATCTTCTACCAAGCCCTCAGCCTTATGTTGGCAGCTAACCGTGGTTCATAGCTTGGATCAGGCTCCCTTCATTCTTCATAAAGTTGTTTGTTCTACACCTGTGTGAAAACACCTCGGGTGCGTCTACACTTGCATTCCTCTTTCGAAAGAGGTATGCAAATGAAGTAAATTGAAAATGCAAATGAGGTGTAATTTGCGTATTTGGCTACTCATTTGCATATTTTAATTTAGAAAGAGCTTCTTTCGAAAGAAGAAAGCCGCTGTAGATACTGTTCTTTTGAAAATAATTTATTTAATGGAAAGAAGGATTCTTTCAAAGATGGGGTTTACTTTTGAAAGAGCAGTGTCTACACTGGCTTTCTTCTTTGAAATTAGAATATGCAAATTCACACCATTTGCATACCTCTTTTAAAAGAGGAATGCAAGTGTAGACCGCACCCTTCTAGGTTTAGGATGACTGCCACATGCCCTGCTATGGAACAAATATTTGTTAATCTAACAGCAGTTCAAATCATTATAACTGTACTGATTGTAAAGAGTTGAAATAAACAACTAAGAAACAATCCATAAGCTGTGGCTTTCTCCCTCATGTTATTTCTAGCTCCTTTAACCTGAGTGAATCTTTGTCTACTGTTGGTGAGATGATCTGTGCTGAAATTAGTAGCTGTCTTTCCCAACATGGATCCACGCCTTTCCCACCTCAAAGAGGGGCTGCGCTTAAAGGACAGATCCAAGCATTGGCAAACCCTGACAACACCGTGTGCAAATTGATAGGTAATCTTGATGTGTACATGCTGTGTTCTCAAACATTTTTTTTTTTACTGTAAACTTGTTGAATGACCTGTTTTGTGTGATTTTAATATTTATTCATTTAAATAAGTTATTGTTGGAGAATGTCTTACTGCCTCTATATAAATTCATGAATACTGTGTGTGGATGTGGTTGCCTCATCTCAAAAAAGGTATATTGGCATTGGAAGAGGTTCAAGAAAGAGCAACAAAAATTATTGGGGCTTTGAAATGGGTGCCATATGAAGAAAGATTAAAAAGGCTGGGTCTTTTCAGCTTAGAAAAGAGGAGACTAAGAGGAGCTATGATAGAGGTCTGTAAAATCATGACAGATATGAAAAAAGTGAATAAAGAAAAGTAATTTCCTAGTTCTTACATTGTGGGAACAAATAAACACCAAATGACAGTAATGGGTTGCAGGTTTAAAACTAACAGAAGGAAGTTTTTCCTTCATGCAGCACATGGTAGGTCTGTGGAACTCCTTGCCAGAGGATATTTAAGACCAGGACTTCAACAAGGTGCAAAAGAGAACTAGATAAAGTCATGGAGGTTTGGTCTGTCAGTGGCTGTTAGCCAGGGTGGGTAGAAATGGTGTCCCTAGCCTCAACTTGTCAGAGGCTGCCAATGGATGACAAGAGTGGGGTCACTTGATGATTACCTGTTTTATTCTGTTCCCCCCTTCTGGGGCATGTGGCACTGACCACTGTCAGAAGATGGGATACTAGGCTAGATGAATCTTTGGTCTGACCCAGTGTGGCCATTCTTATGTTCTTATTATTGAATAACAGTTACTTATGATGTATGGTGAGGCACCTGTTGAAGTTGAGTGCCTTACCTTGATCTCTTGGGTAGCTCAGGAGCTGTGAAAATCAAGTCAGAATTTTCAAATGTAGTTGCCCAAGTTTCAGGTGTAGGAATTCTAAGATAATTTGTAAACTTGGATCTTTCCTTAGCTGCCCAGATATATGCATGCATACATACACACTTCAACAAGTCTACTGCCTGAAGTTGTAGTTATTTGAAATTGAATTTTTCAGACAGTAGAACATAATGCTCTGAGGAATTTCTGGATTTAAGTAGGTAACAAAGGGTATGCTGACCTTTTTTCTTTTTTTTGGGGGGGTGGGGTGGTGGTGGTACCACACTCCATAGAAGAAGGCTTCATGCTTTGTTTTTTATAAAGGCTTCTTAGTCCTTTTTTTTTTTTTTTCCTTTCCCCCCCCAGATTCTCGAATCCAGACATTTTTAGAGAGCTATCTGACTTCTGGTAATCGGAAATCGTTGCCTGCTATTCCTGGGGGATTAGGCCCTATTCAAAAAGAGATGGAAGAAATCGCTGTCAAGTATATTCGGCTTGTCAACTATAACAAGATGGTGTTCAGCCCATACTATGATGCCATCCTCAGCAAACTACTGAATAAGAATCTCAGTTAGGGTAGTCAGAAAAATCATTATACCCATTTATTCTACCTAGACAATATGATTTTGTATGCTAAATTTTTTTCCATTAACTTGGCTTTGGAAAATGGCATTCCATTAAAACATGATTTGATTACTGTAACTCAATAGTATTGATTCTGAAGGGGAAAATTATGTATAAATTGGAATACACTCATTGAATTAAATGATAAATAGACTAATATTTGTCATAAGTTTTCATGTTGAAGATGTTAATTTTAGGGCTCTAGTTTCTGCTGATGATTAGCTGCAAGGTAAGATTAGGCAACTGTATAACCAGACTGCTTTTATAATTGCTGGGGGAGATGAGGACTTTCTATAGCTTTCTACCTTTCCTGCTTACCTTGATGTTGGTGTGTTTGAGGAGAATAGCAACAGTCTCTTCCATACTGAGTGAGTGGACTCGTTGAAATGCTATTTTCACAACTGGAGAAATAACTTAAATTTTGACATGTAAGAAACTGGGACAAAGTATTTAAGAACAGGCCCAACCATGATGCCTTTCTGCTAATCACATTTTTTCTATAGCAATTTGTGCTCTTGCTCTGCTTGCAAACAAGTTACCAAAAACACGATAAATTATATTTTGTAGTGAATTTTCTGGTTTTCAGGTATATTGTCCTCTTTGTATGCTGTTACAAGGGTGACAGTCTGTAAAATTGCAGCTGTATTTATCTCTTTGTAAGGCTTTCATGCCAAGTGAAAAATGTTTTGCTAAGAGTGGCATTTCTTATCTATCTTTTGCTGGTAGGTTATACCTTTTTATGTAAAATACTAATTTTAAGAAAAAAACAGATATAACAAAATGGATGAAGACTCGTGCATTGAATTTCAGGCTTGAGGAAATTTCATTTTTTCTAAAATTGTGAGACTTACAAGACCTGTATGTGCTCATAGCTTCAGAAATATCACTGAAATATACCAAGAATGTCTTAGTATATTAAAAAGGGACATTAAAAAGTATAGTAGGAAATGAACAATTTTACAGCTTGTTAGAAGTCATCGGAAAATATTTAATGTTAAGTTACTTTTTCATTTTTGTGTTCAAGAACATCTGTAAAAAGTATTATAGATCCTTGAGAATATAATCAGCAAGATTTCTCTGAAGCACTCTGAAGGGTTTCTGATCTTAGTAATTTACAATATATTGATATTTAATTTTTTTTTTGGGCGGGGACATAAGTACAAAGTTTAGGACAGTTAAAAGCAAAACTGAAACTTTCTTTAGCTGATAGAGCCGCTCAGATTTTTGAGTCAGACGTTCTTAGCACCTCAGGTAATGCAAGGTGAAATGAGCTCATGTTAATAAAAGATTGGTGGCTATGACAAAGAGACTGTTTATTCTAAACTAATGAATTTAGAATGAGGCATTTTTGATACTAAGAAACATAATAAATATGATTGACTAGTCAACCAGTATAGTAAATGGTTTTAGAAAGGGAGATACCCTGCAGTACTTTTTCTAATGATTATACTTCTCTTTACATTCTGAAATATTAGTAGTTCATAGGGTTTGAACTGAGATCAAATGTATATTTTTAATAGTGTTCTACTTTATGGGGAAGATATTATTTTATTCCAATAGCTTTACTTGCTTGATCTATCTTAAACTCTGGTTTCACAACATGGAACAAAGCATTCCTAATTTTTTCTTTTTTTTTTTAATACAGAACTAATGACAATAGAAAACCATTTTGCTTAATTGATAATTCTTTTGGCTGAACGCAAAATATATATCTGAATATTCTTTAACTTGGAAGTAAATAACTTGAGCTCAAAAGTTTAGTACTGTTTTTTGTGTTTTTATTTTTGACCTCAGTGGTGGCACTTTAGTCTCTCTTTTCTCTTTCTGTGGCACATAATAGTCCAGTCTTGTTTGGGTTGTAATACATTGGCCTAATTTTGGTTGTTTGGCATGCAGGGGGCTAGCTAGTGCTGGAAGCCTGCAATCTGTAAGAATTTGGAATAGATGACTTTGTCCCTTAAACTCTGTACTTTTTTTTCATACAAGTTACTGAGGGCAATTGGAGAGATGTATTTCTTGATCAAGCATGAGTGCATTGGTACTACATTGCTCCATACCTTTTACTGTCATGTGTATAACTCTTGCATGTTAGTACTGGATACCTCAAATTTATCACAACAGCTGGTGCTTTTGAGTTTTTGCAATTCAGATGTTGCAGCTCCAAATATTACCATTTTTAATAACCTATGTTTTGGTTATCATGCCAACAGTTAAAGATAGTTAAAAACAAACTTCTGCTTTTTAAATACTCTTGTTTGAGAGGTAAGTGTACAAGTTCTTAAATTGCTGCTACTTGTTTGTATTATAGCATTGCCCAAATTATCCATAGATGCAGTGATTCACAATTGTAACAGTGCTGGGGAGTCTCAAGCTTATATGAAGTAAAATTGAGAAATAAGGTTAAACTCTTGAAGCCTGGTTACTTGTGTGCTCAGCCTTCTGAAAATAAAAATCACTTAAACAGATGTTTACATATGGACTTACATCTTGGGCGGTATCTAAGTGAGGAGCAAGCACATCGGTAGCAGATGAATGATAACTGGCACAATTGCCTTTCAACCCCCATGTAGCTTTCTGTGGCTAAGCTTTCTTATTTACCTTGTATTTTAAGTGTTTGGTAAATATTGCAAGGTGTACCTGTCTTAGGCTTTAGCGCCTCCAGAAAAAAACTGCTTATTTGCAGTGGAAGAGTGGTTCCCATGCCAGCTTACTTTAAAAATACACTGGATCTGTTCCGGCTTTCATACTACATTTATCACTGGGAATCATTCTAGCATTAAGCTTGTGGGGTGGTTCATAAGTAATCAAGCATTATGGCAACCATCTCTCTGAGTAGGGATCACATATGCTTAGAATTCATTGAGACGTTCAGCATCAAAATGCGTGACTAGCTATAATGGTCAACTAAATTGTCTGGATAAATGTGTACCTGCTTAATACAGGAGATCCTCACTCCCATTTAGGCAAAGCAGTGAAGTCCAGATGTCTAAGTGCCAGCTCTCGCTTACTGTTCCCAATATGCATCAGTGCACATTGCTCATGTGGTCAGTACAGTAAGTCCTGTTGTTCTGTATATGGGTTGAACCTATGATCCAGCAACATCTATGGTCTGGCATGATTTTAGTTAGCCAGATGTCAACTAATCAAGGGTGTGGCCAAGTTTTCCATGGTCCTACTAAGTTCCATTTACTGCCACCAGTCCTGGCTCTCAGTGTTGTGTGCTGTTATTTAGCCCCTAAATGTCTTTTAAGAGCCCAGTAAGCAGTGGAAGTGCTGGTGATGCTGTTAGACAGTATTGAGCTCCCATGGTTAGGCAGATTCTCTTGTTCAATACCAGCTAGGTCCTGAGGATGACACACTTGGAGGGGTTCAACTGGTATTGTTTTGTTCCTAATACATTGGATAAAGCCAGCCTGGGAAAACACAGGTCAGCCTGGGTGGTATGCATGCTGGTCCAAGGAGAGGCGCTGTACTAACTGAGAACAAGGGACTCCATGTTAGGGCTTTGTCAGTCTAGCACAAGGATAGGCAATAACCAGCCTTTGGGCTGGATGTAATTGACTGGTGGCAGAGCATCAGTCACTTCTACTTGAGTCTCTATGGGCATGGCCACTTGCAGGTCCCAGTAGCTGTGCCTGCTCAGGTAAACAAAGCAGCTAACCCTGGTGAACTGCATCTGTCCATTAAGTTTCTGATGCCTTGTAATATTTCTTACACTTTTTCTTATTTTAGGCATTTGTTCTCTACTACTCAATTTCAAGGTTTTTTTTTTTTGTTTGTTTGGTTTTTTTTTAAATAACTGACATTTCAGCTTATCTTAATTTGCTTTAAAATGCTGGTGTGGCAATGTGATCATTCCTCAGGCCTGCAACTCGAACTCATTGTAGCTTTTTTGTGCTGTTTCACACAACTATATTTGTTCCCTTTTCTAGGGTTCTGTCCAAAAAACAGTGCTGCTGGACTTAATGATTAGGGCCATCCTATCCCCTTGTGTTCCGCTTAAACAAAACTACCAGCATACTATACTCTTGTAGATTAAAGGAGTTCCTATTAAAAATTCCACTGTCACAATGTGAAGAATATGCTTCACCGGCTGAATCCATCTACCTCTTCAAATCTTACAGGTACCACTAAACTAGGCACGAATGGTAAGAAGTGAAGTCTGTCTTATAGTAATCTGTAGTATGTATAAACTGGAACAAAGAATCATGCTCTAATTATTAACATTCACTGAGTAGGAAGGAGTAAGCTTGTACGTAATCTGAGAGTTTGATACAACTGCACAGAAATGGTTTCTAAATATCACAGCAATCATTCCACTGTTTTTGCCTCTAAACTAACAACTGTTAGACTATGGATAAAATTAAAACAGGCATATCTGTAATCCTGGAAGTTTCAATATATGTTGTGTGCAAATATTTGTATAGCAAATATCTTACTATGTTGTCAACTTATCACTTTTCATTTTAAGTCTATCTTCCATGGTTTTGAGGAGGGGGAGAGTAGAACTCTGAAAACATGAGGAATTTTCCCTCAAACAATGTTAGGTTTTTCAACCCTTCGGATAAACAAATTTGTCGCCAAAACCCTGCAAATTTGCAAATACCCACTTTATATCCACATCCACAGATATAGATGCAGCTGCATATACAAATTTTGTAGTTGCACAGGGCTCTGTATACCTTTGTTTTCTCCTTTGAGGATTTTTTTTACTCAACCAAAACATGCACACACACAACCCACACAAGGCATGGAGTTATTTATCCTTTTTATTTTAATGAAATTTTCTTCCATTTTAAACTACAAAACAGATTCCATACATTCTGCCATAAATAAAAACAAACAACAAGGCAGGACACTACATGAGCAAACTGAGAACAACTGTTTTCCAGGAAATGTGAATTAAAAATGCTTCACAAGTATAAGCCATCCAGTTTTTAAAATAAAACTGTTAAACCCACACAACTTCAAGTGGTAGATGTGAACACGCTTGAAGAGGAACAAAATGCAATTTAGACATTTTGTGCTATTGTTTTTGAAAACCTAATTTTGTTTAAGCACTTTCTAAGACTCTTCTGTCTTTGCTGATCAGAACCGTACAGTATAAAGAGGCACCATAGTAACAAGACCTCATTTCCGAGATAAACTGTTGTCCCTTTTAAACATCTGACATGAGGCAAAAAATCTCTTAATACAAGTCTTTCACAGAAGATTTGGAACCTGTTTCATCGGATTCTCTTTTGCTGTCGTGCTCTGTATATGTCATGTACAGGAGGAACCACTGAGCCCTTCTCCTCTTCATCGTCAGAGTCTTCATTTGGTCTCTTGACAGCTTTAGTAAACAAGGTATTATTTTCTACAGGTCCATTGCCTTCTACATTTAAGTCAGGCAGACCTCCAGTAATTAGTCTTACAGCTTCATCAACAGCTTTGGGGGAAAAAAAGAAACCGGCTTCAGAAACATTTTCTTCTTGATGAGGAAAACAAGTTAGCCCCTTATTATGCTGCTATGGATACAGGTGTACTTAAGCATATTGCTGAAAACATCAGAAATGAGTTCTCATCAGGTGAGTGTCAGGATTTCCTACTATCACTTCTAGCAAAGAATATGCTGCTATGAAAAAGTTGGTTGTTGGGGTGGCAGGGGGAGGGAACTGACTGAGTAGTGTAGCTTAGTTTGCTGAAGCTAGACTTTTTGGCTTTGAAATGTTACATTTCAGAAACATCCTACTGAGGCATTTCTCCCATGTTTGTCAACTTTATTCTGAACACTTCTATTATTGGAATTACACAGGAAAAAAGATGGCTAATTTAAGCTACTGCTTGGATACATGACAGTGTGGACAATGCGGAATTTTGGTATTTTACTCCTTACAAACACTTTGAGTGTTCAGGATAAATTTTAAAACACCTCCATTTACGAAGTTCTCAATGTCAATCTCAACCTATTTTCCACTGCACAGGAAAACCTCTAAGAGAAATTAAATTTATTTCTTTAGCTTTTGGGTCCCATTAGGCTGCTGCTATTCTGAGGGGAACCCCATTGGCTCGTGTTCTACTTATAAGTGCTGAAGGTAAGATTTCATTGGGAACAGACCCATAAAGTGAAGAAAACAAGAAATCTGAATTTAATTGTCTTGAGTACACAGCGCCATTCTGAACAAATGACCAAGCCTTGAAGTATGTGAATGGTGCACTCCAGGAGTGAAAGGGTGTATGCCCCAGATCCCTCCCTGAGTTAGTAGGTGAGTTGTGAACCATTCGTCTAAGAAAAGTACAGTAAAGCCCTCGAAATGCGCAATTTGGAGGTGCACTTAACTTGCATTAACGCGTGTTAAGTGCAACTCAATCCTGCTCCCCTGTGCCCTGGCTCAACATCCTGAGTCCTGGGTGGCACCAGTTAAACCTCCATGCACAGCTCACCACCTGAGGATGGCTGCAGTTCTCTCACAGCCACCCAGCCTCCAGGTGCTTTGCTGGCTGCAGAATGTGCATTCTGCTGGGGAAAAAGCTGCTTCCCTACTTACGCAAAATTTGAGTTAGGTGGGGGTGCGTGGAACAGGAACCCTTCTGTGAATCAAGACACTACTGTATAACGGAAAACTGTACTTATAGTAGCACTGCTGGGGGAAGGGGTGCGGCCTGATCAATAAGGAATAACAAATATACTGAGTCTACTAATCCTCATTTCTTTGTGATGGAGAAATATCAGCTAGTCAAATGGCAGCAACCACCACTGTACAGGCAGTGAGGTGGGTTTCCTGTATTTGAAAATATAGAGCTATCCTCATGCTCACTTCACACTGCCATGGTGCTACTTCAATGATGAACAAATATTCAACCCCCCGCTCCACAAATTAACACACATCCATAATTCAGTGATTTATTTTTGGACTAGAAGGGTTTTGGACAGTCATTTTTAAATTATTCAGAATAAATCCCCCCAATAGATAGTTAAAGGGATAGTGCAGCTCAGTGCCATTTTTAAAAACACATACTACAACAACTTACTCTCTGGAAGTTTGCATCTTTGAAAAATCTCCATGAGTTCATCCACTTGGACAAAAGGACCCTGTTATCAGACAAGAATTTAAGACTGACTAGGATATATTTTACACACTACTGGAAATATTAAGAAGCACAGTATTTATACATAACTGATTCATTAAAGCTCTGTATTTAAATGTTGGGTGTCTCTTTGGTACCAGTAGTGAAGCCTGGGGAATATACTGAATAAATAAAACAAACCTGAAAACAAACAGGAGGTGGGAGGAGCTTCATTAAAACTACAGCAGCTGGTGGGACTGGAAATACACCACCTGGCACAGGATGCAAACCTGGAGCTATTAAGAAAAAGAACAATATAAGTCAAATTTGAGCGACAGAGTAATTCAAGCATTACATCTTTTAACACAAATGTGAGTACCTGACCACATTTTTTCTTCACCTATATGAATCCTATAAAACAGGAGTTTCTAAACCTGTTTTTTTGAGATAATCACCTCTCTACTGCTATAAAATTTCTACAGGCCACTTGTGTTGCAACAACCGTTTGCTACAGATTGCAAGATGGGCAACTGCCCAGTATCTATCCCCTCATGCTATAATTGATCAGGGCTTAGCTTCCTGAGCCCTGGTAAGTCCAACCGGGGCCCTGATTGGTGGCCCCCCACCATTCCCCGGGGCCTTGATCCCCTGGATGAGTATGACTGCTATATGAAACAACCTACTGCCCTTGACCAGCTTTACTTCAGATGTGTTTAAATTCTTTTGAGGTTCCAAGGGGATTAAGTAGGTGCTTTGTTGACCAGAGGCGTCTATCAGCAGACCCTTCATATTCAACGGAATGGGCTTGATATAAGTTAAGCAGTAGCATCTGAGCGCTCCAGAAAGTCTCCTTCACCTTGACTAAACTCTTGACTTACGTGCTAAATGTCGTGGCTGAAATGGAATCATTTGCTGTGTGTCTGGTTTGGGGTATTCAGGTTTTCTGTCCACTTCATCTTTTAGAACAGGCACTATAGAAGGAGCCACCACAGGGTCTGGAATTATGGTTGCTAACTTGGCACGTGAGACATCCTGAAAACGGAAATTAGAGAGTTCTGACCCAGGGAATTTAGCAATTCCAATGTCGCTCTATCATTAATTCCTACTCTCTTTGCTAGATTTTTTTTTCTAACGCTGTCTGAAGATGTTTGTTCAATATATTCACATTTGGGTGCCTTACAAGGTTCCTGGCTTCCATATTTAGGCTATGATTTACATTTGAGTTGTGCCTTGAGGTGTAGCAGTGAGCTGGCTCTGCTTCTAGACACAGTGCAATGACTTAGAGCTTGTCTACACAAGTTGCACCAGCTTAACTTAAAATGGGTTTAAAGATATTTAGTTACAATTGATGCATATCACTGTGTGGACACTTGTGTGTGTGTGTGTGTGTGTGTGTGTGTGTGTGTTTAAACTTACTGTTCATTGTGTTTCTATAAAACATTTTTCCTTTTCATTTGTAGAAACGACTAAACCATTTTAGCTGAAACATCACCAGAAAAAAGTCACTATGAGGCCTTCACCCAGCACTGGACACTTCAGCTCATTTTATACTTCAGCAAAATTATAAGCATATAGAAAATTTTAGGCAACCTGAAACATGTAGTTGTGTCTGTATTTTGGCTGTGTTAATGAACGTTTTATATTTTATGTGTATTTGTTTAAAGCATGAATCCATTAACTCAAAGCCTGAACACCAGCCCTCTTTCCACCACTCAGGATTATTTGTAAGCCATCTTTCAGTCCAATCCTTCATACATGAGCAGTTTTATTGAAGCCAATAAGCTAATTCTCGTAAGGAGTACTCACACAAAGTAGGCCTCCATGATCAGGTTCTTTATGAACAACTGTGGAAAACTAGTGACTCTGAAGCAACCTGCCTGACAGATGCTATTTCAGTGCCCTTCCTCTCAGTGGAAGTGGGAAACAAAACATTCCTTCCAATAAACAAGCTCTTACTGCTCTGCTAACTTGTTCACTTATTTCACATCGCACAAGAAAACCTTCTAGTCTTATCCCTCACTTGTTTTTCCAAAGTTTTATATACTGTAAAAAATTAACATATCAATGTAAAAGTACCCTCAGTAAAAACAACAGTTTTGGTTAAAACATTTCTGGAACTTATAAACTGTTTTTTGGGTTGAGAGCTGGATGTACCACAGATCAGATACAGGTACTTTGCACATTCTGTTAAATGACTGAGGTGACTAAGGCTGTCTGCACTAACAGAACTACGGTTACTGTTATATACAGGCATTGTCAAATCCATCTAGGACAGGCACATTCTCTCAGTTCTCAAGTTTAATCTTTAGTACTTGCAATAAAAACAAAACACAAACACTCTTTTTTTTGCTGTCTATCAAGGAAAACTTTAGGGCAAGTGGAAGACAAGGTGAGACAAAGTTACAGGATTGCACCAGACCTCAAAAGAAATATCAAAATTAAATTTTCTCAGCTACCTACCTTGTAACCAAGAGCTTTAAGTTCACTTGCAGAACAAGGGTACAAATCCATGAACTTGTACCTATCTACCAGCAGAGCTGTCTCTTTACCCTCGTATTCTTCTTTGAAGGCTGTAAACCTCCGTTTTTCCACTTTAAGTATACTAGCTAAATCACCAATGTTACTCTCAAAAGCTAAAAACCGGGCCCAAATTTCTCTGTGAAATAAAAAAACAGGTAAAGGAAAAGAATGATTGGGGGAAAGCTATGCTGAATCACTACTTGTAAAGCTAGGCAAGAACCCAGACTTCAATCAAAAGGATTTGAAAGCATAGACCTGTTACCATTTTCTGAATTAATTTAATACATTTATTTTATGTGCATACATAAGAGGTAACACTAACATCGTACTCCTCATGATCTCTCTCATTTTTATAACACTTTTCAAGTTGATAGACCTTAAAGTGTTTTGCAAACTATTTGCATCCAGCAGCACTGCAGTTGTCTGGAGGGCGGTGAGAGAGACCAACCAGTGTGCAGTGTTCTGTGCAATGGGAAATCCCAACTTCACTCAAAACCTTGCATAGATTGGTAAGGAGGAATCTGAGCACATATGTGTTGATTTAACTCAACTTTCATTTTAGAAACAGCCCACCTTTGAGGAGACTTTGGTTTGTAAATTCTGTACCACAGTTTCCTCTTCTTTGAAATGGAAATAAAAATTATTTTCTCTCAGGATGAGAAGCAAAAACTGAGGCATGAATGAACAGAGCAGTAGAACATGCAAGCTCTTATATGATCCTTTGGTACTGTCATTATTTTTCTGCTTTTCTGTATTCCTTGTAACTGTCCATCTTCAGCTATCCCAAGTCACCTGCTTGCATTATTCCCTACAATTTTTCCCTTCCTTTCCCAAAATGGCAGGGAACAATATCATAATCAGCCGTACCAGCTGTTTAAAAAAAAAAAAAAAAGAGTTGTGTATATGCAGTGCAGGTGGTTTTCGTGCTGTATTGTCACCAGTGCTGTGCTGAACAGATTCTGTAGTCCAAGAGGTGAATTCTAAGTCCCTTCTGGTAGGTGTAATTACAAGGGAGAGCACACCTGCAGCAATTCTTCTAGTTAATTTGTGAAGCTTAAAGGAGGCTTTTCAAAAATCTGTATATTTATAGAGCAAATTATTCATCAAAATACTTTGATGAACTTACCCAGATTTCTCAGGTGGGAGACTTCCAGAGGTTAAAACACGTTCAAATAAAACCCTTGTATTATTGTCTTCTAAAAAATAAAAATATGTACAAGTATGAATGATTAATTCCAGTTCCAAACCTATTTCTACTCAGAAAGTTGTCATTCAAGTGAAAAATGAAAGACTGATCCAATGATGATACTCTGACTATATTTTATTTTCAATAAACAGGATTATACACAGCTGCAGCTATATCAATATGCAAGTAAATGGTGCTATCAGGAAATGTAAAAGCCTCCTGCATGGATCTCTCATTGTTCTGCAGGTACTTACCATGGTAGAAATGAAGCTGCTGCATAACATGATTACAGTATTGTGACCTGGTTATTGGATTTTCCATGGTATGAATATGTTGGTTTAGTTTAAAACCAGGCTATTGAAAAAGCAAGCATGTAACAGGAAAATGGCTCAAGCTAACCATTATCTTCAAGCAAGATATAACGCAGGAACCCTTTGGTTTCTCTCTATCTGCCTGAAGAGTTCCCCAAACTGTTGTGGGCAGCAGGGTGCAAGTCTGAGCCCAGGAGAACAAAACCTTGAACTAGCTTTAAAAGGACACCCCATCAAAGGGCACAGTTGAGGGAAAAACAGACTCACACCAAGATGTTCAAGCCTAGCTAGAGAGACTCTGTAGGGATGGTCCACTTCTAGGTAAGAAAGGAATGCATATAAACCTGCTGGTTTCAAATCCTTTTTCTTGTACTCTACACTTTATTCCTGTTAAGATCAAACAATACTTTGGTTTGAAGATGGCTGTCTGATCACAGTTTGTACCACTGGCTAGGCTCCTGAAGAGGAAAAAACTGCAGGTATTGAACCCAGCTGGTCATGCTGGATAAGCATGTTGATTCCAGGGTAGCCCAGGCCCTGGTCCAAGATGGGGATTCCACCCAAAAGAGGTAAAGGCTCAGGACCTAACATCAGAAGGAGTTCACATAGACCAGGGAGAAGTCAGGGGGCTGACAGCCCAATAACTGAAATGTGTCTCCTTGTTTCAAGTCTGACCCCTCTTCAAAATCTCTCAAGTGATAAAATAAATTAACTGCACCAATTGAGTTATTAGATAATAACTAAGGGTTACACTATCATTTAAATACCAAAGAAAGGAAAATGGTGCAAGCATAGGCTGATATGGGCCAGTATCCATGGATGGACAAGCAGCATCACCCACGCCCTTCCATGTGAGCTCTGCAGTTTGGGGATATGATGAAATCTTCAGAAACCCTGGCTGGGCAGGGAAGGAGAAAAGGGAGTTAGGAGGTGCCGCTCTCCATGCTTGTCTCTGAATCTGCGAAGCACCAAAGCAGCTACCCACACAGCCTCCACTGCAACCCCACAGCTTGTCTTCAGACAGCTCCAGTTTCCTGTTCCACTAATTCCCACAGTGATGTGTCCTACTGTGGCAGAGCCCTATTGCTAGCTCCATAAGGAGTACACGTTGCATACATTTGCCTTCCCTTTGCACATGTATTGGCTTTGTACCCTCGGAGCACTGTTTGTCCCATCAATGCCATTTGACAGCCATAGCTCTTGCCCTCTGCACAAGAAACACCAACTGTTTAAGTTGCCAGTTAATTCACAATACTCCTTTGAATTTTGATTTTCTCATCCACAAATGTGGAGTGAGTTTCATTTGTACTTGCAAAGAACCAGAACTCTGTAGACACTACAGGAAGGGATCAATCCACTGCTGCTGAATACTTGGGCAGGCAGATTTTATCTCCCTATGGACCTTTGTGCCCCAAGAATTTTAATTTTCCCAACAAGTTTTCCACTGTCAGCTACAGATGCAGTGAAGCTGTCCCAGTGCAAAGCATTTAATGTCTTGAAAAGCACACACATGTAGTGATGAGACAATATGCGCCTCAATGTCAGTTCATTTTGAATCCTCACTGTGCAGAAAATGGCAGTTGTCTTATCAATCACACTGGTTTTGTGAAGAAATTATTGCTCTATAGGAAAGAATTCAAACCAGCACACAAATAACTTGCACTGAACCCAAATGCACTGAGTGAAGATTAATGTTTCATTAGTAGCTTTCCCAGTTCCCAAAGCTTACCGTTAAGATGGGATAGATAGTCAATGTATGCTAATACATATTCTGGAATGTCTCCATATTTCTTCAGCCCTAACTCAAAAATCTTGAAGGCAACTGATTTGTCCTGCAATGTTAAAATCATGTTATTAGCTTCAAAAAGCCACACAACTATTAATACTTCATTAGTCCCAAAGAATATGTCTGAGTTTACCTTACTACAGTAATACTCCATCAAAGCTGCTGTGACATAGACATGATGGCGGGTCCGTGCATCCTCTCTCGCTTTCTTAAATATCATTCTTCCAGATTTGATGCCTTCAGCCCGTCTTGCAAATTTCATATACTGTATATATACCTAAAATATACATGGGGATTTGTTAAGCACACAAGATGGTATCCAAAATATGAAAATACCAAGATCAGAGAGATCTTTTGAGTATATCAAGAATCTGATCCAGTCACAAAATACAGTAATTCATAACAGAAAAAACACTTTCAGACAAGGTAGCAACTATCATATAAATAGAATATATAATGTGAATAGCTTTAATTTACATATCTATTTTTGATGTGTCCTGTATAAAATTACAAGGGTAATCAATATTAAAATTCTTGACGCAGGATAGGCAATGTGGGGGGTGAGGTATGAATTTATATAGGTTATTGCCTTCAGATAATTATATGTAAGTCATTTGCCGTATCTAAGAAAGGGCAAACATAGGGACAACAGTGCAATCAGGAGGTCATAAGATCCATAACTGAAGATGCATGTTAAAAAGTCTGCCCCAATGTTTACTAGTAGGTAACAGGATCTGAAATACCACTCATTCAGTCCTATTTAAATCACTGAAGTAGGGCATACAAATAGTAACCATACAGTGATTAATTCATCCAATGGCCAATCAGTGGAGTATATTCTCTATGGATGTGAATCTCCTTTCTGGGTTAAATCAGGAGTAACAACATTGACTCAACTGTAAAACCTAGTGAGAGAGAATCAGGCTCTGGATGTTTCACAAAGATGCATTTGTACTGGAAGATGCACTACATTAACAGAAACCTGGACTGAAGCTTGGAGACCAAATTTCATGCTCTGCCAGTGCCCACGTGTATGATTTTGGACTTGTTACTTTGCCTCTCTACAGTTCTGTGCTCTTCCCATCCTGCCTTTTATATTCATAATATAAGCTCTTCAGGACAGGAACTCTTATTGCACGATATGACTGTACAGTGTTGGCACTATTGTAATACAAATACGCTCATCCCTCGCTTTATGAGTACAATTGATTTCTAACTTTCTGCTTGTAGGCAGAAGCTCGTAAGAGGGACACTAAATTCCTATTAAATTACATGTAAAAGCCTCTGATTGGTTCCTAGAGCTCCCAGCTTGGGGAAGGAGTGGCAGCAGGTGGCGCTGCTTTGGAAAGGTGAGTGAACTTTGGGTTGGGGAGGGTTAAAGGCTGGGGGTAGTTTGGGGCTGTGAGTGGGAGAGAGAGTTAAAAACTGGTGGTGGGTTGGGGGGGGTTCAGGCTGCCACAGTTTGGGGCTGGCGTGGGGGGGTTGGGCTGCAGGGGTCAGGCAGCGGGAGGGGATGGGCGGTCTGGCTGGCTGTGGGCTGCTAAGGGGGTCTGGCTGCGGGCTGCTAAGGGGGTCTGGCTGCTGCAGTTTGGGGCCACGGGGGTTACAGGTGGAGGGCAGTGGTCCGACCATGGGGGGGATACAGGTGGCTGCAGGGGGTACAGGCGGCCAGAGTGGTCTGGCCGCAGGGGTGTCTGGCCACAGGTGGTGAACATGCATCCGTGCGGGGGCGGGGTACAGGCGGCCACAGGAGGTACTAGCGGGGGAGGGATGTCTGGCTGTGGGGGTTTACAGGTGGCAGCGGGGCCGTCGGGATGGCAGGCGGTGGGGCGTACAGGTAGCTGTGGGGCCGGTAAGGGGGTCTAGCTGCCGTGGTTTAGGGCTGTGGGGGGGTGTCAGGCAGCGAGGGGGTCTGGCCGTGGGGCCAGCAGGGGCATCAGGCTGCCACGGTTTGGGGCTGCGGGGCCACAGGGACTGCAGGCAGCAGTGGGTTGTTAGGCTGCAGGGCCAGCAGGGGATCAGGCTGCAGCTGAGGGGCTGGCTGGTGGGGGCGTCATATGAGCGGGGGAAGTTCACTCGTATAGTAAACTAAAGTAGGTAAGTGTGTCCCTCGTTTAAGCGAGTACTTGTAAATGAAGTACAGTCTTCCCCCGCCTTACAAGGGTAATTCGTTCCTGAAAAACCCCACTTAGTGCGAATTCTCGTAAGTCGAAAACATAATTACCATTAATTTCAATGGGAAAGAATTTTATGCGTACCTGAGCCCCAAAATTTACACCCATTTATGCTAAAACAACATCAAATCCCATTAAAGCGAACACAATTACTTCACTAGTTAACATTAGTTATCATTACACAACCTAACAAGTATCAGAGAGATAGCTGTGTTAGTTTGTAACTTCAAGAACAACAAGAAGTCTTGTGGCACCTTATAGACTAACAGATAACTTGTTCCCGAAGCTACAGACTAACCCAGCTACCTCTCTGATACTTGTCACCATGCAAGGCACTACATTTAGCTGTAATGAGTGGAAATCCATCAACCTCATAAAGAAACTTGCTGATACAGACATCATCTTCCTCTCCAAATACAACCTAACAAGGCATTTTCCCTTCATTAATTACAGTACAAAAATGGGGAGGGAGATCTGCCAAGAAGCCAACGCTGCCTTGTTTTGCATCATCACCAGGCTATGGTGGCGAGGGTGCAGTTGGAAGCGGGAGTTCAGGAAAGGCACAGAGCTCAGAAAAGTCCTCCTGGTAGTGCGGCCTGGGGGCTGTCCCAGGTGCAGAGACAGGGCTGTGAGGGGAAGGGAAATCAAAGAGAGCCTGGGAGGGGGGCGCAAAGCTGGGTAGCTGCCCGTGGTTGCAGAAGCGGGGCTGGTGCAAAGGGGCGGGCAGGGCAGGGCAGGCAGCCCAGCCTGAGAGCAGCTTAGGTTAAGTGGGGAGGGGGCGGTGCCAGGGGTTGGCTGTGCAGGGAGCTAGGGAGGTACAGGGGCCCCCCGGCTGGCAAGGAGCAATGCCTTGCTTGTGTGGGGCTGCGCGGCGGAGAGGCCCTGCCAGCGTCAGCCGAGGCACTAAATGCAACGGAACACCGCAGGCGGCGAGTGGCACCCGAGGCACAGCTGTGCAGGGCAGGCAGCGGTGGCCCCCTAGCCACCAGGGGGGTGAGCGGCAGGGGCAGGGCCAGGATGGGCTGTGTGCCCAGCATCCATGTCTCACAGGAGCACCTGGGAGCCCATGGCCACTGGCCAGGCTGGGGTGCGCCACTGCTGCAGCACTGAGGCGGAGACCCAGACCAGCCACAGCAGCGTATCCTCGTAAATTCAAGGAAATGCCTCGTAAGATGAAGTTGGGGTATTAAATGAAACTTCTCGTAAACTCAAATTCTCGTAACCCGAATGGGCATATCTTGGGGTATGACTGTACTCGTTTAACGAGGAATGAGTGTAGTAGTAATACAGCTTTCTTTTAATTTCCTCCTTACAGTGGCAGGATAGTAGTAATCTTTGGTATTTATGCAGTGTATTTCATCCAACAATGATTCATAAACTTTAAACATAGAGCACCAGTATATTACATCACCTACTAGGCTGCAGAGTGAAAATCAATGGATTCAAAGCACACAATAAAGGCAACAGGAAGTGAACTTTTGGTCAAAACAAAGCAAATGCCTATTCTTATGAAGAATGTCATGGGATTTTCAATGTCCATATGAATGGATATCCTTTGCTGTAGGTTTTTAAGGACACATGCTGTGTAATTTATTCACCTTAGAAAACTAAAGATGAGAATCATTGACCCTGCTGGAAATTAGTCTACCTATCAGCAACCTAATGCTCACTCCACCAGTTATCCACCTGAGCTATTAATAGATGACATTTCTTGCTTTTCGGGTGTACTGAGATCAATATTATTGGAAACACTGAATAGTGCTGAATTAACTTACCAAAGTGGGATCAATATCTTCAATAGCCAAGAGCCGGTTATATATGCTGTGCACCTTCTCATACTTCATTCGACTCTGAGGAAATAATTTTTTTTAAATTGCTAATATATTTCCTAGCACTAGAGAAACTGAAGTTTCTGGGAGTCTCTCTCTGCAACAGTCTGCCTCTACCTACTTGTTTAAAAAGATAAACAATTAATTTGAATGCTTCTAACATATTTCGGAATTAATATTGAAATATTTTCTCATTATATTACCCAAGCCTAGAAAGTATCAATGTAGGCTGAGAAATTTGGCAGACTTACTATTCAAATTATATACGAACTCTTTTTATATAATGAGTTTTAAGCAGATGAGATTTTGGAGGAAAGACATCTTGTCCCACTGGAGTTTGAGATGGGACTGAAATCTTTTTGCTCACCTCTTCGTAGTCTGCATATGCAAAGTACAGAAGCATATTCTTCTTTAGTAAAGTGCTGATTGCTCTTTCATAAATATTAGCAGCCTCATCACTGAACAGTTTAGCATTGTTCATGTCCTATGACAGACAAACATTATAACAAAATTATTTAATACTCAGGACACTGAAGACAAAAGATAAGACTTGATCCAACAGGCACTTCTGCGTATGATTTTACTTATGCGAGTTGTCCCATTGAACTCAAGAGGAGGAGCATTCACATGCTCATGTACATAAGCCCTTGAAGGGCCACCATTTACCATATGTATCAACCATACAAATCTAACATTTAAGCTGCATACAGTATTTAATGCCAACCTTGTAACTGCATTGCAAAACTTGAAAGTTAATATCTGATATTATAAAATGCTATCCAGAATTATGAAATCCACACACCGTTTGAAAGGGTAAAAATGCCTTTTCCCGTTTGTCCATATCCATTTCCTTACCCCTTTCTCAGCTAGCAGCTTGCTGGATTGCTCAAGATACTGTGCAGCTTCGTACCAGATATCTGGATGATGCCCCAGGACCAAGAGACACTGCTCATAAGCAAACATAACTAGAGGGGAAAAAAAAAGGCAAAATGATAAATACTCCTAGCAAAAGAATTTGTATGATTGTATATTAGTTACTTTTCATTTGTAATTTTATTAACCAGTGTATCAAACACAGAAGTATCAGATAATACAGAAGATGATAATACTCAACATGGCTTGAAGTCAGCTGGTCTCTCTTCAGGACACGGCCCTAGTTGTAGCCAGTGGGATGTTGACACAATATCCCCTTATTTTAAAAGAGGCGGGTAAACAGGCAAAAGTCTTTTGCACATGGGCCTGTGACCTCCAACTTTGGGCTGAAATGGCCTGTATTTGCAGATTTTTCAGGGCTCCTGTGTGGCATTTGCAGCATGGTTTTTGAAGAGTTAAGGCAGGTTGAATGTTGCAATGTTTTTTGTATGTCGAGCTGCTTCTTGGTAAGAGGAGTGATTAACTGAAACCTGCACTTGGTTGTGATTTTAAATAATTGGCAGGATGCTCAAAGTGTAGAGACAATTTTTACTTGGCTACACTGACACATAAAAATAAAATACTATTTTGCACACAGAAGCCCTTTAAGCATCAAGACTGAGTAAAAATCAGTTACAGCTTATCTTAGTGACTACTGACTGTCGCTGGCTTTCCATTAGCAAAGGAATGATGTAACTAGTTCTTTTCCAGTCATAACCCTCTGGTTTGGAAAAGGTTGGTCACAATGGATTTATGATTCCTGTTCTATTTTATCCATCTGATCTTTTCCTGTTCCATCTCTGTCTGAAGAGAACCAGAATACAATCTGGAGTATCAACACATGCCTCCTCTTGGAACAGGATGCAGAAATGAGACACTGTGGGTTGGTTGCGGCTAGAGATAAATGGTGGGACACCTCCATATGACAAAGTTTGTTTAAAACCTGTTTCAGCCGTAAGAAAAGACGTCAATTATGTTCCCAATAATTGTGATTCTATATCCCTCCTATAGTATTTTAATAGGATTTCTGCTGGTTCCCACACACAGTTTTAAGGAATGACTCCAGATTCACTTAATCTATACTGCCAGATCTTTTCCTACTATGATGATTCAATTTTTCTTTCCCTGAAGTCTAACTCGTATTATCTCCATGTCTAGTATTCTACATTTTCAACATACTTTTCATTTTGTATGTAGTTATTCACTGAAAGTTCAGAAACAAGGCTTTGACTTCTTTAAGTGGGTTGAATGCCCCAGATTTTCTTATGCTATTGACTGGATTTTCCCATCCTCTCTTTCACAGGAAATGTATTTTAAAATGTTTAACCTCTATGCCTTTGTGTCCTTATCTGCTAAAAAGAGATGATAATCTTTACCCTTCCTGGGGAAGCACTTTGAGATCTTTGTATAAAAAGCACATCATCAAACTGAAAATTATCATTCACATTCAAGGAATCCGTGGACGTCTTAAACCATCTCCTGCTTCTGATATTGGTCTCCCCAGCAGATACATAGTTTCCCATTAGTTGCTACATCTCAATTTCCAATGAGTTTGGAGAATAAGACATGGAAGATTATACCCCTCCCAATCACATCTGCCCCCACCCCACCCATCTAAATCATCCCTGAAGGGAACACTACTGGGTTTGGTACCGCCTCACCATTCCTGAGTAACCCCATATTTGCAAGATTTCAAAGGGATCTGAACAAGACCAGCATAACCTGCAATCACATATGCCTCTAAGAACCCACTGGGAAGAGGCAGCCCCGATCTCCACAGGTAAAATCACTGCTACTATTAAGGAAGACAGAAAACCCTGGTAATAGCAGCAGGCTTTAGAGGCAAAGTAAGTAGCATTTGATCAATCTGAAGCATAGGATGATGATGGTAAAACACTTCACTTCAGCTGAAGGTCAATCCCGAGTCTCAGCAATAATTCCAAACACGCCAGCCTACCTAAAACGGCAATTGTCTGATATCTGATCTTGTTACCTCTTTTTGTTATGAGAGTTTGGTCTTCTGTGCGCAGTGGATTACTCTTTTCCCATTGAATATATTTTTTCCACATGTCGACCTGCTGAGCCTCTTGCGGAGTATTCTGCGGGGGGACGGAGGGAGCATTGCGATCCAGACCTTTCATAACAGTCTCATATTCCTGAAGAAGAGGTAGAGAATGTTTTAAATTCCAGAGAGAAACAGATGTGCTGAAAGGGACAGCTTATGAATATGCTTAGCATTTTTGTCCTATGAAAACATCAGTTGTATGAGCCCACCAAACACACAGTTGAGCTTGAAAATCTTAAAATCTTACCACTGTCTGGCTTTTATGGAATTAAACAATGTAAAAATGAAGCAAATGGGAGTCTGTACCTTGGCCACACGTCTAGCATTCATATAATCTCTACTCCGATCTTCAATCATTTTTTTAGCTAAGTGGATATTGATTCCCTGGGGGGAAAAATAAAAAGCAATTGAAGAGACATTATTTTACAAAAACATACACACTACTGAATGTCATTTCAGAAAGAGGCTGGACCCTGGAAGAAGATGTAAAATGGTTTTAAGAAGGTTAATTAAATGTATTTTAGAAAATTATGGACACCTGAAAACATTTCTCTAAGTAAATGTATGGTAAGTGGTCAACTTAAGGAACAAGATAATGTAAACAATCTGTGTTTGGCATGTGTTAGTCATTTACATCATAAATTTTTTTACTTCTAAAACACACACACCCGAAGTGATATTTGACTATGCAGGCAGAATTAAGACTTAACTTCTAAAATGTGGAATAAACTTTACATATAAACGATGGACATAAAACTGAGTGATATTAGCCGTGTCTACATGTGCACGCTACTTCAAAGTAGCAGCACTAACTTCGAAATAGCGCCCGTCATGGCTACACGTGTTGGGCGCTATTTCGATGTTAACATCGACGTTAGGCGGCGAGACGTTGAAGCCGCTAACCCCATGAGGGGATGGGAATAGTGCCCTACTTCGACGTTCAACGTCGAAGTAGGGACCGTGTAGTCGTTGCATGTCCTGCAACTTCGAAATAGAGGGGTCCGCCATGGCGGCCATCAGCTGAGGGGTTGAGACACGCTCTCTCTCCAGCCCCTGCAGGGCTCTATGGTCACCGTGTGCAGCAGCCCTTAGCCCAGGGCTTCTGGCTGCTGCTGCTGCAGCTGGGGATCCATGCTGCATACACAGGGTCTGCAACCAGTTGTCGGCTCTGTGTATCTTGTGTTGTTTAGTGCAACTGTGTCTGGGAGGGGCCCTTTAAGGGAGCGGCTTGCTGTTGAGTTCGCCCTGTGACCCTGTCTGCAGCTGTGCCTGGCACCCTTATTTTGATGTGTGCTACTTTGGCGTGTAGACGTTCCCTCGCAGCGCCTATTTCGATGTGATGCTGCGCAACGTCTATGTTCAACATCGACGTTGCCAGCCCTGGAGGACGTGTAGACGTTATTCATCGAAATAGGCTACTTCGATGTAGGCTTCACGTGTAGACGTAGCCATTATGTGGTATAATGATCAATCCACAGACAGTTACAATTCCTTTCCTCTTTCCCTTTACCAAATGCGGCTTCATATTCTCTCCAAACCAGCTCAGCTCTGTTGGCCAGCATATTGTAAAGGTCAGAGCCAAGGCCCTGGCCACTCCCAGTTCTATCTGTTCACCTATGAGCCAGTTAAGGGTAAGAGTTGCACAGAATCTGCTCTCCGCCATGCATACAGATTGCCAATCTGTGTACTCAAGAAGGTGAGCAGGCTTTGTATACACGTATTCCCCAAGGTGAGAATAAAGAACAAGCTACAATCTTGCCCCTTAAATAGATAAATTAATTTTAAATATTCTTTAAGCTTGCAGTGCTGATCATTGAAATGGAAGGAAACACCATCTGCATTTGAATAGTAACAGAGAGGGAGCTGTGCTAGTCTATTACTATCAAAACAAAAAAGCAGTCAAGTAGCACTTTAAAGACTAACAAAATAATTTATTAGGTGAGCTTCTGTGGGACACACCCATTTCTTCAGACCAAATGGGTCTGTCCCACAAAAGCTCACCTAATAAATTATTTTGTTGGTCTTTAAAGTGCTACTTCACTGCTTTTTCATCTGCATTTGCTATTTCCAATGCCTTACATAAGTTGGACAAAATCCTGCAAATTTTATTGAAGTTTTTGAACACTGTAAACTCTGAATTCAAGTCATAAGAGAATTCTGTGTGGATACTGCAATCCCATTGAGTATTTCTCAAGTAAGACCCTAAATACCAGCAAACTAGCTATTCAAAAGATTCATATTCTTCTTGACCCATCACAATGGATATCCATCTATCTTAAACCCGCATTACACTGCCGTTTATCTGTTTGCACACACATACAGGGCAGACAATTCTGGGATCAACCTCTGCTATTTAAGACAGGATTTTTTAAACAAAGCTGGAATCACAAACAAGTTTTATTTTCTAAGTTACCTCTTCATATTTGTTATAATCCCTCCAAAGTTGTTCAATGTTGATCATTGGGTTCACACAACCTCGCTGATAAACCCTACGAACAGCCGTTATCCTCTGGTTTTCCGCATAAGATCCAACCGCCTCTCTAAATAGTGAAGTGAAAGATTAACGAGTCTGTAATTATATAAACATTAAAATTACATGAATTAACTTTAAAAAATACTTAAAAGTACTTACACGCCTTTCAAAAAATTGATGTAATCCACCCAGATCTATGATAAAAAAATAAAAGATCAAATCAACAAGCACTTAGTAATCACAAATAAATACTAATTAGATAATAAAACAAACCTGGTATGACATGATTTCCATGCCGATTTTATCCAGAGCAAAGTCATATGCCTGAGCCATTTTTTCTCTGAAAAAATATCACAATATAGAAAATATTCAGTGCTGGGACCAGGTTTTAGCAATTTTAATACACAGTATTTTATTGTAAAAAATCCTTTTAGTAACAATTTCTCAATATATATTTAAATAAAAAGGCTAGTGGGGTAAAATACATGTTTGGTTTCCTTAAATTCCAGGTATTCTGTATTCGGACAATCTCCACAAGCAATAGTTAAAAAGAAAGCTGCTGTAGCTAACCTAGCGCACAGATGGCAGTATGTAATGTTCTTGTGTGCCTGGCTCTTTCTCTTTGCCATGTGCACCAGGAAGAAAGGATTGTAATTGCAATACCTGAAAGAGACCAATGAAGTGTAGGAATCCCTGAGAAAAGCCACAAAAAAGCAAGTGAGAGCTAAAAGGAGTGGTCTTTAGTTAAAAAAACTGAGAGGAAGTGGTTTTAATTTGAGACTCCTTTATTCCCCTCCTTCCATAAAACAGGCTTCTTTTTAGTAACTGAAAGATTCCATGGAATTTTAAAAAAATTTTTCAACCATCAACCCCTTCCCTCCCCATAATCCAGGGATCTGCAACCTGCAGCTCTTCAAGGACTTTTGTGGCTCCTGACACTGTAATTGCAACGCTAACAAAAAAAAAACCAAAAAACGCCCTCCTGATTATTTTCAATAAACAGTGAACATCTAAAAGCCCAACAAGTCAGACCTAAATATTAAATATGAGTTCTTGTAATGTTGGATAACTCCCCATTTAATATGTGCAGCGCATTGTGGAATATGATCCCTATCTGTGTTTCAATCATGTTGCTAATAAAGTCTTGATTTGAAAAGGAAAAGGAAGCTTGTGGCATTCTCACTCAAAGGACAACACGGATTTTAAGAAAGAAAACTGAAATTAAACAAAGTAAACTTGGCATAATTAAAGTGAGGTTGGAATGGAAAAAAAATCAGGGATAAGGGGCTGGAGACAGAGGATGTTTTTGCTGGCAGAACCACATCTACACTGCTCGTTTTCTGCCACAAATATGCAAATGAGCCAAGTGAATACATAAATGAGTGGCCATCTGCAGTTTCGTGAACCCTCATTTGCCTCATGCAGCCGGACTGAATCTAGATGCAGCCCCATTGACCAGGAAGTTAAAATTAGACTACGAGGCAATAGATAATGTATGACACGGAATAATCCCTCATTAACAGGGGGAAGGACGGGACAATCTAATTGGTCTTTTCCACCTCTAACTTTTCTGATTGTCTTAAAGAAGCAATGTTAACTGCTATTTTATATGCAGCATATTGTGGTGACTGGCCTCCATAAAGTATCAAGGGGTATATTAGAGAAAATGTTCTCGCAAGAGAGAGCAGAATATATGTTAAAGACCCATTATGATCAGCTCCCAGGCTCAAAGCCAGGTTTGTCAAGACAGAGCCTATGTTCAATGCCTTCTAAAGGAAAGGAGAAGCACCATAAAAATGGTTTCTTCCAAATTCTTACTTATATTTTACTTACTTGTAACTGGGTAACTTGCCCTTGGTTTCACGTACATACGAAAGGTAACACTTCCATAAATCGATGTGTAGCACCTTCATAAGGCATCTCTGAAACAACTGTTAATATATGCATAAAATGCAATCAGGAATCTAAGAACAGAAATTAGGGCTTTACAGAGTCTCACAAGTTGCTCTGTTATTCTGATCTGAAACTTACTGGAAAGTATAACCTAAATTATGCACTAACTTGATTAGGATATCTTAAGTGAAGAGGTATAAAATGCCAGACAGTTACTCTGGTGACCCCACTGATTATAGTGTGTTGACTACAATAAAACCCACTTTAGTGGTCTTATTTTTAAAGTACCCTTGGATAAGATGTATATAACAAAAGGCAAAATATTCAATGCAAGATGCACTTCTTTCCAATCTACAATAGGTTGAACCTCTCTAATCTGGCACCCTCAGGATGTGACCCGTGCTGGACGAGAGAATTTGCCAGACCACAGGAAGTCAATATTGTCTAGCAGCATTACCAGCACTGCTTACTGGACTCTTAGAAGACATTTGGGGGTAAATTACAGCTAAATAACAGCACAGAACACTGACAGCTAGGACTTGTGGCTGTAAACAAACTTTATGGGACAGCAGGAAACTTGGCCATACCAGTGGTAAGTGGTCATCCAGCTAACTGAACTCATTCCAGATTACAGACGTTGCTGTACGAGAATTTCGGATTAGAGAGGTTCAACCAGTACTTGCATCTTTTAAAGGATGACACTGGATCACCTTATAAATATGTATTTCATATTTAAGGTTTTTAGAATTATTTGTTTGAAATAAAAATTTTTAAAAGCTTCATAAAGAATAGAATTTATTCTAGAACTCACCTTTTCTACTTTGTCATAATTTTTTGCTTTAACCTGCAGGGAAGCAGAAAAGAATAAATACATTGGGAAAAATCCTATTTTTAAAAATAAGAGTATATTTTACATATACAATAGTGAAACAGTTTAATTTGTCTCCTTTACAGAGTAATAATGAGCCATAGGCCTGGGCTCTATCTGTTAGGCTGCACTGCCTATTTCAGTGTTACTTAGCTCTGCATAATTGTGACTCATTGCACAAGAAGCCTCTATTTTTTAAGATCTTTCTGTTTATAGGTTGAAATCTTAGTTCAACTGCAGTCAAATGGAGGGTTCTTTCCATGGACTTCCAACAGGACCAGAATTTTTGCTTTAATGAGTATCCTTACTTATATTCTGTACTGAAAGTCAAATTTTCGGAGTTGGACGCTTACTTTCAAGTGCTAATTTATGAACTTAAGTGCAGAAAACAGATATTGGTTACTTATGTGCTCATCTGATCATCCAAATCAGGTTCTGGGCACCCCAACTTAACCACCCTCTTTAGTGGTCAATAGGTTTAAATATAGTTTAAATAAAGTTTAATATTGAGTAAAAGGAGTCATTTTAATTACCAGTCCACTACCAAATTTGAATGATGTCATTGCTGACAAACATTAAGACATTATGCTGAAATGTGTATTTCTTAAAATATACTTTTTGAAATGTTCAAAGTGTTGGCTGAATAACAGAAAATATTCTTGATTAAAACCAATAAACTCAGTTTTTCTCATTTGTAGACTCATTATTTGTCACTTGCAATTATGCACGCAAATTCTGCATATTTCAACATGAGTGATTATTATCCCAACTCCATATCAGAATTGTGTTATTTTGCTGTTCAACATTTCAGTCATTCTGTCAGGAAGCAGCAATATCCAGGGATTTATGTGATCATTCATTCATCAATCACAGAATCATAGGGCTGGAAGAGACCTCAAGAGGTCATAGAGTCCAGACCCCGTCCAAAGGAGGATCAACCCTAACTAAATCACCACAGCCAGAACTTTGTCAAGCCAGGACTTAAAAGCCTTTAGGTACAGAGATTCCATCACCTCACTAGGTAACACATTCCAGTGCTTCACCACTCTCCTGGTAAAATATTTTTTCCTAATATCCAACCAATATCTCCCCCTCTGTAATTTTAGACCATTGCTCCTTGTTCTGACAACCATCAGTATTGAGAAGAGCCTCTCTCCATCCTCTTCAGAGCCCCCTTTAGGAAGTTGAAGGCTGCTATCAAATCCCCCCTCACTCTTCTCTTCTCCAAATTAAATAAACCCAAATCCCTCAGCCTCTCCTCATATCTCATGTGCTCCAGCCCTCTATTCATTTTTGTTGCCCTCAGCTGGACCCTCTCCAATGCCTCCATATCCTTTCTATACTGGGGGGGCCCAGAACTGGATGCAGTACTCCAGATGTGGCCTCACCAATACTGAATAGAGGGGAATAACTTCTCTATATCTAGTGGAAATGTTCCTCCGAATGCACCCCAATATGCTGTTCGCCTTCTCGGCTACAAGGACACACTCTTGAACCATATACAGTTGCTCATCCACTGTAATCACCAGGTCCTTTTCTGCCGCATTCCCACCTAGCCAGTCAGTCCCCAGCCTGCAACAATGCTTGGGATTCTTCTGTCCCAAGTGCAGGAGTAAGTGTGGGGTCTGAAAAGGAGTTTGGGTGAAGGAGGCAGTTGGGCCCTGGGGTAAGGGTAGGGGTGCAGAGTCCAGGAGAGGATTCTGGCCTGGGGGAGAGGTGTAGGAGGGCATGCAGGATCTGGGAGGGAGTGGTGACCTGGGTGTGGGCAATGCAGAGGATTTGGGTGGTGACCTGAGGCAGGAGGGGGTAATGAATTGAGGCAGAGAGTGAGGTGCCAGAGTCAGGCTCTGGCCTTGAGGCACTTACCTAAGCCGCTCTCAGCCAGCAACACAGTGGGACCTTCAGGCAGGCTCCCTGCCTGCCACAGCTGCCACACCGGGCAAAGCTGCTCCCTGCACAAGCCTCTCTGCACCATGTGCCGGGGGAAGGGAAGGGGAAGAGAGAGGTAGGCTTTGCATGCTGTCCCGCCCCCTGGTTGTGACCAGTGGGAGCTGAGAGATTGTGTTGAGGGTGGAAGAAGCATGCACACACAGCACAGAGAGGCTCATGGAGGAAGTAGCTGGTCACTGAGAAGGCTGGGGCTGTTACCTGACTGAGGAACCCGGGGGGCTGGCCAGATTCAGAGGTGGGAACGTGAAATCCCCAGCCGCCTCTCCCGTCCGCATCCCTGTGGTGCACTGGGGCCTGATGCCGCCCTGGCTGGCTGGAGCAGCCCACCCCAACCCATGGGGGACAAAAATCACAATTACACAATGAATAGTAACAGAGAAACAGTATTATCTGATGCAAAACCAACAAACACCCCCCCCACCCCGCACAAAATGCTGCTGCTGGGGCTGCCAAGGTGCCAGCACCAGCACAAAAAAAAAAAAAAGCACTGATCTTTCATAAGGGAATGAAATCCTATCTTTAGCCGTGAACCTAATGATTAGATACGCAGATGAGCTCTACAATCAAACTGAGTGAAACATACAAAAATTACACATAATAGTGTCATTTTTCTAGGATTAATGCTATGAAGGAACCGTCATGAAGAAAGGAGACAACAACAGCCTCTACCAGAATTCATCTTGTCGAGCTCCATGGATTTCCAGGCATATTTAAACGTTTACTAGAAACACATGGGACTGATCCATTGACACTACTGTAATAAAGCCACCCTCATAGCTCATAAACAAAACAGAGTATTTGAACTGAGAGTGACCAGTTTCAGCAAGCATCCAGTAAATCAGGGCCACTTTGTCAAAGACAAAACCTCCCCAAATTGGTTGCTTCAATATTAAACCAAGAAGTGTCAACACTCATATTTCCTTACCAATTTTACCTTAAAATTTGAACTACCTTCCTTAATTTTAAAAGCTCAAAACAGGAAATATTCAGAGGAATAAACCCTATACCCTAATTCTGATTTTGATCCATGTCAATGACAGCATACCACCTTTGTAGTCTGAATGTGGCCCCTGCACCCTACTTAATACTGGATACAACCTAAGGTCCTGATTTTTTAGGTTTTCAGTGTGCAAAAACCCATCCATCATAGATTGCTTCTCCTTCCATGACCTGACCCTGCCAGCAGCAGGCATGCTGCAGCTGATGATCCTGCAACAGATTTGCAAGCACCTGAAGCATGTCTTTCTCAATATTTGCCCCACAGCTCTGGACCTTCATATCTATAACGCTGATGAACTGATGTCTCATGACCTTATATTTAACTCTCTTTAATACTGCTCTCAGTACTTTATCCTGTAACAGTCTCACAGTATTGCATAAGCAAAGGATAGCAAATAATTATACTGACTGCTCTAAATAAATGTGTTGCCTCTTATGACATTGATGACCATGTGGAAAATAGTTAAAAACAGATTTTCAGGCTGCACTTACAGTAAAGGCTGATCTATGTTCAGGTCCACAGACTTGAAGACTAACCATATGGGTACATACGTGCTACATTTGCAGAAGTATGTTAGGCTATTAGCAATTATGTCCTAAAGTAGAAAGTCTACAAATGCAAGTTCCATTAGTTCTAGAAAAAAATATACTTCCAGTAAAACAAGAATCCTGAAACCAAAAGGAACAGAAATTTATCTTGAACAGCTAAAAGAGTAAGGTACTTTGCCTCTAAATTTCAGGCTTAGACGTAATCAGCATCTTATTTCTCTTTGATGTTTTAAAGAGACTGCCTATCTAGGTTTATGAGATGTATTTGTCATTCTTATCTTTAACACTCTCATATAGCAGTGCATATTTTAGACGTTTCTCATTTGATTTTTAATATATTTTTCATGGCTCTGGTTTATGTATAGCCATCAAACATTATGGAAGAAATTCACACTTTAAGGAAAATTTGTAAAGATCCTATTTTCACTCACTGATTTTGTAATTGGAGAGAGAAGTGTTGGAATATTTCAAAACAAAGGTTTGCACTGTGAATCCGATTGCTTTTTTCCTCCCTAGAGTGCTTTCAAAATTTACAGCCTTTAGCTCTGGAGCCATACGATAAAAGGTCTTGGCCTTTTCTCATTCTCTGTGAGGAGGAAGGAACTCAGAAGAACACAGTTTGTAAGGTCTGTTTTACTATAGATGCACTTTCATTTTTATTTTAAAGCCTCAAGTAGATAGGTTTTATGAGCACTTTGTTAGAGGGCCTTCTGGGCTTGCAGAAAGCCCAATATAAACACTGGTATTCATATACTCTGCTGCCTTCCATTAATTTATCTTCCACAGGCAGGAAATGGGAATTCTGAATCAAGAAATATTATGTTAGGTCCTCACCTTTTAATAACTGCAGAGGTTCTGTTTACCTTTGCAGCCCTCTTGCAATTCATCTGAATCACTACCTCCCTGCTGAATCCTCCCGAGCAGAACTCTGACTGCCATTCATTCTTGCTAGTTTTGCTATTATCCTACTCTTTTCTTCATTAATGCCGTTTTCTACAAATTTAGAGATCACTAGCACTTTAGGAACAGTCTTTACACAGAAGATAATTTAATTTTGTTTTCTCACTCATTTGCAGGAAATAAATTTCTTGACAAATGGTGCAAGGGGCAGAAGTTGGATTAAAACTGTTTCTGAACATGTGGTATGTGTACAGTGGTCTGCAAGAGAAGTCCGGGGGGATCTGCGTGCTGGAGCTGTATGCACCTCTTTGAGCAATAAAATGCTCAGAGCTGTGAGAGCGCTGTGCACCACTCTGTGCACACATTCCTCCCCAGTGCTTGGAGGGAGAAGCACACGGCAGTGGTGATGGCAACGGGGGCAGCAGCAGCTCCAGTGAATTGCTGGCAATGGATTACAGCGGTGGGACCTGCCTAGCTGTGGAGGAGAGGAAGACGGATAGGGTTAAAGCAGGGAGCTGGGAATGCCTGGCTGTGCAATGTTATGCTTGTTATCTGAAGTAAGTGATAAAATTGCTACTTGTACAATTTTAGTTTAGTAGTTATAATTACAACTGAAAGTGTTTAAAATGGAATGATTCCTTGTGAAAACAAAGGACAAAACTGCAGATTTGGAAGAAGGTAGTACACAGGAAATGGTATCAGAATCATTGATTTAATTGTGGCCCTCATCACTTTGAGCCCTAGGTTTCGACATATGATTTCATCCCAACAAGCTCAAATGTCACATTAATTTAATTATAATTTTTCTTGTAATTTCATTGATCACTGTTCATTGACGTTTGCACAAAAATATATACATACGTCTGAATAAAAATACTGGACTTACTGTATGTTCGTGTAATGTTTCTTTGTTCATGCTCTTTGCACCATCATAAGTACAATGGCAAGTTTATTGCCTTCAGGCAACTTCTTCCAAACAACCAGTTACAATTCAGTTGTTTAAACAAATGTGTTGCAATGGCAGAAGAAATTTTTGCATGTCTGAAAATTGTGGGTACTGGAGGTACTTTTTTAAAAAAGATTGAGAAACACTGGATTAAAATACTTCCTACTCCATGTTGGTATAGGGACCCTAACCCAAAACATGTCTTGAAACTTCTCCTTGATGGCTTCCCACATTCCTCTGTGGCCTGATTCCCACCTCCTTCATTCTGAACAAATAAATTCAGAAACAAAAATTTAAACTCTTAAGCATTCAAACCATGAAATAAGTATTACAGAACCAATCTAAGAAAGTAAGTCTGTGGACCTGATTCTGCACTGCTTTGAACACTAGTTTCAGTCACTTACATCTGTTCAGTGAATGCAAACATAAGGACAATATATACAATCACTTTGCATGGGGTTAAATGACTTCATAAAGTCCCAAATAGTGAAAATTAGACAGAACCATCCCACAAGAGTATGGTTTTAGACACGTTGCGGACAATAGATACATCTCTCTTTCTATGCCCATGTAGAGGATTGTGCATTATGATGCACCCAACAAATATGAATTAAAAAAGCAGCTGGCCTGAAAAGGCAACATTTCCTGCTCTGACAAGCAAAATAATATTTAACAAAAGAAAATTTAGAAGAATAACACTTTCCTACTGTCACAGGAGACCTCTAACCTGTGTGATAACAAGCAGCACCCAGGTAGTTACCTATCTACCTTGACTTCTAACTGCTTCTCATGGTACAGCAGAGCCCCGACCTACACGTTCTTGCAATAACACAAATTGAATTTGTGAGTGGTGGGGATCTGGGAAGGCGGCAGCAGCTTGGCTCCCGGCTCCCCTCCTGCAAGCTCCAATTTCCTGGCTCCTGCAAGCAGAGGGGAAGTTTCCCAGCTTCTGTAACCGGAGGGGAGCCAGGAGAATGCCTTGTTCCTTGCTCCCCACTGCTCACAGGAGCAGCCAGGACTGGGTGACCAAAGGTGGCCGGGTCTCTTCCCCACCCAGTCCCGACTTGCACAAAATATGACTTATGCATGGTTTTCCAGGAACACAACCTACACATTAAGTCGGGGGTCTATTGTAACTGGAATATCATACGGTTCACATAACTTCTCCTAAAATGTTCATCATAACACTATTAAATTCTAACAAAACATTCTCAGAGGATGCAAACTTCCATGAATGGTTTGATTCCATCCTATTATTTTTTAAATTGAGGATCAAGTGGTATAACTATTAATAGCTTTTAGTTTTTCCAATGTTTTTATGGTCTTGAAAGCCTGAAAACAAAATATGTATGATTTGTGGCTAATCTCACAATGCGCTGAGCATCCCCAGGAAGAAGTGTCCCCTCAAATTCCATTAAGAACAACTGGAAGTGAAAGCCCTCAACATTCCAAGGTGGTCTTGGAGGACCATGTCCTTTGTCCTCTCCCATAGGCTAAAAGTGATTTTTCACTCATTTTTGTTTGTTTCTAATGCAGGAAAAGCCCATGGGCCTTGTTCAATTTACTTCTAAATACGCAGTCATCAAGTTCAGTAGAAATAGGACACCATTCTTAGAGCTGAGCATATGAATTAACTTTTGCCTTGTTCTCTACAAAAGAGATATTTTTTCTTAAATCCAATACGGGATCTAAAAACAGAAAATTGTACCTTTTTTTTTTTTAAATAATTCCTCAGTCCACCACTTGGTTCCTGACTAATCAGCTACAGTCCCTACTTTTACATGCACTTGTGCAGGACCAGCCTGGTTTTCTGCATGCCTACAGGAGTTCAAGACCTGCTGGTCAACTGGATACAGGCACCCATGGAGAGACACAGAAAGACTGTTTTGCAGGTCATCTATGACTTATATTGTCAACAGGAATAACAAGGCATAGTTGAAAGAACAGTTGGTGCAGTCTGCATATGTGCCTGAAGTGGTCAAGGCAAGAGCCCCTATACCCAGCTCCCTATTCTTATGACTCCTACATTCAGTATGAAGGGACTGGACCTATGGCTGATCTCAGCAATGGAGCTTTGCTAGCTTATAAATACTAGAGCTGCAGCTGATGGGACATTATGTCTGTTGCTTGGTAACAGCAAAAGTCAACCAATAAACTCACAAGGTGCAGCCAACATGTTATAAGCGTTTTAGCTCCAATTATGAACCCAAAGTACTTGAACAACCCTTTTAAATCTTTTTTGAAAAATGAGAGCAACATGAAGTTAGACTAGGCAAATTTATTATGTTATGGATTTGATATGGCTGTATGAAAGACTAAGGGAGCTCTCCAACACATGGAGGTACAGCTGGTCAGAGGAAGGCCTCTCCTATGACTGACTAACATTTAGAGTCTGGTGCAAAGTGAATACAGCTGTAGAGTTGAAAATTTTAAAAGACAGCTACTCCTATGTATTTGACATATGCTGAGTATATGGACCAGTTAGTAGGTACTGTACCTGGCTTTCTCCCCTGCACAAAAATCACATATTGGCTGACACCCTCCCACCTCCCAACACACTTCACTAAAGTCAATAGGCGTTTTGGGATTGATTTCGGTGGAACCAAGCTATCAACTCTCTTTAAAAGCCTTTATTCTCTTTTTAATAAGCACGTCAGATGCTGCAGCAGAATTCCTTCTTGAAGGAAAAATGCCTGCCTCATTATGTAGGCCATGAATTTGTTAGGCCAGTGTTTCTCAACTAGGGGAATGTGTACCCTTGGGTGTACATGAAGGTCTTCCTGGGGGCATATCAACTCATCAGGGTAACTGCCTCATTTTCAACAGGCTACACAAAAAACACTAGTAAAGTCAGTATAATCTAAAAGTTAATTCAGACAATTACTTGTTTTTAATGGCTTCATATGCCTTACAGAAGCGAGGAAGCTGGCAGCAGCCTGGCTCCTGCTCCACTCGAAACTGACAAGCGCAGCAGTGCTTGTCAGTTTCCTGGCTCTCACAAGCAGAGGGGAACCTGGAGAGAGGCCCCTGCCTGCTTCCCAGCTCCCTGCCACTTGAAATGGACCAACCCAGTGGTGCAGTGCTAGTCAGTTTCCCAGCTTCTGCAACTGGAGGGGAGCTGGCTGATACCTTGTTCCTTGCTCCCCACTGCTCACAGGAGCAAGGAGCCAAGCACAGCCAGCACTGGGTGACCAAATGTGGCAGGACCCTTCCCCACCCATTTCTGACTTGCACGAAATATGACTTATGCATGGCTGCCCAGGAACACAACCTACGCATAAATCAGGAGTCTACTGTAATTGGAAAATCATAAGGCTTGCACAACTTCTCTTAAAATGTTTATCATGACACTATTAAATTTTAACAAAACATTCTCAGAGGATGCAAACTTCCATGAATGGCTTGATTCCATCCTTTTTTTTAAACTGAAGATGAAGTGCTATAACTATTAATAGCTGTAAGTACAATATTTCTGTTCCAATTAATTTATTTGATAAGATGGTAGAAAGTCAGTAAGTTTTAGTAGTAGTCTTCTATGAGATGTTTGCATGTTTTCTTAAGTAGCTTTTAAAGTGAGGTGTAACTTGATGATATGCAAAACAAATTTGACTCCTGAAAATGGTACAGCAGTCTTGTTTCAAGATCTCAGATTACCTCAGGACCATATTTCTTAACTGGTGGAATGCGTACCCTTAGGGGTATGTGTGAGAAGTCTAGGACTTATTTTTTTTAAAGGGGTACTTTATTAGGAAAAAAAATTGAGAAACAGTGTGTTAGACTATCAATACTGGATTGCTGAAGCAGATTTTAAAAAAACAACAGGAATCAGATACTGCCTCCTTCTGCCTCAGTCAACTTGTCTTTTGCCACGGGAAAGATGGAAGGAGTAAATGGCCACATCACCTATGCTGCAGCTTCTCTAAGGTGGTGCAGTTTCCAAGGATACCAGAGAGTGTATAGCCTGTTTCACACCTACACCCCACACACAGTTCTTGGGTTCAGGACTATATCATGGGGTAGGGGGAGAGAGAACAGGACATAGCCAGAATTCACCTCACTCTAGCTATCCCAAGGAAGTACAGTTTAGAGCAGAATCTAGGCTAGTTAAACTTTGTTAGGCTAGGGGTGGCATAAAATCAATCTCAAGGTCTAGGAGTCATAACCAACTCCTGTTTGCTTCCCACAAGTTAGACTTAGAAGGGACTGGATGAAGGAGAGAATTAACAAAAACTTAACAGGCTCATGAAGAATTAGGTAGTCTAAAAGCATAAAAAAGGGAAGTTTGTCACAGGTAGGCCCAGATAATACAAATCCCCAAAACCCTCTCTTTAAAAAGCTTTCTACTTCTGTAAATATTTTAAGATAAAGACAGCCCACTTTGGTTTAGGCAGTAGAGATTTACAAGTTTACAGCAGGAGACTCACACAGCTCCAATATTTATCTGTATTGCAATATTTTTAAAAATTCGGGTGATATTAAGAAAGATAAACACAAGTAAGTGTGTGATGAAATGCATTCCAAAGAAAAAGTATTTTCAGAATACATCAGAAGTTTATAATTATTCCTCATTAGGAATATTAAAAAATTAAATCACCTAGACTTTCCGTACCTGACTGCAGCCTCACATTTGGCTTTCACCAGTGTAATTACATTGAATTTCATTGGAGTTAATGTCTGACTTACAAAGCTAAGAGAGCTAAAGCTGGCCCTTTGGACTTAATTAGTGGGTTCAGAGTCTATTCTCTTCTCCAGGCTAACATATGAAATTCTTGAAAAATAAAAAAGTAAAAAGCAACTGACAAACTATTTCTTATATATTTGCATTTAGCCAGAATCTTGCTTGAACAAGGATCAAAGTGCAAGATCACCTACTCTCTGCTAAGCCAGAGTGCTACATGACTGCCGTTTTGTTTTGTTAGAATACAGGATAACACAGCTACCTCTCCTTAAAATCCTGAGATTCAGGAGGTGATGTGAAAGCAAACAGAGTAAATTACACCCACAGCTAACCAGATAAAGAATGCTGAGTTGGTATATAATTTACATGCTGAAAAGCCTAAAGGTGGTGTAAATTAAAGGAGAATGGGCTACTTTCACTTACACATTCTTACATCCTGTCTCATGCTTTTCTTATGACCCACTGGTTTTCTCTCTCTTCAGGACAACTCAGGCTATTTCTAATTCTCAGATTCTCCAGTGGACCAAAATACTAAGTGATGGCTAAGAAGGGGTTTGATTCTAATAGGAGACTTATTTGATATAAACATACATGCCCGAAGAGAAGCAGGACAAAAGATGAGAACTACAATTTAAAACCACTTTTAATTTTGACGATTAACATTTGAACAATAGGGCGTTGTGGGTGCAGCTATCCCTATAAACTATTCCCCTGCTTTTTTTTTTTTTTTTAAAAACACCTACAATCCTAAGGTTAGGTTGAAATTAAATTTAAAAACTGAAATCTACTCGTCTACTGCAGCTGCAATAAAATGGGTGACATGAAGCCATTAGAGTAGAATTATATTCAGATATTAATATCCAACAATTTACAAATATTCACAAAATGAATTCTCATCATTTTCGTGAACTACATATAATCTACTGGTAGGGAAACAGAGAAACAAATCAAGTGATTTGCCCCTGGACACTGGAACAGAGATTAAGTCAGGAGTGGAATTTTAGGAATTAGATGTAATTAATATTTCCTTTATTTTCAGTCTTTAAAAAAAAAAAGATACTGAACATTAAGGTATTCCCTAGTCTGTTACCACATATGTCTATAAATTTTATCCTTGTCCTCCCTTCCTCTGTTACCTTCAACTGTTGCATTGTTTCTTAGTTCAGATCACAAGCTCTTCAGGACAGGCAGTGCTATTCCATATTTCTAAAATTCTCAGAACGACAGAATTCCAGTCTGAGCGGTGTTATCCAAGTGCTGCTGTAATAATAAATAGGAGTTCCTAGCTCTTAGTTCTGTGATAAGATCATCCGTTACAATGGGTGATCCATTTCAAATCTGTATTTTATGCATCTAATCATAAGTAGTTCTTATTGTCTAGCTGAATTGTTACAAAACAAATGTATTACATTTTAAGGACACTCATAGTATTCATTTTACAATCACAGGGACAAACTCTGCCCTAAAATGTGTTTGCACAAATTCTACTATAAAATGGCAAAATGTATCCCATATATTATGATGCAGTAGTGCATAGCTTTTAACTGACTTCTAAAAGAGGTCCTTTATAGTATGTACAGATAAGTTCATATAGAATGTTGGCTATAGCATAAAAAAATCTCAAGACTATCCTCAACAGTCAACAATTCTATATGGAAGCATGGAGGATTTTGCTTGTTTTAAAAACAGATTTTGTGTTCTGTTTTCTCACAATATGACAGTAAGAGTACAATATCTGACAAAGAAAGAAACTTCCTCAACCCCATCATCTCTTCCCTATTCACTGTTACAACCCCTCCAACATGACACTTGCATTTCTCTGCCACCCTGTTTCTTCCACAACTGCTGTGTAAGTTAGATTTTCCTGGGAAACTTGGGGTTATTCTCCTAACTCCACTTTCTCTAGCTTATCTCCCTGCATGTGTTTGTTCTGACATTCATGCCAAAGTATCTGCCCCCTTCTTAGCCTGTGCTGCTGTTAGGTGTATCCCACTTAATGATGCTTGATAGGACCAAATGGCAGAATGGATATGAAAAAGGGGATGAGGGTGGCAGCAGTCTCGGCCTTCCAGTGGCTACAAACCATCTCATCACTTTGAACACTCCATCATGCAAAAGCATAAAAAGCATCACACAAAAGCATAAAAATTGCATACTAACGTAGTAGTAATACTATCCTGACGTTAAATATACTATTGACTGAGGTCAGTGATGAATATCTAACGTGAAGAAGTGTTGTTTCTGTACAATGAACTCATCACAAAATAAACTGCATATAAAATATGTTATAAAAGATATACCACATATGTTGCAAGGTGTGATTTATATGTGCTGCACACAAGACTATCTCAACTATTTATTTGAATGGGCAGTAATTGCAGGTCTCTATTTCTTTATTCAGAAACAATTAAAATTTCATGTGAAAGCTCAACTTTCATGCCATGTTATAGGTGAGAACTTGAATACACAAAAAAATCAGATGATTTAAAGTTTCCATTTCCAGAAGAAAATAAGCTGGTTACACTAAATTCATCCACATATTCAATCCATTTGTTTGCCTCACCTAGTTGTGCACTTTGCACCGAAGGAAAAAATAAACTCTTTGGGGCAGGCCCTTTTTTTTTTTTTTTTTTAAAACTGCCTGTGTATAGTCCAGCACAATGAAGTCCCCATTTCCTAAGTGCAACATCTAAGTTCTACAAGAGCAAAGGTTGAACTTCTCTTGCTCAGGTCTTTCTGATTCGGCAAGATCACAGCTGCGGGGTGCAGGGCTGCCAGCAGAGCCTTGGCAGCCAGGAGCATGGAGCAGCTGCCAGCCTGAGGTGGGGACCCACCAGGGGCAGGGAACATGAGTGGCCAGAGGCGGGATGGGGCCTGACCTCCCCTAGGTATGGCAAACTCCCTCCTTCTAGACCACTCAACTCCCAACAGTGCTGGATGAGGGGATTACTCCAATAAGTATAACATTAAACAAAGCCAAATATTAGCACATAGTCTATGTTTGTAACAATATTACATTGGATCTAAAGAATGAGAACATCCGTTCTCTAGAGCCAATCCACTATTGCTGACCTGTCAAGCCTCCCTACACTGACCACCAGCGAGCTTCATCCTTGCCCTAAGGAACCATCTGTGAAGTCAGTTTGTTCTTTCAGCCCTTTTCCTGTCTGCTTAGACTGCCAACATGCTGCTTAGTGCCAATTCTGGCATCTCACTGGAATGGAGAATGCTTGTTTCAAATATGACTTTTTCTGTATAGTCAATTAACCCAACTACTATACACAAACATAGCAATAAAGAAATTGAAGATCATTTAGTGAAATTATAAACTTTTTACTTCACAGCTATGGGCCTCATGTTATCTTCTATTGTGTGTGTAATGACAAGGAGAAAATGACACCGTCACTGGGCAGGCTAAGGTGGGGAGTACTAAACGAAATCTGTTTGTCTTCAGCAACAACAAAGAGCTCAGTGGAAGTTTGCTCATCAGTTATTGCTTCTTAGAATAGCAGAACACACACCTCTGAGGCAGGAGAGATTTACAGTGAATGAATAGCAGCAGTTCTCCAACCAACAAAGGGAGAGTAGGAAAAGAACAGCACTTTGCAGGCACAGGACATTTCCAGGAATGGCCTGGTACATCCAAGAATGTCTTCTGCTAGTTAGATGGATTCTTAGAAACCTACATTCTTCAGCAACCTCAATACTCCTCTCCCCACAGTGGGGCAATCAAACAGGAGGGTAGTATTTCGTAGCTCTTTCTGTCACCTATCTTTTTTTTTCTAATCTAGATTGGGGTGGCCAACCCACATCTCTTGAGCCGCATGTGGCTCTTTGAGCAATGAAATGCAGCGAGCTGCACACCAGGGCTACGTCTACACGTGAACGCTACATCGAAATAGCTTATTTCAATGTAGTGACATCGAAATAGGCTATTTCGATGAACAACATCTACACGTCCTCCAGGGCTGGCAACGTCGACGTTCAACATCGACGTTGCGTAGCACCACATCGAAATAGGCGCTGCGAGGGAACGTCTACACACCACAGTAACACACATCGAAATAAGGGTGCCAGGCACAGCTGCAGACAGGGTCACAGGGCAGACTCAACAGCAAGCTGCTCCCTTAAAGGGCCCCTCCCAGACACAGTTGCACTAAACACCACAAGATCCACAGAGCCAACAACTGGTTGCAGACCCTGTGCATGCAGCATGGATCCCCAGCTGCAGCAGCAGCAGCCAGAAGCCCTGGGCTAAGGGCTGCTGCACATGGTGACCATAGAGCCCTGCAGGGGCTGGAGAGAGAGCGTGTCTCAACCCCTCAGCTGATGGCCGCCATGGCGGACCCCTCTATTTCGAAGTTGTGGGACGCGCAACGACTACACGGTCCCTACTTCGACGTTGAACATTGAAGTAGGGCGCTATTCCTATCCCCTCACGGGGTTAGCAGCTTCGACGTCTCGCTGCTTAACGTCGATGTTAACATCGAAATAGCGCCCAACACGTGTAGCCGTGACGGGCGCTATTTCGAAGTTAGTGCCGCTACTTCGAAGTAGTGTGCATGTGTAGACACGGCTCAGGAGTGGTTACCACCACTCTGCACATGGACCCCAGTGCTTGGGCAGAGATGCATGTGGCAGTGGTGGCAGCTTTAGTGAGTCCCAGACATTGGATTAGCGTGGGGGTAGGAAGGAGGGAGAAGGGGTCAGGGTGCCTGGTTATGATGGAGGGGAGGGTGACTGGATTACAGCAGGGGGGAAGAGGTCGAGGGGTGCCTGGCTCTGGGGGAAAGAGATAGATATACAAAAATAAATATGTAATATGTGGCTCTTTGTACTTTATCCACAGATATTTTTGCTCTTAGACTCTAAGTGGTTGGCCATCCTGATCTAGATTACTGAGTTTTACACTTTTTTCTTTAAAGCAAAAGTAGCAGACTAAATAGAGAGGCTTTCGTATTGGTGTCTCTACCATTCAACACGAATCATCAGAACCCTTAGTTGGAAACTCTGAAGAGAACGTATTAGATTCCACCAGAAACTAAGTTAAATCCTTCAAAGGACGGCCCACGTAAGCTAACGTCAATATGAGCTGAATAAATCAAAACCAGTTTGCAGATAACAAATTTCTCTTTCTGTTCACAGAATTAACAGATTTGACCCAATATGCTGTTTTAACTAACCCTCCAGGGTAAGATTGGAAGAATGAATTCAAGGTCATACATTAAAATGCAAACTACTGGAATGTATAAACCAAATTTGCATGCAAATGTTATAACAGAAAAATACCAACAGTTAGAATCTGGGTACAGTCTAAGCATCCAGCTCTAGATGAAACAAGGCTGCTAGCCTTCCTAATTACATCCTGTAGGACTGAAAAAAGGGTATAATAACCCTCACTGAAACAAATTTCCTTCCCTAGCAACTAAGAATATGCTTTTGAATACTAAAGATTTTTCTGCACATAGGGTTATTCCCAGATAGCTCTTCAGGAGCAAGAGTGCATTATTCCCATTTATCTTAATCCACTTTGAATGTGGCTTATTTAAAAAGGAATAAACACATTCCAAAATAAGAATGTCCATAACTGCTAATCAGGAACATTATTCAGGAACTACTGCTCTTCAAATTCACAGCATACCTTAATCCAAATTAACTGTGAAGTGCAAGAAAGCCTCAAGGGCTACTCCAGTTTTGAGCTTTCTTGAAAGAATTTAACAACCCACTCTATGGTGTACATTTTGGTCACTACCTTCCCATTCCAGGCCGGCATGCACGACGAGGGTGAAAAACACACAACCCCGTCCCCCCATTTCTGGTTTCTCTCCTTTCCTCCCAGCTGGTCTGTGCTGGGGGAGCCTGCAAGGCAAGATGGGGGAATCCAAAGCACCCCAGGAGCTGTAGTTCCTCGGCCAGCTCCCATCTAGAGAGCTGGCCCCACAGCAGGGAAGGGACCACATTTTCCAGCATACCCTTTGCAGCTAGCAATAGGAAAGGAAGAGGGAAGCTGTGAGACCCCCTCAAACTGCACTTGCTGTGCATGGAAAAGGATGCTACAAGAGGGTGGCACTGACAGTGGAGAAAGTGGGTGACACAGAAAATAGGAAGCTTTGGCCAAGATCCCACCCTCAGAAGGCTGGAATAAGTGTGGAGTATTCTTTTGCACTTATTACAGCAAGATCCCAGAAGGTAATTTCTATAAAACCTTTATTATATAAACTTTTTGTATAACAATATTATTTTACAATCACAGTTTCCACTCCTTTTCCATTAATCTCTTATGAACACTCATTGCACAACTACTTTGAACTCCTTTATATTTAAAAAATTGCAGTTATCCCCCTCCCCCTGCCAGAAAAATTCCTACATACAGGCCTGCATTCTACTATAGCTTCCATGTGCCATCAAGCTGAATGAAAATTAAGGGTGCTCAGCACTTTACTGAAAGAGGCCCACTCCTCACAGTGACAGTCTCGGAAGCGATCATACATTTCAATTACCTCAGGCTACAACTGTGGTTTTCAAACTTTTGCACAACCCAGTTGAAGAAAAGTCTTGATGCTTTCAACCCAATATGATTAATCTTTTGACTAGTGTGCAGGCTTTGGACTAGTACCAGAGAGGAGAGGCTTGGGGTTGAGTTTCTGGGGGGACTCAGAGCTAAGGCAGTGGATTGGGGCATTGGCTTACCTCTGGTGGCTCCCAGCCAGCAGAGCAGTGAGGGTGCTAAGGCAGGCTTCCTGCCTGTCCTGGCACCAAGGACAACACTGAGCCATGTAGGCATTCAGCAGCAGGCCTGTCTCCTAGCTGAAAGCATGTAAGCAGCTCTGCAATATGCTCTATCCCACAAGCACTGCCCCCCAGCTCCCATTCACTGGTTTGTAGTCAGTCTGATTGTAAAACTAGTGCTCAGGGTGTGGGCAGCGCATGGGGTCCTGTGGCCAGTCTGCCCAGAATTAGGACCTGCTGCTGACCGCTTACAGAGCACAGCATGGTCTGTGATGCCAGGACAGGAAGTTAAAATCACTGGTCGACAAGACAAGAGCTAAGAGTCTTTATGGAGAAAAGCTAATTTAAACAAAATAAGAAGTGTGATTTTCTATTCCAGACTTTAAAAAATAAAACAGGAAATGACAAAGCATTGTTATTACTAATTAACTCACTCTTAAAAAGTTCTCGTCTTAAAAAGTTATTTTTCTTTGAAAACTATGTTGCCCCCCCTTTCAACTTGCATAATGAAAATAGTCAAGTCAACTTAGTGCATTCTGCTCCTTTCCTAGTGTATTTGAATCCTTATCACCACCTTCTTGGAAAAGTCCTATTTATCTACTCCCTCCTCCAATTTACATGAGTTGTTGCTTTTTCTTTTACCAGCATGGCCAGCTTTTCTCTTCCTCCCCTGCCCTGGAGTACAAATTTTGGAGAGAAATGCACTTCTGATCTCAGGTAAATATCACATACCAATTTAAAGTCAACCCACACTTATAGGAAGTAGAGTTATGCACTGGCCTGTAAGAGTGGAGGAAGAGTACCTAAACACAAAATAGTCCCAGTGATAGTTCTTGAAGAATTAGACGTGCCTTGAAAGGAGTAAGAATGGCAGATGCAGGCTCACAAACAAGAGTTTGGTAGAAAAACATGAAAGTTAGAACATCTTTCAGTTTTTTCACCCTTTTAAAGTTACTCTTTCACACAGAACACTAAGGGTGCACCTACACTTGCACTCCTCTTTCAAAGGGGGAATGCAAATGAGGCAAACTGAAGAGGCAAATGAGTTAAATTTGCATATTTGGTGCCTCATTTGCATACTCCAAGTTCAAAAAAAGAAGAAAGCCAGGGTAGATGCTGCTCTTTCGAAAGCAAACCCCATCTTCAAAAGAATCCTTCTTCCCATTAAATAAAGGGAAGGCGTCTTTACTGTCGAAAGAGCAGCATCTACCCTGGCTTTCTTCTTTCGAAAGAAGCTCTTTCAGAATTAGAATATGCAAATGAGGTGTCAAATACGCAAATTTATACTTCATTTGCATTTTCAATTTACCTCATTTGCATACACGTTCCAAAAGTGGAATGCAAGTGTAGACACACCCTAATTGTCCCTTTCTCCAACACAGACAAAAGTAAAACTTTGTTGGATCTCTGTCCTCTTTTTATTCTCTTAATCCAGTGGTGGTTTGCCTTTTCTTTATCCTACTTGGGGGGAAAACTCATTAGCACAGCCCTAGTTATATTAATGGACAAAAGATAACAGTGAAGATAATCAGAGGAGAAAGAAAATAACTGTGGACTAATGCAAGAAGTAACCTACAAGTAGTTGGTTAAAAAAAATTTGGTTCTTTTGACAAACATGGGTGTGAATGTAGTGCATGCTAACATGATAAGAAAAGACTTCTCATGAGGCCCATTGCCGCCAGTCATGATCTTGCTGACCACTCCAACAGTGGGTCAGAAGGGCGGGTGTCAAATAGATATGACTGACACCTCTCAGTTTGTGTTCTACTGAAAAGGGACTTTAACAACCCTCTACAGAGGGAATGCTCAGAACTAACATTCATATTCAAAATCAACACATTAACACGTGGCTTGAACAGAGACAGCAATTACCTGACCCATTATAAGGGCTCTTCTACATAATGATTATTTTATCTAACTCTTAACTTCAAAACCCCACACAACCCCTGCCACCTTCCGTCTGCTCTTCTGATTTGCCAACCCTGACAACAATTTTTCTGATTTGTCAACCTTGATAATTTTTGGACCTCTGTGCTTTACATACTGAGTCTATTCTGATATGGCTAGGATCTGAAGAAGTGGGTCTGTCCCATGAAAGCTCATAACCTAATACATTATTTTGTTAGTCTTTAAAGTGCTACATGACTGCTTTTTTGTTTTTATCTCTAAGAACAGTTACAATGGTGAGTACCACTTTCACTCCTTCGAGTGCTTGCTCATATCTATTCGAGTACAGTGATTCTCGAGCTAATACCGTGAGTGTGGATCAGTGTCAATGAGTGGCTGATTCTAAGACAGCAGCCCCAAAGGCTGCGTCTTGTCAAGATTGCTGTGCAATTGCGTAGTGAGACATGAAGGTATTCACAGAGGACCATGTGGCAGTAGAACAGCTCCTGGAGAGGCACATACACCAGAAAGGCAGATGAGGAGACCTGAGCACAGAGTGCACTGTCACATGCAGTGGGGAGGCAATCGTGAGGTCAGAACATGCCCATATACAGGATGTGATCCAGAATGAGAGGCACTGCAGCAACACCGTCAGCCCCTTCATGCACTCAATGATAGCTACAAAGAACTGTGTGCTCTTATGGAAGAGCTTAGTCCAGCCAATGTAGAAGACAAACATCTATCTCACATTGAGGGAGCGCAGCTATTGCTCCTGCTGGGAGCTATGAGGTTTAGAATAGAATAGGACATTTTCCTGCCTGTGGTCTAACATGGAACCTGGAGACCACTTTCGGCAGGAATGTCAGGTGAGTGCGGAGTTGGAACTTGACCTTATAGAACAGCATGTATGGGGGCTCAGAGTTCAGATACCCTTTGGGATGAGGTGATAGTAACCAGGAAGGCCACTTGCCAAAAAAGGTATGGGGAGGGGGGACACCCAGTGGCCAATGGTTTGAAGGGAGGTCCTGTAAGCACCCAGAGTACCAGGTTAAGATCCCAATTGGGACCAGCCAGCCAAGAAATGGGTGAAGTCAGTCCATGCCCCTGAAGAAATGCCCCACTATCGGGTGCACAAACGTAGAACGTGCATGTTCCCCAAGATGGATGGCCGATACAGCTGTCAGGTTTACGTTGATGAACAAAGCAGCAAGGCTTTGCTGCTTCAGGGACATGAAGTAGTCTAAAACCTGTGGATGGTTGTAGATAGTGTATGGAGTGCAATCTCATGCCTCTAACAGGAGAAGCGAATCAACTTGACCACGTAGAACTGTTGCACAGATGGTTTATGGCTAAGGAGCACCCACTGTAATGGATCCGAGCAAGTGTGTTCAGTAGCTGTCAACCATGAAGTTGCCACACCATGTAGCTGAAGAAACTGAAGGTCCAGGTGGCAAAGACAACCATAGTTTTGCATGATGCGGTCCAGAAACAGGGGAAGTCAAATAGGCAGAAATATGAAGAGCTCAAAAAGCATGAGGTACCAATGCTGGCGAGCCCACACTGGGGCTATGAGGATTACGTCCATCTTGTCCCTGCAAACCTTAAGGTGCACAAGGTGCTTCTCAAAGGGAATGGAGGAAAGGCATAGACCAGTTGCAAGGTCCAAGGAATGAGAAGCATGTCCATTATAAAGCCTGGGCTGAGGCCCTGGAAGGAGCAGACTGTGGGGCAGTTTTGGTTGCTCTGGGACACAAAGTCCAGCTGGGAAGTCTCAGTTTCAGAAGACTGAGTGGAGGATGTCCATGTGGATTGACCACTTGGGGATCTAGGAACCAACTACTGAGATGTTCCACCAGTTGGTTCCGGACTCCCAGGAGATAGGACACCTCCAGGTGAATGGAGTGGCCTATACAGAATTCCCACATACACAGAGCTGCTGAGCCCAGAGGGGAGGAGTGTGCCATCCCTCCACCTGCCACTGCCAGTTGGTGTAATACATCGCCATTGTATTGTCTGTCATGACTGCTACACAGGACCCACAGAGATGAGGTAGAAACACCAGACAAGCAAGACAAACAGTCCAGAACTTGTGCACATTGATGAGTGACATATCCTTCACTGTCCACAAACACTTGAATTTTTGGGACATCCCAGGTGAGCACCCTAGCCTACAGCTGACACATCTATGACCAGGGACAGTGGGTTGAGGAGCATGAAAGGGAACACCTAAGAGGACACTCTGCAGACAGCCACCAGCAAAGAGCACTGGAGATGCAGCAAGACAGGACCATGATGATGTTCAGGCTGTCCTGGCTAGGACAGTACACTGAGGCAAACCACACCAGGAGATGGTGTACACGAAGCCTGTAGAATTGCACCACATAAGTGCAGGCTGCCATGTACCCCAGCTGCCGAAGACACATGCAGACCATGGTGATAGGAAACTCAGAGAAGGAGCTCAGAAGCTGAATGAGGTTTTGGTAACACTGACCAGGGAGGAATGCTCTGGCTTGCGTGGCACTGAGAACTACCCCGATGAACTCTATACACTGAGTGGGTGTCAGTAAGGACTTTACCAGTTTGAGCAGCAAGCCCAGCCTGCCCAGAGTTTATCTGGTGAACACCTCCTGTGACTGCACCTAATTTCCAGGCCACCTACAGAGGAGCCAGTCGTCCAGATATGGGTACATGGAGGAGGCATACAGCCACCACTGCCATGCATTTGGTAAACACCCTGGGAACCATGGAGAGTCCACAGGGGAGGGCCATGAATTGGAGATGCAGGTAAGGCCACTGTCAACCAGAGGTACCAGCAGTAGGACAGATGGATAGAAATGTAGAAGTAAGGGTCCTTTAGGTTGAGAGCAACATACCAATCCACCAGATCCAGAGAGGGGATGAAGGTGCCCAGAGATACCACATGGAACTTGCGAGACACAATGAACTTGTTGAGCTCTCAAAGGTCTAGGAAGGGGTGCAAGCCTCAGTTCACCTTAGGAATCAAGAAGCGGCAGGAGCAGAAACATCTGCCCCTGTACTGAGGACCTTTTTAAACTTCAGAGCCATGACCCAGGAGTTGTAAATGTGGCGGCTGAGGACAAAACAGCCAGTTAGCCACCCAAAGCCTAAGGCCCCCCACTCATATGGATCTTTTGTCCAAAGAGGTCTAGATATCTGGCATCTTTGGACTTAGAGGCCAGGACCTGATGGCCTGGCATCTCTCTCGTTCCCAGCATCCACCACCAAGGAGCAAGGTGGGGGGTGGGGTGTACAAGTACTCATAGCCTTTTACAAGCAGTTGGTGAGATAGAGGCCGATGTCTGACCAATAGTAGAGACAGTGGTCATGATAGTCTTATTAAAGGGAAAGGCCACATGGGATGCACCTTTCATGAAGAGAATGTCACAGGTGGGGTCAGACTCAATAAATTTCCTCCACTGGAAGATTAAGGCTGGTGGCCGCACAACAAACAAACAATCTCCTGGAGTGCCTTATAGTTAGTGGGTGTAGGCCCAAAGGCCAATGCACCTCCTATGGCCTCATTTGGGGAAGAGTTGGAGGATGCTAAGGGGGGCACCACAGGTGCAGGGTCCTCCATGAGAAGAAGAGACATAGCTTTGAGAGTTAGGTGGCAGGAGCCCTGAGGTGGGCAGGTAGCAGCAGCCTCAGGAGCTTCTGAGGTAGAAGTTGTATGCAAAATGAGCAAAGAGCATAGTGCTCATTGATTCATGGTACACCCAGGGCTCCTGGTATGGGTAGCAAGCCGGAGGACACTGGGTGGCAGCAGAGTCCTGTTCAAGGCCCTAGGGGTCTGACACTAGAGAACTGTGGAACAAGGCAGGAGAAGAACAGGAAAGCCAATAAGGGTCTGTTCCTGGAGGAGCAACTGAAGAATGGCAGCTAATAATGGGCTTGGTGCACATAGTCTTGTGGGCCTACTGAGGTGAGCGAGAATGGTGACAAAGAGAACAACGTTGAGCAGAGTGTCTCTACGATGAGAAGGAAAAGGAGGAGTCAACCAGCCCTGAGACTGGCACTGAGAGGTATCATGGTGTGGAATGAAACCAGCGTCAAGGTTGAATGGCATCGAGGGCAAGATCAACATTGTGACTGGCATGGAGATACAAGCTACTGCTGAGACAGGGACCAGAACAGAGGTGAGACTACTGTTCAGAGCGAGATCCGCACAGAGAGTGGGAACTCCGAGGAGTTCACATCTTTGGCACCAGAGGACCAATGTTGGGAGTCCAACCCACATGGGCCCTGATGGTACAGGGAATGGAACAGAGCCCCTGAACTGGAATATGGTCAAAGTACAACCTGCATTAGGTGAAGTCCAGAATCCAAAACAAGAGTCGAGGCGGCAGTACTGGGACTGGCAAGGCACAGTGCGGTAGGCATTGCAGGGGAAAACAGAATATGCTGAAGATCTGGAATCTGAACAGCCAACAGCGGAGGCCCTTGATAGAGAATGAGCTAGCATCGAGCAAGACAGAGAAGGTGGCCATGAAGGAATCTGGCACTACCAGTTAGTTGGAACAGTAATGCCTTCGACAGCTGTGCCACAACTTAGGAAAGGCCTAAGGAGTCAGGTGATGGCACCTGGACAGGTGCAGACAGAAGTGAAGGCTTATCCCTGGACATGCATCAATGGGCAGGGACCAGTGTGCACTGGGGAGCTGACCAGGTCTATGAGTCCCCACACTGCCTGATATGTACTGGGCATCGACGAAGAATTAACCAGCACTGGATCACCTCTGGGTGAGTCCAAGAGGATGTGGCTCCGTGCATGGGATGCAGGAGCATCAGAATCATGGGGCCCCAGGAGCCTCTGGTACCTTCAGTGAGGATGCTGTTGTTAATAGTGTCAGTGCCAACAACTTGGGTGTCTTGGATGCATGCACTGGACTGTGGGAGCAGTGCCACATAAGCAATTTCAGGTGCCACGCACTGAAGGAGGTGTGGAGCCTTGCTGAGGCAGCTTAACTGCCAACTCCATGAGGAGTTGCTGGAGCCAAAAACCATGCACCTTACGAGTCTGCAGTTTGAAACCCTGACAGATATGGCACTTACCTGCTTAAAAAGCTTCACCCAAACAACAAAGACAGAAGTTGTGAGGGTTGCTCATTGGCATAGACTTTAAGCAGTCAGAGAACTGCTTGAAGCCCTGAGATATTTTCATTCTCTAAGCCCCAAAAGGGGGGAATGGTAGGAGAAGGGGAAAGACCTTCCCCACACAATGAACAGTGAAAGCTAACAAGCAAAAAACAATGGTTATGCTAGACACAGCTATTTATAACTATTTCCACAGAGCAAAAGGGAGCTGTGCCATAGCAACAGGTACTTGACTAGACAATCTAACAGCCATCACAGTCAGTAAAGAGAACTGAGAGGTGCCAGGTCAGCTGGGTCACATATAAGCTTTGCATAGGTGCCACTCCAAGGGGTTCTCCAGTGGACCTTTACTACGGAAAAGTTTCTGACAGCTTTGCATGCACACACCTGACTAATAGGCATGAGCAAGCACTTGAAGATTATCTTCAACTTTTCTCTATTCAGATTCTGAAATCATCCTTATTTTCAGCTGTAAGCATTTCATGCATAAAATGAAAAATCTTCAACCTCTCAAATGACACATGCTGCACGTTCTGCCTCAACTTCTCTCTCAGTTTTCTGAAGTTTATATTATCCTTATTGCCATTTCCAAGCAAATAGCAAATATAAATACTACATACTGGCTACGTCTACACTAGCCCCAAACTTCGAAATGGCCACACAAATGGCCATTTCGAAGTTTACTAATGAAGCGCTGAAATGCTTATTCAGTGCTTCATTAGCATGCAGGTGGCTGCGGCACTTCGAAATTGACGTGCCTCGTGGCTCGTCCCGACAGGGCTCCTTCTTGAAAGGACCCCGCCTACTTCAAAGTCCCCTTATTCCCATCAGCTCATGCGAATAAGGGGGCTTCGAAATTGACGCGCCTCGCCGCTGCGTGGCTCGTCCCGACGGGGCTCCTTTTCGAAAGGACCCCGACTACTTCGAAGTCCCCTTATTCGCATGAGCTGATGGGAATAAGGGGACTTTGAAGTAGGCGGGGTCCTTTCGAAAAGGAGCCCCGTCAGGACGAGCCACGCAGCGGCGAGGCACGTCAATTTCGAAGTGCCGCGGCCACCCGCATGCTAATGAAGCGCTGAATATGCATTTCAGAGCTTCATTAGTAAACTTCAAAATGGCCATTTGTGTGGCCATTTTGAAGTTTGGGGCTAGTGTAGACATGGCCACTGACTGTAGCAGACTGCTTTACTTCCCTCTGCAACTTTACATTCCTTCCACCTGCTTTTTCTGCTCACTTTTCAGGTCTTCTTTCTATTCACTACAGTTTCCTATTTCACACTCCCTATTTCTCAGTCTTTGTAACTTATTACAGTGACAGTGAAAGTGTTAAACGTGCATGGGAGTTGTTTCAGATCTAGGAAATATTCATAGATATTAAGCATATGTCAATTAATACATAGATCTACTGATAATCTTTGCAGGTATTAGGAGACAGATCAGCTTCATGCACAGCTTTGCAGAGCCTTTACAACTACAAAACTGTGTTGTGGCTCATTTGTCAATAGAAAGATGTGATACAAGTTTCAATACCATGGAAATAAAAAAACAATATAGAATTTATGGAATGCAAAATAATTTCCTAAACATACCAAGGTACAATGGGGTGAATTTAAAATTGAAGATCTTTCACATGTTGGTCAGACCACTAAATTTTATTGAGTTAATCTGAAGACTGTAGCAAGGAAATTAAAAAAATAATATGGACATACTATACTGATTTCATTGGGTTTATGCAACACATAGGCCAGATTAGCGCAGAAGATAATATTACTCTCAGTTTCAGATTTGTCTCTCACACTTAAGTACTGTTAGTTTTGCATCTATATTCCTTGATATGAACACCACTAAATAATCCTCTAGCTTTTGAATTAGAGAATACAAAATAGAATAATTTTGCTTATACCACCAGTTCTTCACAAATCTAGTTAAGATTAAGCCAATTGTTGTTTTTTATTTCATGTTACTGGAGTGCTTTTCTCCGGATCCAATTCCTATTATCCTCACAGTACATCAACAGTACAAATTAGAGAACCTATGTGCACCAACTCAAGATGTATGTGCAGCTGGATGAAATAACACACGTAGAGTAGTTATCAATAGTTTATAGTCAACATGGCAAGACATATGGGCTACGTCTACACTAGCCCAAAACTTCAAAATGGCCATTGCAAAGTTTACTAATGAAGCACTGAAATACATATTCAGCGCCTCATTAGAATGCCAGCAGCTGCGGCACTTCAAAATTGACATGGCTCGCCGCTGCACGGCTCATCCAGACAGGGCTCATTTTCGAAAGGACTTCAACTTCAAAATCCCCTTATTCTTATCTGCTGTTAGGAATAAGGAGATTTCAAAGTTGCTGGGGTCCTTTCGAAAAGGAGCCTCATCTGTACGAGCCATGCAGCGGCAAGCCACGTCAATTTCGAAGTGCCACGCCTGCCGGCATTCTAATGAGGCGCTGAATATATAGGTCAGTGCTTCATTAGTAAACTTCGAAATGGCCATTTGCATGGCCATTTGAAAGTTTTGGGCTAGTGCAGACATGGCCATAGAGTTGGGTCTTGCAAGGGTCTGTCCTTGGCCTTGTTCTAGTCAGTATCTTTGTAAATTATTTGAATAATGCCAGAGAACACTTAGGCTGTGTCTACACTTGCCCCCAACTTCGAAGGGGGCATGGTAATCAGGGCCACGGTAGATTAGTAATGAAGTGCTGCAGTGAATATGCAGCACTTCATTAGGTTAATTTTCCCCCAACATGCTCCTAAGTTGCTGTGGGGGAAAATTAGCCTAATAAAATGCTGCGTATTCACTGTAGCACTTCATTAGTAATCTCTGTGGTCCTGACTACCATGCCCCCTTTGAAGATGGGGGAAAGTGTAGATGCAGCCTTAGTAGCGTGGTATATTATACCAAGCTGGGAGGGACTGCAAGTGCTTTGGAAGACAATTAGCATTCAACATGATCTTTACAAATTGGAGAAATGATCTGAAATAAGGATGAAATTCAGTAAGGAGAAACGCAGGGTGTTACACTCTGGAAAGAATGAGCATATGCACAGATATAACGTGAGAAATTCCTGCCTAGAAAGGTGTAAAAAAGCCCTAAACCCCTCTAGGCTGTACAACAGGAATGTTTGAGGAAGACGTAAGTAGTTTTCCCGCTGTACTCAGCACTGGTAATGCCTCAACTAGAGTACTATGTCCAGTTCTGGGCATCATACATTGGGAAAGATATGGACTAACGGGAGACAATACAGAGACGAGCAACAAAATTGATTAAGAGTCTTGAGAACACGACCTGTGAGAAAAGACTGATAAATTGTGTTTAGCCTAGAGAAGACTGAAGGGCAGATGATAACAGTCAGCAAATAGGTAAATTGTAGTTAAAACAAGAAGGTGATAAAACAGTCTTAAAAAACTTAGAAGTAATGGGCTTAAAGTACTGTAGGAGAAATTTAGAATGGACGCTAGGAAAAAACGTTAAGGGACGTTAAGCACTGGAACAAAATTACTTAGGGAGATGTAGAATTATTGGAGATGTTAATTTAAGTAACAACCATCTATCAGTGATGGTCTAGAAAAGAGGGGCAAACTATGGCTCACAAGCCACAACTGGCCCATCACATCCTTCTGCCCGGCCCCCAAGCTCCTGCCCAGGGAGTCTAGCCCCCAGCCCCTCCCCACGTCTCCTCTCTTTCCTGCAGCCTCAGCACCAGGGCAGCGTGCTCACTGACCTACCAGCCCTCCTGTGCCAGCTGGCATGCTTAAGGGGCAGACAGCAGAGGGAGTTATATGGTGGTGGGGGACAGGACAGAGCCATTGTACAGGGGTCAGAAGTTCCCATGGGAGTGGCCAGGAAGCACAGGGGGGTTAGATAGCAGACAAGAGTCCAAAGGGCAGGAAACAGGGTTGTTGGACAGAGAACAAGCTGGGCCATGAAAGACAGCCTCCTCCAACCTTCCCTAGCCTGACCCCCATACAATTTCTGAAACTCAGTGTGGCTCTCAGGCCAAAAATTTACCCATCCTGGTTTAGACGGTGTTCAGTCTTGCCTCAGAACATAATCCAAGTCCTTTCCAATATGACAGGTCCATTATATTGCATGTAATGGAATCATACTTGTGTTGAATTTTCTTAGTCTTATTTTTCCATTTTAATTTCCTTCTGTAGCTACGTAGTCCCATATAGTATCTCTTTCAAATATACACAGAAAAAAAATGAAATAAGCAGACTGTGCCTTGAGAAACACTATTTTCAGGGTATTTTACAAATTTAATCAAGTACTTCAGAAATGTTTAATGAAATTACCAAACGTTACAATAAAAGCTTGAAGATACAGTGAAATGATTGGTGATTATTTAAATAAAACAGAGCAAATACATCATTATATGAAAGTGTGATGTTAGAGGCCAACTGGGATTTGACCACAGTAAGATCTTACTTTTAATTTGAGATTTGCACTGAACCAACCCAGGAAGCACTAATTGTGTCCATCAACAGTGAGCTTAACATCTTTCAGCTGACCTTAGCTAAGCAGGAAGGAAAATGGTCCACACACATGAATGGTAGAACTGAGCGACTAAGTACCATCTTATCTCAAAGAGTGTCAAATTTATTCAAAGACTGAGCATTTATCTCCTCAGATGCAAACACATTCTGCCCAATGGGGTTGTCTTCTCACTGAGAAAAGCAAAGCCACCACAGTGCGCAATGGCCTAACTGATAAAGGGCCACAAATGGACCAGACTGAGAAAACAACCACACCCCAGATCTGCCAAGTATCTGAAGGTTAGCTGTGTTAATCTGTATCCATAAACATAGCAAGAAGCCCCGTGTCACCTTACAGATTAACAGATTTATTGGAGCACAAGATTTTCATGGACAAAGACAGATCTGCCAGAGATGTCTCCACCCTCACTGTGACAAAGGGAACAAAGAAGCCTCCATTTTTTCAGGCAGTATGGAAGAATATCTAACCTATGAAAGATATATCTACCTCCTCACTAATTTTACAACAGGAATAGTCCAAAGACAAGACAACAGAGGAGACTGTGATGAAACTCAACTAAAAATATCAACTACGTATCAGTTTCTAAAAACTGATCATCAGAATAGGTCAACTACACCTCCAAATAAGGAATATGTGAACCAACAAGATACACCTCAGAGCATAGGAAAAAGGGAGTCACAATCTGGAACTTCAGGACCAACTCAAAGGATCTCTCTGCTGATCATTGTCTTATCAGGGACCTTACATACAGAGAGTGCCAAAACTTATTACCAGCGATATGCTTGTGTTTGTAAGTTCAAGGATGACAATAGATGTATTGTCCTACATGGATAGTACAGTGACTAAAACAGAATCCAAGAACACCAAGGAAGGACAGCCTTTGAGTTTAAAGCACTGGACACGATAGAACTGTGAACTGAAGCTAGATCATCTATGTGTTTCCTGTGGAACCCTGAGCTTGTCAATCTGCCTCAACTGGCCACTGACAAACTAAGGACAATATTCCACCTCATCGTGCTGCAAGAACAAGCTGACTGGGACGTGTGCAGATACTAATTTCATGGGGCAATGTAAATACACGGAAAGCTTCAGCTGAAATTATTCCCCCCCTCCATATGTATCTCACCCACTGAGTCCTACAGCCAACTCCATCAAGGGTCAATCAGAAAACCAGGAACTTCTCTGCTGATTTCCACCATGCTAACCAGAAAAACTCCTCAATGTTAGTGTTTGGAAGAACATGTTTAATCTCAAAATGTTGACAATTACATAAACCCCCCCCCGATTTTCTACACCTGTAGTCCTTCAGAAACATAGCAAAGAAGTAGAGACTTGATTACAGAGCACAAAAATAGACACTAACAGGGAGAATTAATGGTTACAGAAACATTTTCACCATTTCTGAATTTTGCTTCTCAGTGTCTTCTCAATAAATCAGTCTTGCATATTGCGGGCTGGACACACACAGCTTGAGCCAAAGCCATGAAAGACAACACAAATCTTTTCATTCATTTCACTGGATTTGGGATTAAGCCCCTTGCAAGGCTGAATTGATGACTGAAGCTCTGTCTTGGGATTGCTGTTTTATTAGAAGAGTATTTACACTATAATTTTAAGTGTCCCAGCTACTCACGTAGGATTTAAAATGCAAAAAAACCCTCACAATTTTATTATAAGATATTCATCTCCAGAAGTCCCAGACTGCTTCCTCCACTAAAAGCAGGACGAAAAAAAAAAAAAAAGACTAATTTTTTAATAACTTTTATTTTTCTATCTACACCCGATGTCTAGAGAGGCTAAACTGAACCACAAAAGGCAGCCTATGTTGGAAATTAGAACAAATCATATATGCAATCAATTAGGCAGAAAAAAGCACAAAGACGTGATCAAAAGCAGTATGTTAAAATTAAGCTATTTCCCTTAATTAAGGCTGTTTTCTTTGAAGTTAGAAAATGTTTGAATGATTTGTTGACATTGATAGCACAACGTCATCCCACTAATGGTTATTTTATATCACAATTTACAACCAGAGAATAGCAGTACTCTGGAGGATGAGGTACATTCAAACTTGTAACTTAAAAGACAGCAATACTTAACACCATTAGGAAGTGTGAGTAACAGTTTATTAGGCTGAATTTGACAAAGATAAGAAGAGAGACATCGAAAGGGAATTGTAAAAGTAGTTAGTCCAAAACTCAGGTTCAGGAATTATTTTTGTAAACACAAAACCTAAAAACACATATTGGACAAAATTAAAAAATAACCACCTAAGCATGTATTTATGTGCACAAGTATAGTAACAGGTAAGGAAACAGACAAAAACTGCAATATATAGAAAAATCATTTTCAGTATTTTAAGAAGTCTCATTTTGAGGAAGTACTGTACTTTAAAAGGAAATTTATTTTTCTGTGAGGTCTCAATCTTGGAAACATGTAAATAGAGTTTACTCAGGTAAAGAGTCCAACTGGCTTTAAGGCTATCTGTGTCAGTAAACTGATACACATAAAAATTTGGAGAACAAGATCACAAGCCAGTTATTTGTTTCATATTTCCAAAGCTCTTACTTACATTAATTTTTAAAACAAATCATCCAAAAAAGTTAATGTAAAAAGCAATGTTTTAATAAAAACAAATGTTTTAATTTTTGAAAAACTATCCATTAGTTGTGCTTTTAAATTATCTCAAGAGCCTAAAATTTGGGCATAATCTAAAATAAATGAAATCTTGATCCCAAAGTATCTACAATAAGGATATTGTTTAGAATAGAAACTCTTCAAAATTATCTTACATTCAATTATGTGTGTACGGAAATTTATTTAAGCAAATTTTAATGATGGAAATACCATAAGTCATTATTACGATTAATGCACTTGAAGTAGTACAGCAAAAGCTTATCCGGATCCAAGAAGCAATATCTTGCATTTGTTTTTTAATGATACATCAGTTCCACAGTAGTGCTTTTATGCAAGTTACTTGTTCCAGGACACAGGTCAAACGCATCTCATTTTATGTCTACTATACTTATTTCAGATTCTTTGTTTGTCCATTCAAGAAATCCTCCTAAACAATAAGAACTAAGACCAGTAAATTTGTTATACAGCTTCCTCTTATAACTTTAAGGAAGGTAAGGATTTGGTTGAGCAGCTTCATTGCTTGCTGCTCCCCTTCCTCACTTCCAGGGAGCGAGGGAAAAGAGCACTTTGCTGCATTCCTCTGATGGAGGAGAGAAGGGAAGCTGTGTGCTTTGTTCTATCCCCATCACAAGGAGAGGAAGGGGAACAGCAAGCTGATAGGGGTGAAGAGGGGCTCAGGGAACAGGTGTAGGGAGAGGAGCAGGAGTCAGGTATGTGGGAGTGGGAGACTCGAGGCAGAGGGATGGGTGCAGGCCTTAGGGTTGGGGTGAGGCGAGGCTCAGTGAAGGCAGATGGACAAGGGTGTGGGTTTTGGAAAAATACAAATCATTTAAATAAAGCATGTACATTTTCCTTTTAATTCCAATCCCTTTTAAAAAAAAAAAAAAAAGACGACTTAGGGACCGGAACATCATCAGATAAATTTGCTAGTTCTATGGAGAAGAGAAGATGAATAGAAGCTATTGGAGAAACAAACAAAAACAGTTTACTACTCTTTGCCAGGTTATAAACCCTTGTTTCAAAACTAATATTAACCTAATGTTTTATTGGGGAAACACCTCTGACATGATAAGCCTATTGGCCTAAAACCTATACTTAGTGGACAGACTACCTGTCTATGATGGGTTTCATTTTTCTAATATATATTGAAACTAACATGTTGTAAGAGGAGGCAGGAGAGGGAAATTTCCCAAGTTTCTAGTAAGTTTAGATTGGAAATATTTTCCATGATGCATAACTATTTTATATTTACATTTAATGTTTACACTTTTGCAATTCTAGCGCAAACAATTTTCTATACACTGTTTTACTATGCCTCAACTGTAACTAGAAACTCCCTTATGTGACAAGAAGTCATTCCTCAAAATAGGGCTGAACACATTAGTATTCTCTATCAAGTTATGATGTTTATGAATTTTTTGTAGAGGAACTCACACAAAATAGAACATTTAAAGCAGCAATTTTATGGGAAATGTTTTGAAAAGGGTAAAGAATAAACTGAAGTACTTGGGTTCAGTATCCTTTGTATTACACACTTTATTCTGGTTTCTGGAGTATAAATCTATTAAACGAAAGGGATCAAAACACCATGAGGATCATGTAATTTTTGTATGACGTTTTTGCAATTGTTTGCACACCCAAAATCTACTTCCTCCGTTGCAGATTTATATGTTTATTTGTTTAGGTGTTATAATGTAACAAATAGACAAGAGCCCAAATCTCTTTTTCTTATAAAATCATAATGTAGAGTTTTATTAAAGTTACATGAATGACATTTCCACTGAAGCTATTTTCCAGCTTAACTCTGAAGTTTATTTACTATCCAACAAGATTTCAAACTTACACACTATTCTATACAAGCTAAATACAGAACCGCAGAAAAATAAATTAAAAAAAAAAAAATCACATACACACCATGCACCAATCAAGATCGCAGAAGTTTTTATTATAGCAACAATGAAGGAAATCTGTATTACAGTTTTTAAATGAAAAAAATCAAGATAATTGAACAGCAGTAAGTTTAAACAGTGATCAGAAAAGACTGCAAATAATTCTACTGAACCAGTGCCAACTGAGACAGATATGCTAACACAGCTCCACAATTCACACTATCAGGGTATAAACTGCAGTTAGTGAAACTAGGTACTTCTAACTACAGGCTCACAAGCACTATACAGGGGAGGTATAGTGAAGCATGCTTTTGTACACTACAGATCACATCACCATAGCCTGAACTGCTGAGCCATGTACACAATACTACAGAATTAGAAACAGAATTTTAGTCCTATCGAGTTAAGATCCAAAACACCCTCTCAAGTCTTACATGTGAAAGTTGTACCCATTTAAGGTGTGAATTTAAAATGAGACAAACCCACGTGAATGCTTATTTCAGTTTAAAGGATGCATGTTGGTTCAGTTGAAGTTGCAACTGACAGGTGTCCACTCAAGGATTTACATCAGTTTAAATTCACACTTAAAACAGGTACAGATTTCCTCACACAAAAGTCCTAACTCTGAGCTATTAAAAATATTGCTGGAAATGGACAGAAGGCTGTAGAGAACATTTTGGCCAGATGTTTGACTGTGTAAGTATAAGTCTGTGACTTTCAGTAGGCATGTATGATTGTTTAGTACTGTTTTGCTTGGTGTTTATTTTTATCCACATACAATGATAAATGAGCATACGCTGATTGACAAGACTACTTAAGACTCAAAATGGGGAACCCAGAAATGGAAACAATGGATAAAAAGCCCAATACTCACTTCTTGTGGGCCACTGGGCTTACCCCATGCCATTCTTCCTAAAAGAGCCTATACATAACAAGCTTGGACATCTCTCCCTCTGATGTGAATCCACAGGAAGAAATTCCACCCTCAGCAGCTCATGGGACATAAATGTTTAGTCTCAAAAACTAAGTACCAAGCGAAAAATGTAATTAAACAGCTCATTCAGAACAAGCAATGAGATTCACATTGGTCCTTTTCACATTGGACAAAGGTCTTTCCCAGCAACAAAACTGTAGACACCCATGCAGACACACCAAGATACTGTCAAGATTTTTCTTTTCAAAATGAAGACTGAGGAGAGATTTCAGGTTGAACTGTAGACAGGTGTACTATATATGAGCAATTATACATAATAAGATCCTTTGATGGAAATGGCTGCAGTAACAGTGAAATCATGTGTTTTGGCTATTAAGAAGGCAATCAGGGTCACAAAACAGAGGTCAGTTAGGGTCTTTACTGTGATAACAGAGGAAGACACATCCATGGATCTGTCACAGGAAAGAAAAGATTATGTTCACTGCCGCTTGTGGTGGAAGCAATAGTGTACATGCGAAATTGATAGTTCAAATAAGATGAAAGAAGCAGAGTTCAGTATTGAGATTATCTACTCTGGCAAAGACATGCACCACTACTGTCTGATAAATGTCTTCCTGTGAAGGCAACTACACAAGTTTGTTAACGTGTTTCCTTTCCATGTTAGATAAGTGGGAAACTAGGAGTGATTTGGGAAATAAAGCCCAGTTTCACATCTAGAGTAGCTTCCCAATACAGGAGGGACACTGCTGATTAACTTGATATGATCTTTTGTTTAAAACCATCTTCTTTTGTTTAAGCCATCTAAACATAAGCCATAATACAACACCACCTAAATTATTTAGGTCTCTGAAGGTGAAGTGTACAGAAGACCATCTTCATTTCCAGTAACTTTAGATGGAGAAAGGAGGCCTGCAGAAACCAAATTCCTTGAGTGTAAAACATCCCTTCTTCACCATACCTCACAGTGGTTCAATATGTGGATACAATAATTTAGATAGCATACATTTGGAAGTATTCTCCATATTGCAAGTTGTTCCCAGATGTCCGTCAAATTTTTGTGAAGAGGTATGGAGTACATGCATAGCTCTGCGACCCACAAACCTCAGTCCACTGACATTGCCTCATGAAGAGGAGCTACAGGTACAGTGACTAGCCATGGCTATTACTGAAGTTCCAATTTCTGTAACTTGCCCTTTTTACTGAAACTTGTTTAATCTGTCAAATTCTTCTTACTTCATTGATTGTAGGGAATGGAGCTATGGCACCGAGATAAGCCATGTTCAGAACTTCTCATATATTCCAGTTATCTCAGTGGGAGAGAAACGGACTCAGTGAATAACTGTGCTGAAGAGCTCCAGTGATGCCAGCTGCCATTGGCAATATGGGTAAATCCTCAGATTCCTTCAAAAATTGCCGCTCAATCTATTATCTTTAAAGTAGACAACACAAATCCCCATTTCCAGTCAGCATCTTCCTGACTGATAGTCACACTACTAGTCCAAAAGGCAAAAAGCTGAACTGGTAATACTGTCCAGTTATCAGTGATATAAGGTAACAAAATGATTGAAAAGGTCCCAGATACACTGTAGTCACCTTGAAGTTTCTTCTTTCATTCTGAAATAAGCATTTAATGTTAGATTTATTTCAAAATTATATTAACTAGAATGAGTCTTTGCTGCATTCCTGCAGGAGTGAGGCTGTGGACTCAGTTTAGTGTGATTTGTTTGCTTTTGCAAAAACAAGTATTGTGACTTTGACAGTCCTGAGGACCCATGTATATTTAAGTAGTGGACTCAAAATAAAAAAGCCCAGATCTTTCACTGTTAGGACTATCAGACTGTCCAGAGAAAACATTGGTAATTATTTGATCCAGAAATTTAAGGACAAACTTTTTGCTGCTTTGAAGTTAAAGATAATATTGCTGAGATCACGCAGCACATCATGGGTGAAGGCATTTTCCAGATACTCAGTCCCCGTCATAATCAGTATGCTGTTGAGGGATACTTTTGTACTACTTACAGCCTAAAGCCACTCATTCATTTTTTCCCCCTCATATTTTTGATCAAAACTAAAAGTTGTAGTAAGACACTCAATTGTTCTTGACACTGGAAGCTACATTACCCTCAAAGAAAACAATGGTATCTCAACAGGTCTTCCAAATGCCAAACCTCCTGCTGGAAAGAAATTTAATGCCATGGTTGTATAATAAATATTCTTCCACGGTTACATCATACAATACCATGCCTACTGCTGGACATTTCTAGAAAAATCTATGATTGTCTGGAAGTCCACATATTTATTCTTTCAATCACAAATGGGTGGAGCTACCTTCTGAAGCTCAAAGTATTTCCTCATGTGAGATTTGTAGCCCTCGTGACCACCTAGATGCAAAAGTAGACACATTCCAAGCTATAATACTGCAGTGCTTACAAATGTACTCATGGCTAGAAAAGCCATAGATGAACTGTGAAAAGGATGGGAGAAACCATATGCATCCCCTGATTTGCAAAGCACTTGTACACCACTCATTTTAGAGATTGCAACTGTATTATACAGATCTTTAGAAAGCAGCTAAAAACTAGGTAGACTCATCTGGTGTCTAAAGCACAGAATCTAAATGAGATTTCGCTTCTCAGAGGGCTCAAGGGTGCCATTTGCTTACAGATGCCGGGTTTGTCAGGCTCCTCTAGGTAATACTGATGTAGTCATTCCTATAGTACATTTAGTAGGTTCAGGCTCTTAAGATAAGACAGATGGAAAGTTACATCAATGCACTAATCCATCCAAGCCCCTTAATCTACAAGGTGGTTCTTGGATTATCTCAATAGCTCACTTTGCCAGAAGATGTGGTACCTTACAACAGGGCACAAGCGAAACAAAAAGGCTGGAAAGGGCACTTAGAGCATGAGTCTTGTCTATCTTCACTCAAAGCATTCAAACTTATAAAATGCTAGTTAACAGCAAGGGCAGACTAGCTCAAAAGACTGAGCAAAGTGATCACACCCCACTGAGCGTTTAGCCCAGCCTTTGAGGGAAATGGTGCTTCCAAACGTAAAAGAGCATTCAACACCACCTTGCTCACAAGTGTTCGCAACACATCAGCCTGCAGTTCTGGCCACTCAGGTGATGAACCATTCCATATTTTTGCCCTGTTTTACAAATACTGAGGTTAAGTGATGTTAGAATGCTGGCATTCCTCCTCCCAGCATAAGATCATCTGTCAATCTAATATATTGAGAGATTTCCTTTTAGAATATGTAAAGTGGTCAGTAATCCTGAAGTATACAGACTTGTGAAAGTATGTCTATTTTCAAATTATGTTGTTACTGAATCACCTATGAAAAATTCAGGAAAAGCAAACCAACGTACAGAGAGAAGCAGGAAAGTTCCATTCAGAATTCCCATTTATAAACTGCATCAATATAGTTCCTGACCGTACTTATTCATTCAGGGTAGCGCTCACTTTTAGTCCATATTAGCCATCTACTAAGTGTACAACATTTTCAACAGGATAGAAATCAATTTAATTACTCTAGCACCTAGGAGCGCCAGTCATGGACCAGAACCTCTGTGTGCCAAGCACTGTACAAAACAGAAGAAAAAACAGGTTCCAGCCCAAGGGACATGTGTTGTCTGATTTCTTCAAATATATCATTGAAACCATTAGATTTTTTTTTTAAGCCCATGATCGCCTTTTCATATTAAAGAGAACTGCCATTTTATCTTTTAAGAACTATAGACGTTTCTGTCAGACAGTGTGAAAGATTACTAATGATTGTACAGCACTGACTTGTGATTGTAAATGCCAGTTTAATTCTAAAATCTCAAAATGTCCCATGGAACAGTTAATGGGCCACATAACAGCTATTATTTGCTGTTTATACTGCTAGATGTGTGTCTCCCTATATATGTAAAAGGCATATTTCTGCGCTCACTAATAGCATTACAACCTCACCATAATCTATGAAGCTGCGTGGACATAAATAAGCAGTATGTTAAAACGAGCTATGTTAACACTAGTGGAACAACTTTATCATTTCAATATTGGGGTTGGGACAGCAGGTTACTGAACTTTAATTTCAAGCCTTGGCACTAAATAACAAAAAATATAGGCTCAGAAAGGTGGCTATGTTAGTCTGTATCTTCACAAAACAGAGAAAGCAGTACTGTAGCACTTAAAGACCAACATTATTTATTAGGTGATGAGCTTTCGTGGGAAAGGCTTTCAGATCTCGAGTATTACTGAGAGAAAAAAATTGAGTAATCAGCTAAATGATGGGGAAGAAGATGGGGAAAAGGGGAAAAAGACCTCAGCAGAGCATCAATTAAGTAAAATGGGCTGTATGCCATCTTTGCAAATATCAAAGGTGGGGAAATTATCTTTGAAATGCATTAGATAATTGAGATCTTTGTTGAGTCCAGCTGATAGGTATCAAACTTGAAAATTAATTCCAATTCAGATGTCTCTTTGTAATCTAATGTTAAAATCTTTCTTTTAATACACAACCTATTAAGTCATTAATAGTACGTCCTGACAAGTTAAAGTGCTCACTTGAGTGGGGGGAAGGCACAGAAGAGGACCAAGAAATGCAGCCTTTACTGCTAGATGCCATTCTTATTGGTGCTGTGAGAACATGGGCTTACAGACACAAAAGAGGAAAGGGTCCTTTTTTCCCCCAAAAGTGCAGCCGGTAAGAAGCTACCCTCCAGTCCCATTTAATTTCAAAATCTCCACTTATCAAATCAATCTGGAAGAAACATGCAACTCCATAGCTATACCTGCTGCACTCCCGCTTACTGAAGACATTTCTCACCCATTTTTCCAGTTCACAAAATGTCATCTGACAACAGCCAGTGGTCTCGCTCCAGGCATTTGTACAAGATTTTAAAACTGTAGGCATCAGCTATTTTCCCCCAAATGTATAGTTACAGAAATGAAAAAGCTTTTTTCCTTACCTAGTCAATTCCCATAAGCACATTTATGCTATGATGTGACTCGACCATAGGAAAAGTTGCATACAACGACCATACAAACGCCACTTTACTAACATCTCCCTTCTGTTATATGCCTATTTTCTAGCTACTTAGGTGAAATTAGCACAAAAAAGTTTTTGTATGATTGCCTAAATCACGCCAGCCAGCCATATTTTGGGGTGGGTCAATGAAATAATGCCCCCCTAGCCCTGTCTCACTGTAGAAGTGGATCCCAGGTGCCTGTGCCTAATTGCAAATGTTTACAAGGCACTGGACAAGTCACCCCTCGTGACATTGTGGCTGTGCCTACACTACAGTGATCCTTCAAAAGAAGTTCTTCCAGAAGATCTGTTGCGATAAAACTTCTTTTGAAAGAGTGCATCCACGCATAGAAAAGCTGTTAAAAAAAAAAGCGATCTGCTCTTTTCATGGAGAGCACCTGCACAGCCCCCGCTCTTTTGAAAGAACAGGCCTGGGATCGAAAAATCCAGCACCATGAGGATTGCGCTTTCAAAAAAAGGGCCCCTGGGGCATCTACACACCTTTCTGAAAGATTTTTTTTTGGGGGGGGTGGGAGAGGGAGGAGGAAGGTGCTCTTCCTCATCTGGGAGAGGAAGAGGGCCACTAAAAGAAGCTGCGGTCTCCCAATGTTATAGCGAAAGATCTCATTTTGTGTGCAGACGCTCCTTAAGATTTTTTGAAATAGCCCCTCCTTTTTTGAAAAAACTCTAGTGTAGATGTAGCCCGTGTCCATTCCAGTGGATTTTAGCATTTTACACTAATTCAGTAGTTTAACTATTCTGCCATGACATCTCTATAACATACTCCATTTTACAGACAGAAGCTAAGCCAGTCAACAGGGAATGTGCAGAGATCATGAAGGGAAACCCAACTCAGAACCAGGATCACAACACAGGAGTTCTGCAATGTTAGTCCCAATTTGATCTTTTATATAGCAGGTTACGTTTTGTTATGTAATTGCACCTTCCTGTGGCCAAAGACAACATTGTCTGGTCATCAGATGAAGCAAATCAAAGAGTCACCTAGCAAGGAGGTAACTTGCAGCAGTAGTAGCCAAGTAGCCAGAAACCCTTCTGCTCCCCACAAAAACATTGAACCAACCCATGTTTGACAACTAAATCCGTAATAGAAGGCCTGACATAAGCAATTATAAAATGGGGAAAGACAGATTAACTCATGATCTTTACAGAGTAGAAGACAGGGAAAAAAAAAAAGCTATATATGTTTAGATTTGAAGATTTTTTCAATGAAAGGGCATGGAACTATTTTTTAAAACGAAAACTGTAATTAGTTCCAATATTTCTAGGCCCCCAAAATCCTAACATGGGGCGCACACATCTCAGGCACCAACATCGGCTCTAAACTCACAATCCTGTAGAATAGTCCAGGGACTATCAGCTAGAAATCCTGGCATCTTCCTCTCTCTCAGCAGCTAATAGTAGGGGATAAGCAAGTGTAAGAAGCTTGCTCTTCAATTACGCTATGGCTTCTCTCTCCAAATCAACAGAATCTGTTTGCAGGCTGTTCCTAAGGTTTTTCAAACTCCTTCCATGACCACGTAGAATATGAAAATTCACATTTTACACAAATGCAGTCAAGACTGGATGACTAAACAGAACAATCTCACTCATTCTTTGGTATGTATCCATCTGTTCACATACATGAGCTTTCTTGAGCTGCACATAATGTTACCAAATTGTTCATTTTAACCACAGAGGTGTATCTTAAAGAAAATGAAAGTGTGTCACAACTTTTAAATAATCTTATTACATTTAAGACCACAGTCTTGTATGGCATAGTGCATATGAAAGCTTTACCTCAGCGAGGCCATGATTAGATTCTTTTATTCCAAATGTCACTCCAAAAAACACTTCAACATATCACATCCAATTGTGTATTTGACATTACAGGTTTGGTTGAGTTCTCATAAAAACCTACAAAAAAAGATTGGGATTTAACTCCCCACCCCCTCAATACAGGATTTTGTACACTCCCTGCCCCACCACCCCCAGCCATGTATAAGATTCAACTAAGGGTAATAAAAGAAAAAAACAAAACAAAACAAAAAACACCAATTTAATTGAGTTAACATCAGAATAATCAGGACTAAACTTATCTTTTAAAATCAATATATAAACCACACTATCTCCTCATAGCCAGTGAATGGATTTATCTACACAAGAACCCAAAAAAAATTCCTTAAGATTCCACAGAGGTAGCTCCTTTTGCAGGATAGAGACCAATGGAATGTTTGTAATTTTTGTAAACTTATAGTCCCACAGTACACACACAGCCAGAAACTGAGCTACATTTTAATATTAAATACAAAAAACAGAAAAAGTAGTTCATGCCCTGTTGGCCTTTTTGTATAAACATGCCTTGGAATTCCCACCCTACTTCAGCTTGGGAAATACAGGGAGGATGTTTTTAATCTCAAAATCATCAGAAATATCAATTCTTTGCTGTTTCAGTTCAGTTATGTCTTAAATAACTACTTCAGTCCTTAACTGAAAGGACAATGATGCTGAATCTTTTTGCTTTTGGATTACTGTAAAAGCAGTCTGAGTTAAATGTTCACAAAATTGAAGTTCAGATAACTGAATAAAAGCAGTTTTCCCTTGCGTAACTTCTCTGCCAAACATATGCTCTCCAGGCACCTAATGTACATGCCAAGATGGATAGTGGACTAAAGATCCCATTTTATTATAAAAATAAAGCAAAATTGTTTTTCAAAAATAAAAATCAAAGACAGAACTCTTTCTAAATTATCTTTAAAATTTAGTTCTCTTGCAAAAGCTTCCATTACCATGTTTTTCTCTGCTGCTGTAGAGTCAGTCAACAAGCATACAGGAAGAGAAGATACACGTAACTCCCAACTGAGGATACTTCATCTCCTGCAACTCACTGACAGATTAAGTCACCCATGTAATACTTATAAACAAGTCTTCACTTGGGAGAAAGGCAAGGGGAAGATGGGCAAGACGATTTGAAAAAAGGAAGCTGTGTTTGTGCTCTGTCTTTGGTAGGGCAGGGAAAGTTGTTTTCCTCCATATCAAAGAAAAATCTATGTTGTATTTTGAGAGTCACTGAAAATATCCCTTTATCATGCAGTCCTTACTGGTTAATCTTTAATATCCTTATCGGAAACTATGTCCAATAGGAAAAAAAAAAAACAGTGTTCAACAAGTCATGAGACTGAGCACGTAAGATGTGTAATTTATTCAAATGATCAGTTTTGGACTATTCACAATAAAACCGAGCCTAATGCAGGTGATTTGCACATGCTCTACTATACAAGTTTATTGACAAAACGATATAGAATTTCTGAGGGGACCAGCAGCCATACTGCACATAGTGTATCCATATTTTAAAAAGTTGCTAATTCAATCACAGACAAATAAGAGTACTATACGGTCCAAACCAATTACCATAAAGTAAATATTTAGTAACAGATCACTACATTTTATAAAGTTAGAAAAATAAACATTTTCATAAACAAAAGTGTAGATACATATAAAGATGTATGCTTGCTTTCTGTGTATATAAACAAGAACACATGCACTGTACACATGCATCGCCATTTCTCATGTGGGAGTTGCTTACACATATATTAAAAGACTGTCAAATGTTTTCTCACAATAAAAATCTTTTCATTATACTATTAATAGGGTTTTACAAAATTCATGGCCCATCTGTCAATTACAGTAAACCCTCAATTTTACAGACCCTGATTTAGTAGAGTTCAGCAACAACGGACATCCATCCACCCTGTCGTTCCCAAAACCCGCTTAATCGGGGTCTGTAAAAGTCTAAATCCCACCTCCACAAAAATGTAAGGGACTTACCCAAGCCGCTGGAGACACCACTGCCTGGACTACCACTGCTGTAGCGGGAGCTGCCACTTGCTCCTCCCACCAGGGATGGGGTGCCATGTGGGCAGATGGCACTCACGTATGCCCCCACCCCTGGTGAAAGGAGTGTGGCAGCTCTGGTACCGGTGGCTCCTCTAAGGCGTAGCAGTGCCTGGCAGGTCCAGCATGCAGTATGGGGCCAGCTCCAGCAGCATGGCACATGGTAGCTCCAGCTGTGCAGCATGAGACTGGCTCCAGCAGTGGGGGCGGTGGGTTGATAGTCCCAGCCATGTGACATGGGGACAGCAAGCTCTGGCTTGTCCAGCAGCAGTGGGCTTGAGAGACCATGGCTTTTTGGGAGGGGAGGTGGGAGGAGGAGCAAGGAAATATGCGGGGGCTGGAGGAAGTGGCAAGCTGCCACAGTGGAGAGAGAAACCAATCGTACAGAGGAAAAAATTTCCTGCAGAACAAATTACAGTAAACCCTCAGATTTAATGGACTTTTGGGTTGACGCACCCACTCCCCATCATTAGTCCATTAAATTGAGGGTTTACTGTATGTGGTAACAAGGTTGTCATTATTTCAGCTATCTAAAATTTCAGTGATGTAACTGCAAGGGTCTTGACTGAAAAAGGAATTGTGGGAAGGACTGTAAGCTTATTAGGGGGAGATGTGTGCAGTGCTGCTACTCTTACTTCCCCACTGCTGCATGGGGCCATACTGCCATTAGAGCTGGGCAGAGAGAGGTGGCTGCTGGTTGGAATCCCAACTCTGAAGGCACAAAACACCATCAATAGCAGCACAGAAGGATGCCACAGTATGGTATTGTCACCACTACTTTTGAACTGCTGCTTACAGAACTAGGACCTCAGTCAGACTAGATTTTACAGGTAGACAGCAGATTTCACAGTTAGTGATGCATTTTTTCATGGCTGTGAATTTGGTAGGGCACTATCTACTCGATATTTAACTGTAAACTTTTTACAAGCTGCCACTGGACATGGGACATGATGTGGCACAAAGCTCTGCAAAGCCTACTACAGGGAAAAGATTCAAATACAACTAATGCTCTAACTGAATACAGTAAATCACATAAGTTTAAGTTACTGGTACAAACAGATCACTGTCTTTTCTTTAAGAGATAATTCGTGGTCTGCAAAAGGTTTTGAGAGCTAAGAAAACATGCACTATTTGAGCGTACAACTGGGTTGTTGCCTACAAATTTTTAACACAATGTGTGCAAAAAATAGTAATGATAAATAGTTTTTGAAGTATTCCAAGGAGTATGGCAGATATTTGATCAGCTGATAACTGGAGTGACATATAAAAGCGAGGGGAAGGACAAGGTCAGAAAAAAAGCTGGTAATAGTAGCCCCTTCAATCCAGGTTTAAGTGACCCATGCACAAAACTTGGCCTGGCACAGAAGCACTATACGTATTTCAAGTCGGGTGCCAATGAAACCAGGAAGTGAATTAACTTGTGCCTAACTACAGATAAATTCAGAAGTAGTACTAGCCTATTATTCTTTCAAAAAAGTAGTACATAAAATGGCTAAAGTTTCCACTGTCTACATATTTTCTGTAAGTAGGTCTTAGAAGCTTTTGAAAATTGTATCCAGTGAAGATAGCTAAATGCTTGTGCTTTTCCTATTACAACAGCTTAGGCTGATGAAGCTAATGGAAGCCTAAGGTTTCTACTGTAGTATGTTTGGTGCTTTCAAATCTAAATTGTAGATGTCTTTTGGAACAGTGTTCAGTTATCCAATCATAATGAAGTGAACATTCCCATTGCCACATCAAGGGGCAAGAATATTGTTAAGGCAGAATAATGAACAACCCAATTCTTCATGCAAAAATGGCAACATTCTACAAAAGATAGCCATAGTGATATTTCTGCATTATATATAATCTTTTCACCATTGGTATTAGAAGTCCACTATTTCATTTTTGTGTTAGTTGTACATTTATCTGGCTTTCATAAATATCAGTCTTCCAGTTCAATACTGTGTAACTATTTTAAGTCAAGCATCTGATCAATTGTGGCTGTGTAGAAAATTATTTCAGAAACTACACAACTCAAAACAAACTCAGTTCACTTTGAAAATTGCACACCTTTATATACTGGCTAGAAGGGACAGGAGAAAAATTGCATTTGATTTCTACTACAAGTCTACAAAAATCACACAGACATAGAACAACATTTATTAACAAAGGAACAAGTCTATAAGAATAAGAAAAGAATCATAAGCAGTACAGTTGTAAAGAGATTAAAAGCTTAGAACAGAAGTTTCCAAAGTTGAGGATGTGTACAACACTCACAGCAACATAAGTTGACCATGAAAAATGTTTATGTAAATGATCAAAAAGTGTATTTTTCATTAAAATTACTATGAGTCTTTATATGAATTTAGCCAACAGTAGTTATTTCTAATTCAGTTAAGGTGTTACCAATAAAGCAATATCAGCAGTAGAGAAGTCTACTTTGACACATTAGCTCCATCCTAATAGAAATCAGCTCAATTTGTCAAAAAGAAAGCTAATTTTGAAAATATATATTCACGGTTTCCCCTCTCCACCCCCCAAATCCAAGCATCAGGAGTAAGAAAATACTGTCAAGCAGAAAGAATATTTTAAACAAAAGCAATCAATTTTTCTAAATGATTTTATTAAAATTACATTTTTAATGTACAAATATATTGAAATGATACATTCTGGCCAGTATTCATACCGATTTGAATTACATGAGTTAAAGATACTCATGTACTTTTATGTTGAAAAGCAAAGCCATCAATCCTAGCCTTTGGTTAAATAGTTCACACCCTCTTTCCTTCTCCCATGTACAAGAATTCTTGTACCACAATTCTTGTTAATAAACTACATTTAAAACAAACATATTCATATTAAAGTTACAGATATTTCTAGTTTATGTATAGAAAGATTTCCTCTTTAGTGAAAACAATTACATAATTCAAAATTGAGAAATTTGTAACAGTGAAAACACATATGAACAGCTGAAATAAGCAAGTGCACTAGCTTTGCATTTATTAGTTTCTGGGGGTTTGTGTATGTGTCACAACTGTATTGTGGCTGTGATTTTTAAGTATCTTATTAAAGCAAACTTTCTGAACTCTCCCGACAGCAGAAAGACCGAACAAGAAGATATTGCAGTAAGTCCATGAAAGAATGAAGTTAGAATGGTATATGCTTGCCCAAAGCATGCCAGACTATAAAAAGGGATCCTAACAGCTTTCAGGGATACCGTTTCAAATTTCTGGTCTGAAAGGAGATTATTATTTTCACTCAAGGATATTGTAAATGTAGATTGTTGTTTGTAACAAACTGATTGAAAAGAATTTGCTGCTGATCCATTTTTTCCTCGGGAAACCAAGAACAAAGAAAAATTCCCAAAAACTTAAAAAATAAACTAAAGATGTTTTCCAAAGGTGTTCACTGCTGTCCCGATCAAACATTTATACTACCAACCATGTAAATTCAGTGCAAAAGAAAAATTAAGCCTAAACTTATTCTAAAAATAAGTATCTAAAAATAAGTGGGTCGTATAGCAATCTGGATCAAATTCAGATGCCATGGATATATCTATACCGGATTCAAGGTCCCACACAGTGTACTTCATCAGAATATACATATTTTGTATTCCTATAGCATCCTGAAAGATCCTAATGCACTTATAAACAAGCCTCACAACAACCCTGTGAGGTAGGTATGTATATCTCTATTTTACTGACAGGAAACAGTTTAAATAACTTACCCATGATGCCACACCATACCAGCAGAACATAAATAGAATCCATATCACTGAACTATTAATTTAACATTTATAGCATATATGGATATTTTTGACTTGTGACATGCTCTCTTAAAACCGTAAACAAACATTTTTGTAGATTTACGAAAGGCGGTTGGTGGGAAGGGCCTTTTTGCCAAAGAAGGCATTGTGGCGAATAACTACAGATAGTACCCGACTTACAAACAGGTTACGTTCCACACACGTGGTCGTAACTTGATGTGGTTGTAAGTCGGAAATACTCTTACACTATAATCCCTCAAGGTACGTGAGGGTTGCGGTCCACGCAACCCTAGCATACCTTGAATTTCATGTAAGCCGGGGAAGGCTTTGGTTGGGACCTTGGGAGGGGGGTGAGGGGTTAAGCCTGGGGCGGGTTAGGGCAGCAGGAGCGGTGGGAGGGTGCAGCTGAGGTGGGGCTTACAAGGGGTTGGACCCAGGCTTGCATGGGGTTCAGTCCAGCCAGGGGATTGGAGCCAGGACTGCAGGGTTGGAGCTGGAGCCCTGGGTGTAGCTTGAAGCCAGAGCCTCGCATACCAGGAAGTATGAGCTGGGGCTGTGGGAGATTGGGGGTGTGGAACAGGGTGAACTGGAGCAGTGGAGTTAGCTGGGCAGGGGTAGAGCCTCATGCACCTGCAGAGGCCAACAGCGGGAGCCCCATGTGCGGGAGGGGTGGGGATCAAAGAAGAGTGAACTGGGGCAGGGTTGTGTTGAGGTGGTAAGGGGGAATAGAGTCCCTGCGCATGCCAGTGGCATCTGACACCCGAAGCCCCAAGCATGGGGGGGGAAGGGGAAGAAGGAGGGGTGAGCTGGGGCCATGGGAGGGAGGGGTTGAGCGGAAGGGGGTTGGAGCCCCACTGGCGGCTGGGAGCCGGAGCCCCAGGCACAGGTTGAAGTCAGAGCCCCATGCTGGGGGTGAGCCGGGGCTGCAGGGGGGTTGAGCCAGGCAGGGGAGAGGTTGAATGAGGGTGCACCGGGGCTGGGTGCTTGAGCAGGGGGGACAGGTTGGAGCCCCGCATGTGCTGAGCCAACCACATGGTGTGAGAGAGAGAGAGAGAAAGATCTGGGTCCACACGGGGGTTGGGGTTGGGTGTGTGTGGGGGGAAAGTGTCATGGCCCAGATGTGCGGGGGGCGGGGCTAGTGGTGGTGGCTGAGACACAGGAGTTGGAGCTGGGTCCGTGGGGGTTAAGAGGGGAGGCGAGCTGGAGGTTGGTCATAAGTACAATTGGTCCTAGAGTCAACAAGTTCATAAATCGGGGGACTGCCTGTATTCTAATGATAAGCAACTGGAAAAAGACAAAAATTACAGACTACTACAGTGACTGTTACTGTGCCATATTAGCCACTTCCTAAAAAGACTTGTTTTTCAATTTGTTATAAAACAGATGGCAGAGCATATCCCACATAAGACTCCTACTGGAGTTTGCAGTTATTTCCTCCATTGCTAATAAAACATTCCTTCTCCCCATTGCCACTCTACGTTCTCTCATCCACGCATTTCTTTAACTCCTTGAAGAAATAGGAGCGAAGGTGAAAAAAATCAGGCTGTTCACAGTACTACGTGTCTATTCTTCTGTATATTAATAGTTGTGTCTCCCGCCAGTGAAGGGAGTCAGAGAGGAAGTGTGCTCAACTCAGATTAACACAAATCTATGTTTAGATTAATTCATACACTACATAGTCAGTTTTCATAAAAAAACCTTGTATACCCCCAACACTATTCAGCGCACCAAAAAAACCCCAACATTGTGATGTATCCCCAGTTTAAAGCAGCACATACCAGGAAACTTGGAAATAGGTATTAAATGTCATCATAGTTAAGTGACGAAAACTCCTTTATATAATATGCTACTATAGTACACCATGGAACACACTTCACACTGGAATAGCAGAAAGATGAGACAAAGCTAAAGAAATACGTAATTCTGAAGTTAAATATTTTAGTAGGGTTTATTGCTCTCTCCAAGAATCGTCAGATAGTTAAGGAAAAAAATAAGGGAGACAGGATTTATCTACCACACAGACTAAAATATCAGTTCTGAACACTGAATTTGAATTGCTTTCTATTCAAAGATACAAAAAGCAACTCAAAAGTCAGTTCCTGAAATCAGCTAAAAGGAGATTTAAACATTTTTACGAAGAAACTTGAATTTCTATAATGAAAATAATTGAATACAGATATTCCACATTCAAGTTAACCAACACCAGAGGGTGTAATCTTCACTCCAACTGATTTCCCTATGCAATACAGAATGCTAAATATTCAGTTTCTAACTTTTTTTTTTTCCTTATGTCATTCTGTCAGACTCTGAAGAGAAAGACTTTCACTGCCATTAAAGCTGAGAAAACGAGAGAAACACTGATTTACCATATTTGCTTCTCTATGATGTATGGAAGAGAGCTATGAAAACTGTGTTTTTATTACAGAGGAACAAAATCCGTTTTTACATTAGAAAGTCAGGTCTGGTCTTCCAGAAAAAGTGCAAATTATGGATGACTGAATTAGTAGGTTTAGGATTTAAAATACCACAGGAGTGAAGCTCATTAAGCACAGCTCCTGATAGAAGTTTCAAAATGCCCATTCTCTTCTGTTCAAGGCTGTGAAATTCCCTATCCACATTTCTTGATCAACTGAAGAAAATCCTCCACCAAGGTAAGACGACTAAATGTCATATTTCTGATAGGTTTAAAGCAAGGGTGTGCAAAGTGAGAGGTGGGCGCCATTTTGTGGGCACGAAATTTCATAAGGAGGGACTGCACAATCGGCTGCTGGGTATCAGGCTCATCCACCTCATTAAATATATTGAAACATGTTACTGTTTTTGTGTGTGTATTCAAATTTATATACCTATATAATAAAGCTTTTACATACTACAGTTATTTTCTTACACGTGCCAAAAGGGATGTTTTTTCATTTGAACATAGCTGAAATTTCTGTGTATCTGGATTACATAAGACAGGTTGGGGGCCCCGGCTAATTGCAAGGACAAAGAAAGGCCCGATGTAATAAGTTTGTTCACCCTGGTCAAAAGTAATAAATAAGCAGAATGGGTTTTGGTTAAATCCGTTAATAGTTTTCTTTGTACAATATAAAACAATAAACAAATTCCTCTAGTCCATGGGTGGTCAATAATTTTTATGGGGGTAACTCCCAGAGGCATGGGGTTTGGGATGGAGGCTGGGTGCAGAATAGAGCTCAGGACAGGTGAGACTGGACTGCAGGATAGGGTGTGGGGTCTGAGAGGGAATATGGTTGCGACCTGGGGCAGTGTATTGAGATATAGGAGAGGATTCTGACCCACGGGAGGGCTGTAGGAGTGGTTGCAGGGTCTGAGAGGGATTTATGACTTGCTTGTTCCATGTGACTCTGTGCTGGGCAGGAGGGTCTTATAGGCTGTCATCGCTCCCAGCAAAGTCTCTCACCTCTTACTGGGCAGAAATCTACCAATGGGAATTGAGAAATTGCGCTAACTGTCCCCACTCTCAGCAAGGTCTTTGAGCTCCTACTGCCCATTGCCAGCCAATAGCAGCTGGCAGATATCACTAAGGATGGGAACAGCATGTAAAACTGGCCAAGAGTAGTTCAGAGATTTTGCTGATGCAGGAGATGCGCCCCAAGCTCTCCCCTCTCTGCAGCTGTAGGGGCTCGCAGCAGGCCAGATTAAAGCCTTCTAGGGCCAGATCTTGACTGCCCCTGCTCCAGCCCCTGTCTCAGGTCACCTTTAAAAGGAGTTTGTATTAAGTTAGAAAAATGTACAATTCTGAAGTTACTTTGAAGCTATCTGCTCATAACATACATGATGGCAGGATTGTCATGTAATCCAAATTTGTATGTTCATTTTGTCAATGAAGTCAGGAGGGAAAAGAATCAAATTCACTTCTTATGCTGATGTCTACACATTACCTGGTAGAATTGTAAAGGCAGAAATGAACAATCAAGCGGTTTTTCAGTTATGCCACTAATTATACAGGTTACTACAGAGAAAGTTACTAGAACAGAATAATATTAAGTTTAAAATTAAATCTTTGTTTAAAAAGATTACTTTGAAGAGACCTTAAAATGTAACACGGTCAAGGCACCTCTGTCAAAAATGCTACACCACACTTATTTTTCTTCGTTTCTTCAAAAGATTTAATTTTATCCCCACATTTATCCTGCAGCCGAAGTGCGATTAAACCCTTTGAATTTGTGGCGATAGTTAACTCAAAGCAGACTCATTCGCTCCCTAGTTATGTAGTATCTCACTGAAATATCACCTGAAGGGTAGTTACTTCCTAAATTATTTATGCTTCAATAGTATTTGTGCTGATAAATACTACTAACTTTTCATTAGTTAAAAGATACAACATTAAGCAGAAGATCTAGTACAGAAGTGGCTTGAGGCCTCTTGCTTTAATACAAGAATGGCTGAGGTCTTAGAAGTTTCATTCATCTCTTAACTTAGAGGCATTTCCACTAAATAACAGCTCTAAATAGGAACCAATGATCCCAGAAAGAGCAAAAGAGAGCACGAGCAAGAGAGCTGTGATCAAGTCCTGATGCTGAACTCTAGATCCTGCAATTTATATCTGATTGGGTAAGGGATGCACAGGATTATTGGTAGAATTAGTTGTAAAATCTAATGTTCGGATTGGACAGGAGATACCCACAAATGAATGTATTTGAACACAAACATCCACACACGTTCTATCAGCCTTTAACTCACTAACATTCATATTATGGGAATAAAACAGTGCAAACAGCGGACATCAACAGAGTGAATATTTAAATGTTGCACATTTTGCACCCAACTATAAGCAGTAATTCAAGTACAGTATGCAAGTCAGTTACAACAGACTCCCTTGTTTTATTGCATTAACTTCTCTTGTGTCAGGATTAATTTGGACAATTTATATGATATGGTAAGAATTAAGCAATGTGGTTTGCCATGTAGATTCTTACTCACCAATCTGAAGAAATGTATTCATTCTGACAAACTAGCTCCTCTATCATCTGTAGAACAGATTTTGAGGAGCTTAACTAACAAAAGATTTGTCTATATTTATCAAATTTAACTTAATGACAGTGAAAAGCATATGTTCCAGGACAAAACTACCAATTAACTACAGAAAGTTAAAAAAAGAATCAAAATACCCACACAAATAATGGCATGGCATGGAAAACTATTTGGATTGGTCTTTTGTCCTAGCCAACTGGAACAAAAAACAGATACTGTTTACAGATATAAAAGCAGCTATGTAAATTAGTTGGACTTTTGATGGTTCAGTCAATATTTATGCCTAAACCATGCATTTTCCATACACTAGAAATCATCTTCCCTCCCACACGCTCCCTGGAAAAGACTATTTCAGAGATACTCAAAATATCCTAGGAAGCAAAAATATTAAAAAGATTAAAAACATTCATAGAAAGTAATTCAAATTAATTTGTACAGGAGCAAAAAAATGAGCTCTAAATAAATGACACAGGAGGCAATAAATTGACACGACAAGTAAATAAAAGGCTAAAGCACTCCAATACCATTGAAACTGTTTTAATGTTGTTGCAATTCCATAATGCAACAATCATCAGCTCATAAAAAGACCCAAAGAGTTGAGAATTCATTTTAATTACTCTTTTGCACCTATTTTACAAAATAAAGGAAAGATATGTTTAAAATCCTCCTTCACCTGGATTTGTTTATGTGCCTAACTTCAGTTATGTTTATCAGAGTGTAAACTTAAACTCCTATTAAGTGTTATATAAGAAAGAATGTTAAAATATTAACCTCTGCTTCAATGTACAGTTTCCAGAATCTGCCAGAACTGGGGAACTGGGCAACAAGGCGTTCATAGGTCTTCCGTGCTTTGTCTATAGGCTGATTCTAAAAAATTGAAAACCAACAAACAGCATTTACAGTATTATGATTTATGTAAATGTTTATATTGACTTTACTCCAGAACCAAATAGTGTGAGTGGACCAATAGATAAGGAAATGTAATCCTATGTCACTAAACCTGTGCCTCTCGAATGAGAATGCTCCAAGCGTCAAGGTCATATGGATTGTCTTCTAATTTCTTTTCAGCCTTCTTCACTTTTTCTGGCACATATTCAGCAGCCTGGGGGGGGGGAAAAAGTAGAGGCATAAATGTCTTTAAGCAAAGTCTGAGGAATCCAAGACTACCCATAAAAATTTAATGTCTTTTGAAAATACAGCATTTCATATCTTGGTATTTCTGTTCTTAGCTGTTACACTGAAATAGGTAAAATTAATATTTTAAAAGTATAGTAAGTTTTCCTCCTGCAACATTAAAATGTGTTCCCATCTTCCCAATGGCAAACATTCAAAATTTGATGGCTCATTGCCCAAACTAGAAGTTAGAGAAATAAGATATCCTTAAACTAAGTCTACATTGCGCACTTTACAACTGCACTGCTATACCACTACAGCTGTGCCAACATAAGGCGCACTTTGTAACCACTCATTACAGCTAGGAGATACAGCCTCTAGTTGAAAGTGGTAGCTTTGTTGCCTGGAGTGCAGCTCCCACTGAGAAGGCGCTATCCACACAGGCACTTCACGTCATTAACTTATGTCATTTCTCAATGGGGGTGCGTGAAAAAACATTCAACCAAAAGTGGCAATGTAGATAGCTTAAGTCAATAAGAATCATATTTTAGCATGTAAATTTGCTAACAAGCGCTCTGTATCTGTAGTATTATTTACCTGATTATGGTTCTTACAATGCAACAGAATATGTATTTGCAGTTCGATTATTATAACTGTGTTAAAGTAGTTAAGCTTGCAAAAATACATAACCATATGGCGTATCCTGAAATTTTCTTCTTCGCAAGTTCAGTAACAAACTTTCAAAAAGTCATATGTATGTTAAAATCAAAGCCTTTGAACAAACCAACTTTGGTTAGGACCTTTTAAGTTAAACTATAAATTTAGCTCATGTTAAGGCTTTCTGCTAAAAAAATTTTTTTTTGTTTACAAGTTATTGACACCAGCACCACTCTCCACTGACTCAAAATAGGTTAAGTGATTTGTTCACAGTTTCTGCAACAGTTCACTTTCAATCAGAACGTTTTTTTTTAAACTTTCAGCCTAAGCAATGAATGTTTCAGTAAGTAATGTGAAAAAGGGGTTATGATAAACTGTTTTTAAAAACTATTACTAAAAACTTTGTATTTTGTTGTGCTGTTGCTTTTCAAAATTCAAATCTACTAGAGATTTTACAGTCTCAAATAGAACATACTAGTATATTTACGTATTTGACAACCACTAGTGCTGAGAGTAGCAGCACTAGACAATAACTCTATAAAAACTTTAAACAACTGCTGGAGATATCCATTCTGAAATATATGTGGCATTACATTTTTTAAAAAAAAAACAAAAGCACAGACCTGCCCAATTTTAGGATTACAGTGAAAGATTAGCCCCAGATGTAACATTCTATTATCGAAGAACCGCAGCTATCAGTACTTCATACCTACCATTCACACGCAAAAGCAGGAGATTGCAAAGCAGCGAAGAAGCAAGCCCAACAAATATTGACAATACATTGAACACTAATTTTGTTTCAGCATAAATTCGCTAATATCCTTTCCTATCACAGAGCTTGTCTGCATCCCAGGAAACGTGTTTATGGAGGTCTGACTTCTAAAGCACACTACCCTTACCATGCTGATTAGATTGTGTAGAGCCTGCAGATCAGCAACAGAGGTTCTTCAGGGCATTTTAACAGAGTTATTTCAAATAGCACCATGATAAAGCACAACAGCAGGGTCTAACGAACTGATTACTGCACAACATGTCAGTGTGCTTTAGAAATCACACTCATTTAAGAGGGCATTACCCCATCAAAGTCTTATTATTTCAAGACCATAAACCCAGTGAAATAATGAGCCCCATTGGAAGACCATATTCTCAAGGCTGGAAAGGAACAAGAACTGCCATTAGATTAAGTTGTATGATATTTTAAATATCCCAAAGATAAGCAAAAAATCAAAATAGTTTTAATTAGAACCGCAAAAAAAACAAAACACTTGATGTATGCAACTAGGCTGAGTTAATGCCCATGTAAGAAGCTTAGCTTTCATTTTCTTGACATTTTTATTGTGAATTTTACACATAGGTTAAGGTACCTGGGACTACCTGATAGCTTCAAAAATATATTTTTTAAGTATTTCTATTCATTCAATGCTAAAGTTTCATAATGCCACTTATGTATTAATATATAAATGTCTTACATTCTTTATCTGAGCAAAATTTGATTTTAATTAAAACTCTACAACACAGTTATGTAGTACTAGCAATTGAAGTGCTAGGGAAGACATACTCACACATGGAAAAATGGTGGAAGGGGATGGAATTGTAAAGAGAAGAGAAGTTAGTTGTTGCTGGAGTTAGTACGTGCCCAGGGCTGCTGCTGCTACACTATCAATCTCAAATCGAAGGTGCCATGGTAATAAGGCAATTCAAAGCAGGCTAATGAGGCGCTAACGTGCATATTCAGCACCTCATTAGCAAAATAGCAACTGCATAAATTTCAAAGTGCAGACTTCAAATTGCAGATTGACAGTTCCAAATAAGCACCCCACTTTGTCATTCCCTTATTCCCACAGAACTAGATCGAAGTAAGGGAATGTCAAAGTCGGGTGCTTAATTTTAAGCTGTTGTACTTCTTCACCATCAATCTGCAATTTGAAGTCTGCACTTCAAAATATACATGGCCACCATTATGCTAATGAGATGATGAATATGCACATTAGTGCCCGATTAGCCTGCTTCGATTGCCTCATTACCATTGCACCTTCGACAGGAGAGTGATAGGGTAGCAGCAGCCCAGGACAGCAAAAAAAACAACACCACTCTGCATTAAGATTTTTAACATGAGTCTCCCAGGACATTAATGACAACAAATTCACAGCTATTCATTTTGGGATACAAATACAATACCCAAAAGCAGAATAGAAGCATACCTAAAAAAGCTACAGTTATGAAACAGTATTGATTTTAGTAATTTACTGATGGACTTCAGCCCTTGTACACTGAGTGGAGTATAGGTCATCTACAACTCTCCTCCACTTCACTTTGTCTTGGGACAAAGCTTCTAGCTAACTCCATGAGTACCTGTTAGCCGATGGCCAAGGATGTTTGGTGAGGTGCCAGCTATGCCCGTTTTATACCATCCGTGACTTTAACCGCTAGGACGCACTGTCCCTTCGCGGCAGGCAGCCCGGGCTAGGCTGACGGATGCCCCACGGTCCTAAACACCCATGACTTTAACTGCTAGAGCTCAGAGCCCCTTCGCAGTGGGCAGTCAACACTGACTGACAGGCACCCCAATGGCAGCACTAAGAGCCTTTCCACACCCATGACTTTAACTGCTAGAGCTCAGAGCCCCTTCGCAGTGGGCAGTCAGGATTGACTGACAGGCGCCCCAAGAGTTTGCCCCGTGGAGGCGGCACAACTCAACGCTAGGCTCTTAGTACTCTCACCTAATGGCCAGGCTTTATAGCCAAAACGGCTGAGGTTCTTTAATTGTGTTGGCTGCTTTACAGTAAACCAGAGAAACAAGTCAGGCTTATGCACAAACGGTTACCAAAATTTATTAAACTAGATTCTAATCATGTGGTTACAAAATTGCTAGTGCCTACTTATTTAAATGTATAGATGTTACACACACAAACAAGTTACAAAACTGAAGCTACTATCCCAAAGAAAGAAAACAAAGTATAGAGCTCTATTTCAAAATATGTGTACACTAAAGATAGGAGATCAGGTGTGGGTGCTTCTTACCCTCCTTGCATCTCTCGATTCCAGCGGTGCCAAGCCAGGATCGGTCACTCAATTCCACGGAAAGACGAATAAGAGACAAGGCTTAGGGACCCTTTTAGCTGCAGAAGCCTTGGGAGGCTGTCCCTTATCTGACCAGCAGATAGAGAGTGAAAAGCACTCAAAAATCATGGTGCTGTAGGTCCCATACTTATACCTCTGTACTCCTTTATTCTCTTTCTCCTTTCTTATGCCAAATTGGGGCTGGTCTGTCTGGGTGACGCCAGCTCTCGCAAGAGTAGTTTACACTTGCAAGGGAGAGAAACAATAAGTTTCGACTACTGGACATTCCTTTTATTAGGGTAAATATTTTCCCACCTAGGATGTTGGTGTGTGTGCATCATGTTATTTAGTAGGGGCTAAGAGCCATGTCTGTCACAGCTTCTCTGTCTGCTGTGAGCCTAATCGTTGTATATGTTCCCAGAGGCACATTGTAGCAGCACACCTGTGCTTCTCACAGCTTCAAAGGCTGTGCTGGAATTTATGTTAAGTGCCCTGTTGTTTTGGCTCCCTTGTGTTCCCAGCAATGCTGGTCTGAGAGGGGGCTGGCTTGTCTGGCTACAGTACCCCAGTTTCTGTCCTTCAGTCTCAGTAAATCTTCTCCACATTGTCCGAGGTCTTCCTCTTCTGCTTCTTCCTTATGGGTTCCATGTGAGAGCTTGACTGACTATGCTGGATGATGGTTTTCTGAGGATGTGGCCTAGCCACCCCCACTTTCTTCTCTTGAGTTGAACATCAAGTAGTTCTTGTCCTACTCTGTTCCCAAGCTCCTCCTTTGTGACAAAGTTTTGCCATTTGATGTGAAGGATGTACCTCAGGCATCTGTTTATGAATGTCTGTAACTTGTGATTTGAAGACTTTTTAGTAAGCCAGGTCTCAAATCCATACAAGAGCACAAGCTTCACATGTGTGTTAAAAAGCCAGTTTAATCTTTGTAGATATTATTTGTGATCTCCACATGGGACACAGAGTCTCAAATGCAGCTGCTGCTTTCCCTTATCCTGGCACTGATTCTTGTCTGTTCCTCTGTCTCTGCCCAGAATACGTCACAAGTAGGTGAGCTGCTCCACATCTTCCAGGTCATCCCTTCCCAGCGCGATGGTGTTGTTGGACTGGTTGATCCTACTCGTCTCGGTCTTTCCCTTGTTAATGTTCAGTCCAGTCATTGCGGCAGTTTTGTCTAGCGTTGAGATCTTTTCTTCAATGCTTTCATGTCAGCATGAGAGGAGGGCAACATCATCAGCAAAATCGATGTCCTCTTGCTGTTTAAAAGTGTTCACTGACTGCTCTGTTGATGGCCATTTGCTCTGCTCATAATCCAGTCCACTGTGATCAAGAACAGGAAAGGTGACAAGAGAAAACCTTGTTGCAATCCTGAGAGTACGCTGAAGAAGTCTGTCAAGAAACCATTGTGAACAACTTGGTATGTCGATGGTTTCTACGCTGAACAGATCAAGTTAATAATTTTGGATGGGATGCCACAGTATTGCAGCCATTTCCACAAAGTGTCTCTGTCAACGCTGTTGAAGACTTTTTCAAAAAGTCTATGAAGGTTATGTATAAGGGTGGGCCCACTTATAATAAAACTTATTAAAAATGTGACTGCAGGTGATTGCAAAGATCAGATATTTAATTTGTCACATCCCTACTTTTTCAAAGTTCTGGCTTACTATACTGTGTATTTGCTGGGAATCACAAAGTTTCCATGAAAAGTCAACTTATCAGCTTGCTCTATACTTAAAATTTTCAAGTCCAGTTTTACAGCACTTCCAAATGGATTCTTTCTGGAAGATACATATGCAAAAAGTTTGGGTTTTGCATTTGGAATGTACGGTGAGGTCACTTAAGCAAAGCTCAGCGTACACGTTGAATGGCTTTCATCCAGCACCCTCCAGACCTGACCAGGGCTGAACGGGAAAATTTGCCTGAACATATGTAGTCAATATTATCTAACAGCATTAAGAACACTTTCACTGCTTACTGTGCTATTACAAAACATTTAGGAGTAAACTACAGCTAAACAACAGCAAACAACACTGAGAACCAGGACTGATGGCTGTTGACTAAGGGACCATGGGAAACTTAGCCACAGACATGATAAATGGTCATCTGGCTAACTAAAATCATGACGGATTATGGACGCTGCCAGATTAGAGAGATTCTACTTGTACAAACACCGTTTTTTTGCTTTAGTGAAGTTATGAAATGTATTGCCAAAATTCTGCACTTGACACACTCAGGCTATGTCTACACGTCCCCCAAACTTCGAAATGGCCATTTCGAAGTTTACTAATGAAGCGCTGAAATGCATATTCAGCGCTTCATTAGCATGCGGGCGGCAGCGGCACTTCGAAATTGCCGCGGATTGCCGCCGTGCATCTCGTCCAGACGGGGCTCCTTTTCAAAAGGACCCCACCTACTTCGAAGTCCCCTTATTCCCATCATGGGGACTTCGAAGTAGATGGGGTCCTTTCGAAAAGGAGCCCCGTCTGGACGAGACGCGCGGCGGCAATCCGCGGCAATTTCGAAGTGCCGCTGCCGCCCGCATGCTAATGAAGCGCTGAATATGCATTTCAGCGCTTCATTAGTAAACTTCGAAATGGCCATTTGCGTGGCCATTTCTAAGTTTGGGGGACGTGTAGACACGGCCTCAAGGTTATGAAAGGAAACTATACAGCACTCGGTGTTGAAAATTCCTGAAGTTATTAATGGAATGTAAAGACAACAGAATATTTACAGTGTTATGTGAAAGCAAAATATATCACAAAATAGCAATGCTGTCTATTCAATACAAATTAAGTCAATTTAACTGGTCAAGGAATTTTTTTTTTTTTTTAAATTTGCTGTTGGCAAGTACAGTACATTCTTTCACATCCAGCAATCTAGCATCTGGAACACTCAAATAACTTGCATTTAAACCATAAGTAAATTTTAGTTATGTTTTCCATAAGTACAGTGTTGTGAAAGTAAATACAAATAAATACAACAGACACAGTATAAGTTTACACTGTACAATGCTACTGTTGTTGGTAAATAAAGTACAGTAAACCCTCAATTTAATGGATCCTGAATTAACACACTTTGGAAATAGTGAAGGCTGTCTGCCACACCCCAACACACCTAATAAACGCCAGTGACTCACCAGAGCCACCACTTCTGGAGCCACCACCACTGTGGCTAGGGTCACCGGAGGGAAACTTAGTTTCCACAGGAGTGCCCAGCCTTGGGCGGGTGCTGAGCAGCTCATAGAAGGTGAGCCCAGAGACTCCATAAGCAGTCTAAAGAGCCTGCTGTCAAGCTCTCTCCCCCAAGCCTGCTCCATTCCTCTTAGATCTCTGATGGAGCGCTCCCTAGTGTGACTTGCCTAATCTTGTTTTTCTTTGGTGTTATGCAGTGCTAGGTATGTCTCTCTATTATCTGGAATATTTGAATATCCAGCAAGTTCCTGGTCCCAGGGCTGCTGGATATGAAACAGTTTACTGTATTGTTTGTTTAGATGATGCTACTGTGAAATTAAAAACAAATAAAACTTCTTAGTTTGACTATGCTACACAAGCACTAAGACTAATCTTATTTTATGAGAAACAGGATCTTTTTTTTTTTTGTTAAAAGCCCAGGGGTAGACTATGCCACAGTAGCCCAGCCCTAAGAGTGACCCAGTAGGTTTACATAATTCAAACAACAGAGCAAGATGACAGTCAAATTTGAGGGTAAGAAAGAAAAATGACAAACCTTGCTGTTGTCCTGAGGTTTTAGCCCTTTAAACATACAGTCTTCCCCCACCTTACGAGGGTAATTCGTTCCTGAAAAACCCCTCTTAAGAGAGAATTCTCGTAAGTTGAAAATGTAATTACCATTAATTTCAATGGGAAAAAATTTTGTGTGTTCCTGAGCCCAAAGATTTACACCCATTTATCCTAAAACACCACCAAATCCCATCAAATGCGGTGCAAGGGGGTGGGCAGGGCAGAGGGAGGCAGCCCGGCCTGAACGCAGTTTAGGCTAAGTGGGGAGGGGGGCGCTGCTAGGGGGCTGCACAGGGAGCTAGGCAGGCATAGGGGGGCTCTGGCTGGTGAGGGGCTCTGCCTCACTTATGCGGGGCTGCACGGCAGAGAGGCCCCGCCGGAGGCAGCTGAGGCTGCAGCAACGATTGAGCCAGGCGCTAAATGGGAGGGAATGCCGCAGACAGTGAGCGGTGCCCGAGGCACAGCCACACAGGGCAGGGGGCAGCAGTCCCCTAGCTGCCCAGGGGGTCAGCAGCAGCAGGGCTGGGATGGGCTGCATGCCCATCATCCATGTCTCGTAGAGCGGCATGATCTACTGCCGGGACTCAGACGAGTCTACCTCCCTGCACAGACTGCCACCCTCTTGCAGGGTGTCCCTCCCCCACCCCTCCGCGCGTGGCCTGTTCGTCAAGACCAACGCGGCCGACTCCATCCCCTCAGTGCTTGCCTACCAGAGCTGCTGGCCTCCAAATCTGTCCTCGTAAATGCAGAGAAATGCCTTGTAAGCTGAAGTAGTGGTATTAAATGAAACTCCTTGTAAAGTCGAATTCTCATAACTCGAATGGGCGTATCTCAGGGTATGACCATATATTAAAATCAATCTGACCTCTCAAAATGGTAAAAGTTCACTCAAATTCCCTATATAGCTACAGAAGAAAACACAGGAGGCCAACTGGTAATTGGTCTCTAACTGCAAATGGATCCTGTTCACTTCACAATTTTTAATTTAAGTTACAATTTCTATTTGCCATTTAGAAATTAATCCAATTCTTAATTTTGTCACTAACATTTCTAAATATATTTTGAATGAAGGAACTTACATTTGACTATTTCCTATTTGACAGAAGCTGGAATCAGGACTACAAAAAAATCCTTTCCTCAAGTAGAGGAGTCTTCCCCATTATTGGTGCCTGGATTCTACAAAAACAAAGTCTGATGCTGCCTGATGTTGGAAGTAAGACACCACCACCTACTCTCAGATGGAAGCTGAATATGCAGTTCTCTGGAAAGGCTTTCTTGGGTAAGGGCAAAACTTAAGTCCATGAATTGCATTGTTCCTCTTTACTACACCAGCTTCAGCAGAAGTAAAGAGGTCCAAATTGTCCCAGTATTGTTATATCATTAGGTAAAGATAATTAAAGAAACTTCAAATTAAAGATCACAAGATGCCTGAAAAAACAGATGAAATAGTACTAAAAATATTTTTTCATAATGTGCTTGGCAAGCACTTGCATATGACCACTTTCTCCTATAGAGCTAATGAAGCCCCGATGTCAGTTACCCATGTTTAACTATACATACAATTAAACTTACACAATGGAATTACAGAAGTATAAAAAATAAACATGCCTGCTTGCAGTTAGAGCTAAAATTAATCAGTTTCTCCTTTTACTGGTGTGAAGGTGATTTTTTTTAAAGGAAAACAAGGGTCAAATGCTACAATGAGTCTGGTTTGTGTGGAGCAAAACAAGGCATTTCAGTGCTGAACTCTTGAGTTTTCTTTCGCAAGTCACAAAAAATAGTAACAGAGAGGCAGCCCTAATAAGACAAGCAAGCAGTCATGTAACATTTTAAAGACCAGAGAAATAATTTTAGTTGTTAAAGTGCTACATGATTGCTTGTTTTTTTCCAAAGAAAAATTCATTGATATCCATGTCTACATTGCCATTAAGAGCATATTCAGCCATCTGAACCTCAATCTCCTAATCCCATGGCACAACTCCAAAATGTGTAACAAAATCAAAACATATACAACTTGTTCACATTTGAGCTCAATTTGCATTTACTGAGATGTTTGGCAGTTTAAAATCTCTTATTCATATAGTTTAAATACAGTTAAACTGATTCAAGTGCACAGGACTAGGGATGTTAATGACTAACACGTTAAGAGATGGTGCAGATTCAGCAGCCCCTCACCCACTGCAGGCAGCGGGGTTCCTCCAGCCCTGAGTGGCGCACCATGACTAGAGCAACCCTCATCCACTGTGGGCCAGGATCAGCAGCACCACAGGCAAGGGTGCTAAAGCAGTCTCTACACACAGCCAGCCCAGCTAAGAAGTGCTGTGGACAGGGGCACTCTAGCTCAGCCTGAACAGCTCATCCACATCGGCTCTGGCTGCCAAAAATCTGATATATATGTTGTACCTAAAAGTTTAGTTGCAGGCAGGTGCTCTCCAGCTTGGCCAGAGCATCCTCCACCTGTGGCAGGGGGGTAACCTTCACCCATTTTAATCAGTTAACAAGTTTAACCAGTTACCTAAACAGGATTTTACATCCCTACACAGCATAGCTGTTTAAACAGTTATTTACAATAGCTGATTTGAGCTTTAAACAAACAAAAAAAAAAAAACCTACTGTGAACAAGGCCATATCTACGCTCAAAGGTTAAGTCAGGTCAGTTACATCACTCGAAAGGGAAAAATCAGCACACGAGCAATAAAGTTGACAAAGTCCAACTTTTAACAGTACAGTACAAATTTGGACTCTACTTATTTGAAAGCTCTGAAGAAACTGAATTGTGAAGAAGCAAGTAAAGCTCATTCCTCACTCCCTCCCACCCCATGAGGTTATTCGACACATTTCAGCTTTTGGACTTTTTCTCCTTCTTCATTTCTTCCTAGTACACCTAGAACTTATTGATGACAAAAGTAACATATCAAGTAATTGGTTACGAACAGTTACATGGGGGAGCATAAATAACTGCCTGCATAACCAAGACAAACTTCAATAATGGACAGTTTTAGATACACTGTAACTAAAGTCCCCACCACCACTTCACATGGTGTTGGCAAGCGTTTTGTATTATTTTAAATTCTTCCACTCTTTTGTGTTGACGTTCCAAACACGTCTACACTTCTACCAGATCTGCCTTCTGCTCACTCTCAATACTGTCAAGTTACATTGTGCTTGCCAACCACATCACTCAAGACTGGAGCCCACCCATTTGCGGTCTTCAACAGGTCATCACTCAAGACTACATGGCTTTCTGCAAATTTACAGCTCACACATTTATGTGGTTGAACTAAGCTAAATAAAACTAACATTGCATATTGAACTGGAAATGGAAAAGGCAAAAGAAATGATGAATCCCTACTGTAAAACATCTAGTGGGACTGTGTCCACTGATTCTTGTGCCCAAAATGAACCAGGTAAGGTATAATTGACTGTATATTTGAAGGGGATCTATTTCTTCTACCAAAAACATGGCAGACAAATCTCTCTGGACGTCAGACAAAAAGTTACAATTTTGACTTCTTAAGCTTTCTTAGAGGTCTCATTGCTGTTGTATCTGAGTATCTCATGTTCAATCTTGAAATAACTATGAAACAAATGACTTGCCCTGGATCACATAAGGAATGTGTGTCAGAGCTGCGAACAGAACCCAGATCCTCAAGTCAATCACTGTCTTAACTTTTTGGGCTCCAATGGCCTATGCTATACAAACACAAAAGGATAAAGTCCCTTCCCAAGGAGTTCACAAAAGCAACATAAATGTAGAATAAAGGTAGCAGGGTGAGTGTAACAGTAGTAAGAATCACACAGTAGGAATCAGGTATATAGTCAGTGTATGTTAGTACAGTAGCATAACTTGGTAATGTTTAAATTACAAAAAACACCCTTCCTTAATATCACACACACCTAACTACCCATGAATTTGGCCATGAGTTAGCCAACTGTTACAGCAGAAAAGGGTCCCAAGGAGGCAACTGAATGAAATGAAGGTAGAAGAGGAAGTCTGAAAATCGTTTTTAAAGAGACAGATTTGACTTATTTAAAATCAGATTTTTAAGTTACATACATTTCTCCTTGTAAAAATAAACCTATTTAAAATTGTATCTGAAATTATGACAACCTATCTTAAGGCCTAAACTTACCATATTCTATTAAAATTGTTTAAATTTAATATTCAAGCCATACATATTTGCTTCTGAACGTTAGTAAAATCAAACCACTAAGTCAGTGAAAGTGAGTGACTAAGCATCTGGAATCAGTTTATTGAAGTGCTGTTTTCGACAGCAGCTGACTTTTATGCAGATGAAGAGGGACTATTCTCTTCATCGCAGTTTATTCATCTCGCTCAGTTCAAAGGTAAGAAAGACTGGGAGTTGAAAAACAGAAAATCTTGTTTTCCCTCCTTCCATTTATGAGTAATGGAGGATATCTACTGTTTGTCTTGGGAACCAAAAACAATTCATGTCATTGATTACCAAAGATATTTCCCCTTTAAGCAATAAGTTCTAAAAATAAGACTGTTTTGATAGTCTCCTTCCACATCTCTAGCAATTTACTTTTGCTTGACCAAAAAAGTTAAAAATGCTATTTTTGTGCATTTTTGAAATTGGAGTTCAATTTCTCTCCAAACTGAATATGATACTTCCTAGGCAAACACACAAATATCAGGAAAAAAAATAAAGAAAAGCCATTACAATTTTCTAACAAATAAAAACAGAAAATATTAAGCATCAGAATAAATGTTATCCTACATAACTGCTTACATGCGTTCACAGACACAGTACCTGCTGTTCTGATGGATAAAGCACCAACTGCAAGTGAAGGCCACATACAGTTACACAAGGGCTGTGTTTTCACTAGCATTCCTCTTTTGAAAGAGGCATGCAAATGAGACAATCAAAAATTCAAATGAGGCATATATTTACATATCTGGTACCCCATTTGTCTATTCTTCTTTCAAAAGAAAAAAAGCAGTGTATACATGGCTCTTTCGAAAGTTAACTCCATCTTCCTTTAAAAAAAAAAAACAGGAAGGGTTCTTTTGGACATGGGGATTATTTTCATAAGAACTGCATCTACGTTGCTTTTCTTCTTTCAAAAGAAGCTCTTTTGAAAGAATATGCAAATGAGGTGCCAGATATATAAACCTGTGCCTCATTTTCATATGTCTTTCGAAACAGGAATGCTAGTGTAGACGTAGCCAAGGTGTTTTAATGGATACTAACCAATGACAATCAACATCTCTTCAGGAAAAGAACTAAAAATAGCATAAATACAAGACTAAAATCAATTATTTCAATGTTTTTGGCTTCATGATTTAAGCCATTATTAAAATAATCCACCTTTAGGCAGTGGTTTTACAGATTACATTAGTGTTTTGCGTGTGCGTGCACGCGCACGCGCATGGAAGGAAAAAATGTGTGTGGGAAAAGTGGACAAATGGATATCCCCAGGCTAGTGCTATTGACAAAGCAGATAAGAGACATAGATAGAAGGCAAAAGACGACAAGCACAGAAGGGCAGAAATCCAGTGGTTCGAAGGTCATCAAAAATGAGACGGAAAAGGGGAGTGAATATAAAAATCAAACAACATGTGAAATGATCAGGTTTTCAGGTAAAATGACCTCATACACCTGTACTTTGCACGAAATGGAGAAAATTATACGTGTCAGATTCAAGCTGAAGTACCAGATGCGAGTTTGTTAGGTGGACAGTGAAACTGAGGTTGACAAAAGAATTGACAGATTAGGATGTTTTGTGGGAAAAGGAACTGTCTAGTGGACAATGCTATATACAGACCTTCGATTCCCCAAAGACCCGCAGCTGCATAAGGATTTGGACAGACAGATCCCCTAAACAGAAAGCTGTCACATCTTTTTTGCACTGAGTGAATGCTGGGTGCAAGACATGACATTGAGCCCACGTAAGTTTAAGTTGTCATTGAGATATCTAGGACCATAAAAGAAAGAAGCAACCTGACAAGAGTCACCAAAGAAATAAAAGTAGAAGGAAAACAAGGCAAGGACAGTCTCACTTAAACCAACAGAGTTCTAAAAAGGCAACTAACTGTATCAGCAGAACCTAAGAGTTTAAGGAGAGTTAGACTGATATTAAAAAGGCTTCGAGATTTGGCCAGAACAGTGAAATTCCTTGGTAAAAGCAGTTTCAGCGTACTGGAGGAGGGGAGTGCATTGGCTGATATATTTAATCACATTATCCTCAGTGGTTTCATTTTTACCTCAAAACCAAAACTGAATCCCAATTACATCTGGTACCCTGATAAAATTCTTTACCAACTGCCTAGTCCCATACTTTCAGTTTCTGAAAATATTAGTGCATATAGCATACAATTCTGAACAGGCACTTCTAAATTTCATTCTGTTACAGATTCTTCATGTTGCACATCCATGCACACTGAGTCCTGAAGTTCCCTTGACCTCGGAAATCCTGCACCTGACTTCATAGGACTATCCCTCCACTTTCCTTACTAGTCTCTTTTCAAAGCTAAGAAGTCCCAGTTTTAGTAATCTCTCCTCATATGGAAACCTCTCCACACCCGTAGCCATTTCTGTTACTCTTTCCTGAACTTCTTCCCCATTTCAATATATTTTGCAGAGGGGGGCAACAATATCTGCATGCAGTATTCAAAATGTGAGGGTAACATGAATTTATACAGAAGCAATATATTTTTTGCCTTATTACCTCTCCCTTTAACATTTCCAACATTCCTAGCTGTGACTATCATAATTTTATATCGAAATTAGATCAGTACGGTAGTCCCCCGGATTACGTGAGGGTTGTATTCCATGCAACCCTAGTGTACCCCAAATTTTGCATAAATCGGGGGGGAGGGAGTTGAGCAGGACCTACAGGGGTTGGAGCAGGGAGTTGGCGGGCATGGGGCCTAGAGCCTGAGCCCTGCACACCACGCCAGGGGGCTAGAACTACGCACAGGTTGGAAATGGGGACCCCTGCACAGTGAGAGGGGAAGGTGGTTTGAGCCCTCCTAGCTGACTGAAACAGCAGGCATCTTAGGGGCTAAAACCCTTCTTCCTACTGTCCCAGAACAGCGCCACTGTCAGCTTGAAGCAGCACGCCTCTGGGAAGGAGGTTTTAGCCCACCTAGCTGCCCGTAGCAGTGGGCAGCTAGGTGAGCAGAAAGCTTTCCCCCTACCTTCCAAGAGTGGTGCCTAGCACTGCTCTGGGAAGGAAAGGGGAAGGGGCTCTTAGCCTGCCTAGGCAACTAGGCAATCTGACAGCCCAGCATCTTCAAATTGTGAGAAACGTGTGTTAAAGTGAGTTTTGCGCAATGTGAAGATGCGTAAAGCGGGGGATTCCTGTATAGGATCATCAGAATTCCTGCTGCAGTGAACTTAACTTGTTGGCAACCATATCCATTGTAAACAGAGAAACTGTAATTAAGAAACTTTTTTTTTTTGGTTAAAATAAGAAAACTGCTCTATTTCAAATAGTCGCAGATGGGTAACCATGTTAGTCTGTAGCTTCAAAAAAAAAAAAAAATCATTGAGTCCTGTAGCACCTTAAAAACTAACAATATTATTTACTAGGTAATGAGCTTTCTTGGGCAAGACCCACTTTATAATATTAGGTCTGATGTGGGTCTTACCGAAGAAAACTCATTACCTAATAAATAGAAGTGTTGGATTTTAAGGTGCTACAAGACTGCTTGTTGTATATTTCAAATACTTTATTAGATCAATATTGCTATATATTTTTGTGAAGTATATTTTAATTAAACTTGCTTTAGTTTGCTTTACAGACATACAAGACTTGAGAGCTTTATGTTAAGATAGATAATGGGGTCCCCTTCACCCATTATCCCCCCCATCCCAAGAACTGGCGTTCCTACGAAACGGAGCAATAAGTGGAGGTGATGGTGCTGAGACCTGCATTGAAACTTCTCTTAACTCACACATCCATTTAAATTTAGTTCACTAAGGCTACAACTACACTACCAGATAAATTGAATTTTATTAAATTTGATTTTATAATGCTGGATTTTATAAATTTGATTTTCAGTATCCTCACTTCCCCACAAAGTTGCGTGACTGCTGCCACACTGAATGGCCAAACATTGACTGCAGCAGTGCATTGTGGGACCCTAACCCAGATTCCTCGTCCCTGCATTCTGCACCTTCCCCTGCAGGGAAGGCTCACCCTGCTACCTGGTTTCCGGGTCCCCACAGCTTGGGGAAGTGGGGAAATGGACCAGAGCTTGGTGCAGCAGGGAACCAGGTGCAGTGGCACTGGTCAGTTTTCGGGCTCCCATGAGTAGCAGGGAGCCAGGTGCGGCAGCGCCAGTCAGCCTCTGGAGGCAAACGAATTCAATTTTATGACATAGCGCTTCCACACCAACCTTCATTTGAACTTTTAAATTCAAACTTGACGCTGCACTCATCCAGTTTCAACGACGCTATATTAGCGCTCTCTAAATCGAGCTCAAGGTATTTACTGTGAAGATGGTCACTTGGTCCAATCAAACTAACTGCCTTAAATTTGAATTTAGCTGATAGTGTAGACATAGACTAAGAATAGATAAGCAGAACCCTCAATACGTTTCATTATGCATGAAGTCTCCATCTCCTATGAGATTGTCTGCCAGCTACAGAAACTGAATTTCCACACAAAACGAGTATGGACTGAAAATATAGCTCTGACTTTCAAGCAGATCTTCAATACCAAAAAAAGAGAAAGAAAAAGTGATGGTAAATGAAGGAAGCATTTCATAATAACACCAGTTCAAAGAGGCATGATGTAAAGTACCAGATTGTTATCTACTTACAAAAACAAAAAGAAAAACAAAGCAGAAATAAGTTAATGAAAAGTTATTTATCCACCAAAACATATTAAACACACAATTAAGATTATGTAAAACTAGTTAAAAGGAAAATAATTAAAAGGAAATATTTGTCTCACAAAAAGCAACAGGGACTAGATTCCCTCCATCAGAAAACTGTCCGGGGAAGACAAGAATTTGCAGAACGAGTACATTTCAATATTTTCCTTCCTAAACGCATTTATTAAAAACATTTTATAGCACGCTACTCTTCTGAAATTTAGAAAGTCACAAAAGGGAACCATCTCTTACTGTAAGCCCAAAATGTAAATACATAATACAAAAACCAGTAAGTTATTTGGACATTCATGGTTTAATTGGGTTTCAAACCTCGCTTGGAGCCTGAAACGAAAATACTACTGTGCAGAAAATCCAGAAACAGGAAGTGATTGCACTTCCTATTGTCCAAGATGAATCGAAGGGGAGGGAAAAAAAGTACTTACCAGTACGAACAGCAAAAGTAGACTTCAAAAAAAATAGCTTTTACTGGTCTAAAAGGCCAGCATGTACCGTGAGCGCCTGCAATGCGTTTCTCAGCTCTATTTTGTTAAAAACTGGAGACTGCGGTTTCGTACACTTTGCAGGGGAAAGCCAAGACCGGGCCCACTTGATTGTACCTCCATGCCACAAGAGACCAGCGAGGCCGGGAGCTACGCCAAAGAGCAAAAAGCCTCCCGCGGCTTCAGCGCCTCGCATGGCGTCTCCCCGGCGCTCCCGTGCACGCGCCCAGCGGCTCGGCAGCCCCCTCCCCAATCAGAGAACGTCCCGCCAAACCCCTCATTCCAGACCTACACAGTGCCCCCTTCGCCGCAGCCCGCCCCAAGCCGCCACCCGTAGGGGCTTGGCCTCGTAACTCCCGCTCACCTGGTCGCCAGCGGCTCCCTCTCCGGACATGGCGCTTTAAAACGAGGCCGAACAGCTACCCCTGAAACTGATAAAAACTCTTTAAAATGCGGCCAGCGCTGCGGCAGGTACCCCCAACCACCTCGGCCGCCGCCGAGTCCAAGAACCTAGGGTCCAGGGAACAAAATGGCTGCCTAGCCGCCCCCAAACGGCTGTCACCGGAAAGAGGGGGCAAGAGAGGTGGAGCAGTGCGGCGCGAGGGCTGCTGGGAGTAAGGATCCGGTTGTGCGCGCGAAGGTCGCTGGGAGCGGTGAAAGCGTAGGTACGTATTGCAGAGACTATCGGAAAAGGAGACGGAGCTGTGTGTCACACACATCCTCTGACCTCAGCACGTTGAAGCGAGGCGGAAGTGATCGAACTGGGGGTGGGCTCGTCCCATGGAAGGAAGCGGAAGGTGGTTTCCTAAGGCGGGCTGGCTGGAGTACCTCTCGCTTTCTTGCCCTAGTAGTTGTGTTTCCTGAAAAGTAAGCTGAGTGCTTGGGCGGTCACCTTAAGAGCAGAGCGTCCACAGTGTGTGTGTTGGCCGTTGGCATTTGCACATGGCTTAGTGCACGTCACAAAAGTTATTCTGGACATGGATGGAAAAAAATTAGAACGTTCTCTCACAGTGGTGATCTAGTGCGTGGAGACAGAGGCGGCTATGGATAAAAAAATTATGTCTGGAACGCTCCATGTATGCGGATATTTGCTTTATATCTATGGGTATCTGTATCTCTGGGTATGGATGCACATTACCCCCAGTCATTTTTGCAGATGAGGATGCAGATACCAATTCTGTATCTGCAAAGGGCTCTACATTTAGGATTTCTAGTCTTATGTAAAAGTAGAAAATTAGATATTATGGTATAATTAACTAGCTTGTTAGTATCATGGTGGTTCTTCTGCACAGCAGCTTCTCTAAGCGAAGCTGGCATGGTAGCCTCTGTAAGAAAAGTGTTAATAATGTTAACCACCAGTGAATCAGTTTTTTCTCTTAACTGTCCCACCTCAGCCAAGAGGGACACTTGGGGTGCGTCTACACTACAGCAATCCTTTGAAAGAAGTTCTTCCAGAAGATTTCATCTGAAAAAACTTTCAGAAGACCTCGTTCACACACAAAAAAGCAGATTGGAAAAAAAAAATGATCTGCTCGTTTGATAAGGAGCGTCTACACAGTGCCCACTCTTTTTTGAAAAAGTGGGTCAGGAATTGGAAAATTGGATGCCAGGAGGACTGCTTTTTTGAAAAAGCGGCTCTCGGGGTGTCTACAAATGTTTCGTTCTGAAAGAATCTTTTGGAAAAAGGCATTTTCTCATCTGGTTGAGGAAGAAGCCACCGGAAGAAGTGCTACGTTCTTCTGATTTACTATTGAAAGAACACATTTTGTGTGTAGATGCACTGTGGGATTTTTTGAAAGCGCTGTGGCTTTTTTGAAAAAACTTGCTAGTGTAGACATAGCCCTACTGGAAGAGCAGGTTATGGAATGAAGAACTCCCTGTACCTCTAATACCTCAGTGAGCATTACCACAAATTCACTCAGAGAAGACAGCACAACACCACGGAGCCAGATAGTTTACCCTATATCTGCTCAATTTTATCTCGCAAACAGTTAGAAACTTCCGTGCCGCAAGAAGAAATTTAGATTAACCAACCTGTCTACCTTGTGAAACAAATCCACTCTTTGCTATTATTATTAATGTGCATTATCACAGTGCCTAGGAATTCCAGCTACGTTGAAGGCTACAAGTCCCTTTGCCTACTGTGTGGCAATGATATAAGAATTGTGAATCTCTCTATATGAGGCAGTCACACAGCTTCAGTTAAAAACATCTGATACTGATATTCTAGTCAGCTCTCCTGCCATATCTTTCACATTTCCTCTGTTAACATGGAAGTCTGAGGGCAAAGAGAGAAGAGGTGCACACTAGGTACTCAGGATAAAAGATTAAGCACCCTAGCCAGCTCACCGTAGAACAGTCTGTGGAAAGAACAGTATTTTCCTTCTGGGTCTCTAAAGCAGTGGTGGCCAACCATTTACAGGCTAAGAGCCAAAATAGCTGTGGCTAGAGTGCAAAGGGCCGCGTAATATATATTTATTTTTATTTATCGATGTGTGTGTGTGTGTGTGTGTATTATATATATAGAGAGAAAGAACTAGATAGATAGATAAAATAAATACATAAAAAAACGGCTTAGTGCCCTCCCTCTCCCCCAGAGCCAGACACTCCCAGCCTTCCTGCTCTAGCCCAATCTCCTGCAGAGCCAGCCACCCCAAGCCCCCTTGCATCCACCCCACCACTCCTCCAGTGCCAGGCATCCCCAGTCTCCTTGATGTAACCCAGTGCCTGGGACTCACCCGTGATGCCACCATGTGCTTCCCCCTTCAGACACTGGGGTGCATGTACAGAGTGGTGGTGAACAGTCTGGGTGTGCAGCTCTGAGCAGGAGCTGTATTTCATTGATCAAAGAGCTGTGGGTTGGCTACCTCTGCTCTAAAGAGTTCTGGTTTCATTAGACTTTGAAAACAATCAAAATTCTCTGACAGATCAAGCATACGTGTTCATACATAGAGTTAGAGTTATCTTCCTCTAAAAGCTATTATATGAGTGAAATAAGAAATAGTAAGCTTTCTTTTTGTTCATTATCTTGTAAATTGGTAGGGGTTATTTTTGTTTTGTGTTTCATTCTCTATACTGAAAAATTATCAGAATATTGAGAGACCAATATCAGACATAAAATATTGTTCTGCTTCCTAAAAGCAACTGGGAAGAAGGGGATTTCGAAATCAGGGAGTCCTTTCAAAAGGCCCCCCATCAATGTGGGCAGCATGTGTTCCAAAAGCGGCACTTCTGAATCGTGCATCACCGCCATTATGCCATCATGGCAGCGCCTCATTAGCATCTTCTGAACTACCTCATTAACATGTAGACATGGTCTTTACCCTGGGTAGGTAAAGTTGCATAGACAGCCTTAGTTCAGAAATTTGCAAACTTTTTACATACAACTTTCTTTCAATGTAGTCTTTTTTACTCTTTTTTTCTTTATGGTATCAAAATGTATCTTTACCACCAAGTGATCACCAATTTTTTCTATCTCACATCTCTTCAAATTCTGGCAAGTGTTCATTTCAGTGTTGTAACTAATTCACTAGAGGGCAGGCTAACACAACTCCAGCAGAAATTCCTGAGTTCAGTTCTGGTGTTTGTGGTCATGAATGGTCACCTCATTTGGCTATATTCCATCAGGGAAAATGGAAACTGTAACTTCCTGTGGTTTTATATCTAAATTCCAGAATTCTACCCTGTCACATTCTCATGTCACAGTGAATGTGGCGTTCTGTGACTCTCATTCTGCCACAATGGGTCACTTTTTAAGTATTCAAACTATGTCTTATTTTAGAAAAAATCTGTGGAGGAACAGAAGATAAAGCTGAAGCTGCAGCAGAGCAAATTTTTATTTTAAATCACGTTTGCTATCACATATCTATCTTGAATAGTCCCTTGAATAAGTGCTAATGACTTATGCTAAATGATCTGTTCCACCTTGCATTTTGCTGTGAGGCTGAATGCTTATTGCTTTCTGATATCTAACTAAAAATCTTTTACCCAGATAGTTCTGTAGTCTGCCCTTTTGGCCTTGTGCCTCCAGAAATGAGCCTTCATAGTACCTGTGTCAATCATGCAGTATTTCATAGCTCCTTACAGTGTTTCTGTTCAATACTGTCTTTTACTATTAAACATAAGGTATTGTCCCCAATTTTTACAGTGGGTCTCATTGCTTTCCTTTGACTACTGTCATTCACAAGTTTACTGAGAATGTCTGGGCCAGGATATGCATATATTTACAAACTTTGAGACTTCTTTCTTACCCTTTCCACCAATCCAGCCAAACCTGGTTTTGTGTTATTGCATACAGGTTACTAATGCAAAATACAATTTCATCAAGAGAAAAGCTGCACTAAAGACATCTACATAATTGCTTTATGTATCTCCATTTCCAAAGGCATCTGAGTGTGGAGGAGAAATGTTGGTGTGTCATTGAAGTGAGAACTCTGATTAAGAAAATAATTTAATATTAAAAGAAGGAAAAAATAGATATTAGCATTAAATATGGTGAACAATGATTATTATTAACAATAACAAAGTATCTTCTTTATCTTCTAGTGAATGCCAAAAACCAGGACTTCTAATTGGGTTGACTAAGCCTAATTTCATCTTTACACTGAGAATTAAGTCTGAACATGTATCACTAATACTATAATCAAAACACTGAATCAAACAGCCAACTGGAAGTGTTATAACTATTTTTTAAAAGCATATATCTATATATCTATCTCCAGGGTGCATCTGCAGTTTTGTTTTTCGAGTTGTATTTCTTTCATTCTGTTTTTAAATTTAACTCACTTTTAAGAGGCTACATAGCACATGACAGCAGCAATATAAATAGTATATGTGTGTATAAACCTTTTCTAATAAGCTTATATAGGCTTTCTTTGTAAAGATAAAATAAACCCCCTGAATTGAGGAGGGGTCTATTTTTTCAGATCTTCCCGCTTTTAAAATTTATTTCATAATATAAAACTATATCAGTGCTGACTTACAAGAGAAGTTTGGGTAAACTCTGTTTTAAAGTACTACCAGGCATTGCTTGAAAATGTTCTGGCACTCAGACAATTTTAGCTCACATAGGCTATGTGTACCCTAGTCCCTGCTCTTCAAAAGGGGGATGCTTATGAGACACTTTGGGATATGCTAATGAGGAGCTGACATGAATATGCAGTGCCTCATTAGCACAATGGTGACCACAGCAATTCGAAAGTGCTGCTTTTGAATTGCACACCACCCATATAGATGGGGGCCTTTTGAAAGGACCCCCAAGTTTTTGAAAGCCCCTTACTCCTAAAACCAAATAGGAATAAGGGGCTTTTGAAGACTGGGAGGGTCCTTTCCAAAGGCCCCCATCTATACAGGTGGTGTGCAATTTGAAAGCAGCATTTTCGAATCGCCATGGCTGCCAGTATGCTAATGAAACACTGCATATTCATTAGCATGCCTCTTTCAAAAGGTGGGGGGCTAATGTAGACATAGCCATATGGTTCAAGAAAGCAAAGCTGAATAACTAATTGGTATGAGACATCAATCATATAGGATTGAGGCATTTGCACATTTGTCACACAAATTTCAGACAAAACTTTCGGAGCAAGTAAGTTAATAGAGTGGAACTCACTTCTAGAACAGATCAGAATGACTGTGAACTATAGCAACTCCAGAATCAAATACATCGTTCGTTCATTCTTCCTTCAAAAACCTCATCAAAATCAAAGGTTTCAATGGCCACTGTACAGAATGGGGAAAAAAGAGAAAGATACAGAGATTTTTCTTGTGTTGACTTAAATAAATATATTCATTTTAATAATCTGTGAAGTGCTCACAATAACACATTTATAGATGGTAAGGCAAGAAGGGAACAGTCTAGTCATCTCATATTACTTCCTGTATAACACAGACCATAGAATTTCCCTGATGTCCTTGGTTGACCTAGAGTTATATTTTAGAAAAATATCTTATCTTGACTTAAAAAATTCCAGTGATGTTAAATCAACCATGTACCTTTTTTAGTGGGCCAGCTGCTTCACTCTGGCTAGAGAGGGGTTAAAAGCAGGCTATTGGATGCCTGGATGAACCCAGCCAGTCAAGGAGAGGTTCATAGGAAGCAAATCGAAGAGTGGCTTGCTGGGGGAGTCCAGTTAAAACAAGCTTCTCAGCAGAGTAGAGAGTAGTTGAGTCATGATTAATGAGGGTGTAGGAGGGGTTTCAGAAGAGGAAGAAAGAAGCATACTTGATGAAGCAGTGATGGACAGGCTCAGGGGAGCCTGAGAAATGTTCCTACCTGATACCTCTCGGGCTGAGGGCCTGGATACAAGGGCTGAGAAGGTGCAAGCATCAGGGAGCAGTGGTCTAAGGAACATGCAAGGCAGTTAAGGAGCAGGGGAGGTTTCCTGGGAAGGAAGGACCTTAAAGTGTGGGGGCACTGTTGATCAGTACCGTGGGGGAAGGGTACAATGGTCTGAGGGACACGGCTCCTGCCAAGGGCTGGAGAACGGGAAAAAAAAAGGGGGTGAGACACTGCCAGGAGAGGATGCTCTCAGACTGGACTGTGCTAGTTCTTGAAATGACCAGCAGGAGGTGCCAGGATGGTGAATCATGAACTGCTATACCTTAGAAAATTGTTCCAAGGGTTAATTACCCTCATTGATTAAAAATTTGCACTTCATTTCTAGTCTGAATGTATCCAAAATTCAGGAGCCCTCTACTTCTTACTCTACTTGCCTGTGTGGGTGGTTGGATAATGTGATTTGTTATTCTTTAACCTTCTCCTTGTTAAGCTAAATAGACTGGACTCCTTGAGCATGAGTTCTGACTCCATGGGTCCTCTGGAGCACCCATGAAAAAATATATTAGTGGGTATTGAGCACCCTACTGATGGCCATCACTGCCACCCCCTCGTCCCCCACCAGTGCTCCTGCTGGTGGCCCCACTGATCACATCCTCCCATTCCTGCCCAGTGTTTCTCACCTAATGCAATCAGCAGTTTCACAGGGTGCATGAGGTGTTCGTGGGGAAGGAACAGAGATGGGGCCTACTCAGGGAGAAAAGGTGTCACTGGATGGGAAGAGGTGGGGTTAGGGTAGCAGGGTGGGCAGAGGTGTGGTCTATCACGTTTTCTAATCTTTTAACTATTCTTGTAGGTCTTCTCTGAATACTCTCCAGTTACTCACCATCCCTCTTGAACTGTGAACAGCATAACTGGACACCGTATTCCAGCATCAGTCATGTTAATGCCAGATACAACCTCCCCACTTTTATTTACTTCCCCACTTATACATTCTAGAATAACAACCCTTTTAGCTGCAGCACCACACTAGGTGCTCAAGTTCAGCTTTTTATGCACTGTGACCTTTAAGTCTCTTCCAGAGTCAGTGCTTCCCTTCATAGTCAGTCTCCCATTCTGTATGAACAGCCTACATTCTCTGTTCCTGGGTGCGTGACTTTACATGTTGTTTTGTTTTTTTTTTCTGTCTAGGTTATCAAGCAATTCAGATCGTTGTGTATAACTTTCTGTGAATGCAGACTCTCTGGACACAACCCTACAACAGCCTGGCAAATATTCAGGTCCCACTCCATAACAGGATAGAGGGAGCAAGCTCCCAAAGAGATGATCTCCATTGTGTGGAAGGAGTATGGTCACACATCGCATATGGAGTATCTCATGGACATGACTCAGGGTGTGAGTCTGAGTTTAAGTTTGGAAAGAAAGTTACCCTGAGAAAACTGTAACAACATAGGGGTAAACAAAAAGACCCAACTTTTTGGGGGATAAAGTATTTTATATTTTAATATGGGATTCATATTTTTTCCAACAAACAAATGATTATCTGAGAATGTGGGACACATGGGAAATTATCTAGTGCTACTAAAAGTGATACTGCTTGCCATCAGATGTGAAGACCAAAACTAGAAGAGAGCTTAGTAAAATAAATTCATGGAGGAAAAGTCCATCATTGTCTGTTAAGCAGAATAGTCAGAAGACTAGATCCTGGGCTAGGTGGACCATTGGTCTGACCCATATAGCTATTCTTATGTCCAAGTAATGTTTTACATCTTCATCAAAAGTTTCTGAGCAAACATATTTCAGTATTTTTGGGGAGTAAGAGGGAAGAAAGGCGAGGAACTATATGAGACAGTAGCAAACGTTATGGAAAGATTCATTCTACTTTTCAATGGTCAACCCCATAAAGGGTTGTACAACTCCCTAAAGGAATTGCCTATGTTCATTCCCAGAAAGACGCTCCACCAGTTGGCCCTTTGAGTAGCTCTCTCTTTGGGGTTAGTGCATTCTATTTTTGGATAGAGGGAGAGACAGAGTTGTCATGTTGACATGACAGAATGTGTAGAGTGCAAAGTGCTGAAAGGTATGTATGAAATCTGGCGTGGGAAATAGCAGATACCAAGTTCTTGAAATAACGTATGGGTCATAACACTCCGAAAGATACAGTCCCTCTGAACATTTTGCTCTTTGTCTTTCTCTTACCTGTTTAAAATAACTAATGAAATCTTTTTGGAGAAATTTAGATCTGGATCCAAATTCAACTGAACATGTCAACGTTAGTCAGTTATTAAAAATAACTGACTCTGATAATTAGATCATAACATGAAAATATTTGTGGAATTAGTATGAACTAAATAGCCAAACTAGGGATTGCCCTTAACAGGAAGAAGATGACCCAAGAGCTGTCTTACAGCCAGTGTGGATAGTCCAAATGATTGATCATTTTGATGAATCATCTGGATTTCCTATGTGCTTTTCTTCCACATGCTTACACATCTTGAATGATATTCTAGCCCCATTAATATCAATGGCAAATCTCCTAGGACTTCACCATTTGTATGCTTGAGAGGCAATTGCAATTTGGAGTAATTTAACTGAAGCAGTGAGTATAGCGGGGCAGTCAGTGTACAAGTTAGCTATCTTGTTTTAGGTTAGTGTTCTCTGCAATCATAACTGGTCCTACAAATTGTTGCTCCTAGCCTAGCCCAGCCCAGGATCTTGGAACAGGTGCATAATGTCTGAAGGAAGTACCTGTACACATATATAACTTTTTCTGATGACTGTTTCATGTGGGTCTTCTTGGTACGATTACCTGCAAGTATCTCGAAAGACAATCCATTTCCTCTCTCTCTCTGCATAGATGCAAATTTGGAGAGTCATTCGCCTTTTCCTAGTTACTGCTGGACTGGCTTTGGGCAACAAGGGTACTTAAGCTGTGCACTAGTTAACTCAAGAGTGGGAGCTACTGCTGAAGCAACATCTGTTTAATCCCCCTTAAAAAAAGTCCTTTAGGGAATTACAGTGTGCCAAATATCTGCACATTGGTAGTGGTTATAACTTAATCAATTTTGTCCATCTTTTTAGTTAATGAACTTGTGGGACTAAAAGAAGGGAGGTGGATTGGATAAAATGTTTAAAGGCTTTTAATCAAGTTGAATTTTGCTGTACATTTCTCTCTCACTACAACTGGTTGTAGCAGGACTCAGAGTGAAGCCCCAGCTGCTTCAGCTGCTCTCAAGTCTGTGTGTACCTGGTAGTGAGTGGCTGAACAAGTGGACAGAGACTATGCATACAAATGATGGGGTATAGCCATAGTATCTCAAGAGTGATCTTGGAGTCACTGTGGATAGTTCTTTGAGAAAATCCACTCAACACACTGCAGCAGTCAGAAATGCAAACAGTGTTAAAAGTCATTAACAAAGGGATATAGAATAAGACAAAGAATATCTTATTGCCTCTGTATAAATCCATGACACACCCACATCTTGAATGCTGTATACAGATGTGGTCACCGCATCTCAAAAATGGTATCTTGGCATTAGAAAGGTTCAGAAAAGAGCAACAAAAATGATTAAGGGTTTGGAATGCGTGTCGTATGAAGAGAGATTAAAAAGACTGGGACTTTTCAGCTAGAAAAGAGGAGACTAAGAGGGATATGACAGAGGTCTGTAAAATCATGATAAATCTGGAGAAAGTAAATAGGGAAAAGTTATTTACTTGTTACCATAACATTAGAATGAAGAGTCACCAAATGAAATTAATAGCAGGTTTAAACAAACAAAAGGAAGCTTTTTTTCACACAACACACAGTCAACCTGTGGAACTCCTTGCCTGAGCATGTTGTGAAGACCAGGAGTTCATCAAGGTTCAAAAAAGAACCAGCTAAATTCATTGAGCTTAGGATGTAGATACTTATTAGCTAGGATGGGTTAGAATGGTGTCCCTAGACTCTTTCACAGAGGCTGGAAAAGGATGACATGATGATCACTCAATGATTACTTTTTCTGTTTCCTCACTCTGGGGCAGCTGGCATTGGCCACTGTTGGAAGACAGGATGCTGAGCTAGGTGTACCTTTGGTCTGACCCAGTAGGTCTTTTCTGAAGTTGTCAGCCGTGAAAGTTGTTACTGAAGGGTGAGTAGGAACATTGCAAGATTGCATTGGGAAAACTCATTTCACCATTATAGGTGTACTAGCATCAGTGCTTAGTCAGCTTTAGCCCTGGGATAGTGCTGCATGGCTCTGGGCCATTGTTGTGAATCTTGTTCCAATCAATTACACCAGTTGGAATTGCAGCAGTGTAGGAAAAACATGTGCACCATTTGAACAAGTTTCTGTGTGAAAGCTTCTTGGAACCCTGTATTTCTCATGCATGAAAGGCTTGGAAGAATCTTTTTGTGGCCTGTGTTATAGAGGTGATGACTATAGATTAAATCCAGCTGTTTAAGAGTAGTGGAAAAAGAATGAAGATAAATATTGGTTGTATTTCTTATTCAGATGAGTGGAATACATGTTCTCCCAGATGTTGAAACAAAGTGAAAATTAATTTAAAATTTAGTCATTTTATGTAGCTATTAAAGCTAGGTTAATATTTTATAATGGAACCCAAAACAGGGTGAAATAACTGCTTGATCTAAGATTGTTATACATCCAAAATTTAACATGTGGATTTATTCAAAACAAGAATCTCTACATGTTTGTTAACCTTCCCTCATAACCTATAAGAAATTAAACTGTTAAATTTTGTGCAATTTCAAGTTCGCAGATGCACAGTTGAATGTATATATTTAATTTCAGCCCATGTACAAAGATGCAGTTGTGTATTAATGCTTAAGAACCTCAGTGTAATGATGTAGTTTATAATAAGAGATTGAGTCAATTTCTTTATACAGTCCAATTACATTACTAGGAGGAATATAATTTACAAACTAGAATGGGCTAGTAGATTGGAGAATGTAAACTGACTTGTTTAATTTATCATTTGTTTGTGTTTGGCCTGTACACAAACAGGACACTTCTGTGAGGTTACACAATTCCTGATGAGTCAAATCAGTTTAAAAAATTTCCATCACTCAGGCCTAAAAGCCAGTTCTTAACTTTTTTTTTTTACAATAAAATTATATGTCATTTTGCTATAATATTGCTTCATTTACAAAAGCTTGTGAGCATATAAATAGAAGAGGGGTTAGGGTTAGACTAGGCTGAGAAGTTCTAGCTCCAAACAGTGGTCTATAAGATAGACAATCCAGTATTTTAATACCCTGTACTTTGTTGTATATCAGTTCGTGTAATCATGATATGCCTGGCTGTGTGTAGAAGTGGTCGTTTTTGGCCTTCAGCATCCCATCTCCATCTAGCCCACATGTTAGCTTTTGGTTCCATATGAACCCTGGAGATGAGTTGGTAGTAGTCCTTCCCCCTTTCAGCCTGCTAAAAAATCCCATGTTTCAGGAGGCCATTTGGTTTAGAGGAGGGGCATACAGTCCTAGGTGCTTGAGCATGGCCTTCTTGCTCAAGGCTGTTGTACCTATTGGATGCCGGGGGAGTGGGCAGGCATAGCCTGCCCACGGCTACAAGGCCCCTCTCACGATGAGAGGGGACCCATTAAAAACAGCCCAGTTCCAAGTAAATACGGGGGACAACGAAAGAAAAACCAGGAGCGGGATTGAGGGTCAAAGGTTTAAAATGAGGGAGCCAGAGGGGGACACTGAGTAGAGGACCCCGGACAGCGCCCACCATTCCTCAAAGGCATCCAGGGAGTTGGTGGACGCCGCCCAGAGGAACTCTGCTCGGATTCGTGAGCGGAGGTAGGAACGGAAGTAGGCCCCACAGTCGCAGGTCACCCCCCCTGCCAGCCTCCTGTCCCTGGTTTTGTAAATGGCCATTTTGGCCGTGGCCAGGAGGAGGCTGACGAGGAGGTCCTGCGACTTTGTGGGGCCACAGATAGGGTGTGAGAGGATGAGAAGGTGTGGGGAGAAGTGCAGCCAGAACCTCAAGAGGAGGTTCTGGAGGAGCCGGAAGAGGGGCTGCAGCCTGGCGCACTCGATGTAGATGTGCGCCAGGTTCTCCCTCATGCCGCAAAAGGTACAGGTGTCCGGGATGGGGGTGAACCGCGCCAGGTACACGCCCGTGCTCACCGCTCCGTGGAGGATTCTTCAGCTGATGTCCCCGGCGGGCCGCGGGACCAAGGTGGAGTAGAGGCCGGCCCACCGGGGCTCCCCACCCTCCGATGACGGCAAGAGGTCCCGCCATTTGTGATCGGGGCGGGACACGAGGGTGGGGAAGTGGAGCGTGTGAAGCACGAGCACGTACAGAAGGTGTCGAGGTGCGGTTCGGAAGGGGACCGGCTGGAAAGTGTGCAGCCGGCTGAGGTGATGGGGGGGAGGGGGGCGGGTAGGATCGTGAAGCCGGGGGCCCACGAAGAGGTCTGGAGGACTAGGAGTGGGAGGGGGGCGGGGTGCACCCTCTCGCAGGACCCGGCCGAGGTAACTGTGAGCGGTGGAGGGCAGGGCAGCCTTCACCTCCCGGAGTACGAGATGGGGGGAGCGTAGGTCGGAGAGCCCCATGCGCCGGGCGAGCGCCGGGGCCTCCATCCAGTCCCCCCGCTCGTAGTCCAGGAGGTCTCCGACCCTGGTGATTCCACCTAGGACCAGCCTCCGGCGCACCATGCGAGACTCCGCCGCCTGCACACGAAGGTGGGGGTTGTGTAGCAGGGGCTCCGCGAGGAGGTCTTCTCCCACGGTGGCCCCTAAGGACCTGGAGGCTGCGAGCAGCCGCCAAGTGCGGAGGAGGTCCTGGTAGAAGGCCGGCAGCTCCGAGAGGCCTCGCGGACGGTCTCTGCAGGATAAATAGAGGAGCTGCCGGTCACATCGGAGCCGTCGGTAACGGCGGAGGAAAGCGAGCGCCAGCGTGCTCCACGCCGGACTATATGCACTGTTGGTGTTGAGAAGCCTCTGCAGGGCCCGGAGGCGGAAGACATGGACCTGAGTGCGCGTGCAGGTCAGGCCCTGTCCCCCCTCCTCCGGGGGGAGATGGAGTACCCCTGCAGGGACCCAGTGCAGTCCTGGCCAGAAGAACTCCAGGATTAACCTCTGGAGCTGGTCCAGGAACCCGGGGGGTGGGACCAGGGTGCCGAGGCAGTGCCAGAGCATGGACAGGACTAGTTGGTTCAACACCAGCGCTCTCCCTTGGAGGGAGAGACACTGGAGTAGCCCTGTCCACCTCCGCAACCGCTCAGCGACCCTGCTCTCTAGGCCTTGCCAGTTTTCCGGCGGAGAGGGATGCGTGGCGGAGAGAAAGACACCTATATAGAGCAGCGGACCCGCGCTCCACCGGATGGCCTGAAGCGCGGGTGGGAGGCGGCTCGTCTGCCATCCGGTCCTGACCACCAGGCCAGAGCTCTTGACCCAGTTGACCCGGGCGGAGGAGGCTGCCGAGTAGATAGCTTGGCAGGCCTCCAGACGCGCCAGGTCTCCCGGGTCCTGGACCACGAGGAGCACATCGTCGGCATACGCCGACAGGACTAGCTGCAGCCCTGCCTCTGGAAGCGCCAACCCCGTCAACCTTCGCCGAAGGAGGCAAAGGAAGGGCTCGATGGCCAGAGCGTACAGCTGTCCTGAGAGCGGGCAGCATTGTCGTACTCCCCGTCCGAAGCTGACCGGAGCGGTCAGGGTCCAGTTGAGCTTGACCATGCACTCCAAGGCAGCGTACAGCACACGGAGAAACCCGACGAAGCGGGGTCCGAAGCCGAAGCCCTGCAGGGTGCTCAGGAGATACCCGTGGTCCAACCTGTCGAAAGCCTTCTCCTGGTCCAGGGACAGGAGGGCGAACGACAGGCCGTCCCTGCACCCAAGCTCTAAGAGATCCCGGACCAGGGACAAATTCTGCAAGATGGTGCGGCCCGGGACGGTGTAGGTCTGGTCGGGGTGGACCACGTCCTGCAGCACGGACCCCAAGCGACGGGAGATGGCTTTGGCAATGATCTTGTAGTCCGTGCTGAGGAGCGAGATGGGACGCCAGTTCTTGAGGTCGCGGGGGTCCCCCTTCTTGGGTAGCAGGCTGAGGACTGCACGCCTGCACGAGAGGGGGAGCACCCCGCTTTTCAGGGCCTTGGCCCAGACGCCAAGCAGGTCTGGGCCGAGGACGTCCCAAAACACGCGGTAAAACTCCACGGTCAGCCCGTCCATGCCCGGGGATTTATTGGTGGGCATGAGACGGAGGGCTTTCGAGAGCTTGGCCAGAGTGAGAGGAAGCTCCAGCCGATCCCGGTCGCCCATGCTGACCGACGGGAGTTGGTCCCAGAGCGCCCTGCGGGCGTCGGCGTCGGTCGGATCTGGGGAGAAAAGGGCGGCGTAGAAGGCGCGAGCCCTCTCGCGCATCTCCACCGGATCCGTAAGAGGGGTGCCATCCTCCGCCAGAAGGCAGAGGATATGTTTTTGGGCACCCCTCTTTTTCTCCAGGGTGTAGAAGAAGCGGGAGCCGCGGTCCATCTCCCGGAGGAGTTGCATTCGCGACCTCACCAAGGCCCCCTGTGCCCGATGGGCGTCGAGGGTCCTGAGCTCGTCCCGCTTGTCCTGGTACGTGCCGCAGAGGGATAGATCTCCGGGGCTGGCGGCTAGACGCCTCTCCAGCTCAAGGACCTCCCGTTCCAGCTGCCCTATCAACGTATCCCGCCGCTGGCTGGCCCCCCGAGTATAGTCGCGGCAGAAGAGCTGCGCGCGCACCTTTCCCAGGTCCCACCACCGCCGTGCCGAGGGAAAGGCGTGCCGCTGCTCGCGCCAGGCCAGCCAGAACTCCCGGAAGGACGCCGCGAAGCCCACGTCCTCCAGCAGGCTGTTGTTAAAATGCCAGTAGGCCGACCCCCGCCTCCCCGGCGAGAGAGAAGCCTTCACGGCCACCAGATGGTGGTCCGAGAAGGGGGCCGGCCGTACGCTGGAGGCGTGGGCCTGGGAGAGATGGTGCCGCGAGATGTAAATGCGGTCCAACCGGGAGTGTGCAGGTTTATGGCTCACCACCTGGACGTAGGTGAAACCAGCGTTCTCGTCCAGGTGGTGGCTGCGCCAGACGTCCACCAGGGAGCGACGGTTAATGAGCTCCCTGAGGACGTCCGCAGCGGCCTGGCACTTCTCGGTCCCCGTGCGGTCCCGCTCCTCGAGGGTGCAGTTGAAATCCCCGCCGAGGACCAGGCACTCACGAGGATCGATGGTGTCGAGGAAGGCCGCCGCCTGCCGGAAGAAGGGGGTTCTCTCTGGGCCGAGTGTCGGGGCGTAGATGTTGACAAGGTGAAGAGGCAGCCCCTCCACCCGCACCCGGAGATATAGCAGGCGGCCCGGCACGACCTCGACGCTCCCCAGCACCTCGGGCTGCAGGTCTGGGGAGAACAGGGTTGCTACCCCGGCCCGCTGGGCCGAGAGATGACTAAAGTGGACCCCGTCTCCCCACTCCAGCCGCCACTTGGCTTCGGCGGCCGGAGTAGTGTGGGTCTCCTGTAGAAAGGTGACCGAGTACCCGCCCTCTCGGAGGAAGGAGAGCACTCGGCACCTGCGGAGACCCGACCCGCAGCCCCGACGTTTAGTGTGGCAAGGATGAACGGCGCCATTTGGAGGGCTGGGTAGGATCCTCGCCAGAGGGAGCGCCGGCGGTTCCCGTGGGGCCACGCAGCAAGCCGTGAGCCACGCCAAAGGTGACGAGGGCGTCACGGAAGCCACGGGCCCGTTGGTAGACCACGGCGTCCCTCTTCCCGGTCCCCTTGCCCTCCCTCAGAAGGGCCCTCGCGGACTCCAGGGCAGAGTGAAAGTCTCCCCAGCGCTGGAGGGCGAGAGTAACCTTGTTCTTGGAGCCGCGAACGTCCTCCAAGAACTGGCGCATCTCGCCCGCTAGCGCGTGGGGTGCCGAGGTCTCGGGGTCTTGAGAACCCGTCGGCCTCGCGTTCTTTTGGGCCCCCCGGCCAGAGAAGAGGTTGGGGTAGGGACTGGGGCCTGAGTTTGGGAGGGATGAGGGCGGCGGGGGGAGAGCAGCCCCGGAAGTGCTGGGAGAGGGCAGTGCAAGAGGGGCCTCCTGAGGGGTTACGACCTCGGGGGCAGGTATGAGTGGGCAGGGGTAAAAAGGAGGGGGAGGGATGGGAGCAAGGGAGGTAGAGATCAGTGGGGGAAAAGAGGGGTCATGGGGGGGAGGGAAAGGAGGGAGTGGGGGGGGAGGAGGAAGGGGAGGGTTTAGAGTGGGGGGGATTGCGGGTTCTGGAGCGGGGCATTGGCTGGGAAGGGGTATGGCGGGGGTGGCAAGCAGTGAGGCCAAGGTGGGAGCAAGGGCGGAAACATGGGCCAAGGAGGTCTCCAGGAGGGGGGCTTCCTCAGGCAATGGCAGGGTAGAGGTTGAGGTGCCGGCACTCTCAGCGGGAGGCGCTGGCAGGTCGGGGGAGAGGGTATCGGGGTTTTCAGTTGCGGGGACGAAGTGGGGGGGCAAGAAGAGCCCTAATTCCCCTGGGGCGTCCGGGGGCTGGCCAACCTCCGCCAGGGGGTCGTCTCTAGTTGAGGGAGGGGTTGCCCCTTGGGACAGCTCAGGAGAGAAGGAGGTGGCAATTGAGGGATCGCTGGTGGGGGGGGTGGGGGAAAGTGGGAGGGGTGAGGGAGAGTCCATAGGCGGCCCACAGGCCTCTAATAGCAGGCCTTCCATGTCCAGGGCCACCGGGGTGAGGCCCAGGGCCTCGACCTCCTGTGAGAGGAGGGCGAGGCCGGGATCCACCTCCTCCGGGCGCTCCATTACAGCCGCCTGGGTAGCGGCCGGAGGGGTGTCGGAGGAGGGCGTGGGCACAGGGAGGGCTGTCTTGGCCTCTTTTGGCTCTGGCTCCGGGGCCGAGGGGGTGTTAATCTCCTCGGCCGCCGCGGCGGCAACCTCCGTCGCCCCCGGCAGGTGGTTGGTAGCCGGGGGTTTGGCGGGTGGAGCGGGGCTGGCGGATCTCTTGGGTGCCTTGCGCGGCACCTCCACCCCGTCCTCCGGCGCGGTGGGGTGCTGGACGTGCGCACCCCCTTTTTTCCTTTTCCCCCCCACCAATACCCAGCCCTCCGAGGAGGCGGGCTGGGCAGTAGAGAAGGAGGGGCCAGGGGATAGGGCCGACAAGGAGGGAGAGAGGGAGGAGGGGGGTGGGGCGGCGAGGAAGAGGGGCGACTCCCCCGGGGTGGGCCCTCTTTTGGTCCTGCCGCCGGCCCTGCCTCCCTCTCCTCCACGGGCCCGGCTTTTGTGCCCACTCGGGCGCCGGCGCCCGCTTCTTCTCTCCCGGCACCATGCTGCCGGGCGCCCTCCGACGCCCGAGCGGCGATGGATCCGTCCGGGCCTAAAAGAGGAGGGGCAGTCCCAGGGCCTGTCGCGGTCGGGGCGCCACCGGTCTCGTGGCTGACGCCCCCCGGGTCGGAGGAGGTCCCGGGCTCCTCTTCCTTGTGCCGGGCCAGGGGGCAATCCCTCCGGACATGCCCTGCCGCCCGGCACCCAAAGCACCGGGCCTCCCCCAGGGTGTAGAAGACCCGGTACTGGGCCCCTTGATAGGGCACCAGTATAGTCCCCTCCTGGGCCACCCCGCCCTGTGCTGCCGCCGGTGGCAGTTGGACTCGGGCCTGCCGGCGGAATGAGAGCACGTGCCGGAGGGCGGGGTCTTTGCAGCCTCGGGGGAGGGGACTCAGGACCGTCAAAGGCCGGCCCAGGGCGGTGAGGAAAGGCAGAAGGGCGGCATTGGGAAGGAAGGGCGGGACGGACGAGAACACCACCCGCACGCCCAGGTCTTCCAGCGGCTCCAGGGGCACGTGCACGCCCCCAACCGCCAGGCCCCTCTCCACTGCCTCCTGGGCGGCGGCCTCCGAAGCAAGGAAGAAGACGATCTTCCCGAACATCCGGGAGGCCGCCACCACGGCCACGGACCACACCACCCGTGCCAACGCCCGCACGTAGATTTCCACGTGGGGCGAGGCAGCCACCAGGAGGCAGTGGACCCCATGCCTCCTGGTGAGCGCGGGGAAGGGGCCGCGACCGTCGGGGATGGTAGTCCTGGCGGAGGCGGAAGGAGCAGGGTGCGGGGCGGCGGCCGCCGCCTGGGCATACGACCTGGGGGCCGAGATGTCGGAGCCCCCAGGGGTGGTGGAGGGAGCAGGGGCAGGGGGAGAAGGGGAGGCTGCGGCGAGTGCTTGGACAGCCGGGGGGAGAGTCCCCGCCGCGGGGGATTTAGCCTTCCGGGCGGGGCTCTTGCCTTTCCTTTTCCCCTGGCCCTTCCTGCCCTTTTGGGGGGGTGGGTTCGGGGCCAGGTTGCTGGAGGACGCCACGGCGGAGGTGGTGGGAGCCCCGGAGCCTGTACCCGCGCCCTCAGCCGACATGGCGGCAGAGTCTTGGGCGGCCCTGGATGAGTGGGCCGCCGTTTCAGGGGTGGGAGGGGTGACAGTGGAAGGGGAGGGGAGGAGGGGGTCACTGGATGACCCTCCGGCGGGTGTGGGGGTCATGGTGGTGGGTTTGTAAGATGGGAGAAGTTTGTTGGGCGTGGGGCCTTTAAGAGAGAGCGGGGGAGGGGAGGAGAGTGGAGTGGAAGGAAGGGTGGAGGCGTGGCTGACCCTCCCCCACCGGCCAGGCTGAGGACCCAGTCAGGTGGGGGAAGGGCAGAGCAAGGGCAGTGAGGTCAGGGGAAGGTGAGACCTAAGATGGCCGCTGCTCCCAGCACAAGATGGTGAGATGGCTCCTTTTCTGCACTGGGATGTGAGGGAGTAAACTTTATGCGTGTGTGGTGGGGGGGGGGGGGGGGTGCTCAGGCGCTTAGGTGAAGTGAAAAATAAAGCGGGGTGGGAGGGTCGTGGGCACAGCCAACCTGGTGGAAATGAGGGGGTGGGGGTGCCCACGTGCGCCTGAGGGGGGGGGGCCCACAGCAGCTGCTGCAGAGCCCTCAGGAAACCAGGGGGAGAAGGAAGGGGCAGCTGGTTAGAAGGGGGCCTAGGTGGAGGAGGGGCCCCCAGTGCCGGCTGGGTGTGGGTGGGGGGGGCAGTAAGGGGGGGGTGGCTGCAGGGGTGGGGCAGGGGCACACCCTAACACCCCACCCCTGGCTATGCAGCCACCCCTCTGGAGCCCCGGTGGAAAGGAAGGGCTCTGCCCAAACTCACCCCTCCCCAGGCCACTCCACAGGAAGAGGCCTGTGGAGGGGGCCCAATCGCCGCTTTCAGAAGCCCCTTACCTTTCCTGGGGGGTGAGGATGCAGCAGCTGCTGGATGAGGAGGTGGGCTGCTCAAGTGGGGGGCAGCAGCAGTTCTCCTGTGTTTGGTAGTGTGGGGAATGGGGAGCAGGAGAACACAGTGCTGCTGAAGGCTGGGCCTATTGGATGCCAGGGGAGTGGGCAGGCGTAGCCTGCCCACGGCTACAAGGCCCCTCTCACGATGAGAGGGGACCCATTAAAAACAGCCCGGTTCCAAGTAAGTACGGGGGACAACGAAAGAAAAACCAGGGGCGGGAGTGAGGGTCAAAGGTTTAAAATGAGGGAGCCAGAAGGGGACACCGAGCAGAGGACCCCGGACAGCGCCCACCGTTCCTCAAAGGCGTCCAGGGAGTTGGTGGACGCCGCCCAGAGGAACTCTGCTCGGATTCGTGAGCGGAGGGAGGAACGGAAGTAGGCCCCACAGTCGCAGATTGCCCCCCGGCCAGCCTCCTCTCCCTGGTTTTGTAAATGGCCATTTTGGCCGTGGCCAGGAGGAGGCTGACGAGGAGGTCCCGCGACTTTGTGGGGCCACGGATAGGGTGTGAGAGGATGAGAAGGTGTGGGGAGAAGTGCAGCCAGAACCTCAAGAGGAGGTTCTGGAGGAGCCGGAAGAGGGGCTGCAGCCTGGCGCACTCGATGTAGATGTGCGCCAGGTTCTCCCTCATGCCGCAGAAGGTACAGGTGTCCGGGATGGGGGTGAACCGCGCCAGGTACACGCCCGTGCTCACCGCTCCGTGGAGGATTCTCCAGCTGATGTCCCCGGCGGGCCGCGGGACCAAGGTGGAGTAGAGGCCGGCCCACCGGGGCTCCCCACCCTCCGATGACGGCAAGAGGTCCCGCCATTTGTGATCGGGGCGGGACACGAGGGTGGGGAAGTGGAGCGTGTGAAGCACGAGCACGTACAGAAGGTGTCGAGGCGCGGTTCGGAAGGGGACCGGCTGGAAAGTGTGCAGCCGGCTGAGGTGATGGGGGGGAGGGGGGCGGGCAGGATCGCGGAGCCGGGGGCCCACGAAGAGGTCCGGAGGACTAGGAGTGGGAGGGGGGCAGGGTGCACCCTCTCGCAGGACCCGGCCGAGGTAACTGTGAGCTGTGGAGGGCAGGGCAGCCTTCACCTCCCGGAGTACGAGACTGGGGGAGCGTACGTCGGAGAGCCCCATGCGCCGGGCGAGCGCCGGGGCCTCCATCCAGTCCCCCCGCTCGTAGTCCAGGAGGTCTCCGACCCTGGTGATTCCACCTAGGACCAGCCTCCGGCGTACCGTGCGAGACTCCGCCGCCTGCACACGAAGGTGGGGGTTGTGTAGCAGGGGCTCCGGGAGGAGGTCTTCTCCCATGGTGGCCCCTAAGGACCTGGAGGCTGCGAGCAGCCGCCAAGTGCGGAGGAGGTCCTGGTAGAAGGCCGGCAGCTCCGAGAGGCCTCGCGGACGGTCTCTGCAGGAGAAATAGAGGAGCTGCCGGTCACATCGGAGCCCTCGGTAACGGCGGAGGAAAGCGTGCGCCAGCGTGCTCCACGCCGGACTATCTGCACTGTTGGTGTTCAGAAGCCTCTCCAGGGTCCGGAGGCAGAAGACATGGACCTGAGTGCGCATGCAGGTCAGGCCCTGTCCCCGCTCCTCCGGGGGGAGATGGAGTACCCCTGCAGGGACCCAGTGCAGTCCTGGCCAGAAGAACTCCAGGATTGACCTCTGGAGCTGGTCCAGGAACCCGGGGGGTGGGACCAGGGTGCTGAGGCGGTGCCAGAGCATGGACAGGACTAGTTGGTTCAACACCAGCGCTCTCCCTCGGAGGGAGAGACACTGGAGTAGCCCTGTCCACCTCCGCAACCGCTCAGCGACCCTGCTCTCTAGGCCTTGCCAGTTTTCCGGCGGAGAGGGATGCGTGGCGGAGAGAAAGACGCCTAGATAGAGCAGCGGACCCACGCTCCACCGGATGGCCTGAAGCGCGGGTGGGAGGTGGCTCGTCTGCCATCCGGTCCCGACCACCAGGCCAGAGCTCTTGACCCAGTTGACCCGGGCGGAGGAGGCTGCCGAGTAGATAGCTTGGCAGGCCTCCAGACGCGCCAGGTCTCCCGGGTCCTGGACCACGAGGAGGACGTCGTCGGCGTACGCCGACAGGACTAGCCGCAGCCCTGCCTCTGGAAGCGCCAACCCCGTCAACCTTCGCCGAAGGAGGCAGAGGAAGGGCTCGATGGCCAGAGCATACAGCTGTCCTGAGAGCGGGCAGCCTTGTCATACTCCCCGTCCGAAGCTGACCGGAGCGGTCAGGGTCCAGTTGAGCTTGACCATGCACTCCGAGGCAGCGTACAGCACCCGGAGAAACCCGACGAAGCGGGGTCCGAAGCCGAAGGCCTGCAGGGTGCCCAGGAGATACCCGTGGTCCACCCTGTCGAAAGCCTTCTCCTGGTCCAGGGACAGGAGGGCGAACGACAGGCCGTCCCTACACCCAAGCTCTAAGAGATCCCGGACCAGGGACAAATTCTGCAGGATGGTGCGGCCCGGGACGGTGTAGGTCTGGTCGGGGTGGACCACGTCCTGCAGCACGGACCCCAAGCGACGGGAGATGGCTTTGGCAATGATCTTGTAGTCCGTGCTGAGGAGCGAGATGGGACGCCAGTTCTTGAGGTCGCGGGGGTCCCCCTTCTTGGGCAGCAGGCTGAGGACTGCCCGCCTGCACGAGAGGGGGAGCACCCCCCTTTGCAGGGCCTCGGCCCAGACGCCGAGCAGGTCTGGGCCGAGGACGTCCCAAAACACGCGGTAAAACTCCACGGTCAGCCCGTCCATGCCCGGGGATTTATTGGTGGGCATGAGATGGAGGGCTTCCGAGAGCTCGGCCAGAGTGAGAGGAAGCTCCAGCCGGTCCCGGTCGCCCGTGCTGACCGACGGGAGTTGGTCCCAGAACGCCCTGCGGGCGTCGGCATCAGTCGGATCCGGGGAGACAAGGGCAGCGTAGGAGGCGCGAGCCCTCTCGCGCATCTCCACCGGATCCGTAAGAGGGGTGCCGTCCTCCGCCAGAAGGCAGGGGATATGTTTTTGGGCGCCCCTCTTTTTCTCCAGGGCGTAGAAGAAGCGGGAGCCGCGGTCCATCTCCCGGAGGAGTTGGATTCGCGACCTCACCAAGGCCCCCTGTGTCCCATGGGCTTCGAGGGTCCTGAGCTCATCCCGCTTGTCCTGGTACGTGCCGCAGAGGGATGGATCTCCGGGGCTGGCGGCTAGACGCCTCTCCAGCTCAAGGACCTCCCGTTCCAGCTGCCCTATCAACGCATCCCGCCGCCGGCTGGCCCCCCGAGTATAGTCGCGGCAGAAGAGCCGCGCGCACACCTTTCCCAGGTCCCACCACCGCCGTGCCGAGGGAAAGGCGTGCCGCTGCTCGCGCCAGGCCAGCCAGAACTCCCGGAAGGACGCCACGAAGCCCACGTCCTCCAGCAGGCTGTCGTTAAAATGCCAGTAGGCCGACCCCCGCCTCCCCGGCGAGAGGGAAGCCTTCACGGCCACCAGATGGTGGTCCGAGAAGGGGGCCGGCCGTACGCTGGAGGCGTGGGCCTGGGAGAGATGGTGCCGCGAGATGTAAATGCGGTCCAACCGGGAGTGTACAGATTTATGGCCCACCACCCGGACGTAGGTGAAACCGGCATCCTCGTCCGGGTGGTGGCTGCGCCAGACGTCCACCAGGGAGCGACGGTTAATGAGCTCCCTGAGGACATCCGCAGCGGCCTGGCACTTCTCGGTCCCCGTGCAGTCCCGCTCCTTGAGGCTGCAGTTGAAATCCCCGCCGAGGACCAGGCACTCGCGAGGATCGATGGTGTCGAGGAAGGCCGCCGCCTGCCGGAAGAAAGGGTTCTCTCCGGGCCGAGTGTCGGGGCATAAATGTTGACAAGTTGAAGAGGTAGCCCCTCCCCCCGCACCCGGAGATACAGCAGGCGGCCCGGCACGACCTCGACGCTCCCCAGCACCTCGGGCTGCAGGTCTGGGGAGAACAGGGTCGCTACCCCGGCCCGCTGGGCCGAGAGATGGCTAAAGTGGACCCCGTCTCCCCACTCCAGCCGCCACTTGGCTTTGGCGGCCGGAGTAGTGTGGGTCTCCTGTAGAAAGGTGACCGAGTACCCGCCCTCTCGGAGGAAGGAGAGCACTCGGCACCTGCGGAGACCCGACCCGCAGCCCCTGACCTTTAGTGTGGCAAAGATGAACGGCGCCATTTGGAGGGCTGGTGAGGATCCTCGCCAGAGGGAGCGCCGGCGGTTCCCGTGGGGCCACGCAGCAAGCCGTGAGCCACGCCAAAGGTGACGAGGGCGTCACGGAAGCCACGGGCCCGTTGGTAGACCGCGGCGTCCCTCTTCCCGGTCCCCTTACCCTCCCTCAGAAGGGCCCTCGCGGACTCCAGGACAGAATGAAAATCTCCCCAGCGCTGGAGGGCAAGAGTAACCTTGTTCTTGGAGCCGCGAACGTCCTCCAAGAACTGGCGCATCTCGCCCGCTAGCGCGTGGGGTGCCGAGGTCTCGGGGTCTTGAGAACCCGTCGGCCTCGCGTTCTCTTGGGCCCCCTGGCCAGAGAAGAGGTTGGGGGAGGGACTGGGGCCTGAGTTTGGGAGGAATGAGGGCGGCGGAGGGAGAGCAGCCCCGGAAGTGCTGGGAGAGGGCAGTGCAAGAGGGGCCTCCTGAGGGGTTACGTCCTCGGGGGCAGGTATGAGTGGGCAGGGGTAAAAGGGAGGGGGAGGTATGGGGGCAGGAGAGGTAGAGATCAGTGGGGGAAGAGGGGGGTCATGGGGGGGAGGGAAAGGAAGGAGTGGGCGGGGAGGAGGAAGGGGAGGGTTTAGAGTCGGGGGGATTGCGGGTTCTGGAGTGGGGCATTGGCCGGGAAGGGGTATGGCGGGGGTGGCAAGCAGTGAGGCCAAGGTGGGAGCAAGGGCGGAAATACGGGCCAAGGAGGTCTCCAGGAGGGGGGCTTCCTCAGGCAATGGCAGGGTAGAGGTTGAGGTGCCGGCACTCTCAGCGGGAGTCGCCGGCAGGTCGGGGGAGAGGGTATCGGGGTTTTCAGTTGCGGGGACGAAGGGGGGGGTGCAAGGGGAGCCCTAATTCCCCTGGGGCGTCCGGGGGCTGGCCGACCTCCGCCGGGGGGTCGTCCCTAGTTGAGGGAGGGGTTGCCCCTTGGGACAGCTCAGGGCGGAAGGAGGTGGCAAGTGAGGGATCGCTGGTGGGAGGGGTGGGGGAAAGTGGGAGGGGTGGGGGAGAGTCCGTGGGCGGCCCACAGGCCTCTAATAGCAGGCCTTCCATATCCAGGGCCACCGGGGTGAGGCCCAGGGCCTCGACCTCCTGCGAGAGGAGGGCGAGGCCGGGAGCCAGCTCCTCCGGGCGCTCCATTACAGCTGCCTGGGTAGCGGCCGGAGGGGTGTCAGAGGAGGGCGCGGGCACAGGCGGGCCATCTCGGCCTCTTTTGGCTCTGGCTCCGGGGCCAAGGGGGTGTTAATCTCCTCGGCCGCCGCAGCGGCAACCTCCGTCACCCCCGGCAGATGGTTGGTAGCCGGGGGTTCGGCGGGTGGAGCGGGGCTGGCGGATCTCTTGGGTGCCTTGCTTGGCACCTCCACCCCGTCCTCCGGCGGGGTGGGGTGCCGGACGCGCGCACCCCCTTTTTTCCTTTTCCCCCCCACCAATACCCAGTTCTCCGAGGAGGCGGGCTGGGCAGTAGAGGAGGAGGGGTCAGGGGATAGGGCCGACAAGGAGGGAGGGAGGGAGGAGGGGGGAGGGGCGGCGATGGAGAGGGGCGACCCGCCCTGGGGTGGGCCCTCTTTTGGTCCTGCCGCCGGCCCTGCCTCCCTCTCCTCCATGGGCCCGGCTTTTGTGCCCGCTCGGGCGCCGGCGCCCGCTTCTTCTCTCCCGGCACCATGCTGCTGGGCGCCCTCCGACGCCCGAGCGGCGATGGATCCGTCCGGGCCTAAAAGAGGAGGGGCGGTCCCAGGGCCTGTCGCGGTCGGGGCGCCGCCGGTCTCGTGGCTGACGCCCCCCCGGGTCGGAGGAGGTCCCGGGCTCCTCTTCTTCGTGCCGGGCCAGGGGGCAATCCCTCCGGACATGCCCTGCCGCCCGGCACCCAAAGCACCGGGCCTCCCCCAGGGTGTAGAAGACCCGGTACTGGGCCCCTTGATGGGGCACCAGTATAGTCCCCTCCTGGGCCACCCCGCCCTGTGCTGGCGCCGGCGGCAGTTGGACTTGGGCCTGCCGGCGGAATGAGAGCATGTGCCGGAGGGCGGGGTCTTTGCAGCCTAGTGGGAGGGGACTCAGGACTGTCAAAGGCCGGCCCAGGACCGTCAAAGGCCGGCCCAGGGCGGTGAGGAAAGGCAGAAGGGCGGCGTTGGGAAGGAAGGGCGGGACGGACAAGAACACCACCCGCACGCCCAGGTCTTCCAGCGGCTCCAGGGGCACGTGCACGCCCCCAACCCCCAGGCCCCTCTCCACCGCCTCCTGGGCGGCGGCTTCCGAAGCCAGGAAGAAGACGATCTTCCCGAACATCCAGGAGGCCGCCACCACGGCCGCGGACCCCACCACCCGTGCCAACGCCCGCACGTAGGTTTCCACGTGGGGCGAGGCAGCCACCAGGAGGCAGCGGACCCCGTGCCTCCTGGTGAGCGCGGGGAAGGGGCCGCGACCGTCGGGGATGGTAGTCCTGGCGGAGGCAGAAGGAGCAGGGTGCGGGGCGGCGGCCGCCGCCTGGGCATACGACCTGGGGGCCGAGATGTCGGGGCCCCCCGGGGTGGTGGAGGGAGCAGGGGGAAGGGGAGAAGGGGATGCTGCGGTGAATGCTTGGGCAGTGGGGGGGAGAGTCCCCGCCACGGGGGGTTTAGCCTTCCGGGCGGGGCTCTTGCCCTTCCTTTTCCCCTGGCCCTTCCTGCCCTTTTGGGGGTGTGGGTGCGGGGCCAGGTTGCTGGAGGACGCCGCGTCGGAGGTGGTAGGAGCCCCGGAGCCTGCGCCCACACCCGCGCCCACGCCCTCAGCCGACATGGCAGCAGAGTCTTGGGTGGCCCTGGATGAGTGGGCCGCCGTTTCGGGGGTGGGTGGGGTGACAGTGGAAGACAAGGGGAGGAGGGGGTCACCGGATGACCCTCCGGCGGGTGTGGGGGTCATGGTGGTGGGTTTATAAGATGGGGGAAGTTTGTTGGGCGTGGGGCCTTTAAGAGAGAGCGGGGGAGGGGAGGAGAGTGGAGTGGAAGGAAGGGTGGAGGCGTGGCTGCCCCTCTCCCACCGGCCAGGCTGAGGACCCAGTCAGGTGGGGGAAGGGCAGAGCGAGGGCAGTGAGGTCAGGGGAAGGTGAAACCTAAGATGGCCGCTGCTCCCAGCACAAGATGGTAAGATGGCTCCTTTTCTGCACTGGGATGTGGGGAATTGAAGTTTGTGCGTGTGCGGTGGGGGGGTGGGGCTCAGGTGCTTAGGTGAAGTGAAAAATAAAGGGGGGTGGGAGGGGGCGTGGGCACAGCCAACCTGGTGGAAATGAGGGGGTGGGGGGGCCCACGTGCACCTGAGGAGGGCGGGGCCCACAGCAGCTGCTGCAGAGCCTTCAAGAAACCAGGGGGAGAAGGAAGGGGCAGTTGGTTAGAAGGGGGCCTAGGTGGAGGAGGGGCCCCCAGCGGCGGCTGGGTGTGGGTGGGGGGGCAGTAAGTGGGGGGTGGCTGCAGGGGTGTGGCAGGGGCACACCCTAACACCCCACCCCTGACTATGCAGCCACCCCTCTGGAGCCCTGGTGGAAAAGAAGGGCTCTGCCCAAACTCACCCCTCCCAAGCCACTCCACAGGAAGAGGCCTGTGGAGGGGGCCCAACCGCTGCTTTCGGAAGCCCCTTACCTTTCCTGTGGGGTGAGGATGCAGCAGCTGCTGGATGAGGAGGTGGGCTGCTCAAGTCGGGGGCAGCAGCAGTTCCCCTGTCTTTGGTTGTGTGGGGAATGGGGAGCAGGGGAACGCAAGGCTGCTGAAGGCTGGGAGGAATGAGTCTCCCAGAGGTCATCTGCATGAGAATGCAAAGGACGGCAGGTGTGATTCTGAGGCTGGGAGGAATGTGTCTCCCAGAGATCATTTGCATGAGAATGCAAAGGTGTGCATGTGTGATACCTTTTCAGGCAAAGCCCAATGGGTAGCAAGTAAGCCATGAGATTTGATCTATTGTAAACGTAGTTGTAAAATCACGATTTAAGCTGACACTTAATGTGGGAGTTGTGAGGTCTCAGCAATGCTCTGGGTTGTTGTGGGGGACAGGGCAGTCGCCATGGCTGCATAAGACATTAATTACACAGGGCTCCCTGGTTTAAAGCATTGTAAAAAAAAGAAGGGGAGGGGCACTGGTTGAGCCAGCTTGCTGAGTGCCATGGCCCTGCCTATGCCTTGGCCATATAGCTGTAAGCCTGGCTTGACTAACCCTCCCCACCTGTTGAAAAATAGAGCTGGATACTAGGGTGTTTGTGAAACCCCATGTGAGAGATACCAGGAGCTGAAATCACAGAGTGGCAGCTGAGGCCATGCAGAGCTGAAATCACAGGGTTCTGCCTTAGGGCGATCCCAAGCAGTGGGGTTGGGAGCGACGACGGTGACCGGCAGGCAGCTGGTAGGAGTGGCGGCGGACGATGGTGACCGGTGGGCGGCCGGTAGGAGCAGCGGCGGACGATGGCGACCGGCGGGCGGCCGGTAGGAGGAGCGGAGGACGACGGCGACCGGCAGGCTACAGCGGGTGGCTGGTGGCAGCAAGGGGAGGCTGCAGACAAGTGGACAGCTAGTACTGCCCTGGTGATGTATCTGCGGGCTTTGGGTTTGGGACTGCACCGTAGAAGGTACACCCTGTAACTGTGTGTGAGGTAAAGGGCCAAGAACCCCAGCAAGAGACTGGGTTCTACTGCATATGGGGATGGTATCTGGGTGAAGGGGGTCTGTCTCTTCTTTGCTTAGATATACTGCATCTGTCACTGTAACCTTGGGGTAGGTTATGGTCATTAAACAAGCCATTTCTATCTCAGACTCTGTGCTTGCGAGGGGTGGGGAGAACCGCCTTACAGGCACCCAGCACGGGGGTGAAATTGTCCCAGGCTACTGGGTCGGGGCTCAAGCCGGTTGGTTGTATCCTTGACAGAAAAATCCCACAAGAGTTGAACCTGGCCCTTCTGGCAGGCATCTGGCATTAATAGAAGGGTTACACTGTAAACACTTCCTATCTTGGTAAGAGAAGGCACATCCACACCTTCTCTGGGTTGCAGACCAAGGATCTTACATAAAGTTGTTTGAACCAATCCTCTTTACTTACCCTCCTTGCTTCCTACTATGTTTCTCCTACAAACTATTCATACTTACTTTCTTTTCTCCAGAGGTTCTGGTTTCCTGGGCAGCTTCTCACATTCTGTTACTGAGAACTCCTGATCTTAGTAGCGCCTTTGCTCATTCCAACTGTCCTTATGGATTCCTTCCACAGGGTGAGACTTTTCCCATGAACTCTCTCCCTGGAGCTGATGATGTGGTTCAGATGGAAATGAAGTCCCTCTAAGACAGGAGTTCTCCCATCTCTCCTCCTGGAGTTAGGATATAAAGCACCAGAAGGGTTTGTTGTAGCCAGCTTCACCTTCATTTGGGTGTCCTGCTCTCTGTCCTGAACCTGTTGGCAGACTTATTATGAAGGAAGAGACAGCATATATGCTGCTCCCTAGTTGTAGAAGGGGCACGCTCACTGCCTGCGTACCACCTGGCAGTAATGTGATTTTGCTGTGCCCTGTCTTACATGCCCCCAGTTATTTAGGTAATAATGAGTCCACATCAAGAGTCCAATGAAGAAGTCAAACACTCTGCAGAAGTCTTTATACTTTATTAAAGCCTTATGAAAAAGGCTGATGTTTAATGACTCATGTCTCAGGCTGAGTCTCCATGTGCTGCTTCTTCCGGAAGAAGTGGCACACTAATGAGCTATCCAGAAGATATATGTACGCCGGACTCCGAAGTACATGTGTAGACGCGTGGCCCACAGTGATCTTCTGGAGGGCAGAGGGCAGCTTGATTAAAAGGGAGCCCTCCAAGGACTTGTCCCTGGATGGGATCTCGAAGTCCTGAGTGCTAGGCTTTCTGGCAGGATGGCTCTGGTCTTCAGCTAGACCTGCTTCCCCCTCTGGTGCAATAGGGGGCTCTGGCACGGCTGTCTCAATGGTGGTGTGGGTTGGGGAGGTGTTGTCCCCTGCCAGTAGATCCTGCAGCTCCCTGAAGTAGGGACATCTGGCTGGGGCCTGGCTGGATCTGCGGGCACTGTCCTGGGTCCTCATGTAGCCCTGCCATGGAGGACTGCTCTTTCGGAAGACGATGTCGCGGAGTATCTACATGTGCTTTCTTCTGGAAGAGTCTTCGAGAAGAAGGCGCTCTTCCTGATTTGGGAGCAGAGTATGGAATCCGGAAGATGTGGCACATTCTTCTGAATTCCTTCCAAAGGAGCACCTTTAATGTGTACGGGCTCCACATATCTTCTGGAAGAAGCTGGTGCTCTTCCAGAAGATTGTGCATGTGTAGACATGGCCTAAAAGTCTCCATATATCTCTGTGTTTCATCAGCTCCTGCTGCTGTAAGGCTTCAGCCTTCTCTGCTGTCTTGTGAACTCTGCAACCTCTCCCCAAACTCTCTTCCTGGAAAACTTCTCTCTGGAGGGCCCCCCTCAGATGTTGCTTTTCAAATGAGCTCTCCTAAGCCTTTGCTTGAAAGAGGTCCTCCTTAATTAATTAATAATTGCCTTTCAGCTACTTAGGCAGCCAGCATTTTACACAAAAGAGTTGTTAGACTCTGCAATAAAGTTTTCAAAGTTATCTGAATTGTTGACAGTGTGTTTATCATTTACTGGCCTCTCCCAGCACAGGCCTCCTATCTTCCCCTGTGGGTGTGTTGTTTCATGACTTTTTTTGTTCTTCTGCTTTTAAAATACATGATCATGCAGTAGACATTTTTTTTATCTGAATTTTAATTTCACATGTTTTATTAAGTGGGTGATGCCCTCAGTCTTGGATCCTCTCCAGATTACAATCTGTGCTGCAGTCATTTTTTCATATAGCACACATAAAATACTCTTCAAGTGAGATCAGCAAATGCTTTGGCAAAAGATAAAACTAGATCAAATGAGCATTAATGTGAATCATGAAAAACAGTGACAAACATGTACTGCTCGAGATATTTAACTGTAACATGGGAAATGTACTGAGAATACAAAACTCATTTTACAGAGTCAAGAGAATGGCAGTAGATCAATTTTCAAAGGTTCTTTTCCTTTTTATTTGGCTCTGTAGGTAATATATTCCCCCCAGGTCTAAGAAGCATTTTAGTTTATGTTCCTTGAAGAAATGAGGGGATATTACAGACTGTTCCTGGAGTTAAGGCTGTGCCAACTGAGAAGAATTCTGTTTATTTTTCCTTTTGTAGTCATGATGCTTACCTCACAGATCACAGCTCTCTTTAGTCTGTTTTACATGTCTTCAGCTGTTTGGTTTTGACCCTTGCATTGACTTATTTAATCCACCCTCAACAAGCTGCAGTTGACAGAAGAATCTCTCCTGGTGACACAGCACCTTTCACACTGGCACTTAAGTTGCTGTAATTTATGTCACTCAGGACTGTGGCTTATTCTGATCACTGAGCAATATCAGCTATATCAGTGTAAGTGATGATACAGACATAGCCTTAATTATTACTGTTTCTTGGAAATGGAGCTCCTGAATCCACCTATATTATACCCTCCCTGACAGCACTAACCTCCAAGTTATCACAGTTACTTAAGCGCAGCTTTGAAAATTCTGCCCCCCAAAGGAGGAGTGAAGCCTATGGTTTTACTCCCTCTGGAACCCACAGTAGGGTGGCAAAAGACCATAGGTACAGGAGCTCGGGCAAGCCCTTCTGAGAGACACCAGGGCTGAGAGAGATGTTAGAACTGTACCAGAGATGGGGTTTGTTGAGAGATACTACACTGATGTTGGTCTGTGGGAATGAATGTGCTGTTTAGATTGTATTGGGTGATTCTGGTTTATGGTAGGCGTAGTTTTGGTAAAAAAAAATAATCATAATAAAACAATTTTCAAAAATGTTCATGTACTCTGAACGCCGCTACATAAAGGCATTCATGACAGAGCAGCTTTTCACAATATCTAACAGACGTCATAAATTGTACAGAGATAGCCCCAATTCAACACAATAAAGAATTATAATACTATATTTAAATTTAGAAGCTTTTAAAAGCTGTTTGTCTTGCATCTGTCATGAAAACCAAGCGTTTCTAAAAGGAAGGATGGAGAAAGTAAAGTAACGTTTGAGGTAAATTTGAGAAAAGATGGACCAAAATATGAGGCACCTAGACTAAAATAATTAAGGCCCTGGTGAATTTAAGAGTATGGTGTCCTCCATGAGCATAAACACAGTTCAGTAGCTGAATTAAGAAAGGACTATTTGACTGCACCTGTTGGGTTTCAAACTGAATTCAGGCCTTGTTTCAGTATACCAGTTGGAACTGGCAGTTGCTGTAGGGATTAAATTATTTAAAGCCTTCAGCTGGCTAGTGTAGTCAAGCAGTAGCTTATAAAACACTTAATCTGTTTTTTAAAATCTCTTTATATGGTTGCTTTACTTCGTCTGTATAAGTATATATGACCTGCACCTGCTACATTCTGAAACTTCTTTGTAAGATATTTAAGATTATCAAAAATAATGTTCATTAAACATTAACCATTTGCTTTTTTATTAAAACATAATTTTTGTGAGATTGTTTTCAGCAAATGACATGACTCTGTAAAACAAAACTTTCACAGTTTAATTTCTTTTTTATGAGAGCTAGATTTTGCATCTGAATCTGCCCCAGAATATCTGGCTTTCTGGTAGTTAGCTATTGTTTTCCTTCACAAGTTTTGAAAAGAAAACGGGTAATATTCTAAATAAAAATGTTGCTCTCAAAATTATTATTTTTCTTGACATTTCATGTTGGACATTTCATTTCATGGTTAAGAGTGATTGCACAATATTTGAAATTCTGGAGATATTTTCACTGTACGGTTGCAGTATAGGGGTCAACCTGTGCAGCAGAACAATAAAGCAGTTCCAAAATAATTTATATAGTCTTCTTTGTTATAAGATGTTTTGCTTCTTTCTGGAAAGCTAACAGTAAGTAATAATTACATACGGAGTAGATTGAGAAACAATCTGGATAGCTCTGCAACACAGGATTAATTAGGTAAATCCTCTTAGGTTGATTTGCCATTCCTTAGACCTCTAGTTTATTTTTTCATTACTTGCTCCTATTAATTAATGTCTTTTTCCTGACAGAATTGATTATCCTGGATTCAGTTCTGTACCATTGCTTTTTCTGCATCAAAGGCTACGTCTACACGTGCACGCTACATCAAAATAGCTTATTTCGATGAATAACGTCTACACGTCCTCCAGGGCTGGCAACGTCGACGTTCAACTTTGACATTGGGCAGTACCATATCGAAATAGGCGCTGTGAGAGAACGTCTACACGCCAAAGTAGCACACATCGAAATAAGGGTGCCAGGAACAGCTGCAGACAGGGTCACAGGGCAGACTCAACAGCAAGTCGCTCCCTTAAAGGGCCCCTCCCAGACACAGTTGTACTAAACAACACAAGATCCACAGAGCCAACAACTGGTTGCAGACCCTGTGCATGCAGCATGGATCCCCAGCTGCAGCAGCAGCAGCCAGAAGCCCTGGGCTAAGGGCTGCTGCACACGGTGACCATAGAGCCCTGCAGGGGCTGGAGAGAGAGCGTCTCTCAACCACTCAGCTGATGGCCGCCATGGCGGACCCCTCTATTTCGATGTTGCGGGACACGGATCGTCTACACGTGCCCTACTTCGACGTTCAACTTCGAAGTAGGGCACTATTCCCATCCCCTAATGGGGTTAGCAACTTTGACGTCTCGCCGCCTAACATCGATTTCAACTTTGAAATAGCGCCCAACACGTGTAGCCGTGACGGGCGCTATTTCGAAGTTGGCGCTGCTACTTCGAAGTAGCGTGCACGTGTAGACGCGGCCAAAATGAAACACAATAGGTTAAATGTACATCCTCCCAAAGTAAAGAACGATCAGACATCCAAATACAGCCAACTTACATTACTTGCACTCACTATTATTTTTTTTGTCATCTAAAAAGGGAGTTTTAAGGTAAAAGAAGTATTTCTTTTTCTGGATTTTGGGCGTGAATTGAATGCAAAGTAACAATATAAGATAATATATAATCTACTTATGGCATGGGGATTTGGATACCTATGAGCTAACAAAGAAGGGTAAATCACCATACATGGAAATAACATCACTTCCAGAATATACTGTTTATAAAGTACGTATTATATTTTTGGTAACCTTTGTTCATTTTCCCATAATTTCAATTTAAGTGAGATAGTGTATAGGGCATCAGGTAAGGATTTCAGAAAATTATATTTTATTCTCATACCTCTTTGACCTGCTATATGAGTTCTGGCAAATCATTTTATTCCTCTTGTCAGTTTCCTATTGTGAAAATGGTAATCAGAAATTTACCTTTTTTGTAACTGCTTTGAGCTGTGTAGACAAAGAGCAGTGTGTTGGAGTTGAATAGTACTACTGCACTGTACAAGAAGTCCTGTGGCACCTTATAGACTAACAGGTATTTTGGAGCATAAGCTTTCATGGGCAAAGACCCACAGGACGTGTTGTTTTTGAAGATACAGACTAACTCGGTTACCCCTCTGATACTGCATTCTAATAAAATTAGTTTTATGATACATCCACTGCAAAGAGATGAATCCAATTGATCTATTTTAGATTTGTTTAGCTATTACATATCATATACTTTTAAAATTTAAAGTACATGTTTTGAAGTCTCAGTAAAGCCCTCTTCAGTCTTAATTCCTCTTGCCTAAGACTTTGTCTTTTCTGTCACAAGTTTGTCAAAGTGTTCACTGAAGAATGGACTACATGATTTCCTATTTTTCCCTGACTATGATTACTGTTTGTCCAAATTTTCTTGGACATAGCCTCTTTATTAAGCCTTTTTTCTGTGTCCAGGAGGTGGAAGTGGGGAGTTGATTTAAAAAAAAACAAAACAAAACAGGAATTGTCCAGGGTTTATTGCAGAACAAACTGCAGCTCAGAAAGATCCACTTCCCAACTGGTCCCTCCCTACACCTGTAGCAAATTGGTCTATTCTCCTGCAAGCTACATCTACTGAAGCCATCCCACCAAAGACCCAGCTCTCAGCCCCGTGGAGGAGGACCCACAGGGAAGCACTGACTGAGGGCTGTCACTGCATCATGGGCTTGGGCCAGCAGGGCAACCCTGTCACTGTGACAGGGAGTAGCATTTCTCCACTCTCTTCCATTGAGTGCCCCTGCTATAGATACACCCTCCTGCTCACCCTGTCACCCTTCCGCCTCAGCTACTTCTCCACCAGTGGTGTCCTTTTTTGGGAAACCTGAAATATGGTAACCCTACCTTTGTATCTTTTTCACTCTGACACTGTCAGGGATGGAGTGGGGCAGATGCTTCAGTTCCTTGTCTGAACAGTAGAAGTCTGGGGTGAAGAGTCTACGATTTTGTGCCTCTTGTCTGCAAGAGATGACAACTCAGCTGCCATATATGTTCATTTGTAGAGGAGGATGCATAAGCCTCTTCCAGTGGAGAAACAAAGTAGCATTTGTTCCTTACTGCTCTGGGAAGCTCCTGTCAAATCAGTGCTCCACTGAGTGGGGCACTGGGTAACAGAGCATGTAAAACTCGCTTTTCCATCTCTTCCCTGTAGATTGTTGTGTTTGTGTGTGAGACACAGCCCCTCAAAATACAGTGGCAGCTCAGGGAAGAAGCACTTGTGTATGTATGCACTTTCCCCACTCCCTCCTGCCACCTTGTCCTCCTCCGTACCTAGGGGCTGTAAAATATTTATTGTTATTGTTAGCTTTTCTGAACTCACCATTTTGAATTTGTATTATCTACACTTTGGAAACCATAGCATGTTCCGTTCTTATTCAATTTTTAGTGCTGTTTTCCCAAACAGTGGGAAGAGACAAACCATGTCACTTATCTGTCCAGAGACAAGAATGTACATAAACCCAGTGTGCCAGTTACCAGGTGCCATCCAACAGAGACTGCCCATGTCCCCCCATCTGTGCAGTCTCTGTGGTGGTGATCTTGACTCTTGATTTACCTGAGGGTCTATCTTACCTGATCCAAATTCCTCCTGTAACCCTTGATCATCACAGTAGAGTGTCTAGATCCCACAGGGAGCCAAGAGAGACCAGGAAGACATGCTTGATTATCTGTATTCTGGTGTTCATCTTTTCTGATATGTTAACCTTAGAGTTATGTCCATGGTCTGTTAAAAAGAGTTAGGGGGTTGGGCTTCAGGCACTTGAAAACAAACCACTAAACTATGTAAATCATTTTACTTCTGTTGGCCCTTTTCTGTTAATAAGTTCTTCTTTGGTTTATTCTTTAACACTGATTAAGAATTCTTTTATTGCATCCATAGCCGATAGATGCTAACCCAGGGAAACATAACACACTTAACAAAGCAGAGGCCCTTTAAAATATTCCTTTAGCTTTCTCTAGTAATAGTGTGTGAACATGTCAGTTGCCAGGACTCCTGCCTCAAGTTATCAATTTTGAGGCAACTGGCAAATTTGCAATAATGTAGGGAGGAGGGAAAACTGACTTTTCCTATGCATCACCAGGGATAATTTGTGATATTTAGGAAATAAGCAGTGACAAAGTTTTAGTGCTAGGGACTAAATTACATTTAAAGATACTCAAACAATTAAAAATACTAACAGACATTTTTACATTAAAGAATTCATTTAGGCACACCACTTTCTAAACTTCTCACTGAAGTTATAATTACAGCTAGATGAAAATGTTCCAAATTTCTAAAATGTCAGACTTTTTTTTGAGGGAAACTGCAAAATTTTATTTTCCATTCCAATTCTGAATAAGAGGAACCTTTGAAATATTGGACTTTCTGTTCTATGGGAAATTGTAAGTTTTGGCTAGCTCAAGCTATAATCTCCACACAGAGTGCTTCTAATAATTATCAGCTTTCACTCCAATTTGTCCTCTGTGCACCATTGAGGACTAATGTGAAAAACAAGGTTAACTCTGTTAAGCTAAGTCAATTCTGTGTTGAGTTAAACAAAACAACAAAGTAGAAAACTGTCCAAAAGAAGTAAGAACATAAACATAACTTTTGAAGCTTCATAATTCCACAATGGTTTATCCAATTAGCCTGAAAATATATATATAAACAAACAAATTCTATCAGGGAAGAAACAATATGAGATACATTATGGAACTTAGCTTTTTCAGAAAGAAGGGAGAGTCTAAAAATAGACTCATAATGGAAACTAATATATTCAATTCTGGAATCATTCAATGAATATTTAATACTATAATTATATTATAACTACACACAGAATATCTACATTAAAATAACATGACCAAGATTGAAAAAGCAAATGCTCTGAAGTTTGGAAATGCCACTTTGTAGATCTCTATTAGATCAGGACCTTATGCTGAATACATTTTTAAAACGAGACAAATACTTATAATTTGGTACCATCTAAAATTTATGAGACAACAGGAAGTAGTAATACAGGCTGAACCTCTCTAGTTCAGTATCCTGACCCATGCCAAACCAGAGAAATTGCCAAATACCAGGAGGTTAATATTATCTAGCACCATTACCAACAACTGCTTACTGCACTCTTAGAAGACATTTGGGGTAAATTAGAGCTAAGTAACAGCACAGAACACTGAGACTCTGCATTGATGGTTGTAAACAATCCATGGGAAATTTGGCCGCGCACTTGGTAAGTCAGCAGCCTAATTAAAATCACGCCAGAGACCACGGATGTTGCTGGACCAGAGAGTGCCAGATTCAAGAGGTTAAATGTCTGTTAATTCATTAACAACATTAATGTGTCTGCTTCCAAGTACCCTGACACTGATAAAATTATTTTCAAAGTACCAGGAGCATAACTAAAAAGTACACATTTGTAAGCATTAGGTAAGTATCCATTTTCCACTATATTTTAATCAAAACATAGTATTTTGAAGTCATCAGAGGGGTAGCTGTGTTAGTCTGTATCTGCAAAGACAAGAAGTCCTGTGGCACCTGATAGACTAACAGATTTTTTGGAGTATAAGCTGATGAAGTGGGTCTTTGCCCACAAAAGCTTATGCTCCCAAAAAATCTGTTAGTCTATAAGGTGCCACAGGACTTATCATTTATTTTAAAGTTATAATTCAAGTACGAAGGTATTAAAGTAGCTACTGTTAAACATCGACCAGAGGTCTTCAACATCATCCCTCAGTAATACGATATTCTAATTTTAAAACCTGTTAATTAGCAACCTTTCACACAGCATGTAATAGATACAACTATTTCATAAAAGATGGATGAGAAGAGACATCCCCTACTGTGAAGTAGTTATTAGTTCCTAGTACGCTAGGGCTACATCTACACTACAGTGATCTGTCAACAGAAATTACTGTCAGAAGAGATTTCCGGACAAAAGTTCTGTTGACAGAGCGCATCTACACATAAAAGTGTCTTGCTCTGTCGACAAAAAGTGCCCAGGCTCCTTGGCCACTTTCTCAACAGAATGGGCCCAGTGACTCAGAAGACAGGCTTGCATGGACAGCAGGCCCTTCCTTGAGCCCTGTCCTGGTGGACTCTTAAAGGGGCCCCCTGACCCACATTCCCTGAGGCTTGCTTAGCTCATGGAAGGACAGCAAAGCTAGTGCAGGGCTTCCACACTTGCTTAGAGAGAGTTACGTTTGTCCAGTGAGCAATGTGGCTAGAGCAGTCCCCGGGCTTGTGCTGGCTGCACACGCAGGTGCTGCAGCTTCTGCTGGACCTCATCCTTGCCCTCCTCTTCCTCCAGATGGGCAAGGCCAACACCACCAATGAGGAGTACACTCTCACTGCCACAGGGCACTGCCAGTGCCCACCCCCTTGAGTGAGCGGCTGGGTCTGGAGATACCCCATCAGTTCTGACTCATGGGACTGGCTGGTTGTGGGCCAGTGGGAGAACCAGCAGTGGCTCCAGAACTTCCGAGCAAGGAAGGAGACCTTCCTGGATCTGTGTGCCTGGCTTGCCCCTGTCCTCCACAGACAGGACACCCACTTGTGGCCCACCAGCCACACAGAGAAGGGGGTTGCCATCACCCTATTGAAGCTCACCACCCCAGGCAGCTACCACTCCATGGGTAACCAGTTTGGCATGGGCAGGTCCACTGCTGGGGCCATCCTCATACAGGTAAGGCACTCCTAGGCTGTGGACCCACACGGAGCGGGTGGGGGTGTCCCACTTGAAGGGAACGTGTGGCCTGTGGGAATGGCAGTGGGCCAGCACCCATGCCCTGAGACTGCGTGGATGGACCAGGTAGAACATGCCACCTTGAGCACATGTGCACGTGCTGGGCCTGCAGGGTGGAATCCCACCCAAGAAGGCCCTGTGGGGCTTGTGGCATGCCCTGCTTGTGCCCACCTCCCCCCATTCCCTGGGGTGTTTTACCCAGGATACTCACCAGAGGGTTCCTCAAAAAGTTCCAGGGAGACCCTAGAGGTGCGCTGGCTGGAGAAAGGGCCCAACTCCAAGGTGATCACAAGGTTCCCCTCGATGCTTGCAGAAGTGATGTCACCTTTGGTCTCCAGCTTGGCCTGTGTCATGGGCTGCTGCTCCTGTGTGTGGGCTCCAGCTCTGTGGGGGGAGGGTCTTCCTCATCCCTGTTGCAGGAGGGGAAGTGTCCTTTGAGCTTAGGAGCTCATGCAGTTCTGCATAATACAAACAGCTTGCCCATCCTGCACTAGACTTATGTGTGGGATCCCAGGCTTGAATATAGCCCTGGTCCAGCTCCTTTATTTTTGCCCTGATCGGTTCCATGGTCTGATCAGGGTGGTCTTATGCTGTCAGGGTCGTGGCAACCCAGAGAGTTCTACCTTTTGGCAGCTGGGTCATGCAGATGACCTCTTGGAACCAAAGGCTCAGCAGGTCCCGACTGTCGGACTCTGTCCATGAGGAGGCCTGCCTCTTTGTGCCCCGGGGTGGTTCCTAGTTGTCTTCTCCCCGTTCTGAGGAATTGTGGGATGGTTGCAATGCAGCCGTGGTGCTCGTGTGGCCTCAGGCAGTGATTGGGAAGCAAGCAGCAGAGAGTGTGGTGCCTCTGCTGCTTGCACGCTGCCTGCTTCCTGCTAAGGGTTTTTGAGACTACCTGTACCTTTAAGACTGCCCAGAGGCACAGGGCATAGAGCTGTGATTGCAGTGGACAGGGTGTCTCCTGGCTCCAGCTGGCTGGTGCCACAGTGGATCATTCTGTCAACAACAGTCGTGTTGTCCCTTTCCCACCCTCCAGCAACTACACCACAGTTTTGGTGACAAAATCTTTCGACAGAGGCGTACTGCCTTGTGGGAGAGAGACATAACTCTTTCAGGAGAAGGGCTGCATTCTGTCCACAGTACGTTGGCTGAACACGTTTTAGGTGTAGACGCTCCAGGGGATTTGTTGACAAAACGTTTGTTTTGTTGGAAAAACCTTATAGCGTAAACGTAGCTTACATGAATTTTCTCTGCGGGCAGTAAATACTATTGAATACTCAGAATAACAATTGATAAGATCGCTAAGTGTGAGTTATTATTGACAAAGGGCAGGCTTGTGTATTTTAAAAGAAAAATCTTTCTCTAAACTCTCAAGTCAGTAATTGTCATTATGCCAATTTAGAGAGAGCTTCATGTTTTTGTGACCTCTAAAGGTGAATGGAAACACTGAGAGGGTAGCATATTAAATGTTGCTGGGCTCCCAAACAGGTAGTTGTAGTTGCAATTTCAGGAAAACTGTATGTTTAAATTATTTTTCTTATTTCTTCTGTAAGAATTGCTGCCTAATGGGTGCCAGCTTAATACTTCTGCCAACATCTGAACATGTCTGGTTCTGCTGATGTTAACAGTCACAATCAGGACTTGAAAAATCCACCTGTCCACTTGTAGGTGTAGAGTGGCTGTCAGGGCCATCACTTTGTCCATTGATTAGTAAGTTTAGTCCTCAGGGTTCTGGGTGTCTGGTATCTTTTTTCAGACATTTATCTTTGATCAGTGTTGGAATGGAAAGTCTGTTTATGGAGAAAAAGAGGCAGCACAAGGTGAAATTCTGGCCCCGGGGAAGTCAATAGTAAAAATGTTGATTGATGTCAGTATAACCAAGATTTCACTCCTAGTATTTTATGCAGTTTTTATTTCTTCTTTTAAGGGAGCAAAAATTGTAGGAATCCATAATACTAAATAACCTTGGAGTAGGCAAATAAGCTACCTTCTGGCTGTAAGGACTTGAGACAGTTAGGGTGCTAATATGCTGATATCACAACTATACATTGGGCTGACCAGTGCTGTCTCATTGATTCTTTGTATTCATTCACCTGCATTTCTGTATTCATCTCATGTCTTTTACTTAAATTGTAAGTTCTTTGGGGCCAGAGACCATCTGTTTGTACAACACCAGAGAGTTCTTGTCCCTGACTGTGATTTCTCAGTGCTATGCTTATACAAATAAAAATAATAAATGTACAGTTAATATTGCCAGGTTGTTGATATAGTAAACAACTATCTACTAGCTCCCCTTTGTAGACAGAGGATAATGTCTCATCTGAGACTCAAGAAGATAGGCTCGTAGAAAAGTAGGTCTTGGAGGGAATTTGAGAGGTCATCTTATTCAGACCCCCCAGCTGAGGTAAGTCCAATTCTATTTAGGTCCTCCATAAAATGTGTTTTCTAACTTGTTCTGAAAAGCCTTCAGTGATGGCTATTCCCAATATGCAACCTACATTGGCCTTGCTTCCAAATTAAGCCCATTATTACTAGTCCTACCATCAGTGAACATGGAGAATAATTGATCACTGTCCTCTTTGTTAAAGCCCTCAGCATATTTTAAGACTACTACCAGTCCCTGCAGTGTCAGGACTTAACATGTCCAGTCACGGGTCATGTTTTCCAAATCTTTTATAATTTTTGTTGCTCTCTGGATTCTCCAAATTGTCTACTTCTTTCTTTGTCCACTTTTGTTCCCCAGAATTTGACAAAGTATTCCACCTGAGGCCTGTGATATCTTACACAGAACACTCCAGTTAAAACACCCTAGAATGTTAGACTTGTTTTTCAAACACATCGTCTTGTTGACACTTTTCATTTTGTGATCCACTCTAACCTTCAGATACTTTTCCACCTAGCCATTCATCACTGTTACACATTTGATTTTATTCTTCCTGAGTGTAGTACTTTGCATGTCTATTTACTGAATTTCACCATCTTGATTTAATGCAATACTCCATTTGTCAGTGTTGTTCTGAATTCTAATCTTGTCTTCCAAAGCGTGTACAACCCTGCCCATCTTGGTGTTATCTGAAGATTTTTAAGTATGTTCTTCATGCCATTAACCAAGTCATTAATGAAGATATTGAATACTACCAGACCCAGAAGAAACCTTTGTGAGATCTCACTCACAAGCTACATTCCCCCAGTTTAAAAGAAAACCATTGATAATTGCTCTGAGTATCTACCAGTTATCTGAACCAGTTTTTCACACACCCACACACCTTATAGTTATTTCATCTAGGCCACATTTTCCTAGTTTGCTTATGGAGTGTTATGTAGGATTTTGTGAAAAGCCTCACTAAAATCAAGATATAAATTATGCCTGAACCTGGCTCAAACCACATTACTGTTAATACACTGACTTATTCGCAAATCTCCTATATTTAATATTAAACAACATTGTTAAAGATAACAGTAATCCTTGTTGCAGCATTAAAAACTAGCATGGAGAAAGATGTCTAGAGTGATGGGAGGGAGTATATAGGAAATATAAAGAGAAGAAGAGAAATGGCAAATAAGAAAAGGGATTTCCTATTTTAAATGTTCACAGTTCTCTACAATATGTAGAACTATGTGTGCATGTCTCATGGTTGTTGCCATAGAAACTGCTGAAAACTGATCCATTGCATCAATGTGGAACATCTGTAGTATAGGGAAACCTTCAGTACTTTCAGATTCAAATCTCTCCTTGGGGCCAATATTCGGGTGATATTACAAATTGAAACACGCTCATGCAGCACTCGTTCTGGCAACATCCCTCGTCCGACAGGGCAAAGGATGTTGCTGGACCAAAGAGCACGTGCAGAACCCAAGCCAGGAGAACCCGGCAGCCTCCCATCTGACAACCATCTGGGGCATGGAGCCCCACTGATAGCACCAGATGAGGGGACCCCTGCTGAACCGTGGAGTGGGGGAGCCTGGCAGCACTGTGGGGGAACATTGCAGGAGTAACAGGCAGCCAGCCTGATCTCCTCTCATCCTTCAAATCCCCTCATTCGAGATCTCTCAAATCCACGGTGCCGGACAAGGGAGGTATACCCAGTACCACTTGATAAATTCAGTAAAGCCCCTTTGCCAGATTCCTGCCTTTTAAAAAACGTGTTTGTATTAATTTTAATATATTAATGGAACATAAAAACCAAACAAACAAACTCAATACTAAAATCTTATGTACAAGTATAATAATGTTTTAATGCAATTCCAAGCAGATGATTCAATGTTTCTTTAAATGTGTAAGAAGCAAAAGACTGGAAAGTCCACAGCAGTTGTGTAAATAATATATTTTTTTATTGCTCAAATGCACGTGCAGGAAAGACCAAAGGATTTGAAGCTGTTCTCTGAAACTACTCCTTTGAGCTACTTAAGCCATTCCAATGTATTGCACATAAATGGTTGTTCACATAGTATGCCTTTATTTGATCTCCTCTATCTTGATATCATACATAACCTTTTCCATTTGACAAGAGGCATATTTTGAAGAAACATCCAGTGTGTAAAATGCTATTTTATGAAACATGGTATACAGGTTGTTGTGAAGGATATAGTGCACTACATGTGCAGTAACAACAACAAGTCCTGTGGCACCTTAAAGACTAACATATATTTTGGAGTATATGCTTTCATGGGGAAAAGCCTGATTCATCAGATGCAGCAGGACTTCTTGTGGTTTTTGAAGATGCAGACTAACACAGCTACCTCTCTGATATATATGCAGGGTTTAACATTTGTGAAACTGTACTGAATACCAAACCAGCTTAATAGTCCATGTCTTTGAATCTTGTTCATGTATTTTTGTTACTGATTTATTATCCGGTTTAGAGGGAAATCTGTTAAACTGACAGTGCATGTTTGTTAGTTAAGGTGGTAAATGACAAATCAGTTACATTTACTGAGTTGTAGTTCATGTCTCCCCTCTTAGTCCATGTCTCCCCTCTTAGTCCAAGAGAGCTACATTATTTTTGTAATAGTTTACATTGTTGTATTGTTATGGAACCAATTCCTTTTGAGGAGAAAACTGTAATCGGTCTGATGTCTAAGCATAAATATTTGAAGGTCAGTTTGACAATGTTTGTGAATTTAAATAGTATTGTTGAAAGAATCCTATTTTTTCATTTGTTAGCTAAACCAGAATGCTATATCCCATAGAAATTAAAGGTGCTTTTATGGGGCTGTTCTTGCATCTTTTTCGTCTGATATTAATTGCCAGTTGTTTCCCATTTCCTCTCAATAGAAGAAGCAATAGGGCTATTTGACTGTTATTGTGGAGTTTTGAGAAAGATCATCAAAGTTGTTGCATGTAAAATATAAATAAAATCCCATTATAACATAGTATTAACTGTTATATTCACTGTATCCATGTTAGATAATAGGCAGTTCTGAACCATTCTTTTCCTCACGTTGTGATTTACAGTATTCTCATTCATAAAACTGCACATTGAGACATATAACTAAATATATATTTATGAGTACAAATTTGCAATTTTCTTTTTCACTGATGTTTTGTTATCTTGCTTTAGAGTCAAACACTATATAATGTACATATGGTGTGGCACACACTCTGTAAATGTTAGGGAGCATTAAGTTGAAATATAAAAAACAAAAGCACCCAACCCTATTTCCTGACTTTGCCCTCAAAATTTAGATTCTGGTATATAGATAAAACATTGCTTTCACAGAGGCCACTAAATGATGTTATGATCTTCTAATACACTTTTAAAAATTGTTTAGTCCAGAAAGTGTTTCTGTAAAAATCTATGTAAAAAAAATCAACTAAGCATGTCACTATTAACCAGACTTAAAAAAAATACCGCTTCAAACTACTTCAAAAATACTACTTCTAATACTACTAATTCTTCCCCAAGAGTAGAGAAATCCTTCTAAATGATATAAACCTAAAATGTTAGGGGAAAAGTCACTTAACCAAGGAAGAAATGTAATCCTAGCTCCCCTCCACTGTTTACAGGGATATTGCATAGAAATTAAAGAATTCTGTGAATTGTAATAACAATCTGGTGCTATTGTTTTTGTGATGTGATACTTTCTGCCAAATATCTCATTACTAAGAGTGGACATGGTATATTTCACTCTGACAAAACAATTCATTAAACTGCTGTTAAACATGTTTCCCCTTGGAATGGAATCAGACTTGTGTTAGCTTGGAATATGACAATTATTAACAAATCATGAAGACAAGCCCATTCTGTGAATCTTGTCTGGTTTCTTGGAACATATTGGAAAAAATGTATTTTAAAAAATATTTGTAACTCAGAGTAATTTAGAAGAAAATATGCTCTTTACTATAAATAAAAACGTTTTTCTTGTAAGCACTGCAAGTCAGTTTCCTGGCTTCTTAACTTGTATGATGAAATCTGTCTTGTTTGGCTTCTGCCAAGAGGACAGTCTATAGAATTGTAATGGGAAGCCCTAATAGTTTTCTTTAATATTCCATTAATGACATATCATTGGTGAAAAAGGACTTTCAGGTAGCTTTTACACAGTGTTTCAAAATTATAAGACACGAAATACCATAGTAACATATTTTGCCACTAGAAAGGAGTTCAGCATCTGGGGACCATCAAGTATGTGAGAAAACTTGGTGTAAGTAGTCTCAAACAGGGCTGCTGCACAGGAAGGGCCTGTGTCAATACAGCAACATTTACTATCAGGGCCCTAACATATTGTATCGGTGGGTTTTTGGGGTCTTTGTGTGTGTGTATGTGAATGATATTGAACTTTCATAACCATGCAATAGCACCAGATCCTCAGCTAGTCTCAGTACAAACATTAGGAAGGAAAGGGACATGAGAGCTTGCTTTCTCAGTCTGTTGGGAGGCTTGGATTTTGTTCAGCCCCTGGCAGAAATTAATCAAACTCAGAAGTAACTTGTCCCAGGAGCAAAGGCCTTCTATCACTGTAACACAGCATACATGGTCTGGCTGTTGGGAAGGGTGAGAACAGATGATCTGGAACTTGTTAAACTGTCTTTATACCACACAGAGATTCACCTCCATAAGGAGAATATTTCAACTGACCTGTGACAGGGCATCTTCGTCTCACTGGGCTCTCAGGGGTTAATAGAGGCCTAGGGTGGCAGTGCAGGAAGCAGCCAGCCAGGGCTGGTCAGGCCCATATGAGAAGAGATGCAGTACAGAGCAGCTGGAGCATCACAAAAAGACAGTCCTGTAACACCTTAAAGTTGCACCATTTTATTTATTAGTGAATTACCTTTCATGGGTAAGACCTACTTCACTGGATTCCCTTGAGATTGAGCCTTGTAGCCAGAGGACAGCAAGCACCTGAGAACGGGCAGTGCTACAGGCAGAGACTCGTAGAGCTAAAGGCAGTTCCTAATGGGCGACAGGGAACTACAGGCTGAAACAAGGATAAAGAGGGTGCTGAGGGCTGTGGAGTAATGGCCCAGGGAGATCTATAGAGAAGTTGGTGGGGACCCAGCAAGTGGTGGTCTTCTCTTGCTCCAACTTTCCACTGAGGAATTGGCTGGACTGAGATTCTGTAGTACTGTCCCCCTGGAAAATGGGGCACAGGGACATGGTGTGTGGCACAGACAGAGGGGTTGCATTGGGAAGAAGATGCTGCAGTCCTGGGAGTGACATGGGTCATTGGACCAGAAGTGATGGTAATACACCACCAGAAGGGGGATCACAGGCATATAGAGCTAATCCCCAGAATGGTCAACAAGAGACTCTGCAATGATAAATCATACCCTGTACCATGCTCCTTAAAGATCTGCTTCCTAACCTATATGTGCAAAGGCAGTTAACAGTTTGGCATGACCCAAACAAGTCATAAAATGGATCAGGCCCTATCATATTAAAAACAGGGGCACCAACATGGAAAACTTTGAGGTGCAGTGAAATCCAAATAGTAAGAAACAACACATGAGAATGAAAGGGGTATGATGATAAAGTAAAAAGGTCAGAATAAAAGAGAAAGGAACAAAGGAATGTTAGACTAGATGCTATTTCCTATTCCTAAAATGTTTTGAGATTGGAAAATATCCATTTCCCCATTTCCAAATCTATTAAAGACATGTTACAGATTTCAGTTTGGAATGTATTTATTTAACACCATTTTACTTTCCAAAATAAATTTGCATGCCCTATCTGCCTGGAACCCTCACTATTCTATTGTTTATTCTAGTGCTGTAATTTGCTTTTATTGTAAAACCAGATACCAAGGGGCACTGAAGAGTGACTCAGAGCTACTGAAGATTAAGTGGCTTACATCTGTGTTTTGCTACAAGACAGATGGGGTCACAAGATCTGCCCAAAGTAGGACTCTTGCATGGTAAAGCACTGTTTGTTCAGGAACTGATTCCCTTTTACTTCAGGTCTAAGAGCCTAATCTTTGAAGTTATTATTCACATGAGTAGTGTCACTGAAAACTGCTAAAGTGAGTATCATTTTACAAGATCAGGCTCTAATTGAAAAATCTGACTGGTACAGCAGCTACTTTAGTGACAGTCACATTCAGGAACAATACATTTAGAAAAGTGAGGTCAGTTGGAAAAGTTGTAGTGTTCACCTGTCTCCTGGTTTGGATCATGCTATGGATCAGTAACTAAAAACAGAATGTGATTAATGAACAATAAAAAAAAAGGTCAGTAATATTACTGAAGAGTGTTCCCATTTATAGTTATATTTTATGTAATGTGCAGAAAACATTTCCAGATTGCATTAATTACAATTATTTCTATAACAAAGAGCAAAAGCAACAGTAATATTATAATGAAATTTTATTTAAACATTGTTTTCTTTCATGATCAGGAAAAAAAGTCAAATACTTTTCTAGTTTTGCTTTTTTGAGGTAAAAATATTTTCATCCAACTTTGTAATATTTTCTCAGAGTTGATTTGCTAATTATTTCTACCAACAAACTCCTTACTTGTTAGTGTGTGAAACAAAGTTCCATATTTCATACCAGTAAGTAAATAGCTGTGTGTTCTCGAAGTGGCAGTAGGTCTATACAAACTGAGTTCTAATCCTGGTTCTCTCACCTCGCCTGGGCTTGTTTTTCTGTTCTGTGTCTCAATTTCTCCATATACAAATCTATGCCTATATACGTAGGCATAATTCATGTTTATCTAAATCACAGGTTTGTAATAAGATTGTACAGTACTCTAAAGTTGCAAAATACTGTACAAGTACTGAGTAGTAGTAGGTAAACATGCTCTTATCTGAGGTATTTTCTAACTTTTTTTTTTTGCTTTAAATTTTCAATAGTCTTGAGTTAGCTGAATACTCATGAGAGGTATGAATTTATCTTTTCTGTATTTTTTCTTATACAGAAATAACCATGTTGGGTTTCTCAAATGGTCCCACCCATAAGCCTCAATTCTGATTTGAAGGCACCACCTGTCAGGGTAACTGTAGTTCAGTCTCCATTACCTTTGTCCTTATTCCCTTTGCTTTAACTAGCATCAACTGTGATGGCCTTACTGTAATGTGAACAAAGCAGGAAATAGATTATTTCTGTTTAAAATATGTGAGTGTTTGATACTTTATTGTAGCTGTGTTGGTCCCAGGATATTAGAGAGATAAGGTAGGTGAGGTAATATGTTTTATTGGATCAACGTCTGTTGGTGAAAGACAGTGTGTTTGTCACCCCCATTTATTTTTTTACTATAATTTTGTCTTTGTCATTTTGCAAAATAAAAATAATAGGAATGGTATTAATTAGAAGTTGTTCTCTCTGCAACTTATGGTCGTCATTACCATAGTATCTGAATGCCTCACAGAAATTTAAAAGGTTCGCTTCACTACACCAGTGTAAAATAGGTAAATGTTACTTCCATGAAAAGTTGTTCAACAGATGTACATTAAAGGTCCATCTGGCACAAGGCTTACTGACCTCAAAGGGCTCTGGATCATAAAAACATAGATATAAAGATACTACAAAAGAGCTTTAAACAAAAAGTTTACAGCAACAAATTACAAAATTAGATAATCAGCTTATAGTTGGTCAAGTCAAAGCATTTAAGATTCTCTAAATAATTTTTTGTCCCTTTGAGTGACTTACAGTTTTCAACAGCCCCAATCTATGGCTATGTCTAGATTGTAGGCCTCTGTCGAGAACCCAGAGTTCTGACACACATCTGCTGCTCTGAGAGCCTTCTGCTGACAAACCAGTCATCCTCGTTCCACAAGAAAGAATGGATGTGTCAGCAGAGGGGTTTTTCCTGACATTTGGTCCCACGCCGACAGGCTAAATGTTGGGAAAGCCTCTCCCAACAGAAATGTCGTCAGGTGATGTGCAAATGCATTGCACAATTTGCATATCAATTTGCAAATTGTGCAATGCATTTACACATCTTTTGCCAATAGATCTGTTCAATCTAGACATAGCCTCTGTCTGCATAAATCATATAAAATCAGTTTTAATATACAGTAATAAACAAATCATGCAAAGTCACTACTCACTGCTCTGACATCAACATAAGATAGAGATCCACAGAAATAACATTTCTATGATATTCCCATGTGAAATAACTTGTAACATTTGGCAAAGTGCCAATCAACTGTTTGAAATGGAGATGTTCCTATGGGCATTTTCAACAACTGTAGTTCTCAACTCTTAAAAGAATATGGATACAGTATTGAAAAGGTAAATGTCTACAAAATCAGCATCTGAGGAAGTTATTTTTGGTAAGGATTTTTTTTGTGAAACACAAAAGAAATCCTTGATATCAATACTTAACACTTCATTCAAGTCCCTCTCATTTTCTGCATGCTTTATATTGCCTTAGAAACATTAGAGATTACAATTGTGTTGTGTTTCCATAATGCTGTTCTTGAAAACAAGAAAACATCAGTAATTCCTAGGGTATTTTACTTTCCACTGGATAAAGGCCGCTACCCTATGTGATCTTCAAGGCTATTTTCTGGTGTACTGTTTATTTACCAACCTTCCTAGCAAGCAATAGGCACAAATACAATTATTCACTCCCACTCAATTAAGAAAGAGCTCACGAAAAAGAGATGAGATAATAAGCAGTTGACCCAAGGCAGATTGAGTTTTGTCTGAGTGAGAGAGCAAGATGATTTCTTTTAGATTTCTTTTGAGTTTGAATTTCAGAAATATGAAATCTGTTAGTCAAAACTGGTTAAAAATGTTGGCCCTGAACCTGCAGCCTTAGCTAATGCAATAGTCTGATCAGGAAAAACCTGTAGGTTTGAGACCAACTGTATGTGAAACAGCACAAATACTTTGGAAGATAGTTTGCTGTAGGAAATAACTTTGGGAATACCATGTACTGCATGCTGGACAGCATACAAATAATTGCTGTCTGTGCCTGTCCAAAGTGCACAATACTGGTAAGCTTTTTTAAACATTACAGAAGTCAAGGTGGAAGTTTGAGGAGAGGCTCAGGGCACGGAGCTGAAGATGTGGGGGTGGGGAAAAGGAGTTAGGGCAGACATGGAGGTGGTGGTTGTCTTCCCCACTGTGTCTATTTTGAAATAAGCACCATTCCCTGCTTCAACAGCACCTATTTTGACATAGCTATTTTGAAATATGTGCTATGCCTTGTAAAATGAGGGTTACCAATTTTAAAATAACTCAACTGCTGTTTTGAATTTATGTCAAAATAGAAGTTGTGTTTTGGCTAAGATAGTTATTTTGAAATCAAAGCTGTTAGTTACTTTGAAATAACTACGTTGTGTAAACCTGCCCTAAGGTGCTACAGGATTGCTTGGTTTTTGTGAAGCTACAGACTAACATGGCTACCCTCTGAGTTTGTTTAATTATATTAAGGCATCTACCATAACTCTAAACACCTATCAAAATTCTGAAAGCACCAGAAAATAATATCCTAGACACAAAATACTTCAGCCCATGTAACCACACAATAAGCCATTATAACAACTAAAATCCCACCATAAATAAACCCTGTAACAATCACTCCAAGTCTCTCAACCTACTTTTCATAGGGAAACCCAGGATAGACAAGCCTTGAGATGAATGGTGAGCATGATGCTTCAGCTTCCTTATAATGCACAAGAGAACTCTTAGGAGCAGTGTGTTTTGAATTTATGTTCAACTGTTCCAAAGCTATTTGCACAGGACAGAAGGAGGCCTTTATTCATAACACAGCACGTACTTTGCACAATAAGGGACTCTAAAGACAGAGGCACTATGTTTTAAAAATACAGATGAAGGAGGTTTCAGAAAAACATGACAGATTACTTGCTCAAGATTATACTGTTGCAGTTTGATTGGAAATCTGGTATGATCTACTTAACAAAATCTCGAATCACATAAGGACAAGACTGAAAAACAATTCAGATGCACATTGGAATCTTTCCATTATTTAGCCAAAATTATCCAAAATTCAAAGGTAAACCCAGAGTTCCTTCCTTTTCTTCCAGTATTTAAAATTGAAACTTCAGATATTCACTACTAATCTATTTCTGTAGGAGGCTGTCAGAGATTGTGACATCAAAATGATGGAAAACTGAGGTAAATAAATAAGTGAACTCAGAGTTGAATTCAGAATATTGTAAATTTTTAAAAGGTCTGTATTCAGCCAATTCAGTCCGTACATTTTTACTAGGTTGGGTGCTTAAAAATAAGTAAATTAGTCAAAATGTCAGTATTTATGGACAGATTCAAAAGCCTGTGAGACCCTGACTTTATATTCTTGTGGGTTTTTTTATTTCCAGGTTACAAGCACTTCATTTTCAATGAATAAACAAGCATGAGTGTGTTGTAAATAAAATGGAGGTGTTGAGAAAAGTACAGTGCCTTATATTCATGTTTGCATAGACCGATTACATTTATAGATTCTAGGTTACCTTAAATCAAAAAACGAAGCATAAGCATGGAAGACTCAGTTACTCACTCTAGTCTAGGAGTTGCTTTGGGGTGGACTATTATTAGAAGGAACAAGTGGGTCCTTCTTACTGCCTATTTGGTTTTAGGAGTAAGGGGCTTTTGAAGACTGGGGGGGGTCCTTTCGAAAGGCCCCTGTCTACACGGGCAGTGCGCGATTTGAAAGTGGCACTTCTGAATCACTGTGGTGATTATGCTAATGAGGCACTGCATATTCGTTGCATCATCTCATTAACATATCCCAAAGTGTCTCATTAGCATCCCCCTTTCAAAAGTTGGGGGTGCTAGTGTAGAAATAGCCTAAGGACCCTGGAGAGGGAACAGAAGTGGCTGCCCCCTGCTTGGATCCTTTGTTTGATATGTCATGGTGGGAGAGAGGGTGAACTGGAGAAGTGGTCTGTCCACTCTGCCCTTTGTACTCTTGGTTGCAGTTTGAGAAGAAAGGTGTAGGTGCAGACTAAGAGGGTCTTACTAGCTGTGTCTAACAGTCACAGGAGCATGCAGCATATGCACCAGTAGAATATAGACAGCGATTGCACATTTCAGAACTTCAGATACGACAACATAAATAACTTCTTCCACTGGCCGTCAGCAATCTGTTTAACTAGGAAGGGATAGAATAGTACAGCCAGAAGATTCCAAGGCAGTTGGCGATTAGCAGTGTACCCTACGCTGCTGAGAGCTGCTTTCTCGAGGAAACTTCTGGCAGAATATGAAGACTAAGTGCTTAGACAGCAGCAGTGCTGGTTCAAACAAATCAGGAACTCCCTTCTATGCTACTGGCTTCTTTTTCCTGTCTGAGCTGTAAGTTGCAAGAATCTCTCTTCTTATCACCACCTGCACTGCCATCCTTTCTAGTTGTCCTGCCTTGAGGTGCTGGCCATTAGATACTGTAGTGATGCTTCCTGCTTTGACCATAAGTATCATTTTGATGGAAATGAAATTACAACAAAAAACGTTTCCCCCGATAAAATCAGTTGGTTCCTCCCTCTCCTCACCTCTGTTTTTGTGAACCACAGAAGTGGGAACAGTGCTCTAGTTAGGACAGCAGTAAGGGAAAGCCATTGAGGTTTGTCAGTGCCTCCCCTGAAGAGTTCACTGGCACCACAAAGCTATCCTCCATCCCACAGCAGTCTAGGCAGGAACAGGAGAGATTACACTAGCATTTCAGCCTGGCCTGCGTGGCCTATTCAAAAGAGTGCCATACTGGAACCAGGAGACTGGGACACTAATCCTGGCTCTACCAGTGGCCTGACATACAATTTCAGGCAATAGAGAGATAGCTGTGTTAGTCTATATTCTATCAAAACAAAAAAGCAGTGCGGTGGCACTTTAAAGACTAACAAAATTATTTGGTTAGTCTTTAAAATGCTACTGAAACTGCTTTTTTTTTTTTTTAATTTCAGGCAAGTTATTTCACTTTTTCGTGCCTCAGTTTCCTCTGTTGTAACATAAAGCCCGTGCCACTTACTCGGCTCGCTTTGGGAATGGGTTTCAACAGCTCCAGCTAGAAGCTGCTCTAGGCGTTACCGGGCTAGGGGAAGGCTAAACAGAGGAGTCTGACTTTCCACAACCATGTAGGAAAAGGGAGGGAACTCGCGGCTGCACAGGCAGAACGGAGCCTTTGGGGCTCCTGAACTGAAGAAAGAGGCGACACTCAGCCATAGGGAGGGCAGGGGGGCCAAGGCGGCATCCCGGGGCTCCGCCGAGGAGCCTGGCAGAAGGAAGCAGGCGGGGAGGCTGGTTCCCTAACGGGCTGAGTGGGGCGCGGGGCCGGGCCTCTGGGCAACAACAGCAGCAGCAGCAGCAGCAGCGCGGCAGGCAGGGTCCGGGCGGTGGCGCTGCGGCGGAGGCCTAGAGCTCGCGAGCTCGCCCAGTCTCCGCTAGGGAGGGCCCTGAAGCTGAGAGCCGAGCCACGTCCAGGCGGGCCTGAGGTGCAGCCAGTCCCGCGGGCCCCCGCCGCGTTCACCATGGGCACCAGCCCCTAAGCCGCTGCCGGAGAGAGGAGGAGGCCGGGAGAAAGCCGGGTCCCTCACCGGAAAGATGAGGCGGAGACCCAGGGAGCTGAGCAGGCTGAGCTGGGGCTCTTTCCTCGCAGCCGTCAGGACAAGATGGCAGCGGCGAGAAGCTAAGCCCGGCCTGGGAGGCGCCTCCCCGTGACTCACCCGGACATGCCCAGGGTGGCGGCGGCTCGGACACTCGCGCTGCCCGACCTATGAAGGTGAGGGGGGACCCGGCTTCCTCCTCGTCTCTGCCTGGGGTCGCAGCGCCCGCGCCCCAGAGTGCCCCGCTGGGCGTGGGGCCGTGGCAGTGGGGAGTGCGGGCGGGAGAGCGCTCCGGTGCGTCTTGCCCGGTCTCTGGGTAGAGGCGGCCGCGCTGATGCCGGAGGCGCCTCCTGCCGGGGAGCAGGCAAGTTGGGGTGCTGGGAGAGGGGGAGCCGTTGGAGCTACTAAACTTTGGGTCACGAGTTGAGCCCCCCCCGCACCCCCCCAGCGCGCTGTAGGCGATTGTTTTTTTCAGCCGCTGGGGCGGGGGGCAGGCAGTGCCCCACCTCGTACACGCACTGCGCAGCTCCGCGCCTGGCTCGCTCGCCCGGCACTAAAAGTTTGCTCGGGGAGGCGACCCCCCCGCGAAGGAGCTAGTGGTAAACGGGCAGTCTGATCCCACACCGACGAGAGTCCCTTGTTTTCCCGTTCCCCGGCCATGGGCCCTTCCCTCGCTTGCCTCCAGAAGTTTTCCCATTCTCCAGCGCACTCCCCAGTGTTCCCCTCGGATGGGCTTGTTCGACGTGTGTAAAACTAACCCCAGGCTGTGTGTGTGATTGTTGTTGTGATCGAGGAAATGTGATACTACTGCTCCCACCGTTTGCAACTTGTTAGGCCAGCAGGAAGGCGGGGCTGCCGAGCCTCTCTTATTACAGCGGTTATTGCTTCCCTGTGGGACGCAGAGGTACAGTAATTTGCAAATGCAGTTTGGGAAGGAGTCCGTCTGTTTCCATTTGAGAACGGAAAAATAATAGCTTAAAATGGTACGTGGGACTGGTGACAATTCAGCGGAACTCCTTGGGAACTTACGTTGCTGCGGTTTCTTCCCTCCTCTTCTCGCCTGACCATGGTTTAGTAATAAGTGTTAGTTTAGTCCTTGTACGGTATTCTCTGTGTGAAATGTTGCCGTTGTTCCTAGGTGACGATGTATTCATTCTGTCTATTACCAGGAGCTCTTTTAGAGCATGTTGTTTTGTTGTTGTGTTGGCTTTTTTAACAGTTCTCCATATTTATAGCTTGGCTGTTCTGACTTATTTGAAGTTGGAGCTTGATGGAAATTAGAGGATATGCTGCTTTGTACTTTAAACACTTAGCTAGAGACTGACCAAAACTATTTTTTCGGTGTTTCAGATTTTTTTTTTAATCTTGACGTGTCACATAAGCACTTATTTCTAAAGGGGAATTTTAGCTGCTCAGTAGCTTTCCAGGTAGGCTGATGTCTTTTAGTGTTTATAATTTGACTATTTAAAAAGAAACAATTTATTGTTTGAATAAAACTTGGAGCAAACTCCACAGTTGCTTCCCCTGCTCTGCTGGCATGGAGTCATTTCTATACCCCTGCTCTATTTTGGTTTTAGGTGCTGACTGTCTTGGTTTATATTATGAAATGAGCTACTATGTCAGTTAACTTTATAAGATAATTATTAAGTCTTTTTTATATCAAGCCATAAATTAGTACAGGTAGTATTTAAAATTATTTTATAGTTTACTGGCTTTGATATTATATACTAAACCTGGAAATTAATGTATGTGAGTTCCATTTAATTATAAGGTTCTAAGACTTCCAAATTTACTTAACAGATCTTAAATGTCTTTTGAAGACCATTTTAAAATGCATGTTTGATTTGATCACTAGGTTTAAATGTAGGCTAAGTATGTTGTAAGTGTGGGGATAACTGATGTTAAAGCTGCAGTTCACTAGCAACAAGACTTACAGAGTTAAATATAGTTTTGTATTGTCTGAGTATTACTTTCACATACCATCACAGCAGTTGTATTAAGTCTGTTGAAGTGGAGCAGCTGATTTGAGAGCAAAATAAAAATATTGGCTAGTCTCCAGAAGTTTGGTTTATAGAGACCTTTGGCAAATTAACATTGTTACAGGAGGGACTGTGTTTGAAATACACACTGTAACTAAAAACTGTCTTAACTTTAACAAGTATGTCATCCAGCAAACAGTGTAATTAAGCAGCTGAAAAAATAGGTCAGGACTGCATTATGAAGTGGTACCATGAGCTTGCAAATAAGAGTACAACAGTGTGTACACCTTTTGTAGGTGCCTTTAAAGAATGAAAATTGATACGATATTGATGAATGCATTGTCTCAACATATATTAAACCTGCAGATGAGTGTATATGGTTAGCCAGATTTATCTAATGTAGAAAAATTTGCTAGATGAGTAATACTTGTTTGCTATTATAAGTATTGGAAGTTTGAATTGTAATGCAATTTTGCTTTTCATCCATGATGTAATTAGTATTCTGTTGGTAATTTATTTCTTCATAGATTTATTTGGATATAAGTTATTACTGATACTTTTGTGGTATTAATATGATTCTTGGTATTTGCAAACATGTTTAGAATTAGACTCTATCAGTTTGAAATCTGGTTAGCTTAAAAAAAATGAGTGGTTTGAGTTGCTACATCTGCCTAGACCACCTCTGACAATTTCTGTGGTTTCTTATATTTGGATCTCTTCTGCTGCTTTCTTTTGTGAGGGAGACAGATGCAAACAGGAAAACAAAGTGGTATCAAATATACAAAGCAAACAAACTGTAGGAGAGGAATTGTAGTTACAGCAGAAAAGAAAATTTTCAGATAAGTTTTGCTAAACTATTTTAGAGGAACACCATGTGATGACTTGGAGGTGTGTTTTGTTTTTTTTTTTAATTTTATTTTTTATTTTTTTCAAGTATTTAGTGTATGGACTAGATACTGCTCTTATTAAAATCTGCAGGAGTTTTGCCAGTTAGGCCAACAGCAAATGGGTCTGAAAAATCCCGTCCTAGATGCATTGTGTGCCTTAGCACTTGATTCTGCAGGCTCATGTTCCTGAGGTTCCAGCTGTACGTATGAGCTTGTGAATTTGGAGCCTTAATATATTAATGTAGAGAATAAAAAAAGGAAAGTACAGTTTTCATTTTTCTTGCTACCATTGTGTATTTATTTTGACTTCTGAAGGTTTTTTTTTTTTTTTTTTTTTTTTTTCTTTTTTCAAATTGTAAAGTTTGCCTTCACTTGTGGAGTTCTCAGTTGATGAGTCTTTTGTCACGGGTAATGACATGATTGTATCTTCATGGCTAGGCTTTTTTTTTTTCTGAATTTCAGAAGTAATGTCAAATGCAGAAGAAAAGTTTCAACTTCAGAATTCTGGTACAGTTTAACTTTCAGCTCATGTATTGATTAATAATGAACTATTAGTAGCACGTGTGTGTACAAACTCTACAATGGGGGTGCAGTTTTGAATGAAAAATACCATCACGCACAATGTTAAATTGTATAAATGTAGAAGTCCTCTACATTTGAATCTCCATGCTTTGTCAAGCAGTCTACAGGTTATGGTGTGTGTGAGGGAGAGAGAATTAGCACTAAATTGCTTGCAATTTGATTATCAAGCCCTACCAAAGTTGTGGTCCAGTTTGGTCAATTTCACAGTCATAGGATTTTAAAACCATAAATCTCATGATTTCATATATTTAAATTTGCAGTGTCAAGCTGTTGCAATTGTAGTGGTCCTGACCCAAAAAGGAATTGTTGGGGGGTGTGGAATGGATGTAAAATTATTATAGGATGGGCTGCAGTACTTCTACCTTTATTTCTGTTCTGCTGCTGACTTTGTCTTCAGGGCTGGGCATTTGCAGAGCAGTGGCTTTTGGTTGGGAGTCCACTTGAAAGGCAGAGCTGCTACCAGCAACAGGATGGCATGCATAGTGTGATACTGTTACTCTTCTGTGTTGTTGCCTTCAGATTATGCCCTTAGTATGCCTTTTCACTCTGTGGATGCCCTGCTCTGAAAGCTGCACTTCAGAAGTAAAGGGTGGCATGGCATAATATTGCTACCCTTGCACTGTTGCTGGCTGAACCTTGGCCAAGAGGCGCCACTCTCCAGCCCCGCCCCCCCAGCTCTGACAGCAGTGCAGAAGTAAGGTGGGCAATACTGTGACAATCCCCCCCCCCCCCCAAAATAAATTTGTGACCCCCTCCAATCTCTCTCTGGCTCAGGATCCTAACTTTGAGAAGTAAGGGTCTCCCCTGTGAAAACTGTATACAAGGTAAAAGCAACACAAGAGAACATTTTACAGATGGAGACCAGATTTCACAGTGTGCCTTTATACTCCTAGGGCTTATCTACACTTGCCCCCAACTTTGAAGGGGGCATGTTAATCAGGGTGATGGGCAATAACTAATGAAGTGTTGTGGTGAATATGCAGCACTTCATTAGGCTAATTCTCCCCCATGGCATCTTTGAAGCCTCAAACTTAGAAGTGGCAGCATACATGTAGCTGTGGGCACTTCGAAGTGGCTTTACTCCTCAAAATTTGATGCTTCAGAGTTGCTGTGGGGGAGAATTAGCCTAATGAAGTGCTGCATATTCACCACAACACTTCATTAGTAATCTCCCGTCAATCTAATTGACATGCCCCCTTCAAAGTTGGGGGCAAGTGTAGACAAGTCCCTGCAGTAATTGTGCAAAAAATAAGTAGAATATTCTAATGAGGAAACATGGAAAAATAACTATCTTCTTCAGTGATGTACTTCGTGTTGGGATTAATGAAATTCCACCCATATCTCAGTGTTAGGAAAAAGCTTTTAGTCGTCTGTAGCTTTGCAGAGGGCCTTAAGATGAATGTACCGAGAAGCTCTTGTTGTGGCGATCACACCCTTACAAGAGAATTTAAGATTATTGACATAAAGTTAATTTAATGTGTTCTGACGTGCTGTTTCTTCAACTTGCTTTATGAGCCACTTAGATGGATAATGTCGTCTGCAGCAGGTCAGGCTATGCATTTCTGACTGTACTAAATATTAACTCTACTGCAATTTTAAAAATGTGGAAACAGCTGTAGAGTGCAGTTGGTGCTGTAATATTTTTGAAACTTAACTATTTTTATGAGGAAGCAAATGCACTTCTTTCCAAAACTAATTTAAATATAATTTATACTTCTAAAAAACTTTTGTATTGAAATCTAGGAAGATTCACGTAATTAAGGGAGCTTTCACTTACACATGATTTGTGTTACAGGGGTGGGGTATGTGCACTTATGGGGAAGAAGCAATTTAAGATGAACTGGAAAAATGAGAAAATAGGAAGTGTGTTTTTAGTTACTAAAATGAGCCGGTTGCACATGAGACCAAAGTTCAAGAAAACAAGTTGAGAAATGTCTCAGGAAAGAATTTTTGGACAGTTTTAGAGAGCAGATGAGTAAGCCATATATACATAGTAAGAGAATAATTATAATTAAAGTAGTTTTTAGCAATTTAGTATTCCAGTGTATATTACATTAGTTCAGTTTGCAAATCTCTATCTTCAAGCTTTTTCTTGCTGTTTCTGCAAGGGATGTAAGAGAATGAGTAATCTGGTAACCGAATAACCGCCAACATGTCTGTCAGTTATTTTGTTAACTGTGTCTCTCCTCCCCCGCTGCTCTGCATTTGAATGGCTGAGCCCAGCATGCAGGTTGGCTCAGCTCTTATCCCTGCCTCTCCTGCCACTCTGCATTTAAATTTTAAAATCTCTCTCAGCCTTTTAAATGTACCTATTTACTATTACGCTCTAAAACTAGAAGAGAAAAATTATTTTGTTTAAAAAAATAAAATTACTTCTGGAAGGTTTTGTGATGAAATATTTCTGCCTATATTAAATTTAACATTTACTCTGACATCTATGTTGTTGACCACTGATATGGAACATTCTCTAACTTCTTAATTAGAACTATGTATTTCTAGTACACCCAAAATCGTGTGTATATATGTGTTTTTTCTCTCTCTCAAATCCTCTCTAAGCAATTATTTAAAATGACACTGTTGTGATCTCCTTAAATATAGTTGTGATGGGGTTCCCAGAGGAAAACCTGAAGTTTTGGACCACAGAATTCTCTATTCCATCCCAGTATCTGGGGTATCCCTCATACCATGGTGTGGTTGGCAGATTATAAACCTCTGGCAGGTACTTCACTGACAAAAGCAGACACGCACCCAAATGAGCTACATGAATCCTGCTTGTGTAATTTGTCAATCATGAACCAGTAATAGAGGGGCACTAACCAGTTCCCTGCAGCTCCCCAGCCTCATATCCCAGAACTGTATTATCTCGCACTGGTCAGAAGCCTGAACACTGTGTATGTTCATTAGCCAGTCTGTCCCTGCCTTGGTATGAAGAGGAGCAACACTGGCCTTTATAAATTCAGCTGAGATTTCCCAATAAGCTCAACCAAAACAGATAGTTTTAGACAGTGGTTTTTTCGCTAGGAAAAGGGGTGCCAGAATTCAAGTCTGATGATTCCTCATAGGGGTTAGAGTATTCAGTTTTAATGCCCAGGTCCCCATGCTGCTGTGGGACCGTTGGCATCTCTTGCTTCCATCCCCGCGCTCTGTGGGATTGGCGATGAACATTTTTCTGTTGTTCTAATGGAAGAAAGATGATTTCTGGGGCATTCCCTTAGGGAAAAAAAGCCCTGGTTTTAGGTAAATTATGGAAAAAAAATTTAACTTTAGAGAGAGAGGTTTTAAGTGATTAAGTAGCAAACAACAACCACAAAGTTGGTTACCTAAGAAATAAAATAAAATAAAATAAAATTTAAGTTTAATAAACTAAACAGGATTTGAATCAAGCAGTGTCTCACCCTGGCACATGGTATAATTTCTCAGTACAGAGGCTGGGCCTCTCCACCAATTTAGGACCACTCTCTGCAGTTCAAAGACTCTGTTCTCCAAATATGCTTCTAGGTGTTGAGCTAGAGGAGGGGACAAGTGGGGGGTGTTATAGCAAGTCATGATGTCCTTCTTCCTCTTTATAATTTCTTCCAGCTTGCTGAGAAGATCTATCCTTGCGCTGCGGAGGGTTCACCCACACTGAGCAAGACTTCTCCATTGCCTGTAACAGTGGTTCCCAACCTATTCATCAGTGGAGACCACCAATCAGCCCCCCAAATTGTATGCAGACCCACCATCCAAACCAATTATATTTTCTATGATGATTTTTATTTCTCTTAGTTTTTCATGGACTCCCTACAGTACCCTTGGGCTGTGTCTACACGGGCACAAATCTTCGCAATAGCCATATTTCGAAGATTACTAATGAGGCGCTGAATTGAATATTCAGCACCTCATTAGCATTGGGACACTTCCGGCCGTGGTGCTTCAAAAGCGCCGTGTTTGAAAGCGCATGGCTCGGCGTGGCTACATGGGGGTCCTTTTCGAAAGGACACCGCACATTTTGAGATCCCCTTATCCCGTGCACTGATCGGAATAAGGGGATTTCGAAAGGTATGGGTCCTTTCATAAAGGACCCCCGTGTAGCCACGCTGAGCTGTGCACTTTCGAAAGCAGTGCTTCTGAAGCGCCACGGCTGGCAGTGTCCTGATGCTAATGAGGTGCTGAATATTCAATTCAGCACCTCATTAGTAATCTTTGAAATATGGCTATTGCAAAGGTTTGTGCCCATGTAGACGTAGTCTTGCAGACCCCTGGTTGGGAACCACTGGTCTACAACATGCTTTCTCTGAGGAGTCTTCTGGGATGGCTGTTGGGAAAGTGGATTCCTTTTACTGAGCAATCAGCATGTCTGGCTGCTCCATTGTTATGCCTGAAAGTTTCATTGTGAGGTTGTTCAGTAACAAGACTTCATAACTTTGCATACAAAGAAGCACATACAGTCCAACAGGATATTAATGTTCAACAGCTCAAGACATTAAAATGATAGTTCACAAGGCATATTTTATATGAAACATATAATTATATGAGGGTGCTCTATTGGTATATGGAGTGTCAGAGTAGTGTATCAGGTCTTCTCATATACTTATGTAATGCATCCTATCCCATTTCAGGATTTTTGGGGTGGCATAAAAACTATTTTTTGACTTCCCAAAACCTAGGCAGTGAATGGTGGCAGGATCCACAGGCATAAAAATAAATTCTATTTACGTATGTCTGCTGAGATTGAATAACCAGGGATTATTTGGAAGTATGTTGTGGTAATTTTTCCTGGTTTAGTAAATATTTTCCATATTTAATGCTGCCTGAAAAAAAATAAAAGGATTAGAAAAATATTTAAATAAATAAAAACAAGGCTATGCTTTGTATTGCTGTTAAAACTTACTCCACAATTGGGGGATTCACTTTCGTTCCCACACTCTGTCAGTTTCATAGTGTCCAAAAATATTTGGGCATAATAAGATGATATTTAGGTTGCAGTTGGCGCTAAGCAAAACATCCATGTTAATTTTGGCTTTCTTCAAAATAGCAATAAAATGTATGTTGCTAAAATGGATTAGAACAAAATCAGTACTAGAAAGAATTATGTTTTTAGCTTCTTAGTATACAGTGTAATCATATTTTTTTTAAAGAATGCCCTTTTTAAAAGTAAAGGAATGAGTTAGAATGGTTCATAAATGCTAAATTTCTCAGCAATGAGTGACCTTTCAATTACTTGTTGAAAATTAGTGATATTGCTAAATCCTTTCCCATGAAACAATGCTTAATTTAGAATGTGATCTTTTAAAACTGATCACACATGAGTGTCTCATCCACTAAATGTTACCAAAATAAATCCATAGTTTTAGAAAGTATTTTCATGGTATAATATCTCAGCATTTAAACTATTGATGGACCACTGTGGATGATTCCCTGTGTAGTCCTTCTTAACTTTCTTATTAATTTAATGCACGGTTCAACTCATTTTCTGTTATGATATATGTCTTCTACATAGATTGTAGACACATTGGTAGAGAATAAAGAAAATACATGTTTCCATGAATATAACTTAATGGGTACACACACACTCAAGCAGTAATTAGTTATCCAAAATGTATAGTAAAATGTCATTTTCAGAGAATTTTTAGTTCTATGACGCATTCATGGTTTTGGGGTAAATAAGGTATGGAACTTGGTGTTTTATTGACTTTGCCTCATATCGTCACAAGGATTTTTTTTCTTGGTGGCAATATTGTAAAGAACATGAATTGTAAAATGAGTGCTAATTTCATTTTGTACAGTAGTCATTATGAGGGACGATAAAATACTTGCAATTAATGTTGAGGTTCTAATATTAAAAATATTCAAACTAAAATTATAAAACTTTTGTGGTGACAAATAGCTGTGTTGAATCTTTTTATTGTAAAGATGGTTTCTGTTGAGATAAGAATCAGAGAAATGGCTTAAGTCATGATCCCGCAGACTCATGAACATAGGTAGAACTTGCTAGGCCTACAGAGAAATTAGTGATGCTCTGCAGGGGAACAGGAATCTGGAAATATAGGAGCTTAGAGGATCAAGACTTAAAATGAGCATGTATAAAATGCAAAAGGTACAGTAAGGAATTTAACTTTGAAATTTGGTGCACCAAATGCAAATAAAAATGTAAAATTGTATTTGTAGGGCAATTAATACATAACATCAGAATTTTAAATCTAAATGAAAAAAATAGTCCCCATTGTAGGATCATAATAACCATTAGCTGTATAACATCAATAAAAATAGATCAGATAGAGTTCATAATAAAACTGTAATTTTCTGCTTAGATTTAATGATGATTTAATTATTGGGAAATTTTGGGTTACAAATACCTTTATTAGTGTCTTACATAGTCCTGTTCTTTGTAAATTTTTAATCTTCTTGATTAGAATTTAAATTTATTATTAAAGTTGTTATTATTTTAAGCATTGAGCCTGCTTGCTTGCTCAAATGTGTGCCATTGCCCTCTCCCTTCATGTTATGCGTATTTAACTTGAATTCAAACTTTTTCACCTTTCATAGACACACTTGAGAAATCTCTCTTGCAGGGCTTCCTTTTTACCTGAATGAAAAGTCACTACTGCTTCTCTGCATTGGTTGGACAGATTTTCCACCTGTCAGTTTCTCTTGTGTTCATGGACCCTCTTCCACTTTCCCATCATTCTCTGTCTTGCTGTCTTCCATGAAAGAGTTAGCAGGTCTTCCAGACCACTGGCTTGTCCAAATCTTCTGTTTTGTTTTGGTTGAGATTTGAAAAATCATCTCATTATTGACCATATAAGCTCTTTTCTTCAAGTGAAATTCACTCATATAACGAGGACTCACATAAGGTTCTAATCAGTCCTCTGAGAATTTATTTCCCTGCTGTTTTAGGTTAATGAAGGATAATTTTTTTAAAAATAGATCAGGCGGATAGGTCTGCATGTAGGTGTTCAAGCTACTTCTCATGCACTGCTTGTATTGAGTGTAGCATATGCTGATTCGGAGCTGGTGGCAGATGCTTAATTTTTCTCCTTGTGCATACTAGTTTATTGCCATGAAGCAAAAGAGGAAAAATAAGTATGTTCATTTTGCGTTTGTGACTAAGGCTAGAGCCACACTACAGCAGAAGCTCTATCTGCTCAGAGTCTATCTTCTGGGATTTCATTTCATGCATGCATGAAATCATATTCTCAGTGGTCAACGATGACCCCGTACTCCTCATGAGAGGTGAGGAATAAGGAAGATCAAAGGAAGGTTGAAGTTCTGTGGTATAGACAGGCATGGAAGTCAACCACAGATAAATCGATTTTTAGCTACGCAATTCGCATAGCTAAAACTGAGTATTGGTGATCGACTTCTGTGTCTAGTGCAGACATAGCCTGAAGTCTTATTTGAATCATAAGGTTTCATTTCTGACGTGTTAAACTTTGAGTATAATTATACCTTTGTGCTCTCTTGAGTATTGCAGTTGGGATAAATGCCTCTCAGAAAATTTAGGTCACTACAAAGTCGTGCAGATTTCCTTCTCTACATTTTATTAGTTGAACTCTCATATTTAAAAATAATTTTAATGTATTGAGACAATGGACTTTTGACCAATTTCATTTGAACTTACATGGTCAGTAATTTGAAATACAGTAGTCTACTTCAACAAGTAAATGTTTAGTCTTTTCCTATGAACTGAAAATTGCGTGATAGGAATGGCTCAAATCATTTTCTTCACTTAATTGTTTAGAATTTTAATTCCGTTAATAAAGAAGTCTGTCTAAACATTCTATCTAAGTATCTTAAAGGGCTGTACAACTATGAAGTGCTGTAATACCCCTCCAAGATGGGAAATAATTAGTATAAAGTACTTGCTTAACTAATGGGGAAACTGAGGTTGCATCTGGTCAATTTCCTCATATCGAGTCTGTTGCAAAGTTAGGAACAGAAACCAAATTTCCTTATTTCCATTCCATGCCTTGTCCTGATTTTTGGTCAGTTTTTGCCTTCTGATTCTTATAATTTTATATTGAGATAAGTGCATATATCATCTGTCCACTCCTATTCTTAAGCTTCAGTTGGTCACTAAGATATTAGTATTGTACAGTAAAGTCTTTAATATCCAGCATTCTATCATCCAGAACTCTCAAATAACCAGCATCTTAACCATAAATAAATTTTAGTTACATTTTTCTGTAAGTACCGTTCGTGAAAGTAAATACAGTGTAAGTTGACAGCGTACAATATGATGGGTTGATAAAATATTCTGCATACATTTTTGTTTGTTTCTCAATATCTCATCTTGTTTTTCTTTAGTGTTATGCAGTGCTAGGTATTCTCTATTATCCAGAATGTTTGACTATCCGGCAACCTCCCAGTCCCAGGGCTGCCAGATATGAAAGAATTTACTGTATATCTGTGTGAACCAGTACTTCTCACTTCAACATGAAGTCACATGCCACCTCCTTTCATTCTAGGCTTACCTCCTTATAATCTCCCAGTCAGTTCTTTCTGTGAATGAGCTTTCTTTAGGAGCTTTATCTTTTCACCTGCTGTTCTGGCTCTTTTACCTGCTCAGCAGTTATCCTGATTATTTTTTTTTATGTCTCTCCCTACATTCCAGTCAGGTAGGTGTGTACACGTTTAAAGTATTTTCTGATCCTGGAGCTCTTTCAGGCTGTTCTGGTCCAGCACTACTAAGAGTATCTTAGTATGGCCTCCAAGGACTTTAGGTTTTTAGTCCAGGCCTTTGATTTGACTCCAGATATTTATTTGCCCTTGTTTTTGAAGTTCAAAGCTCTTCTAAGGGATTATGGAAAAGATAGGGTTGGAAGAATGACACTATGGAGGCAGATTGCCCTGGGATAGGATCTTTTGTGTAGTTTATCATTCAGCTGTGGAAATGGAAGGTCTAATATAGTCCATTCGTCTGACGTTGTCTCAGGAATGGGTGGAAGAATCCTTTCTTTCATGAGTGTGGTGAAAATCACTTTTATGTATCTGTTCTTTCAGTTTGTGGATAAAAGCTGCATAATTTTATTAGCGTAAAAAGTTAAAGTACTCTACAAGTAAAAGGGAACACATAAAATAGCTTTTAGTCATTTGAATAACACCATTATTCTGAAAAACCAGAGAGCTTGGATGCAGCTGAGAATGTGTCTAGGAGCCTACTATTTCTTCAACTTAAAAGTATACTTTTATATTGCACTGTGGCTGGTGCTACTCCAGCTCAGTACTGTGTGTTATTTTTTGTCTTCCCCACTTGCGTTACCCTCTGGCCTTACCAGGTCAACACATCTGGGAGAGAGCTCATGTATTCATACCCCTTGACCAAGATTGAGAGGATGCTGTAATTTCTGGGAAGTGTTTACTCTTCAGTATTTTTCCTTGCAGATTACAAATTTCTTTTCTCTTTGGAGATCTCTGCATGAAATTACCCACACAATAATGATCTTAAAAATAAGATTGAATAGGATTAAATTGAATAAAAACACAAAAATGGATTTTTTAAATGGAACTTTTACATATCTATCTGAATTTACATCTTCCATAAGGTAGATGTGAAGAAGGCATTTGTAAGGTAGTCAGTGAGAGAAAAGTGAATAATTTGCATATCTTGAAAGCAATCTGCTGTCTGTCACCTTATTGGTCAGGCTGCCATGAGTGTCTGAAGTCCCGAGACAAATGGAAATGACTTTAACAAGGGCTACCTTACTAGTTTGGTATTTTATACTGTGTTTTTTAAAAATATAATGTAACCATAAAATGTGTGTATTCTGTGGTAATTGAAACCTTGTATTTGTTAGCAAATGTAGTATCTGGCCACACCATCTCGTATCTGAGTATTATTGTAACTATATATTGAGTACCTGTTTATACTTAAGGCAGTTCTAAAACATATTCAAGCATAGTTTTCAGCAGTATAAGCTTTTTTTTTTTTTTCTGGGATGGGGAAATCCCATGTCATTTAGAAGTTAATAACTCGTATAGTGAAACTTGGAACAGTGCATGCTTTCCAAGGTTGTCATAAAGACTGCCACGTTTGCCATGCTTTCACATCTTTCCAAGCCTTTTTGGAAGATCACAAAAATAATTGTAATGGACTTGGGGATCCTCTGAGCTTGTCCACTGCAACTAGTACAGATGTTGACAATATAATATATTCCATTTCACGATGTAAGAACATAAGAATGGCCATACTGGGTCAGACCAAAGGTCCATCAAGCCCAGCATCCCATCTGCCGACGGTGGCCAATGCCAGGTGCCCCAGAGAAGGAGAACAGAAGACAAGTGATTTATCTCCTGCCATCCATCTCCTGCCCTTGTTATGAAGGCTAGGGCACCATACTTTATCCCTGGCTAATAGCCATTTATGGACCTGACCTGCAAAAATTTATCAAGCTCTTTTTTAAACCCTAATAGAGTCCTGGCCTTCACAGCCTCCTCGGGCAAGGAGTTCCACAGGTTGACTGTGCGCTGTGTGAAGAAAAATTTCCTTTTATTAGTTTTGAACCTACTACCCATCAATTTCATTTGGTGTCCCCTAGTTCTTGTATTATGGGAAAAGGTAAATAATTTTTCTATATTCACTTTCTCCACACCATTCATGATTTTATATACCTCTGTCATATCGCCCCTCAATCGCCTTTTTTCCAAACTGAAAAGTCCCAGTCTCTCTAGCCTCTCCCCATATGGGACCCTTTCCAAGCCCCTAATCATCTTAGTCGCCCTTTTCTGAACCTTTTCTAATGCCAATATATCTTTTTTGAGGTGAGGAGACCACATCTGCACGCAGTACTCGAGATGTGGGCGTACCATAGTTTTATATAGGGGAAGTATGATATCTTTTGTCTTATTATCGATCCCTTTTTTAATAATTCCTAACATCCTATTTGCCTTACTAACTGCCGCTGCACACTGCGTGGATGTCTTCAGAGAACTATCCACTATAACTCCAAGATCCCTTTCCTGATCTGTCATAGCTAAATTTGACCCCATCATGTAGTACGTGTAATTTGGGTTATTTTTTCCAACATGCATTACCTTACACTTACCCACATTAAATTTCATTTGCCATTTTGCTGCCCAATCACTCAGTTTGCTGAGATCTTTTTGTAGTTCTTCACAATCCCTTTTGCTTTTGACTGTCCTGAACAACTTGGTGTCATCTGCAAACTTTGCCACCTCACTGCTTACCTCATTTTCTAGATCATTGATGAACAAGTTGAACAGGATCGGTCCCAGGACTGAGCCCTGGGGAACACCACTGGTTACCCCCCTCCATTGTGAAAATTTACCATTTATTCCAACCCTTTGTTTTCTGTCTTTTAACCAATTCCCGATCCATGAAAGGACCTTTCCTCCTATCCCATGACCACCTAATTTACATAAAAGCCTTTGGTGTGGGACCGTGTCAAAGGCTTTCTGGAAATCTAGGTATATTATGTCCACTGGGTGCCCCTTGTCCGCATGTTTATTAACCCCTTCAAAGAATTCTAATAGATTAGACAGACACGACTTCCCTCTGCAGAAACCATGCTGACTTTTGCCCAACAATTCGTGCTCTTCTATGTGCCTTGCAATTTTACTCTTTACTAGTGTTTCTACTAATTTACCTGGTACTGATGTTAAACTTATCGGTCTATAATTGCCAGGATCTCCTCTAGAGCCTTTTTTAAATATTGGTGTTATATTGGCCGTCTTCCAGTCATTTGGTACCAAAGTGGATTTAAAGGATAGGTTACAAACCACTGTTAATAACTCCGCAATTTCACATTTGAGTTCTTTCAGAACCCTTGGGTGAATGCCATCTGGTCCTGGAGACTTGTTACTATTCAGCTTATCAATTAATTCCAAAACCTCCTCTAATGTCACTTCAATCTGAGTGAGTTCCTCAGATTTGTCGCCTAAAAAGGCTGGCTCAGATTTAGGAACCTCTGTAACATCTTCAGCCGTGAAGACTGAAGCAAAGAAATCATTTAATCGCTCCGCAATGGCACTGTCTTCCTTGATCGCTCCTTTTATATCTTTATCATCCAAGGGCCCCACTGCTTTTTTAGCAGGCTTCCTGCTTCTAATGTATTTAAAAAACATTTTACTATTGTTTTTTGAATTTTTGGCTAGCTGTTCCTCAAACTCTTTTTTGGCTTTTCTTACTACATTATGACAGTTAATTTGGGAGTGTTTATGTTCCTTTCTATTTTCCTCACTAGGATTTGACTTCCACTTTTTAAAAGCTGCCCTTTTCTCTCTCACTGCCTTTTTAACATGGCTGTTTAGCCATGGTGGTTCTTTGTTAGGTCTCTTACTGTGTTTTTTTATTTGGGGTATACATTTAAGTTGGGCCTCTAGTATGGTGTCTTTAAACAGTTTCCATGCAGCTTCCAGGGATTTTAGTTTAATTACTCTACCTTTTAGTAAAAAGTAAAAAGTAAAAAGTTTGAAAGTTGGATATGAAGTTTCTGTAGAATTTTAAACTTGGTGTGGGGTAAAAACTGAGTACTATTTTACATTTTGTTTTTTCCTCTGTTAATTTGTAAACCTGGGAAGAATTCCTCTTGTGCTTCTGGACAGAACACATGTGACTGTCCCAGTTGATTAGCGCCAAAACATAGTCTACATGCTCTTAATATGATCAAAATTCACTTTTTTCCTGTGGCTTGCCTATTTATTTGTAGAATGGCCAGTCTGAGGGCTTGTCTATACTCTTATTTTGTTTGTTTACTTTAGAAAACTCCCTTTTTCCTGGAAAACATCTTAAAGCATTCACACAGCCAAGCAGGATGGTTTGAGATAAGAGGGCTTTTCCCTTGAAATAATTTCTCCAGCTCTGTGAATGACTTTTCCCAAACCCTTCGCCCTTTCAGGGTTGAAAAGGAACATGTGGACAAAGCACAGCTGCTACTGGGTCATGTGAAGTGTTCTACTGTGATGCTATGGCTGTGAACTGTGGCTGTAAATGTTCCCTTTTGCACAAGTGTGTCTGTGTGAATGTGATTTCCAACATTACTTATTTAGACAGTAATGCTGAAACAAACCCTGCAGTGTAGACACAGCTTAAGTCTCTTCTCTAAGTTTGACTGCTCACATCTCTGCTTCACTCTCAAAATCCTTATGTTGGGGAGATGCAGTTCTGAACCCTGCTCTTTCATTTTATTTTCTTCAGTTAGAGGCCTCTCCCCACACTTGTTTCTGGCAGGTGTTATGGGACGGGGCATATGTTAGCTCCTGTTTCCAGGAGAGATCATTAGATGCTTTCTGCTTAGCTCCAGCTTGGACATGTCCTAACTTATTACATCTGAGGCTGAACCATGGAAATTAATCCAATTTGTGCATGCCAGTGCCACAAGCAAGATCTTTGTGCTGGAATATAGGTAGGATTCTTTTCCCTTAGCAGTGGAGGAAGATGATACGAACCTGAGAGGTCAGAGATGAATAAGACCTACAGACAGGAGGAAGAACAATAAACACAGGAGGAAAGGGGCAGGCTGAGAACAGAAGTACAGTGTAAACTTTCATATCCAGCAGCCTTGAGATCGGGAGGTTGCCAGATATTCTGGATAATAGAGAGGTATAGCTAGTAATGCGTAACGTGAAAGAAAAACCAGATTAGGTATTGAGAAACAGCAAAAATGTATGCAGAGTACTTTATTTACCAACGCCAGTAATATTGTACACTGTCAACTTGTACTTCGTTTGCTGTATTTATTTGTATTTACTTTCACTATACTGTCCTTACGGAAAACGTAACTAAAATTTACTTAGAATGCCAGAGATGAAACAGTTTATCATAGTTCCATTGGTTTAGTGACAATTAATGAGAACTGTTGGATTTGAGAATGATGTAGAAGAACAAAATCAGTTTCTATACTAGTCTGAAACCCTGGATGACTGATGAGGGAATCCGTGCAAGGAAAGTGGGGGTGGGGGTGGGGTGCCAAAAAGGGTGGGTGATTGTTTAAATAATGGGAGGGAAGAGAGAAATGTGGAAAGACTCAATGAAACTCCTCTACAAAGAGAATAAAAATGGACACTAACTCCACGTCAGAGGAACTGAATTTGAGTGTTAGAGAAAAAACAAAACAATTGGCTTGTACAGTAGTCTCAACTCGTGTGTCCACATGAAGATGAGTCTTGAGTTCTATATGAGGCTGACATACTTTTTTACTAACAGCATTGTAGACCTTGCCTTTCCACAAGTGCACACGTAAGGCCTTCTTGCTTAGACACTGAACCAAATTCTTTTTTACCATATTCTATTTCCTCTCTTGGTTGTGGTTCAAGATCTCAAGCAGTGCTACTGTTTTCAAAGAGACTTGTTCCCAGACTTGTATGCTGACTGACACTACCTTTCCTTGATTTCTAAAAAAAAAAAATTTGAATAACAAAGGTAGTGGTTGACGTATTTCGGAGTGCTTAATGGCTCCCACTTTAGTTTCTCAGTGCTGACTGATTTAAATTTCCAAGTGAAAAACCTCAATTTCAATTATCAATTTTAGTCAACTTTTGTGGGAAAAAATAGTTATTTATTATACTATTTTCGGACTGATATTTTGTATTGATTGCATTACACATTCCCGGAGGTATAACAAGAAGTCCAGTACCTTATTTACAGTTCAATCTTTGCAATATCTTTTTAAGTTATATGAAACTATGTAACAGTGAGTCATACTGATATGTTCAGTCTGTATTCTCCAGATGCTTTGGCTGCAGTATAGCTACAAAGTTGCACAAACTTTGGAATTCAAAATGAAATATGAAATATTCTAGCATGCATATGAGAGGTTAACAACTAAACTCAAGAAAATAAGTTAGTAAACTTTATACCGAGTGTTTTTTAAGTATGCACACTGGCATACAGGGAATACTGAGAATTTTAGTAATTATAATGGATTAGGAAAGAAGTTGACAAAGGCACGGCTCAGGCCCCACTACTACAAACATTTATGAATGTGTTTTTTAGACTGGGTCCAAAAATACATTTAAAATGTTAGATCTAGCATAATTTCACCCATACATTTATTTCTTGGAACAATTCCTCTGCTGTTATTGAAAGAGTCTTGGAACTGGTAGCATCTGCAAAACCATACAGTAGCACTGAATTGCTATTAAAACCTGGTACACTGTTACTTGGACTGCTGAAAAGTACACTTACTTCATGGCTTTGGAGTTATTTAGGCCGAAAAAGATGTGAGACGGGTTTCTTGTGATCGACATGCAGTCCCTTGCTTTGGATGGCTTAATCAAGAAAAGGTGTCACAGGTGAAGGATACTGTCTCCATGTATTTGGGAGGAGGGTTTACAGGGGTGCCTTCACACTAGTATGTTGGTGGCAAAAGTCAAAAGCAAACTCAGAAGTCAAAAAGTTGATATTAATAGCCTCAAATGAAGAGATGAGCAAAAATTCTCATATTTGGTAAGTGGCTATTGGCCATTGTCTTTTACTATATCAATGGAAGGAAGTTTGGGGTTTGGGATGGAGTTTTGGTGCAGAAGGGAGCTTGGGTAAGGGATATGGGTGCAGGAGAGAGTGCAGGGCCTGGATGCAGGAAAAGGTTGTTGTCTGTGGCAGAAGGTCAGGGTGTAGGAGGGGGTGCCAGGTACAGGCTCAGGCTGGGAGGTACTTACCTATAGGAGGCTCCTGGCTGGGGCCCAACAGGGCACTTAGGCAGGGAGCCTCTGTCTCAGCTCTACTTGCTGATCAAAACTTCTGGCTGCTGGGTCAAGCATGTCTCTGTATGTCCCTGGATGGGGGAGGGAGAGAGGAGCAGCAAGTCTTGTGCAACCTGAGCCTGCAAGCATTGCAACCCATTGGGGTTTCTGACCAACAGGAGGTGTGAGGATGGTGCTGGAGATGCAGGCAGCCTGCAGAGGCCCACTGCCCTCCTCCTGACAAGGGTGTACACGTGCAGAGATGTGGCTGCCCCGGGTACCGGCCACCTCGAGCAGTGTGTGGAGTCATGGTGAGCAGGCAGTTAGTCTGAGCACACTGCTGGACTCAGAATCATGGTGGGCTGGATCCAAATATTTGGCAGGACTGATTTTTTTCCCCTGCTTATATGTCTGGAACATGGCTGCACCTATCAATCTGTAAGTCTGGTCATTGCAGGCTGGAAGAGGTTTTCCTACTGCTATGTCGTCTTGGTAGATAGAGTATTAGATAGAGTGTTAGAGCCATGGTGTAGGAGGAGCTGTAGAAAGTCATACTAGTCTTTCAAAAGGACACTCCCAGACTTAGAGAGAAGCTGATGTATTGGTGCACAAAGTTTTGTGTGAATATTTTTAAGATACGCCCAATGGTCAACTTCACTCTTCTGAGCTAACCCTGACATTTTCTTAGTAAATCATTGGTAGCTATTTCAGCCTATCACAAATGCATCAGATGTATCAGATTTGCAATTCCTTATATCGTTTTTTGTGTGGAGTTTGCTGCATTAAACATTTAAAAAAATCCTCAGGTATCCAAAAGTATTAAATGCTTTTTGAGCCAGTTTAAGAGCTCAAGTTTTGCACTCCTTTTTTTTTTTTTTTTTTTTTTTGGTAAAAACATTGTTTTGAGTCCTCAGTGTACTAGTGTCCATAAGATTAAGGTGATGCTGCAGACATGTTTTGAAGGGCCGTTTTTTTTCGCTGAGCTAGTTTGATGCAGGTTGAACCTCTTCAATACAGAACTGTCTCATCCAGCAAACTCTATAATCTGGCATGATTTTAGTTAGCCAGACAACCATTTATCATGGGTGTGGCCATACTTCTTGTGGTCTCACAAAGTTTGTTTACAGCCTCCCATTCTGTCTCTGCTTTCTGTGCTGTTATTTAGCTGTAATATACCTCTAAATGTTTTCTAAGAGCTCAGTAAGCAGTGGACATGTTGCTACTTGACAATATTGACCTCTCTTGTCCAGCACAGGTGAGTGAGTAGACTGAAGTGTACTAGACTGAAGACAAGTGGCAAGGATGATTTTATGTCCGCTTAATACTCCTGGACTGATTTCCTGTTGCAGTTTATAGCAGTTCATGGTGCTTAGAATTGTGTGCTGGGTGTCAGTGTTGCCCATAGGGACCAGGGCAACAGAGATTTGTCAAGTGTTTGTAGTGCCCTAGATACACATGCTGCAGCCCAACACAGGGAATGTATGCGTGTCGCAATGGGAGCTGTAGATTATCCAAAGATTCCAATAAGTTAGCTATGTTCCCATGTTCCACTATGGGAATCGTCTACTGGCTAGATCTTTGCCTTAATATAGCAAAAAAAAAAAAAAAATTGCCCTTCACTTCTACTGAAATTGACAATGAATTTGCATCTTACAAAGCTAATTGCCATTCAGTAGGTTTCCTTCCATCAGTACGCCTCTGTTCCACAAGCTTAATGTGACGAGGTTTGTAGGTTTCTATCTGGAATGTGCTAGAGCCCATAGAATGTCCCCTCCCACCCATCCTTACTCTCTTACACTTCATTCCACTGCAGTAGTTTCTGCTATTAATCAGAGATCCTTGTCTAAATGACTACCTGGCCCTGTGTCTGTTGCAGTTTGACAGGTCTCTAACTTGAAGGTCACGTCAAGGCTCATTCCATTCAGGACAGAACAGCATGGTTGGCTACTTTGAGGTCTGTTTCTCTCAAGGAGATTAACAAAGCTGCTGCATGGTAGTATATGTACATGTGTATAAAGCCTTATTGCTTGGATTAGTAATCAAAGCACAAATCTAGGTTTGATATCTGCATTACAGAACATATTCCCCATTGAGGGGTGCTCATGTTAATTTAATACCAAATATTGGATGTGGGGAGTGGGTGCATATTGAGAAGTGTGACAGTAGAGAAATGGAGCTGAGTTATATGAGAGCATGAATGAATTTAGAAGCGGGGATGTACTGGGGATCTACATTGGGAGAAGCAGAGCAGAGAGGAGCTTTGTCCTTAGGAAGTTGAGGTGGTTCACTAAAGGGCTCTGCTGGTGCAATGAACTGGAGTGGAATACTACTTCATCATGAGGCTTCCCAGGCTGTTCATACCTTAAGCATTACCCTCCATCCATTTCGCATTCCTGCTCAAGTCCCTAGGTTTACTCAACATAGCTGCTCATCCTGTCCTCCTTGACTCCCTGTGCCATTCCTGGGAATTGGGCAGCTGTGGTGTTGGTGGGCGAGGTTACTGTTGATGTGGAGGACAGGGGCAGAAAGTGGGAATGTATGGGAGCAAAGATCCATCCATGCTTTACAGCTCTGAAAGAGGTATTCACCCTCGTCATATGTAGTCCATAGGTTGTTCACCACTAACAAAAATGGTCTGTTGAGAAGGGGAGGGGAGATACATGAGTGAAGTGTTTGGTCTTGATGGGCTTCTTTGTGGGGTTGAGGGCAGTCTTTCAAGCACTGGTGCACTAGGCTGAGGCAGTTTTTCTCCTAGCTGCCCCTGTCTCATTGTGCCAAGGCAGAGATGCTGTTAAAGTGCTTCTTGCACTGATTTGTCAGTGCAAAGAGCCAGAGATCCTTTTCTACACTACCTTTGTCTCATGCCACATCGAAGGCCCACCCGCCCATCTTTTGGGCTCCCCTCTTAATCTGCACAGGCTTTGTGCAGATTAGCTGGTGAGCTAGCAAGACATGGATGTTGAACTGGAGCAGGTCTGTGAGCAAATCTTAGTGAAATTCAGTTTATTCTGAATTAGGATGACAACTTCTGTGCTGAATGTCAGAACTTCAAAATGTTTTGCGTTAGCTTGATTGCATTGCTGTACCTTGTTGAAGTAGGGTTAATACCTTTGGGGTACATTGTATCAAAATACAACCATGTTTGTTACTGTGCCATTGTTTGAACCTTCTCCAGTAGAGAAGGGAGGTGCTAATGCACTTCTTCTCTCGTCCCTTGGAAGCCACCTCACTGGAGAGGTATACATATACTAGTTCAAATTGGATTTTTCAGGGACCAAAAGACCCAAAAAAAAAAGGGGGGGCAGAGTTCGATAAATAATCTGGTTTTAAACTGGCTGATAGATGTGGTTCCCCCCACCTTTCTGATCTGCCAAGTGGACAGGACCCTGGTACAGGAAGGGCCCAATCCTTGATCTGAGCTGGAGCTGTGATGAATTTGTGATTATGAAGGAATCCATTTCAGGGAGGCATAGAAGGACTTTTCCTAGAAGAATCCATGTTGGAGTTGGTATTAATTCTGGTGATCTTATTAGCACGTGTGTAGGATTTTATTGGTTTTAATGTTTTTCTTCCTTTTTTTTAACCTCAAGAATAAAGTAAGCTTCCATAGGACGTGCTGTAGTTGTACCTTTATAACTATAGCAGTTGCTCCTGTTAACTGTCTCTGAAGAGATAGCAAGCAGGTGTTAAAGGCAACCTGCCTGTACTGGGAAATACATGGTGAAGATAGGGAACTGTGCAGGCTAGAAATAACTTTTTCAGTTCAGGAGGGATACATGCCTATACCCAAGAGCAGCAGTGGCTGAAAAAGTAGAAGCCTGAGAGTGGATGCCCTGTCTGGGCTGCTGAGGCAAAATACAAGTGTAATTGCTTGAACTATGACGACTGCTTTGTGGCATTACTATGCGGATGAGAGAGAGAGAGAAGTTAGGAACCAAAGAAATATAAGGGAAACATTTTAAAAAGAAACACCTTTAAAATATTTAACTTGCAGAACTTAGTAAATATTGTAGTAAAACTACCTAGAAGATTCTGTTGTCTCAGGAATTGTGCCAAACTGGCAAATTAAATCTCTGTGTTGTGATACAGAGATGCTAAGTTTGCTGTGTGGCAGTTGTCATTACCAAAACTTCCATGACTAGCTGAACATACTTAAATATGTGTGTATTCTCAGGTGCTTTAATGAGAGCCAGTGTTGGAGCTCTACCTACTTCAGAAGGGATAAAATGAGCATTTAATGGGGAAAAAAATTTATAGCAAAACAGTATGTGCTTAAATTGGAAGGGATAGTACATATGGCTCTCATTTTTACTAGAATTAATAGTAATATTCGTGGTAGCAAAGATATTCCTTGTATTTTAGAGAGAGAATGATAGCAAAGCAGCATCACCACCAAACTGGTGGACAATCAAAGCCAAAATATCCTGTCTGTCTGTTGTGGATTACAACACAAACATGGTTGTTTATATACAAAATTTGGCTTGATTACCTTTGAGTGTTTATGTATCTGGGCTTTGAATAAACAAAGCATGAGCATAGTCCTCTGTGCTCAAGAACCACACTGAATCAGTTTTATGGTGATGATAACTGTGTTCTGTTTTCTGTATATTTTCACTGTCTGTTGTGTTAGTTCCCTTGCTCAACATCAAAAGGTTGGGCAAGGAAAGTTTCCTAAAAATGAAGAAAGTTTCATGGCCTTGGTACACTTAGTGTTGTGAAAGGACTGCATGGCTTATATAAAATATTTGTGCATTTTTATTAATATTTTATACTTTCTATTTTATGCACAAAGAATTTAATCCATTTTACAATTTGAAGTTTTTGTGTTGCAATAGGTTTACAGTAGTGCACCAAGCAATAGCTTTCCAGTATTTAAAGTAGGCTTTTTGCACATAAATATATGGTCATTTTACAAGTCTGACAGTCAAATTGAAACCTTATGTAGAGTCAGTGCTTTTTTTGTGCCGGTAGTTGCTGGCATCTTGGCAGCCCCAACCCTGGGATAGTTGTGGAGAGGCAGGTAAGGAGCGAGAGGGGGAGGATCAGTTTGAGTACTGGCTCCTTTTTTTTTTTCCCCAAGACAGAAGGTACTGTGTAGAGCCATAGTCAAAAAGAGGCAAATCTATGCTTTTCATGGCTTTTTTTTTTGTTTGTTTGTTTGTTTTTTTTTCTTTTTAAGATGATCAGTAGCATTTTTTTGTGATAAGTATAACAGGTATAAATATTTTTAATGATAAAGGTGAAAAATACTAAAAATACCATGGTCATGTTACAGGTATACATTTTTGATATCTATTGGATCATTACATTGTAGGAGAGCCTTTTTTCAGATAAATTAGTTGAGGTGGCAAGCTAACTTTTTTTGATGGAGAGCGGTTGGTTTTTTTTTGTTTTTTTTGTTTTCATTGGTTTTTATCTATTGGTGCAAAGTAGGAAATGTGGATGGGTTTAAAAAATTGTTTAAATTTCGGTTCCAAATATTTATATCTTAGCTCCAATCACTGTGTATTAGAAACAGTTGCTAAGTGAGCCTTTAAAACAAATAAGCTGCACTAAAGGCTGGTACTACCTTGCTCCTGATAGGGTTATATTATGTACTTTTGTCCTATGTAAACTTTAGCTTGTATAGTTATTGGTTTTATCGGTAAAGGGATAGGTTTTGAATGAATAGATGTTATTTAAGGTAGCTGTTGAAATAAATGATGTAAAATGGATGATTTCCTGTTTGCCAGTGGTAATATAAAGGTTGTCATTTACAATTGGGCCTCTAAAATGGATATGTAGATTTAACAGGTGCAGCAGTTTGTATAATCCGAGTCTACAAAAACAGGGTGATCACAAGTGGCACTTTGGAGAGCACTTAAAAATTGTCTCAAAATACCAACTTCAGCTTCCTCTATTTGCTTGGGAAAGAGCTTTTACTGGTAAGCTTTTTTGTTTTTTAAATTTCGAACCAGATATGGAGGCAAAATGCTTTCCTGGTCACTAATGTTCATCAAATATGGGTGAGGGGCTGAAAACACTCTTAAGACCTGATAATTTCTTGGTGCAGGTAACAAGATATTACTGTCCCTATTTAAGAACTAAGTATACTGTCAAGAGTGAAAATTCTGGATAAATTTAAAATGCTGTATATTATTTTTAATGTATGAACAGTTACTCATGGTAATAATTGAAACAGTTTCTAATAGTAAAACAGATATTATGGTTTTTATAAATCAGAGCATAACTTTAGAGTTGCTGTCTATTTTGCAATTCATAAAAGAAATCATTGGCATTTATACTAGAACAGAAATAGAGTGTATATACAATCAAAATGAAGGATACAAATAAGAATACTTACGAACAAAAATAATGAAGTTAGACAAATTTAAGGTACAGTGCCAAAACTGAGATCCCTGCAAGTTTCATAGAAACTTTTTAAAGACACCGGCTATGTCTACACTACAGCAATCTGTCGACATGGATCTTCCAAAAAAAACTTCTGTTAATAGATTGCATCTAGATAGCAAAGTGGATCACTCTGTCGACAGAGTGGCTGGACTGCCTGGCTGCTCTGTTGGCAAAATAGCCAACTGGAAGCACAGCAGACAGGGCTGCTCAGTGTCCTGGAAGCCTCTCTGTTGACAGAAGGCCCCCCGCAGAATGTCCGGGCTGGCTTTCTGTGAACAGAGGCATTTGACTGAAGTGCCATGTTCTGTTGATTTACTGTCGACATGATGCCTAGGGAATGTGGACACGCCTCAAGGTTTATTGACAAAACTGGCGTTTTGTTGACAGACTCTCTTGTGTAGGCATAGCCACCATAAAAGAAGCTCAGTATGAACGTATATCCCACATGAAGAAAAAAACATGGTAAGAAGACCAAAGAAGTGCTGTTGTGGGTAAACAACAAAGTAAGAAGTTTAGTCAAAAATGCATCCTTCAAAAAAAATTAATGTTAAATCCTAGTTAGGAAGATAGATAGGAGCATAAACTCTGGCAAATGAAGTGTAAAAATTATAATTAGGAAAGGCAAAAACAAGAAAAAAATTAAGTCAAAAGCCGGAAGATACTTCCCCCTTCCAATAAGTGAGGGCATGGGATAGTTGAGCTGCTAAACAAGTACTGTGGCAGTATACATAAGGCCTTTGCAGAAAAATTAAATGGATTCTTTTGTGTTAATTTTCACAGCTGAGATTGTAAAGGTGATTCTCAAATCTGAGCCATTCTTTTTGTGTGATAAATCTGGTGAACTGTCCTAAATTGAGTATCATTAGAAGATGTTTTGGAATAAATTAATAAACTAAACATTAATAAGTCACCTGGACCAGATGGCATTTGCCCAAGAGCTCTGAAAGAATTCAAATATGAAATTGCACAACTATTAATTGTGGTATGTATGTAACCTATTATTTAAATCCGCTTCTGTACCAGATGATTGGAGGATTTTTAGTGTGACTCTGTTTTTTAAAAATAGGCTCCAGGAGTGAGCTCGTTAATTAAGGCCAGTATGCTGAGCTTCAGTACTAGGCAAATAGGTTGAAATTATAGCAAATAACAGAATTATCAGTCATCTGGGTAAATGTGGTTTTTTGGAGTAGAGTAAACTTGTTTTTTGTAAAGGGAAATGAGTTTGGATTTACTAGAATTCTTTTGAAGGGTCAACAAGCATGTGGATAAGGGGGATTCCTTGTATATAGCGTACTTAAGTTTTCCGGAAACCTTTGACAAGTAGCTTCATCAAAGGCTCTTAAGCAAAGTAATCTGTTACAGGGAAGGAGGAAAGCTCATCTCATAGATGAGTAACTGGTTGAAAAATGGGACACAGGGTAGGAATAAATGTTCAGTTTTCAGGATGGAGAGAGGTAAATAGTGGTGTCCCGAAAGGTCGTACAGGGACCAGTACTGTTCAACATATTCATAAATGATCTGGAAAAAAGGAGTCAGTGGTGAAGTGGCAACATTTTTAGATGATACAAAACTTCTCAAGGTAGTAAAGTGCCAGGCAGACTGTGAATAGCTACAGAAGGATCCCACAAAATTGGGTGGCTGGTCAACAAACGGCAGTTGAAATTCATTGTCAATAAATGCAGAGTAATGCACGTTGGGAAAATGTAATTCCAACTATACACACAAAATGAGATCTGAATTAGTTACTGCCACTTGAAGGACTTTATTGTCACTGTGGCTAGTTACCTGAAAACGTCCACTCAGTGAGCAGTGACATTAGGAAATAGACAGATAACAATAAAGAAAATACCATATTGCCTCTATATAAATCCATAGTTTGCCCTCATCTTAAATACTGAGCGCAGAGCCAATCGCCCTATCTCAAAGAAGATATATTGGAATGGGAGGAGGCTCAGTAACAGACAACAAAAATGATTGTGTCTGGAATGGCTTCCATATGAGGAGACGCTAAGAAGACTGGGACTTTTCAGCTTGAGAAAGAGATGACTAAATGGAGATATGATAGGTTTATGAAATAATGATAGGTGTGGACAATTCCTCGTAACAGAGGAATGGGTCACCAAATGAAATTAATAGGCAGCAGGTTTACAACAAACAAATATTTTTTCACAACACAATCTACCTGTGGAACTTTTTTCCAGAGGTGGTTGTAAAGGCCAAGACTGCAACAGGGTTTGCCGGGGGGGACAAAAAAAAAAACTAGATAAATTTCATGGAGAATATACTCATTGATGGACCTTACCTTGTATGGACAGAGATGTAAAATCCTGCTCTGAAGCATCCCTAGCCTGTGTTTTCCAGATGCTGGGTATAGGTCACTTGATAGCTACTCTGTTCATTCCCTATAAAGCACCAGGTATTGGCTACTTTTGGAAGACAGACTGTGGTGCAGATGGACCATTAGTCTGACCCAATATGGCCATTCTTAAGTTTTTATGGACTTTCAGTGTACCAGCTCGGAAGAATGAGTCAAAACAGCATAGCAGCAGGTCCCCTACCCCTCTAATAGCTGTCTGCCTGCCAATGTGTTCCTAGTGCAGGGCAGAACAGGAGCAGTCCGATGATTTGTTCTTTGTTCCCAAACAGAGCATCACATTCTGCTGTCTGATACTACTTCGAGTTTTGAAAGAGGCGGGTGTAGTGGGACGAGTGCCCCACTGCTGCAAGGAAGTGGTTAATGCAGGCTGGAGGGAGCTTGCATAGCACCCCAGCCCATGGATGAAGGGCTTCTGGCAGAAACCAATCAGAGGGCAGCTTTTGGGAGCAGTCTTACATACAAGTAGCTGCTCCAACAGAGCAGAGCAGCATAATAACAGAGAAATAACTGTGCTAGTCTATATAGTATCAAAACAAAAAAGCAGTCCAGTAGCACTTTAAAGACTAACAAAATAATTTATTAGGTGATGAGCTTTCGTGGGGCAGACCCTCTTCTTCAGATCATAGCCATACCAGAACAGATTCAGTATGTAAGGCACAGAGGACCAAAAATAGTAATCAAGGTTCACAAATCAGAAAAATTATGATCAAGGTGAGCAAATCAGGGAGCAGAGGGGCAGAAGGAAGAGGGGAAGTCAAGAATTAGATAAAGCAAAGTATGTAAAAGAGTCCCTATAATGAACTAGAAAATTGCCATCCTGGTTCAAACCAAGTGTTAATATGTCGAATATGAATATAAAAGAAAATTCATCAGCCTCTCTTTCCAAACGGCTGTGAAAGTTCCTTTTCACTAAAACATAGGCTTTCAGGTCATTAACAGAATGGCCCACTCCATTAAAGTGCTGGCTGACGGGTTTGTGAATCAGCAGTGTTTTTATGTCTGTTTTATGCCCATTAATTCTTTGTCTAAGAGAGTTTAAAGTCTGTCCAATATACAGAGCATGTGGGCATTGTTGGCACATGATGACATATATGATGTTAGTTGAGGAACATGAGAATGTGCCTGCGATTCTGTGATTAGCTTTATCTAATTCTTGACTTCATCCCCTCCTTCTGCCCCTCTGCTCTCTGATTTGCTCACCTTGATCGTAATTTTTCTGATTTGTAAACCTTGATTACTATTTTTGGTTGTGCCTTAAATATTGAGTCTGTTCTGGTATGGCTATGATTTGAAGAAGTGGGTCTGTCCCACGAAAGCTCATCACTTAATAAATTATCTTGTTAGTCTTTAAAGTGCTGCTGGACTGCTTTTTTGTTTTGACAGCAGAGCTGAGTTCAGTTAGGTTCTGGCCAGAGAAAGTGCAGGACCAACTCCTGGACAGAGCAAGAATCTTAGTACAGTGATACTGGGCAAACAATGAGGAGCTACTTAGGGTGTCAGCCTGATGCCTGCCTGACTGCTGGCCCTGACATAGAGGCCCAAATTTTTCAAGGGATCACAGGTGGAAGTGGCCCAAATACTAAGGCAGTGAAGGGAAGAGAAGAGGAGGTAAGACAAGGCTGTTGACAGAGGGTTCCTTGGTTGGGACTCAGAGTAGTGGGTGGGCCTGAGTCCCTTCCTTCCCGACTTGCACCATATCAACTATCACGAATGTGCTCTGGCTCACCCATGAGGTAGAGGGCTAGATAGTGGCTACAGCTGGGCATATTGGTGGGCACCTGGACAAGGACTGTTTTACACTCAGTTAAAAGGGATGCTCTCATCACTGCATTGTATATCAGCTTTGTTAACAGTTTGGTAGTATGCTGGTTGAATGTCTTATGAGAGAGTTTTCTGAAAGCCTGGCTTGTCTTTCATATTTTGTTTGATATTTCTTCATCCAGGGAACCATCACTTCAGGTGGTACTGACAAGGTGCACAAAGTGAGGGTTTTCATTTTTGTTGTCTGTGGATGAGGGCTTCATTTTTTCCCCAGGCTAATAGTGAGTCCAAATTGTTCAGTCACGTCTCAGAACCTGTCAAGGATAATCTAAAGGTCACTTTCACTGTGACTAAGTTAACCATAATTGTTTGCAAAAAGGGCTTCACACATGGGTTCCTCAGAGGTTTTTATATTCACAACAAGGTAGACATGATCTCAGCCAAAACAGATTGTTGTGTCTGCCAGGGTTATATTGTCTCCTGTAAGGCTTTGTGACTTTACACTTTTTTCGGAACAATGAAGTCAGCTTTGAATACTCCGAGTAACATTTGCCTACTTTGTAATCCAGTTTTAATTCTTTGCAAGCATGACTGATCAAAAGGAACAAATATAGTCAAGGCAAACTGCACTGCAATCATCTCAAGGTTGATTTGTTTTAATAATTAAGAAGGTGGTGTTTATCCTGGAGGTGAGAAAATACATACATTGGGGTCCTTGTCTGATGTAGGAAATGGTAGTATGTTGCCAGTACAGTGAAGGACTGGAAGAAAGCAATTTTTTCTGTCTCATGAGTTCTTGTTACTGTTATGAGTTCAGGAATAGGAACATTAATAATAATCCATAATTTTGAGCATTAAAACACAACCTAAATTAGATTCTTCTTGGTCCTGTGGTTGATAGTTCACTTCATATAATGTGTACAACTTGTGATAAAAAAGAAACAATCACTTGAGAGATCCCAGACTATGGGGTTTTATATGACTACAAAATTGTTTGAGTAAAAAAGACGTGCAGACAATACTTTTACAAGTATGTACTGAGCACGGTCTTCTCATTGTGAAAGATGTTTTGTTGGACTTTCTAGAGCACCTCTACTCATCATGTGAAGTGAAATGAGACATATGACTGAATATGTAAGTTGTTTAGTATGCCCTATGACCTAACTCTGAACAACCATAGAGACCACTGAAGACCTGAATTTCTTTGGATATGTTCTGCTGTTACTTGCATAGTATTTTCTCTTTGGCTACTTGTGGCTTAAGTGGTACTAGATTATTATACTGTTTGTGTATCCACTGCCACAAACTTGTTACTCGGTGGCTGTGTCTACACTACAAAAATAACTTTGAAGTTGCTTACTTCAGAGTTGAGCATTTACACACACCCTACGTCGAAGTTAAATTTTGAAGTAGGGTAGTACTCCATTCCTTTACTCCATCCCATTCCTGGGAATGGAGTAAAGACTTCGAAGTAAGAGAAAATGTGTGCTGATTGTCTTCAGGCTACTTTGAGGTAGTGCCTAACTTCAAAGTTAACTTCGAAGGTAATTCCTAGTGTGGACGCACCCAGTATGAGTATTATTGATACTCCTATTACCTTGCTGTTGTGGATATTGGATTCCATTGGGGATTTATAGGGGGAGATGGAAATCCTTATCACAATTTATGCAAGGCAACTTGGCTGAAGTAAGTGAAGCTATAAGGATGTGCACTTAGGTGTCACTGTGGCACTCTGTTTGTGTGAATTAGTGAATGAATTTGGAAGATTAAGTCCAGTCAATTACAGTGTTGTATAAACCAGTCCTATGTTAGCAGTGCATCCAACAGTCTGTTTCACCTGTTATTTCTGAGATATGACTATCTCACCACTTCCTGAAGCTCCCATTGACTGGTAATGGTGAACTGCGAGCAGTTTCATATGGTTAGGTAAACAAAGCATCTAGTGGCCTGCAAAGGGCTAACAGTGGCAACCCACATCTGGCCCATGGAGTGTTTCTTACCCACTCCTGGTCTATGTAAAATTTTAATTTGTATTGACTTCGCTAGTGCTTTTCATGTGGTCTGCTGTAAAACTGTAAAAATATCTAGAAGAGTTGGCATATCCCATTGAAGACTTTAATATGAAGGTTGTCATAATTTAATTTTAAATAGGTTTATTTTTAAAAGTAAGAACATAACAAATTTAAATTTTAAAAGTGTTATTAAAACCCTCACATGTATTTGTCTCCACCTAATTGGGGAAAATGTGTTGCAAACAAAGATGTTGTGGAAGCAACAGGTTGGTGTATGAGGCATTGAGGTTGGTATGTTTTACAGAGCAAAGGAGATGAAGTTCAGGGATTTAATATGAGGTAAAGTTAGAGATATGGACTAGGACTGTAATATTTAGGGCCTTGAAAACTGGACACATTTAACTTGATGTAACATATAATGCAGATGAGCTATCTCTTGTTATGCAGTACCTTTGTGTCTAGAAAGCTAGCTTCCATGGAATTTTTCTCAAAAAAAAAACAAAAACAAAAAAACAAAAACAAAAACAAACAAACAAAAAAAACCTCATTTAAATCTTTTTATCTGCTGCTGTATTTTTAGGGTACATCTAAAAAGAAAGTGTTATAAGAGACATTTCTAGTTTTTGTATGACAAATGTGGGATTTCCTGTTTTATACAAAAGCATTTTGGTGTACAATTTAGAAGTACAGTAATCATCTATGTTATGTTGTAGGACTACATTGTAAATTTAGAAATTATTCACTGGTATGGGAATATTGAGTGTGTGTTTGTGTGTGGGCAGGGGTGGAGTGGGGGTTGCATTGCAAGCTTTGGATAGAGAACCTATGTCTTGCTCACTAGTCAAACCAAAACAAGGTGCCATTTAGAGCAGTTTGTGCAGGTCTTCATGATTCTCCTTTCCTGTTGTCGGATAGCAGTGATATCAGCTGATGCTCATCTCTTTCATATATGCTTTTATCCTATGAAATTGTAGAAATGTTAATGTTTTAAAATAACTAGTTCTGAATTTATACTTCAGGATGTTAAGATGCTTGCACCCAGAGCTATTGTTGCAGGCTATCCACAGACTGAGGCAGACATTGCTGCATCAGGTTATACTCTGCTTATAACTTGAAGGTTATCTTTCACAGCCATGAGAGCAAGAGGGTCCGTTTAATTGGAACTTAGATTCTGGTGTGCAAGACGTTTAGCTTCCTCTTCCTGAGAAAGGATGGTGTTGTTGAGCTGCTGCGTACCATCCTGTACAACCATTGCAAAATGAACGGTAGCCACAACTCTCAGCCCTTGAAATCTGAATGGTGGAAGTGTACGCATCATATACATGGGAGGCAGTGTGAATTAGGGTGAAAAACATATGGCAATGTTTTTCCAAATGGTGGTTCCCAATCCACCTGTGTTACAGCAAGTTTCTAGGTTGTTCTTGGGGCCTGGTACAGAGGGGTGGCCTAGGGGTGGGATGATTTGGAGTGTGAGCACTCGCCCCATTAACTCTGCAGCAGGGGTTCATGTCCTATAGGATTAGGCCTGATTCTGTGCCTTGTGACCTGGAGCATGGGCCAAACTTTGGTGGCCTATAACTTTTTATTTGCCACATCACTTACTCAAATTTGGCTCAGCTGCCCCTCCATCATGATGGAGGGTAGCGAGGTTAAACCTTTAATGGTGCTGCTATTCTATATACCAGGGAGTGGGGCCTATTATCGTGGGACAGAAGCTGCTGCAGCAAGGTGTATGAGGTGGGCGCTCTCTCCACCCTTGCTCCACACTGGGTTGGGGTTAGATTGCAGTGCTGGGGCAAAAGATGCTGCTGCATCTGGTTAGTGTCTGATTTGGAGGTGAGGAGGAGAAAGCAGCGGAGAAGAGGATGAAGGTCTATGATGAATTTGGACTCATCAAAAAAGGCAAAAATGCATTTGGGTGGGTTGCCTTTGTTTAAAAAAAGTTGGGAACCACTGTCTTAGGCAGTTAGGTAGCTTAATGGCAAATTGAAGTAGTTAATTTGACTGTTTTGATTTCTCAGAAGAAGAAATTGTTAGCAAATTTAAATTGTGATTTTCTTACTTTTTTTTCCCCTTCCCTCACCCCACCCCCCAACATCCTTCTTCAGGTATGGCCTCACAAGTCTTGGTCTATCCACCATATGTTTATCAAACCCAGTCAAGTGCCTTTTGTAGTGTGAAGAAACTCAAAGTAGAGCCAAGCAGCTGTGTGTACCACGAAAGAATCTATCCACGGATCTACGTGAATGGTAAAAACTTTGGAATTGCTCATTCTCCTAACAGGATTAGTACATATTTTCAGACTAAGAACCCATTTGAGAGACCTCGAGGACAGAACTTTTTGTTGCAGACAAGTGCTGTTGCTTTAAAAAATACTGTAGGTGCTACAAATGTATTAGCAGTGCAGGAGAAGCAACCTCAAGTTGAGGCACCTCAGACTGGTACACAGGGAACCAGGTTAGATTTACTGGATGGATCCCAGCGATGTGGATTGAAGCGTAAGAGTGAAGAGTTGAATAATCAAAGCGCAATGCAGATCGTTGATGAACTGTCAGTATTACCTGCAATGTTGCAAGCAAATATGGGAAACCCAGTGACGGTTGTGACAACTACTGCAACTTCAAAACAGAGTGGTACCAGTGGAGATGGAGATTATCAGTTAGTACAGCATGAGGTGTTGTGTTCAGTGAAAAATACATATGAGGTCCTGGATTTCCTTGGGCGAGGAACCTTTGGACAAGTAGTAAAATGTTGGACAAGAGGGACAAATGAGATTGTTGCAATCAAAATTCTGAAGAATCATCCTTCTTATGCACGTCAAGGACAAATAGAAGTGAGCATATTAGCCCGACTAAGTACTGAAAATGCTGATGAATTTAATTTTGTGAGAGCTTATGAATGCTTTCAACATCGTAACCATACTTGCTTGGTGTTTGAGATGTTGGAACAGAATTTATATGACTTTTTGAAGCAAAACAAATTCAGCCCTCTACAACTAAAAGTAATACGGCCTATTCTGCAACAGGTGGCCACTGCACTGAAAAAACTAAAAAGTCTTGGTTTAATCCATGCTGACCTCAAACCAGAGAACATTATGTTGGTGGATCCTGTCCGGCAGCCCTATCGGGTTAAAGTTATAGACTTTGGGTCTGCCAGCCATGTATCAAAGACTGTTTGTTCAACCTATTTACAGTCTCGGTATTACAGGTAGGTACTTAATCTGTTTTCTTACTTGGTTTTTTTTTTCTTTTAATGAATATTAACATTCTCATCCACTAAAAATAACGTCAGTGTGTGTTGCAACTACCGCTTTTCAGGTAGTAAATAGTAATTAGATTCAAATTGACCATATAAGCATTTCCTTAATTCAAAAATAAAATAGTTGATTATGATTTACATTGGGATCTCAATTTTCATTGCATGGAGACCCCCGTCTGACAACAAAAATTACTTCAGATGCCCAGGAGAGAGGACTGAAGCCCCAGGTTGGGGGCGCGAGCAAAGCCCAGGCCCTACCATTCTGGGCAGAGGGACCAAAGCTGAAGCTCCAGGGTTTCATGGGGATGGCAACGTGAGCTTGTAGCATACAGCTGAAGCACAGCCCTCGGCAGTGGGGCTTGGACTTCATCCTGGAGCCCCAGCAAGTCTAAGCCAACCCTGATGATCTCAGTCAAAGGGGGTCACAACCCACTTTGGGCTCCCGACCCACAGTTTGAGAAGTGCTGTTTCAAATGTAGTTTCCTTGCTGTAAGAGTATTTACTGCATGGGGCAGGAGGTTAGTTTTTTACATTACTGTGAATTCCCTCCAGAATTACGTTTTGAATGTTGCATTCTCCCTATCTCTGGTCAAGAACAGACTTTCTGAAAGAGCTCTTTTTTTAAAATTTCACTTCATGAATTTTTGTTAACTTTTTATGGCTTTCATTCTACGTGTCAATTACACGTTGCTTATCTCTGCAGAATGCCTTATTTCTGTCTGACCAAAAATACAAATTTCTCTTTATTGTTGGTAATAATGTGGCATGTGTAGTCTCTTCCATACAAGAGACTGTATTTCTTTATATTTTCTCTGCCATGTATGTACACACATGTTCAGCTCTTGCTAGATTCTAAATGTCCTCAACCTCCATCAGTTTCAGTGAACTTTAGGGGCTGGTGAAATGAATCCTTTAATTGAGGCTTATAAACATCCCAAAGTCTGGCCTCCAGCATGAATCTGAATATCTAGACTGTTGTTTTTTAGCCCCATAATTGTTGTCCTGTGAAACCAAGTCAATTGATATGGGCCAGTTGCAATTGTTTTATTGAAGCAAGTCAATTAGTCAGTCTCCAAATCTTCTAAATGAGGATCCTACAGCAAAGAGATGCTTGGGCACAGCTGCTGTTCTCATTTAGCAGTTCCACTTCTGCTTCACAGTTCCCCTGTTGCTTAGTCCCTCTGATGCCAGTTACACATTTAAAAAAAAAAAAGGCAAATATATGAATGCACATCTTCATTGGGAAGCTGTTGAGTTGCTACACACACAGTATGCCTGATACAAACTCATGAAAGAGAAGAAATGAACAATTATGCAACCTTGTTCTCCAATTTGTATTCTGGCACCCTTTCAGTTTTGGAAGTAGGTAAAGGTTCCAGTTATCTGTGATTTACTGCCAGGAGTGCCTTTCCCCGTTTGGCACAACTAGGGATCAAGCTCTTAGCATTTACATGTCTACTGGAGCACAATTCAGTTTACTTGTTATGCTTTCAGCAAAGAGAGAACGTGGACTATAGAAAGTCCTTTTCACACTAGCATTTTTCCTAGCTTTCTTTGGATATGGAAAATAATTGCAGCATGTAAAGCAAGGAAAGGTAAGACTGCCATAAATATTTATTTTCACGGCATGGAATTTGAACACATTAAGTGGAATAGTCTGTATATTGGAAAACCAATATGTAACTAGCTACCTCAAGTATAAATAGATATTAGTTCTGTTCTTTATATATTTTTTTTGTCTGGTACGAGTAACTGCAGTTCCATTTCAGCAAGTTGTATTGCAAGTGCATAGTACTATGGACATTGAGAAATTCAAATGCCTTTTGGATAGCATGGTGTGCTGTTGTTCACTAAGGGCATCGCTGCCTAAAGTTAATAGCACTGTTATAACTCTTGGTGCTATAGAACAGGGGTGGGGAGTCTTTGTGTGTGTGTGTGTGTGTGTGTGTGTGTGTGTGTGTGTGTGTTGGGGGGTGGGTCACTGAGCCACAGAAAAATCAGTCTGGGGCCACACCTAAAAAATTCAACAAAACCCTTACTGGTGTGGTCCCTGACTGAAAAACACTCCCCTCATTCCCCTTGCATATGAGCCCCAGAGTGTGGGTCTGGAAATTGGGGGGGGAGGGGGGGCAGGAGTGGGGTGCAAGAGACCTTCTCTAAATATTAGACACTTACTTTTTTTGTCAAAATAATTGAATTTGCATATCAAAACATAGTACATGCAATTTTAATACATTTAAAATTAGTTTAGGTACATATAGCATAAAAATAATTTAAAATTAGAAGTATTGTTTAATAGTTGAGTCCTTGTTCTGTTCTCACATTCTCATTTGTTCTGTTTACGGTGATCATGTTGATTATACATTGGTATAAAGCCTTCGTCACTGGCCAATCCTTTCATTTTCTGTCATGAATTGTACATGTGATACTCACTGGGGAGAATTTTATTGTAGAGCTGCCCAACATTGGAAGAAGGGTAAAAAATTTTGATTCACCCCAGTTATTTTTCTCAGGTACATATTTTACCAAGACAGTAACTGTTACAATAGTGTAGTGAGAATTTTTTTCAAAATACAAATTGTGAGCTTTACTGTAAGAGCTTTATGATATAAATGTAGAAACAGACTTGCCCCATTATAAATCTTCTTTATACAATTCAACAAAGAAATGATGTCACATTGATTGTTATCTTAGCTAAAAATGAGTTTTTGGCATTTTGGAGCTTGATCCTCTCCTTAGGCCTGGAGTAGATATGGGCACAGTTGTAAAAATATTTTCTCCAGGATAATATTTATAAGTTAGGGTCACTACTGATTCCATATACCATGGTCAAAGCTCAGCATCCTTCCCAAACTTTGGTTGTTAGAGGCTGCATTTCTCATAGGCTGCATATACACTTGCATCCCTCTTTCGAAAGAGGTATGCAAATGAGGCACATTGAAAATGCAGTTGAGGTATATATTTGCATATTTCACACCTCATTTACATATTCTTTTGAAAGAAGAAAGTCAGTGTAGATGCTGCTCTTTTGAAAGTAAACCCCATCTTCGAAAGAATCCTTCTTCCCATTAAATAAAGGCAAGAAGGATTCTTTCAAAGATGGGTTTACTTTTGAAAGAGCAGCATCTACACTAGCTTCCTTCTTTTGAAATAATATGCAAATGAGCTGCCAAATACGCAAATTTATACCTCATTCTCATTTTTGATTTGCCTCATTTGCATACCTCTTTTGAAAGAGGAATGCAAGTGTAGATGCACCCATAGTATTTGAGCATATTTTCAAGGCTTTCCTACATTTTGCTAACCACCTGTGTTAGTTAGCATGTATATTTTTGAGTCAAACTAAACTAATTGTTAGTATACCCTTTTAATCCTCCATGTGTTTTACTAGTGAAAGTGGGTCAAATCTGTTTCTGCATTTTGCCGATATATTAGGAACTGTACTTGCTTGAACTCTGTTTAGTTTGGCTGCTCAGCCTTTCAGAAGCAGCTAGTATAGGGATTTGTGCTGCTGGTTTGAGTGGCTGTAGACACACATTCCACTCACTTATGTCTGTATTCAGCACACTAAAGCCATACAGCTTGTGTAGTGCTACTGGTTGGAGTGGTGTCCTTAACCTCTCCCATAGCCGTTTGAGTGGTGCCACTGCAGTCTAGCTCAGTTTCTTCTTACCCAGCCCACTGCTTGAGTCCGAGCATTTTTGTAGTGTTTTACTTCACAGTTCTCTGATTTTCTCTGCTTTGTGTGTGAAGTTAAGTGATTAGTTGAAGTAGTACCTTAGAAGTAGCTTAGTAGGGTTTAGCCTCTTGAGATGCTGTCACCAAATTTTATAAATTACCTGGTTGTGGTGGCTGTTCCTACAAGTGACCTTCATACTTGATGTTTGTGCCTTGTTTAAGCAGGGTCAGCCCTCTGTAAGTCATTCAAGAAAAGGATGCATCTTGAGGAGGGTATGGGGCCTGTTTTGGCACCACAGACATCCACAAATTGTCAGCCCTTAAAAGGTATCAGAAACAGCATGGTTGTTGTTTAGCCAGATTCTAATTCTTCTCCCAAGAGGAGAAAAGATCATTCTCCTTCGTCTGGTTCTCCTAGGAAAAGAGCTCCTAAAACAGACTGAGGCCTTTCTAAAGGTAGGAGACAGAATTCCATCTGTAAGGGGAGTGCAGACTGGGATTGTGGTTCCTCCAGTATGCATAATAAAGTAAGGCTTGTCTGCCTGTTCTCCTGTCCTGAGCAGAGCGCAGTTGGACTCTGTATATTGAGTTCTGCACCTTTCATGAGGCAGCCATTAAGTCTGGAACCCGTGGAATAACTGTCATCAGCAGTTGTTCCTGGTTTTGCCCACCTGACTGTGAGGTCCTCTCAGCAGTGAATAGCCTCACATTACGTACCTAGTGTATCTAGTGTACACAGACACCCCCCGCATGCACACACCTCTTTCCCACTAATTGACCTGGGCTCATGGGGACAGAAAACCACTGTCGACATTTCTGTTGGATTGGAGCACTTACATCTGCTATATCTTTTTGCTCTTCCAGCCCCATGATTCCCTTGATCATCAGTGTCTTAAGGAGGATCAAACATTGTGGAGCAGTGTTTCTCAAGCAGTGTTCTGTGAAACCCTGGGGTTCAACGGAATGAAAGTAAGGGTTCTGTGAGACACATCCGTAACAATAGCTAACTCCTCTGTGCCTGCCCTGCCACTGCTGAAACAGTAGAACTGGTTTAATGGCCGGCAGGGTGGTGGGAGGGATCCGGCCATTAAAACAACTGAATTTAGTTCCATTATTTCAGTGGTGGCAGGGCAGGGAGTCACAGAGAGACCCTCACTTGCCCTGCTATCTGAGCAGCCACACCCACATCAGTGGAACCCCTCCATGCCAGCCTTCCTTTCACTGGGCGCATGTGGCTGCCTAGCATAGGCTCACCAGCCAGTGCCACAGATGGGTTAGTCCCTGGGGCTGGTTTGGGGCTGAGGTGGGTTAATCTGGGGGGTGGGGGTGGGCAGGTTTGGGGCGGAGGGGCGTTAAGACTATGGATGCGGGGACAGGTTTCAGGCTGACAGGTGAAGCCTGGGGATGAGGGGGTGGATTTGAGGGTTGAGGCAAGTAAAGCCTGGAGTTGGGGGGCAGGTTGGGGGCCGAGGGGGAGCCTGGGAATGGGGTTCTGCAAAATTCTTTCAAGTTTAAAAGGGTTCCATGGCCAAATAAAATTGGGAAATATTGATATAGAGCCATTATGGCCTAGCTAGATCTGGTAAGCAGATCTTCTCTTATTGTGCAAAGAACAGCTATTTTGCTTTGAGATTATCAGGTTGAGAAGATTCCAGCAAAACATCCATGCAGAACTCTGCCCTGAAGTACGACTTGCTGAAAGGAACATAGTTTGTGCCGAGTGAAAGCGAAAGCATTAAATTTGTCATGGGTAGGTATCCCTCCAGCTTTAGAATCTCTTGTACACAGGAGATTTGCAGGAGCTAGCAACAACTTTCCTTACGGTTCGTTTGGCAGGTATCTGTGCTTACCACAGCTTGGTTAGGATAAATCTCACCTCATCGTTCTACGTTTCTTTAAGGGATCAAGTAATCCCTGAACCCTTGTATCAGAACCATCCCTAGTTGAGACCTAATCTAGTCCTGACAATGCTTATGGGTCCATCCTATGGGCACCTAGCTCGGTCAGTTTCAAATGTGTGCGCCAAAACCGTGTTCTTAACAACCATCACTTCTGCAAGGAGGGTTAGTGAGCTTAGTGTCTTAATGGTTACTTTAACCAATGTGAGTCAGAGAAAAAATTGTCATGCTGCCTCTTTAAACTTTTGCCTAAGGTTGTCTCCAATTTTCTCATTGCTTTGTATCTCCCTTTCACCTGCTTGGGGAGTATTATGGGCAGAGACAGAAGAACAGACAATTATATCATAGCAAGAACAAGAAAAGCAACACCTGTATTCAAGACTCTTCATCCCATATGGAATCACAAACAGTATCTGCAAGGATGGAACTGAGCATTTTCATACAAATGTAGAGTGTGCTCTTGTATGGATGCAAGACCTGGCATACTAAGAAGTCTTCAAATCATGAGCTACAGACATTGATAAACAGATGCCTGAGGTACATCCTTTGCATTAAATGGCTAAACTTTGTTACAAATGAGGAGGTTTGGAACAGAGCAGAACAAGAACCACTTGACATTCAAATCAAGAGAAGAAAGTAGGATGGCTAGGATACGTTCTCAGAAAACCATCATCCAGCATATTCCATCAAGCTCTCAAATGGAACCTGCAGGACAACGCAAAAGACGACGACCTCAGACAACGTGGAGAAAAATCTACTGAGGTTGAAGGACAACAACTGGGATACTCCTGGGGTCAGTTAGAAGTTCCACCTCAAGACGGAATGAAGTGGAGGAGACTTGTAGATGACCTTTGTTCCACTCTGAATATAAGGGTTTAAAAGAAGGAAGAAGACTCTCTCTCCCTCCCCATGCTGATCCAGGGGTAGTCTGAGTTATACTTTCTGAATGTTTTAAAAAAAAAAACAAAACCAAAAACTCTGTTAGAAAGGTTTAAACCCTGTAGGAAATCAGACTGTGAAGTACGGACCGAGATGCAGAGTGGAATATAGTAATCTCTTTCCCACTGTATTGTGAGATTTATTGAATACTGCTACTCTTTAGGCAGGAGGCTAGGACACATGGGGTGAAAGACACACTCCTCTTGAGACACACCGCAAACTACCTTTCTAGCTTGTCTAAGACAAGTTTCCTCAGTAAAGATTTGCAAAGTAACAACATTAAAATCAATAATTTCCCTGTTCACTATTATTTAGACTTGGCATTACGTTCTGATGCTCAGATTGATAAAGTGACACTATGTCAATTTTTACTTAGAATTCCCTGCCTTCTGTTCTGTGATGGGAATTAGAAAGCAGTGTCCCCATTAGTGGGAATGTGCAGAGGTCCTCAAAGAGGATAGGGGGATTAGGTTAACTTTTCTTTGAGAATTGCTTCTCTGCAGTCTCACAACAAACTGCCTTCTCTGCTTTGGCATTCTTTCTATTTCTGAACTCATCAACCTAAGTAGCGAGGAGTAGGGGTGAGCAAGAGAGCTATAGATGGCATTGACCATAATTAAATGCAAGAGTGTTGCTGGACACCCCAGTAGATCTGTTTTTTTTTAATAGAGCTCTGTGGCTCAACATCAGAAGCTCGGTGACCAATTAGTGTGAATAGACAGAGACAAAAAAAGCAGGGAGTGGTAGCTCAGTGGTTTGAGCACTGGCATGCTAACCCCAGGGTTGTGAGTTCAATGCTTGAGGGGGTCATTTAGGTATTGGGGCAAATAGGGCTGGGGGATGGTGCTTGGTCCTGCCAAGAGAGCAGGGGACTGGACAAGATGGCCTCCCAAGGTCCCTTCCAGTTCTAGGAGATGTGCATCTCCAGTTATTATAATAATAATTTTTGCTGAACAGTTACAGTGAGTAAACTAAGTTTTCTGTTTGGGGTCCCAGGCACCTCTAATTAAGAGCTTTCTCCCTAGGATTTTCATTGGATTGCCCTGCTTTGCTTGTGCCACAAATGCAGTCTCAACTCAGCAAAAATACTAGACCTGTTACTAATTCCTATCCACTGGCCTTTCTTCTGCTCATTTGGTTTATGCAGCTGATAATAGTTCTGATTCCCAGTCCAAGGCAAAAAGGCATTATATATTTTCACTATTTGTATAGAATTGTATCTTTATGCAATCAGTTGGTCTTTTTAAGTGATTGCTTCATCCATTTTAAGAGAAGCTCTCCTGTAATACTTGTTGGCTCACTAGTTCTTATATTGAAACAAACAAACCAACAACAAAACCCACAACCAAAAACCCAATTGCCTAAAGAAAGATTTCACTAAACCTGACATTGCATTACAGAACACTTCAGGTATCTGACCTTCTAGCGTCTTCAGAATTGGGCTGATAACCTGGTGGAAACATGTTTGAGGTACTACAGTACCCCAGACCCCAATTTTTCCTGACTTGTCAGTCAAATTTTCTTACTCAAGGACTATGATATTTTCTGCATCTTTGAGAGCTGAAATGGGCCCCTATTCGTCTCAGGGAAACTGGTCACCATAGGTGTCTCATCACTATTGGTTTCTGGAGCTGCAAGACAGTGGAGGATGTTCTCTTTCCACTTCTAATGATCCCTGTGCATTTAACATCCATTCATATGAAAAGTGACAATTGCATGTAAAAAGAGCTGCCAGGATGGAGCAAACATGGGAAATAAAAAACAAAACCTCAACACAACACTGAATGACCTTGGACCATGATGATCAAAGCCATTTACAATGAAACAAAAAGCAGTTTACAGGTTGAATGGGGAGGCAGATAAGTGGGAGATGCAGAATGAAAGGTGACCCGACGAGTGTTTGAGCAGTTAACAAAATTTAGTGGCTCAGTCGCTATATTTCTCCAGACTCTTACAGATTTCCGCTCAGTATCACTTGTACCTCGTGATTGAGTAGGATCTTTTAGTACAGGTACATGAGGGATTACTTCCAAAAGAAGGGAAATTCAGGGAAGCTCATGCATTTAGTTCACAAAAATTTTGAAACAGTCTGATTACTTGGGAGTTTCAGGAGATCTTGAGAAATTAAAAGTGCAAAAATCTTATTTTCATGCCCAAGATGGTGTTGGATTTCATTCTGATTGGCTGTATTTGTATTTGAGAGCTGTTCTTATGTGGTCCAAATTTTAGTGTAAGGAGCCAATAGCTTTTTCTTGTCACTTTTTGTTCCTTGCTTACTTCCCTGCAGTCTTATGCCTCCTTGTTCCTTAAAGCTCCATCCCAGCGTAAACGCCGTATTGTGAGAGCAGAAGAACACTTAGGTGCTACAGGATATTGCCAATCTTCCTTTTAAATATACAAAGACTCCCCAATGGTGGTTTTCCATTGAATTGATGTACTGTTAGCAGTCACATTGGTAAGGATGCTCAATGAACTTGGAGGATTTAGCTGTCAAGACTGGTTATGTGCAGCTTTTCCAGATGAGTTGATTCTCAGGCTCACACCGGAGTTACTTCTTCACATGTTTTATTTTATTCAGTCACTGTATTTGGTGTTATAAGCCATTCCACATCCAGGAGAAAGTTTCATGCTTAGAATTTGAGCAGAAGAAAATCGTTTCATATAAAAAGGAACCATTTAGAAAATCTGATATTTTATGACTAGAAAGAAGACCTAAGAAGGAGCAAAGGTTCCACATCTATTTCCACACAGATAAAGTAGTGGCAAGTAAGTGGTGAGAATTTCGAACAAGTCTCCCTTATGCACTGAGGACTGATTCAGCAAGGCACGTGACTGTTGTTGGAGTAATACTGTATAGGACTTAATTTAAGAAACTTTACAGCATAAACTGTTTTTCAGTGCGTTTTCACTAAGCACGATAAAATAGCTCACACTCTCATCAGAATGAAAAGTTTGCCAGTCTTTGTGTTTTTCCTTCATAAAAACCTTCAAAGGTGTCTGTCCCCTGCTCCTCTCAGCTCTGTTTCTTTGACCTTTGTTTCCTTCTCCAGGAGGGAGAAAAGTAATTTTTTTTTCTGTCTATGAGAGAACTTTTTCAGTTTTGCCTAATTAGTTTTTGTTTCAGGTTGAGGGTTCAGAGTTACAAGAGGGATGAGAGATATCAATAGCTTTTCCTCCTCTGTCTCGTAAGGTACATATATTGTAGATAGGAAGAAACACTAGGATTTCCTCTTTCTGAAAAGAACAAGGAGTTTTGCCTAGAAGTGAAAAATCTTTCATAAGTTAGTCAGAATTTATAGAGTCTCAGTTCAGCTGTGGCAGTAGATTGGAGCATTGGGGATGCAAGTAGTGTTCTGAGCAGCTCCCCATGCTAGAATAACATTACGGAAGTGGGAGGAAAGAAAACAGGGAGAGACCTCAGTGCTTGGAACACTGGGGAGGACCAGTTGTATTAAAAGATGGGACAATATGTACACAGTTTTTTCCCTGTAAGCTGAGCCCTTGGGTGCCAGCCCAGGAGTGATTCAGGTATCACTCAGCTGATTAGCAGTGTGCCCACATCCTATCACAGCCAGCAGCATGCATTTCTATTAGTGGTGCACATAACAAAATGTATTCCACGCATGAATGGGAAACATAGGAGGGAAGTCTGATGCACTCTTTAGAAAAGCCAAAATTATGGTAAAATAAATGTCACCTCTAATGGAGCTGGAGACTGTCTTCTTTGTTTATGTGTAGTTTAATATGCCTAAAGATTGTTGGTTAGACAGCTCAGACAAATGTCAAAATAAATCAACATTATTAGCATTCTCAGTAGAGCAGCTGAAGATTCAATGGGCAGGCTGATGGAGTTACTTTCTCATTTGTGTCTCCTCCATGTCAGGATGACAGGTTGGACCCCTCTAGTCTGGCAACACCCGTAATCCAGCATACTTTTAGTTAGCTGCACAACCACTTATGGGTGTTGCCAAGTTTTCCATGGTCCCCTGAAGTGTTTGTTTACAGCCACCAGTCCTGGCTCTCTGTGTTTGGTTTACTGAGCTCTAATTTACCCAGAAGTGTCTTCTAAGAGACCAGTAAGCAGTGGAAGTGTTAGTAATGGTGCTAGACAATATTGACTTCCCATGGGCTGGTAAATTGTCTCATATGGTGCCGAGCAGGTCCAGAGGTTGCTGGACTACAGAGGTTCAACCTGTAGTATGTTGAAACTTGCTCTGCCACTGCCAATATATTATCCCTCTTGTAGATTAAAAGATTTACTTTCCCAACTTTCTTGAGAATACATATGCTTCATAAAGTGTTAATGTGGAAAAGGCTCTAATTATGCTGAGCTGTTTGAAGCTATTACTCTAATGCTATAGTGGGCAAACATTTCTTAGCTAGACTCAGTTTTTTTACTACAGTTTATGAATATAATTTATATATAGAGAAAATTATTCTTCTATTGACAAATAATAAAATACATGAATACAATAGATGTTAACTGCTGTGAAAAATAAGGTAAAAATGATAGCTTGACCATAGAGGAATATGGTATGTGGGTCCCTGGACCAGAGCAATTGGGGGCACGTCCCCACCTTTCCTCCTGCAGTTCCCCTCAATCCCCCAATATTCCTGCTGGGGAGATGTCAGGATGATGGGGGGGCTTGCGTTGCCTCATGGAGCACTCATGGTGGATGGAGTACGGGGTGCTTATTTTCCAAGGCCCTCCTCCCAGTTGACTGGGGTTCCTGGGGCATGGTCCCTAAAGGCTAATCTTCTATTCTTGGCAGTAATACAGTTCTGGTCTTGTACATGATGGCCGTAAGCTTACAATATGAACATCAGGAAGTTACTACCATTTAAAAATCCAGACATTGCATCATATGTTATTTTCCAAATGTTGTTATATGAAACTTTCTGTGCTTAATTCACATATCTTAGTCTTCTCTATTCTGTGAACAGAAAGTGATTTTTAGATTTCAGAAAAGTAAACAGGAAGTGAAGCTCTATTCATAAATGAAGTTTTGCTTCATGTAAGTAAGGGAAGCACAGTATGAGAACAAACTGCAACGCCACTGTAAACAACTTGCATTTGAACATGGTAGCAGATGTTATTCTATCACTTTGAACTGTGCATCACTGAAATGTAGTGGGGATATCTTAAAATAGTCAGGAGTGGTGGCCAGAGACTGTTGACTACTATAGATGGTGAGGCTGTTTCGCTGTTGCAGTGAAATAAGCCAGAAGTACATACTGCTAAGGGCATTCATTTGCTCAAGGTCAGCATGCTCAAAGTCAGCTGTTAGACTTGTGAGCATGGTTACTGTCAGGAATACGTGGAGTTTCAGTTTGAATAAAGAATACTGGTAGCAAGTTGGAAGAGAGAGAGAAGTTCACAGTTCTCAGAATTGTTTTCCCTCTTAAGTTGCTAATTTTGGTGCTGGGAAGTATATATGTAAATAAACTTCTTTATCATAAGAGACTGCTGTAAACTATAACTGCTGAACAAATTTCAGTAGTTGCTTGGCAGCCTTCTTACTTCACTACTTGGGCTTTATTCATCCAAAATGTTTTGACTGATTCTATAATTGAAATTATAATTTCACAGTGGGCGGGTCATAAGCACAATATTTAGGTGTTTCCTTGCACTAGGAACCTTAATTCATCACAGCTAAAGCAGTTCAATTAATTGATTGTCAGCTTTCAGCCCAATATCATGCAGTCTTTGCCAAATCTCAGGCTTGGTCTACACTGATTGATTGATTGTAGATATGCCATTCTAGCTATGGCAATTGCATAGCCATTATTGACTTACGTGCAATCCACTTACCTGGCTGCCGTTGGAGAGGGAGATTGGTAGAGGAAGCTCTCCCATCAACTTCCCTTACTCCTCATGATATTGGGGAGTACAGAGATTGATTGTCAAGCCCAGATAGTTCAATTTCATGCGTCTCTACCAGGCACACACAATTGAAATCCAGAAGATTGACCCTGACCAGTTCAATCTTCTGCATAGTCCAGATGTACCCTCAAGGTGGGCTCCGTCCTCTCTGTTTCCATATATATAGAGGAGTACATGCAACAATCTTTGTTGTGGTGTGAAGGAGGGGAGGAAGTTACTGCAGAGTTGTATCTCTTCTCCTGTCTGAGAAGGCACAGAAATCTTTCCTATCAGGGAGATGGGTGGATGAAACATTGCTCTTTCTGTGGCATTGTCTCCTTCTGAGTCAGTGGATTTCCAAATGGAATTTAGATGCTTGAAGTAGCATTAATTTATGCTATTTCTTTCATGGCTTCTATTGCCCTGTTGCTGGGGTTTCAATAAATGGCATAGATTCTGAATTCTGGTGTTACTGACTTTAGATTTGTGACTCAGAATTCATAGGAGGATTTTCTTTGTCTTCAGAATGATGCATGTTCAAATTGTATTTCCTTTGATTTTGGAGGATGGTAAGAGTTCTTTCTTCTGTATCTTTGTCATTGCTAGTCTGACCTTGACTTATCTACTCACTTGATCACAGGAAAAGTGATGGGAAGTAACTTTTGTGTATAGCTCCAAAAAAAAGAAATTACGAAAGCTTTAAGTAAAATACAATTTGAGCTATATGTTCTCCTCCTTTACTTTTCACTGAGCTTCATTTCGTTTTTTGATTTTCTAAAAGTCTTTTACTAGCAATAAACAGGAGAACTATTTCACTACTGCAGAAATAATTGTTTGCTTGACATCTTTTCCAAAGGACCCAGTATTAAAATGAAAAAGCAGAGGTGCAGCCATCGGCTCTCAGGAAACTCCAGCCACTACAAAATATTGTACTTTATCTCCTTAGCCATGTAGGCTACTGTGAGCAGTTCATGTCTGTTCTCCACTCGCAGGAGTGGCTTCCCATAGAATATTTCTTAAATCAGATTCGAAGTGTTGGCCCTTATTTTCAAGGCTTTCGGTGGCATAGCCCCAGCATATTTAAAAGATGATTAAAATTCTTAGATGAAGATAATGGTAGACCACTATCTTCCTCCAGCAAAATGAAGATTTGTCACATAAATAAAGCTGCTCTCTCCAGGAGCTTTCTTTCTCAGAGATAGATCCAAGACTATGGTGTGAACTCCCACAGGAATGAAGGGCAACTATACATGTTATGGCAATGCGTGCTATGAAACAGAAATAAATCTCTAACTTGTAATGCAGGTGAGGGGGTATGCATCTGTGGGTAAGAAAAACACATTATTATATTAATAAAACAATAGTCATTACAATTGTGATTTTTAGCAATCCAAACATGGTGATTTTCATGCCTATTCAGAACTGCACTTCCATTGATTGACTTGCTTGAAATATCAAAAAAAAAAAACAAAAAAAAAAAAACCCAAAAAATAACTTACTATGTTGACCTGCCTGATGGTCGTTAACAGAGTAAATATTTTAAACACTCAAACAGTTCTTCCACTCAAACATTACAAAGATTATAATAGACATTTTCTGTAATAGAAAGCATTTGACTGCATCTGACATTACACATTTAGTAGGATTCTTTCAATTCTAAGTGTAGCCTCTATTCCACAAGCTTGTAAAAGTGCTGTGAATTCAGCAACAAAATTCAGTCTTGTGTTGTATTTGAGCACTGAAGAAATCATACAAGTTCTATGGAATAAATGAGTCTGTCTTTTGAAATGGTGTTAGAAGATGATGTGCACTTGTACAGTGTAACTTGAGCCATCTCTGATGATCTGTTAATGTTTTTTACATTAATCTATAGAATTTAAATTTATTCCTCTTTCTGAACATATTAACTAGTTGGCTCAGATATTTTGTTGCATATTGCTCTGATTACCAAAGTGCCTGCAGGGGAAGTACTACATTAGAGATCTAGTTGGAGAATACATTATCTCCTACCTGAAGCAGAAATCTGCTCTTTCCCACCCTTGCCGAAAGAAGAGGCAGGATATGAGAGTAGCTCCATCCACTTAAAAACACTGGGTCCTTCCTCCTCATCCCAGAGCATCTTGCTGCATTTAATGCAAACAGACATGAAATACTCCCTCCCACTTTGTGACCCTCAAGGTTGGTTGCACTCAGCTGCCTTGTAATCTCTAGGATGGAAGTACTCTTCAGGTTTCCCAGGGCCCCCTTGCAGGGGAACTGGCCATGCCTAATTTGTGAGAGTGGCATGGTGACCTGTCACATATAGCCACAGTGCTACTCACTCAAGTTTGGCCTTCCAAGTCACTGTCATTATGATGGAGATGTGGTTAGGCCAAACTTCAGTGACACTTATTTTATGCACCAGCTTTTAACACCTGGAGCAGAGAGCTGTATCTAGCTAGTCCTTTTGCCCATTCTTGTTACCCAGTACTGTGTAGTGATCCACTGGTTGAGAAATGCTGCCCTGGATAAAGCAACTTAGTCTTATTTTGTATGCAAGGATTTTTGGTCATGTCCCTCTCCACATTGACTGACTTTTTTTCGGAAACATCAGCCTTGGTGGAGTTTAGGGCAGTCCTAGGGTGTACACTGCATCAGATGATAATTGCTGCCTCTGGACTTTTCCATCTAGGGATAGCTGGAGCGCAACATGCTCCCGTCATACCCCTTACTTGCTCTTTACACTCGCAGGATGGATATTGGGATGCTGTTAATTGTCGTCACCTTCATTCTGTAAGAAGAGAGTAAAGGGAACAGAGCAAGGACCACCATCTAACCATTTTGTTAATAGAATCAGACGTTAGAAGTGGCTGGGGGGAAAAAAACCTCTCTGATTATCCTTTACTTCTCTCCTTAAGGTAAAATCTCGTATCTGGCAGCCCCTGTACTGAGAGGTTGTTGGATATTCAAATATTCTGGACAATAGAGGGGTATACCTAGCATTACACTAAAGAAAAACAAGAAACATGTATGCAGAACTCTTTGTATACTAACACCAGTAGTGTTGTACACTGTCAGCTTACATTGTATTTGCTGTATTGATTTGTGTTTGCTGTCACTATATGCTAATGATGGAATATGTAACTAAAATTTACTTATGGTTAAATGCCAGTTATTTGAGAGTTCTGGGTGACAGAATGCTGGATATGGGTTTACTGTGTGGGGTGCCTGGTAAAGTTACTTGTATTCAAGTGAGATTAACAGCCTTCTCAGTGCCAAAAGGCAGCTAACATCTCCTGGCTGCTGCTGGTCACCAGCCTAAGCCAGCCACTTCCAGTCCCTTAGCTATAGTGCAGACAAAAAGGGGTTAAGCCCAAAGAATGTGTTGTGCACCAGCAAACCTGGCCAGAGAAGTGCCTGAGCAGTCCTGCAGATCCCAGGGGCAAGACCGAGGCTGGGTAAGGTAAAAAGCCTTTACCTGGGGAGCTGCTGTGGAGCCTGCAGGTTTGGGGTGTGAATGAGCTAATGATTGCTGCTCCAATGTTTAGCTGAGGGGTGCAGAGACTTCCCTTTTCAACACTATACAGGGCTTAGCTGGAGGGCCTGGCTTGGAGGATCAGGGGCTTTCCTGGGCTGCTGGCCCAGCCAGAGGCAGTGGGGAAAAGGAAGGAGTCTGCCAGCCAGGCTGCTGGGAAGCTCCTTGCTCCAACCAGGGGCTAGGTTTCTGTACAGCACTGAGAGTAGGATGTGCCTCGCTGGGAGGATATGAAGGAACAGAAGGGCTGTGAAGGGTGAAGAGACAAAGCAGGGAAATGACCGTGAGTGGGGGAGCTTGTAAATGGCTGGTAGGTTGGAAGCGCAGGTGACATGTGACCATCTGTTATCTGGAACCTGTTTGCACTCACCAGTCAATGCAACTCAGTGTACAGCCAGTGTGGGCCAGAATGGGCCAGGGCCCTTCTGGCTGAGAGCTGGTACACGTCAGGGGCAGTGCTGATGAGCAAACCTGGGGAGTGGCAGCCTTGCACACCCAACCCCATCATCAGCCACTGGACCCAATCCCGCCACCCATTCACTGCTGGTGAATGGTAGCTAGGAAGCAGGGATCTGGCCAGCTGCAGGACGCAGCAGTACTGAAAGGAGGGAGACAGAAAATACAGGACAATTTAACCATTTTAAAGGAAAAGTTGAGACACCTGTTTACATAGGGGTCCATTCCTTTAAAAACAGGATGTCAGGTCACCCTGCCGATAAACTTCTGTATAGTGACAAACCCTATTAGATGTCACTGTTTACAAACATCTGACATCCATGACTAATAATTTCTCCTATCTTCAACTTCAGCCAGGCTGTGTCTACACTACAGCAATCTTTTGAAAGAAGCTCTTCTGGAAGATCTCTTCCGAAAAAACTTCTTTTGAAAGTTCAATCTGCTCTTTCAATTGACAGTGTCCATGCAGCCCTTGCTTTTTAGAAAGAATGGGCCAGGGATCAAAAACCCCTGTGTGTCATGAGGACTTTTCTTTCAAACAAGAAAAAAAGGGGGGGGGCCTGTGAAGCAGCTACATATACTTTTTTTCAAAAGAAGCTTTTGAAAGGAGGCACTCTTCCTGATCCAGGAGTGGAAGAGGGCTTCTGGAAGAAGAGCCGCTGCCTTTTGATTTCAGATCGAGAGTGCATTTTGTGTGTGGACGTGCTGCATGTTCTTTTGAAAACGGGATGGATTTTTCGAAAGAACTTGCTAGTATAGACATGGCCTCAGTGTTTAAGCTGTGCTAGTTTGTATGCTCATTCCAGTTTTTACCTTACCATACTATTGATACTGTTTACCACTTCATTATTTATAGGCTCTTCTGGAAGCGGCATGGTAATGTGCTGTCTGGAATATGCTAATGAGGCATGCATGTAAATGTCCCCCACCTAATTAGCATATGAACATGTGGTTCAGAGTCTGGAAGAAGCCAGTGTGTATGCATGTGTATTTTGGAGTCCAGAAGAGCTTCATCTGGACTCCAAACTACATGCCCATATGTTAATGAGGCACAGGAAATTTACATCCGTGCCTCATTAGCATCTTCTGGACGACTCATCACCATGCTGCTTCCGGAAGAAGTGTCATGTGTAGACCCAGCCATAGTGTGTAACTTGCATCACTGTTTACATCACCATTGTGCTTGGATCCTTATTCTTTACTTAGTACTTTCACAACAATCCTTTTAGACTGTGTTATGAAAGAATGTTAGAAAACTGAAAGATGGTTAATTGTGCAGGGGAAAAATGTAAGACTTCTATATTTAAGGTACAGATGAATAGCTACCAACTAACAAATGTCCAGTCTCTTTGCATGTTCCACTGAAGTAAATTATTAAAGTGCAGCGTAGCATGCTGCCAAGTTTCTCTATAATTATCCTATTAATTATCTGTTCTCTTGCTGTAGAATGCATAACAAATGCAGCACTGGTTAATCCATGTGAATGCTAATTTTATTTCATTAGTCTGTTTGATCTAAGAAAATTTGATTGTCACTACTTAACAGTTAAAAAAAACAAATGATAAACTCCATTTTGTTGATGTTATATGCATCTCCATGGAGATGCTTTTAGCATGTTCAGTAAGCCATATCAAATGACTTATTCCCCTCTGTTCTGGAAAAGTTGTCTGTCTTCTGCTGTAATATAAAATAAAAACTAATCTGGCATTTTAGCAAAACAGGTTTGCAGTTCACACCATGGTTTGGACTGAGTTCATGTCCTAATGCAATTGTGTGTGTGTTTCCTGATACTTCAGCATTTTCATTTGATACTGGTACAGATTCTAATTCCCATGATGCCATCGCAGGTCTTTGCAGCTTGATGCCAGTGCAATGGCCAGTAAATAATTCAGGTATCAACTGCTGTCTAGACTGTATTACCCAGAAGAGAGTGCGTGCATTAGCTGTACGTGATTTTGTCACAAAAAAGAGAGTGAAGATTTGATGAATCTGGATTATTAAGTAGGGGAATATATCTTCAGTTTTCACCCTTACTGACAAAATTAGTACTAAGCATCCATTAGCCCAATGCTTCTCAAATTTTAGCAACTTAAGGACTCCCATTTGACGTAAAAATTTTCATGGACTGCCAGGCTGGCTTCTAATTTTCCCTGAGTTGCTCAACACCTGCTCAGCCCCATATTCCACTCCTACTCCCCCTCTCTCCCCAAAGCCTGCCCTTGCTCCACCCGTCCCTCAATGTGCCTCATCCCAGTTTCTCCTCCCTCTCATCACCTCCTGCATGTCATATGTGCAGCAGGCAATGGGAAGGAGGGGAATGAGGTGATCACTGGGGCTGTTGGCCCCACATGTAACTTGTGGGTGCCCTGGAGGCTGCTCTGGATTACTTCCTCAGATCCCCAGGGGTCCATGGTAGAGCCCTGTAAATTAGTGGATATCTTTTATATCCAGGTATCTGCATCCACAGGTGCAGATTCAGATATCTGTGGCTCTTATTTGTGGCTATGGATGAGCATGTGGATACAAATTTTACATCTAGAACCCTACTAATTTGTGGGTATCCACTTTATATCTGCAGGTAACCTCACCCACAGATGTCAGTGTTAATAACCATGGCTCATTTTTGTAGATGTACATAGAAATTCTTTATCAGCACAGAGCTCTAGTCCCTGGACCCCAATATAAGAACTGTGTTGTATTAGACTTTACCCCTGAAATTTCAGTTTTCTACTCTGTGTGTAGTAATAGAAATAAGAATCTTCCTTTGAAACATTTCCATTTTTGGATGAAATAGTCATAATTTTCCATTTTATATTTTGTGCCTGAGTCTGATTTGAACCTCTACTATCTTCTGCAGTTGGATGTGTTAATGACTTCTCCAAAGGTTAGGAGAGAGCATGCACCCATACAGAAGTAATCATCTATATCAGTATTTCTTAAACTATGTTCCATGGAGCACTGGTGTTCCATCAACAACTCGCAGTTCTGCCGCGAGCATCTGACGCTTTTTGGGTATTGTACACTTATGGTATATGTTTTTCTATTATTAAAACCAGATATAATGTTGATTATTCATTGCTACGATACCTGACTAAATTACTTCATTTTGTTTCTGGTGTATATGTTGACGGGTATTTTTTCTGACAGTTTTTAAAGAAAATTTTCATAGGTGTTCTGCATAAAAATGTTATTGTTTTGTGTTCTGTGGTCTCAAAAAGTTTAAGAAACACTGCTCTATGTATCAAAGATGTTACTTTGCAAAGCACTGTATTATTGAAGGTATATTTACCTTTTAATATTTGGCCATTTAGATGATAGTATATTTGTGTTCACTTGTTCTTATGTTCTGATTGGTGGGCAGCTGTCCTAAAGGATAGTTCTGAATGTGCTAAAATATTTGGTTTTTTTCTGCCCCTGTGCTTGATTTCTGAATCACATGCACTTTTTTTTTTAAATGGCCTGCTGCAGCAACACCTTCTTATGGACTTCACCTTACACTATAGAGTTCTCCAAACGTGTTTGTGCATTGTCATTTGCTTTTGGAGTGTTATGTAACAAGAACACTTCTTTTTTGCAGTCCTAAAAATTACATTATATATCCACCCAAAACACTGAAGTGGTAAATCTTGAATAGATCTGGTAAATCTGTAGTTTTTTGAAAATAAATTTTCATGATTAATGTACATTTTTGTTATTATTTTCCATAACTGAAAGTTTATCCTTAAGCAGAGACTGCTAGATGAAATCTCCAGAGAAACTTGCCAGGAATGTCCTCCTTTCAAAATGGCATCATCTCCCATTGTTATATCTGGGTCTGAGAGCTCAGGCTGCACTGAGATTGTTTAGTATTTTCTCTACACATTGTGCTGAAGGAATTTAGACTGCTCCCCTAAGTAGGGCTAATATCTACCTAATGGGAATGAGGTCAGGCTTCTCTCAGGGATGGTGGTAACCATTTATTCTGTTTGGATTCAGATAGGGCACTGGAAGAAGCAGATGAACCTGTGGGAGATAGAGAGGGCAGGAGATGGAAATGGGGGAGAATGATGTACAACGTAACATGCAGAGCAGGACAGGAAACTCTTCTGAACAAACTCACAAACTGGAAATACTTTTTAAACCTGGGTGACTTAAGATGCCCTGCTGGCTTAGCAGGCTGGCTGGGTGATCCCAGCCAGCCTACAAGCATGCACTTAATGTCTGTCTGTTAGGAAGCCTTGGTTCAGAAACTGAGTCCAGCAGCCTGCTTACAACACCTGGTCATTAGTGACCAAGTGATCTAGTTCCTCTCCCCCACACCCAAATTTCCCCAAAAATGTCCAGTCCTCTTTTGGACCATTTTAGAGGAGCAGTACAGCACATTGCTCATTTAAAGAGAGAAATCCACTGAGTTTATTAACTGGGGTAAATAAATCCTTCCCTTCAGCCATAGCATGAGTTGGTTTATTGTAAAAATTTAAAAAAAAAATATGGAAGGACCTGGATTAATAACACCAAGTATCAGAAATAAAGTTGGAAAGGGTTGAAGATATGGAGAAATAAAATAAGTTTTAGTGTCTCAGACATAACCACACCATTGGTTCAAGGTGGATGTCTTACACATTTTTTTCTTTACAGCCATGGCGGAGTCTCTCAGGACCTCGCACAGAAACACACATGATACGGGTTTTCCTTGTCTTCCTGAGGTGAAAGATGTACAGTTTTATGTACAGCTTAGAGGGAACTTAGCCATTCTTTTATCCATTTCATTTTAAGGGCGTAGAACCTTTCTGAATCATTCCCTCATATTTCTTTTTCTGACCTTAGTCCCATCCCTACTGGGCTGATTCTAGGTATTTTCTGTAAATTAATGTTGTGAGTTTCAGTATGAACAAGAAGTGGCTTAGTGCTAGTTTCTGGTATACTCTGACTCTTGTTAGAAGCTCAGTTTCTTTCACTGTAATAACAGCACCCTTGTACATGTCCTGGATATATTTGATAGAGTCTTCAAGTAATAATGTTTCCTATTCATATGCCAACAGATGAGTTCTCTTGGAATGTGGTCATAAGCCTTCTCAAGCTTATGCGCAAATAAATCTGTTAGCCTTTAAGGTGCCACTGGACTCCTCGTTCATCTTTTAAAAGATGGGGAAGTGCAATCATGAGTTGGTGTCGGTGTACCCACAATTCAACACCTGGAAACATGTGATAGTCCCAGTCTGGAAAAGAGTCAGAGCTTGCATGTTAAACATCTGCAATGTGTTCGTACCATCTGTCATGGTGATACTATTTGATTTAAATTGTGTTTAGTTTAGAGGGCTCAGGCTGCAAATTTATTTCTGTCTTAACTAACCAACTGTGGTCTCTACCATTAAATGACACATGGGGGGCGCACAGGAGGCCACGTGCACCTCTGTGTCATAACCCTCTACACTCACACAAGCATCACACCACTTCTGCAGTTCTGCCCCTCCTCTGCAGCAGCATAGCCTGAAAGTGCTACTCCTTGGCAGTGCCATTCCAGGGGGTGGACGGAAGGGGGACTTCCCCTGCACTTACCAGAAGCTGCATGACACTTGTGCAGGAAGAGGCAGGAGGAGGCTGGGGTGGAGAGAGCAGAGCCTGGGCGGAGAAAGGACTGGGCATGGGTGAGGCAGGAGTGGGATGTGGACAGGGCAGGGGCATGGGTGGAGCAGGGGTGGAAAGGGCAGGGGCACTTGGCTGGTGCCCCCTCTATAATCCTGGCACAGGTCACCTCTGAACTTTATACTTATAATTACATAATATCTATGTTTATGTAGCTAATCTGTTTTGTATTTTCCCTGAAAGAGAGTGTTGTGGCTGAAACGTGTGGGAAATCTCAGCTCAGTAAATCTCGCTGCAGTTTACAAAGGCTAGTGTGTGTCCTCCCCACAATGAGGAAGGGGTGAATTACATGAGCTTCCAGAGATCAGGCTTCTAAGCAGTGCAAGACAGTAGTTCTGATAGTCCAGTGGTGGGGAGCTGGAGAGAATTGGCTGGAGCTGCCCAATTCATTGATTATGATTGGATGTATTCCTGCCTGTGGATGTGTGTGCAAATGCAGTTCTTGCCAGAGGGTTGTGGCTTGATAAAACATCACCATGTGAGACCCACCCAGGTTGTCAAGACAGAGGGTCAGTGGTCCCATAGTTTAGGTTGCACTCCAAGAATCCCATCACACTATGTTTGTAATTAACATTGTACTTCTGTGCTATTCAGTCTACAGCATTTATTTTGCATTATTGGGCTTATTCCCAGCCATGCTCAAAAGATTACACAGCCTTGCAGTGAGTGTACATTTAATTGTGGCATTTTTAGCTTCTGGCTGGTGGTGTTCAGTTGGTAGATAAGTTCCAAAATTGTTTAGAAAAGACTGTTTAAACTTTTCTGAGTGTCAGTGTTTGGAGAAATAGCGTCTGTTTTGTTAACTGAGCAAAATATTTGAAAAATGGTATTACATTTTATATAATGGCCATTACAGCAGCTTTCATCAGTTTCATATTTTGTACAAGAAATTTGCTTTGTGATAGTGTATTTTATGTACATCTCATTACGAAAACTGCTTTAAAAACTAGTAATTTGCTACTTTTCTTCATTGTGTTACTTGCTCATTAATTCGTGTTTTCCCTATCCTTCCTGCTACCTATTTTTTTAATATGTGGTAAATTGGCATGAGTAAACTTTGTATGTGAGGTCTCACTTTTCATCCCTGAAATTAGCAGCCTCACCAAAGCCATCTAATGTAATCCAAATGGATGGAAATTTTGGTTATGTTTCAAGGCCGGTGTGGGGGTGGGGGGACCCTCTTTAGGCATGTGTAAGAAAGTAAGTATGTAGAAAGTAAAAACTTTATTAATCGGCATATAAATGTGAATACACCTAAGTAAAAACAAAAAGCAGTCAAGTAGCACTTTAAAGACTAGCAAAATGGTTTATTAGGTGAGCTTTTGTGGGACAGACCCACTTCTTCAGACTGCTGGCTTTTATATTCAAATTCGGCACATTAACACATGGTTTAAATCGTGATGGGAACTTTCTGAGTCACTATAGGGGCTTGTCTGCATACTTGGCTCAATCTAATTCTTGACCTTCCCCCCCACCCCTCCACTCTCTGATTTGCTCACCTTGATTATCTTTTTCTGATTTGTCCTCGTTGCTTACTGTTTTTGGTTGTCTGTGCCTTAAATATTGAGTCTGTTCTGGTCTGGCTATGGTCTGAAGAAGTGGGTCTGTCCCACGAAAGCTCACCTAATAAACCATTTTGCTAGTCTTTAAAGTGCTACTTGACTGCTTTTTGTTTTGATAGTGTATAGACTAGCACGGCTTCCTCTTTGTTACTAAGTAAAAACAGTAGCATATTTCAACATTTTTAATAGGATGGATGGACCTGAGACCTAGCAGCTGATTGCATTATGTCTCCCCTTACTAAATTTCATTTGCGCCCCAACTCTGCAGTAAACCATATAAACCAAATAAATTTCATGAAAGAGAAGAGTTTTTTGACAATTATTCACTCATCTATATAATTATTTGGAGGATTTAAATATAACAACAACACAACTACAGAATAATTTGTTCACTTAAAAAACCCACATCAAATGCTATCCAGTTGGGGATCTATGCTAGTCCCATGTTCATTGTACACAACGACCTGTTGAAATAGTGCTAATGAGTATGGAAGGAAAATGGGTTTGTCCCCTCACTAAAATGGGAAGTCTACATAACTTGGCTTTGAGAGCCAAAATGCCTGTGCCCTGCAAGCATCTGATATGACTGTAATGGAAATTACAAGAAACATCCATTAGCCTGGAGGTTTAATGACTGGCCTTTAATGTCCAAGATTGTGAATACTTCTGCACTTGAGAACAAAATATTGTTTTCATGTATTAAATCCAAGTATTTTTAAAACAGTAAATACACACACACATCTCCTTGAAAGGCTGTGAGTTTCTACTGATTCTGTAGTTCCTTTTGTGAGCATTTAAAAACATCTGGGTGTGGGTGATGATGCACTATGATATGCCAAATTCTCTTCCCCTCACTTAGCTTCCTTTTGTTTTTATCCCACTGACACAGGGTCTGGAAGGGTCTTAATGTTAATATGAATATTTTCCTTAATGACCTATATTCCTAATTTTATAATTTCTTGAAGAATTGGCTAAACTACCTACATTTTTAGTGTACCAAAATCCCCAACTTATTGAGGTGTTACATCCTCCCCAGTTTTGTGTATGACTGGATTATTGCAATGAGTTATACCTGCATCAAAATCTGATGACAGTTCAATAGTTTCAGCTTGCATTTCATACTGCAGAAAGCATAGGGACGTTTGAGATGCAAAGCGTGACATCATAATCCTTCAGACACAAGCTTGCAAATTCAGTTCCAGAAGTAATTCTAAACTTTGGTTTTGACTTGTAAAATCTCTGGGGGTGGTTCAAGTCCTAGCTACCTTCACAGATTGCTTTTCTTCACTGTCCTATCAGGAGTAGAGATGGGAGACTCATTCAGATGACTTCCCAAATCTGGATGTTGGTGGTGGGATAGCTGTGTTGATCCCAGGATGTCAGAGAGAAGGTGGATGCGAAAATGTCTTTTATTGGTTTCTTTATGGGTCTCATAAAAGAGATTACCTCACCCACTTTGTGTGTCAAATTTCAAGAGGCTGATGGGATCCTTAACTGACAAGATGTTTACACAAACATAACAAGAAGTCCTGTGGCACAGGATATTGGAGCATAACTTTTCATGGGCAAAGACCCATTTGATCAGATGCATAGTGCATGAGTCTTTGCTCACGAAAACTTATGATCCACTATATCTGTTCACCTAAAGGTGCCACAGAGCTTCTTGTAGTTTTTGCGGATACAGATAAATACAGCTACCCCTCTGGTGCGTGTAAAGGTGTTTCCAATGGAAGACACTCAATTAAGAAATTAACTACTGTTTTCACTCTTGACAAACTTATGGATCTCACTGGGCTGATTTCAAGCTTTTTCTGAAGAAATGGGTGAGGTGGGGAGGGTTCTTTCTTTTTAGTGGTGGTGAGGAAATAATTGTTTGGTTTTTTAGGAAGATATATTTTTGTGTTTAAATTGACTAAGATGTTATGTAAAGGTTTATGTTTAAGAATGCAGGGTAGAAATAGTACAAACAGATTGTCAACTTTTATTTGACATTCTTATCTTTGAATGCTGTTTTGTCAGAAGAAAGGCTGTTTTTCACATACAGACTAACTGTTCTTCAGGAGACAGGATCTGACCTGTCAGTCACCAAGAGGGGCTTTCTGACATACTTCCTAGTGTAGGAGTCTGCAACTTGCAGCTCTGGAGCCACATGTGGCTCTTTAAGGAAGTGGTGCCCAATAGGAATTAAAAGATGACCACACTTGTGGTAATCCTTCCATATTCACCACTCCCCCAAGCCTCCCATTGGTGACTCACTGGAGCCGTTGGGGTTGCCGTTGCTGGGGCTGCCAGAGTAGATGGTCTGGAGCTGCTGCCGCCATGCTCTTTTCCCACCAAGCGCTGGTGCACATGCACAGGGCAGGTAGACGGCACTCCCCGTGTGTGGCTGTTGGAGGAGCCCCCATTTAAAGGTTCCAAGAGCTGCATGCAGCTCTGGAGCCATAATTGGCGCACCTTGGTGTCCTGTCAGCCACTTGTGGCAAGTGGTGAATGTATTGGACACCACGGCTTTAATGATTTCTATGTGGCTCCCTACATTATAATTGCAAAGTAAGAAAAACAAAATCAAACCTCTCCTGATTATTTTTGATAAACCGTGAAGGTCTAAAAGCCCAAAAATGAACTCACATCTACATAGCAAGTGATACGTCCTCTCATAATGTTGGATAACTCTCCCTAGCATCCTCCAGAGAGAGAGAAGGTTTGGGAGTGAAAGTCAGAAAGACAGTGGCACAAACACACAAGTAAAATGTGAGGAACTAGAATATATAAAAAGTTTGTGAACATTCTGCGGTAAACATGTTATCACATTACAAATCATTGAATGTGCACCCTTCTTAAAATAGGGGTTACAAAAAGTGTGGTTTCACATTATTAAGCACTGTCTCGTATTCACATGCATTGTGGCTCTTGAATTATTGGGGCTTTTACCAAATTGGAAAAAATGACTTATTGCTATTTTGGTTGCCAATCCCTGTCCTCCTGACTCTGCCTCTTGGCAGAAGCAACAGATGTGCTCTAGGCTTCTTGCTTTTCCTGAGTTTCTTTTAAATGCATCTAGGGTTTCTTCCTTTGGTTTAGCTGAGACCTTCTCCTTACTCTTCAGCAGCCTCTTTAGGGCAAAGGAAGTTCACTTCCTAACATTCAGTATCGTGTATCTGCTTTTATATCTAAGAAAAATCCTTTCCCAGTGTGAGCAAAGAGGCTCCAATGTGAGGAAAAAGTGGTATTTTTTGATTCTCTGGAAGTTTTGAGTAATTCAAAGAAGTCTCATTTCAGGTCTAAAGTGGAACAGCTTGAACAGGAGAGCTTGGAAAAGACCCAAACCAGAATGATATTCCACAGCACAGTGGCTAGGGCACAGTCCTGCAATGGAGTATGTCTAAGTTCAGTTGCCTTCTTTGCATCAGGCATGTGAGTTCTCTAACTCTCAGCCTATAGGTTGTAAGGAGGATCCCTCCTCATTCTCCCATACAGTCACTACTTCCTCTGGCCATCTGTCTTCAGCTTGAAAAATACCCTTTTTTTCATTACCAAAACATTTTGGTTTCTTGGAGAGGTTAAAACTAGTTAGTGAACCCAATGTGAATTTGAGAGTAGTTTCAAGAATATTTTGGCAAACAAACAATTTCCCAAATTTTTCTCCTGACATGCCCATGAAATGAAAAAGGATTCAGTGATCACATTACACCATTCTCTAAGAAACTCAAAGCATGTAGATTGTAATTGGAGGAAACTTCTTTTCTGTTCAGTCACCATCTGATCTACAGTAATATGATAACCTTTTAGCAGGATGTAGAGAGCTATCCAGAGCTGCTTAGCACGAGTTAACAGTCTGCTGCTGCCTGGAGTTATGAAAGTAACTATAAACAGCAAACCGAAGTAATTGGCATTCTTTATCCCTTGAAATTAAAACCGTAGGAAATGATTCTACAAATAATTTTGCTCAGATAAAAAATAAAATGTTCCTCCAATATATTCTGAGGAAAATATTCTGAGGGAGGGAGGGGTGAGACCAGAAAACAAAACCCTGATTTCATGTACTACATCTTGAGTGTCTTTGTATTATTCTATTTTATTGACCATCACTATAGTGTAAAAGTTATATGCAAGATTAGACTTCATTTGTCAAGAGATCATATAGAATATTTATTAGGAAATGTTTATTGATGTTTCAATTTGTGGTTAAAATGATTTGGTTAGTATGTTGAAATAAAACAAGGGAGTGCACTGCTGACGCTCCTGTTTGGCTGTAAACAGACCACAAGACAGAATGTTTTCCCTCATCTGGAGATGAGAATTGTTACTTCAGTCATGTTAAAGCAATCAGATTGTGGCCTTGTTGGTTTCAGGATATAATTACATGGAAAAGTGGTTGATATCTTTTACTGGACCAGTTTTTGTGGATAGTAAAGATAAATTTTAGAGTGTACACAGAGCTTTTCAGGTCTGCAGCACAGTTGGGGGGAGGGAGGAGTAGAATTCCAAAAACTTCATTTCACTGCAACAAGTTTTTTTATTGCCATTAAAATATACAGTAAATTATTTGATTAACAGATTAATATGTAAATTAATGTTTCCAATACATATATGTGAAGGATAATAGTGATCAAACCATTTGAAGCTATTTATCTCTGCTTCTGTCTGGAAAATTAATGAATAGGAAATTGAAAGAACTCTTGAGAGATTGAGAAAGTAAATTCTGGGTGAATTTCACTCCTAGTGCTTACATCTAGACTGGAAGGTTTTGTTGGCAAAACAGCCGTTTTGTTCACAAAACCCGCAGTGTCCAGATTCCCAAGGGCATTCTGTCTGCAGTAAGTCAGCAGAACGCAGCACTTCTGTCAACAGCTGTACTCCGCTTGCCATGAGGAAGAATGCCTCGCTCAACAGAGATCTGTTGACAAAAAGCCAGTTGGGATGTTCTGGGGCCCCTTCTCTTGACAGAAGGCACTTCCAGGACACTGGGTAACCCTGTCTGCTGTGCTTCTAGTTGGGCGTTTTTCCGATAAAGTGGCCAGACAGTTCAGCCGTGCTCTGTCAACAGAGCGGATCGCTTTTTCGTTCTGCTTTGGCAGTCTGGCTGCAATCTGTCAATAGAAGTTATGTTGGAAGATATCTTCTGACAAGAACTTCTGCCGACAAATCCCTCTAATCTAGACGTAGCCTAAGCGAAGACATCTTTTGTATCACTTAAGATCCACGTTACTACTCTGCTGGGCCTGAGCTACTATATCAGTGCCTGTGCATATCTAGTGTACAGAGGGCTATATCAGTGCCTTTGCATATCTAGTGTACATTCTGAAGCCTTCCTGTAAGTTGGGGTATGTGGATTTTATACTCTTTCAACCTTTCTGACTTTCCTTTGTGAACACAGATTACTTGATGTACTGCCTGTGGTAGACTGAGAAATTGTGAGGATGTGAGTCAGTTTCACCCACAGTGAACTTTTGTGTTTCAGAAGAAAAACATAAAAGATCTAAAACATGAGAAATTGTAACACAGCCAATTTTTTTAATGTGGTTTTTTTTTTTTTTTTTAGTTTTTGGTCTAAACAACAGCTAGTATTTGGCTTTCTTTGACCTACAGTATATTTCTGCAATGTGAAAATTTAATAGTCTGTTCTGTAGCATAAAGAGCAAGCGCTGGAAAACGAGGTGCTAATCTCTTGCTTTCTGCAAGTTATATGTAAACTGTTTAAATTGCGCAGTCTGATTTCATTGAAATGGCTAAACTGCATCTCTTGAATATTCTTTACAACCTTTTTGAAATGCATTTTTGGAGCAAATTCCTGGTGAGCTAGTTCTAATGGACATACTGAATAAATAAATAGCTTTATAGGTTTGTTCCAGAAACGATGACTTGACAGTAGCCCTTATCAGCAGTATTTAGCCATCAATAGCATGATAATCCACCTAAGTAGAAAACCTTTCATAGGGAAATTGATAGTTACATGCTCCAGTAAAATTGCCCATAAAGTAACAATAGAACTTGTAAATGTTATATCAGAGTGTATCTCTTTAACCTTTGACATGGTTATCAGATAAAAATGTATTGACAGTGTAAATAATACAGAAATCTAAAATGTAGAACTGGTAACAATGATCTGACTGGTCAGTTTCTAGGTTTAAACCTTACACTGGTTTAATCTGAGGCCATGTGGAGAAGAGAGAGAGCTTGTCAAAATTAATTCAAAACTTCCTAGTTTTCCTCATCCTTAAATGTTGTTGTTGTTTTTTAAAAGTTTAATTATATTCATATATTTCAGATTTCCCTTTGAGTCTGATTAGTATTGGGGCATGTGGAGTGAATTGAAGAAGTTTACCAGGTCGCTTGCTCCACGTATCAGTGTCTCTGGTATACTAGAAGAGCATCACATCTACTATAGCATAGGCTAAGATCAGTTTTTATTTAAACCTTCACTTTTCTAAATGTTCTGAATGCTGCATACAGTAAACGTCCGACATACGCAATTTTGACTTGCACTTAATTTACGTTAATGTGAGTTAAGCGCAAGTCGAAATCCTGTTTTTCTCAGAGTCTGGTGGGAGCACATCTCCTCTGCCAGCTCCTTGCTCCAGCTCCCACAGCTGGGGAGAAGCCACTCTGCTGTGGCTGTCTGCCCACCCAGCTTTTCCAGCTGGGAGAAGCCAGGCGGACAGACAGCTGTGTTGCTGCAGCATCTCCCTGGCTTCTGCTTCCTGGTTCCCAGCTCCCCACCAGTCTGGGAGCCAGGAAGCTGACCAGCCCTGCCTGGTTCCCAGCTCTACACAGCTTGCACAAAATTTGAGTTACATGAAGGTGTGCAGGAGCGCAACCCTCGTATAACTTGGGGGATCTGCTGTAGCGCCTTTATTATATTTGGTGTACTTCAAAGGCTAATTTACTTTTGGACATTTGGGGCCTTTAGACCCTGGGCTTCCCAAGATACAACCACCACTTGCCCCAAACAAAACAACCCCCTCCCCGCTTTTCTACAGGCTGATAAATTTTGCCACTTTTATTTTTTGCATTGATCGGGATTAAATAAGTAGAGCCCTGCAACCAAATGGGACTGGAATACACATGGTTGGGAAAAGAAATGGACCCTCTCCAGTTTGTGCTGGGCCAGAATGGCAGCAGCTGTATTTTATGTGCCTGCTGTCCAGTGTCCCCTGCAGCACTGCAGAGTAAATGTGCCAAGGAGGGATTGGCATTGCTACTCCCAGAGCAAGAGAGGATGGTGGACAACACAAGCAGGGCACACAGCTGCTGCCCATAGACACCAAGCAGGGGGAGCAGTGGTGGTGCCTATTCATATTCAGAGGGAAGACCAAGTAATGACTTGCAAAAAGTCTAGATCCCCTTCTCATGTTGAGTCTCGTATGGGCCTAAAAGTTAGTTCTAAATAGACCTCTGAAATCTAGGGATGAGATCCTCACCAGGTTCTTAAACAATCAGAAGTTACCCCAACAGAGTGGGTGACACCCACTTGCCTTTGAGGTCAAATTAAATCCCAACATATTTACCAAAGTTTGATTTTCAGATAGGTGCATTCCAAGCAGTTCTAAGGCTTATGTGTCAAATGCAGGTTTGAGCCCTTCTGTGTATTTGCTGCTGTTCAGCTTGTGAGCTGGGATATGGGTTGTGTCCCTCTGGGGAGGAGCCAGAGCTTTGACCTATATGAGACAGGATATGGGTAGTCCTACCCCTCTGGGTGTAAATTGGAGAACAGGTATACTAGGAACATGCAGCAATATCAGACTGCTGACACTGACGTAAACAAGTTGGTTTGTTTGTGTACCATTAATTTTGCCCAAATGTTGTGGACTGGAAAATACCCACTGACATGAATGGAGGAGTTTGGACATCTCCAGAACTATTGTTGCAGACTGTGTTCATCAGGTGGTGTCCTTCAGCTAAGAACAAGTCATTGATACAAATGACTGTTGTGGCTAAGGTATCCCCCAAATGCAACATTAGTCTTTGTTATTTAAGGAAGTTGGTGCCCAGAGGTTTTTCCATTTAACTCTTACAGGTCCCTTTTTTTTTTCCTGGCCCTCTTGGTTTTTGGTGCTTCAACCATGCCCCCCTCCAGAGTGATTGACAAATCCTCCCATCCCCACGTTGCACTCCAATGTGTCTCAGTTCTGCCTGACAGCAGAAGAACTGCAATTTTTGTTAAACGTGAATTGAGAGATATAATTGCCAGCTGCCTTAATTTTTTTTAAAGATTAGTCATGTCAATTTCATGGATTGGCTTGGTGTGCCTATTTAAAGTCATAGGAAAACTTTTCTGTCCCTTTTGGATTTGGCAAGATGCTTGATATGGAGTGTTCAAAGGCTAGTAGACTTCTCTGTGTTTCAGATTCTGAATAAAATTTTTGTTTTGTTTTTCCTTTCTGCAGCTGAGCTTTCTCTTCTTGTGTTTTTATTATATCCCTTGTGAAAATGGTTCTTTTAAGCCATTGGTTCAGGTAAGGGGCTGGTCTACAGTTAAGTGGTCTAAAACTTGTGCAGTTACTCTAAATGCTTTGAAATTTGGTACACATCCCAGGGCTAAGGGGACATGGTTACTGATATTGATGTGAGGTAATTTGGTCAAGGGATTCAAAAGTTACAGCCACCTTGGGGGAAAATCATTTAAGAAAGTTCACAGATTCTACTACTACTCATGTGCATACTTTAACAGTGGTTCCCAACATTTTCAGTAACACAGCACGCTTCAGTGAGACAAACAATTCCATGACACACCCATTCTTCCCATTGTGTGAGAACCCACCATGATAAGAGTAAAGGCTGAAAATTTCAGCAGTTACTTGATTACTTGCAGGGGAGGACGCGGCTCCAGAGGGCGGGTTCCCTTCACTGCCAACCCCTTTCAGTTGCGGTTGATTAATTTTTCTTCTCCCCACTCTTTGCAGAGCCACATTGGGGGGGGCTGGGGGGGAAGGTGGAATTGATGACGCTGTGTCAGCTGGATGCTGAAGCAGCAAGGTGGCCTGAGTCCCTACTGGTGCAGGGTTGTCAGCCCATGCTCCCTCAAGGGGCTGCTTTGCCAAGTCCCTGTGAGGGGAAATTGAGCAATCCGATGCTAGCTGGGAATCGGGCATCCTAGCTGCTTGAGCCCCCAGCTGGCCCAGAGTTGGTCGGCAGCTGCTTTACAAAGTCTCTGCGAGGGGAAATTGACCAGTCCTGTACCAGCTGGGAATGAGGGAGTCTTGCTGCTTGAGCCCCAAGCCGGCCCAGGGTTGATCAATTTCCCTTCCCTCCCTTTGCAGTGTGTGTGTGTTTGAGGGGGAAGGGATTGACCACCTAGCACCAAGCTCAAGCTGAGTCCCAGCTAGTGTAGGTTTCATCAGTTTCCCTCCGGTAGATGCATTGCAGAGCCGCAGGGGGGAGTTGATGACTCCAAGCCAGCTGGGGGCTCAAGTAGCAAGGCTGCCCAATTTCCAGCTGGTGTGGGTTTTGGCAATTTCCCCTCACAGAGGCTTTGCAAAATGGCCAAGGGAGGGAAACTGATAATTCCACATTAGCTGGGACTCAGGCAGCCTTGCTGGTTCAGCCTCCAGCTGGTGTGAGGTCATCTAAGTGTGACATGAAAATAAAGCTCTATAAAGATCTGGTGGGGGAGGAAAATTTGATGAAATTCCTGTGGCACACTTAGTTCTCGCAGCACACCAGTGTGCCATGTCACACCCGTTGAAGACCACTGCCGTATAAAATGCAAGTAGCATGATGATGATGATTATAATAATAATAGCATAATAATAATGATGCATCTGATGAAGCGGGGCTTTGTCCACGAAAGCTTATGCTCCAAAACATCTGTTAGTCTATAAGGTGCCACAAGACTTCCTGTTGTTCTCGAAGCTACAGACTAACATGGCTACCTCTCTGATACCTATAGCATAATAGTATTGAAAGGGGAGGGACAGCTGGAAGGTGACTGTGATGAGGATGGCAGCTATATATTGTAGGGATTTTGGGGGCAGATGGGGAAGAAAGCACACTAAGCTTCTCTTTCACATGCTTAAAATTCTTGTAAGCAAACAGTACTAGAGTTGTCATGTTCTTGGGACATATGAACTATCTCACATCTCTCTCACTGATTCATGAAAGTAACTACACATTTCAGACATGGAAAAGCACAACCATTATGCACATTCCATTATATCATGTTATATATGGAGAACACAAGTAAAGAGAGCAGTGCACTTGGGTTCAAAAACCTGGTCTCTGTTCTTGGCTGTGCCACTGTCATGTTGGATGGCTTTGGCCAAGTCATTTTGTCTCTTTATGCCTCAGTTTCCTCTTCTGTACGATAGGGTTAATGATGTCCCCCCCGATGCACCTCTTTTGGTTGATCACACAGAAGGGTCAGGGACTTGCCTCAGAAGGCCACAACCCTCTGTCCTCTGGATTATTTCTTATCACAATCAGCTTTTGCAAGCTGCTTCAATTAATTCCTTCACCATTCAGTATAGATACACTTAACACAGGATGTAGTAGGAGTATGTGCATGTAATTCTCAATTATTGACAGCTCTAGTGGCATACAGTAACTGTTGCATTGGCATTCAGCATAACTTTATCTTTTTTGGTTTTCACAAGTTTGAGTTTTTCTGTAGGACATGGTGGAAGAACACAGGATCTCCAGCAGGCAGCCTTACTCCTTGCTAATTAATTTTTTTGGCCATTTAATAGCTGTCTTCCAGGATTGTCTTTCCAATGCTAAAAATAGTAATTCTAGTGTTAATGCCTCTGTTCTCTAGTAATCCCTACCAATGCTAAAAATAGTAATTCAGTGTTAATGCCTCTGTTCTCAAGGGATTTTGAAACTAGCTGATAGGAAAAGACTCTGAGCCTATGTGATTATTTCAATTTTGGGATAAGTTTTTATTGTATCCACCTCTGAACACAGAGATTTTTATTTCTGATGTCCGAATTCTTTCAGTTTAATTATCTGTATGTTTTGAATTAGTGTAGTAATGCCAGTCAAAGATGAAGGTGCTTGTTGTACTTATTCCATATAACAAAACCTATTTTTGATATGGCTTTTCCTGGATTTTTATAGGGAAGTTGGTAGCACTATCTATAGTCTACCTGAAAATCCCCAGAAATCTAGCCATCTTGAGGGTGGAGTGGTAGGTGGGGGGTGGAAGTGGGGATGGAATTTAGTAACTGTTTTATAATGCAGTGTCACAAATAACATTTGTAATCTAGAAGGACACTACCATATTAAATTGAAATTTAACATCTTTAAATCATGATTTGATTGTCAGTAACCAAGTGAGAGGTTGTAGGTCTCAAATAGAAATAGGTGTGCGAGGTTCTGTGCCCTGTAGCCTATCTGAAGAAGTGGGTCTTACCCACAAAATCTCATTACCTAATGAATATTGTTGTTAGTCTTTTAAGTTGCCAAAGGACTGCTTGTTTTTTGTGTACGTATGGTTGAAGTTGCCTAAGATTTTCCCTGGGTGACGTTTGTTTGTAACTTGAACTAGTTTGACTGAAGTTTTCCATACCAGCTATCCACCTCAGGCTGGATTATTTTTGAATGTTTCAGCTGAAATTGTTTAGCCATGTCTTAGGCTGCTGCTACACTACCACTCTCCCGTCAGAGGTGCCATGGTAATGAGGCAATTTGAAGCAGACTAATGAGACGCTAACGTACATATTCAGCACCTTGTTAGTATAATGGCGGCCACATGAACAGATTTAGAATTGCAGATTGACAGTGTAGATGAAGGCAGCTTTGACAGAAGTGCCCCACTTTGACATTCCCTTGCTCCCAGAGAGCTAGATCGGAGTAAAGCAATCTTGAAGTGGGACACTTATTTTGAATCTGCCCCCATCTTCATTGTCAATCTGCAATTCTAAATCTGCACTTTGAAATTTGTGCAGCCACATTGTGCTAATGAGGCACTGAACGTGCGCGTCAGTGCCTTATTAGCCTGCTTTCAATTGCCTCATTACCAGGGCACCTCTGACAGGAGAGTAGTAGCGTAGCAGCAGCCTTAGAGAGAGAGTGAGAACAATATCCTTACAATTGTTACAACTCTTAACACTCTTATGGTTTGGAGGAGAGGGTTGAAATATGGAAAGAAGCATTAGTCTGGTGTCCGGGATATGACTTTGGCTTCCGCACAAAAATTTACCAGAACTTGGTCAGGTTATGAGCCTCTGAAAAATCCTATATATATACAATAATAATAAAAAAAATCATCTGAAATGGCACGTGTCCACATACACTGGTTCATTTATTATTTATTTTTAAAAAGTTGTTTATCTTTAATTACCAAAATTGGTAAACATCTTTTTGCTTTACCCTTCACCCAAAAAAAGGCATTTCCTGAAGCACAGTGCCCCTGCATCTGATGAAGTGGGTCTTTGCCCACGAAAGCTTATGCTCGTACATTTATGTTAGTCTATAAGGTGCCACAGGACCCCTCGTTGCTTTTGCAGATCCAGACTAACACAGCTACCCCCGATAGTTGAAAAATCCTAGAAACTTGTTAGAATTAGGCAGTTAAAGAGTCCATCTGCACCATGCATGCTTCAGCCCAGATGCACCAGGAGCTCATTGACACTTTCCTTAACGTTATTCTCTTTGACTACCAAAGACCATTGTGGTGCTGGGCATAGGAGATGAGAGCAATGTTCCTCCTTGTGGCTCTTAATAGTTTCATTGCTGGTACCCAGGCTGCAAGAAGGTGGAAGTAGCCTGAATAGAACATGGCAGGCTGAGGAGGAATAGGGGGAGGGAGTTGCCGAAGCTACTGGAGAGTTAAGAGGAAAGGAGCAGAGGGGAAGGGAAGGAGGGCAGAAATTGACGGGGCTAATAGAAGATGATAGTAGCTAAAGGGGAAGAGGATGGGAGCCTGGGGAAGGGTGTGGATAGGAGGAGAGTGGGGCAGAAACGTGCAAAGCTCATCGTGGTGGAATAATTTATGACTACTAGATCATAATCTCTTCAGGAATATTGAGATTTATAAATGTATTGTTTGTGAAGCATTCAGATATTCTGATGAGAATTGCATAGAAATGCTCATAAGGAAATTGTTTTCATTCAGTCTAAAGCTTGGGTTGTGTGTGTTTAAATAAGTTATGGGAGCACATAGTGAATGAAGAAGATCAATAGAAAAGTATTTCTAATTAGGCTTCTGAAGCATGGACAATGTGGAACAATAATATGGAATCATGTAATTAAAGATTTTTATAATGACTATGCACAAGGAGATTTAAAGCACTGATTTTTATGTTTTTTTTTTTAGCTGTAATTGTAAATATATCTATTGTGAACACATCTAAGAACTCAGACAAGATGTGCAGGTGATCTTGGGTCATACAGTAAACTGTTTTGTATCCATCAGTACTGGGACTGGAGGTTGCTGGCTATTCAAATTTTCTAGATAGTATAGAGGTATACTTAGCAGTGCATAACACTAACGAAAAATAAGATTAGATGTTAAGAATCAAACAAAAATGTAAGCATAATACTTTATTTACCCACAACAGCAGTATTGTACATGGTAAACTTTTATTGTATTTGATACATTTATTTGTATTTACTTTCACTCTGCTGTACTTACGGAAAACATTACTAAAATTTACTTATGGTTAAAGTGCTGGTTATTTGAGGTGTCTGAATAATAGAATTTACTGTAGTTTCATGATGCTTAACAGAATAGAAGAAATTTACAAACATAGCCCCCGATCCTGCAGAAATCTACAAATCTACAGAATTTTACATAGCTGGAATAATTTACATAATAACTTCAAGTTGAAATCAAAGTGCAGGGTTTTGCAAGACCGCATCCATAATAGTATGCGTGTTACACACAAGTCATTTGAACCCCACAGGTATCTAGTCATCTTGAGGGTGGGATGGTGGTGGGGAATTTAGTAACTGTTTAATTGTGCAGTGTCATCATATAACATTTTTAAACTAGAAGGTGAACACTACCATTTTAAATTGAAAATTGACATCCTTAAATAATGATTTGATGTCTTCAGTAACCAAGTGAGAGGTTATGGGTCAAAAGTAGGAATCGGTATGTGATATTCTGTGCCCTTCAGTTTGTACTAGAAATCACTAGATGGTTACAGTAGTCTTTAAGTCTAAGTCCAAAATCTACTGAAAGAAAGTGGCATGGTAGAGAGAATATAATAATCTGAAATGGCATGTGGCCACACACTGTGGTTCATTTATTTATTTTTAAAAAGTTGTTTTTCTTCAATTACCAAAATTGGTAAGCATCTTTTTGCTTTACCCTTCACCCAAAAAAAGGCGTTTCCTGAAGCACAGTGCCCCCCTACAACAATAGTGGTGCATCCCTGAGCAGTTCAAGAAATAGAAGGGAAACAATTTTCAGATATTTAAGATCCACTTCAAATTTTAGTGATGTTAGACTTCTTCAAGGAACATCACAAGAATCTTCTTACCAAAGCATCAAGCGACTTAAATAGTGGGGTTTTCACCTGGTCCTGCTGTATTCAAAGAACAATAGTTTCTATTTAAGTTTCCAGTAGGGCACAAAAAAGCAGTCAAGTAGTACTTTAAGGGCTAACCAAATAATTTATTAGGTAATGAGCTTTCATGGGGCAGACCCACTTCTTCAGACTATCTCCAGATCTGAAGAAATGGTTCTGCCCCACGAAAGTTCATCATGTAATAAATACTTTGTTAGTCTTTAAAGTGCTACATGACAGCTTTTTTGTGTTGTTAGGATACAGACTAACACAGCTACCTCTCTGTTACTTTCCGGAAGGGGTTAGCATTTAAAACAGTTTAAACTTTGGCCATAGGGATACAAACTGTTCATAAAATTGAATGAGGTCATAAGATTGTTTGTTTTCTACAGTTGTCTTTTTAGTAAATGAAGATCAGGTTTGGAATTCAGTTGATAAATTTTGTAGGCGTACTTTCCTATAAACATTTAAAAACTGAACATTTCCTTGGAATAATAGATAGGGTGACCATATTTCCCAGTGTCAAATGTGGAATGGCAGGGAGCTCCCCAGCTGTGGCTGCCAAGGAAGTGCAGCTCCCTGGCTGCCCCATGCCATGAGGTGCTAGAACAGGACTGCTGCCCCACGGGGGAGCTCCCCAGTTGCATGAGAGGTTGCCTTGTGGAGTTGGGGGAGGGAGAAGTTGGCCGGTTGCCCCATGCCACCAGGCTCTGGGAATGCTGCAAGGATGCTCTCTGGCTCCAGAGATGGCTGCCCTGTATGGGGATTCCACCCTGTAGTGGTGGTGGGGTGGCAGGGGATGCTCTCTGACTGCGGGGTGCAGCTGTGGCTCCTGGCTGTCCCACGCCTCCGCCTCTGGCAGTGGGGCTGCCGCCCCACAGGGGACCTCCCTGTCTGCCTCATGCATCTGGGAGCCTGCAATGGGGCTGCCCCCCCACAGGAGAGCTCTGTGGCTACTCCATGCTTTGGGGTGCTGGCAACAGTGTTGCCACTCCATGGAAGAGCTCCCTGTCTCTGGGGGCTCCCTAGTTGTGGAGGTGGCTGGGATGGGGTGGATTGGGCTACAGAGGAAGCTGTCCTGCGACGGGAATTGGGCTACCTCACCTCAGTGGTCTCACTGTCTGCAGGGACAGCTCAGCAGCAGGAGCGACTATATGGGACAATTAGCTTTTCTTCTTTTTTTTTTAAAGAAACGGCAGGGTGCCTACCTATAATATGGGACTGTCCTGGTGGAAACAGTATGGATGGTCACCCTAACTATAGAATATGTTTGGATTTTTTGGTTCTTAATGTATGTGTGTGAATTCCTTACGTTATCAAAATTATAGCAGAATCAGTTTAATTCTACCTTATGGTTCTCATACCTGATAAAATGTACTTATTTTAGTAATTGGTTTTCTGTTTTTGCAAATGTCTATTTTAAACCCAGCAGGTTTTTGACATTTCTGTGTATGCGTTAAAATGCCAGCAATGTGTTTGTTTTGTTTTGTTTCATAAGACATTGTGGAAATATTTTTTATAATGGGTTCTGTTTTTTAAAATAAAGTTATGCACTGTTGCTGAAGTTCTAATCCTGTTCCTTTGTGTAAATTAGTCAAAATAAAAACACATTCAGAAGGTGCTGTTCTATTAATGTATCATAGTTTTATATTGAAAGGACCACTTCTTTGAAGTGACAGAGAAGTTTAGTCTTCAGGACCATTTGATCCTTGGTGCCTCTGCTAAGATTGTCAACAAGGGTACCTGAGGGATGGTTTTTGTGATGTGACTATTTAAAACTATATTAGGAACTAGATGGAGATCATAACTGTCAAATAGTAACCGCATCCAATTAATATTGGCTTTAGCTGGACTCAGAGGATTTACCCAGAGTTGAAAACCCATCAGACCCATTACCAGTCTTTCATTAGCGCAGCCTGTCAATTTCTAACTTATATATTTTTCTCATAACAGCCATCAGAACAATCTATTTTTAGCAAAACTTTCCCATCATGGTGCAGTTACATTCATATGTTGTTTATCTGCTCTGAGTTGTAGCTCAAAACACGTGCATTTATATAAACTTTGCAAGCAGATAAAAAGGGAAGAATTAGGCTATATTTTATTTACATGATGGATTCATTTTAAAAATATTTGCAAAACAACTTGCAGAAAAATTGTTTCTTCACTGTAATCACATTCCTATTGCAGCATGCTGTGCTCAGATTCTCATATGACATCAATCCAGTTGTAATAGATACATAGTTAAGCGGTTTATTTTGGGATCTAAAACTACTCTAAGAATAGGGTAGCTCTTCTTTCAACGGGAAAGGAAAGATAAATTAAAACATGAAACCAAAAAAGGAGAAATGGAGGAAAGAAGACAGGAGAAAACATGTAAGAAAGAAACATGAGGGTGGAAAAAATAAAATAAATGTATGTGCAGGAGATGCAGGCAGTGGAAAATAGATGAAGGGATGGCTGTTACAGATTTTGTAAGAAGAGTATCCATGATGGTGAAAAACATGATATGACACGCTGGAAGTTTGACAAGTATCAGAGGGGTAGCTATGTTGGTCTGCATCCACAAAAACAGTGAGAAGTTCTGTGGCACCTTACAGACTAACAGATTTATTGGATCATAAGCTTTCGTGGGCAAAGACCCACTTTGTCAGATGCATCGACTTCAAACTAGAAGTTTGAAGTCTTAAATTTTAGGCTGCCAAAACAGCATCTGAAGAAGTGAGTTAACTCACGAAAGCTCATGCTCTAAACTTTTCTGTTAGTCTATAAGGTGCCACAGGACCCTTCGTTGCAAAACAGGCCTAAGTGTTTTATGATACATGATTTTCCTTGCAAAAAGCCTGTAGGTTTAACTCTAAAGGATGTTTATTTGTCTCATAAAGTTTCTTCATTTTAGTGCAGTAGTATTGGAGACATAAAAGCAGTATTTCATTTCAGTGTCAACTAGATTTTACAGTCTGCATTCTATTTTCAAAAACAGTTAAATGTTTAGTCTTAGAAGGGTTTTTTCTTTTCTTTTTTTAATAGTGATCTCAGGCATAAAATAACAGTACAGTAGTAACAAGTTGGGTTTGGTTTGGTTTTGCCTAATGAGGGTAATTTGCAAAGCTACACTTCTCATAATGAAAATTATATCTGATAAGTCTTTTTCATCTCTATTATTCACTTGCTGGTGCAGGGTGTGGGACCCATTTCATCAGAGCACTTCCAGCCCACATCATTAAACATTAAATATTGAGGCCATTGGAACTAAGCACATACTCAAAGTTACACATAAGTTTAAGAGTTTGGGGGTAGAAGTGGTTTGTTTAATTGGGATCATATTTCCCAACTATCAGGTGTGCCAGATAAGTCTGTAATAGTTTTAAACCTCCTGCTATTTAACAATCTCGAAAGGTCTTCATAATGTTTTAATTGTTTTACTGCACAAATAAGCAGAAGCACTATAAGAACCTGATGAGGGAGTATCCACAGGAAGTTATAGTTATCTTATAAAATGGAAATTAAATAATTGTATGATCTCTGTAAAGTTATCCCATAAAATTATTGGGGGTACTCCCAAATCAGGTCCTTATGTCTGTTCATTTTCTTCCCATGTAGCAGTTGACATACCTATTAAATGACCTAGTTAAAACTTCCATGCAGTATAGTTGTAGTCCTGTTGATGCCAGGATATTAGATAAAATGGGTGAGGTAATATCTTTTCTTAGGCCAACTGGTCCCTTACAGTATGCACTAATACTTATGTTAAACATTCTCATCCTCCTTGGCTGGGGCTTCACTGACCTGTTCTCCTGGCATGCTCATGCTAATGAGCAGTCTCACAATTGCAAATGGATGCTCATTAGTATAATCCCCAGGCTAATTAGCATGCCACAAAAAAATCTCCCTGCTGGCAGAGGCTGCTCCCTGCATTCAACAGGCTGTGTAGACCTACCTCTGCCAGCTAAAAACCCCTCTGTCGCTAGCTTCTTATGCCTGAATTCAGGTCAGTGTCGATCCTCGCCCTTCTGTTTTGCTGCTTGGAGTTCCTTTCCCAGACCTGAAGAAGAGCTGGGTATGGCTTGGAAGTCTTTCTTTGTCACCAACAGAAGCAGGTCTAATAAAAGATATTATTTTATTCTCCTTGTTTCTCTAGTTCAGTAGTCCCCAAACTGGCTTGAACATTGCAGCAGGCTGCTGTGGGGCCCAGGTCCATCCTGATGAGGGGGCAAGGAGGGAAAGCCGCTCACCCCCTGGCTCTGCTCTTGTGCCCTGGGCTGCAGCCCCTGGGCTTTGCTCTCAGGACCCCTGGCCTCAAGTTCTGCCTCCAGGCACCACTGGTCGCCTCTGGTTCAGACCACAGCTCCGCTCCCCAGTCACAGTTAGTTGCTCTGTTCTATGATCCACACTCAGGCCTGCCCTGCAACTATTCCCTCTAGACCTACATCCCCATTTCTGCCTCCAGCTCTGCTTTTAGTCCTAAATCCTTGCTGAGTCAGTGGAGGGAGGATGCAGATACTTTACACAGGAGGACATGCAAATAGGCTTCCTTGACATGGATCCCTGGCCCTATTAGTTCTGTGAACAGGGTACTAACTTTATATGGAGAACTGTGGGAACAATATTTCACTATTTTTAAAAAATTCTTTTACCTAATTTCTAACACTTATACTACAGAAGCCATCTCCACCACAATAGTTTTAAAAAAAAATATGTTAACTCTTTCCTTTGGGTCTCTTATTTATCAATATCTTTTTGGATTGCAGGGTTGTCAGTGCTGGTTCTATCTCTGTTTTTTATCTTGTATGACACTGATTACCTTGTGATAAACAAACAATACAAGAATACATACAGTACTACTATGTAAAATTATAAGTGCTGTGTAATAAAAGCATTTAATCCTTTGCGTTCTAAAATTAGTGCTTTTTCTTTTAAGGTATTATGAAAACATCTGACAAATATTTCTTTGAGAAAGGATGTAATTCTGTGATCAAAAAATTTTAGTTTACTGAAGGCGTTGTTACTCAGTATGATGTTATTCTTGCTCTTAATACTGTTAATATGGAATACTCATACCAGAAAAATATATAATCTAAATTTCACCCCAATTTGTGTTATACAGAATATCAAACAGAATAAAATAAGTGACACGATAACTGGAAGTGAATTTCTGACTTTGCATCACTGGCACCAGCTAACTCAAAAGCAGCAGCAAAGACCAAACTGTCATTGCCTCTTAAGGCCTCAGTTAGCTTGATATTGATGACGTTGAAAGCACCCACCTCAGTGCGTGCTACTCCTCAATCTTCACCATTACTCTTGGTATTGACTCTGGACCTATCCTCTGGTGCTAATACATCTGTCTTGTTATCCAAACTTCTATGCAGATACTAAACAGAATTAAAGGGAGAAGAGGAAGTGTGTTGCACAAGATGGACATAAGAAAAAGAAACACTGTTTTTCTTCCATTGTACTCTTTGACCCATGAGGGGTTCTAACTTCAACATACAACTGTTGTCACCTCTTCTTTAAGAGCCTGTGCTGGCACTGACCAACCTGGACTGCTCACCAGTTTGGATCACTAGTCTGATCCCTGAAGATTTCACTACCAGGGCTATTAGCCACCTTTCCACATGCTTTTCCACTGCTTGACTTCATGACTGTTGTAACTTCTCTGGTTTTGACCTGGAACCTCCTCCTCCTCTGGAGCCTACTTTCTACACCTTTAAAGACCAGCCTAGAAGGCCCTGACTCAACTTTAAGATGCGATTGCATTCCCTTTACTTCAAAGCCAGGGATGTATCATATTCAAGGCCATATTCAGCTCCTCATAGTGCTCTATGTACTGTACTCTGTGGCACCACCTCTTTAGGTCAGCTGCAATATTGACATGAGCATGATGCAACTGCACCTTCTACTGTGATTTAAAAAAAAAAAAAAAAAAAAGAGAGCGAGCACCATGAGGCTGTATCCCAGCATTATACCAAAAGAAGTCTCCAAATTCCATATCTAAATCTATTTACCTGTCCGTATTCTTCTCCAGCCCTTTGTTCCTATCCAGAATAAACTCTTCTTCATAGCTTAGTGTGGATTTTTTTAAGCTTTAAGCGACCATTCGGTAATTTGATGCTGCATTACCAAACGGATACTTTCTAAACTGGATTAGTAATGTATAGAATGTTGTTGCATTTTAGCTAGGAAACAGTATCACAGGAATCACTGCCTCATAAATGGTGTGCTTCAGTCAAATTCTGCTGGAAGAGTTATGAAAAGAAGCAGCTTTGAGTTTAGTGTACATGATGGGTGTCCAAGCTTTTGGCTTGCCTGGGCGACATTGAGTGAAGAGGAATTGTCTTGGGCCGCATATAAAATATATAATATAGTTAATGTATATAAATCACATAATAATGTTAAAAGTTTACAATCTTGTGGGGCCGCATTACTAGCTGTCCAGGGCTGTGGGTTGGACATGCCTGGTGTACATATTCACCATGTTACTCTGTGGATTTAACATCTGTGTACCAATGCCCAAAGTGAAATGTTATATGTGTAAGAAGCACACGGGATCTTTTTAGAGGGATAAGGCAACAAAACCATGTTTGTTGAGAATACAGCACTATCATATTATATGCATATAATATACTTAGTTTACACACTCTCTCTCTCTCTCTCTCACACACCCACCCACCCACCATCTTGTGGTTGCCTATAGTTACCCAGAGTTGCTCACTCTAATCCATTGGCCAGATGGGTTAGAGGTGAGTGTGGAGCCAGGTTCTGTTGATCCAGATCAATGCTCTGATGTTGATGAGAAGAACCCAACTCTTTAGTGGCAACAAAGGGTCCTGTGGCACCTTATAGACAAACAGAAAAGTTTTGAGCATAAGCTTTCATGAGCACAGACTCACTTCATCAGATGCTGGTCTTGGAAATCTGCAGGGCCAGCTATAAATAAGAAAGCTCACGAAAGCTCATGCTCAAAACTTTTCTGTTAGTCTGTAAGGTGCCACAGGACCCTTCGTTGCTGTTATAGATCCAGACTAACATGGCTACCCCTCCGATACTTAACTCTTTAGTGGTGCACACATCTTTTATAGCTTTTAGTCCGCAGTCCTAGTTCTGTCCCACTGCCCCAGGCACTGAGAGTCACCAGTCAGTGGCAGATGGGTTAATCCTTTCCTAAGGCCCAGGTTTCTGTGTGACTCATCACCTAGGGGTGGGAGTTAATCTTCCTCTCCATGTGGGTTATCGCTGCAGAATTCACTTTCCATTGTTCTTCAGCCACCAAGTCTTTGTTGGCTCCAGAGGCTAACTCAGTAAGCATCCACATTCACACTTTCAGGTGGATCTCACACATACCCATTCTCATTCAGACAGCCCAAGGTTTACAGGCTAGTACAAACAGAACATAGCCCTCAAAATGGAGTCTTACATACAATATGGAGTTTCAAAGTGGTACAAAGTTCCTTTGAAAAGATACAGGGTAATAAAGGGAAATACAAAGATACATGGTAAAGCAAAGTTTCCATACTATCCCAGGTTGCTACAGAGTGGTGCTATAATTAATTTGTTAGTTAAGTATTAAACCAACCATCGTTCTTCTTGCTAATTTCCCAGGCTACGCCTACACTAGAGGGTTTTTTCAACAAAACCAGTGTTTTGTCGACTCACCTGTTGAGTGTCCATACTAAACCTGTGTTCTGTTGGCGTACTGTTGACAGAACTTGATGCTTTTGTCAACAGCCTTCTGCCTCTCCCCCAGGAGGCAGAACGCCTTTCTCCATAGAATCTGTTGACAAAAAATGTCATGTGTTTGCTCTGAGGGGGTGCTCTGTTGACAGACATGGCTTCCTGGTCACTGGGCAGTCCTGTCTGCTGTGTTTCCAATCAGTCATTCTGTTGAGAGAGGGCAGGGCAGTCCAGCAACTCTTTGCAACAACAGAGTGGATCACTTTGATCCGCTTTTGTGTGTGGATGCACACTGTCAGCAGAAATTTTGTTGGAAGATCTCTTCCAACAGTGACTTCTGTTGACTGATCATGATAGATGTAGGCCCCAGAGACTACATACCGGTAACTGTTGTTCTTTGAGAGTTGTCTCTGTGCATTCACATTGTTTTTACCCTGTGCCTCAGAGTTCTGTGTAACACTGGGACTCTGCAGGTAGGAAGAACTGAAGCTATTTGGGGAAAGGCAATGCACTTCCTTTAATAGAGTAGGTGTTGATCTAGCTGATGTACAACATGCTTGATGGACGCCAAAAGAGACATGGCTTTTCAAGATGGTTTTACAGTTTTCCATATCCCACAATTGTGAGTGTATGGAGACAGCACTCAACAATTTTTGTAAGTAATCTCCCTTTACATTTTGAATATTGAGAATCTACAAACCAAAATTTAGACTGTGGGAACAGTGTTCAATATAAGAACTCATCTGTTTATCAATAATGATTTGCAAAAGTACCTTGGGGAATAGATTGATTTGTTTATAAATTTGCCACATCAACATTTATCTGTCAAGTGTTTGTTATTTCCTGCTGTGATGCCTTTCAAAGCTGCATTCTCTGGCTAGTGAACATAAACTGTAAATTCTCTGATAAGTTGCAGCTTTCCTGAGACCAATAAAAGCATAATCAGAATCCAAAGCATAGACATTTTGTGCAATAAGTAAGAGCTCTATCTTTTAAACCAAGTATGGTGAGTAATTAGGAAGGAATCTCAGAAAAGAAATTTTGTCATTTCTCCAATCTCTTTTGTCATTCTAAATTTATTTTCAGTTACAAACTGAGGAGCAGGCAAGCATAGTTGTAAATAGAGATTTCTGGTCCTCAGTGGTTCTCTTAACGGTAGCAGGATAAACACAGATTTATTGCCATCCAGTAGCTATTTCCACATGAATTCCTCCTTACCAATACTACACGTGAGTTCTAGTAACCTTGGATGGTGGTGGTCTTCCTTTTTTTTCTTCTCAACCAAACTGGCTGTTGCACTACTCTAATGATCTATTTGGATATACAAATAATATATTTTCCTCTTTGTGTAGTTGTAAAATTGAGCTCAACTTTTAAAATGTATTTATTGCTGTTACTGCTTCTGATAATTACCCAGACTTTGGATGATCGCTTCATTATTTTTTGTTGTATAAGAAAAAAAAAACTCTTTAGATCAGACCTGGATCAGGGTTCAAAGATGGTAAAATGGCAGCTGTGGAGATGTTTGTTGTGGTGTGTGTGAAGTCTGAGAATTGTGATGGTTAACAGTATGTTTTAACCCTTGCATCAGCAGGTTTAATGAAAAAGTTTTGTCATAAAAATAAGTTTTCAACAAAATGAAAATGCATTTTGTATAAGCCTGCAGACAACACCACAGTATTAACTTACCCTTTCCAGGGACTGTCATACCTCCTCTGCTCGTCTTCTCTTTCTCACCATTCTTCTCTGCCTGAGAATTTTGCACCCCATAGTGCATGTGCAGAGGAAAAAAAGGAATGATGTTATGAACACTTTGTGCCCCTGCACAAGCAGAGATCCCCTGGATTCAGTTCCTTCTGTCTAAGTATTGGGCTGGAGGGTGTGTATCAATGTTCCCTCTAACTTTTTCTATCCATGGGTGGGATAAATTTTGTTGTGTGCACCCAGGCATGTGTGGATGTGCACTCTCAAGAGAAACACATGCTGTCCTCTTTGGGTGGCTCTGCTAATCAACTGGGTGGCACCTGAATCTTTCCTGGGTTGCCATCCAAGCCCTCAGCTTACATGGAACACTGGTGTGTGTAGCCTTAAATTGCAGAATATAGCTCAGGTTCCTTCCCGAAACTTCACACACAGATGCTCGTGTCCATGTTATTTTCCTCAAAATTGGGGCCTTGAAACTGGTTTGCTTTGTAAACCAAAATCTTTCATTTTGTATTAGTTTTTGATTTGGAAACAACAAACTACATATAGGACAATGTTTCATAATTTTTAATGTAAAATTATTATTCAGTTTGATCTGTTATTGTTCACCTTAAAAAAAGCCCAGGATGTGTAAGTAAGTTAGTTGTAAGTTCAGGATAATAGTCCTCCCCACATAACTGGGAAAAAACTGTTTTAGCTGTCTGGCTTCTCATAGTGTCGTTCCATTTCAGAGTAGTGTAGTTTCAGATTTTATTTCAATGTGTAGGGACCGTGTGAGGTGAGTCTCTGAATTCTAATGCCCAAATACACTTAAAAACAAGAGACAACTAACCGGTCAGACTTTCTGAAGAAGAAATATTTGCTCAGTGCAGAAATATTATTTGTATGTTCACTGAAATATGTTATGACAGTATTTTGGGGATTACTTAAATAATTCTTTATCCAGTGGCTTATGAAAGCAAAATAATTATCTGAAACATGAAATAGAAGTTGAAATAATTTGTTGTTAGCTTGGAGCCAAGAGGAAGTGTGCTTGAATAAGTAATCTTAATGTGTAAAAATGTTATTTTAAATATGGTACATAAGAAAAAATGGGGGCGTATTCTGTGTAAGACGAATTTTTCACATATTTTGGGGGGTTTTTTCCTCCAGCAAGAGCCAATACCAAATTCTTCAAAGGATCTATAAATCCCCCATTGTGGAAAATTCTTCTGTAATATGCCTCTAATAGAAGTTTCTTCTTAACCCAGGGTAGTGAATAATTACTTTTGTGAATTGTTCATAGTTATGAACTTTATTGTATTGATTTTTATCCTAGCTAGAGGAACTGTGGATATTTTTATCCATATACATCTCTAATATTTTTTTACTCCTACTAACCTTTTTGCTCCAAATAGTGTCAATGGATTTCAGAGGATGATAATATTTTGGATTAGAAAAACATTTTCTTTTATCAGTTATGAGTTTGCCTTTAATTTCAAAGGATATTCTCTTGGTCTTGTATCATGAAAGTAGAGCAATACAATCATCTGATTGATCTATTTTCTAACTTTTATTATTTTATGTAATTTTAGAACATTACCTGTCATTCCTGTTCTCTTTAAACTAAATAGTCTTAATCAAATTTCTTCTCATGTTGAAATCTCTCTAAGCCTTTAATATATTATATTATCCTTCTTTGGGCATTTTCTATTTGCTGTATCCTTTTTCAGATGGGGTCACCAAAACTGAACACAGAATTCAAAAGTGAGCACACTATTCAAGGTGAGGGAATACCACCAGTTTTTATGTAAGGCATAATAATTTCAGTTTTTTCTCTTTTTCTTATTACCTGCTAATATCTTGTTTGCATTTTAAATTCTTACTGCTTATTTGAGCAGATACTTTTACTGAAGTATTCACAAAGAAAATCTAGGTCTTTTCCTTGGAAAAATTAGTTATTTAGAACCCACTGATGTGTGTGAGTAATCCATATTTCTTGCACTGTACATTACTGTGCACTTATCTTCAGTGTGTGGCCTGCTATCATGTTGCTCAATAGCTTCGCTTTGTTAGGTCATTCTGAAGTTTCTCATGGTCGTCTTCAGACTTCAAAGATATTGCATCATCTACCAACTTTGCCATCATTCAGCTCATCCCCTTTCAAAATCATTTGATCTGTGTCTGTGTTGAATAGTGACCATTTCATTCCTGTGTTTTTTCCATCTCTTAAGCATTTTTTGAGTCAGTTTTACTTTTTGCCCTGCTAACTGTTTGTTCAATGCTTCTGAAAATTTCAACTAAATGTATAGCCACCAAGTTAAATTTAATATGCATTTAAATCTCTAAAATATATCAAATGTGGAGCAGGAGTTGATCCAAGCAAACATAAAGATACTTTAAAAAAGTGGAAATCCCTCAAGTGGTGGCTGTTGAAAAGAGCAAGCAGGTAGAACTTAATGCAGTGCCTCTCGCAAATTTCACATTTGCTTGCTGCTGGGAAGGTTGCCATGTCCTGGGCAGCTTTAAGTTGGAAACAGTAGTCTGTTCTCCTGGTAGACAAGCACAGTCTTATGTGGACTAACACACCTGTCCGTGTGGGAGAACCATGTTCACATTCTGATTGCAGATTGTATTTCCCCAGGAAACTTTATTATGGAAACTGATGGTAACCTACTTGTGTTATGACAACAATGGCTGCCAAAGTGTGGGGAGGAAGCAGTTCCAGGACCTGGAAACTTAAAAGTGTCTAAGGGCTCCCAGCTGCTGGCACCATTGCAGCATCTGTGGCACATGAGCTGATTATCACTGGCATGCGATGGGAGCTCAGCCCTGACTTTCTTCCCCTCATGCAGCCAGCAGCCTGGCTGGGGCCAGAGCCCCTGATGGCCCCTACGCAGCAGAGGCGGGAGGGAACCCGCACTGCAGCATGGAGCGGGGACTGGAGCCCCTGTTATAGCATGGGGTTGGGGCCATAGTTCCCACCACAGGACCCTGCTGGAGCTAGGGCCCAGAGTCAGCATTTTTTGTAAGTGTGGATGGAAAAAACATTTCAGATCCCAGCAAGAAATGGCCCTTTTTATTTTCAGGTTAATCCTTGATGAAACAATGCTGGGATCACAAGAAGGCTACTTTGCCATCTGTAAATAGGACTATAACTGACTTTAAAAAGCATCACAGGCACTTGGATTGTACATAGAGGTCAAAAGGTCAAATTTCAGCACTTAGCGTCAGAAAGGTTGCTAACCCCTGGTTTACAGCCACCTGTCCTGGGTCTCAGTGCTATGTGCTGTTTATGTGGCTGTAGTTTACCCCTACCTATCTTCTAAGAGCCCAGTAAGCAGTGGAAGTGCTGGTAATGCTGCTAAACCATATGAACCTCCTGTCGTTTGGCAACTTCTCTAATTCGGCACTGGTCAGGTCCTGAGGGTGCTGGAATAGAGAGATTGAATCTGTACTAAAGGCATGGTCTCCTATGATTTGTCTTCTCTCCCCTCTGCCACATGAGTCATTCTGCTTTGAAACTGATGGTGCCAGGACAGCTGGCACCTTAATCTAATTTCCATGGGTAATTCGTAAGTGCAAGTATTTTTTTGTGTCATGAGTAGTTTAAACTATGACACATGAAATTTTGGAAGTCTTGAAACAATTTTACAATACAAATAACAAGCAGTCCTGCAGCACTTTGTAGCACCTGAGTGATTAACAAATTTGTTAGATCATGAATTTTCATGGGTATAACCCACTTCAATTTTTTTTTTCATTTTAAAGAGTGAAGACAGTTTTCTGCTCAAACTTAATTTTTAAATGGCTAATAATGAAAATTGTGTGCCTCAGAGTATAATTGTGTTAAGACATTTGTTCCTTTTAAAAGTAATGGACCTATTTAAAATGAACACATAGAAAATAACTCAATTAAAAATAGTTTTTCTACCAACATTTTTGTTTTCCTAGCAACATAGTGAGCATGTGATACTCCAGCCTTATTAAGAGACAATTTTGAGTGAGACAGAGAAGAAGCGGATGTTTTAAAATGTATTTATTTTATTGAGACAGCAAAGTTTAAAGTACAGTGGAATAACAGCTGACCATGTTAATCTTTCTGGACTTTAGCTGTTTGGAGATGTTTTTACTTGGGTACCCTACTAGCCTGTCAGGCAGCCAATTTTGGGAACACATTTATTTTCCATTCTTCTAGTAACAGATGCTGACAAGTGAAGGATTCTCCTTTTCTGTCTGATCATGCCCACTGTGATTTATTAGAATTTTTTATATAGTTTAAAGTAGTACCTGTGGAAAAACTCACAGATAAGTACATTTGGGACCTTAGTGTGAGCTTTCTTTCTCTGTTGTACCTCAGCACCTCTCCTCTCTCTCTCTACTTATCCTCAGAGGAAGGCCTACAGACTGACTGACGTGTGGCTATTTTGGTTAAGATACTATGAAAGATTAAATAAAACATATTTTAATATAGTTTCAACAGATGCATTTGTTAAATTCACTATATTCATAAGCTCTGTAGTCATTATGACTTTTCAAGTTTGTAACCTGATATGATACCCAGTAATATATGGGGTGTTGTCCACACGCCATTTGGGGATGTAGACATTTCTTCTATCACTATTTCTAGTCTTGTGGCATGTAGGTATTTTTAATTTATTGCTCAGCTGCCAAAACCACCAATGTTTATTGCAGTATCATGACCTAACATATTACAGAAAAGCATTTAATATTTAGCATTTCTAAACATTCAGCATGTTCCAATCTCTGCATGCTGTAGAAGACAGTCTTTGAGAAGTAATGCAGTAGCCCACTACACAGAAGCTTTATCCTACAGGCTGCCAGTGCTGAAAGTGTACACAAGGTTTGTAGTGAACATAGGCAAAATAAAATCACTGAGATTAGTTTGAAGTTTTAATTTTTAGTTTTTGGTAGCAAGTACCTTTAACTGGGAGGATAAACAGTAAGGGGCCAGGCAGAGGGGAGACATCCTGGAGCTGAATACATTGCTGTGTTTACCATGTCAACTGGTGGGCTTTGGTTTCCTGGACCACAGGTGCTATTTTGGGAAAAAATGGGATCCATCTGACCAAGAAGGGGAAGAGCATCTTTGAGTACTGACTTGCCAACCTAGTGAGGAGGGCTTTAAGCTAGATTCCAGTGATGCAAGTGACAAAAACCCACAGGAAGGTATAACAAAAAGGCATCTTTGAGAAAGTGATGTGGGAGTGCTGGAGTGGGAAAATTACAGTTGGGTCAAAGGAGCAATGAAAAGGAAAACAATGGAGAATTCTGCACAACATTTGAGATGTGTATGCACAAATACAAGAAATATGGGGGATAACGAGGAAAAAAAGGAAGTACTGGCATGTAAGCTAAATTGTCTTAATTGGCATCATTGAGGTGGGTTGGGTAAGTCCAACGATTGGAATATTGATGTAGAAGGGGTCATGGCTTGTTCAGGAAGAAGAGGTAGGGCAAGAGGTGTTGCATTGTGTATCAAGAATATATAAAGAAAGAGTTGGGAGGCAGAGCTGTTATATGTAAATAAATAGAATTGGCAGAATCTTGCTCAGGGATAAGGCAATATGCTGAGTTTACTGTGAATGCGGAATTCATTTACTGTCCATAGCTACTAAAATTATCCACCACACACACTCAAGGCAGATCTACAATACAGGGGAAGGTCAAATTGAGGTTTGCAATTCCTTCCACATTCATAATGTAGCTGGGTTGATGTACTTTAATTCGGGTTTCTGAGCAGTCTCCACTAAGGAAGGTGGAAAGGAGAGTACATTTCCCTTACTTCTAACAGGGGCCAGGAACACCAGCACTGAGGCAGGCACCTTGTAAGTTTGATTTAGCATGTCCCTCCTAGGCAGGCCTAATCAAACTCCAGAAGATGAACTGCAGCATGGTTGATCTTCCCTGCAGTGAAGATGTACCCTCATACACACACAGTTCTATGGGTGGGATATAATTATCAACCTCAGTTGCTCATGCTAGTCCACTGTCCAGGTGGTCTAGACGTGAGGTGGGGCACTGGGTTGGGTTGGTGCGCATTGATGCTCCTGGAGAATAGTTGTAAAACTAAAAGACCCAGCCCTGTAGTTTTGCACCTCTCTTTTTATATTTTAGTCCCTAGAGCCTGTCCTGTTCGACTGTCCCAGGGCCATGTATATCCATGAATCATCAGTGGTAGCTGAGACTTTGAGCTTCGTTTCTTGATGGGGCTTTTGTCTCTCCCTTTCTTGGGTGGGTTCTTTTACAGGGCTTGCCTGTGGTTGTCCTTGACTATGAAGGTGGAGTTGGCAGCTGGTCACTGGGAGGGGCTGGTGTTGGGCCTGATACCCCTTGCACATTCACACACTTAACTAAACATAATTAAGACAGCACAGAGTTTAAAGTTCAGTTACAATATGAGGTCGCATCTAGTTACAGTGTAGTAACAGTTTAAAATGGGGTTTTGGTTACGGTATATAAAAAAGTTACAATAACAGATTCTGCAAAGGCAATTAACAGGCTGCTAACAAATTTATCTAAAAGTGATTAACACAGTTTCTGTTATAAAATTTCTTTTAAAAAAAAAGTCCACAGTTCATTAGGTTACATAATGTCAATTAATTAAAAAGAGTGATTTCATCCTTTAGCTGTACAGAACAACTGAAAGTTTTTTGGGTGACAAAAAATGAAAAAGTTCATGGCCTGATAAGGGTCTGTTATACCACTGAATCATGGACAGGATAGATTAGGCATTATGGAACAAATAATATCAAAACACAAGACTTTGTAGTAACAGAGAATTTTCACTACCCAGATATTAGTCAGAAAAGGTATATGATACAACAGAATATTTGTAATAAATTCTTGCATGTATTGGGGACAACTTTTTATTGTAGAATGTGGAGGAATTAACCAGGGAGACAACCATTTTAGACTTGATTCTGACTAACAGGAAGGAATTGGCTGAGAATCTGTAAGTTAAAGGGAATTTGGGTGAAAGTGATACTGAAATGATAGATTTCATGTCTTCAGGAACGGAAGGAGTGAGGACAGCAGAATAAGGTCAGTGGAATTAAAAAAGAGCAATTCATCAAATTCAGAGAATGGTAGGTAAGACCCTATGATGATCAAAATATAAAGGATAAAGGAGTTCAGGACATCTGGCAGTTTCCAAAAGAAAGATAAGATAAAACACACAACAGTTATCCCAATGGATAATTGTGTAGAGGTAGGCAGACTAAAAAGAGTGAGTAGTAACGGAGAGAAAGCCATGCTAGTCTATATACTATCAAAATAAAAAAGCAGTAAAGTAGCACTTTAAAGACTAACAAAATAATTAATTAGGTGAGCTTTTGTGGGACAGACCCACTTCTTCAGACTATAGCCATACCAGAACAGATTCAATATTTAAAGCACAGAGAACCAAAAATAGTAATCAAGGTTGACAAATCAGAAAAAAAAATATCAAGGTGAGCAAATTAGAGAGTAGGGGGTGTGGGGCAGGGAGGTCAAGAATTAGATTAAGCCAAGTATGCAAAAGAGCCCCTATAATGACCCAGAAAATTCACATCCCAGTTCGACCCACATGGAATTAAAATTCCACACATTAACACGTGGTTTGAACCAGGATGTGAATTTTCTGGGTCATTATAGGGGCTCTTCTTTGCATACTTGGCTTGATCTAATTCTTGACCCCAGCCCCTCTACTCTCTAATTTGCTCATCTTGATAATTTTTTTTTCTGATTTGTCAACCTTGATTACTATTTTTGGTTCTCTGTGCCTTAAATATTGAGTCTGTTCTGGTATAGCTATGGTCTGAAGAAGTGGGTCTGTCCCACGAAAGCTCACCTAATAAATTATTTTGTTAGTCTTTAAAGTGCTACTTCACTCTTTTTACAAAAAAAAAAAAAGCAGTGAAGTGTGGCTGCGTAAGGAGCTCTTTTATGATCTGAAAATAAAAAAGGATGAGTACAAAAAATAGTGCGAGCATGCAGGAGCAATATTTGAAAGGCATGGATAGGCACACAGTAAGTTACACCCAGCATGGGGCATAAAAGCAAATATGAAGAGGTGCTTTAAGTACATTATGAGCAAGAAAAAGATAAAGGAGTGTATTGGTCACTATTTAGTGGGTAAAAAAGGTCTAATAATGAATGATATCAAGGAGGCTGAGCTGTGGAATCCTGCTTTGCTTCATTCTTTACCAAGGGGTTAATTATGACTAACGCTTAAAAAAAAAAAATAACAACAAGGAGAAAGGAATACAGACCAGAGTGAGGAAAGAACAGGTTAAAGAATATTTACATAAATTAGTTCCGTATTGGCTTTACCAATTTTAATATATCTGAAGCAATTTTGGAAGTCCTGGAGGGTGTGAGAGGTCTCAGAGATCTAGAAAAGGCAAGTAATAGCATGTGTCATTAAAAAGGGGAACAAAGGGGACCTGGAAAACTATAGGCCATTCAGCCTAACTTGAAAGATACTGGAACAAATTATTAAACTATTAATTTATCAGCACTTGGTGGATAAGAAGGTAATAAGTAATAGCCAATTATGGATTTGTTATAAATAAAATATGCAAAATCAATATACAGTAAAAGCCTGGTTTTCCAGTACTTAGATAACTGGTGCATTTGGTTAACCGGCACACCCAGCTGGGGCTTGGCTGCCACTGGGACAGGAGAGCGGCAAGCAGGGAGTGCTGGCTGCCTGTAGCCTGGGCCACAAGACAGAGCAGAGATGGTGCCTGGGTCCATCTTGAATAACAGGCATTTTTTTTTCCCTTGGCAATGCCAGATAATAAAGCTTGTACGGTAACTTGTATCTCTGACAGGGCTGCTAGCCTAGTTGACACAGGAGAAGTTGTAGATATATGTCTTGATTCCAGTCAAGCTTTTGACTTGCTCCCACATGACATTCTTTTAAGCAAACTAGGAAAATGTGGTCTAAATGAAATTGTTGTAAGATGGGTGCACAATTGGTTGAAAGAGTAGTTACCAATAGTTTACTGTCACACTGGAAATATGTTTCTATTAGAATCAGACAGGGATGTGTCTTGGATCTGGCAGTATTCAATACTTGCATAAAAACTTGGAGTGGAAATTTACAGATGATATCAAGCTGGGACTGGTTGCAAGCTTTTGGCAGGACAGGAGTAGAATTAAAAATGCCTTTGACAATTGGAAGAATAAATCCAAAACCAACAAGGTGAAGGTCAATAGAGGTAAGTGCAAGGTAGTACATTTAGGAGGGAAGAATTGGATGCACAACTACAAAATAGGGAATAACTGGTCAGGTAATAGTAATGATGAAAAAGATCTGGGAGTTACATATCATAAGTGGTGAGAAAGGTGGCTAATTCTGTGTGGTGTTCGCTAAATTGATTTTAATACTTCTTTGTACTGTACAAGGGCTATATGTGTATTGCCAGAGGAAATATTTTATATAGAAAATACTTACATCAAGCTTAGATCCAAAATACAGTACTTGCAGCTGTAGGAAGTTTGGACTGGGGATAGGAGGATGTTGGAAGAAAAACAGAAATGCTAAAGTTTAACTCGTGAGTAGTAATTTCTACATTCTGTGATTGCTTGTATAGTTAATGAAGTTTTGAAACTGTGCAAAGAGTCACAGCAAATTAAGACATGGTAGTGCAGAGTAGAAAATACAGGGAGATGATAACCTAAGCATAACATACAGGTATTTCATGGAAAAATCATCTCTTCAATGCTACTGTAAAAGTCTACTGTGGATTATCTTGTAAAAACCATAGTTTTATTTGTAAAGACATAAGTAGTACATTTTCGAATGACAAGCTTTTTATAGTTACCTGTACTATAATTTTTAAAGACAAAAATTCAATAACTTTATTTTACTTAATTTTCAGAGCACCAGAGATTATACTGGGGTTGCCATTTTGTGAAGCCATAGACATGTGGTCGCTGGGTTGTGTGATTGCAGAGCTATTCCTTGGGTGGCCATTGTATCCAGGAGCACTGGAATATGATCAGGTATAGTAGAAGAGCTTCACAAATGACTTTGTATTTTAAAAGAATGCACCATTTCTTTACTCTACACTAAATTCATAGAGTGATTTTGCTCATGTGAAAGATAACCAGTACTGCATTGTTTAATGGAATTAGATTATGTGAAAGAGTCCACTTAAATAATTTACCTTTGATTTTATTAAAATTTGCTAAAGGAAAATAGTAAATGTTTCAAGTATTGAGGTATTATGGTAGGCACTCTGGGTCAAATTCTCGGCTTCTATAAACTGGTGTATTCCCATCGACCCTAATGGCATTATGCCTATTAGAAGCAGCCAATAATTTGATCATATTTATACTCTGCAACGCTGTAGGTAAATATGGTTGATACAGAGACAAATAGGTGTATATCTGTCATCAAATACTACAAGTTTTCTCAAACTTTTTAACCCATCATCTGTGGGAATTAAATTCAAGATTTTGTGCAGATCCTTTCTTCGACGATATTCAATGAAGTCTCTGTTCCGTTGTGGGGTTTGTGTTCTTACTACAGAACTCTAGAATTCTGGGGTATGCCCTGTTTTACAGTTCACTCTTTGCAGTAGAGACACAGCACGTCCTATTACCTCCAAATTTCCTTCAGATTCTGAAAGTTCTTATGGCTTCTGTGTTTGAATGCAGTTTTCTGTTTCAAATCTGAGTGTTTTTTATACATTTCCTGGTAGTTTTGGGGGATGCAGGGGGAATAGAAAGTATGTGTCATTGGCATTCATAGCAATGTCAGCATGGTAAGATTCAGGGCCTCTTAGTTCCCTTCCTTATTCCCTGACGAGGTCTACAGTAAACTCTTTCCTAGTTGGCATTCTATTGTCCAGAACTCTGAAATAACTGGCATTTTAACCATGGGTAAATTTTATTTACATTTTCCCTAAGTACAGTATAGTGAAAGTAAATACAAATAAATACAGCAATAACAGTGTAAGTTGACAGTATACAATACTACTGTTAAAACAAAAAAGCAGCAAAGTAGCACTTAAAAGACTAACAAAATAACTGAAGAAGTGGGTCTGTTCCACGAAAGCTCACCTAATAAATTATTTTGTTAGTCTTTTAAGTGCTACTTTACTGCTTTTTTGTTTTGATAGTATATAGACTAGCATGGCTTTCTCTCTCTTACTAGAGAAGGACCTGATTGTGGTTTCAAAAGCATGTTTTCTGTTTTTATAACTTGGCACAGAGAAAAATCAGGCTAGTTAAGGTTAAAATGCAGATTTGAACTCACAACTAAAAGGAAGTGTAAAGAGAAAGCTATAATATGGATTCATGTATTAAACACCATATGATGTTCTTAAGCTCTACAATAATCATTCCCAACAATGTGAGTTGAGGTGAAAATATCAGTATCCATATTGGTTACCCTGTTGTGTTTTTAAGGATTTAAGTCAAATCCGTTACACTTCTTAAATATTTTGTGGAGATCCAACTTTTTAAAATTGCGGTACCTAACAGAGAACAATGTTTGTGAAATGATGTGACTATGGTGGTTGTGTTGCTCACTAATAATCACAGTTTTGAAAAGAAAGTATTTACATCTAACCACCCATCATGCCTTCTACGTTAATGGTAATGTACATGTACTTACAGTAAAATATTTTGGGTTAGAATAAAGTTATATAGCAAACCCTCGATTTAATGGACCCTGATTTAACGGGCTTCAGAAATAACTGATGCTGTCTGCCAGGCCCTTCCCCCACCCCATGCTGGTTACTCATCAGAGCTGCTGGAGGAGCCAGAGCAGCTGGGGCCACTGGACTGGAGGAGCCATGAGGTGGGGAGGGGAAAGGGTAGTGACACTGAGGTGGGGCACAGGAGCTCTCCTCTACTCCCGTGCACATACAATGTGTCGGCACCTGGCCCCTGCTGCCTGCAATGGTGCTGGACAGCAGTCTTGGTGTCTGAGGCTGCTGCCCACTGGCAGGCTGGGGCTGGCGGCCATGCTCTGCCTTCGTGTGGGCAGCTTGGAGCTGAGAGCCGCAATACTGAGCATGCCAAGAGCCTTGGGAGTTTGGAAGGAGCCAGGCTGGTGTGTGAGGGGGTGAACTGGGCAGGAGGTGGGAAGGGAAGAGGGGGTGCAGAAGACAAGATGGGCTGGGAAAGTCAGTGCATCTTCATACAATATAACCATTCAGATTTAACAGACTTTCAGCATTAACAGATGCCTCTTTCCCCTATTAGACCATTAAATCGAAGTTTACCATATACCTGATAGTGTCCACTGATGTCGAGAGAGACTTCCATTGTTCTAAAGGCCCTATATAGTGAAGGATTCCAAAGTACTTGCCAAACAATATCTTAAAATTGTACCCACTGCTGAAATGCAGCTGCCTTTCGAGTGACAAATGTATTCACTATGTAACAGCACAATTTATACAGGAAGTGAAAAAATTTCAAATACTGTACCTACTTAAAAATACAGGGACATTTTTTGGTGAGTAGAATGTGAGTAGCCAAAGGAAATTTAGCCAGAATGTGGGGAATTAACTCCTGTATCCAAAGAGGGTCTAATATTTTTATATAACACATTTGCCAAATATCTGTCATGAGAATGTTTAGAAACAATGGAGCAAAAATGAACTTTTCTTCTCACTGTGGATATATATGGTCTTGCGATTTAAACAGCATGGACATTCTTTTAATACATGTTGCAAGACTAGCATGCACCTAACCCATCCCACTGTAAAATATTGCTTGTGCTGGTACCCCATTCATCATTTCAAATATGATTTTGAATTATTAGAAGAACAGAGCAATGTATGTTAATTCCAAGGGGAAAATTGGGTGTGTAATTTTGACCTTTTCTGAATGGAACATACATCTTCCCTGAACTTATCTGTCGGGCCAATGTAGGCCTTAATAAGGGTTTGTATGAGGGGAGGAGGGTGACATTGTGAAAGAGCTCCCAGAGGGAATTCCAGGCAGATGGAGTGATGGTTATAAGGTATCTTGCAGTAGTTTTGAACTAGTAAGTAATGTAAATAAATAAAGATTTGTTGTTGATCAGTGTGTATGCTTTTTTAACTATACCAGTTCAGATGCTTGGCTATATAGGGTTGGTTTTTTTTTTTTCTGTTAAGAGGTGGAAAGTGTAGTAGAAAATGGTAAGGGGTATTTCTCTCTTATATAACAGTTGTTTGCCCACTCACAATCCTCTGTGGGTCTTTTAGTGCAGGACATTACAAAGTGCAAGCTTTTATCTTTGTGGATCATGATTTGAAAACAGGAAGTTAAGTTCCTTCTTCTTCTTTCTCCCTCAGATTCGTTACATTTCACAGACTCAAGGTTTGCCAGGAGAGCAGTTGTTAAACATGGGAACGAAAACTGCAAGATTTTTCTGTAGAGAAACAGATGCGCCATATTCTGGTTGGAGGTTAAAGGTAAGGAGTATAATTTTAATCAAAAATAGTATGCATACACACACAAAGGCCAAATTGATTTCTTATTTACAATTTGTAGATCTTATTCACAAATTTACAAAAAGATAGAATTATGTCTCCTAAGTAATCTTAGGCCAGCACTATGTACCTATATGGGTATAACCACACTGATCAGAGTGGTGAGGAATCCACACCTTGAAGTAATGTAGTTGTACACGCCTAATGCCTCTCCCAGACAGGGCTATGGCAACAGGAGATTTCCTCCTGTCAACATAACTATTGCTGTCTGTATAGCTAATCCTTCCCCCCAATGGGAGAAGCTCTTCCAGTGCATAGCAGCATCTTCACTAAAACCTTGTAGCAGAGCAGCTGTACTGTAGTGCTGTATGTGAAGACAGCTCCCCAGGCACACAAGCTTTCATTTCTCTGCTATATGAAGAATTGAGTAGTTCCTGCATTAAATCTGAGTTGAGATCCACAAAAGCTTAGGCAGTACTGAGCAAAGTACAGATAACAAACGTGGTTAAGTCTTGTTGAATAGTCATGAAATTTTGAAGCAACAGAAGCAAAATAAAGTATCATTCCATCGTAAGTTGGAGTATTTTGCTTAATATGTTCAAAATGCAAAGCAAGCATTGCTAACTTGGTGTACTGTTGGTACAGCTTTTCCTGAAATAACCTGGGCCCAAAAGACATTAATGTTCGAACTTTAAGTGCTTCAGTGTGGTTTTTTCAGGTCTCCAATTTTGATATTTGTATTAGATCTCACTTTCAGTGTGAATGGATGTGAATGTGGTTTTTTATAGGCTAAACAATTTTTCTTTTTATGTTGGCTGCAAGACAGTTCACCTGCCTGTCTCTGATAATGAACATTGTTAAATCTCCAATGCTAGATGAATCATTTTATTTTTTGCTGGAGAGGAAAAGGGTTTCTTTTTGTTTGACGTACAGAGATCACAGGTGAACTATTGCTGAATATTGCTGAATCTGGTCTAGATAATATGCAGAGGAAACTTTTACTTTTAAATACTGGTTGTGTTTTCTTTCGGGATCCTTCAAGAGACCCTAGTGCAGGATGAGGGTGAGATTCAAGTGGGACTTTGCTATCTTCACTTATGTTTTGTGTATTGTATTGAGGAATTTTAACAGAAGGTGAGGGTAAGGTATTTACCATCATTATGATGATTCTGTCATAGTACAAACTTGTCCTTTTAAGCCTGGTTTATTTTTAGGGTGTTTTATTATTTCATATCCTTTTTCTGTCACTGTAACTGTGAACAAATAAAATGAACTTCAGAAACAAAACAAAAGACCCTCACAATCCAAAAACCAGTAAGAAGAGAGAAATTGATTGTTTTATATCTATTTAAAGTGATGCTGTCATCTGCTTTAGTTTCAAAAGTTAATGGAAGGTGTCTATAGGAATACCACCAACAAATAAAAATCTTATATGTACAAAACCAAATACCAATAGGAAGGTTTTCATAGAGCAGGTTTTAGTTAGGCTTTAGCTATTTCCTCTATTGTTTGTGAACCAGCTACTGCAGTACAGCATTGTGATTTTTTTTCAGAAGTCAAGAAGTAAAATGGGCTATTTTTTGTTGTGTAAACTGACTGAAATACAAAAAGCCAGCAAAAAACAAAACAGTAAATTCAATATCAAATTCAAGTTCCTCAGTTGTCTAAACTGTGATTACTAACAGTAAATATTTATACTCATAGGGTCCTTTTAGAGACAGAATGGTATAAACTGTTTTTTCCTTTTTAAGACACTGGAAGAACATGAGACAGAGACAGGGATGAAGTCTAAAGAGGCCAGAAAGTATATTTTCAATAGTTTGGATGATATAGTGCATGTGAGTATTCAAGTATTTTTCTTTTGCAAGCTATACAGCTTAAAGCTACAAAAAGATTTATTTTGAAACTTATCAGTTTGGTTCTGTGAATTAGAATACATGCTAGGAATATTGTCCGCTCATCTATACTTGCTTCTGTGGAAACTATCCATCTCTACCTGTCTTCCTTGATGCATGGATCTTGTCTTTCTTTGTTGTTGTGTGATTATTGTACGGTTACATTTGTTGTGGTGAACACATCTTAAATAGTGTGCAGTGTGTTCCATATTTTACTAAAACATCTGCCAATCCAGGTAAAATGACTCTCTTATCTAGGTTTTGTCTATATTAAAAATATTGTTTGTCTTCAGCCTTCTGTAGAGGACATTGACAGCTTCCAAACACTTTTATTTTTAACTAAACTGCATCCTAACATTTCCACTGCTTCATATCCCTTGATCAATAATAAAGGAAATCTCTCTCTCCCCTGACCCCCCTTCTTCTCTGACACTCTGAGAAGATACTAACAGTAAACTCTCTCATATCTAGCAGCCCCAGGACCAGGAGGTTGCCAGATATCCTGCATAATAAAGAGGTATACCAAGCAATGCATAACACTAAAGGAAAACAAGAGTATATATTGAGGAAAAAAAAAAGTATGCAGAGTACCTTATTTACCAAATCACAATAGTATTGTACACTGTAAACTTATCCTGTATTTGCTGTGATTATTTGTATTTACATTCGCTATACTGTACTTATGGTCAAAATGCCACTTATCTGAGAGTTCTGGATAATAGAATGCCAGATATGAAAGAGTTTACTGTATTTCTATTTCAGGTCTTGTGTTACTGTACACAGTCAGAGTTGTCGTCTTCATGTACTAGCTCTGTTTTCACAGCTTGGCCTTAATAAAATGAATAATAGACTTGAACCTCTTTAATGTGGCAACCAATTCCAGGCCAGGAAAGGTATGAGAGAGTTTGGGGTGGGACACTTACCTGACATCCTGCTCTGGTGGGAGCACACACACAGCTTTGTGTCCCCTGCCACTCTCAGGCACCATACCCTGCTGCTATGGGAGTGGAGGGGAAAACCCTCCAGCTTAGCATGTCACTGTGCTGCCATTCCTCCTGCTGCAGTGGAGGAGGGTAGGGGGTGGCAGTTTTCAGAGCTACTTCCTATACTCTGCCCGTCAAGAGTCCATACCGTGGGAGTTCCTGGGCAAGGGACACTAGCAGTATGGAGGTTACAGTGAACTGAGCATTTATTTAGTATTTTCCACCTTCAAGGCAAAATTAAGTAAGAGGACCTAGTGGAATGAATCTTCCTTTCCTCGGTTTTCAGAGGTAGGCTAAATCTATTTAGTTTTGAGAGCTGAAGACAGATTAAACCATGTCTGTAGACTTCCAGTGGCATGGAAGCAGTCAGAGAATCTCATCTGATCCCATATGTCAGGCACATTTGTTCCCTAATCACTCTGAGTGACCATCACTGACTAAAAATGTATCAGTTGAAAGAAAACACTTCCAAGAATGGAGGATGAGGCAGGTGGGGACACCAGTAATTCTGATAATTTGGTTTCTTTTTCAATGATTCTAATCCCCACCTCCAAAATAGACTGTTAAATTCCAAATCCCAAATTTGGAATGGCAGGTGGTGTTGGGCTTCGGGAGGTGTTAAGTGTGTCAGTAGTGGGAGAAAAATAGTTATGTACACAGTGAAATACTGAAGGGTGTTCGTTGGCTCATTTAGTTTCAAGACAGCCATGTTTGGACAAGCTAATACATTCCATATACTTCACTTGGTCCTGCTTTTTCAATACATCTTTTCAAATGGAAAAATCTAATGAAAGGAACCAAAGGAAGTATTATCAATAGGCATGTTTGTTTTTATTTATTTTTGTTAATTGTTCTGGGCCAGGTGAACATGATGATGGACTTGGAAGGAAGTGACCTATTGGCAGAGAAGGCAGACAGAAGAGAATTTGTCAGTCTGTTGAAGAAAATGTTGCTGATTGATGCTGATTTAAGAATTACTCCAGCTGAGACACTGAACCATCCCTTTGTTACCATGAAGCATCTCCTAGATTTTCCGCATAGCAACCAGTATGTTATGTACATTCATAATAAAGCCATGTTGTTTGATGTAGAGTAGTGCTTTATAGTCATTGACATGCATAATAAAGACTTAACTTATTTATTACTTAAAAAAATCTATGTACATTTGATTCATATGGCAAATTATAGTTTCCTTTCATAAGTTATGTATATTAGCCAGTTGACTGTGTGATTGTGAATTACTGGTATATAAATGGTGTGTGTGTGTGTGTGTGTGTATATATATATATTTGTGTGTGTTTATATTCTGTTACTTAAAATGTATAGAATGCTGTAAGTAAATAAAAAGTTCATATGACTAGAAGACAAAATTCCCTGCACCGAGTACACTTTATTCTCATAGAATGTTATTCAGAATTTATCAGAATCTGGCCCTAGTTCTCAAGCCCAATTAAAGTAGTTTAACAATGCTGGAAATAGATACTTGAGCAATGGTTTCCTAAATCCAATAGATATGCACAAGTCTAAGGAAGGAGAGAATTTTCCTTCTAATTCAGCTTCTTTTTTACATATGCTAAGTTATAAGCAGATATTCAGCTATACGTTTTAGGCAATAGAAGCAGAAAATAGTTACGGTTTTTCTGGATATTAGACTGTAGATTCAATAGGTTTATCATTAATTGGAAGACTTGGGGCTTCAGAGAAGTGATGCCCATAATCATCATTCTAGATATATCCTGCCTAATGAAATCATAGGGTTAGAAGGGACCATGAGAGTCGTCTAGCCTAACTCCCTGCCAAGATGCAGGATTGTGTTAATTTTGAAGTTTTGTTTTCAGAAACATTTCTCCTTCCTCCAGTGGAATTAAAACATTAACTTCTAAAGAGATTTTTTTAAATCAAAATAACTTACCTTTTGTCTCCTTTTAATAGAGTGAAATCTTGTTTTCATATCATGGATGTCTGTAAATACAGATCAAACTCATATGACATACGTAATTGCAATAAAACACCACTTATGAGACCAGTTGCCTCAGGCAGTGCTGCTGATTTGGCTGCAAACTTCACCAAAATTGGCACAGTGAGTCAGGTAAGAACTTTTGGCTATTAGCACTGTTAATTTAGTTTCTCATTTTGATTTCAACATATGATCCAGAAATCATTGTATTTGACAGTATCTGCAAAATATTATGTACATTTCATTGCCCTTTTCTCGTGCTTTTCAAATTGAAACCAGTTAGTTTTCTAAGCCTGATTTCAAATAAAAATGTAGCAATTTCAAATTGTCCTACTGAAAGTACTGGTAGTTTGCTTAGTGACAGAGCCCTCCAGTGGTCAAATAGTATTTCTTCATATGAAATGTTTTGAAACTTCAGTTACTGTGGAATTATTAATTATTTGCTCTCTCTCTTTGGCTGTATCTACACTATGAAATAAAATTGATTTTAAGTCAGTTAGCCTGATTTTTTCAAGTGGCTGTCCTCACTGTAAATTCCATTAGCTCAACTTATGGTGCACTAAAATCGACATTCTATCGATATCATAATAGCGTAGTAACATGACAGGTGTAGCATTCAGTTCAAATTTAAAATTCCGAATGAAGCATAGTGAGGAAGTGCCATGTCTTTAAACTGACTCCATTAGGCACCCGACGTTTCCTGTATGTGCCCCACAGTTCTCTGCTTTGGCTTCTTCCATCTCTAGCGCTCTCAGGTGTGGAAGAATTGAGCAACAGGAAGACCATTACAATTCTGCAGCTGGAAGCCCATGGCTGTATAGTCATGAGATGCTAAAATCTTCTTTCTTTTACTTTGCTAATAGTGCATCTGTAGGGTCTGTGGTTCTGTGTATACCCCTGCTAGCTGCCTTTTTTACCCTGTACTGCCTGGTGCCTGCCGCTCTCCCTGCCCCCATACCATGTGTCAGCTAGGCTGTGGGTGGGGGTTGTGCTTGTCTGGTAGAACAAGAAACTTCTTTTCAGCCACTTACATGTTGTCCTGCCCCCTACATCCCCTCCTTTTCCTCCCTGAGAGGTGCCATGCATTCTGGAACTTTCCCTCACCCACATCACGTGGCAGCTACTCTGTGGGTGGGAGTCATGTGTGGATGAGAAACTTCTTTTCAGCTGCTTACATTTTGTCCCAGCCCCCACATCCCCTCCCTTCCCTACCTCTGGAGCCACCACACAGTCTGGAACATCCCCGTGCCCAGCTGTATCACGTGGCTTGAACTCAAACCAGTAAAAGGACATGCTGTGCAAGGTGCCAGGCAGCTTGTGTGTGGTGAGGATCACAATTTTTGGGGGATGCCTGTAGGCTGGGGTGGGGTCTTTTAAGCGGCCGTGGGAATCCTCCCTCAGTGGCCATGATTTTTGGGGCTGGCTGTAGCCAGGGGTCTTTTAGCTGCCCCGGGGGATGTCTCCCTTGGTGGTCACGATTTTCAGGGGCTGGCTGTAGTCTGGGTTCTTTTAGGTGGCCATGGGAAGTCTCCCACGGTGGTCATGATTTTCAGGGCTGGCGATAGTCAGGGGTCTTTTATCTGTCCGGGGGATGTCTCCCTTGGCAGGCATGCTTTTCAGTCAATGGAAGAAAATACTTTTTCACTAGAATGGCTGTCCTCTGGGACCAAATTTTTTTATATGGGCTTTATCAAAGAGGCAGGCTTTATTCAGGGTCTTTTAGCAGCCCTGAGCCATAATTGTTTCAGTGATTCATTGGAGTTTCAGTACAGCAACCGTGTTGACTCAAACATACTTAACACAGCAGGGGAAAGGGGAATGAAATGTGGGAAGATGTAGTCATCTAATTGCGGGGACAGAATGCTACCGGGCTCAGAGAACTGTGGAGTTCTCACAATACACTGCTGCAGCACTTGATTTGAAGCTCGATTTAAACTACTTGTGTGTGGCGGCTGTTAGTCGCTTTTTGTGGGAAGCATGTGGGAGGGTGAAGGTGCTCAAAATCGAATGGATAAAACCCAGGGTTAAGAAATCAATCGTAATAAAATCGATTTTCTCAATGTAGACGCAGTTTGTGTGTGCATGTTAATCCATGCTATATTTACTGTTTCAGGCATTAACTGCATCTGCCCATTCAGTTTTACATCATGGAATACCACTGCAGGCAGGAACTGCTCAGTTTGGTTGCAATGATGCTTTTCAACAGGCACTGATTATATGCCCTCCACCTATCCAAGGTAAGATGAACTGAAATTGTTTCTTTTGTGAATTTTGAGAAGCAGCAGCTGTTACTAGAGTAATTGTATTTTTGCAGTATATGTTTTCTGAGACTTGTTCAGTTCTGCTATAAAATCTCCCCAGACCAAAACTGGAAGAAATTTGATTAAATTAATTCAAATGGATAATAAGAAGTCATGCTATTCATTTCTAAGTGATTTGTTTCCATATTTTAACCCACAGCTCTCTGAATGAAATTGAATGCTAAAGCAGGAATTTTAGTCCCTCCAAAATGTTTAGATAACTTGTACTTCTGAAGTGTGATGTATAGTATAGATGAAACTGAGATATTGTAATTCATTAAGTAAGATGAGCCTAACTTGGTCCCTATTGAAATTAGATTGTCTGAAACTATTTCAGTGCAAAGCATACATCTTACTTGAGAGATACATGCTAAAATTTCTGAGCCCTTGCATTTATGCTTCGTATTCGTACGCTAGCAGTTGTTAATCTAATGCAATTCATAATGAATTCTAGTGCAATTCATAATGTTCATTTTTATGAAGGTGTCACATAGACTCAGCTTGGGTTATGTGACTCTTAAGCGTATATGTTTGAGTTCTCTCAAAGCATTCAGAAATTACAGAAACCACTACTAAGGCAACACAAAGGAAGGGTTGTAAACCATATTCTAACACCCAGTTGCCAGTTTTTCATCCTTGCAGTGATGTAGGAGCTCTGTTACTCATTTTTCCTCTGGGATTCCAGGACAGATATTGTCTTCTAAAAACTAAAGACCCTAGAACCAAGCCAAGAACTGTTAAAATGGGACTGCTATGCTTGTAGCACAAATACTTGTTTTTAGAGACGTCTGTATAGATATAGATGATGATGTGATACTGTGCTGTATAATGTCAGAACAAGATTTGATTTCTGTCACCAATCTAGCGCGAACAGTGTACTGGTGTGCTTTGGTGGACTAGTGTTGTTTATGTCAAACAGCGATTTGCTCACCAGTTTAAAAATGAAAATGTCTGGTTCCAAAGCAGTCCTGTCCAGTCCTTATCTTAAATGAGGGTATCCTTATCTCCAGTCCTAATCTTAAATTAGGATACTTACCCCTCTGGTGGATCCTACAATTACTGAGTGTCATTATGATGAACTAGGACAGTTTTTTCTAACCATTACAGCATGAACATACTATTTGAAAAAGGTCAGGTGGCCACAATAATGCTTTGGGGCAGGTTCTTTGCCCAGTTGTACTCTTATTATGCAACTTAGGCAGCACAGAAACAGGAGAAGCCGTCCCTAAGTCTCTTGCTTGGAATTCCTACTATGCATATAGTTCTTATGCCTACCCCATGGTCCTTGGTGTATCAGATGCATTGGATGGAAAAGAGGAGCATCTTGGGGATCATAGACACCTTGCAAGTTAAGCAACCTCTAGCTCTAACCTGGGCTGGATAATAGGATCAAGGAGCTAAAAAAGGTGATTGGTTCTCTTTTTCTCCTCTTTTAGGCTATCATTGATTGACTGTAGTGAAAAAGGGCAGAGGGAGCAGGGGTGTCGGGGGGGACATCCTTTACTAGGTTCTTCCCTTGGCTCTGGCAGTCTCATGAACACTTGTTCTGCTGTCAGAGGGCCTCCCCCACAGCTTGGTTGGAAAGTCGTCATAGATCTTCCTTGTAGCAGTACGGGCCCATCAAACATTGCAGATTAAAAATTACAATACACAGAAAACATTTTAAATTCATAATTAAATGTAAACCAGAATTGTCCTCAGAGCTGATGGAAAAATGTAGGTCTTTCAGGCCAAAAAAATCTTGCAGTTTGTGCAGGGGCTGGCAAAGGAGAAGTGGTTGTTCCAGAAGGTTCCTTACGTTCTCCAGGAATCTGTTTTTGGGAGCATGCAGTAACAATGGAATTGGGGTGGAGTACCTTGCAGAAACTTCATGCTCTCTGAGACTTACCTCTGGGGTTGGGGGGTGGCGGGGGGGCAATGGATAAGGATCTTAGAACAGTGTGATAGGAAAGGTCATGAAAGGAAAGCAACAAGAGGAACACTGTGGGGCAGGGCAAGAGGTACAGCAGAAGATAGGGAAATAGCCAAAAGTGGGGTAGGAAATCAAGCAGGACATAAAACGGAAAATGGACTTTTGTAGACAAAGAGGTGGGAGATGAAGATATGCAGTTACATTTTTGAGTGGAGTAATTTTTCTTAGCTTTTAGCTAAAACACCATTTACAGGTTTCACATGAACACTAAAATTAAGCATTTGGTCTGTACCTATAGGCAGCGCCATCAGTAAAATTTATTCCATCCTATCTTGGGGGATCCTGGTTAAGGTGCACTGTCCTTAAGCAAGGAGGTGACAACTTGGGCAAACTTTTGCCATCGCAATTCTCTAATATCAATTTGAGAGGCATGTTGGAATTCCAGAAAAGAAATTTTTGAATAATGTTATTGGAAATGTTTGGTATCCTGTGAGGTATCGGTGTTAGCATACTAGTATTTGCTCTGAGGCGGACTAGAAAAAAACTGAAATATTACTAGGATGTGTGCCTTTATACGTGTACATAAGAACACACATTGAGCTTTATTTCACTAAACACATACACATGGTGCAAGCAGAAGCTTTTTTGTTTGAAAGATTTGTATCAGTATCTAGAATCTGACAGTAGATATTTATGGGAAGAAACTCTAGGTTTTGCTGTTTTGTATTTTTAAAAATCAACCTATCAGACTGTTCTTGTCAAAACAGCTCATTTATCCTCTTATGTCACTGTCAACTGTGGAGAAGAGAACGTGGTTTAAGTGGCATTTGGGTATTGGATTTCACTTCGGTTGTATTTTTCCGTTTTTGTCTTTGCTCTGAAGAGGTCACCCATTGCTGCAGCACACTTACGCTGAGAGGCCTGTGGTGTTGGAAAATGGCCAGTCTTTGAAAGGGAAAATTAAATTATTATGAGAGCTGGAGGTGTTAAGGAGTTCTTTGTAAATTACTCTAAGTCCTGCATAATTCTTTCTCACCAACTGAGAGTCACAAAGATCCTGCTAGACAGAGGCAGAGGAACAGAAGCCTTTCTATTTAAATTAAGAGCCCAAGAAAACTTGCCTTTCATTAAGATAATGATAGAGCCAGTAGGTGCTACCAACAGTACCGTTCATGGCTGCTGCCTCTATCCTGGGTTGCAGAAATTTCTGAAATCTTTGAGTACACCAGGCCAAAACGTTAGACTGCGAGACAAACCTAGAAATGTAAGCACAGATGATTTCATTCTGAGAATACTAATTCCAGGTAAGTAATTTATTTTGTGCTAATGGTAATTTTTTTAAAGGAAAGATGTATATTACTATTTTAGCAATACATAATACATTGGATATTGAAAAGGGGTCCAAAAAATAGGTTTTTTGGATTCCATTATCTTCTCGTACGTGTGTGCTGACCTGCTGAATTAAGAGTTCTGATTTAGGTATAGTTTAAATGGAGAAAAGAAAGATACTGGTTTCACCAGCTACATGACAAGCCGAGTTTCTGGTGGGGAAGTGCTGGGAGAAAAAGGTGAACTATATTTGGTGCGGTTCATCATTCCTTATTTATCTGCTGTGTAGAATATCCCAAGTGCTGAGTCTTGCTGCTCTTGGCAAAGTTAATTTCTTATTATTTCTTAATTTTCTTGATGCAACTCACTTCATCAGATGTATAAAGGGAAAGAAAAAAAAACATAATAGGGATACAGAGAGAGGTACTGAAAGAAAATCTCCTTTAAGATAAATTGCATTGATTAATCCAGTTTGAAAGGTCTGTGTCTGTGGTATTACTGAATTATAAACATAGCAAGAAAAATGAGTTGTCTGTTTAAAAATGTTACCAGTGTTCGCATTTTGCTTAAGTTGTGTCATAGTATTTGGCTTAAAGCTTGTATGACTCATTTTTTCCCCTCCCATTAGGAATCCCTACAAACCACAGCAAGCCAACTGGATACTCACTGAGGGTAGATAATACTGTTCCATTGGTGACACAGGCCCCTGCCATACAGCCACTACAGATAAGAGCAGGAGTCCTGTCTCAGGTTGGTTCATTTGGAATTCTGTATTTTACAAATGGCAATTTCAAATGTTATATTACTGAACACTTCAGAAATCTTATAGTAGTAAAGATTGTATTTGATATGTCCTTTAAAGCAGGGATGGGGAACCTTGCAGCTCACAGGCGTGGTCCAGCTTGCTGCTTCATTTCTTTAGGCTCACATCAAGTCTCTGCGCAACAAGCCAAAAGCTTGAGCCTTACCTCCCCTCCTGCATCCCCATGGGGTTGAAGCCACGAGCACTATCTTGCCAGCCTGTCCCTTTGACCCCCAGGCACTCCAAACCCCGTTGCATCACTGACTCCACCCCAGAGCCCTTGTCTTCTACTTCATTCCAACGCTCTCCCCCCAGCCTGGACCCCCTCCCACATACTGAACCTCTCATTTGTGACCCTACCTGGAGCCTAGAGGAAGCCCCAAACCCCCACACCATTCCTCCCATGCCTGGGAGGCGCTGTTGTGACCCCTGAGTGATTTTTTTTTTTTTTTCCCATTGGTCAGTGGTCCCTGATTGAAGAAGGGTTCCACACGTGTGCCTCAGTGTCCCATTTCAATCACTCTTTTGTGTTTATGTTGATTTCTAAGCAGCTGTTATAAAAGCCAGCCATTTGCTAGTTAATTAAATCTGCTTTACACTTCGTGACAGCCATGGTCTAGTCGAACTCAGCAAATACTGATTCCTGCTTGGCAACAAGTAACACCTGTGGCTCCTCCTCCTGCAACTTTAGCCTCTGATCCTGTGGCTGGTCCACAAAGATTTGGAGACTGGGGGTAGGTCCAAAATTTCTGTACAACACCTTTATTGGATTTCTGTATAACAAAGAATCTGAGTTGAAGAGTTTACAGGTAATAAACCCTTCTCTCTCTTCAGGAAAGTGATTCCTCATGGCAGCCATTACAATTCAGTGATGCCACAGCCTCTCTTAACCAATCAAATAACTTTGTCTGCCACTCAGCCAATTAGTGTGGGCATTGCACATGTTGTCTGGCCACAGCCTGCAGCTACCAAGAGAAATAAACTGTGCCAGAACAGGTTGGTAAAATGGCATTTTTTTTTAATTTAGTGTAGAGATTGAAATCATTGCTTTACAACCTTTTGTATGGTGGAATAAGAGGGAATGATGCATGCTCATTAAGGTAATTGACAACTCAAACTTTCCTATTGCCCTGTTAGAAAACAAAAATCTCGCTAACTGCTTTGTCAGTTTGTCTGAGGTATTTTGGGAAATAGGATGGGTGACATGAAATGAAAACACACTTCTTTACCTTTGTTCTATTCTCTGCCTGTGACAGTAGCAGCTTTATCTATATATGGCTTAAATGGCCTTATGCAAGTGATTAAAAATATATCGAGGTAGTCCTAGTGAGGTGCTCCTAAATTTTGTGCATGAGAACTCGTCAAGTGCAGAGTTAAACATCAAGAGAAGTTATATAATAGTGGTTATAATGTGGCTAGATTAGTATTAAGAATAGTCTTTCTTTTGCTGGCAGCAAGAAACACTTTAGCTGCTCACTGGAGAAAATGTGCCCCATCACTACAGAAATGGTTTGCAAAGGTATGGGATGTTTAGTAATGGAGAAACTAAAGCTATGAAGAACAAGTATGGTAGTGCTTATAATACTGGACTCCTTTTCTAGTGTTTCCTAAGTTCAGATGTTGTCCAAAGCCCATCGATGTCAGTGAAAATCCTTCCAATGAATCAAGACTGAAATGTCTGTGGTGTCCCAGCTAGCATTTTTTCATTCCCTCTTTCCTTTATAAACAAGTGGTTGCAGCATATTGTATTACATTTCTTTGGTAAACCAACCTTGGATCGTACGTTGCAGCATCCAGAACAACTCTGCTTGCTATTTGCAGCACTTAACTGGAAATTTTGCCATTATTGTTACAGAATACCACCTATGCAATATCTCTAGCTGTATCTTCACTCCTTGATGTTTTACTCTTTATTTTTATTTATGGATGTATAAAAATGATAACTTATTCTATTTGGCTTTTAAGTTGTGGGGAAGATGTTACAAAGATTCTACTAACTGTCTAATGAGGTGTCTTCTTCACAGGAGTAATGTCTTACAAAATACCAATATCCAAAATTCAGCATTTATATCTCCAAAGATAATTAATGTGAAGGCTGTCAAAAGAGTAAGTTGTATAGAAGCACAGGACAATCATAATGCAGAAGGACAGGAAAGGAACTGTTGCAAAACATCTGTCAGGCAGGACCCTGATTCATCTGTTTCGAACAAACAGCGTCAAGCTATAATCATTGCAGATTCCCCAAGTCCAGCAGTCAGCGTGATCACCATCAGTAGTGATACAGATGAAGATGACACAGGACAAAGACATTCACTAAATGAGTAAGAGCTTATAAATATGTCAAGTTTTATTACAGTGTTGTTGTACTACGATGTGCAGTGATGACGGCAACTTCCTCTACTTCAGCTACCCTGTGTAGCCAGTATTTGACTTCAGACGCAGTCACCTCGATGTGCTTCCGACTGAATTTTTGTAGAAAAGGCAACTCCATCACCGTATCTTATTTAGAAACTGAAGTGCTGCTTGTAAAATTCTGTTTTGCAATGCTGTGCAAACAATGCAGTCATAACAGGGACTCAATGTATATTCTTTTTTATAACCGTAGAGGAGTTTAAAGTTTGAAAATTGGCTTCTCTTAGGTACTCTTAAGGAGAGAAGGTTTATTCATTTTATTTCTTATTATATCTTCATATGTATCCACCTCTGTAGCATACATGTAATACTACATGTATCTGTGTACGAAATTGGATGTTGAGTATAGGCAATAGAAATGCTGCCTTAGTGTTTTTTCCTCTGGAAAGTTATTAAATAAATTATTCCATATTAAATTACTATGAATCAGAGAAAATATGTTTGAATGCATTTATGCTCCTCATGGTTGTGAATTGGGGATTTTCCTTAAACGTGAGTTTGAGCAAGCCTAATGTTATCTGATCGTTCAGGCTGCCAATCTGAAACTGGTCAACAGGCAAAAGAAGATTAAAGTGTAGGATCATATCTTTAAAATATGATTATAGTATGTGTACAGTTTTTAATGTAAAATTAATTTTGTATAATTTTGTGCATTGCTTGTGCACACAAACCATAGATTCAGCATGTAAAATACTCCCCTCCATATGTAAATTGACTGCAAGTTAGGTTTGTATGGGTGCCATGATTTATTTTCAGTTGTGGTAGTTAGGCTTCACTGTATTCAGTTTTTTTCCAGTTTTGACAAGTAATACTGTAGAGCCCCCTGACTTACACGATTTTGACTTATGCATTACTTGCAATAATGTGAGTCAAAATCATGAGTGGCAGGAAGAGGAAGCCAGGAACTAGGTGGCAGCCTGGCTCCCCTCTACTCCCAGCTCCGCTCTGCTTGCTCTTTTTACTTTTACATTTAGACACCAAAACACAAATGACCAGATTTTTTCAAAGGTGATGTGTACCTTCAGGACATTGTGGGTGTTCACAAATTCTAAACTTTTTTTTTAAACTTTATGCAAGTGCCTATATTTGGATTCAGGAGCCTTACTTTAGTCTGCAGATTTTTAAATTTAAACTTTAGATTGAGTAGAATGCCAAATGCAAATAAAATTAATTGGTTTTTATCTTTTGGGTGGTAGTCCCACTCCAGTATGCTATTAAATGATATCTCAAAGAACTGTCCATACTACTTTTAAGATTAGCTGTATGTAGAAGGAATGAATGACATGTCAAATGACAGGTAGTATTCATTTTTGTGTCAATGTTTTTTGTTTGTTTAAGATGTAAAGGTAGCCTAGATTGTGAAGCTTGCCAGAGCACGATGAATATTGACCGTGTGTGTTCATTAAGCAGCCCTGACAGCACTCTGAGCACCAGTTCCTCTGGCCAGTCTAGTCCATCTCCTTGCAAAAGACCCAACAGGTATTTATTTAAAAAAAATGTTGTTTTCAGTGTTCTTCAGGAGCCTGCTTTTAGTGAAACTACTGACATCCTTAGTAAATTTTATTTACCTTCACTGGATTTCTCTCTTTCACGGGCTACCTTATATTTTGAAAAAATTCTTGAGAGATTTATATGTATGTCAATTATATATGTTTACACATCATAGCTAGTTTATTATATGTTCCTGACAAGTGGCATTCATCCCATTGAGTGGCTTCATAGTATTGAACTGAATGGCAATAATGCAAAGAGTGTATTTAAAAAAAAATAAAATAAAAACCTCCAAAAATTACACACACAAAATTCTGTTAGAAGAATGTTGATTGTTAAGTCTAGCACTCAAAAGTTGGGAAATGCTAGAATGAAACAGCTCTAATTCAGCCCTTCATGCACATCCTTTAAAATGCAGGCTTTAATTACATGAGTACTTGCTGTTTTTTTTCATAGCACCTGCCTCATTCAGTGCACAGAATGGATGTTGCTCAATTAATGAACGCCTATTAAATATTTAGTTTTCTTGTTCAGTGTTTGCCTCCATGCCTTATTTATGTCATACTATTTAAATGTGCTCTGAAGAGAGAATTATTAATTTCTTCGTAGCCTCTTCTGTTACCTTCATCACTATAGTAGTTGAATGTTTCACAAAGACTAGTTTATCTTAGTAGTAGTAATAAAAGTTAGTGTATCTTCATAATACTCCTGTGAGGTAAGTAGGTGGTCAAATGTTTCCACAAATTTGGGTGCCTAGATTGATAGCTGCATCCTGACTTTTTCGGAGTACTTAGTATTACACAGCACTTTGTTTGTTCATTTGGCAGCAGCTGTGAGTGCTCATCTCTTCTGAAAATAAGCCTCCAAGACTTCCTGTGAGGTACCCAGAGAACAAGAAACGTGCAGTTAGAGACCATCTGTCAAAAGTTTGCTTTAAGTGTGTTGCCTAGTATTGTGTAGGAATTATGTCCCAGAGGCAGGAGTAGAATCCCGTTCTTCGATTGCTTGCTCATGTCCATTCAATAAGAAAGGGGTGTTTTCACCACATGTACTGGTGCTGGGAGCTCTTCCCTCAGTAGTATCCATAGGGACCAGCTCTGATACCCTCTGATGCACCCATGTTGGGATATAAAGGGCTCTGCATCCTTCTCCCACCCTTAGTTCCTTCTTGCCACCAGTGACAGTGCTAGAATGCCGGCCCCTTCAGCTAGACTTGGTGCTTTGTTCTGTGTTACAAATTTTTCTTGAAAACTAATTGTGTGTGTTCTTTTTGTTAGCCCAAACTGCCACTCCGCCTAGGGTGGGTATTCCACAATCCCAGGCCTTAAGCCCTGTGATTTGTGTAACCCTCCCATGGCTATCAGAGACCTGCGCAGTAATTGTCTGAGGTGTTTGGGTGAGGGGAACATAAATAGCAAATACTGCATTTGTGAATCCCTCAAACGCCAGATAAAAAAAAGAGACATCCATTTCAGGTTGCTCTTCATGGGGTCAGTGCTATACCCAGCACCAGAGCAGAGGTGTGATTTGTTCCTGAGTACTGCAGCATTGGTGTGGAACACCCTGGTGGTGCTGTAAGCTGGCACTGATCCCCTGGCTCCAGATAAGAAGCGGAAGATGGTCGTAGGGAAAAGAAGAGTGTTGAAGGAGAGCCAAGACTAGCACTTCCATCTGCGTAAGGCCCCAGCTCAAGTCGAGTGGTGTAGCCCGTCCCATCCCTGCCAAACTGCCATCTTCTAGAGGTCTCATTAACTCCTGAGGCCCTGCTGGAAGCACAGGAAATCCTAACCTTACCATGGCTGCCCTTGCTGGCTCAGGCAGTGCCATAGTCCAGGGGTAAACCTGTCTTGAGACCTTCTCGGGTGTTGCTACCTCAGAGACTTCACTCCGTCATAGGGAAGATCCTGCCAGCGCTCTCCCATGTGGAGCTGTCTCACCTCAAAAGCTATGAGGCAAGCTCAGTGAAGCCCTCTCTTGTCCCTGGACTCTGGTCACTGAGAATGGGGATTGAGGCGCAGTGCGATGGTAACCTGGCGCACGCCTTGGCTTCCCCACCCAACACCCCAGTGGAAGCATTAAGACCAGCTGCCTGCATCTCCAAATTCCTCCATATCTTTCTTGAGATCATTTGCCACTCTTCAAGGTACAGATCTCTGCAGTTGGGGACATACCCCAGACATCCGACCCACTGAAGCTCCCGGTCCTACTCCATGTACCAGTACTGCTCAAGCAGAGTGAGTTATTGATTGCTGGATTATGGATACCAGTCCATTTTAATACTGCCACTCCCCGAGGTTCCAGAACAAAAACTCATCCCATTCAGACAGGTTGACAATGGAACATAGGGTCCAACATCATGTGGTGAAGGGTCGTTGGTCCCATCTATCCGTGAATGCCTCTCTGCCTTCAGCTGGTACTCCCTGGAACTTGCCTAATGTGGAACGTACAGGAGCAAGCCCTCAAAGGAGAAAAGTTACCTTATTCCATAACTGTTGTATTTTAGGATATGTTTCTCATGTCCCTTCCATGCCCACTTTCTTCCCAATTGCCTGAGTTTCCAGCAAGAAGAAAGTGAGAGTGGGGGGAGCTGATGGTGCTGTTACTCCAGAGGTCACCAGATCAAGTTCCCTACAGATAGTACGGGGGGAAAAACTTCTGGCACTGATGCATGCGGCAAGCACGTGTACCTAATGTGGAATGGACCTGAGCAATGCATCTCAAAGAACACCAGTTTTGGAAAAAGATAACTGTCTTTTTTCCAGGGTAGCATTCAACAGCCTTAACCATGAGACCATTCTTTCTCTACCTGCAAACCCATGCCTTATCCCATACATCACTCCAAAACAAATGAGACAGGGCTTGCAGACAACAGCCTCACTTACTGGCCAACTCTGATGCATTCCTAGATCATGCTCCATCCTGTACAGTGAATGAGCCATGGTTCGTGTGCATACTTGGAGGAGAGAAACTGATCATATTCTAATAATAATGGTATCATAATGTGCACATACACATAAGAGAACAGAATTAAGGTTAGGAATTCTCGGGTGGTTAAAATTAAGCATGTATTTAAGTGCTTTGCCAGACCAGTGCCTTACTCTGCAAATCAGTGTTCTCATGTTTTCTTAGATGATGTCTTAAAAATAAATGATCTTGTGCACATCTCCTCTCAGTGATGAACACATCTGGCTACCATGCAGCCGGAGCACTTAGATGAACCTACTCTATACTCTATACCCTTCCCTCTGAATTCCTATTTTATGTGGTTTTAACTTTAGGCTCTTAAATAAAATGTAAAATTAAAACATTTTTGTCATACATAACAAGAACGCTAATGGAAAAACACTCTTCCTATAATGCAGTATTTTTTTATAGTATGTCAGATGATGAACAAGAGAGTGGCTGTGATACTGTGGATGGTTCCCCAATCTCAGACTCCTCAGGACATGACAGTCCATTTGTAGAAAGCAGTTTTGCAGACAACACCAACCAAAATACAGAAACCAGAAATTCAGTTAATCCAGAAACCAAACCTGCGGTCTGTGCTGTTGTAGTGCCACCAATAAGAACAGAAAACAGATTAAATTTAGATGAGCAGATGGCAAATACAGGTAAGCTAATGTAGTTGGTCTTCTCTTTTATACTGACACAAAAATCAGAAATGTGAATAGTTTCTTTGATAGGTACATGCACCAAACATAAGATTTAAGCTATCTTCCTCTCTTATTTCATCATATATTTTACCTAAATTATTAAATCTTAATAAGACATTTTTATAACATTTTGTAAGTTTCTTGCTTTACTACTTTACAACGATTGTCTATTTGAGTAGTTGATAGAATTAAAGTTATGCTTTGGTACTGGTAATCAATTTGAATTGTCCAAAGGTAAAACCATGTTCTGTTTAAATCTTGCCAGCTCACCCATGCCAGCCACTGATAAAAGGCCGATCTGTCCCTGGAAGAATAAACCAACCTCCTGCTGGGGGTAACCGTCAGCAAAAATTGACATCAGCATTCCATCAGCAACCTGTAAATTTCAGTCAGGTATGTGTACTCATTAACAGTGCAAAACTAGTGTGACCATATGTCTGTTTTTAAAGAGACAGTCCCATATGTAAGCCCTTCTGCAGGTGTTCCTAGTGTGTCTTAAAAATGGCCAAATAGTCCCTCATTTTCTCTCTCCCCTCTCCCATTAGTACTGGTGCATCCCACTGCTAACCAGACCCTTGCTTGCCAGCTGCACGTCCACCAGTGGTGAATGGTGGAGGTCCAGTGACTGATGGTGGGCATGCAAGGCTGGTGGCCAGGAAAAGCTGCCGTACGTGAAGCTGGCTGCTCCCTCTGCTGGTCTATCAGCGCAGTCCCTTCTGCATGCCAGCTCTGGCCCACCTCGCGCTTGTTTTCCAGTCAGCCCTGGCTGCTTGTTGTGGTGGCTGGTGAGTGTGGGCAGGCAGTATGTCAGCTCTGATGCCCACCCATCAGCCCTTTTACATTCTCTCCCTCTCACTGTCTTCTCCCTGATGTGCCCCTCCACCCCCTCAGCCCTGCTGTTCCCCATATGCCCCCTGGGCTGTGCATTTTCTGCTCCTGGTGTTGTGTGGAGAACTAGCCCCAGGTCAGATCATTCAGCTAATCCACACCCTGGCTGGCAGGTGCCTTCATTCCCCATACAGCAGCTGTCTGGGCTGGCAGCCATGGAAAGCACAAGATGTTCTTGGCCCAGGGCACTGGCCAGGAGGAACCAAGCCCTGCACGTGCCAAAGCCTTGCACAGCACTGGCACAGGAAACCACCTTCACCCATTAGCAGAGCTCTGGAATGGTGGAATCCAATCCTCCAAAGCACTTGTAACCCCTCCCAGTTTGGTTTCATCTGCAGACTTTATACGCATACTCTGTTTAGGCCATCGTCTAAATAACTGATGAAGATACTGCAGAACCCTACTTATTATACCCTGTCAGTAGTCATTATGCCTGTTCCCTGTTTGGCCACATGACCTCATGTATGTGTAATGCTATCCCTCTGTCTCGGTGATATTTCTCTCTCTATAGGCACATCCAGGGAACCTCTGGAACTGGAGCAGCAGCCTTCACATAACCCTTTCAGCAGCATGTTTATCAAGTGCGTAGAATTCCTTAGCTGACAGTTTCAGCAGGCACTCTTCAGAATTCATTCCTAAACAAGATCTTCATCATGTTCAGAGTGCCATCTTGGCTTTCTTTTATAGGTGAACAGGAAACTTCCCCTGTATTACAGGTTAAACTTTTCTAATCCAGAACTCTTTCTTCTGGCAACAGTCATAATCCAGCATGATTATAATTAGCTGGGGGACTGCTTATCATGGGTGAGAGCAAGCTTCTTGTGGTCCCATGAGGTTTGTTTCCAGCCCCCAGCCTGGCTCTCACTGTTCTGTGCTGTGATTTAGCTGTAATTTACCCCTAAATGTCTTCTAAGAGCTCAGTAAGCAGAGGAAGTTGTTGGTCATGTCACTTCTCTCACCTGCCACTGGTTAGGTCCTAAGGGTATCAGAGAGGTTCAACCTGTACTGTAGAGCAGGGCTGGGGAAACCTATGTCATGTGGCTGGATCCAGCCTGTAATTTGTTGTCATCAGACACTGGCGTTGCACCTCCTATGCACCTCTCCCCACTCTCTCCCCTACCTCCCAGGCTGGAGCATGGCTTATTATTTCAATGGGTATTGGGTGTACAGAGGTGTGCAATTTGTTGTCAGTCAAAGCAGGAAAGTTTTTAGCAAATGTTATACAGCTAAATGGAAACATTCCTCCTCTTGTGCTTAACAGTGCTCATCTCCAGAATCTGCTGGCATCCCTACTATTCTTGAGTGTATATACTTACTTTTAAGACTCTTGATGCCTGTTTTTAGTTCCCCTTGGGTTCATCTGGTAGCGATCGATGTGTTTGATTAAACTTCCAACAGCCACACTATCTTCACTCATCCTTCAACAACTAAACTTTTTCAGGACCAGCTTCAACATTTTCCATCATTGATGAAGCTCTCACTCCAGTGGGATTTCAACTTCATTCTTTCACCTTTCATCAGACTTTACTTTCAACCTCTGCCCTTAAATTTTATGTCCCACCTCTCAATGAAAGTTCCCTTCTTGGTCGCTCTAGTATCTGCTAGAAGAGTCAGCAACCTTGGGAGCACATGTGACAGACCCTCCAGAGACTACCTTCCATAGAGAAATTATCTCATTGTGCCACCACCTAAAATTCATCCCTCAAGTAAATTCAGAATTTCATGTGAGTCAAGCCATTCATTTACCATTATTTTTCACAAACCACAAGCTTCTCAAGAAGAGAGGAGTATATGCTCTTTGGGCATTCATCTTTTATCTACTAAGAACAAAAGCTATTAGAAAGATGCTTAAAGTACTTTGTTTTCATAGCAGAGAGATCAAGGAATCAAGCTATAACTCTGCAGAAGATTTTAAATGGATCTCTGGCAGCATCTGGGGCTTGGTGGAGCTGGGAGGAGTCACCTCCCCCTGCCCCAATATCTCCCTGTCCCATATTTGAAACAGGGCTATACTGTGGCTCTAACAGTCATAGAGGTGCAGACCAATGGTCCATCTAGCCCAGGGTCCAGTCTTCAGACCATGGCCAGTGCCACGTGCTTCAGTGGGAATAAACAGATCCCCAAGACCCTCCCCACTGGATAGAAGCTCCTTCCCCACCACCCCACTGTGAAGTAGAGGTCACAAGTTTCTCCCCAACCTCCCTGGTGTGGTAGTTAGGACTGAAGAGGGCTTGCAAGTCACACTTTAATGGCACAATTGCCACTTTTGGCTCCTAAGCCACAGTTTGGCCATTCCCATAATAATCTCTATCTAAAGAGCAAGCACATCTCCTGCTGGTCCTTACTCTGGTCTAGTTCTAGTTGTGTGCATCAGATATTTCTCAAACCATTTTCCCCTTCTGCTGTCCTCCACATTTTCTCTCCAGTTTCCACTAGCTGTTCCTTTAATGTAGTGTCCATAGTGAGTGCAGTTCTCCAGATGTGCAAGCCACAGACTGACAGATCACTTTGCTTGTGATATGTAGTAGCTGTGTTAAAACAATGTGACATTTTGTTTTTTTCTTACAAGACGACAGAATTGATTTGTGCTCAGTATATACATCTGCTATAACCTTCAAATTTTCTTTCTGTGGTACTGTTTCAATAGCTAGTATTTTCCACTTCCTATATTTGTTCGATTATTGATTTATTTCTTTATAGAATTTAAGTTTATTACTTTTAAACATTTCTTCAATTTGAGTTCATACTCTATCTGAACTCCAGAATTACCATAAAACAATTTCTCTCTCTGGACAGGTTCAGCACTTTGGATCTGGGCCTCAGGAGTGGAATGGAAACTACAGTCATCGAAGACAGCAGACATACATTCCAGCTGGTGTTGCCAGTCATCCATTTGCCCTTCCACATGGAAGTCCAAATCACACTACGGTGCATGCACATTTAGCTGGAAGTACACACCTTGGAGGACAGCCTGCTATTCTTCCGTATCCATCATCTGCACCCCTTACCACTACGGCACCAGTAGCCCACCTCCTAGCCTCATCATGTACCTCAAGACCTATATTACAGCATCCAACCTACAATATCTCTCATCCCAGTGGCATAGTTCATCAAGTCCCAGTGGGCATAAATCCCAGGCTTTTACCTTCCCCAACCATTCATCAGACTCAGTACAAACCTATTTTTCCACCACATTCTTACATTGCAGCATCACCTGCTTACACAGGATTTCCACTGAGTCCAACAAAACTCAGCCAGTATCCATTTATGTGAGAACTTGAATACAATATTGTAGAGGAAGCTCAATGATACAACTGTTTGATTTGAGAAGAAACATGGTGTTTAATAAATATTAGCCATGGCACAACAAGAGAATTATTTTTTTGAATCATGTAGACTTGGTGCAATTTAAACAACCTTGAGCTTTAAATAACAAAACAAAACTCACTTTTAATGTGTTTTGCACATTTGGTATAACTTATATCTTTGGTCATATTTATCTTCTTATATAGTAACTCCAAACAGGTGACTTACTGGAGCAGAAATCCAGTTTTGCTCCTGCTATTTTTTATAAAATTGCCTTCTAACTAGTGCAAGACACGTCTACATTTGGGAAGCCATTCAGTGTAAAGATTTAGAGCAACAGATGCACATATGTCAGCAGTACAGTGTACAAGTAAAATGTTTGTATTATGTATCTTGGTGTTTAAATGTTGTCACTTATCTAAAAAGTTGAGCTGTTCTTCACATTGCATGTGTCTTTTGCATGGGCAAAGAAGAGTTGCCTAGACATTGCTCTTAAATGTTGTTGTCCTAATAATCTCAGCTGCGTTGTAAACCGTTCCCACACATAGTGCCTTAAATATTTGAGGTTGTTAATGTTATTACTTATATATACATGTTGAGGACTGCAGCACTTAAAATTCAGATCTTCAGATTTTTGGATAGAGTAATGCTCATTTGGGGTTTTGTGTGGTATGATTTTAGTATTGGGTGTTTTTCCTTGTCAAGGTGGCAGCACATTTTGCTGTAGCTGAATTTTGCTGTCTGTTTTTTTTTTTTTTTTTTTTTTGGATGATCTAGCTTCAAGAGAAGAATTTAGTAGTGCTTAAGAAAAGTTGATTCAGTAGCTGTTAGTGACAAACACAACACAGTATTTCATACTGTTAAATGAAACTGCAATACAATCCAAGTAGTGTATTTTCAAAGTGTTTATGTCTAATTGGATTTAATAACATGTTTAGAGGTACAGTAGGCATGACTTTGACTAGATTATGAAAGAAAAGAAAAATATTCATTGATTCATGATGTGATTTCATCCTAGCTTGAGCAAACCATGCAGTATTTAACAAGTAGTAGCAGAATATTTACTGTTGAAGCTTGAAAAGCTGTGAGTTCTTTGTGTGCAATTTTTCATTTATGCATGGGAGAGATTTTAGCCTTTTTTATTATAGTATTTGTTTTAGCTTGTTGGGGTGTTTGCTTATTTAATACATTCCGTCAGGGACATAAATTACATGCTTATTGCATTTTTTCCTAGAAAGTTTGTCTTTTTTTTTTCTCTTTTCTGTTTTTGTTCAAATGAAGTTGCTTTTGCAGCACCAAAGACTTAATCATCCATTTCCTATAAAAGGTAGCTACTTTTTTGATAGACCTCAAGTATACTATAGTATAGAGATGGGATTTAAAGAAGGTGTTAAACAGGCTGTGTGTTAGCTTATGGGCAAGTAATAAATTGTATCATTTATCTTGAATGTATCATAGATAAGCTGCTATATCATGATTGCCACTTCAGATAGCTGTGAAATTAGGTGATTAACTGGTTCTTTCTTAGCCTTCTAATTTCTGTATAAGTCTAATTACATGAAATAGAAGTGGGTTTTTATTTTTATTTTGCTTTTATGTTTGGAGTGTTGTAACTACTATATTGTAAATGATGGAAGCTAATTGAATATGTTATTTTGGGGTGTTATTTGCATCAGTATTTTATCTCCATTAACTTTGGGCTCATCACTGCATATAAGTGGATGTATGTATCTAACTTAATTTTTTATGTTTTCATATTGGCATTGTGTAGACATTTAAGAAGCTGTATCTTGCAGGCTTGACTTAACTTTTTTTAAACAAAAATACTCTGGAATACAATATTTGCAGCATTGACTGGAATAAGAGTGCTAAGCATTTGTGTTTAACTCTGTCAATAAGCTAATAACTGGTCGACATTTTCTTCATTCATACAAGCAGTGTTTTATTTAATGAATGTCCAAATGAAATAACTGTGCCTATATTTGATATTTTTAAGTAACAAAAACTGAAATACAACAGTGTTATATCATAAACCAATACCAGCAGTACATTTTTTTTAATCACACTGAAAAAGAAACTAACTTTTCCCAGTGTTTTTAGTAATCGACTCTATGCATTTTGTACAAATATAAATGTATATATAAAGTATACATTAGAAACTAAGAGTAGCCTGATTAATTTGAAATCTTATCACATAGAAAGAGCCTAAATATACAGAGTCAAGAAGATACTCTAGTAAATTCATCATATACTTTAACACTTCAAACTTGTACTATCTGTTCTAGCAGTTTCCTATCTTCCATTAGCACCTTGGTGTTGGGAATGAGTTTTCTGGTGTTATCTCCATTGCAGGCAGTGGACGCACCAAGAACCACCAGCCCAAAAGGATTAATTAACTTTTGTATCATGACAACAAAAATTATTATATTCTCTTTATGTGGGGCCATGGGACTCTCCATAGCTCTCATGTATTTATTGACCTATCTTTTTACCATGTTTAGGATGTAAAGTTAATATGCTTGTTAAATTGTCATATTTGCTGGTATTCCACAATACTATCCTATAAATTGAGAAGAAAAATGTACTGTAAATGTGCTCCAAATTAAGCCTGCTGCTCTTTATATAACTATAGAAGTGTGTTTGAATTTCAAAGAACAAAATATTTGGGTTTCTGCCACAACCTAAATTCTGAATAATGAATGATTATGGTACAAATCCTGTAATGAGCTCCACGAGGGCCGACTTCTGCACCCATGTGAAATCCAGTTGACTTGAGTGGGATTTTGCACAGGTGCCCAAAGTCCCTCAGTATAGAACTGCTTTCAGGACTGGTGCCTAAATCTGGTGAAACTGTCATCTCTCATCAGTGAAGCGTATACACATCAGATAGTTTTAATGCCTTTTTTAAATAAAACACTGCATGACTACAGAAGTGCATATTTGCATACTATTTTAATTTGCAAATTATTTTATATGAATTTCTTGTATTGAGTTTTTAACTTGAATTCAGGGTGTTTTATTAATCAGATATGCTACTGTATTTACTAATTCTTTTGGTTTAAATTTTTTAAATTTCTGCATTTCTAATTTTAACTTGGTTTGCGTTAAGTAAAAGTTAAATCACACTGCAAGTTGTAGGAAGATTGTTCTAGAAATACCCAAGGATATAGACTTGATTATTAAGTTTGAATTGTTATTGTCTAACAATTTGTAGACTTGTGGCTTTTTTTGTTTGGTTTTTGTTTTTTTGCTCTTGGTTTCTATGCTACACTAGTTCGCCATGTAGCAATTGCACTGTGCAATATTACAATACGAGGACTGGGAAAAATTTTTATGGATGTAATGTCTCTTACAGTTTGCGATAGTATTTCTCTCTAGTTCTCAGTGATTTAAATGTGACCAAGCCTTCTGTACTTTGTCACAAAAAGCGGGTTTTCCAGGTGACTATTCTGGTGAGTGTCAAAATAAGAATTTATGGTGTATTACTGTTGAGATTCACTTTGAATTAAAATATATATTGCAGCAAAGAAGTTATTGGTTCCTTTTATTTTTTTCATTGCATCAGTTCAAGCCCAGATTAAAGCACTATAAAAACCATGGAGTGGGGATCCAGCTCTTAAATTCTGATGTATTCACATATCTAAGCGTTGCTTATTTAAAAGCAGTATGTTTGACTTTCGTGACTGTGAAGGGAAAGCTTGAAAATGTGAACCTAAATATTACCAGTATTACCCATATAAGCAGCCAGACAGAGGAAATAGCTCTAAGAGATGTGAGCACTACCTTGCATCTCCAGAGAATATTAACTCCAAGATCCATTCTTCTGAGGAAGGCCCACCTCTACCATCCCCACAGACTACTCAGTATGAGATAGGAGAAGAGTGGTTTGGTCCTCATACCCAACGAGATATGCTCCAGCTGCTGGCGTAAGTACTGTTTTCCTTTTGCCACCCTAAGGGAACAAGCATAATCCTGCTGCTGATCACGAAAGGTAGAATGGGGCTTCATGCCACTACTCTTGTCTCTGGGAGAAGAGTGAGTCCCAAGACATTACTAAAGGAGAGGTGTTGGTGCTATGGGGGCAGAGTAACAGGACACACACACTAGTTCTGTGACTAGAATTCCCTCAACAAGCTAAAGGCAGAGCTGGGACAATTTCCTTCCTGATAAAATTCAGCTCCTCTCTGGAAAGTGCTAAATCACCCATACTACAGATCTCACTAGATATCCTACTACAGATATAGCCAGATTGTACTGAATGGAAGATTTTTAAAAAAATATCTTTTAGAAACATACTTAGAGTACCCACTTTTAAAGCTCTACAGCTTGAACACGGAGCTACATACACTTATGCAGTACTAGATTCTGGTTTGGAGAACAAAAGATAAATACCAACCACAAGATGCATTTCACTGGAGCTGATCATAAAATTGTGAATCTAGTCCCATTTATGAAAACTTGATAATGGTTTAATGAAGAGTTGGAGTCCTCTCAAGTATTAAGACAGTTGGACCATGGCAAAGAAACCAAATTTAGAAATATATTGCCAATTGCCAGTTACATTGTGCTGGGGTTCCAGGTAGAATCTAATACAAAGATGGATTAAGATTGTGTGCTGATTTTCATGGGAAAAAAATTATATTACTATAACACTCTTCAGCCAAATATAACATTGTAGGGAAAGCCTGACAACATGTGCAAAGACTGATAGCCTCATAGCTGCTATGAATCAGCCCCACAGGCTTGTTTGTTACTTTACCTGATAAGACAAGTAAGACTCCAAATCCTCTCCTCCCTCAGGGTGGGCCTGCAAAGCCCTTTCCAATATAAAACAAGTAGTATCGACATCCCTTTTCTTTGAAATCTGACTCCTAATACAGCAACTAAGACCAGCTTTGAGGCTTCCTCAGCAATTCTGGTTGCTGGTGTGAAAACTGTTCCCAAAATTCTTCCCCTCTGCTTCCTCATTTATTTTCAAAAGTTAAAGGAGGCTAATTAGCTTCAAGTGTTTCCCATCCCTGTCAGCTAAACCTTGTCCATTTAGGGTGGTGTTGGTTCGCTTCCTGATGTGGCCACCCTACAACTAAATCCTTTCAGGACTTGTAATATACCAATCACGGTGGTGAACTGAACACTGTAACTATACTCAGGAGGCAAGTTTATCAACTTCCTGTGTGCCTTGTGAACATGTTTCTGTATTCAGAAAGGACAGCAGAATCCCACCACAAATCCTTTAAATTAATTCTCTCTGTAGGCAAGAAACACAGGCGTCCTACAACTCTATCTTGTATCTTCTCCAAAGATATTTTTAAGGACTTTCCTTCACTATTCCTCTTCAACATCGTTGCTTCAGCTCAGAATGGACCTGGGACTCATTTGCCATCCTGTTTTGGCAAAGTAGTTTCTCATAGGCTACATGTACACTACGAGATAAATTTGACCTTTAATAAATGAGTCTCTTAAGCTTTATTATACATTTGAATTTGTGTCCACAAACCTGCTGGAAATTCAACCCTCTATTTCCCCGTGTCGAGTTTCTGCATCCCCATTGCCTCATCCAAATTTGCTTGTGTGAGCAATGCATTGTCGGTACCTATCCCACAGTGCCTTAGCCCCAGTTGCTTGTAGTTGTTTGTGGGTGTTTAATGTCACTGTCCTGGAATTCAGAGCACCCAGTAACCACGCAAAAATGAACAGGAGTCAGCACTCATGCAATCATGGACCCTCATATGCTTCAAGTTATTGCACACACACTGTTAGGGCAACTTCACGGACTGTCATGCAATTTTTGTGTCAATTACAAAGTGAGATGATGGTTGACTATGATGATGACGAAAGTTTTGAAGAGGAAATCTTTACTGTGGTCCAAGAACTCTCAACTGCTGGCTGCCCTGGATGCATTGCTGACAACGGAGCAGCGGTTTTGGACTTGTGAGACCAGCACACATTGGTGGGAGGACTGCATTGTTTTGGAGTCCCGGGATTAAGAGCAGTAGCTGCAGAACTTTCCCATGTCCACTTTTATGGAACTTTGTGATTGTGCTGGTGCCTGCCCTGAAGTGCAGCAAAACAAGAATGAGGCTGGCTTTAACAGTTCAGAAGCAAGTGGCAATTGCACTGTGGAAGTTTGCAACACCTGACAGTTATCAGTAAGTGGCAAATCAGTTAGGCGTGGGCAGATCTACAGTGGGGCCGTGGTGTTTCAGGTAGCCAACGCAATCTGTCAGCATCTCTTCAGGAAGACTGTGACCCTGGGAGAAGTACAGGCCATAGTGGATAGCTTTGCTGGCCAGGGGTTTCCTAACTCTGGTGGAGAAGTAGATGGCATGCACTTCCCCATCATGACCCTGGCCCACCTGGTCTCTGAGTGTATAAACGGAAAGGAGTACTTCTCCATGGTATTGCAGGCACTGGTAGATGAGAGAAGTCGTTTCGCCAACATCAACATGGTATGGTCGGGGAAGGTTCACGACGTGCAAGTCTTCTGGTTTCCCACAGAGCAGTAGCTGTCTGGGGGGGCCAGCTTCCTGATGACGATGGCTAGGTGCCTGTCCAGGATCAGAGTGAGCCAGATGTGGGTGTCCTGGCGATGGAGAGCAGGGGCGAGCCAGCTGCGGAGCTCCAGGACTGTTTCCTTCTGCGTGCAGCCACCATTCTGCAGCCACCCCATGTCACCGTACTTGAACAAGACCAGCCAGTCCCACCCATCAGCACTGGTCAGGTAGCTCCAGAGGCACCAGATGGCCCAGGGGGGTGGTGTGCCACAGCCAGGGCCGTGGTGGGTGGGGTCCCTGGGACCAGGTCTCAGCCAGCTTGAGGGAGTGTAAGGTGGCCACAATGATTGTATCCAGCACCCAGCTAGGGCAAGCATGCAGGTCTGGAGCTTCTCTCAGTCCATGGCTCCTAGCTGTGAGCTTCAGGACCACGGAAGGGCTCTGCTCTGTTGTGTGCAGCAAGGCAGGCCTCAGCCGCGTATGTCAGGAGGCACTGTTTGGGCAGGGCCCTTTGAGGGAGCGTTTGGCCGGAGCTCTCGGAAGAGCTTGCCGGCTATGCCACTCCATCCATAGTGTTTCCAGCCCTGTTCTTTTGAAAGAGCACTCAAGGCTGTGTGGATGCTCTCTTTTGGAAGAATGGATCGGTTTTTCAAAAGGCGATCTTCTGGAAAGTATCTTTCAGAAGATCGCCTTCCGAAAGAATACTGTAGTGTAGACATAGCCATAGTAATGTAACATTCACACTCCTGACGGCACATTTATCTCCCTTTCCTGCTAAAATTTTCTCATAGGGACATCATCCTGAGAAACACCAGTATCAAAGTCTGGCTGTGCTACAGGCCCACAGCTTTCAATCAATGTGAAGAGCAGCTCCTTGTCTTCACCCATTCATTTTAGAACGTCACTCACCTCCCTAAATGGGAGGGACAGGACAATCTGGATAGATACAGCACACTGAAAATAAACCTCAAATGAAAGCAACCAATGAAACATTTACCTTCTAAATTTATATCCTTTCATTGAAGTGTTTCAGGTCTGCAAAGACAGGGGCTGGGTATCCTGGCCACCCTTCCCTTGTGGATGGAAGCAGTTCCCCTCACTCCAGCACAATGCTGAAGGGCTCTGCTGATCACATTCTGGTGTGAATTCTGGCAGAAATCTGGGGAGAAGCATGATACCATGTGCCCTACTCCAATTGTTGTTACCTTGGGAAGACAGTGTCAGTTACTAGGAGAGCCGGCTCTGTCCTAGGGTCTCAGCCAGGCATGGAGGGTGGAGAGTGGCAAACATGGAGGGTCAAATTCATCAGTGACCGCCCACCGTGTGAGAGAGGTGTACAAGAGTGTGTGTGCGATTTCTCCTCTGTGTGCATGTGTGGGGAAGCAGGGATGTGTGTGTCATCCTTTCACCGGTGAACCCTGAAGGTAAGAAGGTAAATAAAAGAATCCACACAGCTTTTCTTTTGAACGGTCTCAGTCAACTTGCTGTTAATTTGAAGGTACATACTGCTTAATTCTGATTACTGTTGAATGTCCTTGAATATGAGTTATTTTACCAGATGTCCTACATTCAGCACAGGGAAATATGGTCACCCCAGTTATATCTGCTTAATTTCCTAGTGTAAACCAGGCCTAACAAACTAACCCCAGAAAGAATGAGCAATCCATGACCACAAATGCAAAAGACAACAGCTACACCACAACAAATGTGTTGAGCAGCCATACACTAGAATTAGAATGCTTGACCTCTGTAAATATATTATTTTGTAAGCAGAAGTTGTATATGGTCATCTCTAAATAACTGAGGTTTTTTTATATTTTTAGGAAGGTTAGTATGTGTTTTTAGTGATAATTTCCCCCTTTGATAATCCTGGTCTTTACTGTTCATTACTTCCTATAAATCATAGTCCGAGGAGATGTTATGATCCAGAATGAAAAATCTGTTACCTGATCATTTCTGTTATGGAAGTAATCTCTTACCCCATTCTGATCCACTCTAGTTAACTCTGGATTAGGAAGTGAGGATTGTGGCCTTGTTTCAAAGACTGTAATGGAAGAGAGATGTACATTGCTGCATTATAATGTTCTTACCTGTTACTGGTGTACAGTGGAACCTCAGCGTTACAAACACCACCGGTAGGAACTGACTGATCAACCACACATCGTACAGGAAAAAAAGCAAATACAACACTGTGTTAAATGCAATCTACAAAAATAATAAAGGAAAGCTTAAAAAAAGAGATGTGACAGGGTAAGGATACTTTTTTGTGCTTGTTTCATTTAAATTAAGATAGTTAAAACAGTAGTTTTTCTTTTGCATACTAAACTTTTAAAACTCTATTAAGTCAATATTCAGTTGTAAATTTTTGAAAGAATGACCATTAACATTTTGTTTAGTTAGTTATGACCAATGTTTATTCCCAAGAAGTTCATGACCATGAGACTCTATTGTATGTTACTAACTCTTCTTCAGGAGGTAGCTCTAGGGGTACTCCACTTCAGGTGCACATGTGGCTTATATGCCTTTGACTGGAGATTTTCATTAGCAAAAGTTAGAAATAATCAAAATAACACAAGAAACAGTAAACTAGATAATAAGCTGTCAAGATACTATACACTGGGGGTGGCTAACCCACAGCTCTTGAGCAGCATGTGGCTCTTTGCACAATTGCATGTGGCTTTCTGAGCAATTAAATGTGGCTCCTGCTCAGACCTGTGTGCCAGGAGTGCCATCCATCACCCTGCGCATGTGCCCCAGCTCTTGCTGGGAGAAGTCTGTGGCGGCAGCAGCAGCGGTGGGTCACCGGCATTGAGTTTTAGCGGAGGATGGGGGGTGCCTGACTCTGGGGGAGCAGGAGGGCATTGAGTTACAATGGGGGGGCTTGGCTGAGAGGGGGGGACTTGAATTGGAGCAGGGAGGGAAGGGCTGAGGGTGCCTGGCTCTGGGGGGGAAGGAGAGGGTACTGAGCCACATATTATATATTTATTTTTACATATCTCTGTGTATAAATAGATAGATAAAAATAAATATATAATATGTGGCTATTTGCGCACACTGTGCAAAGTCCTGATTGGCCACCTGCTATACACAAAGCTTAACACTAGAGGGCCCTGAACTAAGTACATCTGTGGAGCTAACCCCTGAAGTGAAGCGCGAACTAGCTATTACAGCACACATAATTTAGAATCATTCAACTTTCATCTTCTCTGAGTGGATAATCACTAGTACTCACCACATGGAAGTTAATTCTGGATAAAATGAATTAGCGAATTGAGGAAAAACTGAGTAAAACTGCACAAATGGGACACATACCTGCTGGGTAATCCTACAACTAACACTTCAGCTGTACCAAATTGAGACAAATATGGAATTTCACTGATCAGTATTGCAAGGGTCTGGAGACAGCACAGCTGGATTTGTAGTTGCACATTCCCAGAACAAACAGGGGTCTGTTTTCCCTCTGGACTTGATTTGTGAACATTTAACAGAATTGCTCTTCCTTTCTGTTAGCTGTATTATTGTAACAAGGGGAAAACTGTTTTTCCTTTACTTCAAGTACTGTTTGTTACCTGACTTGTTGCCAGGGAGTGGGGGGCTTCCCTCACTACGTAGTTACCTGAGCCATTTTCTCCATTAGTTGTTTGGTACCTGCCCTTCCTGAGCTCCCTTTCCCCTTAATGCTTGGTTACCTGATCTGCCTTGGGCCACCTTCTCTTGCTGTCTGGTACTTATATTGAGATACACATCTCATAAAGCTGGAAGGGACCTCGGAAGGCCATTGAGTTCTGTCCCCTGTCCTCTTGGCAGGATCAAGCACCATCCCTGACAGATATTTTGTTCTTGCCCCTCCCAGAGTCTCCTCTCATTGTTTTATACTTTTCCTCCCATCCCCCATCTCATCCTCCACACCCCCCATATGTTCTGCTGTTTCTTCCCTGCCTCTCCTACCCTGCTCAGTTCAGATTGCCTCACCTGAGCTTCCCAGCACCAGTGATTTCTCTGACCATTTTGTGTTGTTCTCTACTACCGGTACCTTTCTCATACAACTACCTCTCATGAAGTGCAATGGGAGGAGTCAGTGCCCCACACCTTCCTGAAAGCTGCCTATTGTCCCTCATACTCTCCTTGCTTTATTTTGTTTGCCCTTTCTTCCCCCACAGGTAGCCTAGTGGGAAGGGATGATCAGTTGGCATTTTCCTTACAATCGCCTTTTCTTCTACATTTCTTCCCTCCCCTCCAGGGACTGGCCCTGCCTCCTACCCTTGATGGCAAACTTTGACTTGGCCATATCTTATGAGCCCTGCATTCCTACTGAGAGGGTGATACCTGGCCACCGTTGCCCCACTTCACCTTTTTCTTCATCAGCCCCTGTAGCTACCACCACTAACACGGCTTCTGGTACCACTACTACCACCCCCACACCAGCTGCTGCAGTTGGCACAGGGAGGCACTGGGCTGCCAAAACTCCTGCCACCCCCAAGGGAGCCCTCTTGGCTGGCACAAAGGGCCAGGGCAGAAAAAAGGGCAATGCAATGCTCTGAAGGATCCTTTTGTGGTGACAGCTAATACCACTCCGGTTCCCTCTGCACCCTGACATCTCTTCCACCAGTGAGCGCCTTTACCTACTGGGAGGTTCCCTCTTAGTAGAGATCCCCATGGGTACAAATCTGATATCCCATCTGTGGGTACAATCAGTATCTGCAGAATTGCAGAGCTCTCCCAGGAACACAGCAGTGAAAGTAGAACATATGGCTGCTGCTCTCAGGAGCTGAGGCCCCAAACCCGCAGCTCCTCCAGCACAGCTGTACCACCTCCAGCCCTGCTTCTGTCCCTTTCATTCAGCTCTCTGCATCTTGTGTCTAAAAGCATGCTGGTGAGCTTGGTGTCCTTCCCAATGGCTGCTGTGCTGGAGAGGCTACCGGTGTGTAGCCTTGGCTCCTGGGAATGGCAACTTCACGTTCAGCATCTTTTGCTCTCTTGTGGAAGAGTCCTGGGGTTCTGCAGATAAGATTTATATCCGCAGATAAACATCTCGATGGGTATGAACTGATATTTGCACAGGGCTCTACTCTTCAGCCCCTAGAGATTGGACTCAGATGATCACAACCCCTACCTGCTGCTTCATCGCTATTTGCTGCAGCCTCTCCCCGTACAGCTTCTATGTCTTCTTCCAATAGCAGGGTGGCCTGGGTCCCTTTCCCAGCCTAACCAGGAAGCACTGTCTGTTGCCTCCTGGTGATCACAATGCTCCACGTGGAAAATGATGTGCAAGTATTGGCATAGGTGGTAGAGCCCTAGCCATAATGGTGGCCTTCAAGATGTATATGAAAGTTGTCATCTTTTTGTCATTGGAGGTCACCACCTGGGGCGGGCAGCGAAGAAAGGGGCTGGCGATTGGAGGGAGGGTGCTAGAAGTGATTCCCTACTAGTTTCACAGAGCAAGGGGGCTGTACAAGCGGCAATCATCCTTGTTTTGTTTACAGTGGCTGTTCAGGAAGGGTATGTGTCTGCCACAATGCCCTGTCAATCAGCCCTGCTATATAAGATACATATCCTTATGCTCTTCTTATTTTCATGTTTCTTCCTCTTGCTTCAGGTAAAGGTATCTGTCAATTTTGCTCTCAAGATTAGCCAGAAGGGATGTGTTAGCAATTTCAGGTGTCCTCTTGCCTTCAGGTTTTGAGTCTTACCTTCGCAGCACAGCCAGTCCTTCCTGGTCTGGAGGGAGTAAAGCAGATTACCACTCTGAAGTACAAGGCTCTTAGAGTGAATACAGCCACTGGGTGATTTCTAGCCCCTCCCAGGTAATTTGTACTTGTGCTTCAGTTCCATTCTGGTGAAAGATTGACAGCACAGGAGACAGAGTGAAGTCAGCAGCAAAACTCTCATTGTCTTTAACAGGGCCAGGGTTTCACCCTGAAGCCGTTTGTCTGCAGAAAGGCAGCAGTTCAAGCCTCCTTTCACTAATCCATTTAATGACATCAGTGACTTGGAGAGGGAGGGCCCCTTAAAGGAGTATTTACAGTTCAGTGTCCACCCCCTTTCATTACTTGTTCTAAGGCTGATATTGGTTGTGGTTATATTTGTGCTTTTAAAGGCACGCCCACTAAATTGAACCCATTAGTTAAGTCCACAGAGGCCAATGAATTGTCATAAAATTGTACTAACTTTATACCCTACCAACTGCTCGTTGCTGCCAGATGAGTGGTATTTGAATTAACATAGCTTAATCAATATATTACAAAAGAGACCGCCTGCACCCTGCCCATAATAAAAATAGGTTATAAGAAACACCAGACATATGTATGATATTGCAATGAGCAAGATGACAATAGGATAAAAAAGATGGGCAAGGTGACCCATTCATTGCCTTGGGTGCTGTGCTTACATGCACATCATTTGCAGGTTCTTACACACAGTTCTGTTGAGTTAAAGGCTAGATTCACAAATGTGGGCCTTAAAAACCTGCAGGGTTTGCTGAGACAGCTCTAACCTCTCCCTTAAACCTCACTTGAAGGAAAACGTAGTAGGGTTAGGGTTGTAAATACCCAAGCTATCTAGGACTCATTTCTTTGTCCTGTTTTAATTAAAAGTAGGTCATAAAGAAGGAACTTTATAATGAAGTTGAAGTTCCCTTGGCTAGAGCAGTGGCTTTCAACCTGTGTGCTGCGGCCCACTGGTGTGACATGAGGATTTACGAAATTTCATGGCATACTTGGACAATTCCCCCTGCCACAGCTTTTTATAGAGCCACCACTGGGTGGGAGGAATTGATGATCCTACGCCTGCTGAAGCTCAAGCAGCAAGGCTGCCTGAATCCTAGCTGGCCTGTGGTTGGTCATCTTGTCCCCCTGTGGTGGCTTTTTTGCAGGGCTGCTGCAATGGGAAATCCCAATGCTTCAGGAGTCATTCATGCCAGGAGGCAGCTGAAATGCTGCTTCCAGGCCTAAAAGAGGTGGTGGGGAGCCCCCACCCCATGGCAAGGAGGGAGCCTGTTGATAGCACACTTTATATTTCACATCCTGGCTCCAAAGAGCTGGCAGGGAGAGGAGCCTGCTTTCTGGAGCCACCTTCCCTCCATGTAATTGAGCAATTGCTGTAATGTCTAGCATGGCACTCATTCACTTGTCTGCTTTCTTTCCCACCTGTTGAAGATGGTGTTTTCCCTGGTGCATTTGAAACATTGCATTTGATCCTTGTTTACCTTATTGTAAACATGGTGCAAACTTCTCCAGTAAGATATGTTAATAAATACCTTTATGAGCAATGGATTCAGCTGAAAAAAGTAGGTATGCCCTGGAAGTAGCTGTCTCAGGGAAGTGTGCCCTGCTACTGAAAAGGCTGGGAACCAACTGCGCTAAAGGACAATAACCCAGCGCTACTGAAGAGGGGACACCTGCACCAGGGGCCCCAGCTGGCTGGAGGAGAGGCTAGGCGAGGCAGGAGGCTGATTCACCACAAGGTGCTGCCCCACCCAGCCACCCATTGACCCAAGGGCTCCGAGGCCGCCCAGAGGCGCCGGACCTGCCTTGAGGAGAACGGCCCGGGCGCTAGGGGAAAACGCCGGTGTTGTAGAGAGCGCTGGGCTCTTGCGGGGGCCGGAGCCCCCTGCTGGAAGCTCTGAGGTCGGGTGAGGGGCAGAAGGAGCGGCAGGGCCAGTCCCCGCGAGCTGAGGAGCCCAGCAGGGGCCGCCTGCGCGGCGCGCTCAGGAGCTGGGCTCGCGAAGGGGGGAGGGAGCTGCTACGTGATTCCTTTGTCGCTGCGGCGCCCCTGCCTGGCTCGGCGGCACAGCCCCGAAAGCGAGCTGGAGCCCAGCTGCCTGCGAGAGGAGCAGCGCCGCTTCCCTCCGAGCCCAGCGTGGGCGGTCAGCGGCAGCGCATCCCCTGCACCGGCTGGGCGCCATGGGGTCCCTCAGCCGCTCCTCGCCACCCCTGCACCGGCTGTAAGGCGGCGGCGTCCTCTCCTGCACCCTCCCCGGGGGCCATGGGCGGCGGAGCTCCGTGAGCCGTGGGGCTCCCTGGAAGCAAGGAGCGGCATTAATGAGTGAGCCCCACCAATGGCTCTCGGCGAGGAGGGGGCCGATCAGAGGTGTGAGCATCCCGGCCAGCGGGGGGACTTGTTTGCCGCCTCCCCTCCCTGGGCAGCTGGCAGAGCCCTCGGATGCCCAGACCTCCGGAGCTCCCAGCCACATACCAGCCAAGGGGCCATCTCCAGGGCTGTCATGCTGATTGGGGTGATCCTAGCCCTTCTCCACAGTGTCCAGGCTGAGCCGGGTAAGGAACACGCCTTGATCTTTGAGCCCGCTCGGGAGCGATGGATGCACGGAGCTAGCTGGGCTTGCCGGGGCTGGTTTCTCGCACGGCGATGGCTGCAGGGCGCATATACATAATTTTATTACAAGCTACTGCAGTGTGAGAAATCTGCCTTTGGAAGACAGAACCATTCCCTGGGAGAGGCTGGGTTTCCAGCGGGTTCAGATTTAATTAAATAAAAGTTGCAGATACCCGCATCTTCGCCGCACTTAACTGCAATGGCAAAGGGGGCCGTTGTATTTGGTATATTTCTAAATTACTTTGTTTGCCAAGGGTGAGATAAACGAATAACTGAAGTTTAATATATGTAATATGTTAGCATGTAAAATCCAGGCTTCTTCTCCGCTCCAGGAGAGGTTAAATGTAATAGAAGCAAGGAATTCTTTCTAGCTATTTTATTGTTTTTGTAGTAATCCTACTGTGTAACAAGCTCTCTGGTCCTTTTTTGGCCAACACAGGAATAATATCATCCTCTTTTCCTATGGGACAGTCTGCTTCTATTAGCTCTTGTCCCTGGAAGGCAAAGAGAGCGGGCAAAAGGCTTTTAAACTACAGGATTGTTGTGGGGTTTTTTTGTGGGGGGGGGGAAGGGAGAGGGGATACATTCTCATGAGAGTGTAAAACAAATCATATCTACAACATAGAATGCTAAACATGTCTAGATTCTATTTTCTGATTTCCTTAACTGCTTTGTCTATAATTTTAATAGTCATAATCTTACTGGTTGATCTCAGTGCAAGATTGGTTACTGTTTGGAAACAGAAGTGGGGATTTTTATTAAGTGATAATTAGATGTATCATACTGACATTTTAGATGCCAAAACCTGTAAATCAAAGATTATGTTAATACAACAGAAAATGATGACTAGTACTGATGTAAGGCTAAATTAATGCCCTGGGTTTAAAAAGAACACAGATATACAGATTGCATTGTTTTTGGGCAAATCTTTTATTTTTTATTGCATTTCCATTGCTGTTTCTTATTTTTAGATAAATGGTAAAGTGAATACAGTTGGGGGCTAGCTAAGAAGTAATTCAGATTATTTTATATAGAGCTCCAATATCTAGATGCATTTAGAATCAATGTACATTAATTGTGTGCAACTAATGTGGGATATAGCTATAATGTTACACAGGTTTTGATTTACAAATTTACAAAACAGTGCTTTGTCCTTCATTACTTGCTCCATATTTGTAAATACTGCATTCTGATTTATTTGCATAGGATACATGATTCTTTGTGGCACGGGACTGGGGTTCTGGACATTTTTTTTCCATTACTGTATAAGCATTGACAACTCAGCCTATGTTTCATATTAACTCTCATGTTACATCTAAATTATAAAATGAAATATATCCACTTCCATACACCTCGTCTCTCATGACTGAATTTTTCTTTTGGGGAAGAAAAATAGTTATGATGCATTTAGTCTGGTTACCAGTGAACAAAAGCACTTAAAATATTACTACTTGATCACCTTTGTGAAATGATAACGAGCTTGCCTGTATATATAATTTTTCATTCAGAATAATCCCCAAACATTGCAAAAATATATTTGAATCACATAGCCAACAGAGAACTAGAAAGCTGTTAATTTGCTATCAGCATACCGCAAGATCACCTAATAGCAGCTCAATACAGGGAGTGAAAAATGCTGACTGATTGAAACTACAGGGGAATTTTGGATAGGTAGAATATAATTACCTGAACTGGAAATAGTCCAGGACTGGGGGGTCATTAATTAAAAGAATGAACTATACTTTAGCTTGTAATAGCCGAATAATATTTTTGTCCAGCGTAAATAGGGATGATACATAATTTTGAAATGAAGCAGCTAGAACATAATTAAACCTGTTGAAGTTAGTAACATTCATGTAGAGCTTTGACTGAGGTTACAGATACAGCTTCCTTACATTTCTGTGGTCCTCATGATTTATTTATTTTATTCTCAAGGTGTTGAATGTTCTGTTTTCCAATGAGATATAGGGTATGATATCTTGTTATCACTGAAATCAATGAACAAACTCCCACTGACTTCAATAGGCCAGTATTTGACTCTAGATTTTTTTTCTCATGACAGTACTTGAAACATTTTTCTTTTTGTTAGTTCATAAAGTTGAACCAATCATAATGCATACGTGATTTCTCACTTTAACGCCAGATTGACTCTACTGTAAATATGAGGAGCCAAATTATCTGCACGTATAAACTGTCTCAGCACCATTGACTTCAGTTGGTTGTACTAGTTCTTATACTGGTCCACCACTGTGTTGTCTGAGTTACTTTCAGTGATGTAATAAGCAACGGAACTCAGTTTTGTTGTGTGTTACTCCTTCTCCAGGGTTTTCTACAGGGGGAGAAATTGTACATGTACGTGGTTGGGATTTTTTTTTTTTTGGTTGTTGTTTGATGTGTGGCCCTCCTGTGTATGAAGGGTAAGAAGCGTACTTTGTTCCTGGAGGGAAAAGAATGTGGTCTGTGGTAGCTCTGAGGTCCTGTGGGAGTGAGTTCCACATGGTAGCAAGCAAGAAGAACTTTAGTTTTGTGATAGTTGATTTGATTTGAAATAGTGGTTATATCCTGAGGATTGGTGACAGGAGACTGTAGCTTCCAATGTGTTTACTGGTCTTCACAGAAAATGTGACATGAACTAAAGCCCTTTCTCTGCAAGGAATTCCTTTCTGGATCAGTCTTTAGGGGTAGGAGTTACGTCTGGCCCAATGCCTGTACAGACCTGAACACAACCGAGCATCTATGCAATGTTCCCGCTAATCTTTTCCATCCATGTGTGGAATAAATTTTTATGTGACCCTCCGCCAGCGCATGCGAATGTGCACTACCAGAACAAACAAAAAACCTCACTGTGGGGAATCTGTTAATCAGCTAGGCTGCCTTTGAATCTCTCCTGAGCACATAAGTGCACATCTTACAGGGAACATGTGTTGAGCAAAGCTTTAGAGAGAGAGCACCAGGTCCAAAACTCTTGTTTGTTTAGGTAAGCTCTCTACAGGAGGGAGGACAGCTGGAGCTGTTTACAAGGACTATAGATGGACAGGAAGAACCGCAAGCCTGCTTTCAATCCAGGGTGCCCACTCCTGGGGTAGGGGCCTCCCTACCTATTGTCAGTTTGAGATGGCAAGGAAGAGCCTCTGTCTAGGCTGTAAGGTTGACCCATTGGTTTGCAGTGTTGGAGCACAATGGCTTAAGCACTTGGATAGAGAGGTTGTAGCTGGTAGGTTTGGTTGGCATGAAAAAATGGTAACTAACAAAAGTTGCCTTTTACATTGCTGATAGTCTGGTTAGTTTAGTTAGTGAGCTTTTCAGGGAAAAGGCCATAACTGTGCAGGTGTTTGCAGTGCATTAGCACAATGCAACCCCACCATAAGTAATAACAATTGCATAAATCTTAACGGCACCTTTACTACAGTGACTCTTAATACTAGCTGGAGCTTTGGTTCCATAGCTCAAAGAGCACCTTAATGTCACCTGGTGAATTGCCAGCACCTTTCCTGATAGATTTGGGGGTTTCTATGGATGGGCAAATACTGAGTGGCATATGAGAGCTAGTGAGATCACTGCCCAAAGTATATCTTAGTCAGAGTTTTGGTGGGTAGGGGTTCACATTAAAAACAAAAAAACCTGCTATTAAAATGAACACCTTTGCTGCTAACCTCAGTGAGGATTTGTGGTATCTCAAATAAATTAATGTCTAAATAGGTTGCATGATATCACATCTATGTAGAGCAGGGCAAGTGACTTATTAGATTACAACATTAATTCTTCTACTTATAACAGACTTTGGGGTAGTGCTCTTTAGGGAACCTTCAGTAGTATGTGAGCTTAGTATCATGAATTCTCTTAACCTTCCACAGAGCTGTGTATTGACAGCACCCATTAACTTATGCTTGGCGTCAGAACCATGGTAGCAGAGAATGGTGCCTACTCATTCTGTTCTCACAATAGCTGGACACTTCTGCTAAATTATGAGGACTGAAAGCGCTAACCGTGCTGACATTCACTGTATTTTCTGGCTTTATGCTCTGTGATACTATGTTTTAGGCTTCAGAGTGAAAACATCACTGAAATGAGTGGGGACGCTGCCGTCTTCTGAGAGCTGTTGTTTTAGCCTGACTTAGGGAGGAAACACTTTACTGATTGGATTGCCATAAACATCTCCTAGCAGCTCAGTTTCATGAAATACTTTTAATTGACACTTGCTCTCTGGCAAGAGGAAGGAGCACCTCTGACATCTCTGTGTCCTCAGCTAATATAACACAGAGGAAAAATTCCAAATTCAGATATTTATTAAGGCAAGAGACGTATGGGGGAGAAAGCAAATTGTGTAGTCTAAAGTAGTGGTCACTGTACTTGGCTCCTGTGTGCTTAAGTGGCTGTGTTTGGAATGCTGGGTCTTACAAATGTTTCTGGCATCATTAAGGGGTGCGTTCTAATGACAAGACAGCTTGTTCTTCCGTAAATGTGTTTTTCAAAGGGTTGAGTAATGTTTTCATACTTGTGTAGAACTTTTGCAGGTCTTTTCTCAGAGGAGGAAGAAGTAGAAAAGAACTCCAAAATAATTTTCACTTAACCAAAAAGTCTATGTTAAATAGACATGGCTAATAGTAGTAGGATTCTGCCAAAGGAATACTGCCTCTTTGAGTAAAAAGACAATTTAGCAGATTAAGCTTAAAGGAGGAGAAAGGCCTAAGTACTGGTGTGTATGCATCTATGGGGAGCAGCTGATACAGCCACTATGAGTTGGGACCTGTTAGAAGTGGGTGCTGCTGATTCTGAATGAGGGAACACTACTTCATCTACACTCACATTCCAGTACCTGAGGCTATTCTATACTAGACATAGCAGTCAATCGCTGATATGCAATTTTAGCTGTGTCAATTGTGCACCTAACATTGACTTATCAGCAGTCCACTGCTGTGGCTGTCTACATGGAAGAAGGCTGATGGGAGCATTTCTTCCATCAACCTTCCTTAATTCTCACCATTCACAAAGAGTTCTGGGGCCCACTTTGATCCCAGAAAATGCCGTTTCACACATGCATGAAACAAAACTACAGAAGACCAACCCTCAATGGGTCGATCTTCTGCAGTAGTATGGCTGTAGGCTGAGTCTGCTGTATCTACTAATAGGGCCCTTGTTGTATTTGATCATCTTATTATTAATGGATTTGATCCTCACAACACCTTCATGAGGTAGGGGGTATTACCTTTCTTTTACAGTTGAAGAAGTGAATACTCTTAAAATCTGAGATATAAGTAACATGCTGGCAGGTATCTGAAGTATATCCATGAATACAGATCATGTTTTTAGAAGATCTGTTAGTATTAGCCCAATGAGTGTCAGTTTTTTTTATACTCTCTTAAACTGGGGAGCTATTTCAGAAACTTAATATGAAAATCTGCTGATGGTGTGTTCTTTAGGCTTTGTGCTAGAAAGGAGTTATAACACAGTTTATAGAAAAATGGAACAAACGCATACTTTTTATATTCCTTATAGTCAAGCCAGTGAAAATTCCTTCCTGGATTTTGAGAGATGAAGGGTGTTGGGATCAGATGAAAGAAGACTTGGAGCTAGGCTAAAAAAATCCCCTCACCTCTTAGCAGCAGACGTTTTCATGCACCTATTACAGCTCTGGGAAAGCCATGGACAGTCGTGCCTCAGGGTTTGTGAGTGTTGTGTTCCCACGCACCCTCGCATAACTCAAATTTCGTGTAAGTCAGAGGGCAGCTTTTTTTCCCCAGTGGAATGCACGTTCTGCAGCCGGGGAAGCAGCAGGAGCACCTAGAGCTCCTTTTGAAAGGTAAGTCCTGGAGTGCAGGGGCGAATGGGGAGAGTTAAGCCTGGTGATGGATTGGGGCCGTGGGAGGGGGTGGTGGGTTAAGCCTGGGGTGGGTTGGGGCTGCATGGGGTGGGGGATGGAGTTGAGCTTGGGCTGTGTGGCCCTGTGGGGTGTGAGCTGGAGCTGTGTGCAGGTGGGGTTGGTAAGCCAGAACTGGGCTGCAGGGGGTGAGCTGGAGCTGCGCAGGAGGAGGGGTTTGAACCGAGGGCCAGGAGAATTTAAGCCAGGGATGCGCAGGATAGGAGGGGGGTGGGTTGAGCCAGGGCCAGGGGAAACAGGATTTTTCGGTTGCACTTAACTCACTTTAATGTGAGTTTAGTGCAACTCAAACTCACGCATTTCGAGGGTTTGCTGTATATTATGTTATCCATCATTTTCTTACCCATCTTCAGTGTTGTTTCCAAAGGATAAAACTCCTGTCAATTTCAGTAGACTTTGGTTCAAGGCCTGTTATGCACACTGGAGGTAAGCACAATGCAAAGCAGCTTCCTGTAAGTCTGGTCTGCCAAAGTGCAAGAGGGAGGAAGAGAGGTTTAGAATTTTTTCATGTATACTTTTATTTAACTGAAATGTAAAATTGGGGGAACAGCTATTATTCTTTATTAGTAAATATTCAGACACTTGCAGATTTTTAAAGCCAGAAGAGATTTGATCATTTAGTTTGACCTCCTATTTTACCCAATTACCCCTATATTAACCCCAGTAACTTGTGTTTGGTTAAAGCATATCCTCTAGCATGGCACCCAGTCTTAATGAGAAGGCACGAAAAAGTTGCGGGATCCACCACTTGCCTTGGTAGTTCATTTCAGCATTTAATCACCCTCACCGTAAAAAAGTTGTGCTTGAGTTCTGCTTTGAATTTGTTTGGCTTCGGCATCCAGACATTGGTTCTTGTTATGCCTTTCACCACTGGATTAATGAGCTGTGTAGTACCTGGTATTTTCTCCTTATGATGGTACAAATAACTTGTAATCAAGTCACTTTTCAGTCTTCTTTTTGATAAACTGAACAGATGAGCAATTTAGTTGCTCCCTATTTAATATTTTGTCCAGTCAACAAATCATTTTTGCAGTTCTTTTCTGCCCTTTCTCCATTTTTCCACATCTTTCGTAAAATATGGACACCAAAACAGTATGCACTCTTTCAGTATTGGTCTCATCAGTGTCATACACACAGGTAAAAATCACTTTCCTATTCCTACTCGTTACTCTCCTGTTTGTGTAATGTCAATGTATCTGTTGGCTACAAGGTATTAAAGGACAGGTGAGTGAGATGATATGTTTTACTGGATCCGCTTTCTTACTCCCAGCTGCTCTTCAGGTTTGAGTTTAGGTCACCTCAAGAAAAATCTCTGTGTAAGCTCAGAAGGTTCTCACCTCACCAGTAGAATGGGGTCTAGTAAAGGATATTACCTCACTCAGCTCGTCTCTCTGACTTATTTATAGATTACGTGTAGTAAAATGAACATTTGTTATTGGATAATTCTTCAGTGACAGGGTTGCCATCTTATTTGCACAAAACTGAAAACCCAGCCCCTTCTCTGAGTCCTCACCCCCTCCCTTTCACTGCATTGGGACAGGGGGTTGGGATGCAGAAGAGTGTGAGAACTCTGTCTGGGGGCACAGACTCCAAGGTGGAACCAGAAATAAGGGAGAGGTCCAGGCAAGGGGCAGGGGATTGGGATGCAAAGATTCCACCTGGGAGTGCAATGTTTGTTTGGATGGAAAAACATGAAAAAATCTTTAGCTAGACAGTTTAAATGGCTTCAAAGGATCTCTTTTTATACAATGAAACCCTTTGATGGTCACTTGATTAGAATAACATGGAATTTTTTTTAATTAAGTGCAAACTAAATGTTGTAGAACAAATTTTTAAAAGGTAGTGAATCAGAGGCTCATTACAAATTAGACTATATGTAATGAAAATGTGAAAAATGTTGAAGTTTCTAGCAAAGTAATGGAAAAGTAAGATGTATTTTTTACAGTATCTTTAAAACTGAAATAAGAAGGGTATATTTGAATAGGGCCTGCTAAAACACATGTAGATGCTGCTAAGGCAAAAATGGAAGGAAAGATATGGAAAAACTGAAGTTTATCCTTGAACAGTTAATTGTCAAATAGTGGTTCTTTGTTTTCAAAAAAGAACAAAAGGAGCCAGATTGTTGTTTTGTATGTCACTGAAGTGCTGAGAAGCTGATTTAAAAGAAACCATTATAAAATTAACTGTTCCTTTCTTTGTATTGTTGCCTTTTAATCTGATCAATTGCTAGGGCAGATGGATGTGTTGCTAGTAAAGAACTGAATTTTTATGAGAGTTGTAGCTATTTAGAAAATGTAATGATGTACTGGTTTATCACTTCCCATGATTGCAGGATCTTCTGAGATCTGTGGTCTTTTAAACTGGAACTTCCAGAAATGGTATGAGGAAATCCTCAAGACTTTTTCATTTTTGTTTTTAGCAAACTGTGGTCTATATAAGTAAAACTTAATTTAGCATACTGCAGTCTGATTAGGCTTCTGTGGTGCTATGGATATAAATGTATTTTGTTTTGATCCAGTAGCAAAAATATTTTAGATGAAAGGTTTTTCTGCTTGCGCTAAACATTTAAAATCTGATTTTCAGAGCTGTTGAGAGTCCAAAGCAGATTTCAGCTGGCATTGTAGATGACCAGGAGCTCTGAAAATCAAACTGTCTTTTCTCTAGTGATAGCTGAAGTATATGACACTAAAATAAGTTACAGACTTAAAAACCATCAATGAAAGAATCAACATATAGATATGCATAACTCAGGGTACGTAACAGGTTTGTTGCAAAATACATATCAGCAGAGGTGTTTTCAAAGCTGGAGCCAGCCCAGCTTAATAATATCATTACACAGGGACTCTGTTCAGAGTTCAAAAGTCCAAAACAATGTAAATGTAAAAACACTCATAAGCTGTGTCTACACTACCTCCCTACTTCAAAGGGAGGATGGTAAGTAAGGTGTTGGGAGTTTTAATGAAGTACTGCAGTGCACATGCAGCACTTCATTAAGCAAATTCCCCCTGCGGCAACTCCGAAGTTTTAAACTTTGAGGAGTAAAGGGACCTGGAAGTACCCCGGGCACTTGAAAGTACTGACAGGTGAGCCACGGCTACACGTGAGCCAGCACTTCGAGGTTTACAACTTCGGAGTTGCCACGGGGGGAATTTGCTGCATATGCACCTCAGCACTTCATTAATAAACTCCCAACACCCCACTTAACATCCTCCCTTTGAAGTAGGTTGGTAGTGTAGAGACAGCCTGAATGACCCAGAATCTCTTATTCTGGCTGTCATGGCTGCATCATTGAATCACTATGCTGCATAAATATCTCTGTACAGATATTGTTCTTGAACAAATTAGCTGCTTACCAGAGCTAAGCTCTTTGATAATTTAGAAACAAAAATATGCTCATAAGAGTAAAGAGTTTAAAATTTTGTATCTGCACTCTGTATAGAATGGGAATCAGGCGTGCATGTGGGATTTTACAAAGGATGTGGGGAGAGGTTATTTCTGACGTGCCAGTTGGAGAAAGAAGAGATTTGGCATTACTCAGTGGAAGTTAGATGTAGTATGGAGTGCAACCCCAGCCCACTGCAAAACAGAAGGCAAGTTCTTTGAGGCAGGGGTTGCATCTTTGCTCATATTCCTACAGCATTTACTTCCATACCCATGCAGTGGTTCTTATTGGGGTATTTGGATGCTCTTACAGTAATAATTACTCTAATTTATTGTGATTTGAAAAATTAAAAATGTGCCCATCCAAAGTCCCAGGTAAGTGAACGCATATTTAATGTTTCAAAAAAACAACCCCCAACAGCATTAACTAATGATTCTGATATTATTCTAAAAAACTGCCACCTATTGAAAAAAATGGAGAAAAAGCTCTGTTCCACCCCCCCATATCATTTTGGAAAGCCCACTTCAAAAACTCTATCAAACATCACATTTAACAAGACTCAGAAAGATATTAGGCATTTATATGCATAACAAGAATTTCCAGTGTTCTCATAATTCATGGTACGTTTTTGGGAATGTCAAATTACATGCTTCAAGGTTTAAGCCAATCTCTAGCTTTACAGACCAGGATGAAACTTATTGTGGGGGGGCTGGATTACCCCACATCTGTAGAGTGGTTATGCCCTCCTCTGCAGCTGCTGGTACTGGCCACTGTGAGACAGTAAAGTGGGCTAGAGGGCCCTCAAGTGTGATCCAGTCTGTCAATTTCTACATTCCTGTTTGGCTAACCCGACTAAATGCTAAAAGGGATATATGAGTGATAATACATATCTGAGAGATAGAAGACCTCATTATCAGGACATAATCTAGTCTTTCTGTGGAGGCAGGTTATCTCATAACTGCCAAATGCAGAGTTTCTTCAGCATAGTGTGAAACATCTGGTGCTGGCCATGGTCTCTGACACAGTACTGGACTACATTGGCCATTGACCAGATCCAGTATGGCAATTCTTCACCAGATGAGAGTATCCTGTTCACTTCTGGGCCAAGCACAGATGCTGCAGAGCTTCTTTAACCCAGGACAATGGTTTGTTTTGTATTTTCCAGACTCCAGAAAGAAGAGTACCCACCATCGTTCCCAATTTAGTTTCTGGAGATTGTTTTCTTAGCACCTTCTGCTAGACTTGATTTCTGTCTCCCCACAATACATCTGTCTTTATGGTGTGCTGTGAAAACTAACTAATTAATTCCACACAAATTAACTAGCTCTTCTACCCTAGAGATGCTCACGCTCAGAGCAGGTAGCTGTCATCCTTCTGGTAACTAGAGATGGAAAGTTAGTAACTTTTTTGTGAAATTGTGGGTTGATTCTGTAGATGCCATTAAGGCCATGCCTAGAGAGCAAACTTTGATACAGGCAAGTTATGTTGGCATAAAGCTGCTAGAGTTAGTACATTGTTATAAGTAGAAATCTTCTTTACCAACTGACAGATTACAATTGGGTGAAGCTGTGAAATGTCACTAGTGGTCCAGCAGGATCCAGTCTTGGCTCATGAAACGGTACACTAGCCACCTCAATGATACTAAAGAAAGATTCACCTACCAACTCAGGAGGTGCAGTCTGTCATTTGAATGTGTTTTGTCTTTGGCATGCTGGCATTATTTACTCCTGAGACTGGATCTCGGTGAGGTGAATAGTCCATTGATTATAGCTGCTTGTGTGTACTGCATAATATCTGTGGGGTATAAGGGGGACAACTTGCCACCAAGGGGGATGTGAAGTGGCTGTTTGCTGAGTTTGAATAGCCAGACAAAGAGCTCAGTTCAGGGCTATACAGTTCAGGGAAATCTTGAAAGGCCACCAGTCAGCCACCCAGTTTGGTGAGCTATGCTGAATCTTCTCTTAAGTTTTGCGGGGCTGTTAGGAATTTTGTGCTACTTGCTGTACATATATGAATACAGCGCTGGTTGTTAATGCATATATCAATTATGTGATGCTTGATGTACCTTTATAATTATTACAGTGCATTATCAATCCCATGAGTTCTGTTGTCATGTACAGTAATAAGTCGTGAGTGCTTTCATTAGTGCTAGGCATTCTGTATCACATGTTCCCAAAAACAGATTTTTATTGCACACCAAACCAGTGCATAAAAACTATATGTAATTAAAACAAATACAATAAAAACCTCTGAAATAGTTAATGGTACAGAACTAAACAAGAGAGAGAACATTCCTGTCCATTTCAGTCCATTTTGGCTGCTCGGAGGTATATGAAGCTGTTGTTGTCCATGCTGACCCTTGAAGTGGATTGTTAGGAGAAGGGATTCTGCTCCAATGACACACAAGTGTTGTGGATGTGTAGGGAGGGGCTAGAATGAACCCCTCCCCCCGCCCCCTACTCTCTGATTTGCTCAACTTGATAAAAAATTATCACCTCACCAGTAGAATGGGGTCTAGTAAAGGATATTACCTCACTCAGCTCATCTCTCTAACTTATTTATAGATTATGTGTAGTAAAATGATCATTTGTAATTGGATAATTCTTCAGTGACAGGGTTGCCATCTTCTTATTTGCACAAAACTGAAAACCCAGCCCCTTCTCCGAGTCCTCACCCCCTCCCTTTCACTGCGTTGGGACAGGGGGTTGGGATGCAGAAGAGTGTGAGAACTCTGTCTGGGGGCACAGACTGCAAGGTGGAACCAGACATGAGGGAGAGCTCCAGGCAGGGGGCAGGGGACTGGGCTCTCCTGTGCTTAGCTGCTGGGACTGCCAGGACTGTAGTGGAGTCTCAGTCAGACTGTGGCACGCGGCATAACTGGACTGCCCTGTTACATGTTCCCTGTCCTACTCCTTTTGCTCTTTCTCGTTGCTATTCATGGCAGTCAGGGTCTGTGTCTTGAGCTTCTTGGAGCTATCCACAGTAAGCAGTAGACTGCTGATGGTGTCTACATCGAGTGTGACATGGATCTGGTTGTAAGAGTGGCAGATCTGTGGCTCAGCACCAGACTGATGTTGCAGGAACAGCAGTGAGCTGTACGTCTAAAAAGCCTTACACATCCCCCCCCCCCGCCCCCCGGCACATCCTGTCTCTCATTGAATGCCTGTGAGATGGCTTTCCGTCCCACCCTCTCCTGGAATGTGGGTTGAAATGGATGCACTGTCTGAGCAGCTCCCAGGTAGACAAAGCATCTGGGACCCTGATCAGGCAGCAATCACATGCCCCATGCATGGACATTGCCTGAGGTGAGATTTGACCAACCAGACATGGCCAAGTCACCTCTAGCCACAGACCCGGAGCAGCAGGTCCTTAAAAGGGGAAGGCGCCAGATGCTTGGAGAGCACACTTACAAGATTGCACCTCCTGTTGTCTTGTCTCTGTGACCAAGGGCAGCAGAATTCACAATTGTGATCAGAGTGTTGGGCAATGTGGGACAGCTGATGGCAAACTGTTAAGCTAGACATAGTGTGAGGAAAGACACGGTGAGACCTATGTCAGTCTTCATGTGTCAACCATGGTTCAGTGCCATTTGGAAGGTGCAGTTACTGTGTTGCTGTCATAGGGTGCTTAAACATGTGGGAGGTGATTATAAGTATAGACACATGCGCAACTAGGAGGTTGACGCATAGTGGTTTAGATTTACCTAACTTCGTATAGTATATCAGGCCCCAGTACCCTCACACTTCTTCCTCCACCCTGACTTCACTTGTATTTTAAAAATACTCTTATAAGTCAGTCCTGGATGGTCAGACTTGTGCACTTCTTCCTAAACACGGTGCTCCTGCCAGCAAGAGCAGTACTGGAGTAAAATTGTTGAAGTCATTGTGTGGACTATGGAGCTTAGTTTTACCCAAAATGCAACGTTTTGTATGAATATAGAAGTTACCATGCTGCCATAGGGCCACATTCAGTTGAGAACATGCTGGATGAAATCCTTGCCCTCTTGAAGTCAATTTCTCCCACTGTTTTGCTCTTGTGGTATAGAACTATTATGTCCATGGTTGATGTTTTAACATGTAGACCTCAGTGTTCTGTGTCGAGTAGTCAGTTAGGAATATTAATTGTATTAATATAAAAATATTAAATGTTTAATTGTAGCTCCTCCATTAGGCTACAAGCCGGTCATGCAAGAAAGTGGAACTACTCAGAGGCCTAAAATTAAGCAGATGTTTAAGTGCTTTGTTGGGTGGAGGCAAAAATGCTCATCATCTGCACAATTGATTAGTATGTTAATTGAACCTGTTGAGTGTTGTTATGCTTTCCCAAGAAGTCAACAATACATCTCTGCTGTTACACATTTCATTTAGCCTCAGTTAATTTTAATTTTACTGTGTCTACACTATGGAGTTTACAGTGGCACAGCTGTACTATTGCAGCTGAGCTGCTGTCTGGTCTCCAATTTAGCAGCTCTGTGCTAGCAGGAGAGAGCTTTGCCGCTGGCATAAATAAACCACCTCCCAACAAACAGACATAGCTATGTTGGCATTAGAATATCTCCGGCCAACGTAACACTGTCCACACTGGTAATTTTATTGGTGAAATTTATGTCGGTCAGGTGTGTGTGTTTTTACATGCCCCGGCCTACCGAAGTGTTAATGTAAATAAAGATCAGTGCTTTTTTCGTGGTGGTACTTGCAGGTATTGCGTACTGGCACCTCAGCAGCCCAGGCCATGCTATTGCCTAGGGGAAATGAGTCAGGGAGCTTGCTGAGTACCGGCTCCTCTTTTTTACAAAAAAGTCTCTGACAAAGATTAAGCAAGTTTTAAAAGATACAGCAAAAAGAAAGTAAGGTAGCTGGACAACAAACAGCAAAGGAGCTGAGTTTTTCTTGAATAGTGCAGAATATTCAAAACTGTTCAAATGTGTTAATGCATGCAGTATATTATGGATATAATGCAAATCAGTATTATCACTGAATTTTAATAGGGAAGGTGGGTGAAATAATATTAGTTCTGTTGGTGAGAGAGCAGTCATCCTCCTTCTCTCTAATATCCTGGGACCAACACAGCTACATCATGATTATTATCACTGAATGATATTCTGATCTAAATGTATTTTGGGGATATTAACAATAGCCCACTGTATTATATCACATTGTAAGTATATATTAAACTTCTATGACTGCCATTATAACAGTCCAATCTGTCTTTTCTCTGTAAAATATCTATAATTATTTAAAATACTATACTAATTTCATCCTTTGTCTTATTTCTAAAATAAGTCTTCTGTTGTGCATGTAAATAACATGAATATTTCTCAGTACTTAAAATTTATTTGAATCATTTTAAAATATTTCTATATTACTTTGGCTTAAGCAGATATATGTAATAGTCCTAACTTTCATGTCCGTAGTAGTAAAATCAAACTGGCAGATCTGACTGATTTCATCGGTGTAGGATTCGGCCCGGAGCACACAGACCTATCTCGGTGTGTCAATGCCATCGTTAATTTCAACAATTAAAGGTGTTTGATTTAATTGTGCATTTTCTTCTTAAAATCTATATTTAAAAACTGAGCACAGAACTCAGGATTTGATCCTAAGCACTTAATGAACAAAATCAGTTTTCATGTGGTAATTAAGTAGTTTCCAGCTTCAAGTAACTTCATACATTTATGAATTCTTTCATAGATGTATTTTTCTGCACCTTATAGAAATCAGTCCTGTCCCAGGGCAACATCGGCCCTTTAACAGGGAAGAGGTCAGCGCACCCGTGACTGACCTCTCTATGGGCTTACAGCAGCTTCCCTGCATCCACCTGCAGTTTGCCTGGATCTGGGCCCCAGGGCTCCCCTCCCCAGCATCTGGCCCACAGCATGGTGGGAGGGTGTGGAGCCGTGAACCTTGTGGGCTGTAGCCAGGCAAGATAGGGATGGATCAGGCCCATGGGCTCTGCCAGGGCACAAGGGTTGGAGGGTGCAGGAAGCAGCTTGGTGTGTTGCTGCTGCCACTCACTGCTTCTCACCCGGCTGCGGAGAGGACAGGGGAAGCAGCATCATCATCACTGCCTGGAGGCCCTATGCCACTTGTCTTGATTGGCTGGAATGCTGGCCAATCAGAGCAATGGAAGGCCATGCCTGAAAGCGGGGGTGTGTGAGTTTAGGGGAGCAGAGCTAAGTGCATCACGAGGCTCTACACACGCAAGCTGCAACCCTCTTGCCCAAATCCTGTGCCCCATGACCACTCCTGCACCCCTTCCCACCCATACTCCCCTCTTTTGCGGCCAGGCTCTTCACTCCCACCCTGCTCCTGCACCCTCCCTGTCACCCAGACCTCACACTGCCAGCCCACTGCTGCACTTCCCTCCCTCCCAGACCCCCACCCCACTTCTGCACCCCCCCTCCTGCCCAATCCCACCATCCCCAGCCTGGTCCTGCAGCACACACCTGCCAACATCACCCACCCCAGCCAGCTCCTGCACCTCACTCCTGCCCAGATTGCTCTTTCCTGTGCCCACCCTCTCTCCCACCCAAAGCCTATACCTCAAGCCCACTTCCTGGCCACCACCTCCTATGCTGAATTTCTCATTTTTGGCCCCACCCCAGAACCTAGAGGGGCCCACAAAATGTACCAACCCGGGACCCCTTTGATTCTGGGGCTGGTGTGTGAGGGGAGTGTGTGTGTCTGTTTTGCAGTTGAGGACCATGTCAGGGAAGGATTTTGGTTTGTTTGTTTGTTTCTCACTTGTATGGCCCGCGCCTGATTTTAGTGTGGGTTGGTGAACCCTGATCCAAAAAAGGTTTCTCACCTTCCCCGGCTTAAAGAGAGCACTGGACCCTAGCGGGGAGGTTGTCAGGTGACAGTTGCCTGAGACCCTGAGAGACAGAACCTGAGAAGAATTCAACACCACACAATAGATGTGGGTTGAGAGCTCCCTGAGACGTGGTAAGAGACAGGAAGCATCAAGGATGAGTGGGCAGGAATTGCTTAGGGGAGAGCTGGAACAAAGCTAATGCTGGGAACTGACCAAAGCAGGTTACCCTGATGAATGGAAGTCTCAGGTAGTGCATCTAGGAAATAGGAGATGGTCCAGCTTGGACATGGGAAGCCAAGCCTGCAGCAAGAGGTTGGTTATGGGACAGTGCGTCCATGGAGCAGAGTTAGGAGCAGTGCTCCCTGTAAACTATGTGCTTGTGTGGCTGCTCAGGAGAGAGTCAGAAGCCATCCAGCTGATTAGCAGAGTACCCACAGGCAGGTTTTTTGTTTCTACTGGTGATGCACATTTGTACATGCCTCAGTGCACATAACGATTTATTCTGCACATTGACAGAAAAGGTTAGAGGGGAACATTGGTTAGGGTTCTCAAGCAGGGAGGCTAGGAATAGTGGGACACTACAAGAAGGGGAGACGTTTGGGCAAAGACCTGAATGAAAAGCTGTGGGAGGACTGATCATGGTCAGAGTGCAAAGGAACTGAGAACACGGTGCTGCTATTGACTTTCAATTGGGTGACTTGCTGGTGGTGTCCCAGGAGAGGGGAATGGGCAAAATTTGCTGTCTGTTTTCTATGTAAATTGGAAAATGATTTTTACAAGGTTATGGGGCAAGTTCTGCATTTAGGCATGCAAATAAATGATGTCCAGAGTGAGCTTTGCACCAAAAACCAAGAGACAGTCCTCTGTTGTATGAGCTAGACCAAGAGGAAGCCGAGGTAGGTGAGCTGGTTTTGCCACAGCCTTCTGCCAGATGGGTACTTGGTGAGCCACCTTATAACACAGATCCTGTCTGAAACTATAGGCGTCACTCTTGGCTCTATTTTTCTGATGATAATCTGTAAGGAAAGATACATACTTTCTGTGGGACAAATGGGGGAAAGTGAGTCCATGAAGATGCTCGCATTTACATGAGCAGGGAATTTGGTCCATTACTGTTTGTTGTTTTTATTGTAATAGTGACCAAGGAGAACAGCCAGTCCCTATCATGAAGGGACAGAAGGGGGAACTTTTTTTGAGTTGGGGGCTATTAACCCATAGAAGAATCAGTAGGAAAGGCCATACAAGTAAAAAGCGAAAAAAAAAAAAAAAAAAAGCCCCAAACATACACGTGCACACACAATCCACATAAAACGTGATGTTCTTTTTATTTAGTCATTTAGTGTGGTGGTGGAGGTTGCTTTTCATTTCTGAGCCTCGTTAAGTCTACTGGAACTGAAGATGCTGCTGTGGCTGCCTCTTCCTCCCTTTTCCTGGCACCCTATGCAGGGAAAGGGCCTTGAGGGCTTCCATTTCCTTCTGCTCCCACAAGGAGCTCCTCCTTCCTTCCTGCTCTCAGATGCCTCCTTGCCTGATTTCAGGAGGAGGAGTTGCTGGCAGCATCCATCTGGGGCTGGATGCTACAGTAAGTGGATCCTGATGCGGCTTCCTTATACAGCCACCCAAAGGTGGGGAAGGGGCTTCTGCAGTTTCCCTCTGCCGCTTGGCTGCCCACCATGGCTCTGGGAGGTGAGCACTCCAGGCTGGGAGGGGCTCCAGCACTTGCTGCATTGCTGTCTGGCCTCTTTTTGTGACTGATCCCTCGGGCCAGCTACGTGCTCACACCTCTTGGCCTGTATGTGCAGGACGAGGTGCCGGCTATGTCTGGCTGAGTGCTTCAGGTATGATCAGCGCTGCACAACCACTGGACTCTTCTGTGAGATGGGTTGAATTGTCCCATGGTCTGGATCCAGTCTGCAGACCACGGTTTCTCCACCCCTGCCAAAGGGCAGGCATACGCATACATACATTATATATTGCATATACATATACATAATCTGTACATCTATCTATCTATCTATCTATCTATCTATAGTGCAACAGTGTTAAGCACCTTTGGAATATATATGCACATATTTTATACTATATAATTATTTAAGGTGCTTATCAGTGTTGCATAGAATCATAATATATTACAGGATCCACCTCCCTTGTCTGGCACGGTTAGGACCTGACCAGCCCTGGACAAGAGAATTCTCCAGACAAGGGAAGGTTCCCTGCATTGGTCCCCAAGCTGCCATCCCTCCTCCCGCCACTGGGCTGCTCCCTTCCCTTCTGGCCTGAGGCTGCTGGGAGAATTTGACTCAGGCCTATGCTGGGGCTGCAGCTCCAGCCTAGGGCTGCCTGGGGGGCGGAAACCGGCTCTGGCTCCAGCCCTGTGTGCTTCCCACAGGTGTTGCTGGGGGCTCTGCTGCAGCTGCCCCCGCACCCCCCCCCCCCCCGCCTGGGCTGTCAGAGAATGTGGGCTGCACCCTCTTGCCCAGCTCTCTGGCCCAGTGACAGCCCACATCTTGCTGGACCAGGGAATTCCAGCTTCAGGAGTTACAACCTGTGTTTGTATATTGTCTTTAGGTCTCAGTATTCTTAAGTGAACTGGTGAAGTAGTGCATAGTCTTAGTCATACTGTTGCATAATTGTAATACATGAGTCACTGAAACCTCTTTGGAGCCAGGTATGCATTTTCTGAGGAATGGCCAATTATTTCAATAGACTAGATGAAATGTCATCCAGAAGGCTGTGTACACAAGTCAGTTTTATTGTTTATGTTACGTAACATTTCAGATGTGTTGTTCAGATGTTCATGTCTCCACTCTGGTTGGAGTAGCTGGAATTTTATTTCAGTCAAGGAGGTATGTAATTACAATTTTATTGTCCAGGACTTTTCTTACTACAGGAAGGGATAATAGCACAAATAAGTGACTGCATTTGATGGGTTTTCAGGGGGTCACTTCTTTAGACTCCTGTCTCTGAGCTGTTACGTCCAGATGTCCTGACTCAAAGTGAAGAAAATCAAATAAAATGATTCATGCTTCTTGTTTAATTTAAATGCTGACTGGTGGTCTGACAGTGACCATTTTTCCTGTGGTTGTCACAGGAAAATAATTGGAGTAAGAAGCACGCTTCTTTTCTCATCTTCATCCAAAAAGTAGCAGACTACAGCTTTGGCTGATAGTTTTGGTCAAATTAAGCCACTTTCTCTTCAATACATCTCTCCTCCATTAAGTCTGTCCACGTTTGGTTATTGGTCCTTTGGTGTGGCATGTACTGGATGCCATATGATGGATGACTGGCCTGCTTTAATTTCACCTTATGTCTGAATCTTGGCCCAAACAGCAAAATCTGACAAGCTGAAGAAATCAGTTTTTATCTTCCGCTCCTAGTGGTAGATATGGTAAATTTGCCTGAGCATTTCCATGTGTTTTGAGTATTAATGCCCTCGTATTTGTCTTCTAAACAGATGGTTCACGTTTTAAAAATAACAATTTATCCATTGTTTGCCAGGTTCTTCATTTGATGTCTACTGAGAATCTAGAAAAAACTTCCTTTTTTTCACTCTGTGGGTTGGCCCCCCTCCCAAATCATAAAAAAAAAACAACCTTTCATTACCCTATTACCATATTAAGTCGCATCTTAACAGGAATTTAATTGTTCCCGTGGTCTTAGTGTACTGATTCTCTGGTTTACAATAATGTGTGCATTTTAAGAGGTATTTTGTCTTGTCCAATTTCAGGTTTGCTATTGTTTTGCTGGTGTCATGCTTGCACAGTCCTTAGATAAGGTGATTATTTGAAATGAATCAAGGCAATGAAGTACTGTCAATATGCAGCATGGGCTCCTGCGAAAATAGTTCCACTTCACCTGAGATAAATTCTTTGTCTCGAGGGATCACATGCACTCACAGGAATGGATGAATGACAGACCCTGTCATTTTGGTTTTGTGTGTGTGTGTGTGAGATTTTAGCAAGGGTCTCACGGGAATCTTTGTTTGCACTGTCTTGAAGGACTCTCCTGAGTGAGACCATACCTTGTCTTTAGCTTCCTTGAGATTTGGCTGCTATTAATATTAACAGTAAATGAAGTTAGTACATGCATAATGGTCAGGGTGACATCTTATTTTGATGCTGGGAGGCACATTCAAAGCTGCCATTAACGTTCGCGTTCCTACGTTGTCTTTTTGCACAGCACTGGCTATATAGCTACGTAACCACGCAAGGATGGTTGCTGTCAGAGCTTGAATAGGTAAACAAGACACAGTTAAAGTGACTTATGCAAACTAAAAGACAGAGAATTTATGTCCTTGTGTCTCTGAGTGTACCCACTGCAATGTGTGTGTAAACTGATTAAATAAGGAAGCTGTGGCAGGAATCAAGTTATTTATTTCTTAATATAATCATCTGGTTCAACAGTACTACTGGTAATTTGCTTTTATATAATACTTTCTAACTGAGGATCTCAAAATACTTTGGAAACCCTACTGAAACCTACATAAACATTCTTCCCATTTTAAGAGATTCATAAACTGAGTCACAAGGATGTTTAATCTCCTGATTTTCCAAGGAGCTCATTGTCCTCCGCTCTCATTGAAGGAAATGTGAGCTGTGACTGGTCACCAATGAACAGCTCAGTTGAGGAGGAAATGTGCATTTAGTGGAAATGTTATATATATATATATATATATATAATTATTGATATATTCAAGGCTTGTTGGCTGATTGGTAATATTTCTGTGTCTGAATGTATGCCACGTATACTTTGATATATATTTGTGGGATGTTACTGTTTAGAGTTTGGTTGCTATGTTGACTGTCTACTTATTGTTTTAATACTGTATCAGTGTGTAATCCAATATGTTGTTTTTCTAACTGGGCTATGTAAGTATGTGAGAAGCATTGTTCCTATTTTCTCTTATCTGATGGTGTCTTAATAAATGGCTTTGTTTATGCATAGCTCTAACTATAAACTATAATATTTTGATAAATATTTACACCCCCTGGATTGAAAGCAATATTTACCTTCAATATTTACCTTCAATAAAGCAGAGCTTGAAAAGCCACACTATTGCACACTTGGCCTCTAAAATTTTGTAATGATTTGTGGTACACGGAGCCGGTCATCCAGTGATAACTTGGTAATACACCTTTGCAATCTGTTTGCTCAAAACCCCACCATACTACAGTCCTCAATTCTCTACACTAATATGAAGGTACTGGTGATGGTTGTGTTTTTAAAAGGAAGTAGGTTACACAAGATACTTATTTTGTTGTAAAATCTGAAGTGGAGATTACTTGACCACTTGCACTTGTACAGTTTATCATGAGGTTAGTAGGCAAATTTGGCATTTTACATGACACCTTATGGTTAAACTACAGTGCTTTGTGCCCACTATGATTTACATCCAGTTAGGTATGTGAATGTGAACCTTTTCTTTTTTTTGAAGAAATGCCCAGTTGTTCTGAAATCCTTTTAATAAACAGTGATCTGGTCTGAAGCAGTTATGGTCTACCAAGGCACTGTTTCCTGGAGAAGTTTCTATGAGGATGTTAATATTGTAATGAGATGGGTTAAAATGCACTGAGTTAAAACCTTATTGAAGCTGCTGTATGAACATGCTCTTTAAGATTGCTGTCAGAGACCATTAAGGAGCCACTCACCTAAATCGAAGCACAATGGAATCTGACTGGAAATAATGTTCAGTTGAGTGGAGGGTTTCACTGGCCATCGTTCTGACCAGGTGGGCAGATGTTTCTCTCTGGGAGTGGAAGAATCTGATTGGCGGTGGGGGTAGGCAGGAAACCAGCAGAGAAAGAGAAAAGCAGAGAAAGAAAGTCAAGCAGGAGAATATAAGCTTGGTGTGATTCTGTGCGAAGTCTGGAGAGGACTTATGGCTCTGGTGCTGGCTAAAATGCTTGAAGTATGGTATGAAAATATAGATGTGCATTCCTTATCTATCTTATGAAATTGGAGTGTTTGTGACTGTCCTAAATGTATTAATCAACTATATTTGCAAATACACAAGGGTTCCTATAGTGTGTGTTGCAGCTGTGTACCTCAGAGTTCCCAATGACAGAATAATTAAATAATGGGCCTGATCCTGGGACAAAGAGCCTGTCAAGCCTAACAGTGGTAACTGAAAATTCATAAGAAATCTATGATCAAGCAACAGGGCCTACACTCACTTTGTGCCTAAATTTTTGCTGTAAAAACTCCCTTAGAGCCTAAGTTTCTGCTTGTTAGCATGTGCACTGCTACCTCAGGCAGGCACAAGATCAGCTATTTCTGCCTAAGCCCCAGTGTGGCCCTCAAACCAAGGGAAGAAGGGCCTGTTCTTGACTGCCTCACGGGTAAGTTCCAATTGGGTAGGAGTCTCCTTTTCTTGGCTATGTTGTGTGGAGTTTCAAGAGCTGCTTAGCTACCTGATTCCAGTAGACCATTCTTGCTGGAACTGCAAGATGAGATAAGCACTGAACTCTGTAAGGGCTGAACATGCCCCTCTCATGAACTTCTCCCACTGGCTAGCTTAATTGTCTCCTTTCCTCATGTGCTGACTTTTGTGGATTCCATTCTCTAGCACCGAGGCATGCATAGTTGCATAACTCAGTCTTTGTGGAGTCCAGTGACTTTTCTCAGCACTTAAGAGTTAGATGTTGCAAAGCTCAGCCCCCGCAAGTGTTGGATCTTTTTAATATTTCATATGTGATCCATTCAAGCCCTAACCTTTCTGATCCTGATTGAATGATAATATAGTTTAGGTTATCCTATCAGTTATTGGTCACAGCTAATTGTCAACATTTGTCCTCTGTGTCTAAACACCAAATTCAGTAACACATTCTGATGCTAATACAAAACAATGAAAAATAGCTGGTACCACACTACTTTCATTTTGCATTAGTTTAACATTACTAATCCAATTAATACGTTTGACTCATTCAGCACTGCCCATGAGCAAAGAAGACCATTGCTTATTTCTGTATCTCAGACCTAAGCCTTGCATGGATTCCAGATGGCAGCCTAAGTGTTCTTTTATGGTTGAGAAGAATCCATTCACATGCTCATGCATGTTTTCTGCCTGTACATATAGACTGGAATATTATTATAACTGCTGTCAAACCCCAGTGGATATTATATATTTTAAAGACGTAAGTTCTTCCTCTTCTCTTTCCTTTGGTTCTGAAAGGCTGGCAGATGTTTGTTCGAAGATTGTAGCTTTCAACCTGATGTTTTTATGAATATTTTATCATATACAAGATTCCTTCTTCCTTCCTTTATTTGTTTATGGATTAGTGATCATCAGAAGGTTACATCACCTCAAGATGGTGATTCAGAATATTAGACTGAACCAGGGGGCATTAGGGTTTCCATCTACTTTAAGTGCTTTTCCACCAGATCGTCCCTTCGTTTCCTCTGTCTTTGTCTCAAAGCCATATTGACATTAGTTTACTTCACATATATACCTCCATGAGAATCAGTCTGATTCCTTGTAGGGGTTAGGGTGTTCAGTTTTAATGCCCCAGTCCCTGCGCTGCTGTGGGACCAGCAGGGGCTCCTGCCCTGGTCCCTGTGCTGCTGCGAGGAGGGGAGGTATCCTGCCCCAGTCCTCTTGCTGCTGTGGGACCGGCGGGGGCTCCTGCCCCAGTTCCTGCATTGCTGCAGAACTGGTGGTGAAGGTGGAAAAAAGGTGACAGAATTTTGTTCTGGTGCATTCTGCCAGGAAAAAAGTCCTGATGAGAATCCTGTTCAGCATCTGCTCCTTAAAGATTTACAGTGCGTTGTTGAACCATTGAAGGAGACTGGGTGGTCCTAGAGGATTCCCCATGCAGCTGAATGTGTGATTTAGTAAAATTTGAAACAGTTGAAAAAACATGCACCACTAGCATCTGCTTCATTTCATGAATCTCAGGGCTTGGTGATCAGACACGTTCTAAGGAGGTAATGCTGCTGTGTACATAGGTCCGCAGATGGGGAGAGGTCAAAGAAGGAAGCTTTGCTAATTATCATGTAAACATAATAGTAACATACTAAAGAGAGGTTCCTTTGAATAAGACATTATACATGTTTGGCAGACCCAATTTACCTTAGGAGGCTGTGTTCTACCAAGCCAGTAACTTTCATCAGGCTTATTAGAATAGTATTTAATGTATTTTTTTGTTTGTGTATCTGGGGATTTTTCTGAACAGAGATTGCAAACAGTGAAGGGGAAAAGCAGATTTGTCAAGAAGAAGCATAGGCAATTCTGCTCAGTTGTCTTTTTTTTTTTTAGTGCTTGTAAGTGGCAGAAACACACATCTTTAAGGTCACTGTGTCAGAGACCTACAGTTAAAAATAATTCAGTTTCTGGCAGAAGTAGGGTTTCCAAAACATATTTGAATACAGTATCATCAACACTGTAAAAATGCTTAAAACGCATATTTCTATTTATCTTTCAAGACTGTATAATTTAATTAAACTACCAGAAAGGGAAAAAAACAAGAACTTATTCTCAACATTACATCAAACTGCAGTTGAAGAGTTGGACCTTCAGACTGGTATGTGAATAGTTTATGCCTGATGTAATAAATTGGTAAAGATTAATGTTCCAAATCCAAATGGAGGATTGTACACAGCTCAGGACAAGTCATGTCTGTTGTATAACAGTGCCATTCCTATTGGTTTTGATGATGTAATATCAAATGTGTCAGTAAGATCTCTTTTCCTAACTCATTCATGGCACTGCTTTTCTAATCTTTGTTGTGATCAGTGTAGTGTTAGTGCAATTTACTACTAGTACTATGTGTTGATTTGTGTTGATATGGTGCTAGATTCATCATCATCATCATCAATACCCATGGGCTCAGCACCTGTTGGTGTCTGATGCCTCTCTCACTATTTCCTTCCATGGTGTTTAGACTCCATTTCATTAATTTTAAAGCACTTTACTCATGTTTACAGGATGGAATTCATAGACCCAGGGAATCCTCCCTGTTTTGTCCCCCAATGGCTACGTCTACACGTGAAGCCTACATCGAAATAGTCTATTTCGATGAATAACGTCTACACGTCCTCCAGGGCTGGCAATGTCGATGTTGAACTTCGACGTTGCGCAGCACAACATCGAAATAGGCGCTACGAGGGAACGTCTACACGCCAAAGTAGCACACATCGAAATAGGGATGCCAGGCACAGCTGCAGACAGGGTCACAGGGCGGACTAGTGCTTCCGGGGCAACAGCTAGCCGCTCCCTTAAAGGGCCCCTCCCAGACACACTCAGCCTGCACAGCACGTGGTCTGCAGAGCCACAGGCACACACACCCGTCAAAGCAGTATGGACCCGCAGCAGCAGCAGCAGCCAGAGGTCCACCCAGCCCTCCCAGCAGGAGCAGGGCTTGCCCTGATCCATGCCATGCGGGAGGCAGCTGAGCACCTCCTTGCTACACCGGAGGAGGAGCTGCCCCCAGGGCAGCAGGGCTCAACCCCCAACCCTGCAGCACCCCGCCCCCACCCCCGCCTCACATGCTGGCAGCTGTGGAGCTACCCCACCAGCACCGACTGGTGGGAGCGGCTGGTGCTTGAGGAGTGGGACAATGACCGCTGGCTCAGGAACTTCAGGATGAGCCGGCAGACATTTCTGGAGCTGTGCCAGTGGCTCACCCCCGCACTCAGGCACCAGGACACCGCCATGCGGCGTGCCCTCACAGTGGAGAAACGGGTTGGCATCGCTGTCTGGAAGCTGGCCACTCCCGACAGCTACCGATCCGTGAGACAGCAGTTTGGTGTCGGCAAGGCCACCGTCGGGGCTGTCCTCATGGAGGTAAGAGAACCCACGGGGGGAGGGCAGGGCAGAGGAGGGCAGGGCAGGGCAGGGGAGGGGAAGGCAGAGGAGGGCAGGGCAGGGCCACGCACACCCTGCTTACCCCTCATTGGTGCTGTCCCATGTGCTTTCCCTGCAGGTTGTGCGCGCCATCAACGCCATGCTCCTGCACAGGCTCGTGAGGCTGGGGGACCCAGATGCCACCATCGCGGCCTTTGCCACCCTGGGCTTCCCCAGTTGCTTCGGGGCTCTGGATGGGACTCACATCCCCATCCGCGCCCCGCATCACAGTGGAGGACACTACATCAATCGCACGGGCTACCATTCTGTGGTCCTCCAGGCCTTGGTGGACAGCCGGGGACATTTCCAGGACATTTATGTGGGCTGGCCTGGCAGCACCCACGACGCCCGGGTTTTCCGGAACTCGGGCCTGTGCCGCCGGCTGGAGGCGGGGACCTACATCTCCCAGCGGGAGATCCCTCTGGGGGACGCCACCATGCCCTTGTGCGTCATCGCAGATGCGGCATACCCCCTCCGGCCCTGGCTCATGCACCCGTACACGGGCCATCTCTCCGCTAGCCAGGAGCGCTTCAACCAGCGCCTGAACTACGCGCGCCAGGTGGTGGAGCGCTCATTTGGCCGCCTGAAGGGACGCTGGAGATGTCTCCTGACCCGCCTGGATGCGGGCCCCAACAACATCCCCCTGATTGTGGGTGCCTGCTGCGCCCTGCACAATTTGGTGGAGAGCAAGGGGGAGGCCTTTTTCTGGGGCTGGGCTGTGGAGGCCGGCAGGGCCGATGTGCAGCCACCCGCTGCCCCCAGTCGGCAGGTGGACCCCGAAGGGACCCGGGTCGGGGAGGCCCTGCGGGCCCACTTCGATGATGAGGCCGCGGGGTGAACTCTGCCAGGCCCCCCACTGCCCACCCCTTCCTCCACCACACTCCCTGCCCCAACGCCCACACCAGGGAGCACCCAACCGCACCCCCCTCCCACTTTTCCTGGACAAATGACAGCACGCACTTGTGGCTGAACTTAAACTGCTTTTTCTTTTAGAACTTTTTTTTTTAACTATAAATATATAAAACAAGAACAAACTATATACAACGTGTGGAACCAAAGTAATATGTACAAATAAAACAATAGTAATAAAAAAGTGTGTTCAGTAATAAAAAGAAAACCAGGGGATGATAAAGGGGAGAACTATCTACAGGGGGGGGACGGGGCAAACGGGGGGCACAAAATAATATGTCCCAACTATATACAAGGGGGGGGCCACGTCCTGGGCCCCTCGCCCCTAAAGTCCGGCACTGGGCGTGGGCGGCCGGGAGCCCCGCCGTGGCCGCAGCCCTGTCCGGGGCTGGCTGGGGGCGGGGCGGACCGGAAGATATGCCCGGCGAGTCTCAGCTGGCTCCAGGGGTCCCTCGGCGCTCGGGCCCTTGGCAGTGGGTGGCAGGGCAACGGCGGACGGGACGGCGACGTGCGGAGCAGTGGGTGGAGCAGGCAGGGCGGACACTGTGGGGCTGGCGTGGCATGGGGGGCCAGGTAGTCCACCAGGCGGTTGAAAGTCTCCATGTAGGCCCCCCATGCCTCTTGGCGCCAGGCCAGTGCCCGCTCCTGCAGCTGCAGGTGCTGCTCCGCGACCTCCAGCTGCCGACAGTGGATGGCCAGCAGCTGGGGGTCCGTCGTCGTCGGCTGGTGGTGGCGCGGGGTCCGCCGTCTAGCCCGCCATGGGGCCGGTCGGTCCTCGGCCGAGGGGCTTGCCTGGAGCAATGGCCCCGGAGTGGTCTCCGGGACCACTGATGCCTCGCCGGCGCTCTCTTCCGGTCCTTCTGATGGTGCAGGTGCGGGACACAGGAGAGGAGGGGGGGAAGAAGAATGGAGACAGGCGTTAGTGTGGGCCCCGAGCCGTGGCTTTTGTCCCCCCAGCCCTGTGCTGTAGCTTCCTCATCCTCGTCCCCGGGAGATGCTGCTGTGATGGATGGGGTTCAGGGGTCCCCCTGCACTGCACCCCATCCCCTGGTGGGAGCGACTCTCACTTCACTCCGCAGGGTCTGACAGGAGAGGTTTCTTAGGCCACAGATGCCCAGTTTCTCCCAGGAGTGACAGCACCAGCTGTCAGAAGAGACAGTCCTTCCAACCCGTCCTGGGGAGAAGACCCCAAGGGGTGCCCCTCTGGGATGCAGCTTTCCCCCTCCTCAGGCTGGCTGCCGTCCAGCTCTCCCTTCCCCTAGCCTCTACCTGTGGCCCCCGCCCTCCCCCCCAATTCAAAACCAGCTCGGCTCCTCCCTCCTCTTTGTTCAGGGCAGAGGTGTCACATGCCAGCTGTAGCCCCACGATCATCCTTTGCCCCGGGAGCTATTCGGCTCTTGTTGCTCATATCTAGCCTGAGTCTCCCTTTTGCACTCCCCCCACTCCATCACATGCTGCTGCTGCTGCTGCTGCTGTTGCTGCTGCTGTGGGGTGTCCCACCCCCTCCTCCCAGGGGCCCCTCGAGGTTCCGCTCCCCCCTGCCCCGGGGATGGGGCATGGCACTGTCGTGCGGGGTCGGGGGGGTAGGGGCTGATGCACTGCTGTGAGGAACATGGCCCTGCTGTCCTTGGGGCCATGGCCATGTGAGCATGTGGGGGGCCCTGGACACACATCTATTACCCCCCGCCCCTCAAGCCCAGGGGTGTACACCAGAGGGGGGTACATACCTGTCGGTCCACTCCCACGGTCCGGAGATCCCCGGGGGGCGGAGGCGTGGCTGCTGCTCCGGGATGGCGGGAGGAGGATCTGCAGCCCGGATTCTGAGGAGGAGGAGCCCCCCCCCTCCTCCTCCTCCTGCCGCGATGGCCCAGGGGTGGGCCCCTGGGGTGCGGGGCTTACTTCCGGGGCGGACTCCGGCTGAAGGGCCTGCTGGGGCTCGTTGGCCGAAGTATCAAGGGTGGCCGGAGGGGAGGAGGTGTGCCAGCGGCCCAGGATGTCCTTGAGCTCCCTGTAAAAGGGGCAAGTGACGGGGGCAGCCCCAGATCGGCCGGCCGCATCCCGGGCCTGGGAGTAACCCTGCCGCAGCTCCTTCACCTTACTCCTGACGTGATCAGGAGTGCGGGCAGGGTGACCCTGGGCAGCCAGGCCGTTGGCCAGCCGAGCGAACGCATCTGCGTTCCGCCTCTTGCTCCCCATTACCTGGAGCACCTCCTCCTCGCTCCAGAGCCCCAGCAGGTCCCGCAGCTCGGCCTCCGTCCAGGAGGGGCCCCGCTGCCGCTTCCCAGCCTGGCTGCCCGCCTGGCTGGGGTGGCTGCCCTGGCTCCCCTTGGGGGGGGGTCCCCTGGGGGCGCTGGGGGGGCTGCCAGGCAGCCATCGCAGCTGGGGTGGCTGTCTGTGCTGGCTGAGGAACGTGAAGGCTGGCCGCGTGTCTGGGCTGCCGCCTGCACGTTCTCTCAGCTTCCTGCACAGGAAGGGAGGGGGAGGGGACCTTTAAGGGGCCGCTCCACGCGGCCACCATTGAGCTGAGGGGCTGCAGAGAGCGTCTCTCAACCCCTAAGCTGATGGCCGCCATGGAGGACCCCGCAATTTCGACGTTGCGGGACACGCAACGACTACACGGTCCCTAGGGCGCTATTCCTATCCTCTCATGGGGTTAGCGACTTCGATGTCTCGCCGCCTAACGTCGAAGTTAACTTCGAAATAGCGCCCGACGCGTGTAGCCGTGACGGGCGCTATTTTGAAGTTGGTGCCGCTACTTTGAAGTAGCGTCCACGTGTAGACACGGCTAATGATAGCTTTCACACTGGCCTGAAGCAGAGCTGACCCCGAGTAATACCATTATAGGCTTTTCCCCTGCAGAGGGCTTCAGTTTAATGAAGAGCTTTGTCCAGAACCTCTGTACCAATCAAATACATGCGTAATATAGAGTTTGCATGTGACAACCAGAATTGACTGATTTTTTTTATTAAGACTTAGCATGTTTGGAGTGCGGCCCTAGGTTGGGTGCCGCAGACATCAGTAGGCATGAATTAATACTATTCTTATGCTGGTCATATTGAAATTATAAAACCTTCTTCTAATAGAGTTATCCACAATAAAGAAATCCAGTACATGTGTTTTATTATTTCATGTCTAGAATTCTGATTGTGGCATTCCACCTTCGACAAACCTATTTAACATTACTTCAGTATTGCACTATTTACACCCTGTTGTGTTGTGTAAGTAGAACTTTTTATGGAAGTGAAAATGCTAAAATGTTTTAAATTATTTATGTTGGTAAATACGTGATGAGGTTACTTAATTTTGAGCCATAGATATACTCAGTGCAATTTACTGCTAGTAGTAAATTTCACTGATTGCACTCATGGTTTGGAAATCTTACTAGATCAATCATTTTCCCTTGCCATGTGTTTTCAGAGACCATTTTAAGTGAATATCTTTGTTGCACTGAAGTATTACTTTAACAGAACTGTTTTCTAGTTTGTTTCTTCTGCAATAGAAATTAGAATGTTGTAAGAATTTAGAGTATACAAAACAATAAAATTCAATACTTATAAAATATACATTCCCTTGTATTTTCCTGTTGAGTATGTGATTGCTTGACCAACAGCCCTCCAGAATATGAAATAAAGTACTCATACAATAGTCTCACTGACAATATTTGCTCTAAATTTTTTGAGGTGAGTCAGTTGTCCCCCTATGATTATTTGCATGGAAAGAGCAACAGGCAGATCACCTTCATGCACAGAGGGCACACTTCTGAGCAAACCCCATGGGAAAACTAAGAAAACAAGAACTAAGGTTGTTCTTTTAAGCTTCATTTGGCTTCCTGCATGTATGTATTATGATACCAAAGCAGGAATGCAACCTAGCTTTCTAATATGGCAAACCAAATACTCCAGAACTTTATTGCATGCCCTCTTAGGGTATGTTATACTTACCGCTCATTTGATGTGCTGCGATCGATCCTCCAGAGTTTAATTTTGCCGCATTTGTGAAGATGCAGCAAAACTGATCTCTCCAGGCTCAGCCGTTGACTGTGGTACTCCATGCTATCAAGTGGAGTAAGGGACGTCAGTGTGAGCCTGAAAAGCCCCGATCTACACCAGGAACAAAGTCGATCCCAATACGTTGATTCTAGCTATGCTAATGGTATAGCTAGAATTGCGTATCTGGGATTGACTTGGTTCTCTAGCATAGACCAGGCTCTAGAAAGAATATGCCAAATTTAAGGACTTCACCATGCTGGTTTTATTATGGGTCTATTTTAGATAATGTATTATGAATCTGCAAATGCCTGTCAACTAGTAGCAATTATTGTAATTTATCCTTTAGCTCAGTTGGTAGAGGTCTGAGCTGCAGTGCTGAAAGTCCAGGACTCAAAACTTGCAAGATAGTAGGGAAAAGGATGTTATGACAGTTACACATAACAGAAATATTTTATCTTCTTTTTGGAAAGAAAACTAGAATATTATAGAAATTTCAGAGTCAAATATTCAATAGTTAAGAAAGGTCTCAATTAAGATTTCCCACTCAGCCTTAATTCAGCCACCTTGTGTGCATTCAATATGAATATACAGTCTTTAATTACATGATCACATACTTGTTCTTTTCCATGGGAGCCCTGTCTCATTCAGCGCAGAGCGTTGATCTACTCTGGGGATGAATCAAGACTGCACAGGGAAGAAGTCTGTTGTTTGTATGACCCCTATTTCATTTATTGCAGAAGTTTGATAGTGTATAGAGAAGGCATGAGGGGTGGGATGATGCAGGGGATTGCAAGCAAAGAAAGAATGGTCTCATGGTTAAGGCAGTTGAATGCTGCTCTGGAAAATTATATTCTATCCTGGCCTCTGCCACACAGTTCCTATCTAAGGGTGGACAAATCATTTAAACCAAACTTTTCACATGTTGTCATTATTTGGATATTCCTTTTTGTTTGGGTGCCGTACTGGAGACACTTGGGACCAGGTTCAAAGAAAGATCAGCATTTTCAAAGGATACAGAACCTTAGGAGAGTAATGCTGCCAAACTCTAACCTTCCATTACTGAACATGTGGTAACAGCCATATTTCAGAATCTTATAACATGTTGGGTGGATATTCACCAAGGTGGCAAAAGGGACCTCTCTGATACTAGAGAAGCTCCCTTGCCAAGTCTCAAGCCCCTTTTCCAATGCCTGGGAAGATAGATTTTCTCAAAGAGACAGCCATAAAACATTAAAAATGGTCAAAACACCTTATTTTCCCCTTAATTTTGTTTTCTGAAATGTCTGAACAAATTCTACTGAAACTTCCCTCAAAAAATTCAGCCAGAGAGAGACAGCCTGCCCGGACAACTTCAGATTTAATGGATAAACTGTAAGCAACTGAAAAAAATCTTGTTATGGAGAAGGTTAAGTCATATTTACTGCTCAGATCAGTATTATAGAACCCTCCTGCAACTCAGGCTGTGACTTGATCAAAGTCATAGAAAATGTTGGTGATAGAGCTGGCAATTAAGGTTGCCAGTTTTGGTTGGATGAATTTCTGGAGATTTCATCACATGATGTAATACTTTAATTCAAGACAAATCTTTAATTCGTTGAGATTCCGGGGCAATCCTGGAGGCCAATCCTAGAGGGTTGGCAATCCTGCTGGGAATTCAACACAAGATCTTCTGACTCCCAGTCCAGTAGCATAACTGCAAGACTTTCCTTATTTACAGATAACGGGTAAAATTAATATGGGTTTATAAAAATAGATTTTTGCTATGCGCTTCCCTTTGAGAGGAAAATAAAAATTGTTGAGCGGGGAAAGCATACCTGGGGAGAATATGGCAAAAATCAGTTGAATCAAAATATTAATAAATATTTACAACTGAGTTTCTGGTTAGAGGGCTCCAGTTTTGTTAGCATAAATGACTTATAACTAAATAATATATGATGAGGATGTACTGACTGAGCCACTGGTATAATGAATACTGCAATAAAACCACTCTCCTTCCTTGTTAGGGAAATGCTTCTCCTGAGGTTTTATGTCTTTACTGAGTTAGCACTGCAATTGCAGCTGTGGTCTTGACTGTTCCTGGCTGATCAAGCTTGTCAGTGTGTCAAAAGCAAAGCAGAAGCTCTGATCAGTCATTAAGATTTTTTTTGTTGCATGTTAATTGTCCAATAGATATTTAGTTTTAGGTTGAAAATGCCTAGCATGTAACTACTAATACTGTTGCATTCAAGATTTGTCATGTGGACAGTATCTTCAGATTTTTTTAGATTAATAATTGAAACAAACAGTGTTGTGAACGACATCTACATTTTGTTACAGTTTGTGCCAATGCTCATGCAGATCAGAACAATTACCCAACAGCAGGGCAGTCAGTGATAAAATCATAGATGGAATATATCAATAAACCATGCTCTGAATGTCAATGCCAGTAGTAGGAAACTGCTGCTTTTTGAGCTGAAGTGTTGGGAAAACAATCCGTCCTTTATAGAATACTAGTGAGTGCTTTCAAAAAATCCATGGCTGTTTTGACAAATCCCATGGAGTGTCTACATCAAAATGCTTTCTTTCTATATTAAATCGAAAGGATGCAGCACTTTTTCCGGCAGCTCTCTTCCACGCATGGATGAGGAAGAGTGCCTTTTCAAAAAGATTGCTTCAGAAAAAACATGTGTAGACACCCCGGAGGCCCTTTTTTTTCAAAAGAGCAGTCCTCTATGGTGCTGGATTTTTCAGTTTCTGGCGTTTCCTGGCCCGTTGTTTTGAAGGAACAGCCAGGGTGTGGCTGGTCTCTATTGCAAGAGCAAACAGATTTTTTTTCAGCCTGCTTTTTTGTGTGTGGTTGCTATTCTTTGAAAGAAGCTTTTTGGAAGATCCATTTTGAAAAGAACTTTTGAAGGAGTGTTGTAGTTTAGCCCAAGCCCTGTAGAATTTATAAGAATAGAATCAGAGGGGTTCTAGAAATTCAGATATATTGTATAGAAATTGTTCTTAAAACCTTCATAGAATTGAATGGAGAATTACACCCCAGCTGTAGAATTCTACGTATTACTTTAGAAATTCTGTAGAAAATAGATCATAAGAGCACTGACTCGTATTCAAGTTCATCCCTCATATCACTCCTCTACAGCCAATGGAATGAGAACATGTATAGATTTGTCTCATTATTATCTAGTGCTCTGCCCAAATAGGTAAGAGAATTCTTCAATTTAAATATAATAGTTGTTTAGTTTGGTGAGTGTGTCAACACTCTTTCTACTAGCCTCTGAACATGGAAAGATGTCTTTCCAGGATGATTTTCCCCTACTTGTTGCATCACTGGTTTGTACTGTCAGTAGCAGTTATCTGTGGGACACTAATGCTTCATCTCTCCAAATCATATGAGCTCTAAATAATGTGTATCACATGCAAACCATTGTGTAACTGATAATATGCAAGTGATAGAAATATACAGTTATAAATTCTTCCATATGAAATATCAGTCCGAGTCCATCGTATACAAGAATTGTCTCATCTTACATAAGCCTGTTGATTTTCTAAATTAAAATCCTTTTGTGCTAAGGACAGTCATTGCAATGCTACTGCATTGGGGAATGATATAGATCCCTAAACACCTCCTTTCCTTAAAAACTAAACTAAACAATCCTTTGTCATCAACTTGTTGCAAATAGACTTGTTGCTTGACTTTTTATTAAAATCAAATGAATGTAAGTTAAAGTATTTGTTAGTTTAATTAAATGAACAGATTTATGTGCAATCTGAGACTGACTTTTAAGAGATGAAAGGACAACAGAATGTTGTGGTAAATCATTGTACCCATTTTATTTCTCAGGAATGGGAGAATGAGAATTTCCACTAGTTTCACCTGCAGGAGCCAATACAATGATCTGCTCTGAAAACTGTAAGAATTTAGATTAATGGATTTCGTACGTATTTTAAGATTTTACAGTTTATATCAGGAAAATGTGGTACTTTTTACTTATAGCTATCATCATTTTATATTTGTTATCTAATTTTAAAATATACATGGTATTTCCTGGGCTTCTTCAGTGAGAAACAGAATTGTAACTGGTAGGCTAGCTCAGTACACTAATGTTCTGGGTATTAATGCGCTGACCTTCTGTACTTCCATGCTAGGAGTTCAAGTCCTGAGTTGCGTGGGGATGGTGAGGCCAGCTGTCCTCAGGAAGTGGTGAAAATAGAATAAAGGTTTGCAAAATTCATGCTCTTAATTTGGATGTAAGCAGCTATTCCTGTCAGTGCCTCTTAACAGCAGTCCCCAAAGGAATGACATGCTTAGAAGTTGTTGGTAGAGAGTTAAAGAAATGTGGGATAAAGTGATCAGTTGTTACTGAGAGTTGTACAGGTGATGTAATGCAATTGTAATTGGTCTTTTGTGGCTATTCATAGGCTAAATTTTGCATCTTGCTCTTGTGCCTTTTCTTCAGTAGTCAATTATTCTTGGCCTATGGATAGATTACTGAAATCATCCAAATGTAGTTTATGTAGCCATCTCACAAAGTCTGACTGCTTATAATTATGCCTCAGAACATTCCTTGCCTTGCTCCAGTGAGTGCACAGCTGTAACATCCACAGATGGGCTCAGCGATCAGAAATAAATTGTGTGGAGAGGTGAGGCCTGCTCAAATATACATTGTTACATATAGGATCAATTTCTTTAACATAAACAATGTTGTCTCTGGTTCATGGCAGTGTACCAATACGTAATGGGGGAAGGCAGGTCTGTGGAAGTTGAGGAAGATTGTCATCCATTGTAAAATACAGGAGTCTCTCCTTGGACTCTTGATATTGTGACCACTTATTTGTAGTCTGTGCCTCTGAGGTTATTTTAAAACAACCAGATAAGCATTTGACACTACAAAAGCACCCACAGGCATTCTCTGCATTTGTGCAAGAAGGGGAGACTGATTGCTGGGAATAAAGCAATCCTCAAGTAGCCATGTTAGGAGAATATGAGTGCTCTTGCTGTAGAAGTTTTGTGATTGTGGGACTCGTGTTATATGTGGGCCTTTGTGGGTGACCAGCCAGTCTGCCAAGCTCTTAAAGTGATGTATTGTAAATCCAGGTCTGAAATAAGCCAGCACTCTTAATTAGTGTGCCTCTAAAATCTGATGAGACCATTTAAGACTTTACTTTTTTCCATCCCAAGGGTGCTGGCTGTTCATGCTATAAGCAGACATCCAATTCTGAACTACAGTTAATATTACTGTGAAAAAAGCATCTGCATATGCTGGCTCTGTCACAATATCACTGGTGCCAAACCTGGCTCTCCTGTAGGCCTCTTCTGTCAGTGGTGAATTCCTCCTTTTTAATTATCCCCATTTCTCCCTTGATTTTCTTCAGTTTCCTCTAGAAAGGATGGCACCTTGGACTGAGAGAGAGAGAGTAGTTTTGGAATTTCAAGTCTTCAGCTAGAGATGGATTTGCTTGTGTTCAACAACATCTATAGCAGCTTGTGCCTGGCTTCCAATAGGTTCAGAGCTTACTTGACAGAGGCCAAATCCTGGGAAAAATAAGATAAATATTAAATCAGAAACATGGTCCACATATTCCTGGAATGTTGCTAGCTATATTGTTCCTTGATGGCAGATGCACCTTTCTAGATAAAACTCTAGATAAATACTATTATTAATTGGCATAGATGAACATTCCTGTTTTTCTCATCTCTCTCTCTCTTTCTATATTTTTAAGTACTGTGTCATCTTCTTTGAATCCAGGTGGCAGAGTAATGGTTGATTTGGCCAAAAATAGATTAAAAAAAAACAAAAACATATGAAAAAATTATTTGAAGAAAGTTTGTATGTTTCCGCTTTAGAATTCTTTGCAGAGTGACAGCACATAATTGTAGTGAAGTGAAAAATCTGAGGCAATGGAAAGAAAACATGTAATAGTGTAGCTCCAATTGAGTATTTGTTCCATAATGAAGCTGTGTTGAGAGAGCTTTATGGTAGCATGGTTAAGCACTCTGGAGTCACACACTGCTGCAATTGGGATGGCATGCACAGACTTAACGCTATCCCCTTATGTTTAAGAATCACATTAAATGATAAGACCTCTCACATTTACAAAGCACCAATCATAGAATGTATAATGGGCCAGATTGTGCCCCCAAGAGCTACCTGCTGACGGAATCCTCCACAAATGGATCTTCCCCATCAGACCGTGGCATCACTGCCACTTCTAAGGACCCGGATCTGCAGGAGGGATAGCTGCATGGAGGTTATCAGTGGAGCAGGCTGCAGATGGGGAGTGGGCAGCTCTGTTTTGTGGGGACCAAGCCACAGGTTGCATCCAAGGGCTGCACGAGGACTCCTAGGAGAGATCCCACTTTAATCCCTATACTATATGGTTTACTGTGGGAGGGGTCGTTACCCCAGTGATGCCCCAACAGTTTTCCATGTCCCCTCCCCCTCCCAACCTAGCATGACTGGAAGTGCTGAAACTTGCCAGAGAGTAAGTTCAGCTGCTGAACTCTGAGCACACTCTTCCTGGGATGGCGAAGAGGAGAGTGATAGAGAAGGCGATAGATTGGTTGGGAACACTGGCTCACATGTGCTAATGTGCCAGGATTCTCTAGCAGACACAGCTGTTACTGATGATTAGCTGTAAGAAGGATAGCTTTTTCTAGACTGCCAGCCAAATTAATGAATAGGGGAACACGCACATTCAGCAGTTAATTGCATGTGCACAGCTCCCATTAATTTAACTGGAATGTTCATAATTCCTCAGCAGGTGCACTGGGTACAATTTGGCCCTGTGTCTGCAGAACCTTAGTTCTGTGTGCATTTAAGTATCACTGCATAGCATCAACCATTAAACTTTTAGTTATATTGGAGGAAGGCAGCACTTTTTTATTTGACTATAGCTACTGAAGGGGAAGGCAGTTTAACTCTAAGAAGGTTATGCTTAAAAACTGAAGAGCAATAAAATAAGGTGGTGTTTATCATGTCAGTCATTAATGTAGCACAACTGAACTGTTCCCAAAGGATTTTCAGCGTGGGTCATTCCATGAAATGAACCAAGAGCACATAAAAACCATGCTCTGCAAAATCAAGAGGGGAAAAAAGAAAAACCAAGTTGTCATCTGGCATCACGTTTCTCAGGAGCAGATCCTGAGAGACTGCTGTAGCGTTTTGCTACTCTGCGCAAAGGAGATTGAAGCCCTCATTCTACTGACTGTAGCAGTTCAGATTTAGATATAGTGACGAGCACAACTGAGAAAAGTGTTCATATATATTTTGAAAATTAGAGGACTTCTGAGATCTTTTTGAAACCTACAGGACAAATTCTGAGAGGTTCTGAGTAGTTGCCAATGAACTTTCCAAGTGTTCAGTTAGAATGGATTAAGTCAGTCTGGGGCCCTAGGTATGCCACAGTCAATAACCCCTTGCAGCTCTGCCCCTGTAGCTCCATGCTTATATTGTGGCCACACCCTCAATCAGGAAGAGGGTAATGGCAGCTGACAACTGGGAGCAACAGGGACTCCTGTCTTCTTTCTCCAGTCTCACCCTTCTCCTGTCACTCAAGAGTTCTTTGCTTGGGATTCCAGACCAGTGCATCTTGGAGTCAATACCCCATAGAGATGAATAGGACAGTTCACACATCTCATACCTATTGTTTCAGATGCTCTGTGGACTCCGACATCTCATTCCTGCGGTAATAACACTTGTTTCATGATTTCAAGCTTTTCTTTGCTGGCATGAGAGCTAGAATTTTTTAAATTTTTTTTAAACGATGTTTAGACTGATGTAATTGCTGGACTCCGGGAACTGTGGACCTGGTACTTATGCCTTATCTACCCCTGCTGCTTAGTACCAGTCAGGATTTAATTCTAGATTTGGATAATAAATGAAGGACACAGTTTTAATCTTGTAATTACAACACAAAACGAAGCCTAGGACCTGTAGACGACTCAGATTGTGAGCAGATGTACTCTCCCATTTAAGTCGCTGTATCTTCCCTTGCTCAGGGATGTGAAAAAGACCATGCCTGAATGATACAAGTTGCTTTGAATTAAGTGCTGTCCACTGCAGTGTTCTGTGAGTGGGAGACGGTCTCCTGCTTATATAGTTGACACCTCTCCTTGAGCAGTAACAGAGAGGTAGCCATGTTAGTCTGTATTGTAACAAAACAAAACAGTAGTCATGTAGCACTTTAAAGACTAACACAAAATGATTTATTAGGTGATCAGCTTTCCTGGGACAGACCCACTTCTTGAGATCAATAGCATTTCCTGTACAGACTGACAGTTATATAGTACAGAGGTCCAAAAAATTGCAATAAAAACTGACAAATCAAATACTATGTATTTGATTTATCAGTTTTTATTGCAATTTTTTTTGGACCTCTCATTGAGGTGAAATAATTGTGCTGGCAGGAGAGCACTCTCCCATTGGCATACTGCGGCCTCATTCAATACACTACAGCAGTATATCTGCACCAGTGTAGTGCCCTAGCATAGCCTTGCCCTGTGTTTCAATACCCTTTGGTAGCTGGAGTTAGCAAAGTTGTTCTCTTAGCTTAGCTGTCTGTCTGGTCCCTCCCTTGTAGCAGTCAAGTTTTGCTTCCACTTCATTCGGGAGATTATTGCAGTTGGCTTGTGTGATGGTTTAAATTGTGCATGCTGTTTCTGCTGTGGGCGTGTGCGAGCACTTAATGGGTCTTGGCTGATGTCAGCATAACCATTTTTGTATAAAGGCACACTCTGGCTTACCTGAGGGGTGATATAAAGAAGTATGAATAATACACCATCTCGTGATGCCGGCAAAGTTGCTTTTCTAGCTTTTCTGATGAAGCACCTGCTGATTTCACCCTGTAGTGCGATTTTAATGATTGATATATGACAGAGGTTGGCAACCCCCGGCATGGGTACCAAGGGAGGGACATGAACCAATTTTCAGGGGCATGTAAGGTGGGGGCTCAGCCCCACTCCTCCTCCCCCATGCAGCCAGGAGATTACTCTCAAAGCCGTGCTGCCTGTGAATTAACAAAAGACCATCTAAGGCTGACAAACACCAGCTGAACGGTAAAGGTCTGCATCTTTATGTATTAACGGAGCAGTGGTAAGTAGGACTTTGAGTGACTTTAAAGAGTATCACCAGCGCTTGGAACGTACGTAGAGGTCAAAAAGTCAAATTTTGCCACTCCACCTTGGAAAGGTTGCTGACCCTGATACATGAGTGACTGTGATGCTGTTAAAACATATGCAAGACCAATAAACTTCCTTTATATTGTCCTTCATGGACTTGTTCCTTGAAGATTTAATCATGGTTTCTTACTAAACTGTTAATATGAATGATCTTCCCCGTAGGCATGGCATATGATTTTGTTGGCATGCTATAGTAACCTGAAGCCATTATTTCCATTGGCAGCAAGAAATGGCATTTTATCTTCCGCTCAGTAGCACTGAATAGTAACCCTGTTATAACTGTAGCATCTGCTTTGGCACTAAATATTTGTTAGTTTAGCCAAATATTGTTCTTTATTGATACTGCACGTTCAGGTTAATTTAAGGTCTGCTCTTTTATTAGGATTACTTTTACCGGCTTCTGCATTCTTCTCATTTTCTCTTTTCTATTTTTGCAGAAAAGGTAGTGGCCATACAGAATTCAGTTGTAGCAGTGGATTTGTACTTTGTGGACTTCCTTGCCAAATATTGATCTGAACACATTGAATTAATCCCTCTGTAGTGTCCTACTTCCAATTTTTTTTCTTTCCTCAGGAGGCAACAGCTCTTTACAGACGCTGCCAATGTAACACTTAATGCCAACTGAAGCACTAGTAGAGGTTGTTTGCTGCATCAAAATTGCACGTACTTTGTGTCAGTACAACTCTAGTCACTAATAGAGAAAATTTCTGCTGATGCTGACCATGCACAGAAAATCCTGGCATCTAATCCAGGTGCCTTTTTATTTGTACCCACAGTGTCTCAGACTAGATTTATTTTGACATGGAACAAAATACCCTAGACTTTTTTGTGCCACGTAAGATTCATCTTCTGCCTTGTTCAGTTGCCATATAGGCTTCTCTTTAAATAGGCCTCTGAAGGGTTTCTAATTTTACCCCAGGTTTTAAAAAAAATGGAGCTCCAGAAAGTGAAAGTTGATTAAATCATCACTGGCCAGAAGGGAGTATAATGCAGACACGCACAGTAAAGAAGTTTTCACATACTGTTGCCATTTCCACTGAGTTCCTCACAAACAATACTCCCTGCTGCTCTATGTTTAATGCTGAATTAAACATAAGTGTGTCAGATAGTCTAATTAGATGTAACTAAGCCAAATAGTGGCTTTTTTGATTGGGATATATGTTCCCTAGGAACTAGGCTGAGTCTGGATTGGTTGAGAGCCCCTGAATTAGAGCTACCCGAATCCATGAGAGATTTGAGTTGGCTGGCTTGGTAGTAGTAGAATATTTGGAACAGCTAGTCCACTCTGTTTAATGAGTCTGTACAAAATAGCTGCTCTCACTCTTGGTGTTTGCCCATTTCATATAAATTCTGACAACATTCTCTGTACTCCTGCTAGGATTTTATGTGGGACAATCACAGAATGATTTTGAAACAAGAAATGTCCTTGGCAGTGTATTCATTTTGTCTGTGTCTGTTCTTCCCAACCAAGACATCACATACCTTCCCCAGAAAAAGACCACTTTATTAAAACTTGACGTCCCATTACCATTTACTGACGCATTTTAGTAACTTTACTATCTCTGGCCTTGCAAAGTCTTGATAGCAAAGCAGTGCAAACTAGAATGACATAACATAAACTATTAGGAGCAGATGGGAGTTTCAGTTGTGCACAATTCAAAGAGAAGATTTTATGTAAACAGTTGCTTTTTCAGTTCTGCTTCATATGTTACTGTTACAGAAATTAAAGCTGCATTCTTTCCATTTGACCATTCTGAGGACATTTTAAAAAAAGGCAATTAAAATAAGTGTCTTATTTCATGTGTTCATGTGTATTAGGATTTCAGCTAAAACACAGGTTGAACCTCTTAAATCTGGTACTACTCTCTCGTCTGTGAACGTCAGACCATGGATGTTGCAAGATCAGAAAATCCCTTGGCTGGGGCCAGACCAGCATCTGAAGTTCAGGGGATGGGGCCGGAGCTGCTGGCCCCCAGCATGGGCTGGGCCGGAGCTGGAGCCCCACCTGACCCGTTGCAGTGTGGAGTCTGAAGCTGGAGCCTCTGCCAACTCTGCAGCAGCGTGTGTGTGTGTGTGAAACCAGAGGCCCAGCCTTGTGGTGGTGTGGTGATTGGAGCTGCAGCATCTACCTGCTGGACCCCAGTGGCAGCCTCAGGTGTGCGGAGAGAGGGCCAGAGTCCCATTCCCATATTACCTGAGGAGGCCATGTGTTCTGGGGGAGCAGGAGGCTGGGGCTGTCTGGTGCAGAAGTTTTGGATCTCCCCTGGTCTGGCAAATTCTGTTGTTCAGGACCTGTGAGGTCCTGATTGTGCCGTACTAGGGATGTGCAAACTGTACCATTGTTTCAACTAAAGATGTGACCTTGTAATATTTTAATATACAGCAGTGTATTCGTTCCCAGTTCTTAAATTGTTTCAGGGGGAACACGTTTGAGTTTTGTCTTTGAGTAAAAGTTTACAAGTCTATTACATACCTGTTTGTTTTTTCTGTTCTTTTTGGCATCATGTTGGTACTAGAGGGTTGGTTTTTTTTTTTTAAGGGATGGATTTTCTTTAAGCTGAATTTTGAAGTAGCATTTTTCTATCTTCTGTGTGGGTTTTTTTTTTTCCCTTTGGAGTCAGTATAAGTGTATTATGGTATCACTCCTAGTATTCTATTTGAGCTTGTTTAAAAAATACAGCAATATGATTAAAGGTAATGGTGATTCAGGTAAATAGGCTGAAATGCTGAGAAGGCAGCTAAGTGCTTGAGCACCTCTCTACTGATGTCCAGAGTTGCTCAGGTGTTTAACAATTTTTGGCTGAGTCTTCATGCGCAAATTCTCTCATGCAGCTGTTTTTGACACCCATCCAGAATGACCGCCCTAACTCACCCATTCTTTCTGTATTCCTGCTCACTCCCAAGTAGAGTTGGTTGGGAATTTTTCATTGGAATTATTTTCATAGAAAATACAGTTTCTGCAACATAGATTTTTTTTCTGGAGAATGTGAGCATTGCCTAAAATTTTCAATTTTCCAGTGGGAAAATCAAAATGAAATATTTCATTTCACCTGGGGTGCATCTGCACTTGTATTCCTCTTTCAAAAGAGGTATGCAAATGAGGGAAATCAAAAAATGCAAATGAAGTGCATATGTGCATATTTGGCACCTCATTTATATATTCTTATTTTGAAAGAGCTTCTTTTGAAAGAAGACAACCAGATGTAGATGCTGCTCTTTTGAAAGTAAACCCCATCTTTGAAAGAATCCTTTTTCCCTTTATTTAATGGGAAGGATTCTTTTGAAGATGAGGTTTGCTTTTGAAAGAGCAGCATCTACATCTGGTTGTCTTCTTTTGAAAGAAGCTCTTTTGAAATAAGAATATACAAATGAGGTGCCAAATCTGCAAATCTGCTCCTCATTTGCATTTTTGATTTCCCTCATTTGCGTACCTCTTTTGAAAGAGGAATGCCAGTGTAGATGCATCCATGGGTTTGACTATTGGACTGGATCTACCAAAATGTTTTAAGTCAGATCAGTATTAAATGACATTTCCCCATTGTGATTGATTGGCCCATGGGAGCTGTGGTTCAGAGCCTCATTCTCCTGGGCTGTTAGCAACCACCCTGTTTTGCAAGCACGCCAGTCGCAAGCTGCCTGGTCACCTGCCAGCAGGGTTTAAAAAGCCCTGGCCTTCCTGAGAGCCCCTCCCTCTGCCTACCGCTCAGCCAATCAGCATGTAGAGTTTAGATTTCAAACATAATCAAGGGTAACAGCTTCCAACAGCCAGCCAGAGCACACGGCCTTTCAAACAAACAGACAGCTCAGCACTCCAAACACCGGACCCCTGGAGGACTACATCTATGATGCTGTATGGCTTGTAGAGGCCTCCATCTCCTCTGATGCAACATGGACTCCCTCTGACCACTTTGTTTGGTGCATCATGAGAGCCATATGACTAGAGATGTAGTCAGACTAAGGTGTCTGGGCCATAAGAGAGAATGGGGGTGTCATATTCCTGAAGTACAACTCCTATACCACAATAGAAAAATGCAGTTTAATGTTGAACTGATTTGAAACATTTCATGTTGACATTTCCAAAACGACATTTTTTGACTCTTTCATTCTGCAAAAAGAATTCAGTATTTCAACTTTTTGTCTCAAGTCAGGACAAATGTAAATGTTGGAATATCCACTTGTCCTTTGGGTTGGAAATTGTGGGTTTCACTCACCTCTACTCCCAAGTCCCTGGTGTCCCTGTGCTTCTCCTTCTGCCTCCCAAGTCACTGTTAGTGCATCTCTCAGCCCTCTGATGTCCCTTGCCTTTTCCATATGCCTCCTTTGCCAGTGTCTCTGTCCATTTATCAATTATCTTTTGCTGATGGCTGGCAAAAGATACCACTTCTGCCTTTTTTACCTCTGGCAGCTGGGCATCTCTCTCACCATACTTTGAAAGTCAGCTGTCCCTGCCTCTGTGGCTACTGAGGGTAGAGGGCAGGAAGCAATCTTCAGCTGACCCCTGGAAGGTTCAGATTTCCTACTCTCTCAATACACAGAAACGGTGCTTTAATGTGTGTCACATTCCCCGCTGCTTAATCTTTGCCGTGAGCCTGCTTCTTTTGATGAGAGGGATCAGTGGCACAGCAATTCTCGCCACGAAAATTCTGCTGCGAGGGAAAAGAAACATTTCCATTTCAAAACTGCTTTGAAAATTAAGTTTCAACCTAGGTTTTTATTTAGTAATTATTTAAGTTCTTAAAATAAATTATATCAGCCTGGCTTAGGTTTGTCTCAAATGCTCTACAGTGAATTATTCTCTGCCGATGAAGATTTTGTTTTCTTTAACCTAAAGCAATAAATGTTACTACTTCATTCGCATCATCAAGTACCTAACTGGAAACTGACATTTTCTACTTCCTTTGGTTAAAAATGAAGGAGGTTAGTTGTAATAAGACACTTGAAGGAGCTGATTTATGTATGGATAGGATAGATTTTTTTGAATATTCAGATGATCATGTGTTAAAATCCCAAAGGAAAAATCCCGTTCGTTAACCCTACCTAGCCAGCAGCATTAGATATCTCTCTTAGCCCTGCTGCACAGTCTAGCTGATGATGATAATTATTTTGCCTTATAGGCTGGCAGGAGCTCTGATTGTTTGGCTCAGACCTCTAGTAATAGTTGGAAAACTGTATCTTATGCAAATGATTTTTTTAACGGATGTGTTCATTTAGTTGTGTACTCATTATCTTAAGCTGTTTACCAGGAAACAGTATGGAAGCATTTACTGATTATTTGATTGCTTAGGCCAGTGAGAGGTACAAAAACTCCTCTAGGAAAGTTGAATCATGATTTAATTGAATGTTATGCTGGTAAAATGTTATTAGCTGTTTCTGTGATCAAATCCCAAGCCAAATGTCTTTCACAAGTAGGTTTTCCTTTCTCCCTGTCAGTACAAGTAGACCCTTGACTTACATGATTTTTATATGTGTGTTTCTTGCAATAACGTGAGTCGAAATCATGAGTGGCGGGGAGTCAGGAACCAGGCGGCAGCCTCGCTCTTGGCTCTCTTCTACTTGTGGGAGCCAGGAAACTCACCAGTGCTGCTCAGCTAGTCAGTTTCCTGGCTCCAGTGAATGGCGGGGAGCTGGGAACCAGGAGGCAGCCTAGCTTCCAGCTCCCCTCTCCTTGCATTGACCTGTGTTGCCACGCTGGTCAGTTTCCTGGCTCCCATAAGCCACCTAGTTCTTGGCTTCCTGACCCTCCCAGGAGCTAGGAAACTGAACAGTGCTGCTGCACTTTGCTCTGGGCTCCCTGCCGCTCATGGCTGCAGGGAGCCGGGAGCATCCAGGATCAATGGACCTGAAGGTGGTGGGGCCCTTCCCGCACCCAGTCCGACTTATGTGAAATTTGACTTACACAAGGTTACCTAGGAACTCAACCTATGCATAAGTCAGGGGTCTACTGTATGTGTATTTTATTATTTATGAATCCAGGGAAGATCTTCAAATTCATAGGGAATGGTTTGAGGATACCATGTGAGTTTAGACATGAGATAGATGTTGGCTGCCAGAAGTTGAGGCAGCATGCAGAAGCCCAGAGACAGAAACTTCATAGCTAAGAGATTGTACCAATGGAAGGTTAGGCCCTGAAGGAATTTAAGTGCCTTCACAGTTGGGCAACAGTGTAACAAGGGGTTTGAGGATCTCAGTGGCATGTAAAGTAGGAGTTAGGCACCTAAGTCCTTTTGTGGCTCTGGGCCTGACCGACTGTATGAAAATCATAATCAAAAGCTGAAACTAGGAATTTCAGAGTTGCATAAATCAATTAGTGTATACCCTTAGAAACTAGTCAAATAGAAAAAGTTAGTAAGAGAGACTTACAATGTTAAGGATTCCCAGAAATGTAGAGATACTTAGGTGATTAAGTCCCAATTTTGGTTCGACTGTGGTCCACAAAACTCATGCCAAACACTAAACTCACTTGGCATCTGAATTTTCAAATAGAAGTTCCCTGGGTGCCTATATTTCTGCCTCTGGGCACGTTTAGTGCTGCTTCCCTCTAGGTGTCCAGATGCTCATATCCCACCTAAACCCCACAGTGATTGACAAACCAGGGAAAATGGGTGTTTGGTTGCCTACATTTCATGCTGGCCCTGATTTGGTAGGTGTATTTAGAGGCCATGTATGGTATCAGGTCCCATTCAAATTCCAGAAGGAGAAGGAGGTGGTGCTGGTAGTGATGCCCATCTTGAAACTTTTAGCTCAGTGGCCAGTCACTGAGTGAAAAATCACTCTTTTCTGTCACGTGTACATGTGCTCTCGCGCTCTGATCCCCTCCCCGCAAAGGCTAGTGGCTGTGTAAGCATTTGTTTACAGAGGAACCATCACTGGGATGGAGAGAGACAGTGTGAGAGTAACCTGTAGTTCTCTTTTTAAGGGCGGCTATCTGGATATTGGTAGACCCTGAGTCTAGTCCAGTCCCCCTCGTCTAATCATGGTTTCATTATTTATTCACAGTGGAACAGTTTCACCTGAAGAGATTGAAGGAGTCCCTGCAGCCCCATCATATTGTACCATAGCTCAGAGGTTAGGGTACTCCTGGGAGATGTGGGAGACTCTGGTCAAATTCTTTCTCCTCATCAAGCTAAGACTGAATTGAACCTGGGTCTGCCACATCCAGCTGTGCACTCTAACCACTGTGTTAAAAGCTGTAAGGCAGGCACGACCAGTACCTCAGTCGTTGTAGCTTGTCCTGTTGGTCCTGTGATTTTTGTAGGTGCCCAAAAGGTACAGGTCAGATGCTCACCATTGCAAAGCCTAAATCCCTGTGGGGATCTCACCCATTGTCACTCATTTCTGAGGGGTTTTAATCAGAAGCTTTTTGATGTGTGCCGGGTAACTTGCAATATGTGAGTCACTCAATAACATGCATGCAGAACACCTGTTCTTTTTCCATTTCATGTGGTATGAAAAACTGAGGGCAGTTCACTGAGGGGGTAGAGGTCTCCAGGGGTATCTGCTTTGTTGCTGGGCAGTGTGCATTCTGTGTTTTCCTGTGAATTCTAGGAAGGCAAGCTGGTTCAATGTTCTTGAAAAATCCCTTGTTTCCTCTGTTAGCATCCTTTTTGTGCTGGGCTCATGCCATTTTTCAATTGCTGTTGGCCAGCATGGACCCACCAGTGCACTGCATTGTTGTAGGGATGAGTGTGAATATGTACAGGCTGCTTGGGATGTATTACAGCACTCAAAGTTGGATGAATTTGGCATTGGATTTTGCCCACCACGTGACCAGGCAGATGTCCTGGAAACAGGAGAGTAGGCTATGGCAGGAGCATACTCTGCAGCTATGGCAGCAGGATAAGCTGAAGAACAGGAGAATGCCAAGTGTTGTGTCAAGACAAATGGTTCCTGGATCAGAGCAGCACTCAGCACTATTTCTGGGCCCAGGAAATCAGTGTGTATTGTTAGGAGATGATTGTGTTTCAGAGCTGGGACAACCAGCAATGGGGAAGACTATCTTTTTAAAGATATGTGCAGAAGTGACCCTGAACCTTCAATGAGCGTATACCAATAGCCACGTCTACACGTGCCTGCTACTTCGAAGTAGCCGCGCCAACTTCGAAATAGCGCCTGCCACGTCTACACTGGGCGAGCGCTATTTCGAAGTTGAAATCGATGTAAGGCGGTGAGATGTCGAAGTTGCTATCCCTATCAGGAGATGGGAATAGCGCCCTACTTCGACATTGAACGTCAAAGTAGGGCACGTGTAGCCGATTCGCGCCCTGCAACATCAAAAGTGCGGGGTCCGCTATGGTGGCCATCAGCTGAGGGGTTGAGAGACGCTCTCTCCAGCTCCTGAGCTCTATGGTCGCCACGTGCAGCGGCCCCTTAAAGCTCCCCGCCCCCTGCCTTCCTGTGCCGGAAGGTGAGAACGCTTGCAGGCAGCAGCATTGCCACATGGCTAGCCTGCACACGCCTCTGCAGCCCCAAGCCACCCGCCCCCCCCGCTGCGATGGCTGCCCGCCAGCCCCCCAAGCGCCCCCAGGGCACCCCCCCACAAGGGGAGCCTGGGCTCCCAGGCATCCAGCCAGCCTGGGAAAAGGCAACGGGGCCCCTCCTGGATGGAGGCCGAGCTGCGGGACCTGCTGGGGCTCTGGAGTGAGGAGGAGGTACTCCAGGTAATGGGGAGCAAGAGGCAGAACGCGGATGCATTTGCTCAGCTGGCCGAGGGCCTGGCCACCTGGGGTCACCCTGTCCGCACTCCTGACCATGTCAGGAGTAAGGTCAAGGAGCTGCGGCAGGGTTACGCCCGGGCCCGGGATGCGGCTGGTCGATCTGGGGCCACCCCCGCCACTAGCCCCTTTTACAGGGAGCTCAGGTCCAGCCTGGGCCCCCAGTACACCTCCTCCCCACCGGCCACTCTTGACACCTCGGCCGACGAGCCCCAGCAGGCCCCAGAGTCGGAGTCCGCCCCGGAGGCAAGCCCTGCACCCCAGGGGTCCCCCCAGGAGCCCACCCCTGGGATGCCGGAGGAGGAGGAGGGGGAATCCTCCTCCAGTGACGGGGGGCTGCGGATCATCCTGCCGTCCCGGAGCTCCAGCAGGGTGTCCACCCAGAGGGTGTCTCCTGACCATGGGAGCGGACCATCAGGTATGTACCCCCCTGGTGCACACCCCTGGGGTTGAGGGGCGGGGACAAGAGACATGACCATGGCCCCAAGGACAGCAGTGGCATGTCCCTCAGAAGAGTGCATCAGCCCCTGCCCCCCCAGCAGGACAGTGCCATGCCCCATCCCTGGGGATGGGGGAAGTGGAACCTAGGGTCCCCCGGGGGTGGGACACCCGTCAGCGGCAGCATCTCCCAGGGGCGGGGATGGGGAACCAGCAGCAGAGGTGTGGGGGGACAAGGGCCACGGCTCGGGGGCCACACTAATGGCTGTCTCCACTCTTCTTCCCCCCCGTGTTCCGCAGCTGCTCCATCCGAGGGCCTGGAGAGCACCGGCAAGGTGTCCGTGGTCCTGGAGAGCCCACCGGGGCCATCCCAGCAGGCCAGCCCCTCGGTGGAGCACCAATCAGCCCCAGGATGGGGCTGACGGCGGAGCCGCCACCACCACCAGAGGACGGCCACGGACCCCCAGCTGCTTGCGACCCTCTGGTGTCAGCTGGAGGTGTCGGAGTGGCGCCTGCGGGTGGATGAGTGGCGGCTGGAACTACAAGAGCGGGTGCTGGCCTGGCGCCAGGAGGCATGGGGGGCCTTTATGTGCACTTTCGAGCGCATAGCGGAATACCTGGCCCCCATGCCGTGCTGCCCGCCGCTCTGCTCGCCCTGCCCGCCGCTCCACCTGTCGCTCCACCCGCTGCTCCGACCGCCGTCCCACCGCCATCCGCCACCCCAGGGCCTTCCGCCGAGGGGGACCTGGGGCCTGCTGACACCCGCTGGCCATACCTGCCGGTTTGCCCGGCCCCCAGCCAGCCTTGGCCAGGGCTCAGGCTGAGGCGAGGGTCGTGCCCGCCAACCCTGGGCGCTGGACAATAGAGGGGTGTGGGGCCCAGGACGTGGCCCCCCCCCCGTGTACATATCCCCCCATATAATATATTTGTATATAGTTTGTGTTACACCTGTTCTGTTATATGGTACCTGCCCCCCCATGTAAATAGTTCCCCCCTTTTGTTCATCTCGCTCTCTCTCTCTCTATGTATATATCTGTTGTTTGAATAATAAGACAAATCACCGGTTTTTGGTTTAAAAAAAAATAACATCTCCATTTTTATTTGCAAGAAGGGGGGGGTGCTCTTGGGTGCTCTGTGGTGTGGGCGTGGGGGCAGGGAGTGTTGTGGAGGATGGGGGGTGCAGTGGGGGGGCCTGCCAGCGTTCACCCCGCGGCCTGGTCGAAATGGGCCCGCAGGGCCACCTGGACCCGGATTCCCTCGGGGTCCACCTGGTGACTGGGGGCAGCGGGTGGCTGCACGTCAGCCCTGCCAGCCTCCACAGCCCAGCCCTGAAAGAATGCCTCCCCCTTGCTCTCGACCAGGTTGTGGAGTGTGCTGCACGCACCCACAACCTGGGGGATGTTGGTGGGGCCCTCATCAAGGCGGGTGAGGAGACACCTCCAGCGCCCTTTGAGGCGGCCAAAAGTGCGCTCAACCACCTGGCGCGCATGGTTCAGGTGCGTGTTGAATCGCTCCTGGCTGGCTGAGAGATGGCCCATGTAAGGGTGCATGAGCCAGGGCTGGAGGGGGTACGCCGCATCTGTGACAACGCAGAGGGGCATGGTGGTGTCCCCCACAGGGATCTCTCACTGGGGGATGTAGGTCCCTGCCTCCAGCCGGTGGCACAGGCCTGAATTCCTGAACACCCGGGCATCGTGGGTGCTGCCAGGCCAGCCAACATAAATGTCCAGGAAGCAGCCCCGGCTGTCCACCAAGGCCTGGAGGACCACAGAATGGTAGCCCTTCCTGTTCAGGAAGCATCCTCCGCTGTTCTCTGGGGCACGGATGGGGATATGGGTCCCATCCAGAGCCCCAAAGCAATTTGGGAAGCCCAGGCTGGCATACCCCACGATGGCGGCATCTGGGTCCCCAAGCCGCACGAGCCTGTGGAGGAGCAGGGCATTGATGGCACGGATGACCTGCAGGGGAAGGACATGGGAGAGCCACCAATGAGGGGTATGCAGGGTGTGTCTGGCCCTCCACCCCAGGGCTGCCCTCCACACCAGGGCTGCCCACCTCCCCTGGGTCCTCTTACCTCCATGAGGACAGCCCCGACGGTGGCCTTGCCCACGTCAAACTGCTGCCCCACTGATCGGTAGCTGTCTGGAGTGGCCAGCTTCCAGACGGTGATGCCAACCCATTTCTCCACCATGAGGGCACGCTGCATGGCGGTGTCCTGGTGCCTCAGTGCGGGGTTGAGCCACTGGCAGAGCTCCAGGAATGTCTGCTGGCTCATGCGAAAGTTCTGGAGCTAGCGGTCATTGTCCCACTCGCCAAGCACCAGCCGCTCACACCAGTCGGTGCTCATGGGGTAGCTCCACAGCCGGCGCCGTGTGCGGCGGGGGGTCGGAGGGCAGCAAGGTCTGGGGCTGCTTCCTCCTCCCCTGGGGGCAGCTCCTCTTCTGTGAATAAAAGGTGGTCAGCTGCCTCCTGCATAGCATTGAGCAGGGCAAGCACCGCTCCTGCAGGGGCGGCTGTGTGGACCTCTGGCGGCGGCTGCTGCTGCTGCTGCTGGGGGTCCATACTGCTTTGACGGGTGTGTGTGCCTGTGGCTCTGCAGACCACGTGCTGTGCAGGCTGAGTGTGTCTGGGAGGGGCCCTTTAAGGGAGCGGCTAGCTGTTGCCCCGGAAGTGCTATTCCGCCCTGTGACCCTGTCTGCAGCTGCTTCTGGCACCCTTATTTCGATGTGGGCCACTTTGGCGTGTAGACACTCTGCAGCACCTACTTTGATGTGATGCTGCCCAACATCAACGTTGAACGTCGACGGCACCAGTCCTGGAGGATGTGTAGACGCTATTCATCGAAACAGCTTATTTCGATGTAGCATACACGTGTAGACGTAGCTAATATGTAGTAACCCATACCTGTGGAGAAGACGGTTGTCATTGTCGTCTGGAAGCTGGCCACATCAGTTTGTTGCTGAGTTATAGCCAACCAATTTGGTGTGTGGAGATCAGCTGCTGAGGCCATTTTCATGCATGTCTGCTATGTTGTTGATAAAGTGATGTCTAACCAGATCATGCACAGTAGATTGTTGATGGCTTGTTATGCATGGAGTTTCCAAATTGTATGGGGCTGTCATGAGTCTATGATTTCCCTCACCACCCCCAAAACCTGTGAAGGATGCATAATTTATAAACATTAAGGAATAGTTCTCCACAGTGCTCCAAGGACTATTGGACTACTTTGGCAAGCCTACAGACATATGTTCAGTGTGGTCCAGAATGGTCCCTGATATTAGGATCTTTGCAAATTCAGTATGGTTTAAATCAGGGGTCAGCAACCCCTGGTTTGCATGCCAATAGTGGCACGTGAGCTGGTTTTCATTGGCACACGATGTCAGAGCTCAGCCCCACCTCTCCTTTCCCATGCAGTGGCGGGGGGGCATGCTCAAAGCCATGCTGCCTGCTGGTTACCAAAAGACCAGTTAATGCTACCAACCACCACCTAAACGGTAAAGCTCTTCATTGTAACGAAGCTGTTGTAAGTAAGACTGTTATAAAAACGTATCACTGGCATTCGGACTGTACGTAGAGGTGAAAAGGTCAAGTTTCAGCACTCTGCCTCAGAAATGTTGCCGAATCCTGGTTCAAGTTTATTGGAAAGGACTGTTTGCACAGTGAGCACTGTGGATATTATTGGTGTCAAGGCTGATCTGGTTACTCTGAGCTGGCCCCTGACATCATGACTAATGAAGCCGTGGACAGAAGGAAGAAACATTTGAGCTATTGCCTGAGTAGTTGCAGAATGATAGTCAAGTGAGCATTGGGCTGTCTGAATGGCAGATGGTACTGCTTTTGGAATAGGTTGGAAGCAGCAGGAAAAAATGTTCCAACCATTATAAGTGCATGTTGTGTTTTGCTCAGCATTTGTGAGAGTAAGGGATAATGTCTTACTGATGTGTGGGAGGCTGGAGAGCAGAGACCTGTTTTGGTGTTTTGAGCAGCCTGCAAGGTCCCCCTTAGAGAAGTCAAACACTGGAAGACTGTTCTTAGGGATGCCTGCTGTTTGTATTTGAGCCTCACATCTGAAGGTGTGTGTCCATATGGAACTGGTCAGACATTGGGATGCAGGTATTGGGAGCACTGGGTTACTGTATGGGGGAAATTGAAGTTGAACATTCCCTGTTCTTTTGTAAAATCCTGTGAATTATTTCAGCTTTATTTAAAAGTTGTGCTGTGTTAAATGCAATGATGAGTCAAAATAGATATGTTGTAAATGTTTTTATAATGAAAGAACAATAAAACAATAGCATTTTAATGAAGCCAGTAGACAAATAAATAATATTTTTGTATTTGGTTAGTGAAATAAATTTCCAGCCTTCTTAATTTTAAGAGTTGCTTGAGGTACATACTTCACATCAAATGGCAAGACTTGGTCACAAATGAGGAGCTTGGAAACCAGGACAAGAACCAGTTGATGTTCAAATCAAGAGAAGAAAGTTGGGATGTCTGGGCCACACTCTCAGAAAACTATCATCCAGCATAGTCTGTTAAGCTCTCAAATGGAACCTGCGAGAAAAATGAAAACAAAAAAAGACGACCTCAGACAATGTGGAGACGATCTATTGAGACTGAAGGACAACAACTGGGGTACTCCTGGGGTCAGCTGGAAGTTTTGTCCCGAGGCAGAGTGATGTGGAGGAGACTTGTAGATGACTTACACTCTACGTTCAAGGGTTTAAGTCAAGTAAGTCAATTATTGCAACAGTGCAAAGAAAACTGAAAGAACATTTCAGATACAATTTTGTGTGGGTGTGTTTTGTGCAAAAAGTTTGCCTAGTCTACTTGAGTTTTCAAGTGTAATTTTGTAGCTCAAAATTCTCACAGACATTTGCAGAGCTCAAAAGAACTTGATTCCTACATGCCAGTGTTCTCTGTGCCCAAGGATTGGAGTTGAGAGGTGAATGTGGATATTATGTTGAGGCAGGTGACTAGAAGGAAGAGAATTGTCTGATGCAAAAAGGCAAAGGGCAGACCACTGAGATATCTTGGTGAATAACTTCACAGGCTGTCCCTGCACAAGAAGTGCTGCAGGAGCAGATGTTGCTGCAGTACCGGGGATGCAGTTATTCCTATAATATGTAAAACAAAATCACACTATTTCTCAGGCTTTCCTTCTGCTACATCTCCCCCACATGTATGGAGAAAGTGCAGAGAAAACAGTTAGCATTCTACAGTCCTTGTCAGTCATGGTGCTCATTATAGGGAAGTTGTACCTCAGTGGGGAGCAGCATTGTTTGTACCTTGACTGAACATGCAACGTGCACTTGTAAACAACAAAAACTAACCACATTCATTATCCTATCAACACTATCTCAATAAACTGTTGAATCGAGCACAAATGAATACTTTCATTTGTTGAATGTGGAGCAGAAGAGGTCAGACTGTGACTGTGACATACATTTTGAAGCCACATGAAGGCAGAAGGAAAGTGAGATTGCAACTTCTAGCTCATATCTGCCAGTAATAATAATGATAATAATAATTATCCAGTGCTTTTTATTTTTAAAAAAAAGAGGAGCCAGTGTTCAGCTGGCTCCCCGCTCCACCGCCAGCCAATCCTGCAGCTGGGGCTGCCAAAGTGCCGGCACTCAGGATCAGCAAGTACCGTCACAAAAATAGCACTGATGATAAATAATAAACTTTAAAGACACATGCTTGAGTTCTGTCTAGATGAGCAGAGGATGTTGGAATTGGGCTTATTTAGTCTTCAGAAAAGAAGAATAAGTGGGGATTTGGTAGCAGCCTTCAGCTACTTGAAGGGAGTTCCAAAGAGAATGGAGCCAGACTATGCTCACTGGTGATAGATGATAGAATGAGAAGCAATGTTCTCAAGTTGCATTAGGGGAGATCTAAGTTGGATACGAGGAAAAAACTATTTCGCTAGGAAGGTGGAAAAGCACTGAAGCCTAGAAAGTTGGCAGAATCTCCATCCTTAGTGATTTTTTAAGGGCAGGCTTGACAAGCCCTTGCTGGAATGATTTAGTTGGGATAGTTCCTGCTTTGAGCGGGGGTTGGAGTAGATGACCTCTATGACTCTGTGTTCTGACTTTTTAGTCCCAGGCAGGGGCTCAGGCTGAGTTCAGTCAGAGTAAGGTCTGGAGTCCGTTATAGCAAGGCAGGACTGAGGCTGGCTTTCCAATTGGCCATGGTCATGTTTCTGAGTTCCCATAAGATACCACCTCTTAGACGACAACTCCTCCCAGGCATCCCCAGGTTCATCCTCCAGTTGGTCTCTGTAGCCAGACATGAACCCCCCCACTTGGCCTTTTCTTCCTCTCCCCCCCACTGGGAGAGAGAGAGAGAGAAGTAAGCAGGGGAGACAGGTAGCCTTTGATGTCCTGGGAACGCAGGTGTGCTGTCTCGCCCAGCCTCTCTACTATACACAAAAAACAGACAGTGAATGGGCTAGCTAATGGCCGCCCTTCTGGCTGATCTCGGTGATTGACACGCCTTGATCACGTGCCCAGGAAGAACGGGGAACCCCCGCCCATCACCTCCAAAGGTGCCCAATTGTCCACAATTCACAGGTGCGAATTGAGCCTTGCACCATCCCTGGGAAACCTGGGGTTCAAAAATATTCCTCCCAATTGGCCACTTGAGACCAGGAAGAAGTGTACGTGACAAAAACGAGTATAAAGGGGCTTGGCAGACCACCCCCCCTTTTGAGTTTTCAATCACCTACACCTGCTGGCCAGGTCTGGAATTAACTCCCGAGACTGGGGATGCTTGGTTCGTATCTACTTCTTCCCGAGGGATTGAGAGAGAAATTCTGGGTCACACCGGATCTAGGAGGCAGGGGTAAGAATTACACCTGTACTACACTTCTTTCCTATAGGAATTGAGGGAAAGACTCTGGTTCCACCAGGTCTAAGAGGCAGGGGTGAAAATCACACCTGCAACTTGCCTTTCTTGTGTACACATTAATTGTATTAGTTTAAGCTAGCTAGTTTGTCTAAAACTTTTCTTAAGTTAAATTGTGTTGTTTCCCCTTTAAAAACCACGAGTACTAACTTGTACTTTAATCATTTGTCTTAGTTAAATTGTTTCTATCTTTGTATAAATAAAAAGTAACTGTTAAAGCCTCTATAAGTGTAATTTTCCTCTTGCTGCTGTACCCGAACTAAACACAAACCAAAGAACCCAGCCTGCCCTGGCTGCTTAGCATAGCTGCTGGTGTGGCATCACCCACTTTGCCCCACCGGACCTTTAGCTGGCACCTGGGCATTGGCTCACAGTCTCAAAGGTCATTGTTGTTTGTTTAGAGAGTGTGAAAGCAGGTTTCGAACAATATCTGAGATGGGTCATAGTTACGGAGAATTGTTTTCAGCTCATTGACAGTTTTTAATTTTAAGATTTGGCCTTTTCTCCTTTTTTGAGATATGCTGTAGGAACAATTTTGAGGAAGTGGACAGGAGATCAGCAAGGCGATCATAATTGTCCCTCTGGTCTTGTCTTCTGTGCATGCATGTCCCCTATTGGATAGACTCCGTTAGTCCCTCATTTCAATGTACTTTCCCCTGAGCTGCTTGTGATTTCTCCAAGGTCCTTACTCCTGTAACTAGCCACAAGAATTTCCAAAGCAGCTGTGTAGCTTTGGAAGTGCTCTCGTGGTTGTATGACAGACTAATGATACACTGGGAGCTAGAAGCATAAGAGCTAAAATCTGGCTTTGTGCTGCTTCTTAAAAGGAGAAGGGTCATTTTGAAAACTTGATAAAAGAGCAGGGAGGGCACACAAGTAAATGGACAGGTCAGTAAAGACCAAGGTGCAAAGCATTGTGGGATAGCTTTTGGAAGCATGCAAAAATTAGTGCGCAGCACTTGTTTGCATGCGTACAGAAGACCAAAATAACACAATTAGAAGCAAACCTGGTCTGCTGTACAAGACTCCAGAGTTCTGAAGCATCATGTGTATGCAAGCATTTTCAAAATGGGTTAACTTGATTCAATGTGATTTAATAGGTTTATAGATTCTAAGGCCAGAAGAGACCACTGTGATCTTCTGCTGAGTCTGTATAACAGAGGCCCAAGAAATTTCCCAAAATAATTCCTAGAGCAGAACTTTTAGAAGAACATCCAGTCTTAATTTTAAAATTTTCCATGGTGGATCCACCACAACCCTTGGTAAATTGTTCCAATGGTTAATTACTCACACTCTTAACTATTTGTACCAGAGGTGGGGAGCCTGCATTCTGGATCCAGACCACAGCTTGCCTGGCTCCCTTCCCCAGCATCCGGCCCACTGTGAGATGGGAGTGTGGAGCCCTGAGCTTAGTGGACCAGAGTTAGGCAAGTCAGGGCTGGATCTGTTCCACAGGCTCTGCCTGACAGGGGATAGGAAGCAGCTGCATGTGCCACCACCACTCGCTGTCCCTCTCCCCTGGCTGGGGGAACAGCAGCGCTTTTCCCTCTGCTGCTCTGATTGGCTGGAGTTGCAGCAAGTCGGAGCAGTGTCTGGGAGTGGTGGGGGACATGGAGCCACATGTGCTCCTGGGGAACTGTGCAAGTAAGTGTCCTCTGTCACTCAGACCCTGCATCCACAGATTGCTCTTGTATCCCCTCCCACCCAGACCTCCACTTGCAGCCTGCTCCTGTATCCCCCTCCCACACTGAGCCACTCATTTTTGGCCCCACCCTGAAAGCTAGCCCTAGGTCTCCTAGACTCTGGGGGTGGTGTGCCAGGGGAGTAGGGGAGTGTCTTCTTTTTTGTTTTTGTTTTTCAGTCAGGGGCTATGTCAGTGAGGTGGTGGTGGGGAAGTCTCCTTTAGATATTTGTTCCCCATATATATATTTATAGACTGTAACCAGGTCATGCTTAACTTTCTCTTCTTTAAATTAAACAGATTGAATCTATAGGACATATTTTCTATTCATTCTCATGGCTGTTCTTAGAACCCTCTCAATTTCATCAAACGTGATTTGACTTGTGGGCACCAGAACTGGATATGGTGTTCCAGCAGCAGCCATGTCAGCGTCAGATACAGAAGTAAAATAACCCTTGTACTTCTATTTGAGATCCATCTGTTTATGCATTCCAGGAGAACAGTAGCTCTTTTGGCTAGGGAGTCACACTGGGGGCTCATGTTTAGCAGATTATATATCAGGACTTCCAGATCTCTTTTAGACACACTGTTTTCCAGGATACAGGTCCCCATCCGGTAAGTGTGCTTAAATTTATAGTTAGCTAGATTAAAACATGTATTTGCTTATGCCCAATTTACTAAGCAATCCAAATTGTTTTGTTTCAATGACTTAGCCTCTTCATTATCATACCCTCTCCCAATTTTTATGTCATTTTCAAACTTGTTCATTTTTCTTTCAGGTCATTTATAAAGATGTTAAATAGCATAGGACCAAAAAAAAGACCCCAAACCCAACTCCATGTAGACAAGCCTTCAGACAGCCATTGCAAGTCTGAATTGGTATCATTTGGAATCAAGTGATGATAGTTGTGACTCTATCCTTACTTTTATAGTCAAGGATTTTATGCCATTTTTTATTAATGAAACTCAGGTTTATATAATCCTAATATGAAAATGTTAATGGGTCGTATACTACTGCCTCTGAACACAAGGGCACGCTCTGAAAAATCTAAGGGCAAAAGTTTCTTGGTGTTTGTGGATTTAAATGAGATTTTTGAAAACTGTTCTAAAAAATGGCCTCTAACATGAGAGTACAATTTCAGTACTTATATTTCATATTTCAGTTTTACCAGAGAAAAAATTAGTTAAATAACTACCCACTCTGCATACACAAATGTAACCAAATTTATAGCCCTAAAAGACTGCAGATGCAAAATTGGACCCTTGATTTTAGAGACTCCTTCAAAATTTGATTTTGTGTGTTGTATTTACAATTTTATGGTAAATATTTTAATAAGCAATATTTTCACATATGTTTGTTGGTTTTATGGTGTATCTCTGAGATACTCTTAACCTTATATTCTGGTGTCTCTGGTCTTTTTCAGTCATCATGTGTCAACTTCTTTTTAAATGACATTCATTTTGAGCCTTTCAGCTATTAGACCTGTCATCAGATATCAGTTAACAATATGGCCCCTTTGCAGTTTATTAATCTAAGTCTATGATTTTCCCCATATTTTGCTGTCAACCATAACATTTGTTTTACGGATCTATCTGTCATGTTGGTAATACTTCAACGTGTTACTTTTAAAGATGAGAAACAATTTACACGAAATGTGTGCATACATAATTCATACATAAATCACCTAAAAAAAAAAATTACTGCTGGTGCAGGCTGCCTACGTTCCATCCAACTCCGTCTGGTCTACCCGCTCTCCTTCTGTTCCAGCCCAGAGCTGCTTCCTTCTCCTGTGAAGATGAGCTGCCTCCTCCTTTTGTGGACATTATTCTTTTCTATATTTCTTAGGGGGTAAGCGACTGTGAGTGTATTGGACACCAGTTTAACAATACCATTGGTACTTAATCCTTATTTTAAGCATTTGATTTTATTACAAGGAGAATTTGCAAATTAGTCAATCATACTGTTTAACTATCACTTTGTAATGTACAGTAGTAGCTGTCTTCAGTGCCCATGAAGTGCCCTGACAGAAGGAAAATGCCTAATGGTCACTTGTTATTTAGCACTTTAATGATTTTGTTACTTATGATCAGTTTGATTGGAAAGAAATATCATTTTAAAGCTAATTATCTAACTCTTCTTTGGAATAGAATCAAATACGTAACTCAAGCTTCTTCACCTAGTGGACGCTGGCATTGATTTCAAATAAATTATTCCATTGAGAATCTGACTCACTTGAGTACATGAGAACCACGCACCTGTATGTGAAAGCGGAATTTCTTCTTCCCTAATCTCTAGTCTTGTTTTCACCATGAAAACCGGGAGTAATTCCACTGAAGTCAAAGGTATTCATCACCACAGCGTAAAACCAGTGTGATATCTCGTTTAGAGTTTAGCTGTATCAAATACATAATGGACTTACAGCACAGGAACCATAATAGTTTTTCAGGTCCCAGTGGTGCTTCATAAATAAGTTGTCTAAGATGTACTTTGCAATCTAATATTGTGTTAAAAACACTTAATTTGCACCCGAGGCCAGAACATGGTTTTGTAAGTGAAGAAGCAGAATATGGTCTTGGAAGTGAAGAACTACAATCACACTTCCTAATTTGATATTAAAAGTTTGAAGTCTGTACATCAAACCAAGCTCCTTTAGAAACCTCTGATTTTTCTGTAACGAGGACTAGACTAGAAACAAGTTATCTGAGGCACATTAAAACTCATTGAATTAAAGCCTACCAATTTGTTAAAAAACCCCAACATACTGTTCGATTTTTCTCTGTGTTAAAATCCTCTATTAGATTTTTCGATCTTTTACTCAGCAACAGATTTATGTCATTTAACAAGAACAAAGAAAAGCATGCATTCTGATGTTTTACTGAATATGGATTTGCTTCAGCTGTATTCAAGGCCAATCAATAGTTTCTGTTAATCAGAAATAAAGGATTGCCTCTACCTATTCTAACAGCAAGACTGGGGGACAGAGTTTTAACAATTTTAATTATACGGGGGCATCAGCAGTCCCCTATTTAGGCTGTCTAATGCATTCCAAGATAGCAATTCTTCAGACTCTTTTTGGAAGAACTCTTGCACCTTAGTGATTTACAGGAAGAGGTCGACATTTGGCAGGAAGATAGTCCAAGAGTCATGTCTCCATGTAAATCCTCTGAGATTAGGCAAAATTGTGAGCTACTAAAAAGTACTGTTTCTCTTGTGGGTTTTGCTTACAGAAGTTATTGCCTTGTTTCCAAAACCCTCAACTTTTTATTAGCGTCCCTCACCATCCCTAGCATCTGTAGATGGGAGGACACCAGATGCATCCCTTTTGGGAACTAGGTAGAATATACTTTAGGGGCTGTGCATAGTAAAAGCAATTACACTCATCCCTCGTTAAACGAGTACTTCACTTACAAGTACTTGTTTAAATGAGGGACACATATACCTACCTTAGTTCACTCAACGAGTGAACTCCCCCCTGCTAATACGAGACTAATCCCCTCCCTGCGGCTCCAACCTGCCCTAGTCTAACCCCCCACCAGCCCTGCGGCCCCAACCCACGACAGCCTGACCCCCGCCCTGAAGAAGTAGACTTAACCTGCCACAGCCTGACCACCCCCCACTGGACCACACACCCAACCTTCAGCAGCCTGAACCCTGCACCCAGCCCATGGACACAACCTGCCACTTGATTTTAACCCTCACTCCCACTAACTGCCCCCAGCCTTTAACTTTTTCTGACCCCTAAACCCTAGATTTACTTACCTTTCAAAAGCAGCGCCACCTGCTGCCACTCCTTTGCAGAGTTAGGAGCATTTGGAACCAATCAGAGACTTTTACCTGTATTTTAATGAGAATTTAGAGTCCCTCCTATGAGTTTTCACCTACGAGCAGAAACTTGGGAACCAATTGTGCTCGTATAGTGAGGGATGAGTGCACCAGTAAAAGGTTTTGATGATTAGGATGTGATGTGTGTAAGAAAGGGGGAGTAATTTAAAATATTTGGTAGGATATCAAGAGTGGATGCTCATCATATTTGCTGTGTGGTGTACATTTTCAACATTTCGTTCTGTATGGCACAACCTTTCCCTTTGTCAGAACATTTTAAAGCCCAATGAAATGGAGGTAGTTCTGGATCAAGTTTGCTCACAGTGGCTTCTGTTTTGATTAACCTTTGCAAAGTCATTACAAACCTATTATGAGCGCATGGCCTGTTCTGTAGGTTCATAATCTTTTACACATTGCGGAACACTTCTTAGGATGCAGGTTCTTGGGCTGCTTGCTTTCTTCTAGATGGTTCTAAACCAGGGGTACATATATCCCTGGGGGCATGCAGAGGTCTTCCAGGGGGTCCATCAACCCATCTAGATATTTGCGTGGTTTTACAACAGGCTACATAAAAAGCACTAGTGAAGTGAGTACAAACTAAAATTTCATGCGACTTCTTTATACTGCTCTGTATACTATACAGTGAAATGTAAGTGCAATATTTATAGTGCCAATGATTTATAATTATATGGTAAAATGAAAAAGTAAGCCATTTTTCAGTAACAGTGTGCTGTGACACTTTTTTATTTTTACATCTCGTTTTGTAAGCAAGTAAATTTTCAGTGAGGTAAAACTTTGGGGTAGGCAGAACAAATCAGACTGCTACAAGGGGTATGGTAGTCTGGAAAGGTTGAGAACCATGGTCAGAGACTACGCTAGTTTTGGAGCAAATACAGTGGTCCAAATACCCAAATCATTAAATGGCTCACACTCAGGTAAAATCTTTCTTAACATCCGTGGGACTATAGCTTGAAAAAGGATTAAGTAATAGGGACTCGAGGAATTGGCCACTTCAGAAAATAGCTTGCCTGAAATCAATGTCTAGTTATCTGTCGTGTTGCGGCCCAGAATGTGTTCCCCAAATCCATATAGAATAAGGTCTCAGTTGCCTGCATGATATTGTCCTATTTCTTCACCCATCTTACATAGTCAATGTATGTAGCTAGGGCAGGCTTGGACATGGGAAATGATTAACCTTATATTGGGTGGAGTTGCTCACTGTCACCTCATCAGTTCAATATAGATGCTTATTCTTCTCTTACGCACTTTTCCTGTGGAACTCCATCTTTGATGGAAACCCCTTCTCCATGTAAAGGAAGATGTAGCTGGAATACCGCCTCTCCAGACAGGTAGCTGTGTGATACAGTGATGAAAGGGTGCTTTGGTCAGTCTCATTATTGAAATGCGGGCCATTTCAGAAATGTTTGGACTATTGAAACTTGAGAGTCATTACACCCTCACCTCTGGCCTAAGTAAATAACATAAATGTCCAAATCCTTCTTTGTTCTAATACCTAGGATTGTTAAGAGAGCCAAATTTAGACAGCGTTGTAAAAAAAAAAATGCATCCCTGCTCTTTAACTATCTTAATAGATTTTCTGGTTGGTAATTGCTACAGTTTTTAGTTCAGTGTGTAATAGACAAATGCAACGACATTATAATAGGAACAGTTCACTCTGCATTATCTAGGTTAGTTTGTCCTTGAGCTTCTCAGAATTTAAAGGAGAGAAAATGCAAAACATTTGTCAACGCATCTTTCTGGCTTCACAGAGACATGTGTTGAGCATTTGTAGATGCACAATAATCAATTACATTGCCCAAATGGTGGTGGTTTCCCTTAGAATTGCACAGTTTCCATCAACAAAGTATTTACTATTTCCTGGTATTCCTGAGACAATACATATTGTAGGTAGTTTTTAACTCATTTTATTTTGCTAAATCACCTGGCACACACTAGGACAATACCAGGCAGCTTAATATGATATGGAGAATATGTAAACCATTCCATTCAAATAGCTGGTTTAGGGGAAGGATCCATGGATTTTGACTCACTGTAATTTTTCACTTACAACATACATGAAAAAAAAAACTTGTTTCATTCTCTAGATCATCTGAGGGCTTTGCCTAGAGGTGTTTGTCCCAGGGCCTAACAATGTGTAAAATGTGAATGCATTTGAGCTAGCATATGCATGAAATATTGTGTTTTTAAAAAATGAGGTACAAAATGAATATTTTGTGTGTGAGAAGATATGGTCAATGTGCATTTTATCATCTTGCACTGTGATCTTTCACATCTGCATCATATCTACTTTTAGAGACATCTGTGAGATTGATGTTACACCAGGTGCAGAAAGTTTTGTGCAAGATTGAGACCCAGTTGTGCTGAGAGCTGCATGGACATAGCCACTGCAAAGAAGAATGTGCATTTTACAAGACATAACAACAGAGTGCCTGCCTGGGTCCTACATTACACAAGCCAGTGACCCACGTGCTGATTGGCACAGATTTGTTAATTATGTGTTTGTAACTATGGGCTATTTCCCACTAAAATCAATGGAGATCCATCTGTGGACTTAAACTGTCTTTGGATCAGAACCTGTATGAATAACTATACTCATGAGAGTGACCCTGTTTACTTTGTTGGGACTATTCAAGTGAGTAAAGAAACTCACCTGTGTAAATGCTTACAGATTAGGTTCATAAACTTGTATGAACCTCACTGAGAGCAGGATTGGGCCTCTATGATCTTTCTAATTCTATTGCATCATCATTTATATTATTTTAGCATCTTAATTCCATGTGGCCTCTCAGCCTTCTGTACAGTTAATAATATTTATATTATCATTAATAAAATTGATAAGTGTGTATTTTACTGTAAAATGCATTAAAACATGGGTTAAAAACAACTTGATAAATATTTCCTGATTGGGAAAAGTACATTTTTGTAGTAAGGAAAATCTTTCTCACAAAAGGTTTAATAACAGTCCATTAAATCTACCAGTAAATTTAATCAAGGCAGGAAGGTCTTCTGACCTGTGCGTGAGAATTGATTTTTTTTTTTCTGTTAGGTTCCTTTTGACAAGTGTGCACTACTGAATACCTAAGGACCAATGAAGAAGAACTAGCTCCATTCTGCAAATGTCCATGTCAAGATGACTGTTGTACTGCTATAATGGTAGTCCATCGATCTGATGATGACAAATCTGTGCAGATCATCCGTTATTGGTCTCATGATGTGCCCTCTGGTGACTGTATAAGCCAATTCTAGAGGTGCACATTTTGCCACAGATGGTGCATGGGAAGTTTGCAGTCTGTGGGTTGTGCATTGCTGATGCTCTGTGACGTTGTTCGCATGCCTCTTGTAGACGTCGGCAGCGGTCTTCCTCAAAGGCAATGCAGGTATTTCTGACTGTTGCACACCACTGTGTTCTGTCACTGGCAGCGTCCTCAATGTCTGTAGGTTTGATACTGCTGTACTGCAGATTGGGCTTTGATGGTATCCTTATAGCATTTCCGTGGACGACTGATATGCCGGGTGCCCTGGGGGAGTTCACCATACAGAAGCTGGTGAGGGATTCTGTTGGCATCCGTGCGGCTGACATGACCAGTCCAACGTAGTTGTGACTTCATAATCATCGTTTCGATGCTTGTCATCTGGGCTCTCTCGAGGACCTCAAGAGTGGGCACTTTGTCTTGCCAGCGGATCTTCATGATGTTACGGAGGCAGCGCACATGAAATGCTTTGAGCTGCTTGATGTGACACCTATATAGTGTCCATGTTTCGCACCCGTACAAAGAGATGAGAGAACAACAGCTCTGTTCACAAGCAGTTTTGTTGACATCCGGATGTTATGGTGGTTTAGAACTTTGACACGCAGACAGCCAAGTGCCTGGCTCACTTTGGATATTCGTGCATTGATCTCATTATCCAGTGATCCATCACTGGATATGACACTACCCAAGTATTTAAAGTTCTCCACTACTTTAAGCTGAGTGCTGTCAATGGAGATACTCGGGACAGGAGCATTTGATCCAGGTGCAGGTTGATGGAGAACTTTTGTCTTTCCGAGGCTGATAGTTAGTCCGAAAAGTTGCGAGGCTTCAGCAAACTTGTTGACAATGTGCTGAAGATCGTTTTCAGCGTGAGCCATAAGGGCACAGTCGTCGGCAAAGAGTGCCTCAGAAAGGAGTTTCTGCACTGTCTTAGTCTTTGCATTCAGGCGACGGAGGTCAAAAAGTGAACCATCATGCCGGTATTTCAAGTATATACCTCGATCCAGATCTTTCATTGCATGGTTAAGGATGCATGCAAAGAACAGGTTAAATAAGACAGGAGCGAGAACACATCCTTGTTTCATGCTGTTGTGATGTTGAAGGGGGCTGATGTGGCTCCATCAGACAGTACTTCGCCTGTCATGTCGTCATGGACAAGGCGTATAATCTGGACAAATTTTCTTGGGCAGGCAAGTCATATTAGAATGGTCCAAAGGACTTCCCTGTTGACGGTATCAAACGCTTTTGTCAGATTTATGAAGACAGCATACAGGTGCATGTTCTGTTTAATGTACTTCTCTTGTATTTGTCTGACAGCAAACACCATATCGGCTGTGGTCCGGCCAGGTCGAAAACTGCATTGACTTTCAGGTAGATTTCCCTCAGAAATACTGGCTATTAGGCGGTTCAAGGTGATGCGGGCGATGATCTTCCCTCCAATGAAGAGGAGGGATATGCCTCTGTAGTTTCCACATTCTGCTTTGCTGCCTTTATTCTTGAAAAGGGAGACAATAATAGCATTGCAGAGGTCCTGTGGTATGTTTTCATCCTCCCAAATGCTGATGATCACGCTATGGAACGCTGCTGGACTTGCCACTTTATATATCTCTGCTAGTATCCCATCTTTTCCAGAAGCTTTTCATGAACTCAGCTGGCTAACAGCTTTCTTAATCTCATCTATAGTGGGCAGAAAGTCAAGATCTGTCAGGATGGGTTGTTGTGGAATTTCATTGAGGACGTTATTATTCACGGTTGCTGGTCTGTTAAGGAGGTTGCTAAAGTGTTCTCACCATCTTTCATTGATGCCCTCTTTGTCTTTGATCAGCGTTGTGTTGTCTGATGAGAGCAATGGGGTAGTCCTTGGTTTAGAAGGTCCATGGACAGTCTTAATAGCACTAAAGAACATCTTTGAGTTGTGGGTCTCAGCATAGTGCTCAATTTCTTTGGCTTTGCTCTCCTACCAGTTGTCTTGTATCTGACGGAGGTCTTTCTGTGTTTTGCTCTGAAGGTGCTTGAAATGGTCCCATTTGGAGCTGAGGAGAGGTCATTCTGCCATTCAATAAAGGCTTTTCTCTTTACTTCCAGTGCTGAACATATTTCTTCTTGGTTCTCATCGAACCAATCCTGATGTATTCTTTTCTTTGGTTCAAGAGATGTTATTGCTGTGTCAGTCACTATCTGCTTGACCTGATCCCAGTTTTCGGTTACAGCACCGATCAGTTGTCATCGAGACTCCTCTGAAAATTGTTGAAACATTGGGCATCCTTCAGTTTGGCTATGTTGAAGCAGGTTGCACATGCTTAAGGCATTTGTGCTGAGAGGGAGCGATGTAAAGTTGAAGAGACATCCTGACTAATCTGTGATCTGTCTAGCACTCTGTGCCTCGCATTACTCTGGTGATCAGTACGTCTCGGATGTGTCGCCTTCTGACAATGGCATAATCTATCAGATGCCACTGTTTAGACCTAGGGTGCATCCACGTTGTTTTGTATTTATCTGCTTGTCGGAACAGAGTGTTGGTAATAGGTCGTTTTCAGAACAAAAGCTCAAAAGGAGTAGTCCATTCTTGTTCATTTTGCCTACACCGTGTGGCCCGGTTACTCCTTTCCAGTTCTCGTTGTCAGCCCCGACTCGGGCATTGAAATCTCCAAGTAGGAGTAGGTTGTCTGTTGCAGGTGTGGCCTTGATCAGTCTGTCAAGATCTTCATAGAATTGTCCCTTTGAGTTGTCAGGGCATGTTAGAGTGGGTGCATATGCACTGATGATGGTGGCATGACATTTGGCATTTAGTGGGAAGCGTAGTTTCAGCAATCTTTCATTGATACCCACTGGAAGGTCTGGGAGTTGATGCATCAATGAGGTTTTTATTGCCAGACTGACTCCATGTACTCCTGTCCTCTGTCTCAGTCTTGCCCTTCCAGAAGAAGGTATAACCACTTCTGGTTCACTCAAGAAACCTTCCCCAGCCAATCTTGTTTCACTTAATGCTGCTATATCGATGTTATAGCAGGCTAGTTCACGAGCAATGAGAGCTGTCCTTCTCTCAGGTCTTGCAACAGCTTCTCGATTCATGAGAGTACGAACATTCCATATACCAATGTTAAGTTTTCTCAAATTTTTCTTTTGGTTTTGACCGCAAGTTGGGTTGAACTGCCAGCCACGGCTTGCTGGCCAGTTATTGTTGTAGGGCAGGCAATTTTTAGGCCACCTTTTCTAGGCCCCTCCCTTACTAGGGTGAGCAGTGCTGTTCTAAAGAGGACTGCTCAGACGCGTGCGATGCTGCTGGGCAACTCTGCTGCCCCAGGTACAGAGCTGGATGACCACTTGTCCACAGGCCGCCTACGTGTGGGATTGGGACTATGACTCCCAGTGGTAACCTCCACCTGTTGCTTTGCCCCTCTCCCATTGCCACAGGACTTGGGTGATGTGTTGATATGATGATTTGCACAGGAGCTGTGTATGAAAGCTTTTTAAGTGGTAGAGCCGTTGCACGGGAGCAATCCCACTCTCTCCACCTTGGAAGCCAGGCACCAGTGATACGTAGAATCGTCACGACTGCTAACTTCTTTGGTTGCAGTGGATGGCCTTGACGTCTTTCGTGCCTTGTCAAGCCCTTCACTTTCCACAAAGCATTGTAGAACCGCCTTCTTGGCCATTGGATCTAAATGATCTCTTCTGCCCAGTCCGCTGGAACTGACTTCACATGCTGAGTAGGCACATCTGAAAATTCACCGAAGGTTTGAGCCCCATCAGTTACACTCACCTGGTTTGGCCGGCCTGTCGAAGCCGTTGCCCGGGGTGTGGCCGCTGTGCATACTGCAGCTACTTGGAGCCACAAGTGAGAGCTGAGTGACAGGCGGGGACCAAAGTGGGCGGACTACTCCTGAAGGGGTACGACAAGTCCCTCCCTGTACACCCCATACACCCCAGTTGTACTGCTAGTCTCCAGTAAATAACACCTACTGTGACTTGTGTTGGTAGCAGACAGTCAATGGTGTAACAGTGATGATTTCTGAAGGCTGCTTGAGGAAGTAGATCTGTATGGTTACTCAAAGTCACAACAGATACTATATTTCACCCACCCACACCATTCAGAGTTTGCTTTTATTAATAGCTACATTTTCTGTTCCATTGAGGACTGTAGGCTGTATATTTCAGATCTCTGAGGGTTTGGAGTGTTAATTTTATTAGTTAGACACGCTTTTTTCTCTTTTAAAATCTATTTCCCCTGGGTGTCCCTCCCTCAAGTCTTGTTAGCTTCACTACATCAATGCTCACTGCTTGTGAAGGGTGGGTCTCTTCTTACATCATTATGTAAGCCTCATTCTCAAAGGTGTACAGATGAACACTTACTGAAGACTGGATGCCCCCGACATTGCTAATATTTTTTCATCTATAGGTCATCTATGTGAACTTAGCCCAACTCAGCAAGAATTAAAAATTGTTCTGTGGGACGTTTAGAGCATGTATACATTACAGAGTTAATTCAGATTAGTGTATTCTGGAGTTATTCCAAAATAAACTATTTCAGAATTATATGTCCACACTACAGAAAGGCGGTGTCTAGATTCCAAAATACCTTTGCTGTGTAGACATACCCTTAGTAGCCCCTATATGAAATGAGTTTGGTGGGTTCCAGTTAATACATGACTAGCGTCTAGCACCTTTCATCAATACATCCCAGAGCACTTTAAAAAGGATGATGGTATCATTATATCCATTTTACAAACAGGGACACTGAGGCATTGTAAAGTGAAGTCATTTGCTCAGAATCACACAGGTGGCCAGTGGTGGTGCTACAAATTGAACCCAGATGGTTTGAGTCATAGTCCAGTACTCTAGGCTTTAAAGACTGCTTGGTTCTCCTCACACTTGCTTACTGCAAATATTGTACATTTGGGTATGTGTGAGGAGTTAAATTTTATGTTTTAAATCTTGCTCTTTGGAATGGTCATAATTTGGAGGTTGGGTGGGTCTGATGAATGAGTTTTGTACTTTTTGAGATTGTCTGGATTGTTTCAACTCAAACATTCTTGTAAAAGATGAGGAGGGCAATTTTAACAATCATGCAAGTGAAACCTATGGAAGCCCAGCAATTTGGATTACATTTAACTATTTCAGATCCAGTTTTCCGCAACAGTCTGGTTGATCAAACTTTCTGGTACATATGCATATTATTTCCATCTATGAGGTACAGATAAATCAGCAGCGTGAAAGATTTGCTTGATTTTCTGCAGTGACTGAATTGCTAAATAAGGGCAGTAAGAGACTGGATGCTACTTGCTGAATGGCAAATAAAAGCTCAGGATAGCAGTTTTAGCACAGTCTGAATTGACGAGGGCTTTAGCTTACCTTTACAGGGTTTAGTATGTGTTTAGAACTGCTAAATGGGACAGTGGTGTTGATGTACTGTAAATCCCAGCAAGGTGTGCTGCTGTCTCACAAAGGGATGTCTTTATGCTTGTTGGAATGGAATACACGTCAGATGTAAACAAACACAAAACTAGTTCCACTTCATGGGCGTTTAATCTGCTTTCTGAAAGGTTATGTGCGGATGCATGCTTAGCTTGCTATGAAATACAACATGACCTCTTTCAAAATAATTTGGACTTTTAGGTCTCTATATTGCATATAGTGATGCGCACGTCCCTATATGATGAGAGGAATATTGTGTCTTGTCCTTTACATGTCAGTCTAAAGGCACTATGGGGATCCAGTATAGAAATGATGTACAGGTTGTACCTCCCTTATCCAGCACCCTCATCACCTGAGTGGTCACAGACAAGGGGATTTGCTGGAAGAGGGAAGGTCAGGCTGGCTGTTGGGCAGGGGGCTCTCCTGCAGGGGTGTCAGGCTCTCCCACATCTGGCAGGGGTCGCTGTGGCTGGGACTGCCAGCAGGGCTCCATGACTCAGCTGGTTCCCCAACTGTGGGGCTGCCAGGGTTCTCCTGGCAGGGGTCCCGCAGCTGCTTTTTGGTCCAGCAACATCCATTGTCCTGCTGGATGAGCGAGTTTGAACCTGTAATCCAGAGCACATAATGTGGTGTGCAACATTTGAAGGTTGACTATTTCCTGGAACAACTCTTTTGAGAAGTACGTAAGAGAGAGCACACAGGGCCAAACCAAAGTCCTCCAGAGTCGATGGAAGTTAGATCAGACCTTTAGCGGACAGTAATAAGTAAGCTGCCCCAACCAGGTGGGGATGGTATGGAAAAGGAATCAAGCTGTTAGGATCTAGAGAGCAGGAGGGAGCCTAATGATAAGTAGAGAGATTGAAACAGGGGTTAAGGTGCATAGAAAATGAGTATAAAGTATCTTGAACTTAGTGTCAGGGAAATTTGAAGCCACTGCAGACATTTAGCTATGTCTGTATGTTGGCAGAAGTTTTGTCGACAGAACACACATCCAGACTGGAGGTCTCTCAAAAGAGATCTGCCAGTCAGGAGCGTTCTGTTGATATCCATGTACATACACCTTGTTCCAGGAGGAAGAAGGGAAATACTGACAGAGTGAGGTTTTCCGACATTTGGCCCAGTGTAGAGGGGCCAGATCTTGAAAAAGCCTCTTCCAACAAAACTGTTGATATGCAAAAGCTGTTGCTCAATTTGTGTATCTTTTATCAACAGTTCTCAGCAATCTACACACAGGCTTTGAGTAAATGTGGGGGTAGCAGCTAGGGGTAGAATATCCTGTTATATCTGGGCAAGATCTCTATCTTGTGAAAACTATTGTAGCGCTGTTGATTTGAGTGGAACTTTGTTGTCTGGCCCCCAAATTTTTAAGGGGCTTTTGATAGCCTGCACTTTAAGTTACTGGCATGGCAATTTAGACTAAAGAAATACCTGGTTCACAGGATATATCTGTTGTGTAGTGTGAGCTGTTGAGAGAGAGAAATGTGTGTGAAATGAAAGCTGTGAGGGAATAAGCTTCTTGCTGTGTATAGAAACAGATTGATTAAT